>NW_024543069.1:20753333-22122500 GCF_018167655.1 Microtus oregoni | reverse complement strand
GTCATCATCAATCTCTTTCCCTGAGTGTCCTGGAACTAAATGTAGTAGTAGACATGGGTAGCATCTATCTACAACATTCCCAGTGGAGTGCAACGGGACCCACTATGCATCTTGGTATGAGAGGGGTCCCTTTAATTCAAGAAGAACCCCCAACTGAGCCAGAGGCATAATTCTAACATTGGTAAGACTTTCCATTTCATTCCATGCCTCGTGAAATACGTAAAAATTTAACTTAGATTCCAAGGGTGGTTGACTGTCTTAAATGTCAGGTACCATTTTCATAATACAATATCAGGGGTGGCATTTATATACACCCCTGAATTTGCCCCACATTTAAAAGTCTGGGCCACATATTTGTTATCACCATCTAGCTGCCTGGAGAGCCACAAACTAGATAGTGGACACCTAGGGGTCTGAGGAGGAGGTTACTCATCGCCCACTTGTGTTACATTACATCAGTCTTTTTAAAAAGCATTGCTGGGGGCTGGAGAGATGGCTCAGTGGCTAAGAGCACTTTCTGCTTCTGCAGAGGACCTGGGTTCAGTTCCCAGCATCCACTTGGAGGCTAACAACCATTTGCTGTTCCATTTCCAGTTCCTGGGATATCTGATGCCGCCTTCTGGCCTCCATAGGTACTGCACACATGTGGTGCACATAAATACACACATAAAAAATACATAGAGTCAAAATAAATCTTTAACAAAACAGAAGCATAGCTTTTTGCCCATTTTAAACAGGAATATATATCAATTATTGATTTTTATTGAGCTCTATATTTTTCTTTTCCCATCCCTGCCTCTCCCCTTCCCCCTTCAAACCTCCCCGAAGGTCCTCATGCTCCCAATTTACTCAAGAGATCTTGCCTTTTCTACTTCCCATGTAGATTAAATCCATGTATGTCTCTCTTAGAGTCCTCATTGTTGTCTAGGTTCTCTGGGATTGTGATTTGTAGGCTGGTTTTCTTTGATTTATGTTAAAAACCACTTATGAGTGAGTACATATGATAATTGTCTTTATGGATCTGGGTTACCTCACTCCATCCATTTGCCTGCAAATTTCAAGATGTCATTATTTTCTTCTACTGTGTAGTACTCCATTGTGTAACTGTACCACTTTTTCCTTATCCATTCTTTGGTCGAGGGGCATTTAGGTTGTTTCCAGGTTCTGTCTATGACAAACAATGCTTCTGTGAACATAGTTGAGCACATGTCCTTGTGGCACATAGTTGAGCATCCTTTGGATATATACCCAAAAGTTGTATTACTGGGTCTTGAGGAAGGTTGTTTTCTAATTTTCTGGGAAATTGTCACACTGATATCCAAAGGAGTTATACCAGCTTGCATTCCCACCAGCAATGCAGAAGTGTTCCCTTTTCCCCACAACCTCTCCAGCATTAGTTGTCATCAGTGGTTTTAATCTTGGTCATTCTTATAGATGTAAGATGAAATCTCAGAGTTGTTTTGATTTGCATTTCTCTGATGACTAAGGTTGTTGAACATTTCCTTATGTGTCTTTCAGCCATTTTAGATTCTTCTGTTGAGAATTCTCTGTTTAGGACTATACTCCATTTTTTTATTGAATTATTTGTTCTTTTGGTGACCAATTTCTTGAGTTCTTTGTATATTTTGGAGATCAGACCTCTGTCTGATGTGGGGTTAGTGAAGATCTTTTCCCATTCTGTAAGCTGTGGTTTTGTCTTGTTGACCGTGTCCTTGGTTTCAGGAGGTCCCATTGCTTTTGTTCATTTTAAAAATATAATTCTACTGGTTTTGAACAGCCTTCTCCTGCTCTCTCTGTTTCATCTGCCATTATTCTTCCAAATAAATTCTTACCTTAAGATATCATGATTGGTAGGCAATAGCTTAACCACTTTGACACATTGTGCATCAAAG
Organism: Microtus oregoni; assembly: GCF_018167655.1. Classification (NCBI taxonomy): domain Eukaryota; kingdom Metazoa; phylum Chordata; class Mammalia; order Rodentia; family Cricetidae; genus Microtus; species Microtus oregoni. The sequence goes on along the minus strand of NW_024543069.1, from coordinate 22,120,608 downwards.
TACCATACCACTTTCTCTCCTTCCTGCCTGTCAGCGTTATTGCCACCTTTAAGATCAGGGTCAAATCCTTCCCCCATGAACAGCTTTCTAAGCCTCTTCACAGTGGGGCACTATGTTTTCATTCCTCTCACCAGCACCGGGTTTTCCCACCAAGCTTTGGAACTAGCTGCCCCATAACCACTCTTCCTTAATTTGTTGATTTCTTTCATAATTTGGTGTAGCATGTGCTCATTCTCTCCCCATTAGCACACAGGTGTCCAGTGGGTAGAGGTCATTCCTTTCTCCCACAGCCTGGCATCCCTAATCTAACCCTCAGGATAGTAGGTGTTCTTCCACCCATCCTTGTTTCTGTAAGTTCCCCAAGTGCCGTCCCACCTCCGCATTTATTTCTGGCTTGTTCCGTAAAATGGGAACATCCTTCCCTCTGCACTGTTGGAAACGCTTCTTCCAGATGTGTTCCAAAAATCCCAGACATATTAGTTAATTCCTTCTTCTGACCATTAACCCATGTGTTCATTAGAGCATGAATACCTACTGTGCACAGGTCGGAGAACCAAGGGCTTGCATTAGTGATTGCAGAAAACATGGAATAGGCGGTACAACATGGTACAACATGGTACGACATGGTACAACATGGTAATAATGGACAGGTGGATGCATAGATAGTAGTAGTAGATCATGGACAGCTATAATATGGTAGACTAATAAGATAGCTTGATACCAGAAAATACAAGTATATGAGCAAACTGACAAAATAAAAGGCATTGGGGACTTAAAAAGCCATTGGAATGGACTGTGTTTAAGTGAGGAGAATGTCTTAGAACAGGTTATTTGGACTTAATCCTCAAGAAAAGGAGAGACCAGAGTCCCAAAGAACAGGATCCATTCGTGTTATCTCTTGCTATCATTTCCTGCACCAACTAGCGAAATCTTGGTTCCCGTCTAGACGTGTGGCTAATATCCGCTAGGTAAACGAATGACCAGTGCTAAAGGAGGAACAGAGCCTGCGTGCTGTATGCAGAGAGCAGTTCCTTCATCAAGGGCGCATGTGGGCTTGGGGAACAGCAGATTAGAAATGTCATGTAAAGTGCTGAAGGGGGAAGGAAAAAACTAGGGACTGGAAACGAGCATCTCTCCCAGGGTTGGGTTTTAGCAGACAGTGAGACACACCCCATTGCCCCTCCATCCATCTATTCCATAATTATTTATTAAATGTGCGACATATGCCCAGGCACTGTGCTCAGACCTGGGGATCCAACCGCCAGCAAAATACAGCCCCACCATTCAAGGATCACGCGGCCTTTCGTCGTGAGCCAGTAAGTGACGCGCACTGACAGCCCTGGTCACTGTTGGCCCGGGAGAATGGTGTGTTCAGCGGAGAGCAGAAGCCTTAGCTGATAGGAGCTTTAGCAGGGGCTGCGTCCTTGTGAGGACAGAGTCGGAACAGCAGCTGACACGAAGGCAGTCGGGAGGATTTAAAGCTTAGGGAAGAACTGTCTGTCTAGAGGGCTGTCTGGGATTTTAAGATGACTAATTGATATCTGTGGGGGAGAAATAAGTTTATTTATGACCACACATGCGACCAGATCTGCCTGTCTCCTTAGCTTCAGATCTGAATCCTGGGCTATGAGGGAGAGGAGGATGTGCTGAGTCTGGGAGTTTTGAGTTGGCCATATTAACTTTTCCTTGAACATACGTCCATGGGGCGGAGGTTGAAAATAGATTTTATTAGAAACCGAAGTCAGAATATGTTGGCTTTGGAGTCAAACCTCCGAGGGTCTGATGGTGTAGGGCCAGCAATTAAAACACAGACAGAAAGGAAGACAGTGGCGGGGTCCTTTAATGCCAGCCTCAAGAGAAAGCCTTGGCTGACTGGCCTCTGAGATCCTGACCTGGGACCCAGACTGCGACCTCACTTCCGTGTATCTCATTTTTCCTTTTATGTTTTTTTCCCTTTGTTTCTCGCTCTTTTTATCCTCCAGGATGACGGTCTCCCAGAAAATGAGCATCAGCTGTCAGTAGCTGGCAAGATCAAGAAGCATTTCAACACGGGCCCCAAGCCGAACAGCACGGCAGCCGGAGTTTCCGTCGTAGCAGTAAGCATCTGAAATACCTAACCACCCCTGCCTTTTCAAAGCAGCCCATCCGAGAGACAGGCATTCCTTGCGAGATTCCTCCCGGAGACAGCATAGTGGGTCATTTCTTCAGACAGCAGGGGAGGTGGTATGTGTGTGTGCAGTGTCTCCCCGAGTGCCTCATTATCCCACACCTTCAGGGGATCTGGCAGCCTATATTAATTTCATGATTTATTTTTTTTTAAGGAAAAAAAAACCCTCTCCCCAAACTGGACTCTGTGCCAGTGTAAACTTCTTGGCTCTCAGGTAAAGCCTTCAGTGTCCTTTAGCTAGGAACTGCAAGGGAAGGAGAGCTGGGAGGGAGACAGCGGAGCAGAGTCCTGAGCAGCATAGACGTTTGTACTAAATCTAGGGCAAAGGCGAAGCAGCAGAAAGCAAACACAGTGATTCTCAGGGAGACTGAATTGTGGGCAATACCCAGTGACGTCACAAGGTCTTGCTCCTTAGGAATTTGTTAAGTTGACATTTTTTATCATGTGCCCTTTTATCTGATGAGTTTGTACTGGATTTTCCCCCCTGTTCTACACATGCAGGCATACATTATACGTAATCTGATAGCCTCTCTAACAAAGATTAAATTGGTCCGAGAAATACTAAAACCTCAGACTTCCCGGTGTCAAATTCTGGAGTGCATGTATCCACATCTCAGATCACTTGAGTTTTTCACAGTTTCCTCTTTAGCCAGACGACGTCCATTTTAGCGGCACACCCCCCGTGAGAGTCACTGGGGCTGTGCCCCTTTTCTCAGCCAAGAATTTAGGGTGATGGCGAGTCTTGGGAGAGTATTCATGCTGTGGACAGCCTGACTGCTCAGCTCATGAGCAGGGTTCCTGGTTAGTCCTCTTTGTGGGTGTTGCAGCGTTCTGCTTTTCTTTTCGGTTTTGAACTTGCTAGAGTGCCAAAGCTAAGACTCGGGTAGGGACTGCTTTGAGAGTTACCTGTGTGAAGAGACTTCCTGACTCTGCAGATGGCACAAAGACAAGCTAGCTCCTGTTCCCATCTCACAGTCCTCCAGGGACAGCATGGGTGACGACAGATGGCTGTCCGTGGAACGTAAACTCTGCTGGATGTTCCTCGGCAACACTGAGGTTTTACACGCTCAAGCTGCTCTTTTTGCCTCTCTTTATCTCTTTCCAAAAAAACTCAGTGGAAAAAAAATCAGCTGTCCTCTGTATTTTCCAGTGTTTGTCACCAGCTAACATCCACGCTAGGAATTTTTGCAAGCTACTATCTCTTGGGGTTGCGCATTGAGACCAAAACTCTGTTTTCGTGGGTCTGGCTGTTCTGAAAGATTTGGCTCCAGTGGGCCACCATTTTGGACTGGATGGCCAGCACCCTGTCCACAAGAACAATTGCTTCTCTGCTCCTGCTCAGGGCTCCTTGCTGTTAAGGAGACATCTTTCCCACCTGGGTCATTTGTTTCTGGTTTTCTTTTTTTTTTCCCTCCATAATTTCATTTTAATCGGTCTTTGGTTGAGTTTACTTTGGCTGTTTAGTAATGGATTGTTTAAAATATTCGGTGAGTCCTGTAATCACTGTGGACAGAAACGTCTGTGCGATTTTCCAGTTAGCAAACACTACATCTTTGAGGGCAAGTTCTATTTTCATCAGACACTGATAAACTCTGAAACCAAATATTTATGAATTTATTAAATTATGAATTTGCTAAAACGCCATAAAAATATCTCCACAGAGTACCAGTTGTCACTGGTATTTTTTTTTCCCTAAGAATCATGACTATACCATTTTGAATGAAATTGTTTGCTTTTGCTTTGTCTTGTTATTGGGCTTTGGTTTTTGTTGTGGCTGCTGTAGTTTGGTTTCACTTTTCTTTTTGAGACAAGGTCTCACCTGTGCACCATGCTGACCTAGAACTCATTATGCAGCCCAGGTCGGCTTCAACCAAACTTGAAACAGCCCTCGTATCTCAGCTTCCGGTGGTGTGAGGCTCTGTGCCCAGCATGAATGCTACTGTGACAGAGAGGTCTCCGTTTATCACTAACATATTTGCCATGGCAACCAAGCCACAATAGAAATATGCGTTACAGCGTACTAACTTGGAGTGACATGTGAATTGGACACACATTGAAGATGCCTTAGCCATTGCACAGCACTACACTCAGGAATATTTTGCATGTCAACCACTGTCATTCAAATTTCAAGCATCAAAAAGATATCAATGCCAGTGTCGAAAGACACTCACAGGCCTTCTCCAGGATGCTTTTCCCACATCAGCATCTCTGCCTTCTGCAGAGACTCCTGGGACGTTACAAGGCCTGCATAGGGGAGAGCTGGGAACTAGAAGATGGCCACTGGGCCTGCCTTGCTTTTAGCTTTCAGAATAGCACTGGCAAATTCCATACACTTGTTTTTCAAAGACTAAGTATTTGTAGCAGTTCTATCACGAGATTAAATAATATTAGTATTAAATAGTATGCCCTCCCAAACTCTGTGTATGACCACAAAGCAGTAATCCTTGGTGAGCAGGACTTCAGTGGGAGGTGAACTAAATATCTTTTATGAATGGTGTAGTCTATGAAGATCACTTGACAAATTCATAATTCTGGTTTTAACCTCCTCGTGATAAGAACTTCTCCAGTGATGATTTCTGTTTGATAAATTAACTGAAAAACCAGTTTCCTTGGAGTTATTTTCCCCTGAGCATATATGTGCTCCCAGGAGGCTATGAAACACATGCATTTTACTTTAAATTGTCTTTGTCTTGCGTAGTCCTCTTCTTTTTTAATTATATGCACTCCTGGAATTTTTTTTAATTAGATTGGGGTGTCAGTTTGTGGACTTTTTTTCTTTCTTTGCTCTTTTTGGAAACAGCCAGTCATGCCATTGGTCTTTACATAGGACTTGCCTTCCCTTAGCCAGACATCCACCTGGCACCAAGCAACACTGACTCTACAGGAGTCTATGACACACTTCTTTTCTTGGGTGACAAAAGAGACACAGACTGTCACCAAGCACACCCCGTTCACAGGTGCCATCTTTGACATGAGTCTAGCTTAGCACGCGTGCACGGTCTGAGCCACTCTGGCTTGTCCGCGTTGCTGCCTTTTCTGCCCTGTTTCTCGTTCCATGCATTACTGAGAGCAAGGGAAGGGTCAAATATGACTTCATGTGAAGGCTGCACAAGCATCCCCAATTGGCTAGGAATGTAATTACCAACTGGAGATCTTAGGGGTCATGGGGCCCTTCTGAAAGAATGGAAAATGACCTAGTGTTGTTGAAGCAGGCAGTGTGGTCAGGGGGAGGAGCCACGCTGTCCATAAACCGAGGTATTTTGCCCCTGAGAAGGGTTCCATTGTCCTGCCATCTTTCATATGAGCCGGACGAGTTTAAAAAAAAAATAGGGAAACAAAAGGTTATTAAAATGCAATTTATAGACATGAAATGGAATTAGAAATGACATTTTAATGGTGGTCTCCCTGAGAGCTGAGAGGGGGAGGGAAGCATGATTAGATTTGCCTGGCTTGATGAAGAACCCAACTAAGATGACACTTCCAATTTTCCCCCCATTTGTTGCTGTTTATTGTTTTAGTTGATAATTTTCCTAATGCTTTAACATTGTCCTTTTGAATTTTGTTCATGCAAATAGAGCATTTTGGTCTAATTGAACAAATCCATACTAATCAGTTAATATGAGATGCTGGGAAGCTTGGCTCAGTAGCCCTGGTGCCCTGCTCTATGACACTTTGCCTGTAGATGGCAGTAGAGAACTAGTTCCTTGCTACCCTCTTTGTGGCCTAAAATAGAGACCACACAACCAGCTCCTAGAGAGCAAGCGAGCTACATTTTTTTCTAAAAAAAAAAAAAAATTAAAAAAAATAAGATGAAATAATTTTGAAGATTCAAATCTCACATTGCTTTCTCTGAACATGCATACAGCCTAGTTTCCAATCAGAACACCCAATCTTCAAGAGTGGTTTTTAGGTTAAATGCCTGGTACCCTGGCACGCTTTTGAAATGCCTTTTGTGAATTACAAGTAGAAGCTGTCAGGAGCATCGAATCAGTGAGCTACCTGAAAGGACTTCAGAGTCTCTGTTTCCAAAGCAAGGTGCATCTTGAGTGGGCAGAACAGGGGCACAGGCAAGCAGCAGGACTATTTATTGTTCTCCAGATTTGGGCCCTGAGGATTTTATTCCCAGGTGCCAAACACTGACATATTATTCCGTGGTATTGGGAACTTACCTGGTATTGTACTTACTTTGCCTTTTGTTAATGCTAAGCACTTAATGTTCAGAGAAAGCTATTTTTCATCTGATTTAATTTTCCCAGAGAAACTGGTCCTATCACATCCCTATAGTACAGGAATATAACTAAGAATAGCTATATTTTTGAAGATCAACTCTCTCTTAACTCTAAATGTCTGTGATGTGTCCACTTTTCAACCCTCATCTTTTCCTCTTTTACTTCCTAGTTATAACGCTGGGTGTTGTCGGGGAGGGGGTCCAATCTGCGTGCTCACAGTGACTAAATACTGGTTTCAGTTTAACTGTAAAGCATTTTCTATTGTCGAAACAGAAGAGGCGTTCATAGCTTTCCAAAGTGAGGACATTCTTTAATGGATATTCAGAAACGTGTCTGACAGACTAGCTCTATGCTAACAAATTGACATCCCAGATACTCGGAAGGGATTTGTGTTCTGTTCTGTTTTTATTTTATTTTCAATGTGCAGATCGCATTGTTAGCTAGCTGCTCCGCAGGAGAGGCCTCATCCCTGTGTGTGCGTACGTATGTAGTTGATGAAGAGCTTGGACTGGAGTCTTAATTCTTGAGCACAATGTTGATCCACTGAGTTGCCCCATTTCTCTCTGCTCAGCTGGACCACGGGTTTACCATCAAGAGATCAGGGTCTTTGGACTACTACCAGCAACCAGGAATGTATTGGATAAGGTATGAGATGGTGCAGCGCAACAGTCAGTGTTTCCATGGCAACGTGCTGGCAGTCTCCATTTTACCAGTTCCTTCAGTGGATAAACATGTTTTTGATTTGTTCCCCAGTCCATATGCTGCTTTATTGGTTTCATTTGAATCTTGATTGAGATGCCACGCCCCCTCATTCCTTTTTTTCACCCATTATTCACACTGACATTTGCCAGCTTTCTTTCCATCGCACATGCTCAGTATTGATCTTCCCCCCACCTCCCCCACCCCCGTACGGTTAAAAGGACAGTATATCCCATGCTGACGCCAAAGCATTTGCCTGATGTTGCTGATTGCAGCAGTGATGTTTCCAGAGCTCCTCTGTCCTGTGATAAACGGAACAACAGAAGCACCTTGGTGTGTGTGCTCTATATAAGCATATACTGTCATTTTAAAGTCATCCAGCCCAACCTTAACCTTAGAGGACGGAACAATGCATTTACACCTTAGCAGTAGAAATGCCTCCAAGTCCAGCGGGCTACAGAATGCATTGTGTGTGTTGGTAAGCTTGTGTTTTCAAATTCTCCACCTTTTCGTTCTGTTTTTGTTTGACCGTTTTCTTCCTCCCTCTCTCCCCAAAATCCCCTCTATGTACTAGCTACTGCATGAATTTACTTCTGATATTTTGTGATTGTCAGATTCTTTAGTTGGCTTATCTGCTTGAGCAAGGGGGTCTATGGGAAGTATTGATGTGTTTAACCAGCTTATGAATTCTATCCCATCGTTCCCCATTCCAGCCAATGGCCCTGGCACCTCCTGCAAGGGGCATTGTGTGTGTATTGCTCTAGAGTTATCCACAAGCAAGATGACTTTTGGTGGTTTGAGAAATGAACTCTGAGAAGTTCTAGCGAACTTCTCTTCACCTTAATGTCTCCAAAATGATTTCCAGGTAAAAGCTCCCTGGTGTAGCACTTGCCGAGAAAAGCTCCCAAATTTGGCATTTATTCTCCTCAAATAATGGAGCCTGCTGGCAGCAGCAGTGTCTGCCTGACATTGTCTCTTGGCTCAGACTGCCAAGTTTTACCAAAATAAGTTTATACTCATCTGTGAATAGATACATATACACTTTATAGATAATATGCATAAATTTGCCCTATGATTATTGCTCCTAATTATTTTTTTATAATTAGGGTCACAGAACAAAGGGCTTAGAAAACCAGAATAGGGCACACTCAGACAAATAGTCAAAAATGCAGTAAGGTCATGATCACTTCTAGATCTGCTTACCATAGAACAACCCTCAGCCACAGTAAGACTTCTACGCAATTTTTCCAAAGAAGGCCTAAGGGAAGGGTCCCACAGTCAGTGCTTCATTTACCTAAGTAAATTAGCTTTGGGGGAGGGGAGTTCATTACGATTTGCCTGCACACAGACCCAGCTTTCGACTTTTTAACACTGAAGATAATATAGGCGGGTACACCGTTTCACAAAAGCTAGTCTTACCAGTATGTTCCACACACTGCGCAGGCTCCTGAAACAACTTCTGTATTAGGCACAGAAGATCCCCAGCACCCTTCCCGGCCCTTCCCAGAGGATGCCTTTGTCCCAGGGGTAAAGACTAACTGAAAAGTCTACCTGTGCTAATTAGTCTTGCCCCTTTCATAGTCTATGTAAATTGAATCGTACCATGCTGCAGCCTTTCTTATCCTATGTCTCCTGTCCTGAGGCATATCAGCCGGACATAGAATTGATAGACAGTGGAAAACAGGCATTGAGTGTGTCTAATTATATCTATACTTGTTTGTGTTTAAAAAAAGAAAAAAAGAAAAACTGGCATCCTAAAATCCACCTAATTTCAGAAAAAGAAGGAGAAATCTTGAGGAATTACAAAACTCCCATCGAATTAAGGGTAGGCGCAGTGTGTCAAGCAAACATAACAATTAATACGTATGACCCAGTATTAAAAAGACTAACTACAAGCTAGCGAACGGCTCCCCTCGGCAGACAGAATGACACATCCCTGAATAATGGGCAGGAGCAGATGGGAGATAATCTCTTTTTTCTTCCGCACATAAACTGCTCTGTTTTCCAGCTGGGGGCAGTAACAGCAATGTTTATAGTTAACCGCGGCACTAAACAGCTCACACAGTATGTAAAGCTAAACTGGAGACTTGACACTGAAGTCTCATTGCTATCTACGCTTAATTAGGAAGTTTTATAATGCCATTTAGACCCAGAATGAACGTGCTCCCCTTGCTGATCGCAAATGCTTCCATTTTATCTCGGTGGAAGTGGGAGCATTCATCTACCCAGGGTGGCGGGCCAACTTTTCAACATAAACAATCATTGCCGGCAAACGACCCGGCGGCTCCCGGTTGTTGTGTTTATAAGCGCTGGTGGCAAAGCACTCCGGAGTCCCGCTTGGATTTACAAAGTAGCTCACGCGAGGGTGTCAGCTGGTAAAACCATCTCCATAAGGTGCCCCAGATCGGTGGGATCCTCTTAATTGACATCTTAGTGATGTGGAGACATGATGGGGGTCCATTTTCCTTCTCTCTCACACCCTGACTCTCGGCAACTCCGCTCTCTACCTACAGCCAGGGAACTGCATTCTCTGACTGCCTGGCCCATGTATCTAGGAGGCCTTACTTCCCAAAGCCCAAGCTCACTAGGCTAGTCCACACTCCGGAATTCCACTTCCGGTGAGCCCCGGAAGCATTGCTTCTCCTGGCTGCAAGTCATATTCTGCTCTTCCCTTTCCTCCCATAGGGGACCAAGTCGCTCCATTTTTGCCTTTCACAAGTACACAGAACAGAATTCTGCACCTGAAGTGTGCAGACCATGGTAGTGGCCAAAATGAAGTAACTGGGTTATATAAAGCAAACGTCCAAAGAGGACGCCGGTACTGAAATAGCTGGAATGGGGAGATGAGCTAGGACAAAGGGGTGATTGAGTTTCCAGGCGTGAGGTGACTGAAATATGCATATTGGTATCAGCCCCCCCCCCCCCTCCTGCAGCACTGAGTAATGAGGCATTGCCACGGCCGGGCTCCGGCTTTGGGAGGCTATCCAACCCTGGCCTGCTCAGCTGTGGAAAGGGATGGGGTTCTGTTAAATGAGTCTTGCTGGGTGCAGGTTTGAAAGAGGTGTCCCTGGTTTAAGCCAGATAGGATTCTCAACATACTGTGAGCCCAGCAGACAGAGCTCTGCCTGCCATGGCCAAGGAGGCCTGCTTGGTGGCCTGCCATATTGACCTTGCGGTGCTGAGTTCCAGAGCCTAGTGGGGAAGAGCAGAAGCCTCTGTAACAACCACCAGCTTCTTCCGTAACAGAGGGGTGAGGTTAAAGCAACCAACGAGTCATAGACAAACTTCAAAGTCAGTCACGCTTTGGTAACAGAGAAGCTTCCAGAAAACAGTGAGCATTGGGCCCTGTAGTTGTTCCTTGGTAACCCCTGAGGTCTCAGGCCAAATTCGAACCAAGTGAGAGCACTCTGTGTCTATTGCTGAGACAAGAAGGGCAGGAATAGCTAGACATGGTGTTACACGCCTTTGATCCCACACTTGGGAGGCGGAGGCAAGTAAATCCCTTTACGTTTAGGGCCAGCCTGGCCTAGGTAGCAAACTCCAGACCAGCCAGCAGCCAGTACTACACAGGGAAGCCTTGTCTCAAAACGAGTAAAAAAAAAAAATCCAGCACTAGTGAGCCACCTGGGTCACGCCTCACCAAGCCAAACAGATGGCTGTTTTGATTTTGTTCATTGGATTTGTTTTCAGAGGCCTCTTCTGAGAGCATTACAACAACATATAAATCTTTCTGTAAATTCGACTTGTTACTAGGAAGGAGAGGAAGGTGGGGCACACCTAAGTCCTCTCTCTTCCCCCCCCCGGGGGGTCCTGGATAATTCTGTATCTACTAACGTACTGCTTGCTATCTATTTTTACATCGCTTTTTGATTACAAGTAAGCATCTCCAGTCTTTTCTGCATACACATTTCGGCCACGTTTTGCAAGTGGGCCTTAGTCACACTCCCGGAAGAGACTCAGAAATCAGGCATGAAAAAGTGGGAAGGCAGGGGAACCTCTCTCCCAGGGAGCAGCACACAGCCTATCTAAAAAAGAATACACATGTTGACAAGCCGGAGTCAAAGGATTCTCAAATACATGATAAGCACACACCACGTTAAAGACCAGGATGACTTGAACTTTGGTTAAAACCTGGCAGCCACTGAGAGAAGAGAGCTTTGGCAACACAAAGCCTAAGGTTTGGAATCAATTTTTCTTGTACCCTCACCTGTCCCAGCCCCCGTAAAAAAATCAGGAAGGCTTGCCTTGTGGTTCCCTGACTTCTGAGAGAAAGCCACTGCCTAGCAGAGCCGGTCTCCTGTGAAAACTGATGTTTGTTGAGGTGGAATCCTAAATTTTTCCAACATTCTTCCGGCAAGCACCTGAGTTTTAACAGGCGTTTGCAACAGCTGTCTTCACTCAGGTGTGCAGAGCTGAGTTATCGTGAAGCGTGAGTTTAAAAGCCGTCCTCTGAGACAGGGGTAGCATGCTACAGCAAATGGAGAATCTAGCCTTCTTTCTGTTTGATTTTCTTTAAAAAAAAAAAAAAAGAGGGGGGTTCTATTAGAACACAGCTGCATCCATTCATTGACATGTCTGTGGTTGCTTGTGCCCAGACTTGAAAAGTTCTATTAGAGACCCAAAGGACCTGAAACCCGAAACGCTTATCTATCTGGCCCGTTGCAAAAAGTCTCCTAACCCTGTATTTAAGGGTGAAGGGTCATTCTAGATTAAAAGTACCATCTATTAAAAAAAGAAAATTTCATGAGACTAGGGCTGGGACCCATTTAAAATAGTATCTTTGCTAAATTAATGAACGAATAGTTGAACTCCAAAGAAGGAATTTTTGGGTTGGATGAGTTTTTGAAAAGGTAGAGTTGAGGTAACCAGACCACCGCATCGAAGATACTCTAGAGATTTTTCATTTTTAACAATGCAGGAGTATGTGCAAACCTTTTGGCTAAGCTAGAAATGTATTTACAATAAAACCAGCTAGCCCCGACATACTGTGAGACTTAGCTTGTTTTTAAATTTTACAGATTTGCTTAGGACAAACCCCGTCTGTGGTAGCTCCTTAGCTTGCTAGCATGGTGAGGATCAGACACATGGAAGCTCAGTTTCTCCTCTATAAGGGAACCAGAGGCTGCAGAGCAGATGAGGAAAGTAAATTCAAGCTTCTGGAAGCCCATGCTCAATGCCCTGCGAAGGCCACCATTGAAACCCTGGGATGAGAGGCTGTGAAGATTAGGTAGGACCAGGCTAGTTGAGATTCTTTTAAACCTAGTCTCAAAGTCCTGTGTCCGATCAAGTTAGCTGACACAGAAACCAGCTGGCCTTCCCAGGAAAATGGGAAATAATGCTTCAGAGAGTCACCTTGAAGAAGCCACACACAAGGTTGTTTGGTTTCTAAGCCTCCTTTGGCCATTTTAATGGTGACTTTTACTCTAGGGAAGATCTATGCCATTGTCTCCAGGTATTTAGCAGTTCCTGGCAAGGCTCTCCAAGGATACCCCAGCCAAACAAAACAGAACAGTAATAACCATGACGATAAACACAATAAAACGAGGAGGGATACCCGGATCGATTTGTTAGTTTAATTTTAATGGCCAGCAAATTATAACTTAGTCCCTACAGAGTGAGGGTTAGCAAGGAGCGGTTTCCTGAGATTAATGCCCCAGCCTCCTAGGTAGTATGAATAATGGATGGGCTAGAAGGCAAAATGCACAATAATGTTCTTTTATTAATGAAATGAAGACTCGTTGTGATGGCTGGCAATAAATTAGGAAAAGCCAAAGAGGGAAAGTCGTCAACACTGGCGCCTTTGAAAAATGTAGTTTCTTAAATCCAATAATTACTGCCATGACAGAAAACATCGCCACACCACAGAAATGAAGTACATCCCTTGCGAATCCTGCCTGTATTGCACAGGAGAAATATTTTTGATCCATAGACTGTGAGGTCTATTATTTGCTAAGAGAAAACACAGCCCATTACAGTAGATTGATGAGGATATTAAGCATTCTGGTGGAATTTCATAGGTGAATGTTTTCCTGAGGATCAGGCATTGGAAGACACCCCCCCACACCCCACCCCACCCACACCTTCAGTGCAGGCACAGGAACCTAGAAGACAGTCTAGGAAGGAAGCATGGCCAAGGTTACATCATTAGCTAAGCTAGGACAAAAGCTAATTTTCCCAACTTCTACCTACTGCTGCTTCCAAGAGGATTAAGCTAAAGTTGCCAGACAAGAAGGATGTTTACAGAGATATGGGATGCCTCCTAGCAACAAAGACAATGCTCAACTACAATTCTTATTCCTGAGTTCTGCCCAGCCTTCCCTGCTATTGCAGTATCTCCCCCTCTAACACTGCACAGGGACCAGCCAGATAGACAAAGTTCAGGTTCACTTGCGCACATTTTCAAATTTAATGTCAGAAACCGAATTTACAATACCCGAGTAGAATGAGGAACACAGGCTTACTCATCTTCAGTGGGATAATTCACTGGCCAAATCATTCTCCTCTTTAGACAAGAGGTGTCCTTTATTTCAGTGATAGATATTAGTTCCTTTTAGATTTCCAACTATGCTGTGTGCCGTTACCGGAGTTGCTGCGGTTACTGGCATATTGCAGCCATCCGTCACCGGCTGTACAGGGGCAGCCAGGGCTTTTGTCAGAGTCAAAAGCTACCACTTCTAGGTGGGTATTTGCGGGTGTTTCCTCTGTGTAGGATGGGCCTTTTTCAGTTCGTTTATATCATTTCATTTCCCGATGATATGTCCTTCAACCAAGCTCCCCAGCACACAGCGTGGGCACCAGGGCCCCACGTGCCTTTGAAGTAACTCCTATTTGGTTATGACGATCCACACTGGAGCCCTAAGTGTCCTTGCCTACGTCTAGCCTGTGGTCATTAACACCAAAATGTGATACTCCAGTCTTGAGATGCTCCGAGGGGCTCTTAATGAAATGGAGGTTCCCTAAGGAGACTCGTGGGATTTCGATAGCAAGTCTATTCACGCTGGTTCCAACAAAACCACAAACCCTGAACAGAATAAATCTGTCAGGAAGTCTTGTATGTTAATGGGACATCCGGCCTGTTCCTTAAGACCACACTCACTTTGCAAAGATAGGCAGCCAAGAAGAGACACGGAGACTCTTGCATGATTGATAAAAAAATATAAAATAAATAAACAAGTAAGTAACGCTGCCTCTCAACCATGCAGAAATGGCCTGGCATCTACATGTGCGACACAGCACTTCAGAGGACAAATCATGCTTCAGATGCTTCCGGGAGGGCTTCCAGTTTGTTACATTTGCGTGACAATCTCTCTTGAGAATACATCACTACAAGTAGTTCTGTTTTCTTGCTGAATTTGTCAGTTTTGAAATGCAAAAGGGGGCCTACAGAATCCAGTTGTAAAGAGTAAACTGGGCATGTTTGAGAGCTCTGCTAATTTCAAGGGCATTCATTAAAATTCTAAAGAAATCACGAATGGCACAGCCCTAACTCTGAGTAGAAACTGCAAGGGGCCAATGCATGAAAAACAGGAAAAAAATTGATTTTCTATGATATAGGAAGAATTTTGCTGATGTTTGAAACTTTAGATTTTGATTTAGATATTTTAAAGTATTGAATTAATTTCTTGCTTTATGATTTCATAGAGCTGCTAGGGGGTTTTACTTTATAATATTTTTCAGAAAGTGCATAATCACCTAAAATAATTCTGGATTGCATAAGAAATGTGTGATACATGCCCAGTCAGTGTGCCACAATCAGATCAGTGTTCCGGAAGTTTCTGGTTGTAGCATAGAGGAATTTACATGAATTTTGAGAAATCTACTCTGAAACGGAGGTAAGAAGTCAGTGTGCAGTTAAAGGCAAAGGGATTGTTCAAGAAGGTTCTTGCCAGAGAAGTTCAGGCAGTAATACGCTGCAGTCGGTGGCTTGTGATTGGGTGTTGGAGAATACACGTATTGGACTAGCAGAGGAGATGAAGTCATGTCAGGTGAGACGCAGCTTGAGCCAGGATGTAGAGCTGAGACACTTTGCTAGTGGAGTGTTTATGTGGTATTCCAGGAAGAAAGCCCATACCAGACTGGTTGGCGCCCAAACAGCACTTATTATTGTATCTAACCAGATAGGTCTGTGGGTGGGCTCTGTCCTGGGTGGTAGGTAGATAGAACACTCATTCAAAGCCAGTTCCCTTCTGTCCTTCACACTCGTCTCGCTGAGTTGTCTCTGACTCCAATATTTGAGAAGCTGTCATCTGGAAAACTGGTACTCATCGTGAAGGTAGATTTCCAGAGAGAGTTTCAGGGTGTCTATCCTGAACCTGTTAGCTTAGGCTTGTTTCCAGAGGCAAGCCCACCACTTCCCCTCTCATAGCTATGGTAGGGTCACCTTCACTGAAGTCAGTATGGGGGTGGCAAGGTGCCCGAAAAGAAACTAAGGCAGGATTGAGTAAGGTAAGCAGAGCAAAGGGACAATGCTCTAGCAGAGCCACTGTCTGCTAAAGGAACAAAATGGGCCTACTGATGCTATGAATCAGTTCTGAATACTAACAGGAACTTGACACCGGAAAATTTTCCTGTCAGTGCATTGGCAAGGCTGAGTCAAGGATTTAGACTTTATGAGGAATTGTCAATAGACTGGACCTTGGGAAAACTGACCTGTCAGCTACTTACAGGATGTACTGGAGATTGGGTACCCCAGAGGGAAGTAGGTGACCTCTGTTGGAACTCCTCATAATTCAATAGCCACAAGGTTCATAATGTATCTATTGTGTGCTGGGAACTGAGGAGAATTCAGAGAAGGCATCTAAGATTTGATCATGGCCCTTTATATCGTCTCTAAGATGGGTAAGAAAACAGTCATGATCTATGCAGGACACATAGTACACGCACTACATACCACATCAGTGTGGGAATGGGGATGGACAAACCTCCTAAAACGAACCACAGTCCCCAGAGCTAGAAACAGAATTACTGGGTCTCAGGGCACAGAGGCTTATGGGAAAAAAAAATCTCTATGTATCCTTTGTTTGCAGCCATTGATAAATATTACAGTGACCCAGATGGGCAGGAAATACTCATTTCTGTGGTGAGCACGAGGCTTAGGAAGTCACAGTCCCCCAGATTCAGAGTGGGTTGGACTGGGTGGATGCTGACTTAATGTTCCCCAAGATTTTTTCTGACCATCAGCATGGGGGTCCCTTCAGCATCTGATCTTGGATACTATCTGCAGCTAGGGTCTTCCCCTGCTACTTGATATGAATACAGAGCTGGAGTTAGCGGCGCACACATGGAAACTCTGTTTTAGCCTGTTACAATAGATTACAGAGTAAATGCTTGCTTGGGCCTTGCACAAGAGGCGAGAGTTATATTCTTAGTGTAGTTCATGGGCTAATCCTTCCACATATTGAGCCTCAACCTCAGTTTTATAAAGACAGAACACTGGGCAGACATGCTCTCTGGAGAGCCTCTTCCACTCTGAAGCCTCTAGAAATTCAGTAGAAACTATCATCTGACCCTTCCTCCAGAACAGACAATCACCAATCACCTTTCTAGGAAGTGCCGTGAAATTTGGGAGCTTGTAAGCGAACAG
Source organism: Microtus oregoni (assembly GCF_018167655.1). Classification (NCBI taxonomy): domain Eukaryota; kingdom Metazoa; phylum Chordata; class Mammalia; order Rodentia; family Cricetidae; genus Microtus; species Microtus oregoni. The sequence goes on along the minus strand of NW_024543069.1, from coordinate 22,103,930 downwards.
GTTTATCAGTTAGGTGATTATTTAGACCCCACTAATTAAGGAGATAGGCGGGACACGTGGCATTGAGTACTTAGAGCAGTGAAAGGCTACTCTAGGCAGATGAACAAGGAAGGAAGACGACATGACCATCCCAAGAGAGTCTGAAGCAAGGAAGGTTAAACTGAGGAACCCTGTGAGCCCAGGCTGGGCACGAGCACCACCAGCTTCTGTGCCAACTGCATTCTGTTTTTCGGGGGCAGCGTCCCATTTCAGGGGACATACAGCTAATCATAGACGTCCAAGGGACATCAAGACCTAGATGTTTGAAGGCCCCCTGAGAAGTCAACAGGGAGAATCACAGTTCAAATCCATCTCAGTTCAGTCCGCTACTGGGTTGCTTCCTGAGGAGAGGTGCTAGCTAGGCAAATGCACTGAGTCGGGGGAGGGGAAGTCCTCTCAGTCAACTGTGGCTGGGACATGCTTTTGCTTCCCTGGCTTCATTTTAAAGCCTTATCTTGCATCAAGTTACAAAGGCAAAAAGAAGGCGCCTCGCACCTCTGCAGACCCTGGCGGCTTCAAAGCTTTCAGGCGTCCAGTTTTATCTGCAGCGATTCTGTCCTGAGTGAGAAGAGGTCATGTCTGCTCCTTGCAGGGAATAATGACCGAGCCGAATGAATGGGCCACACAGGGCAGTGCACTCCCGGTGTGTCCCTCCCTGTTTGACCGCCCGTGTTTCCCCCATCAGCATTCTGTCCAGGGCCAGCGAGTTTCTCATTCGCAGAAAGGTAGAAACACAACTATATTTTTTATGACCAGGAGACGAGTTTATATTACCCTTGGATTAGCTACAGAATGCTTTTTGTGTCAGACAGACTAAATAGACATCTGTTTTCTACACACACCCAACTCCACACAAACAGAGCTTTCTCCGTTTGCTTTGAAAAGCAAAATACCATGTGTTGTGACTTTACAGTGTTTTAAATAAAGTTAGGAATTTAGGTTGGTGAGGCTGAAGTTGTCATGAAGTCGGTGGGTATGAGACCCAAAACTACACGTACAAGGTCCTTTAAAAATTCAGCGAGGGGCAGAATAAAGGCAGACATTTCGACAGCGGCCATTGGGTCGGGTTTTAACTGTTCTGTGAAGCGAGAAGTGAATTATTAAACTTTATCGCCCTCGTTGGCTCCTAATGCTATTCCTCGGCATGTGGATCGCTTTTAAAGTGGGAACGGCCAGCCTAAGTGAGCCATTTACTGCCTCGGTTCTACACGCTGTCTCTATTTCGCTCTTTATTACTTCATTTTGGAACTTTGATTGCTTTCTTTTAGATCTAAGATTGTTCTAATGCTATTCTGCAATTGTATGAGGGGCTTACTTTTCACTTGGTTCTCAGAACCAGGCTGGCTATAAATTTATCTCAGCTCTTTGAAGAAACCAACAGTAAAATTTCCAGTGGGGGGGAGGGGATCATGGCGGCAGATATCCTCGCAGAGGGAAAGAAAGTGACCTCACTCACAGAGCTGCCTTCAGACTACAGCCCTGTAAAGAGGGACTTTCAGACAAGGCGCCTTTGCCTTCCACTGTGAACTCTTGTTCAGTATTTTTCTTCCGGCTTTGGGCCTGCTCTTCTGCTTTCTCTTAAGGTTTTGCTAGCATGGGCCAGTCCGTCTCCACACCCATTAAATGTGAGATGAAGTCACACTGTGTCCCCATCCTAACATTGTAATAACTTCTGGGGTCACAGCCAGGGAGCACATCCCAGAGGTCGTCTGAGGGTTCCTTGGTAAAATCAGGCATAGAGACAAGAGGTTGGAATACTCAAAGAAGACAAAAAAAAAAAAAAAAGAAAAAAAATAACAAAAACACCTTCACTTTTATGAAAATGGACTTTGTTAAGTGAAATCCATAGGGTGCAGTCATGAGGTTTAATTTCATTCCAAGCCATGTTCCCGTTGAGGCATTGGCTTCCTTAAAATTCACTCCTCCCCTCCCAAGGTTTAGAGATATCCCCTCATCAAGAGACAATAAGATTGTTTAGAGTGAAAATCGCTAACACAGCATGAGGACTTCAGCACCCTTTAGCCTTATTTTCCCTGTGCCCTAAGCTGCCTGTTGGTCAGTATGACCCAAGAGGCTTCCTTACCTGTCATACACAAGGGACTGAAGCCCCTGTTTAATGTGGGGATGGTTCCAGAAGGCACTGGGTGATGGATAGGAAGCTGGTAGCACTGGATGAGTTGCGACTTTCATGACCAGGTCCCTTGACTGCCTCCCCAAGAATGGTGACTGTTGACATAGGTGAGCTATGATGGGCAGGTTGGCTTGACCAGCATACTTTCCAACTGCAAAATATCTAGCGTCTCTCCTGCCATGTCCCCTGGCCTAATTGTCCTCTTTCTCATTTTATGCCCCTGCTAGACCACCGCTCTTGATAAGGAGAGGCAGGTTTTCCGACGAAGACGCAACCAGGATGTGAGGAGCAGATACAAGGCACAGCCAGCTCCACCAGAACTCAACTCGGAATCAGAAGACTACTCTCCCAGCTCCTCTGAGACTGTTCGCTCCCCTAATTCACCCTTTTAATAAGACCCTTTTACTCCAAGCCCTAGCTTAACCCTTTTAAGACTCTGAGATTTCCCCCTCCCCCAAACTTCTGTAAAACAGGTTCATCTGATCTATCTAGCACTCAATGTGTGAACGGCGGAACAGAAAGTATGTTTTGGGTACCTTTGTAGCAAGCTCCCTTTACTGAATGAGAAGGCATGTGGTGTTTGTGACGATGGTAATTTGCTGCTAATAGGGGTCCTTCAAGGGTTAAGGCTAATTTGAATTTTTTTTTTTAAATATAGAAGCAATGAATGTTTTCATCAGTCGAGCTAGGATCTGCAATAGGTAACAGCACCTGTCAGCCCTCCGAGTGCACAGAATTTTCTTTAGAATCCTTGCTGGGTAATTTTCCAGAACCTTGGGTATATTCACACACATTTCTGGGTTTTGTTGCCGACCAAAGGGCGCCGTTAGGACCCTAAAATATCCACACACAAGAAGAGCAGGGAGGATGATCCATCGTGGATCCCTTCTCTGTGGATTTGGAGCACGGCAGGTTTTATAACGTCCGTAGATGCACCCCTCATTCCTCACCGTTTTACAAAGAAGGGACTCCCTTTCCTAAGTAGTAAGCTGGTTAGCTGCAGCGAGTTCTCTGCTTTGATGGGAGGGAATCAGGTTTGTGGCCGCCTCACCCAAGCGATGGACGGTGTCTCCCTGTCTCCATACAAAGATGTGCAGATGACGCCCCTGACATGCTGCTTCCCCATTAGCTGCTGCTAGTGCCAGGCAGACCCTCGGGGAACCACCTAGCCTTGGCTTGTGCTCGGTGAGTTGGGGTCTGTCTGCTCAGAATCAGGAAAGATCTAGAACTACTGGAGAAAAGAGCAATAAATTACCAGGTGCTCTACAGGGCTGGCATTCCAACCAGCGAGAGGACGCAAGGTCCCGTGTTTCCTTCTTCTCAGCTGCTTTTACACGGGACCGTAGCCACCAGTGTGAAACCAACACAGAACTCGAAAGATCTGGGGCGCGAGGGAGCAAGAGGCAGTGCTTTGCAAAGTGGCAGATGAGAAAGAAAGTTCAGTGGGAACACAATCCAAAAGGGTCTAAGGATGGGTTTCAGAGAAATAAGCCGGTCCTATGAGTAGCTCTAGGCACCTGAAAGTCTCCCAGAAGACACTGGAGGCTGAAACTGCCTCTCCCACTCACGATTTTCCTTACTGTAGCTTGGTCTCCAGTCATCCAGGAGAGATGTGTTGCTTTCGTGGTTTCGGGCCAGGGCCTGATTGGGATGCGTTTTCCACCCCTGCTACCCAGTCTGTCTCCCTAGACCTGAGTTTCTTTGGGAGCTGATTGCATCTCAGAATATGGGCTTGTTGTTTCCTGGTTTTTGTGTCCTTGATCCAAAAGGATTCAGGGGTGCCTGCGAGGCCGGACCCAACGCAAATGTTGCTCTAGTGTTTTCTCAGCTTTAACCCAGGAAAGCACAGTGATAGACTTCAGAATGGCTACAAGCGGTCTTTACTTTCTCATTCTTAATTTGAATGTGTTTTAGTGTCTTGAAAGTTACGAACAACCTTTTTATTGTCAGGTCTTTATCTTCGAACTCCACGCTGATCTTCAACTACTGTATTCATACACAGTCTTTATGTTCTATGCATGTATGGACTTTTACATGACAGAATCCCACATTTGCTGGTCTTCCACATTTAAATCAACATCTACTTAGTTTTTTTTTTTGAGAGCCCAGAAATGATAGCACGTAAAAGTACAAAATCGTATAAATCAGCATATTATTTAAATTGCATGTTGGGAGTAGACAGAACACAGACCACCAGGAAGGGTGCTAGTTTGTAGACAGAGTTCATATTGGTGAAGGGCATAGAACTGATCAGAAATCACTACCTTCTCTGGAACAGAAAGGCAAAGCACTCTTATTCTAAGATTAGCAAGCAATGGCATAGCTGAGCCTCAACTCCATGTATGAGACTACAAAATACCCTATGGCCAATAACAGATTGCTACCCTCTCTAAATTCCTGCTTTCCCCCTGGTCATTAACATAGGGCCATAGCATCCAGTGCTACAGGTCCATAGTGAGGGCTCTGGCTTTTGTCTATCATCATTTCGAGGAACTCAAGAGGTTTCCTCATATGCTGCAGAAGGGCAGCTCAGAAGACTTCTGAGCCCATTCGGAAGGAAGATGGCAGCGCACCCCTCTAGAGTTTCGGTGATCTACGCTGAATAAACAGTGGGATCTGACCTGTCAAGTAGAAAGATAGAGCAGGCGGATGGACTGCAGTAATTCAGTTATCTTTCCAGCATTCAGCTACCAAGATCTTAGACATCAGAAGTGTAGCTCAGAGGGCGAACAGACAGACACACGTGAATGACTCTGTGCGCCCAGATTGCTTTGGCTTTAGCCAACACTACATTCTCCCCCCCTCAACATTCTCGGAATAGTTCCAGTTTGAAATGATTAAGTGGTGGTGTTCTTTGAATTTCCATAACAAAATCAACCCTATTTTTCATTTTGTGTATCATAGAACAGCTATGTGCCACGATGACTGTGTATCTCTGTAATTATCCACTTAACCATCACAAGTGTTTACATATTTTTGAGCATTGAATATGACTCTTATGGTGGTAGTCTGGTGATGGGAATTGCCCTTCCTTTACTAACTGGACCAGCCCTGTGGTATTTAAAGGAATCTTTCCATTTGAGAACAGAGTAGTTGAACAACCCTTCTCTCCTTGCTTCCTGTAAGTCAATTCTGTGGATGAGACCCTCTCATATTAATGAATACATTTACCCCTCCGCATTGTAGCAGAAGCCGCTTTCTTCATCATGATCAATAAACGTGTGATTTGTTCTGAACCATTAGAAGGAAAAGTTAAGACCCTCGGTCCCTGGAAATGTTCCGGCCATCCCTTCATCTGACGCACACGTGGTGTATACATATTAACATGAGCGGAGGAGGGAGTGGGGAGCAACAGAATACACTTTGTGTCTTGCCTTCACTGAGATTTCCTACAACCTGCTTAGCTCTCTTATGACTGATGGTTAACAGGTCTGTCAGATACTGTTGAAAGAGCACAGTAGATCGGTGAATGAAGGGCTAAAATTGCAATCCTTTGCCCTCTGAGGCATATTTCAGTTGGAAAAAAAAAGAAAGAAAGAAAGAAAGAAAGAAAGAAAGAAAGGCTCAGAGGGTCACAAGGCTCCCGAATTACCAGGATGCGAGTGTGTTAAATCACGGTTGTTTGCTGGCCAAAGGCATCCGTTAGACAACTCTATCCCCTGTGCCGAAGTGCAGTTGTGCTGAGGGAGAGCTTTCTTCACATTATTGTGTTGCCGCTGGCCCTTCTCTGGGTAAAGCCCTGTCAGCATTTCCAAGATAAACTCCTATTCTGCAAGGTTTTTAATTTGACCATAAAAATGTGCCTGAGGCTCAAGTCTGCTATTCAGGGCCTGTCCTAAAGAGTGGGGGGCACATCTCAGGCCTCTCAACTTCTTCCTGACTCTGGAGAAAAACTCAACATCTGGTACGTTGCCCTCATTGTGATTCCAGAGTTTCAGGGCGCCCCAAGACCCAAGATGGTAGTTGTAACATAATTACTTATTGGACATGCTTTTTAAAAAACTGATCACTTAGCATATATTATAAGATATTTTCTATTATTTGTAAGTCTTTTAAAATTACTGCTTGATTTTTCTTTTTTTTAAGTCTTTCCTTTCTTTGTTTTTCCTTTTATTTGTCAAAAGATTTTTTTTTTAAAGAACTTGAAGTTGATCAGCTCAAAGGTCCACTTTTTTCATGAGCTGCCTGCCACTTCCATTGGTAATTTGGAAAAACAAAAACAAAAACCAAAATACCTCTCTGACCCAACAGAGCTTTGGTTTGAATGCTGCGTGGAGGGTTAGCCACACGCTTCTTTGGAAATCTGGATTTCCGAATTTAGTCATCAGATTTCACGAAGCCACCCTTGTCTGTGGGGAGAGTAGCAGCTAACAGTGAAAGTGCCCCCACAATTAACACTTTTGTCAACTCACATTCGAAGCCAGCATAAAATACCACTTCCTACTCTCGTGTTTAAGGGCAAATAAATCAGGGAAACTTGAGGACATATGAAACATTTGGTGGCTGCAGAAGTACTTCCCAATTGAGCTCTACGGAGCTTTTACACATGGAACAGTTAAGAACTGGGACCCCGGGATGTCAGATGGAAGCTTTGGCTCGTATGTAATTACATACAGATGGGGGAGGGGCTCTGGGCTCTCTCTTCTTTTTTAATCATCTCAAATATGCAGCCCACCAGCCAGTAGCATTAAGGGTCATAAACCAGTGGGAAACAGGAAATCTAAGGTAGAGGTTTAGCATGTCTCTGCTGAGGCCTTTTGGTTTGTTTGCTATTGTTGCTGGCTCTAACAGGAGGCCTCTGTGGTCATTTTTCGGGAAATGAGCATCTAACTGGCAGGTGTTGTGGTCATGCGGTTTGCCCATGGAGACAAATGAGGGATCCGGATTCCCTGATTCCCGTCAAGAAAAGGCTTTCTCTCTCAACTGTACCTGCACATTTCCTCAATATTTTTTTTTTTGGTCAATTAAACTGAGACCCTTAATTTTACTTCAATGTAAAGTTGTATATTTTTAACTGTGACATACTTTATTAATTTAAAGTAATTAGTGCTTAAGCCTTCAGAACTGTTGGTATTAAGAGTAGGATTTTAAGTGGTGTTAAACATCCTAACAAGTTCGTTTCAAGTCAATCAGCTGTAGTCAGGAAGAGACCTTGACTGGTTTTGGGGGGCAACTTCTCACTTGCCCTGAACACTAAATCCTTGGTGTGTTCGATGAATAAATAAAAAGAGATTGAAACTGGTCCAAGGTTAGAGTCACATCCTTGACAACTTAAAAAAAAAAACTATTAGGAAATTAATATTAGCCTTTTTCATTCTGACTGAAAGAAAATTATTAAAGGATTAGTTGTGCGTGAAATTAAATAGTATTTTGCTTCTGCATACTGAAGAAGTGGGCTGGGGACTTGGCACATTTAACAAGTTCCCTGAAAGGTTTCGATTTGGAGAAAAAAAAGAATTCAGCATTTCCTTTGCGATTCTGATTTCGTCACTTGCTGCATGGATCCGATGGCGTAGGTTAGTGTCTGGTTTGGGAATCCCAATGAAATAACTTTCAAACGATTTGTACCCATGGTTAAAGGTGGAATGAGACCCAATTCCCCCCCAGTCCTTCAGTTTAAGCTCATAAATTGTAGGTGAATGTGGAATGAAATCATCTGTGATATATTATGTTCATTTTCCAAATGAGCTCTTTTGATGTTGCCTGTTTTTATGTAAAACATGTTCTTAAACTAATAAAGTAATATCTCTTGGTGTACACAATGCTCTTCGCTGCTGGGCCAGCTCTTTGGTTTGTGTTGCCATCATGGACTAAAATTTCATTTCTGTTCCATTCAGAATTGACATATCCAGTCCAGGGAGGAATAAGCCAGCTGTGTGCAGGGTGGGGGTGGGGGGGCAGGGTATTCTCTGTCCAAGGCTTTAAAAATTAGTCATGCAGTCAGAATGTAGCTTTCCCACATGTCCGCCGCAGCCCGGTATGTATTTCATGAGCATAATTCAAAAACAACTATTCCAAAAATGTCCCTTTTCATATATTACCTTCTTGGCTGGGCCAGGGACCCGGACAAACACAGAGAAAGCAAATACTGTCCAGCCTCGTTTTATCCTTCAATCTCCATGCGCAAGCTCACCAGAGGAGACTGGTATTTTAATAGCTAACCTGGAATTAGCTGCCATTTTGTTGCCCCGTCCCATTAAGTAGTCTGTGTGCAATCTGGGCCTTAGGAAACATGACAGAGCTGGATGATGGGAGAAAGTTCTTTCTTATTGTGGTTTCAGGGCCAGATTGAAAAAGTCAGCCAGCAAAAGTGACTCCAGGTCCCCTGGTATGACTTTTATAAATGTATTTTTATGAAAATCACTTTTATGATATTTTATGAATATCTCCAAGCTCTTGTAAAATTAGCAGTCACCTTCCCTGCCATCCATGGCTGTTGAAGCACCTGTCTTCCCCTTGGCTCTCAGTAGAGAAGTCATTAGGCTTTTTTTTTTTTTTTTTTTTTTTTTTGACTCCTCTGCCTTCCTAAGAACCATTATCTGGTTTAAGGAGACTGGTGGCCTTGCCAAAAATCTGTCATTCGAAACATAGGAGGAAAGTCTTGGTCACAACTCTGGTGTTGAAGATACTAGGGTAATTGGGAAGGAATAACCTTCCCTGACTACTGGCCACGTGGACTGGGGGTCTGGAAAGGAGGAACGTGTTCCACAGAGAGCAAGCAGTTATGGAAACAGTGGGAAATGGGTGATGAGAAACAGGAATAGCAGCAGCGTGGAATTTTCGCAGGCTTTCCTCTGTCTGAAGAGGTAGCCTGAGCCTGGTCCAGTCTCCTGCAAGAGGGGCCCCTCAGACAAGACGCGGGGCCACACCCAGCCAGCTGGAGCAGCCAGATTCATGCTGGCCATCAGCACTGTGACAGATGTCCAAGGCAGCTTGCCTGCCCTTGAGATCATTCATTCAAGAACTCTTGAGTGAGTGCCAGAGCTATGGGTGACACTTCGTTTAGGCTTAGGGAAAAAAGAAGAACGAAAACAAAAGCATGGCCTGTTTTATTTTTTGCTTTGGGTCAGAAGATTCGGAACACAAGAAAACACACTTGCCATTTCTTGGGATTCTTGGTTCAGCATTCAGATGACCTGTCTACACCTAGCAAGGCCTTGAGTGTTTTACAGCAACTTTGATTCTTGAAAAGGTGTCTCTGCCATCTGCCCTTGTAATGGTACACACACCCCATGGTGCTCTTGGCTCGGCTCCTGGGCTCTGAGGTAGAAAGCATCCCAGAGTTCTCTCTGCCATCTGCAATTAGCATAAGATTCTAACTTCTTATCCTACATTAATACTGTAATGTGCCCATCGATGCAATAAACTTAACCAAGACCTACTGTAAGTGATACATAGTTTAGATGGAAAGAAACTCCACCGCTCCTCCTCATAAGACCTTCATTCTAACAAGAAATTGTCTACTCTTTGGTCTTGGGGAGCTGATTTATCACTCACAGATGGCCAAATACCAACCTGTCAGGGGCACAGCATCCCTACCAACTGGTCACTGGCTCCCAGCATGTGTAGACGGTGCAGGCTGCAGGCAATCCAACCGTCAGTCCCATGTAACTAGATCTGAGATCCACACACTCCGGTATATATTCTTATAAGCAGGGAAAGAAGAGAGATGGGGAAGGAAGCTAAAGCTGGTGACATTAACTGCGAAAGAGATCAAGGTTGCCACTGTCTTAGCTTTGGGTGTGTCACATGGGTAGTTGAAAGGAAGTATCCTCAATGTACTCTTCCAAACCAGTCCCAAGGGATGCTCTGGGTGGGTGTGTGGATTTAAAGTTCTTGGTCCCATCCACATTCTTCATTCAAGAGTATTGTGCCCAGTAATACTTTGACAAGTGAACAGTATGTAATAAGATGCCAGAAATGGCTTTATCGGTGCACCCCCATCGTAAGCCACGTTTCTTCTTCCTGGACTTCCCAGATCCCCTCTAAGGACCCATTCCCAGCAAACACCAAGCAGAAGTTTGGCTTGGGACCCCACATTCCCATCCAGTGTGAGTCATGTACCCTTACTTCCAGTTAAGTCCCTATCACGTGGTCATCCCTGGGGCAACTAAATGTACCATCCACTACCACCTTTCCAGGTTCAAAGAAAGCAGCCATCCGGTGCGATCTCAGATATTATAGCAAAAGCACAAACAGGGCCCTGGGGAATTCCTTTCCAAGACCAATTTAATTGTTGTGAGGCAATCACAGACGGCTTCAGGGAGGGGAGCTTGCTGTTGGTCTGTTTCTGGTCACCAGATATCAGTGTCTGAGTTACAAAGAAAGGAAGATGATCTTGATTGACAGCTCTGGAGAAACTACGGCAAGGAGCCACATTTAGGGATACTCTCTCGTGAATACGGCGCATAGGTGATGTGAAGGGAGGGGCAACGGGGTCAGAACCTGGAAGAGCATGTGCACATGCTCTCTGGACGCTCGGCTTGTAAAGCACCTGGATTCAATCATGAAGGTTTTACTCTAATGACTGTACGCAATTTGAATTACCTTTAAAAGACCCCACCTCCTTCAACTCCCACAAGGCCTCTAATAAGGATTAGGGCTCACACAGTGAAACTTGGGAGTCTGTCCTCAAGCCCCAGCAGAGCCCCGAACCAGAGTCTAAAGACTGGAAGTGGGAAGAAGGCATTGCTAGCCGTGAGAAGAGTGCACCGATAGTCAGAAAGCATGAAAGACCCCGGCAAGGAGATGGAGGCTCAGCTTACCCCCAGAGAGGCAGCGGTCAGCCCCAGAGCTGGGCCTCATCAAACTACCACTATGGTTTTAGGAAAGGACGGGACCAGCCTAACTCACAGCTGTAAGACTGCATGAAAACCAAACAGCCCCATCCCAGCACTGGCCAAGGAGGAGATGGAGCAGGAAAGCTCTTAAGGAAGCCAGCCCAGCTGTCTGGCATATGCTATGCCAGAAATATAGGCAAACATGCCTGTATCTTCCCACTACGTCAGAATTTATTGCATAACAATACATTCATATAAGGTTTAGTATGTTTAATGCCAGCAGTCTGCAGTAAAACCCAACTGACTAGGCAGTCTGACCAAAGTAAATATGGGTTCTTTTAGTCCCATCTTAATTGCTAATATTAACTAACATTAACTAACACTCATAACACACACACACACACACACACACACAGAGAGAGAGAGAGAGAGAGAGAGAGAGAGAGAGAGAGAGAGGTATGTATATGAATACAAGTTAAAGCAGCTGCAACTGAATTCAAGAAGTTCTGAAAGTTGAGGAAAGATCTGCATAGATGCTAATGAACTGGACCCATTGTTGGAAGCTGCTGGTACCAGGTTTGAAGCAGATGCTGGAGAACCCAGAAAAGGCTGGCCTGAGTCTGGAGCAGGAGCAGGAAATGGGTCATGTCTCGGCACAAACAGGTGCATGGGCTTGCTTTCCCTAGATAATCTCAATGAGCCTCTGTGCTTCCATAATCTCAATTCGCTCTTAGTAAATTTACAGGGCAGCTCCCTTTCCAGTCCCACCAATGAGTCACGTATTGGTGTGTGCCGGATGGATGGCGCTGGCAGATGGTACAGTCTCCAGGTCCACCCAGAGGCTCCAGTCAGCCTCCGCCTTCAGAATGGGGGAGGGAGTGCTTGTAAAATGTAGTTTCCCAAGGCAAAGAATAGCCTGGGAAAAGAAAACATGGTTTTATACAACACAGAGTAACTTAGAGCTGACACAGCCTGGTCTCAACACCAGTCTTGAACTGAAATATAAATCTCTCTCTCAGCGATTAGCAGAGGCAGCTTCCCGGGCAAACAAAAGAACCAGCCACATGTAATCCCAGCACAACCAGGAATGCCCTGCTTGCACAGCTCATGGCTCTCATCCTGTGGGGAAAATATCCTCTCCTAGGTTGTTTCTCTTTGCTCTGGAGGAAAAAAAATGGAGAAGGAAGAGAAAGGAGAGAAGTGGAGGAAGAGAAAAGAAAGGAGGGAGAAGAAGAGAAAGATGGAGGGAGGGAGGCGAGGAGGAGATTCGCTGACCCTGAAAACCACTCTCTCCTACCTTCTTCCTAGACACGTCCACATTGTCACCTTTCCTTGATAGCAGGGTGATAATTAATGTTCCACCCAAGAGAGGTTTCGTTTTTCCACCAGAATTACCTATTAATTTGCTAGATTCTTCTGATTAAGCAGTGCGCCTGTCAGCGTGGGCTCGTCATTCCGCACACCCTTTCATTTTCAACAACTAAATCAAGGCCCCACCGAACCCAGACATTTTCAATTTCCTCCCTCGCCGTGTGGATGCTCCCGTGTCTTTTAATAATGTCCTCGAGTCAGCTTCTGTCTCCCTGAGCAAGCTGATTCTGCTTCATAAAAGCTGCTTTTGTTTCCACCTATTCACTTTATAGAGGAAGGCAGCCGTTCGCATCCGTGCCTGGAAACGGAAACCTGAAGATTCCCCGCTTGAGAGGAAGGCCTCGTGGTAACACATGGATATAGCCCCTGTTCAAAGACCTTCTTTCGCCAGGGATTTTCGGGGGTGCTCCTGGAACGCCCACACCTAGGCGTGCGTTTGCGCACAGATGTCACTAGCATGTAGATGTAGCTTAAGCATGCTGCCACACAGAGCCGACTGATGACCACGCCTTTCCTTCTCAATGGATTTGCACAGAAAACATCTGATAAATAAGACCAAGGATGGGGAAGCAACTATTGCTTGTATTCCCAGTTTCCTGAATGCCTAGAAATGCATTTGGGTGAGCAGGGAAGAGCCAGACCTCCAAGCCTCAGCAAGCAAGTACCAGGACTGTATGACAGGTTTAGGAACTTCGTTGTCAGCTGCCTATAGTTTTTTTTCCCCCCCTGAACTAGAATCCAGTAGGCAGTGGGTGCCCTGGAGCTCAAGTGATGACTCCTGACTTTGTCCTCAATCTGTCAGCATGACTTTCTGTACAGGATAGAATTTTCCAGGTGAGACAGGGTACAGAGTATCATGGAATCAAGTCAGGATACCTACTGCCAGGTTGTATTCCCTCCCTGGACCCTCTTCCTCTCATCTGGGTTGCCCCTGCACTGCCCTAAAGGTGCATCGACTGCCTAAAAAAAAAATCACTTAACTTGTCGATATCTGTGTAGATTGCATAGCTGTGTGTGCATATGCACATGTGTGCTGAAGGCTGTGATGTTCAACTGCCTGGCCCAGCATCCCACAGTGTTGACAGCCTGCTGCTGTTAGGGCCGTGTTGCTGCGGGCATTACTGTTCTAGCCTGCTGTGCCCTCCGAACAGACTGTAGTAACCTGGGATGGACTCCCAGCCAGAGCTAGCCCCCAGTGCTCTAGTTACCCCCTTCCATTGTCCACACCAGTGCAGAGGCAGCTGCAGTAACTTTAGATTTGAACACTCAGTCTCACAAAGTCCTGCTGTAAATCAGGAGGGCAGGGGCTGGCCCTGGGAAGGAAAACTGGGCTCCTTTCTTTTTGTTTCTTCTGAAGAAGCTGGGGGGTGGTTCTGAGGGGGGGGAACCTCCCTGTCTCCCAGCCTTCTTCCATATGCCCATGCTCTTCACAGATATCTGATGTGAAGGGCTGTCTGCTGGCTATTGGCATCTTAAAAATGTTTACATGTGGGATCCCCAGACCATTATCTCCCTTCCATGTGAGGCCCACTTTAGCAGTCAGCCAGTTGCCCTGGTATTGACTTTCTTTCTTCCTGTTGATTTGGCTGACAGAAGAATCTCTACTGGGAAGTGCACCCTTCCCCCATCTCTAGAGAGCTAGGGGCCTTGTCTTGCTACATCCTGGATCTGCAAGGCAGAGAACATCCGTGGGGCCCAGGAAGGAGACGACCATATGTGGAGTATAAGCAGGGACTTGTTTTGTCCCACAGATGCACACTCAAGGCAAGCTTTTGAAATTCCACATCTCCGGGGCAGGAGTGAGTGCACTTTCTTCCAGTCTTTTGCAGGTCACAGGTATAAACAAAGGCTTTCAACATGCTCCTTGGGTTCATAAAGCAACAATGAATTTGGTCCAACATCGTCTTCCTGCGGGTTAGACACCTGAGCAGAGATCTCTGCATAGACATCAGACTGTGGCCAGTGAACACAATCTAAGGACTCCAAGCTGAGATCCCAGGTGACTAACAAGGATACAAGAGAGAAGATGTATCATCAAGGCTCAGACAGAACCTGAAGGCATGCGCAGAGTTACACACTGTCACAAGAGTCTATGCGAAGGGCATCAAGTCCACAGTCTGCTGTGGCAGGGATACTGACGGTGAGAATATCACAGGGACCCTGATTATCAAAGTTAATAATGAAGAGGTGTCAAAAGTTCAAAGGCAGGAGGTGTTTTTTAAGATCTCTCTGCTGATAGAGCGAAAAGATAGTTTCAGAAGGGGTAAGCATGACTTTAGAGACAGTGAGGTTGGGATAGTTACTGCTTTGGAGCTTTGAAGGAGGAATGTCCCCCAAAGATTCAAAGATATGAACATCTGGTCCCTCCTTGGCATTACTGTTTAGGGATATTACAGAACCTTTAGGAGTTATATGCCTGCTGAAGGAAGTACATCACTGGGGTCAGTGATGGTTTATGGTCTCACTCCACTCCTCTGCTTATGTTTGTAGTTAAAAATGTGACCTCTCCCATCCTGCTCTGGTCACTTGCTGTCATGCCCACCCACCACTGTAGACTGTCACCCAGAAGTACACTTTTGCCTCCCTGAGTCACTTCCAAACACTGCGTTTTATTCCAGCATCAAAAGGTAGCTCACACATCTTCATGTGGCTCTCACAAAAATATCTGACCAAAAAAAAAAAAAATCCAAGGGAGGCAAGGTTTATTTAAGTTCATGATTCTAAAAGGATTCAGTTCCTCTTGATGAGGAAGGAAGGAGTGGCGAAGTTCGTGACAGCAGAAGCTTATGGTGGAGGTGTCTCACATCACTGAGGACCAGAAAACAGAGATGCTGGAACTGGGGGCAGGCACAACCTTCAAAGGCCCAGCCCTAAAGGCCTCCTGCTAGCAGCTGGATCCCACCTCCTTCAGGTTTCCACAGGCTCCCAAACGATGCCACCAGATGGGGACCAGATGTCTAAACTATGAGTTAATGGGGGACAAGTCAGCTCCAAACTCTAACAGAGGTCCTCAAAGAAGCAGCAGTGATAAGGGCAGAGGGAAGGGAAGGGAAGCCTTCGGGAGCCACAAAGGAGGCTAAAGTGATCCTCAGCAGTCAGTGCTATTAGCTGGGTAGTTTGGCACTATGCTATGTATGACTAAAAGAAAGTGTGCGTGCGTGTGTGTGTGTGTGTGTGTGTGTGTGTGTGTGTATCTGTGCACACCTGTGGGGTCCAGGGGTGTCATAGTTTGTTTTCTGTTGTTGAGATACACACCATGACCTAATGCAACCAGAGAAAGGAAAGAACTAGGGCAGAAACCATGGAGGAAAGCTGTTTATCAACTGACTCCCAGGCTCATGTTCAGCTACCTTTTCTTAGATAGTCCGAACCCATCTGCTTATGAATGGTATGCAGCCTGAATCTTTTCTGTGTCCCTCCTAGTCCTGTAGTTGCTAATAAAATAATCACTCAGAGGCTTAATATTAATTAAAATTGTTTGTCTAATGGCTCAGGCTTATTACTGGATAGCTCTTACATTTAAATTAACCCATTTCTAATACTCTGAGTATCCCCATGTGGCTTCGTGGAGTACCTTTTCTCTATGACATCTTGCTGTTCCAGGGGACCCACTGATATCTCTTCGACTTTGCCCTTCTTTACCTGTATCTCTGCTTGGATTTCCCACCTAACTATATTCTGCCGTGCCATAGGCAAAAGCAGCTTTATTCGTCAACCAATAAAAGCACACATATTTAAAGCATACAGAAGGACATCTCACATCACTTCCCCTTTTCTATCTAATTTAGGTATAAGAGAGAACATAACAATTTTATTTGGCCATGGTTTCATGTGACATGGGAGCCTTCATACTGAGGATCCAAAACTGTGAGACTTAGCATCAGTGACACCCGGACAGTTGTGAAGCATAGGGTAGGAGCAGTTACTGAGAAGATAGTAACACACTGTGGCATGCAGGACTCCATCAAGGCCTGCTCGTTCAGATTCCTCCTGGCCTCTGCATGCAGCACTCCCTCCTAGATATTCAGCCTCCTTTCTGGAATAGGAGATCTTATGACCTACAATCAGATAGAGTTGACCTAAGAAACTCCTTATGGATATTTCTCTTACACAGAAACGTGGGATAAAGCTATCACAGAAATGTAGGATAAAGCTATCATAATCTCTGCCAGCTTTGTGACTCACTTTGGGAAGGTAACTAAGCAAGAGTCAAGAAATTATCCCAGTCTCCTGCATTTTATAGCAGAGAGGTAGGTTAAAAGTTTTGCGACAAGCCGGAAAGTGGTAGTAATGCCTTTAATTCCAGCACTTGGGAGACAGAGGCAGGCCCTAGTCTCTACAAAGTGAGTTCCATGGCAGCCAAGGCTGTTACACAGAGAAACCCTGTCCCAAAAAACAAACAAACAAAAAACCCTGTCTCATAACCAAAAAGTTATGAGATAATCTCACAAATAAAGTTGCAACTATAATGAGCATAAATAATAAGATGGGACATTCTGAGAGAATCTACAACGGTGTTTAATAGAGGTAAGGAGGTCATTCTAAGAAGAGCTGAGCCTTGAACTGAAATTAGGATGCATGGCAAAATATTTAGGAAAAGAAGAGGGGAGAGAACATTTGGGGAACAGCTGTGAGAGCTTCAGGGGCAGAAGGAAGCAAGGCTACTTCAGCACTGACTTCTGGGAAGCGTAGAGAGAGAATGGGCCAACCAGGTAGATCTAGTGCTTGTCCCTCATGCAAGCAGAAGTCGTCAATGGGTTTTAAGCAGGAGAAAGGGCTGATGACCCCACTCCCATTTTCACTTCTGGCTGCACTGTAGAAAGCCAAGGAGAGGCTAGTGTTGCTGGGAAAGCAGGATGGACAGTAATGTAAACAAGAAAGTGCCACCAGCGGGCAAAGGCTGGGGAAGTCTCAGGTGAAAGAGAGCGAGAACTGAGACCTCTGGCCAGTGTTTCATCAAGGACCAGCCTCAACAAAAATACCTCTCGCCAGGGTAGAGTAGATCTAGAAATATAGTAAAAAATACAAAGACGCCAATGAAAATAATAAATGGAGACTCATATAAGATAGTATCGTAAAGGAATTTCCAGTGAGTACTGAAATTTGCCCATGTTTAATTTCAAATTGCTTTAAATACCTCTGACCCCAAGAGGGAGAAAGGCAAAAACTACATTAACATGATACAAGGAAATGATCCTACCAATTGAAGGTCATGGGTTGCGTCCACAGTTAAACATTCTGTTGCTAGAATCAAACAACTCACTCTCACACCCTAGACCAAAACATTCTGTAGGCAAATCACTCCCTGGGTGGAATCCAAAGTTATCTCCATAAAGGAACTGGACCCTGGGTCCTTAGACTTTTGTTTGAGGTAGGAACATACCTACTCTATTCCTGAAGAACAAGGTCTGGCTATGAGCCACACCTGTTGACAATTACCTTGAGAGAGCAGAACTCTCTGAGCCGTGCCTAGGTGGGAACTTTGTTTGAGGTAGAAACACAATAACCTTGAAGGAATTAGAGGTAAGTTCCAACTCTCTGACCTTTGGTCAACATAGAAGTAGGCTCACATTTTCCGGCCCCCACGCATTTTCCATATTCTTATTTTTGTTCAGGAGTTCAGAATTCAGTAAGGAATCATGGAGGAAGTTAGCAGTAGCAGAGTGAAGGTGGATGTCTCCAGAAGGAGCTGTACCTCTTGCATCTAAGAAGTTTCCCTAGTGGGTGGGAGTATAAGGTGGCTTATGAAATGAACTATACAGGTTTACTGGCTGCGAAGATTTTTTTAAAAAGCTAAACAAAGCAGGTCAAAGGAATTCTTGCTATACCAGGTGTGTGTTTTTACTGTGAATATGTTTCATAATCCTGTTTGTGGAATGTTTTCAGATTATGGATTATATTATATGAAATATATGATATTATTTTATAATGGATATATAATGTACAGGAAGCTTTTTTTGCAGGTCCTGGTGAATGAGAGGTGCCTTTCCCTTCCAACGTCCCATCTTTCCCTTCTATCTCAAGAGAGAAGGTGCCACCTCCAGCTAGTGCAAGTGGAAGATGAAGAAAACGGATGTTTAGAAGCTATTGTTAAAAATGACATGAAGGTTTTTGAACCACTGCCATCAAATATATCCCCATGCTTCCTGCCTACAGAAGCATGTGTGTCTCATCCACAAACCAGGTTGGTTGGGGCAATGTAGTTACATGCTGACATTAACTGTAATTGTATTGTTTTTGAGGTGACTTTGAAATACCCGAGAGACTCAAATATGCTGTTGGGTGTCAATGTGCAGGTCAGAAGAATTACAAATGTAGAAGTCATTGTATTAATTGTCTTGTTGCTATGGCAAATGCCTGAGGTCAGTAACTTAAGGAGGGAAGGGTTTATTTTGGCTCAGAGTTCAAGAGTACATACAGGCCTGTCACGGTGGAGGACTCACAACAACACATGAGTGAAACAGTTGGTCATACAAGAGGAAAACAAGCAGAAATTTAGCAACACGTCTGCCTCATCTGCACACAGGTCATGTCCCAGGGAAAACAGTAAGTCTCAAATAAGTGGCTTGGATTTCAAATCGTATTTTTTCCTACAAGGAAGGAAGGTGTTGGAGAAAAAGGACAGTTCCAGAAGTGTGCAACAAAATTGTGGTGTAGCTCACGCCTTTGCCCATCAATGAGACTTGGGCTCACTCTTCTATGGAAGAGATGCAAAAACAGATGCTTTCTTCCCATCTCCATTTAGGAGTTCTAGGATTGCAAGCAGCTTCTTTTGGGTTTGTTTGGTTTTAGTAGGATACTTTTGTTTGTTTGTTTGTATTTATCCATTGAACGTTAATCCTGCTAATATTTTATAATGAAAGGAAAAATACTAAAAAAGGTTATTGTAGTGGGATAGATTTGAGTTTTTCTCCATTTAGTTTGTTGTTGGCTGTTGGCTTGCTGAATATTGTCTTTATTATGTTTAGGTATGTTTCTTGTATCCCACCTCTCTCCAAGACTTTTATCATGAAGAAATGCTGCATTTTGTTGAAGGCTTTTTCAGCATTTAATGCGATGATCATGTGGGTTTTTTTCCAATTTGTTTGTATAGTGGATATATTGACAGATTATTGTATTTTGAACCATCCCTGCATGTCTGGGATGAAGCCAACTCAATCAGTGTGGATGATTTTTCTGATATGTTCTTGGATTTGGTTTGCCAGTGTTTTATTGAGTATATTTGCATCAATGTTCATGAGTGAGAATGGTCTGTAATTCTCTTTCTTGGTAATGTATTTGTGAGGTTTGAGTATCAGGGTAATTGTAGCCTCATAAAAAGTGTTTGACAATGTTCCTTCTGTTTCTATTGTGTGGAACAATTTGAGGAGTATTAGTATTAGTTCTTCTTTGAAAATCTTGTAGAATTCTGCACTGAAACCATCTGATCCTGAGCTTTTTTTGGTTGGGAAACTTTTGATGACTGTTTCTATTTCTTCAGCAATTGTAGGTCTATTAACTTGTTTATCTGGTCTTGATTTAATTACCCTGATACCCAAACCACACAAAGCCATTTCTAAGAAAGAGAATTACAGACCAATCTCACTAATGAACAACGATGCAAAAAATACTCAATAAAATACTGACAAACCGAATACAAGAATCCAAGAAAAATCATCCACCATGATCAAGTCAGCTTCTTCCCAGAGATGCAAGGATGGTTCAACATATGAAAAAAAAATCTGTCAATGTAATCTACCATATAAACAAACTAAAAAAAAGAAACCACATGATAATCTCATTAGATGCTGAAAAAGCCTTCGACAAAAGACAACACCCCTCTATGATAAAGGTCTTGGAGAGAGCAGAATATAAGGAACATACCTAAACATAATAAAGGCAATATACAGCAAGCCAACAGTCAACATCAAACTAAATAGAGAAACTCAAAGTGATCCCTCTGAAATCAGGAACAATACAAGGTTATCCACTCTCCATAACTGTTCAATATAGTTTTGAGGTTTCAGCTAGAACAATAAGACAACAAAAGGAGATCAAGGGCATACAAATCAGAAAATAAGAAGTCAAACTCTTACTATTTGCTCATGATATGATAGTTTATACAAGTGACCCCAAAAATTCTATCAAGGAACTTCTATAACTCATAAATACCTTCAGTAATGTAGGACACAAGATTAACTCAAAAAAATCAGTAGCCCTCCTTTACACAGAAAATAAATGGACTTAGTAAGAAACCAACCTTCAACAACAGCCACAAATAGCATAAAATATCTGGGAATAACTCTTACTAAACAAGTGGAAGATCTATATGACAGGAACTTTAAGGCTCTGAAGAAGGAAATTGAAGAAGACACCAGAAAATGGAAAGATCTCCCGTGCTCGAGGGTAGACAGAATTAACACAGTAAGAATGGCAATCTTACCAAAAGCAATCTACAGATTCAATACAATGCCCATCAAAATCCCAGCAAAATTCTTCACAGGTCTCAAAAGAATAATACTCAACTTCATATGAAAAAGCAAAAAAAAACCCAGTATGGCTAAAACAATCCTGTACTTATTGCAAAGGAACTTCTGGAGGCATCACAATTCCTGACTTCAAACTCTACTACAGAGCTACGATACTGAAAACGGCCTGGTATTGGCATAAAAACAGTCAGTATGAACAATGGAACCAAATCAAAGTCCCAGATATCAATCCACACACTTAAGAAGACCTGATTTTTGATAAAGAAGCAAAAAAATATAAAATGGAAAAAAGAAAGCATATTTAACAAATGGTGCTGGCACAACTGGATATCAACATGAAGAAGAAAAAAATAGATCCATATCTATCACCATGCACAAACTCAAGTCCAAATGGATCAAAGACCTCAACAGAAAGCAAGCCACACTGAACCTCATAGAAGAGAAAGTGGGAAGTACACTTGAACACACTGGCACAGGAGATCACTTCTTAAATATAACCCTAGTAGCTCAACCCTAAAGCAAAGGACACAGTCAACAAGACAAAACGACAGCCTACAGAATGGGAAAAGATTTTCACCAACCCCACATCAGACAAAATATACAAAGAACTAAAAAAAACTGGTCATCAAAAGAACATATAATCCAAAAAAAAAAAAAAAATGGAGTACAGAGAGTTCTCAACAGAAAATCTAAAATGGCTGAAAGACACTTATGGAAATGTTCAACATCCTTAGTAATCAGAGAAATGAAAATTAAACAACTCTGAGACTCCATCTTACACCTGTCAGAATGGCCAAGATCAAAAACACTGATGATGACTTATGCTGAAGAGAATGTGAGATAAAGGGAACACTCCTGCATTGCTAGTGGGAGCGCCAACTACCACAGACACTTTAAAAATCAGTATGGCGATTTCTCAGAAAACTAAGAAACAAGCTACCTCAAGATTCAGCAATACCACTTTTCGTATATACCCAAAGGATGCTCAATCATAGCATAAGGACATGTGCTCAACTATGTTCATAGCAGCATTATTTGTCATAACCAGAACCTGGAAACAACCTAAATTGCCCCTCGACTGAAGAATGGATAAAGATGTGGTGTATTGGGGGGAGGGGGAAAAAAGATGTGGTGTATTTACACAATGGAGTACTACACAGCGAGAAAAATAATGACATCTTGAAATTTGCAGGCAAATGGATGGATCTAGGAAACATTATATTGAGTGAGGTAACCCAGAGCCAGAAAGACAAATATAATATGTACTTACTCATAAGTGGCTTTTAGATACAAAGCAAAGAAAAACCAGCCTACAATTCACAATCCCAGAGAACCTAGGCAAAGAGGACCCTAAGAAAGATATACATGAATCTAATCTACTTGGAAAGTAGAAAAAGACAGGATCTCCTGTGTATAATTGGGACCATGGGGATCATGGGAGAAGGCAGGAAGGGAGGGAAGCAGAGAAAAATATGTAGCTCAATAAAAACCATAGAAAAAGTAAAAAAGAAAAGAAAAGGTTATTGTAGAAAATTGGCTGCCAGCCTTAATAGGAGAGGAAGTGCCTAGTCTCACTGCAAACTGATATGCCATGGTCGGTTGATGTCCCTGGAAGGCCTATCCTTTCTGAAAAGAAATAGAGGAGGAGTGGGGAGAAACTGTGGTCGGGACATAAGAGCAGAAAGAGAGAGGGGGGGAGGGGAAGGGGAAGAGAGGAGAGGAGAGGAGAGAAGAGGAGAGGAGAGGAGAGGAGAGGAGAGGAGAGGAGAGTGGAGGTATGTGGAGAACAAAAGGAAGGCATGAATAACTGTAATTCTCCTAATAGGAGTACAAAGTTACCAGCAAAATTCACTACACTAAAAATGACAAAAAAGGTGAAATCCTGTCCCTCCTGGGGTTTATAAGTTATGTTAGGGCTCAGGACATGATATCCCAAAATACAGAAGCTTGACATGCTAAATATTTTAAGCTTAAGGAAATGGAGGAAGTCACAGAAGCCAGAAGTTCACTCTCTGATCTGCCTTTCTCCCCTGAAGCAGTTCATAAAACAAGTCATAAGATCACAGAGAGGAAGCCCTCCTTTGGCTTAGGCAGTGAGAATGGAATCAAGCAGGCCTTCGTCAGCATCATTATATCAAACCCTCTCGCCTTCCAGTCACGTCCCTGCGCAACGCTCTGTGAAAATCATTCTTCCCAGATCTTTGGGTCTTTATTTCTGAAATCTTCTATGCAACATAAAAGTTTTTATTCAATACATATTTACAACTTTCTTTAGTTGATCTGCCTTTTGTTATAGGGATACGGTGGTTCTGTAAGTCTATTTCTACATTAAAGCTATATATATATATTTTTACACTCTGTCTGCATTCATTTACGCCGTTACAAGCCATGGATGGGTGAAGATGTAGAATATATACTATAAACAAAACAAGAATTATCCATTGTTTTCACTACATTTAAGATACCATCTAGTTGTTATGTGTTATATTTTTGATAAACCACGTCCAAATAATCATTATTATTATTTAGGTCCCTATTCCATGGGCCGACCATTTTTTAGGGTTCATATGGGGCATGTGGCCATCTGCCTGTCAGCGAGGCAGCTGGACTCCTTACGATAGAGGTGGCAGGGCTATTTGTCCCTCATCATCTACCCGGCTACCCAGGGTTTCTCCCATGGCAGAGTTCCAAGCGGGGAGAAAGGAAATGCTCCAGTCTCTTGAGGTCCCGGCTCCGAACCCGATCGTCATTCCTGCCATCATCGATTGATCAAAGCAAGCTGTAATGCCAGGCGAGATTTAAGGGGCAGAGAAACAGAAGACCTCCAGAACTACATTGAAAACAGATGTGGCTACAAGGAAGAGAATAATTGCCAACAATCTACCACGTCATCAGTTTAAAGACATGCCATTGTTATATGATCTGTCATTCTGAGATGACTGTGAAAGGGAGTAAAGCTGTCTATGGACAAGAGACATCAGTGATTGTCAGATACATCCCAATACTAGAGGTATTTAATGTCGAAAACATATACATCATAAATCAGTGAAATACACTAGTTAGAAAGTCATAACTTCTGTAATGTATATAATAACTTCGTACATATAACATACATAAATATATATAACGGGCAAGGTGAGCAGAAGTGCTGAGAATGGGAACACAAAGGCCGGCACAGCGCCCAGGGCAGGGTTCACTGCAAACGGTGGAGCTGAGGCTATGAACATTTGATGGCGTTTAGCAGAGAGCTTGGAATAGCCAATAGCTAAATTCATAAGCAAGAATATGCCTGCAGCCAGGCATGGCGGTGGCACTGGCCTTTAATCCCAACACTCAGGAGGCAGAGGCAGGAGGCTCTCTGAGTTCAAGGCTAGCCTGGTCTATAGAGCGAGTTCTAGGACAGCCAGGGCTACACAGAGAATCCCTGTTTCAAAATACAAAACAATAACAAAAACCAAAATGGAACCTGCCTATCTGCTCACAAAATGGAAAGCGTGATGAGGGAGGAGGGCACAGTACGAGATTATATTCAGCTTGCCTATCGGATAAAACCCAGAGCCAACTGTAAAAGTCCGAAGTACTTTACTGAAGGTCACAGAAATAGCAGTTCTGCAGACCTGGCTTCAAAGAGCTTTGGTTCGATGATCCCAAGGCTGCAGAGAAAGCAGGGTCTGAAAGAGGAAATCAAGAAAAAGGGAACTGGTTGCAAATGAGAAAGAGTAGGTCCTGTGTGTCAGGAGCTCTGTGACCAAGAGAAGAGAAAAGAAGGAATATCTAGACTCAGTAGGTATATCCATTAGTCAAGGTGCCAGTAACTCCGTGGTGGGTTCTTCGTGTCTTTGGGCATCACAAATGATCCCTTCAAGCTGCCCACAGTCCTTAGGTAGCAGCTGTAGTGGTCTTAGTGTGGAAGTCCCTTGCCCTTATTGGCCTCCAGATGCCACTGGGAATAGCTTACAGTGTTGTTTTCATTAAAAGTACTTTCCATTCTCACAGAGGTGATGGGGAGGAAGATCGCGAAGACTTCAATGAGACGGAAAGTGTAGGCAGAAGTAACTCCTCGTGTATTCATTGCTGTGGTAGGATCACTCTGCTGCTGGGGAAACAGCGGGAGATCCTTGCAGTGGTCCATAGATGTGACGGTAGTTTACGTGGGGCAGCAGTCATAGTGATCTTGTGGTTATAGGTGTGCTTGGGAGGTAGGGGTCAGGAGCTCCCTGTGAGCTGTGACAAAGCAGGCAGGGTTACTCCCAAGAAGTCAAGTCCTGGGGTAATGGACTTGAGAATGGAGGACATTCACTGAGTGACCAAAGGCAGAGGGCATGAGATCAAGACTTCAATTTTCTAAACAGAAAGTTTAGTTTTTGTCTATTAAATACTTAAATATGCGTTTTAGAGCTCTTTCCTCAGGGAGCATTCATTCACCCACAGATTAGTGTTGCTCTTGCCTGTTTCAAAGAAACTTCTTTTTACAGCTGATGGAGGTTCCTCCAGAGAACCACAGCAGGTCAACGTGCAGAGAGTAAGGGATGCCCTTCCCCACATAGGAGCTGTATAGAACAATCCCCACATCCAAGACTAAGAAGACATTAAGGGGGAAGGGGAGTGGCAGAAAGTCTATAAGAGCCACTGTACAAGAAGAGAGATAGAAATAGTGTCTTCTGGTTGACACAGGCCAGCTACACCCTGGCCTCTCAGCAATATGGCTGCCTGTACAGGACCACACCAGTCAAAGGCTAGGATGGAAGTGGGGAGGAGTCAAAAGCCGCACCCGTAAGTGAGGAGCTTCAAGTGGTTACTGTGGCTGAGGGAGGGAGGGTTATATTTTCTCTAGGAGACAGCCTAATGCAGGTTGTCCACGCCCCCGGGGTCAGCACTACACCTGTGTGCAAACAGGTAAGACCTACTGCACTCAGAAGGTTGTAGAGAAATAGCAACAATGATATCAGGAGGAGAACACGGATTTGAGAGGGAGTTTCAGGGACACTGGAGAAGTTGGGGGAGGGGTGGGTAGTATCAAAATACATTGTATTCAAGTAAAAAAATTCTCAAAAATTTTAAATGAAAAATAAAGCCTTTAATAAAAATAACTATGATCTATCTCTTTAATGGATCTACCTTGGTCTTTTTAGTGATCCCATACTGGCAAATATTTCCTTTGTTTCTAATGTTGTATGACTCTCAATGGCATTAGTGAAGAGTCTCTATAATATTTTTGGCCTCTTCCTCCCATTTCTGCCCATGTTCCAATGCCAAGACAACTCTTGGTGAACTCCCGGAGAGGCACAAATCAGAACCAACGGCTTCAGGTGGCTCTCAGGTTGGCAAACACACGAGTCATTACTGTTCTCATCTCTGTACCAAAATGCTTGAATCTAGAAACAAGGTGGTGGTGGGGGGTGTGTTTTGGCTCACAGTTTCAGAGCCTTCCCCACCACAGTGAGGAAGTTACGGACAGGACTGCGGCAGCAGAACTCTGTGAGGGGTCCGGTAGCGCGAACTCTAATTGGTCTTAATAATAAAAAAGCCAGAGTCAGATGTTAGGGAGTGAAACCCCTCCTTAGGACTGGGATTAAGGGTGTGAGCCAGCACCACTCAGCTGTTTCTCCTTTAGACTGATTCAGGCTCCTGTAGCCCATGGTGATTTTGAACTCACAGAGATCCATCTGCCTCTGTCTAAGTGCTGGGATTAAACGTGTGTGCCACCACTGCCTGGTCTCTATGGCTAACACGAGTGGCTAGCTCCACACTCTGATCTTCAGGCAAGCTTCTGCTATGTGCAGACTGAGCTGTCCTACCCCCAGTGCAGCCTGTATATTTTTGGATATGATTGATACATGTGGCAATACTGCTGTTCAAAAAGCATACTTCGGCTCATGTTTTCACCACAGTGAACTTCTATTTTCTTGCATCCTTGGCTGAGGTCACGCTCAGAGACTGAGATTAGGGCAAAGATTTCATGGGCTGAAAATAATTTTACAGTCGAAGCAGCAAAAAGTGGAAGTAACAGCTACTATTCTGTTCTACTGTTACAATCTGTGCCCTGTTAAATCTCAAAATTATGCCAAACAGTTGCTAAGAAATAAACCCAGAATCAAAATGCTAGTCTAGTGTCAACATCAGGATATAGTCTGGGATCCAGCAGTTTGGATACCAAGGACGGAAACCCACCTAAATATATTTGAATCCATTGGCAGTCACAGAACACCCTTGGGTTCAGAGGTGAGCAAGAACAAAGATTTAAAACAAAACAAAACAAAAAAAAAACCCCAAGCAAACAAAAACCAATCTCTCAAAATTCTAACTACAGCCCCATGGGGGGCAAGGGAGGACCAAGAGCCTTGAAGCATCCAAGGTGGAATAACACAGGAGAAGATGGGCAGCTACAAGTGTTCACTTCTGGAGCCACTCCAAGGGGTTCCCTTCAACCAGAAAGAAGAAAGCTTGAAGAGGAAACTTCAAGAGCTTAAAAGTATGCTGGCTTTATTGTCTTCCTCAATTGTACAGAGGGAAGACATGAAATCGTGAGCTCGCAGAGGGGGAGAAATCATGAGGCAGCCACAGCGGTAGAAGCCAGGCCGCTGACAACTGGGAGTGTTTGCTGGGCTTCATTTCCAAGCTGGGAGGACTGGAAGGCGACCCTGTGTGCCGAAGCCAGTACACCTCAAAACAAAGGCTTTCCTGGGAGCTTCCCAAGGGCAAATGGTAACAGCAATCATGAGAACAATACTGAATCGCCGTTGGCTGGCATTTGGAGCCCAGTAAACTCCGGCCGGAGAATAGGCTAGAGCTGCAGAGCGGTCAGTGCGGTCAGCTCGGTAGTCCTCAGCAAAGGCTAAACAATGGGAAATCCCGTGCACCGCTCATTTCCCATGATTGTACCAAAACGCCTGAAGTGACCATTGGAAAAGAAGGATTTATGTTACTCATTTACAGTTTCGCGGGTTCTTTTCTTTTGTTTTGCTTTAGATTTTATTTATTTTTTATTGATTTTGTGATTTGACACTTTCATGGATGTGTAAACTGTACTTTGATTACTCTTTCATAACCCCTTCTTATCTCTCCCACCCCCCTATCCTTATCCTCCCACATCCTCACTAGACCCTTCTCCAAGGGGTTCACGACTTTTGTTTTGATTTTGAGACTAAAGGCCATCTATGTGACCATTGAATTAGGACTACTTATTGCAGCCTGAAGGCAATAACTTCCCCGCTCGCTGACTCTGTCAGCAGCAAATAGTTCAGCAATGAAGGGCAGGGCATCCCAAGTCCCTGCTCCAGCATGACTGTTAATGGACCCGTTTTGCACAGACCCGGTAAATGCATGGTTTTTGCAGCTTCTGTGATCTCCCCATTGCAATGGCTACGTCATGCCCAGAAGATGACATCTTGAAGCCCTTCTTCCTACCAATTGGCTCTTATATTCTTTCCACCTCCTCCTCCTGCTGGCCCCTGAGCCTTAGAGGGGTTGGTCTGAATGCCTCTTAGAGCTGAGCATTCCTCCGCCGACTCACTCCCAGCATCTTGTGCAGCCACGATTCCCAGTATTTACCATGGTTCACTGAAGAGAGGCTTCTCGGATAAAGGGTGAAAGTACCATTTGTGTATGAACAACATAAATATTTAGAAGGTAGTCTGATGCTATGTTAATTTAACTGAACAATAATATTCAGTGTTCCCCAGGGCCGTGATCTCCCGGGGCTGTGATTCCCCCTTGCCATGGATCGCCCAGAGTGTGAGCCAGGTTCTTCACTGGACACCGGGGAAACACACTGGCTGTGTTTGTTTCTATTATTTCTCAAGTATTAAACACTACAGACAAACTCTGTAAGATGCATAGGAAAGACTGGAAAAAACAAACAACTTGTGTATTTCACCTTTTAAAAGTTCCCAACAAGGGTGACGGGAGAGGTGACTCAACAGTTAAGCATTTGTCTCGAAAGCACACGTACATGAGTTCAATTCCCAGAACCCACACCAAAACCAGTTGTAGTGATGCACATGTGATTTCGGCACTAAGCGGGAGTAGGAGGATCTCCAAGACTTGTTGGTCCGCCGTCCTCTCCTACTTGCTGAGTAAGCAAAAAGGAGACCCATCTCAAAGGAAAAGTGGATGCTGTCCAAGGAATAACACCTGAGGTTTCCTCTGGTTTCTACACACACACACACACACACACACACACACACACGCACGCACGCACGCACGCACATCCTTAAGGCAACAGTCATTTTGCCTTAGAGTCTCATACCTTTTCTCACTTCTTGTGCTCTCGGATTGGGATGGGGAAACTGATCCTCTCTGACCAGGCCTCCTCTTTCCCTACTCACTTCAAGGTTGTCTGTTTGCCTCCCTAGAGGCCCCGTCTTCACGTACAGCCAATCCGAGAGCCATGGCTTCACTATGAACGCGGAGAGCGGAATGCGGTGAAACACACCTGTATTCAAAGCCCTAGGAGGCTGAGGCAGGAGGATCATACATTCCAGGGCAACCTCGCCTGTATGTATTGAGACTCTGTCTCAAGAAAACCTGGAAGCCAAACACACAAAACAACAACCAAAAAAAAAAAAAAAAACCCTAAACTAAACCAAACAACAACAAAGACCCACGAACTTGGAGATGAACGTGAATACAGCCCTTCAGTTCATGCGGCTGTCATGCAGAGTCCATAGTGTGCACAGAAGTGCTTGTCAGAAACAAACAGGAAGCCGGGCGATGGTGGTGCACGCCTTGAACCCCAGCACTCGGGAGGCAGAGGCAGGCAGATCTCTGTGAGTTCGAGGCCAGCCTGGTCTACAAGAGCTAGTTCCAGGACAGGCTCCAAAGCCACAGAGAAACCCTGTCTCAAAAAAAAAAAAAACAGGAACCCACAGTTTACACCACAAAAAAATTTTTCTTAGTACAACCTGTCCTGTGGGGTCAGTTTACACTGACAGGAATCTAACCAGCTGCACTCGGTTTAGCTTTGGGTTTCAGTGTCTGCCTTTGCAAGTCAGTATATGTGTGCTAGGTGAACCCACAACACTTGGTCCCCATGTGGCTGCAGAGTGGATGAGAATCCATGTCTCAACAAGGCCTCCTCCTGCCAAATTTGAAACCAAATGCCCTGCTGCTCAGCCTAGACGTGAAGGTCGTAGCATGACAGGTCTTTGTATTGCTATTGGTTTTAGTAAGGAGATGTCTGCACAGGTGAGACCCGCGCCTCCAGGTCAGTGGAGCATAGGCCCTTAGCTCAGCACCAAGAAGGCCAGAAGCAATGGGCAAGCCGTCCTCACACAAAACAATTTGGCAGAAGGTCAGCGACAGGAGTACAGGATGTCAAGTGACAGTCCTGAGCTGGCCTGGGACTGCTGCCTCTCCTTATCACAGGGGTGGGGACGCTGCACCACTGTGGGCATCTTGGGTTGTTGTCACCGTGCTCCAGTTAAAGTAAGAGATGGCAAAATGTAACGAGGGCTTCATTCCCTTTGCCTTCATGCAGAGAAGGAAACATGAGTCCTGCTTCCAAGCCCAGTATCTCACAAGCACAACTGTCCAGAATCCCCATTCAAGCTGCTGTATTCATCTCTGTCCTTTAAATCTCAAAACTCACTCTTTGGCACTCTTTATATCAACAAATATTTCTCCCAATAGAGTGATAATCCTGGTTCCTTTTTCAGAATACTGAGTTGACTGAATAACATTGTTTGCAAAACCCTGAATTCCATGGAAACATTTCTCCTGGAACCACAGCCTGGGTTTTGCTCCTAGGTCTGATGTTTGTTCTGAAAGAGTGCTCCAGATGGTGGTGACATACTCCTTTAATCCCAGCACTCGGGAGGCAGAGGCAGGTGAATCTCTGTGAGTCTGAGGCCAAACTGGTCTACAAAGCTAGTTCTAGAACTGTTAGGGCTGTTACCCAGAGAAACCCTGTCCTTAGGAAAGAAAACAAACAAGCAAACAAAAGAGTACTTCTCATGCCTTACTGAAACCTGCTTCTTTTTCCACAATCTCCCTTTTTTTCAGTAGGCCTCCAAGTCACCTCTGCCAGAGACACTGGCTCAGAAATGTTTCCTGTAGCTCTAGTCACAACAATTAAATCACAGAAACAATCTGGGTGTCTCTCAGCAGAGGAATGGATAAGGAAAGTATGGTGTGTGTGTGTGTGTGTGTGTGTGTCTGTGTGTCTGTGTGTGTACACAATTACAGTTAGTTGTCTTAGTTACTTTCAATTGCAAGGATGAACCACCATGACAGAAGTCACTTATAGAAGAAAGCATTTATTGGTTTACAGTTTCAGAAGGTAAGACTGTGACGATCATGGCAGAGAGCATGGCATCCGGTGGGCGTAGCTGAGAGCTACATTCTGCTCCACAAACACAAGCAGAGAGTGCTAACTGGGAGTGGCAAGGGCACAGCCTCAGCTCCCTCCCGCAGTGATGCACCTCCCCAACAAGGCTATACCTCCTAATTCTCCCCACACAGACCATCAGCTAGGACCCCAGCATTCAAATATGTGAGTCTCCAGAAGCCTTCCTCATTCAAACCACAACAGCAATGGAGTTTCTTTCAGCCATAAAGAAGAAAGTTACATCATTGGCAGGAAAATGGATATAACGGAAAGTCATCGTATTAAGAAAATTAAATCAGTCTCAGAAGGCCAGATACATGTTTTCTTTCATATACATAGGACTTAGATTTCATTTACAAACACAAGATTACATATGCGCATGTGACATCAGAGTAGATGCAGAACAGCTGGGGGCAAAGCCGGGGTGGGAGTGACAAGGAAGTGAAGGTGTGTAGGGTGTGCGCAAGTACCTCATATATACACGGAGATGTAGAAAATGGCCTTACATGGCATAGCATAATAAGAGAGAAAAGCTTAGGATGGGGGAACCAGCCCGTGTCTTACCACATGGCAAGAACATACAGATGAACCACCTGCTTAAATCTTGAAAATACACTGTGACAGAAAGCCACGGACTCGACCACCGGGAACACTTAACAGGAAACATTCCCACAAAGGACTTCTATGAGGCTCCACTAACAGGAATGCGTGGACCATGAGAACAGGAACGAGAGCTGAATACGGCTTCCTCGAGTATGGATCTTGAAACCGCACAGAACTGGCAGAGTCTGAGTTCTGGCACCACCATGCAAGAACTTGGGCCTTTTACTGAAACTCGCAGCAAGTCAGGGTGTTTGCCACCATGCCTGACAACCTGAGTTCAAGCCTTTAAATGCACGCGGTGGAAGGAGAGAACTGACCCATGCAAACTGTGCTCAGACCGTCACCTACTGTGCCAGGTTTCCCTCCCCACAAGTAACTCAATAAACGTAAAATGGGCACACGAGATTTTAAGAGCCAAAAATTGGACAGTTAGCGTTGAAGCTTAGCTCTGACATTGGCACTCTAGAATTCATCATCAAAGGTAAGGCTAGCAAAGATAAATTCTGGCGATGTTCTAAGGTACACATGCCACTTACAAATATAAATGGTTTTGCTCCTTCTTTCTACTCTGTTGGCTTCTTATTTAAATGTTGTTTGCTGATTTCCCGGACTTTAAATCCCAGCACTTTCTGTGTGTTTACTGCTCCAGGCATTGAACTGATGCTGCCTGGGCTTTGTCTCCTTAGCCCTTTCCCACTTCCCACAGCCTTGTAAGTAAGCGGAAATGCTGGCCACATCTTGTGGTTGTTGGTTTGGCTTTAGAGTAAACGACACACGGACACTTGCCGCTACACTTGGACCTGAACCTTTGTCTGCCTGGTTTCACAGCCCAGCGTTGTGTTTGTCTGACTGTAGCAGAGAAGGATCTTAGTTGAGCAGGGTCCCTCTGCCCTTTCAAATGTGGGCTGGGTACACGGCCCCATTCACCTTTCTGGATTTGGAGACCCAAATCATTTGACAGTAAACGTTCATACACGCATTTTTATATAGCAATCCAAATAGTGGTTGGCTTGCCATGAAAATAGATGGAATGTCAAGTCTGCTGACAGAATGCCTCAGTGCACGCAGCACCTCCTCCCTCTATGGCCATAGATGGGATTTGGACCAAAACAGACAAGAGAGATGATGGACACCAGCATCAAGTGGAGGGTGCCGAGGACAGGACTGACTCCCCTGCCATGTCCAACATAGAGAGAGGGGAGATCCAAGACACAGATCACTTTCCTCTTCCGTGGTGGTATCCAACTCAGAAAATATTAGTGTTTTCGGGTGTTTGCCTTGAAAACTGAGAAGAATATAATTGACATTCTTGTAGCCAAATCAAAAGAGTCACCAAATCAAAAGAGTCAGAACATTTCCTTAGCAGCAACGAAAACCAATAATAATCAGAACATTTCCTTAGCAGTCAAGGAAACCAGTAAGCATGGAGCACCCACTTTCTGTATCCGTGCTGATGTCTATCAAGCCCTCAGTGCCCTCAGCAGCCCCACTGGGACCCAGCAGATACCGTCCAAGCGAAGCACTTGGAAGGGCTCGCTGTTGTCAGTCACACAGTTACCGAGTAAAGGCTGACTGGTCCTGTAGGGCTGTGGATGATGACTTCTGGGACCCTGAGGAGGCGTGGCACCACAGCTCCAGATCAGCCAGCATCTCCTTTCAATCGCCACGCCAAGACCTTCCCACCCACTGGGTAACTGTAAAAGAATCCATTTCCAGCTCTTCAGTGTCTAGGAGTCCTCTCTCCTAAACACTGATGGGCATAAGAGACCTCTTTTTCTCTCCCTTGCCACCTCACCCACTTTTAAGGTACAATTGACAAAAACGAAACAAAACAAAAAAAGAGGCAACAACATCCTCCTCAACTCTTAGCAGTTTATGTCCCAGCCACAAAACAGCCAGGCATGGGGTGTACACTTGCAATCCCAATACCCAGGGCATGAGGCAGAAGGATTAACATGAGTTCAAAAGCGAAATCACCTTCCCTTTTGTTCACAAAGTCCTGTGTCTCTAAGAATTTAGTTTATATACTGGGCTTGGAGCTAGCTCAGTGCTAGAATGCTTGTCTTTACATACTGGCCCTGAGATGGAACCCCACATGGCAAAAAAAAAAAAAAAAGAAAGAAAAAGAAAGAAAGAAAGAAAGAAAGAAAGGAAGGAAGGAAGGAAGGAAAAAAGAAAAATTTAAAATCTTAGTCTTTTGCCTTTTGGAGACTGTTCTTTATTATAAGACTTCAATAAAGAATAAAATGTAGCGGGTATAGTATGATACACCTGTAATCTCAGAACTGAGGAGGCTAAGGCAGGGGGCTCTTGTGTTCAAGGGTAGCCTGGGTTACATAGCAAGTTCTAGAATGGCTTAGGTCATATGGCGAAACCTTGTCTTAAAATAGAAAATAAATAAAATATTCTAAGTCTATCATTTTCTTCAGTGCTCATATTTTCAGTTCCCAACCCTTCACATTCAAATACACACATGCACATACATGTGTCTGTCACAGAAACGTATAATAACTCAATCACAAAAATTAGCACAAAACAGAATATATGAACATGAAAGAGGTGTTGAGCAGGCACCTCTCAAGAACAAGGAAAATGACATTAAAGCGAATTTGCCCTTACATTCTTAAAACAGGTGATGATGGTTGGCAAATTATTTAATTGGATTCATTTAGAAACACCAATAACTCCTATTTTTAATTGGAGGGTTTTACAATATGCCAGAATTAGGTGCTTGGGTTTTGGTTTTTAAAATGCAGTTACAAACATAACTTTGCAGGTTGTATGAGTTACTTTGCTGCTGTCGTAAAATATCACAGCCAAAGGCAGCTTAATAGTTCCTCCTTTGGCTCACAGTTCCAGAGTGGCAGAGAAGGCACAAGAGTGGAACACATCTCAGCCACACACAGGAAGCTGAGAGACTGGAACTGGAAGCCGGGTGAGACTATAAACTCTCAAAGCTCACCCCCAATGGCATAATTCCTCCAGCAAGGCTCCACTTCCTAAAGTACCATAACCTCCCCCCAAACAGCGCCCCCTACTGGATACCAAGTGTTCCCCTACCTGAGCCTATGGGGGACATGGATCGTTTGATCCACTACAGAGGCCAACTGAACACTACTGGTACAAAATTTTTCCAAATTGCTTTAGAGAGCATCTAAGCAAAACTGTCATTTTCATCTCTTCTTCCTCTTTGAAAGCTAGCCCTCTGTAAAAAGATACCCACATTCCACTTTCGTGCCAAGTGTCGGACTGTTGATCTCAGCTCTCCGTTTGATTAGCAGTGCAAGGTGAGAATGGTGAACTTATATTTCAAGAGGACCACCTCAAAAATTCCACACAAAGAGCAAAAAGAGCACCCAGGTGGAGGGACCCTGGTCATGACTATCCTGCTTTCTTCCTAGGTGGTAGGTAGCTTTTAACGCTAATCCCTTCAGGGCGGAGAACGTAAGCATCATGGTGTGGGTACCTCCCTAGCTTCGTCAGGGGCCAGGCTCACTAACCAGAACAACCTGTAAGTGATAATGCCCAGCAGGTGTACTGCCGTAGATTCCCCCGGACCACTTGCAGAGATCACCGAAGGACCCAATACCTTCTGAAAGCAGAGTGTTCCCTGGATTATTCTACTCCAGCAGGCCTGTTTTCTTTTGTTCTCTGCAAGCACAGGGCCCTGACCTCTGGAATATTGAATTTCATTTCTTCTCCTCTCCTTCCACCAGCTACTGGAAATCGGTTGCTACCCTCATCTCCTGGTTCCCGCCCCCCCCCCCCCCCCGTTCATCTCCTGGTCATGGTGAATTTGCCTCTGCAAAAGCCTCATATCAACTTCAATTATTTTTTTTTAATATAAGATAATATTGATCTTGGCACCAGGGCTTGTCAGAAATGCTCCCCTTTGCTCTCCCCAAATGAACTTGCTGCTCCTAATCACACACTTCTCTTGTGCAGCTTTCTCAGCCCACGCTAGTGCAACATGAGAATTTCTTCCTTGCCCCTGCTGGATGATAGCTAGCCATTATTCAGATGGACCGCAAGCCTTGCCAGGGCCTCTCACTGCCTTCTTGTTTTGTTTTGCTTTGTTTTTTCAAGCCCTCACTATCTTCTGATGGACCCTTGAAACATCTGTTTTGTTCAAGATATAGAGTTTTGCCCTCCACTCCCCAATATTGCTGGAATGGGGTACCCAGATGTCTAGTTGGCTTAAGTTCTCCTTGGCCCCATCATTCCCCTGGCTTGGTCACTCAGTTAGGTGTTGTTTCTATTGGGGCCCTCTCTCCTTCCCGCCTCCCTCAGAGGAAGGGCTTGTGGGGTCTCCCAGGAGGAGACTGTTCAGCACATCAATAGCAGCACAGATCTGGACTTGAATCGTGGCCGTGCCAGATACCAGAACAATTTAAGAGCCATCCTCCTGGATATTAACCTTCATCAGGTGATGAAAGGAGACAGAGACAGAGTCCCACATTGGAGCACTGGAGTACATGGACTACAACCCCAAGGTCCAAATCAGGAGCAGAAGGAGAGAGCACTAGCAAGGAACTCAGGACCGCGAGGGGTGCACCCACACACTGAGACAATGGGGATGTTCCTTCGGGAACTCACCAAGGCCAGCTGGACTGGGTCTGAAAAAGCCTGGGATAAAACCGGACTTGCTGAACATAGCGGACAATGAGGACTGCTGAGAAGTCAAGAACAATGGCACCGAGTTTTGATCCTACTGCACGTACTGGCTTTGTGGGAGCCTAGGCTGTTTAGATGTTCACCTTACTAGACCTGGAAGGAGGTGGGAGGTCCTTGGACTCCCCACAGGGCAGGGAACCTGGTCTGCTCTTTGGGCTGAGGAGAGAGGGGGAGTTGATTGGGGGAGGGGGAGGGATATGGGAGGCGGTGGCGGGGAAGAGACAGAAATCTTTAATAAATAAATAACAAAAAAAGAGCCAATGTATTTCTTTTTCTGCCTTCAGCATCCCTATTTGGTAAACAAGAGCAACCACTTGGTGTGCTTGCCCTGAGAATTAGTGAAGACCACCCTTAGGAAGTACTTTCTATAGTGTCTCACAGTGGCAAATGCTCAATAACCAGGCAGCCGTCAGCCTAAGAGGACACAGCCAAGAGAGCCGTCAAAATGTACAGGGTTCTACTCCACTTAGTGCATTGCCTTCACGCAGCTCTCATCTTGGCAAGCTTTTCTGAGCTCATATCTTACAAGCATTATTTTTCGTCATATTAAAATGCCCTCTGGAAACCCATCAGGAGTAAGCAGGTCTGCACACTGAAAACTTAAAGCAGTATTGACTTTCCTCTGACTAGGCTAAACAAAATCATTTGTTTTATCCCTGAAATCTGAGTCTCTGTTTCAAAGGCTACGTTTTGTCAACTGCCCCTGAGATTTCTTTTCATCAGCTCATTCCCAGAGTCCCCAGCCTTTAGAAAGCCCGGGAGGCTCTGGGCATCGTGCGCGTACTCAATTTTCAAAAAGCATTTGAGAAGGCTCAGCGTCGGTGTGGATGATTCTCAGCTTTCAGCTTTGGTTCCTTTCGGCCTAAGGACCGTTTGGATCCGGGCCTAAGAACATAGTCACACAATGTCAGAGTATTAGTCTGAAATTAGGCGATGCCCCTCTTCCTGCATCTTGACCTCACTTACAAAAAAACACAGGAAAATAAATCTAATCTCCTCACACAGTTCCCTTGTGCTTCCCTGCAGCAGGAATGTTTTATGACTTCAAATTACATATTAGATGTGTTCTTATGGGAATCACATTGAAGATTTCTTTTCCAAAGTTGGCCTAATCACGAGGAAAGGGGTGTGATCATACTTTCTGTCTCATTTAAAAGGTTGCTTCTATCTTTGTACAAGAACAGCCTCCAAGTCTAGGGTGAGGACATTTCTCCTTCGCTTTGACGTGTTTGGGGTGACGAGCTCACGTAAGGTGGTCGGGTGGGGTGGGGGGGAATTGCTGTCTCAAACACTTCGCTTCTTATCATAGACTAGAGATGCAGGTTGGCTTTCAAGGGAGACAATGTAGTCACTCTGAAAAGCCTAACCATAAGAACGGGCCATCGGGTCGGGAGTACGCTCAACGCTGTAGCATTTGCTATGTTCAGTATCTAGGAGGAGATGGGTTTGGTTCCCAGCAGCCCCTAGTCCCAGCCACCCTTAAGAATTATTAAAGTTTCATGTTTCCACTGGTGAACTGAAAACAAGAAAAGCACTCTGCAACTCATGCAAAACAAGAAGACACCCGAGAGACGGATTCCCAAGCCATAACCTCGAACATTCCCTTCGCTTCCCTCTGTCAAAACAACTTCCTCCTGTTGCCCTTTGTGTCTGTGGGTGTGTGTGTGTGTGTGCGCTCGGGTGTCAGCTGTCTGTACTGGGCAAAATCTTTCCACTCTGAGGACAGCATTTGCCGTTTGCCTTGAGTTGACAGCCCCCGCCTTTTGCAACAAACACATTTTAAATCCTGCCTTTATTAACGTAGACTATTCTGCTCTGTGCGTGTTTCTGGGCTTAGGTGAGTGTGTGGGTGAGCATGCGCTTGTGATATATGTGGGTTTCTTTCTAAAGCATCCCCTCTCTTCCTTTTCTGAGGAAGGTTCTCTTAGCAAATCTGAAGCTCAGAGATTTAGCTGGCTGGCCAGTGAGCCCAGGGGATCCTTCTGCCTCTGCTGAGCCTGGAGCATCACACTTTCATTCCTTGGTTTTTGTGTGTGCCCTGAGGATAAGAACTCAGATCCCAGGCTTCTGTGATAAGCACTTTAGTGGCCCAGCCTTCTTCACAGCCCCTTCGTTTGCTTTGTCTGTAGCATCCATTGTTGGAGGGCTGGGGAGCTGGGAAGCCCCTCATAATATGTTATAGTGTCAGGTTTTCTGCAGAGAAATTAAAAGTGATTTTCTCCCTTAACTTTGCAGAGTTCCTTCACCTCTACCCTGGTCTTATTGAGGACTGAACAGGTACAGAGATGGGAAATCCCGTAGTTCCTTCAAAGTTTTCAAGGCAACAGTCTTTCTTTCCTTTGCTCAAGGTGAGGGACTCTAAGCATACTGAATAAGATTAAAAACACAAATCCATTTTCCAAATGACAAAACAAATGACATTTTTAACAGCCTTCTCTTCCTCCAGAACAGAAAATTGAGGAGTGACTTCATTTACGTTCACACATATTACTTTTTTTTTTTGTCCTTTGAATTCAAAAGACATAATTGCTTTCTGGCTATGCAAACGTGGCTCATTTTGACCTATCCAAAAATAATAAATCAGGCCTTGAAAAGCTTTTGGAAACCTTGAAGAGAGCTGCGTTTGTTCGATTCTCATGACTAAGTCTCCTCAGCTATAACAAAGTGAGAACATTATGCAATTATTTAGAGGAAACTCGGGGCCTTTGGGACAGTCAATCATACTGCTCAGGCAAAACTGGACTTGGGGACCTGACATTTGCAGATAATTGTGCAACCCTCAGCTGGGCGAGCCAGTTCTAAAAAAGCCCCCACCTTCCAGTCCCTCTTCCCGGTTCTGCTTCATTTTGTTCCTTCTGATTAATAAGAAGAATAAATCAACCTGACTTTGGCTTGGCGCTTATGAGATACACTCGGAAAAATGTGCATGAATGCTGACTCAAAAACCTGAAGGTATCCTCTGCAGGCTCCTTCCTCATTCAAGGAACAAAGCAAAAACAGGCAATTCGGCAAACATGAGCTCAGACGTGAGAGCTCGGACCCAGATGTTATTGCATATAAATATTTATAAGGCCCATAAGGATCCTGGCAAAGCTCAATTTTGCTTCAGTTCGGCAAATGTTTCAAATTCAACCCCTTTGTCCTACAAAGCCTTGGGAAGACGGGATCTAGTAGAAGATACGTTATTTGGGGGAAAGGATGGGAGCCCTTCTTTTGTTTTATGAACTGCTTTTTCATAGATGCGGTATTGTTGTTTTCAAGATTCAAGTCTCAAGGACTTTTCCCAAGAAACCAGGAGAAAGTGTAAAGGGTGAAGCTAAACAAAGTCACTCATGCAGTCAGAGGATGTGCACCCCTAAGATCTCTCTCTCTCTCTCTCTCTCTCTCTCTCTCTCTCTCTCTCACGCACACACACGCACACACACGGTCAGAGGATGGGCACCCCTAAGATCTCTCTCTCTCTCTCTCTCTCTCTCTCTCTCTCTCTCTCTCTCACACACACACACACACACACACACACACACACACACACACACGGTCAGAGGATGGGCACCCCTGAGGCAGAGGAGGGAAGGATGGAAGCCAGCCTCCCTTTGTTTCTTCTCCATTTCAGTTGTGTGACAGCTCCAAGGTCACAAAACCTCAGTTTTGCCGCCCGTTAAGTGGGCGTGTAATTAGTGTGTGATTGGTTTGTTTGTTTGTTTATCCATGAGTGCTGGTGATTGAATCCAGGCTACCACAGCTGGAGCATTATTCAGACTTTTAAAAATCTCAGCTGAGCTCACCAGCACACACTCCTGAGAAAATGAAATTTGCAATCACATTTCAAATATCGGGGCTATTATCAATTCATTTGTGTACAGCCTAAGGGTGCACACGTACCTCAGCATGTGTGTGGCAGTCGGAGGACAATTTGTGGGCGTCCGCTCTCTCCTTCCACCATGTGGGCCCCAGAGACAAAACTCAGGTCATCGGACTTGACCGGAAATGCCTTATCTACAGAACCATCTCCCTGTCCGGTCCTCCGATATTTAAACAACTGCTTGGTAACTTATAAAGAAACATTAACAACAAAATCTGTTGTATGTACTAGAATTTAGTATTGAAACTTTTTAAAGCTATGTGATGATTTAGGCTCTAGATGATTCATTGGGTCTTCAGATCTGTAAAAACTGATGAACCCATTATTCACCATTGTCATCATCATCAACGTCATAAATCTCGTCATCATCACCATCCTCACCATCATTATTGTCATCATCACCACCATCATCATTATTATCGTCATTATCATCATCATCACCATCATCATGATCATCATCATCGTCATCACCATATTTTTATTGTGGTGGAGGAATTGAACCTTGAACCCCAAGCTGAGTACATGTTCCCCCATTAAGCTGCACCCCTCCCCCAGGTAAAATCACTTTTTTCTCTCTTTGAAGTTCAACCTCTTGGCCTCTCTTCTTATCTGCTATCTAATTCTTAGTTCCCTCCCCAACACCCACCCTTCCCCATCACCCCTCCCCTCAGCGTACATCCTAACTGTTGGTAGGGGCTTAAGGACACAGAAGGACAGCAGTTAGACTACTTTGGAGGAGGGGTGATGTAAGGGACCACGGTAAGACTTAACAGACAGCAAAGACCCAATACACAAGACTGCCATTTTGAAATTATTTTAAACCATGTGTTTTATGATATAAGAAATGGAATGCCTGCAAGCCTTGCCCACCTACTAGCCAGGCACCTTGCAATTTAAGATGGCTTATGCCATATTTGATTTGATTCATTTGTATATGGGAGTAAGAAGAGGCTTGGCTTTCTCCAACGGTTAAGTCCAAATCTGTGGAATAATTCCTGCCTGCCCAGGAGAGTCCTGATAACCTTCATTACCAAGTGGCTGTGGACGGGGTGTGGGAGCTCCCTGCTCCTCAGGACAAGGTCTTCCTGCTGCTGAGAGCTCAAGGATGATTGGTCCGTGGTCTTCAACAGCTCCTGGTCTGCTGGTTTCTCAGCAAGCTCTCCAGCAGGTCTGTGCCAGTTCCATGGTCACCACTCAGCCCTCTGGCCCTTAAAGCACAGGTCTTTCGGGAACGGGAGGGCAGACTTCATCTGCAAGAACATCTGACAAACTCTCCAAGGTCCTTACCTGGTTTCCATGCTTCACTTCTGGGTAAAGATTTTATCAAGGCCCCCGGCGGCTGGACTTCACGATGTAATCACAAAATCAATCCACATAGACTAACTGGACATAGACTCGGGAAGAAATAATCCCACAAGGTCAGACACTTAATTAAGGTGTTCTCCCCCACCCTTCCTGGCCCCCATCGATTCTTTGCTTTGCCTAACAGATGTTACTGCTCAAGTGGACAAGCCTTGCCCCACCTGGGACCATCTTCAGAGCTTTGCAGTTTAGTAGGAAAACCACCAGGGGGCATTTGTGTACTATCCTAATCCCTAGGGACTGGCCCAATTCCCAAGGAGACAGCTAACCCACCCCGTATAATCTACTTGGCTGTGTTCTGTTTGCTAAGCTTCAAGATTCCTCCTTTAGCTCCGAGCATCCCTTGAGATAATCAGAGACTCCTCTCTCTCCAACATGGGCACCTTAGTGAGCAGTAGCATAGGCGCCATCACTTATAGACAAGGCCTAAGAGATCTTTCTGCAGGAAAGAGATGTTGTACTGACAACTTTGAGGGCCAGAATCTCTAAATTTGTAAACATGTAGCCACCTTATTAAAGGTGCCAACCTGCCACCCCTCAGTGACATGGAGTGTGATTTGCATAGCCATTGCCCAACCTTGATGAGCCAGGCTCATCTTTGATGATTGAGGGCCATTGGCCTCTCAAGTCACCGAGCCCTGCTGTGTGTCTCTCATGTACCGGGTCTTGAACTGGAGGAAAGAACTGACTAAGCAGGACATTACAGGGCAGGAAGTTTGTACAAAGCTAAGGAGGCTTCCAAACTAAGACCAGATATCAGGCTCTGCCTTGAAAGGTAGTTCATCTGGTTGGTGGCATCTGAGAGGACCAAGGTCTGAGTGTTGGAGATCCTGCATACCAAGGGGCAATTCCATCCCACTCCCAAGAACAAATAGAGCTTTCAGAGTTCAGTTTGAGTGTCCACCATGCACCAATGCATCCGAAATCGTGCAGGTTGTGGCAGCATTCACCTGGTACATTGGGCACGAAAGCCTTGAGTCCAACAGCAGAGGGAGAACACTGTCTAGTGTTGGCCCATGGCAGATGAGACACTTCACGTGCTTGTTTGAATTGGGTTTTCACAAACTGCCAAGGTTTGATGACCTGGCAGACAGCTTGAAGGCCCAGCCTGGGGTGTTTACAAGTTGTCTTTGCTCCCCAGAAAGGAATGCCAACCAAACATGACTCAAAGAAGGGTCTTCTGAAGAAGGGGACACTTGGTCCTCTCCAGAACTTTGTTGTCTGTAGAGTTTGTCTCAGCTAGGGCTGATGTTTCTGACAAGGCCCTTGATGCCATACATCGAGTGAATGTCACCCACAGACCAGAAATGAAAGAAATAGGAAATTTTTAAGATTTTTTTTTTATTATACAAGTGTGTGTCTTTGTATGGGCCCACACTCTGTGTGCCTCTGTGGTACATGCACACGGAGGTCTAACACATAGGGTGTCAGACCCCCTGGAATCGGAGTTAGAGGCCATTGTGATGCCCAGCACGAGTCCTGGAAATTAAGCTCAGAAACTCTGCAGGAGCAGTGTTTCTCTAAGTCCCTGAACCATATCTTCAACCTTGATTTTTTTCCCCTAAACTACACTAATCACCTGACTGCCAGAAACACATTTTACCTGATTATCAGAAATTTCCTCCCCCCCCCGCTTTCTGATTTTCCCAGGATGGAGCTGAGCGTTGTAGCAGGGATGTTGAAGGGATGCCAGCCCAGAGGCCTCCG
The DNA here is from genome assembly GCF_018167655.1 of Microtus oregoni. NCBI lineage: Eukaryota > Metazoa > Chordata > Mammalia > Rodentia > Cricetidae > Microtus > Microtus oregoni. Next base: position 22,060,606 of record NW_024543069.1, on the reverse strand, counting down.
CATATGAAGACCACAAGGCCCCTCATGGAGAGACTGCCAGAAGAGGAAATGAGTTCTTGGGCTCAGCAGCTCTCACGAACCCTCTCTGGGGTCTTCCCTTGGTGAGATGTCCTTTCAGGCAGACTTCCTGAGTCTTCTCACCCCCTGAGGAGTATTTTATCCACTCAGATGCAGAAGGGTTGGCTGTCCTACTGGACAATGCCTGGAGTCATCTGAGCGGAGGAGTGTCTTGATTAGATATTGGCTTAGAAGGGTGCAGCCTACTGTGGGCGGCACCGTTCCCTGAGCAGGTAGAGTATAAACTGGTCCATGAACCAGCAAGGAAAGTCCCCTGTTGTTTCTTCTGCTTGTGCTTCCTTCGTTGGAGTGAGTTCCTTAGTCAGAGGTAATACGAGATGGAAAAGCAAGCAAACCTGCCCTGCCTGCTCCAGCTCCCCTGCTGACGTCAGGCCATGATGAACTATGATCTAGAAGCTTAGAGAAGCCCTCTCTTCCTCTCAATTGCTTTTGTTCACAGTACTTGTTAATGCAAGAGATGAAAGTAGAACAGGTGTTGCAGGAGATTTGCTCGCTGTCCCCTGAAACTGTCAAACAACTGAACCTTGATTCAGAGGACACAATCTGTGCCCAGCTCTCTGGAACAAGCCATAGAGGTTTTTTGGTGGATTTAGAGAGGGAGAGGGGGACACGGGGAGAAAGGAAGTGGGGCTTGGGAAATTCGCAGGCTTTTATGAATCTTGGAAAAGCAGAGGTAAGTCTGCTGGATTTTCTTAGTCCCTTTTTGGATCTACCAGGTTTACATCTACTGACTCCAAGTTTTTATTATTAATAGAATAATGAGATAATCATTACAAATGGGGAAACCCTTTGCTAGTCTCCCAATGTTCCCTGCAGAGTAGTCTGCTTGGTAGGAAACATTCAACTGATGCACAGACTCCTTCCTGGATAAAAGAAGGCTGCTGAAATTCAGGAGAAACCTAACAAGACACAAGAGGCCCCTCAGGTTTTATAAGCAGCCAACAATGGCAGGTGGGGCGGACTCTTTGGTGAGATTGGCAGCCAAAAGGCCCTGCAGGCAGCTACAGTGCTGCAGCCCTGTGAACTCTCAGCAATGTTGGCTATTGACACATCAGAGACTTGTTTATGCTCCTGTAACTAACCCCTCCCCTGTGGTCCTGTGACTAACCCCAATAAACTTGTTGGTTCTCCAAACTGGATTTGATGAAGTCATTCTGTGATCCATCACCCGGGCCCTCTCTGGGTTGACAAATGCTTTCTCAGGGAAAAGGAAAGAGGGATGAAGAAACAGCAGTGTTAGCAGAGACTGCATGTTAATTTCCCAGCCACTCAGACCTGAATAATCACACAGAAACTATATTAATTACAACACTGTTTGGCCAATAGCTTAGGCATATTCCTAGCTAGCTCTTACATCTTAAATTAACCCATTTATATTAATCCGCATGTTACCACGAGACTGTGGCCCACTGGCAAGGTTCTAATGTCCTTCTCCTTTGGCAGCTACATGGTGTCTCTCTGATTCTGCCTACTCTCTCTCTCTCTCTCTCTCTCTCTCTATATATATATATATATATATATATATATATATATATCTGTTCAAATTTCCTACCTGACTTAACTCTGTTAAGTCATTGACCAAAACAGCTTTATTCCTTAGCCAATAAAAGCAACACGTATACAGAAGGACTTCCCACATCACTACAGAGACGAGTTTCCAGCTGCAGTATAGGGGTCAAGTACCTCCAGTGATATACAAGATGTCATACTATGGAAGTCGAATGGTTCTACCACGATGGCTAAGGATGGAGCAGTTGTTGCTTATAAGATTTTACACAGACAAAATACATTTCACCTCTGAAGTTCATGCACTGAAACTCATGGTCACAAAGAAATCTAACATCTCGGGGAATAGGCTTCAAAGAAAAATGATAACATGATGCCTTTAAAAGAAACAATAAAGACCCACATGACAGCCTCCCCTTTACAGACCTGGTGCCTGGCATGCCCCTGCCCCAGCTTCGAGCCCGTGTGTTGAGGGTTGGTCCTCCCTGCCAGAGTATTCAACAGTGCAGACCCCTTGGGTTCTCAGCTCACCAATGAGCTAATACACTGAATTCACAGCCTCATGGGACACTGGGAGGTGACAGAAAGTTTTAGAAGGGCCTAGGTAGAAGAAGCATGTTGCTTAGGAATCCTCGAAGAATGTATTTTGTTTCCGCTCCTATCCTCTCGTTCTCTGTCTGACAGAGTTGCCAAGCCTGTTCGGTAACCAGCTTCTCTTCCATGTTCTCCTATGGTCATGTTCGGCCTGGACTCTGTTCAAACAATGGAACCAGCCGATCATAGACAAAGACCACGAGCCAGTACTCCAACTTTCCCTTCTTTTAACTTGCTTTATCGGTCATTTTGTCACAGCAATGGGAAAGTGACAAATCCAGACTCCAAAGAGCACACTTTGGGTTCCATAGCTTGGAATCAGTAGAATCTCATGTTGAGAGAGTAGCCTGCACTTGTGTGCACGCGCACGCATCCTTGTGCATACGAGCAAGCACATGAGCAATAACCCGGAGCTGCAATAACCCGGAGCTGCTTCCCAGGGCCATGCATCCTTTCCCCAAGTTCGTGCAGAAGCACTGTCCCCAAGATCAGCAGCTCCAGAGCATCCTCTGAAGAAAGTGGGGAAGAGTAATCATGGTTCAGACAAGACTCAGGCAAGGCTCTCCATATAGAGTAAGGTTCAGAAAAGGGAAGCTGTGTGGCAGATTGTGAGGGCTTATCCACACAGTGTGTTTACATTTTTCAGCAGAGCTCTGAGAGCCCCTACCTCCCCCCACCCCAAGGGCTCAGGAATGTTCCTGCTGACCTTCAAGCTGAGATGAAGGCCTAGATGGGTCAAACAATCTCTGAGCTCTTAGAGAAATGCCTGCCCACTCCATAGTTAGGTAGAAAAGTTTGACAATTGGGAATGCATAATAACCCCAAAGCTGCAAAAGAGGGGTCACAGCCCTACCGCCAACTGACTTTAGTCTATGTAATTTCATTAGTGCTCAAAATCACAAGGGTACAAGGCATCAGTATTATTGGTTTGTTTGTTTATGCATTTTTTTTGAAAGTTAAAGGATTAGCCTGGCAGTGGTGGTGCACTCCTTCAATCCAAGCATGGAAGAGGGGAGTGGGACTCAAAGGCAGGCAGGCAGATCTCTGAGTTTGAGACCAGCCTGGTCTACAGAGAAGTTCACGACAGCCAAGCCTACAAAGGGAACCCTATCCTTAAAAACCAAGAGGAAGAAGAAGACGATGAAGAAGAAGAAAGTTGAAGGATTAAGGAGTTTTCTGATGGTCAACTAATTTCGTAGTATCAGAGTTTTCTATGTCTAATCCTCTCCAGGATCCTGCAAGAGTGTTTTATTATCTTCATATTTAAATGTGGAAAAATCAAGAGACTGAGCTCAGACCTGAGGCCACAACTCATTCGGGAAATGTTAGGCTTCACCTGGTGCCGAGCACTGGGTGACTCAGAGGCCAAGTGGAGCAAGCTTGATTCACAGAAAGAAACTCCTAAAGATCTTAGTCAAAACAATTCTGTATTTTAAAGGAGGGGCGGGGGGGGGAGAGGAAACACGGTTCAGTGAATTGTTGGGTTTTCTGCGCTAACAGATTGAATTCTATGTAAAACAGGGGAGTGGTTAGTAATAGCTTGGAAAGATTATAGATGTACATGGGCTTGTTTTATTAATTAAGTAGGCCTAGACGCTATGTTAGTGACAGAAATGCATGCCCTGGAGGAGACATTCAAAAGGAACCTTTGGATTTATGTGCAATATAGACAGAAGAATCTAGAAGGTGAGAGGTGGGGTCCATCTCTGTGACAGGGCCTAGAATCCAGTTAATATAAGTGACTTCTATAACCAGTACTGTGCCCAGCCACACACCAGCTGGGCGATGTGGAATAATAGCTGTGGGAAGTCATTATAATGTAAAAAATTCTGGACCTGCTCGCTTTGCAACAACCTGCCCCGCTTTGCATTCTCGCACCCCCCCCCCCTCTCAGTTCTGGGGTCCAGGCCGGCTTGCCAGCACACTGTTTGCACCAAGTCCCTGCCTGCCCCAGCTGCTCAGTCGCCTCTCCCTGCCGAGCATGCTGATGCTGCTGGGGCCTGAAGTCCCCCTCCAGCTGGAAGCTGCCCTGGCTGACCCTCAGCTGCCCTGTCCGTGTCTGTTCTAGAGACTAGCCTCAGGGGCAATCCTGTCTTTAACAACCCCGCCTCTTCTCTTCCAGAGGTCACAGGAGACTGAGCCCTGAGTGCACCGCGTCTTAGAGAGATTTTAATGAAACAGCTTTTCTATTTATTTGTGTTGCTGCCTCTGTTGCCTGGGGCCAAGGCACCGGTACCCAGGAGGGGGAGGCTGAGGGTTGGGGGAGGGGACTCTTGCAGACCACATGCTCTCTTGCCAATCACCTAGCCCCTACACTGACCCTGACCTGCACAAATCCGGTATCCTTTCCCAGTTGTCTTCGACCTACGGTAATCCTGCGGGGGTCAGGGACCAGGGCGGTGGGGAAGGGTGCTGGGCGTGTGGATAATAAACAGTTTGTCTCCTGTAAGACACACTTTTTTCCAAGAGGCTGGGGATTCCACCAGAAGAGAAACAAACGGTAAGCAACCTTAGGAGATCTGATTTATACAAAGCCCCTGTACACACCCTGACTTGAGCTTCCCTGCACGCCTGCCCTAAGTACCGCGGCAGCTGGACCAGCAAGTGGGGAAAGGCTTCCGCTGGCTCCTGGGAGGCGGCTCCCACCTGGCTTGCTAGTCTACAGCACCTACTGATGTGTTTAAATTGTGCACATAAGAAAAATTTATTTTTTGTGCGTGGATGTTTGGTCTGCGTGCATGTGTGGGCAACACGTGTGTGCCTGGTGCCCGGAAGAGGGTATCTTGATTGTGACTCTCTTCACTTGAATTTAGAAAGGAAAGAAAGCCAGACATGATGGCGCACACTGGCGATCCCAGCATGGGGGAGATGCAGACAGGAAGATGGAGAATTCCAGACCTACCTAATGAGGCTGAGGCTCCCCTCAGTCACATAGTGAGACTCAGTCTAAAAAACAAACAGAAAATGAACTGACTAAATAAATAAATGAATAGAAAGATCACATCAGGGTAAAAGAGAAACGTAATTTTTTTCCATTGGAAATATGTGTTGTATAAATTTATTTTTATTTTTTTTAAATTTATTCATTTATTAAAGATTTCTGCCTCCTTCCCGCCACCGCCTCCCATTTCCTTCCCCCTCCCCCAATCAAGTCCCCCTTCCTCATCAGCTCGAAGAGCAATCAAGAAACGTCATTTTTAAAGAGTTTGCTGTACTGGGGCTGTGTCTAATGACGGGATGTTTGCCCAGCACATGGGAAGTCATGGGTTCCTTCTCCAGAATGAGCAAAGGACATCTGGAGGAAGGGGACATTTGCTGAGATAAAACTTACATATGATATTTAACCCTTTCAGATGTGGGACATGGAGGCAGGTGCCCATCTGGGTAACATCCACAGTTAAGCCCCTCCTGAGCTCCTTCAGTGGCAGGAAGTCATTCCGTCCCGTATTTACCTTTCATCCGCAAACTCATCACCCCACTAGCCTAAGCACCAAAGATCTCCAGCAGGGGCCAACAGCAGCAAGGCGTTGCTTCTGTCTGGAACAGCACAGGAACTGGATTGGGATGAACACAATGTCAGCTCCGCTTCCCACTGGAGCCCCCCGATGAGAAGATGATGCGTTTAGCTAGGCACCATTTCTGCTGGCCTAGATTCACCACGGTGATGGTGCCACGGGGAACTTAGGGCACAAACTAAATGCTTTGGCTCAATGGGGCCAGCAGCCCTGGGGATGCTACTAGCTGGTGGGGGTGTGAACAAGCAGAGCATGGTGCTGGATGTCTAACGTGTCTTGGGAAAGAGCTCCTGAAAACGGAAAAGCCGGTGCTGACGTGTGCAGATCTAGGGTCCACACCAGGAGCACAGGACTGACATCTTAGGTTTCTCCTGAGTACTGTCAGGTCAGTCACAAGTTGAGAGGGTGCGGGCAGAGGGCCCAGTGAAGTCGGCGGTCCCGCCAGGGTGCCCAGTGTAGTTGGCGGTCTCACCTCAGGTCGTTTCAATTTCAGCTGCTCTTACTGAACAGCTTCTCAGTGCTGGGCGTGCTGCTCTGGCCTGGGACTATCAGAAGAGGACATTTTCTTTGTTTGGCTTCTGTTCCTGAATTCCTTTGGGGAACCAGTTTTCTCTGTTTCCTGAAGCTTTCACCATGGTCCATACCTTCTTAGTCAAGAGGAAACCTTGTCTGTGAGCAACCATTCAACCCCTTCCCTTCCATAGGCTTGAAGTGGTCATGTGACCTGGGCTGACTCTACTACAGAGTTGCTTAGATTTTAAACTGGAGATGTTTAGGTGTGGTGACTTTATAGGGGATGGGGGATATGATACTGGGTTGCATTCTCAGTGTGAAACACGCTTTCTGGTGTGTTTTCAGAAGCAATCTTTCCTCTCAGAGGGCCTGGAGGGCAGAAGGGAGAGGGGAGCTCTTTATAACATACCCTTCCTTGGTTGACTTTTCCATTAGATTATTGAGCGGAGCCTCGCTTTGATAGCTGGACGGGCTTCAGATACAGGCTTGATCTCTTTTAAACCAAACTCTTAGGAACCATCTGGAAATTCACTCTCCTGGATGGCCTACCTGCCTACAAATTTGACTTGCTCAGTCAGGCAGTTCCATACCAGGAGGGGTGTGTGTGTGTTTCTATTCTGCTTTCTAGTTGAATCATGGCTCATTCATAACAGACAGGGGTCTCCCTTTGGAATATCATGACGGTCTATTTTTTTTAATCACATTATATGAGAACTTCTAAATTATACCCAGTCTCATCACCACCAGGGGTTCCAACAAGAAACAAATGCATCCATCCACAAAAGGATTTGTGCATGGATATTTGTAGCTGATTTATTAATTATTTAAGCATTATAATTCAAGATAAAGATCTGGAAACTAACAAAAATCCTGGGCAATGCGTCTGGATAGACATTTCTCTAAAGAAGACATGCAGATGAGCAATGAGTACCTAAGAAGCCTCGCAATATAAAGTCAGAACCGAAGTGGGAGCATCCATGGCTGAAACAATCAGGCAACAGACAGAGCAAGGGGGGGGCAAGGGTGCAGAGAAACGGGACCGACCGCTATACACCGTTGGTGCAGATGCCAAATGGTAAGGCTACTTAAGAAGGCAGTCGGCAGTACCATCAGACCCTAAATATGGAGTTACAGGCTTCACCAATACCATTCCTTAGGGATGTATGTCCAAGAGAAACAAGAGCCCATCTCTACACGAGAACTGGCGTTTAAGACCTACGGCAGCATTTATTCATAGACACTAAAGGTGGAAAGAGCCCTGAATGCTTACCAAGTGATGGATGCATGAACAGAATCAGCTGGACACATACCCGTACATCCGTTGTGAGGCTATCAGTCCACAAAAGCAGTGGCACACTGCAGGATGAACGCCCTTTAAAAGCATTACCCTAACAAGTCAGACATGAGGATCATGTGTTGCTGGAGGACATTTCTTAGAAATGTCCAGAACAGGAAAATCCACAGAGACCAACAGTAGATTTCCAGGGTCTGGGGCAGGGTAGGCGGAGAGAATGACAACCAACCCTACAGTGCTGTGGTTTGCTAGGGCGTCTCCTGTGTGGAAGGCTTGAAGCTCAGGTGATAATGATGTTCAGAGAAGCTGTGGTTTTGGCTGATGGGGCCTGGCTGGAAGAAGAGCGAGTCCTTGCAAGCTACACACTGTTCTGGCCCCTTCCATCCACTTCCCAGTTGCCCATGGTGAGCAGCATGGCTACTTCCCTGAGAACAAGAGAGCCAGACAACTGTGGACAAACCTTAAGCTAATACAAAACTTAAGCTAAATAAAGATTGTACTTAATTCTTTAAAGATCTCATTCTCTCCCTCTCTTTAACACACACTCACACACACACACCATACACACTTGTGCACACTAACATACTCATACACACACTCACCACACACACATAAGCACACACACATACCCCATACAGATACAGATAAAAGGAAAATAAGAAAAGAATCCTGGAGGAAGAAGAGAGGCTTTTAATGGAAAAAATATGGGTGAAAGGAAACAAGCCTTTATTCTGCCAAGGACAAATGTCTCTAGGAGAAGTGTACATGCTATCATTAATGACACGGGTGACCCCAGCAGGTCCCCTGGCCGGTGGAAGACCGCAGCAGGTGAGAGACAGATGGATATACCATGGAGAGAGAGCTTGAGTATAGAGTTTATAAAGTAGGGGGTGGAGGGGAAGGAAAGTGAGAGAAAAAGAAGAAGGAAGGGGGTGGGGAGAAGGGAGAGAGGCAGAAACTGTCTCTTCAAAAGGAGAGAGAGAGAGAGAGAGAGAGAGAAAGTCAGAGAGAAAGTCAGAGATTCCCTTGCTTTTTCAGGAAGCGGGAGATTGGGAGTGGGCAGGACTTGTCTCTTAAAGGGATAGGATACCCAGGTGACAGGGCAGTCCAGCAGATTTAGAACAACATTCTGCCTTTCTCTTATAATAAAAAGGCGAGGAGTTAGGCGTGACAGGCTAAGGGGATGCGGGCACCAGGTTCTTAAGACTGCTTCCTGCTGGCTTGTGGATGTCAGATTCTTGGGGGACCTGAGAAAGCAAGGTGCTGGTCACGTCCTGGGGTATCTGGTTGCTTTGTTCCTGTTCAGGATTTGAGGTGTAGAACTATCCAGTGTCTCTTGGTCTTGGCAAGGTGTTGGCAGAGCAGAGGACAAGGTTAGGTTTAGGAAGAAAACATTTTTCTTTATGTCCTGGTAATTGAGGAGGAGATCAGGGAACTGGGAGGGCATGTATCTGACCTGTTTAAAGAAAATCCTTCAGTTTGGCTTCCTGGAATTCACAAGAATTCTTTGAGTTTATAAAACATAAGTTTTAAACATATACATTGTATAAACAGCAGCATATTTAAGCCAGAATAACTGTGACAGATGTTTTGCACAATGAAAAGTATTTTTAGAAAATGACCAAAGAGAATTTAAAATCTTGATCTTGCAGTAGTGGTAGCAGTAGTATTCAGCCAGAGTTTGATTAATAGCTCATTAGCATTTTGTTGATAATGTTAAGACTATGAACAGCAGCATAAGAAGAGAGAAATTCGGTAACTTGAATTTGTCCTCAGATTTTTATAACTAGCAGGTACGCACCTTACTAACTCGCATTTGTATATCTTTTTTTTAATTAATTAATTTATTTAAGGATTTCTGCCTCCTCCCCGCCACCGCCTCCCATTTTCCTCCCCCTCCCCCAATCAACTCCCCCTCCCTCATCAGCTCGAAGAGCAATCAGGGTTCCCTGCCCTGTGGGAAGCCCAAGGACCACCCACCTCCATCCAGGTCTAGTAAGGTGAGCATCCAAACTGCCTAGGTTCCCCCAAAGCCAGTACGTGCAGTAGGATCAAAAACCCACTGCCATTGTTCTTGAGTTCTCAGCAGTCCTCATTGTCCGCTATGTTCAGCAAGTCCGGTTTTATCCCAGGCTTTTTCAGACCCAGGCCAGCTGGCCTTGGTGAGTTCCCGACAGAACATCCCCATTGTCTCAGTGTGTGGGTGCACCCCTCGCGGTCCTGAGTTCCTTGCTTGTGCTCCCTCTCCTTCTGCTCCTGATTTGGACCTTGAGATTTCTGTCTGGTGCTCCAATGTGGGTCTCTGTCTCTGTCTCTGTCTCTGTCTCATTTCATCGCCTGATGAAGGTTAATATTCAGGAGGATGACTATATGTTTGTCTTTGGATTCACCTTCTTATTTAGCTTAGAACACCTTTTATTTAGAACATGGTAAGAAGTTATACTGAAATCTGTTTGGTGAGGTTGTCCTTTTTAAACTGCCTCTCAGCTGTCAAAGTGCATCAGAGATCTTTGAGAAGGATAAAATTTTACTTGAGTTATTGATTTAAAAAATGACAGATTGTAATTAAAAAATTACTTGATTGGCTACCCAGAGCCACTTCTCAGGGTTCTCCATGGTCGCTGAGCGAAGAAGCATCAGGTCTATATCTGCCTTCTATTAGCGCAGGGCTTCAGAAGATCCTGTGTGTCAGGAATCTGTAGGAGACGAGCCTACCTTGCCCTGAGATGCTAAGCCATTGATTCCAGCGATTCTAACCACTGTCTGAAGAACTTCAGGAGTTTAGAGGAAAGGCAGTTTTTCCCAGTGGTTAGCGCTTTCACTTGATGAAGCGAACTGTAGATGATGTTGTTCTGTGCCCATCTGTCTTCTGTCTTCTTTGGAGGAAATAGAGTGCTGCTGCTAGGAGCCAACCTGTCTCTCTGTTATGAAAAGCTTTTTAATAATTAAACATTTAAATACCATATTCCCCAGATCTCTGAGCACTTGAGGGTTGTTTATTGGGTACAGATAAGTTATGACTACAGTATAGAATCTGTCTGGAGAATTGGGTCCAAGTTTGACTATATTGGTTTTTAAGTTAACAGATGAGATTTATACTTGTGAAAGACAAAGCAGAAAAAAACTGTTTGCAATGGAAGTTTAATGGGAGAACTGACAATAGTGGAGAACAGCTTACAGGGAAGGCTGGGGGTTAGCTTTTATTAATCTGAAATACATTTTTAAAACCTTAAATTTTTACCATTATATATAATATATTTTAAAGCAGAGTTGGATTACCTATGCAGTATGTTGTAACAGACTTAAAAGTATATATCAATTTAAAATATTTGAGACTTATTGCTTTCTTAGTCTGAAATGAGATACAATGAATAGCGCTCCTTTGAACTGGGACTACTTAAAACATTTTTAACAGTGAATACATTTACGTATATACACAGTTGAATTTAAGTTTCATACACGTATACACACAGAGTTAAAGTTAATTTATGTTCACACACAAAGTTAACTCAAAAGTCACGAGCATGCGCACACAAGTATATTAAACAGGAGTTAGGTGAAGTGGATGCTCTGGTGGGTCCTATCAAAAGCATGTCACTGTATGAAATATACATGTAACAGAGTCAGTAAGCAGAATGTAGAGACAAAAACATAAGCAAATGCAGAGACAAGGAGGACCTCAGTAAAGATGGCGGCTTGGTTATTTGACCTGCTCTTAGTCAAGATGGCGGCAGTTACTTGTTGCATGGAGAGACCAAGTTTTCAGAGCCATGGCGGGAATTTTAAATGGATACAAATAACAAGAGAGACATAGAGGAAAAAGTAGATCAGACATTTAAAATAGAATTACATAGAGGAGAGAAAGAGAGAGAGAGAGAGAGAGAGAGAGAGAGAGAGAGGCAGGAGATCTGCTTGCCTCTGCAGGAAGGGGGAGATTGAGAGTGGGTGGGGCTTGTCTCTTAAAGGGACAGGGTACCCAGGTGACAGGAAGGCCAGCAGATTTAGTACAACAATATGGACGTGTACTTAGATGCTAAAAGGCATAGGGACTAGGCCTGTACACAGGGGCACAGCCCAACCAGGACATGACTGCCCTCTGAGAGAGCTGTACTGGGCATCTCACACCGTCAGAGCTCAGGCAACATCACAGAGGAGGGTTGAGACAAGGTCCTCAGATGGCTCTGACTACATTTCTGGAGCACCGGTACTGCAGCCAAATAACGAGGAAGGACCAAGCCCTGTACAATAGCGCACGGTGGTATTGTCCCAAGCTATGAGATACTTTTTTGTCTGGTAAGTGGTTTACTGAGAGCAGAGTCGGGCCTAGAGATGTGAAACCATTTGACACCTCTCAGTAGCTGCCCCCCTTTCCCACGAAGTGCTGTCCCCGTTTCTTTCTTGGGTGCTCACCATTTTTATATCCATTCGCAAGAACTTCTCAGGCCTAGCAGCAGCATCTTCCATGAGCCCACTGTCCAGAAGGGACATCCCATGGATCCTAAAGTACCCCTGGCTCTTATGTTTTTGATGATATTTGTGCTCCTTCATAGCCACAGATACCACTGGACCACTCCTTCTACTATGTCTGAGGGGGAGGAAGTTTTGTTTCATGGATTCTTGTGAAGTGGGGTCACCAGATTAAGCTGAGCCACAGGGGAACAGGTAGCACATTGCTTTTCTCAGAGTTTGCTACTGAAATAGCAAAGTCTTATGCCTTCCCCTTCTCCCCAGCTAGCCCTTGGGCTCTTTTCCTGTCTTCCTTCTGTGCCTGTCCCCACATGACCTACTACTCTCCTCCCCTGAGATAGTATCTGTGTTCTGACCCTGGACGTCATGTGGTGTTACTTCAGCCAGCATCAGCCATGCTCTCTGTGGTGAGGCCTCCCCATCTTGTGTCCTGGGTTGGTCTCCCACTTCCTCTGCCCCTGCTGGCATCAGCAGAAATTCAGTCATTCACGCCCACACCTAGACTGTGTCTGGTTCAGATGTGGTCCGCAGATTCCCCCACTAGCCTCCCACTTGCTGGTCACAAGCCTGACTCCATGACGTCCCATCCAGGATCTCCCGGCCCTGTCCCCAGCCCACAACTCCTTATCTCAGCGATCCCTTAGGGCGGCTTCCCCTCACCCCACCCACGGGGACACCCACTTCTCTGCCTCCTCTGTTCTTTCCCATGGACTGCTTGGGGCCACTGGAGAAAAGTCCAGAAACTCATTACTTCACAGTCAGACTTTCCTCCATAGTCTCTTAAAATCATCCAGTGAGAAGCTATCCCCCTGCACCTCCCACCACCCAGCAGAACCACGTCTTCTGCTCCAAAGATACGTTGTCGCCCCTAGACACCACCTCACCTGCCTGGCATCTGCTGACCACTGCTCTGCTCAGCCACCTCCTTCCGTCTCATGGGAATTTTCTCTTAAGGTCCCATCTTCCATCTGGACTTTCAGTTTTTTCTCCTCCTATATCTTTAGCTATTCATTTTCCTTTCTCACCAAATCTTATCAGTGCCCTCCGGCTGGCCAAGTCTCCTGATCTTATCCACTGCTGGTGCCGGGAAGGGGAGCAGCAGAGGACAGCAGTCAGCTGACCCTGGAAGAAAATTAAGCTACTTAATAGTTGGGGGGGGTAGCGGGGGGAAGGGGCATTACTCAATCTCAGACTCTCCCTGGCTTTGAAAGGTTGTCAGCTGACTGTTGGTTGCTCCCTTCAGGAGGTCTGATGAACGAGCCTGGAGACTCAACTTTTTAAAACCAGGGAGGGAGGGTTGTCATTGTGACCCTTCAGGAAAGACGGACAGAAAATACTGTCTATAGAGTGGAGGGAAATGGAGTCTGCACTGAGGATTGTGGGAAAACCAGGAAATGAGTAGCTAACAGGGAACGACAGATATGAAGAGAAGAGGGTGACAGGCAAGGATCAGATTGGTGACTCCCTTCCAGACTCGCCCCTTAGATTTCCACAGACAGGGCTTTCTTGGTTTGAATCTCCTTAAATAAACAAAGGTGCTCTCCTGAGCTTGCACACTCTACCCTACCCCCTGTGCAATGGTTACACACAAGGGTTGTTTTCACTGGCATAGTTATGAATATGTGTGTGTGTCCCCACGTGTGTGTTCCATATAAGACTGTCAGGTGAGTTCATATTGTTTCATTGAATACCTGGTTATTGGGAATCTGCCACTGCTGATGTAATATGTTAATCAAACCAAATTAATAAATCCAGGCTTATTCTGAGCAAAGCACTCCTGGGTGGCACCTTGTGGAAGTCAAGAAGACCACGAGGGGAACCCACAACATGGGGGCTTTTAATGCCCTCTGGGGGTGGAGTCACCAATGGTGGGCCTTTTCAGGGGCCAAGGAATGCCCCCTGGGGGTGGAGCCTGGACTGAGGCAACTCCAGGGGAGGGGCCTGTTGTTCCCTGAGGGTGGGATCCTGAACAGTCCGAGCTGGAGATTTCACATAGGTATGCTTAATTCAAGATTTTTTAAAGAATCTGAAATTGAGGCTCTTCTGAATTAGATTGGTCCAAATCCCATCAACCCTCATCTCAAATTCGCTCTTGATTCCACTTACTTATCTCACTTTCCCCTTTCCTACCCTATTTAGGAAACCTATCAACGAGGTAGGTTTTCAATAGGGACCTCCCTCCAGCCCCAAATCCCCATGAGATACAGAACATGGAAAGGGGCACTCTCCAGGCTCTGGCCTTGACCCATGGTCATCTCCTCCTGCCAACAGGATCACAGCAGAGCTCAGGGGTCAGCGCTGGCTTCCCTCCAATTAGCTGAGGGACTTGGGGACCTCAGGCACATCCTTTAATCTCTCTAAAGCTCACCAGAACACCTAAAACTCAGCTGGAACAGTGTCCACTTGTGAGGAGAAGGACCAAGTGATGTGGTGACCGTGGCGTGCATACCTAGAGAGTAGTGTCTCCTGCGTCCTTGTTAGCCCATGTGGAGTCTGGTGTCTGCCTGGCCCCTGCGCATCACAGAGAAACTCATGTCATCTTTGTATCTTCTGAGGATTTTGTGACAGATGAGAAAATGTGGATCTGAGGTATTCCGTCATCCCAAGGTGACACCAGCAGTAAGTGGTGGGGCTGGGAGTGTGCCATTTGACACCAGAACTCAACAGCATCCATCATGAGAAAGCCAGGTGTGGTGGCTCTTCCTTACTGGATACCCCCATATGCTGACAATGGTGCTAACGAAATTATCCCTCTCATCCACAAATGGGCCGGTCCAAGACCCGGAACAAAGAGAGGGAGAGCCAGGCTATCAGTTCAGTCGCTATGAAACCATGGCCTATGATTTAACCTTTCTATGGCTGATCATATTTTAAAATAAAGTAACACTAACTCAAGTATCCATTGGATGGATAAAGGAAATGTAGCAGACACCTACAGTGGAATATTGCTTGACTTCGAAGAGGAAGGTGGTTAGACTATGTTTCACCATGGATGGGCTTTGAGGCCATTATGTTTAGCGGCGCATTAGAGCTACAGAAGGAAAAGGAACAGCTAGGTAACTGACGTCGACCGCTTTTTAGAATTCACATTTATAGAGGAAGAAAGTCAAATGCTGTTTACCAGAGGCTGAAGGGAGGGAAAATGAGAAGTTAGTGTTTAGTGGGATTTCAGTTTTACAAGATAAAAGGAGCTATGGTGTGACTGACTGCAGCCCTTAGAAGGCAGGAGCAGGGTGTCCTTGGGTCAACCTCACCCCAGGATTGGTGAGCTCTGAGTTTTGTTGTCAGGAGGCCGCTAGTTAGTTCCCGGCTGCTTAGCCCCAAAGTAATCACACAAAAATTGTATTGATTAAACCACTGCTTGGCCCATTAGCTCTAGCTTCTTATTGGCTAACTCTTACATATTAATTTAACCCATCTCCATTAATCTGTGCATCACCACGAGGTCGTGGCCTACCAGCAAGGTTGCAGTATTTCTGTCTTCTCCTATCTCCCCTTTTCCTGACACCACTGAGGTAAGCAGCTCTTCTCTGCCATGTACCCCCTGCCATGATGTGTGCCCCTACCACAGGCCCCAGCACGATAGTCAGCTGACCTTGGCCTGACACCTGAAACCGTGGGCCAATATTTTTTTTTTCCTTTGAAGCTACTTGTCTCAAGAAATTCTGTCAAAGCAATGGGAGGCTAACCCAGTTTTTGTCAAGTTTCCTGCCTTTCTCAGAAGGACACTATGATAGCATTTAGTCTTCTGACCTTCCCACATGTACTGTATGCTGAGTGTACATATATTCATACACACCCACATAAACACATAACCTAAATACATGTTATAAAGAAAGAATTTTCTCTGATTGAGTGTATTATATGATCTGCTTGTATAAGCCCTAGGTTCTGTCCTAAGCACAAGAAAAAGAGCAAAAAAGATTGTTTTGTGATGATGGAAGCCAAAAAGGTCTCAGTCTGTAGTCTAGAGACCCGAGGAGCAAGGAAGGCTATCGGTGTTCAGGCCAAATGCAAAAGCAGGGAAGACTGACGGCTCAGGTTGAAGACCATCGGGCAGACAAAACAGATCTCTCCTTAAGAAGAATGGGGTGACATCCACCTAGGGGCGGGGCCTCCTCCTAGGCTTGGCATGCTGATCCCAGGATTCATTTCATACAGACCCTCACACATACTTTGGAATGATTCATGACCAGATATCTGGGTGCTTTGTAGCCCAGTCTAGCTGTCACATAAACATCAATGGTCATGGGACCAGAGGGAAGAATTTGCAAGGGAGATGAAGAATTAATAGAGAAAAAGTGGTGTTGGGGAACTCAGAGAATAGAGGGATTCAAAGTGAGAAGGGTCAAGATAAAATCTAATGGGGAAACCACACCCTGCCCCTGTGCAAGCACACACACACACACACACACACACACACACACACACACACACGTCCATGAGAGCCCAAGGGGGTGAGTTTCAGATTTTTATCAGGTAACCCCAAACCAGGAGACAGGAGCCACTTTCAAGCCCAGCCTTCAGTCAAGGTTGGGGGGGGGCACCCCTTTATTCTGAATGTACAGCTCAGAGAGAAAATCTTACGCTGCACCCCTACAGTACCTGAGTCTTCTCTTGGAAGACAGATGGATAATGAAAAGTCAGCTGTGACCTCTTCTAGCTAGGTGAAGTCACATTAGTTTGACCTTCCTCCCCAGAGTTTTCCTCTTCTCTAGTGAACCACTCCACACACATACCCTGTTTTCATTCAGTTCCCTTTCCTGGGCTGTGAAGGTTTGTATTGTGTGTGTGTGTGTGTGTGTGTGTGTGTCACACTCTCCCTAGCATTCCACTCACCCACCCACCCTGTTGTAGGACAGCCTTTCCATGGGAGGGGATGAGACAGATAATCTCCTGAGCAAGAGGCTGAGGCACCATCGTGCCAAGTGGCATCCCTCTCTCTTTGGAAAGGAAAGCAGGCAGCCAAG
This sequence comes from Microtus oregoni, assembly GCF_018167655.1. Lineage (NCBI taxonomy): Eukaryota > Metazoa > Chordata > Mammalia > Rodentia > Cricetidae > Microtus > Microtus oregoni. The sequence continues at coordinate 22,043,669 of NW_024543069.1, read as the reverse complement.
AGAAGCCACAGCCCCAAACAAGCTCCTGCAGAGAGACAATCTTTGCGAGCCTGGAGGCCAGCATCTCAGAAACATATTAGAGCCTGTCTTTATGAAAGAAAATGATCTTTGCGCAGGCAGGTGGTATGGTTTAGGAGAACATTTTTATGTGCAATTTAGAGTGCACTGTCTACACATAGCTCAGACTGAAATAATCAGTTTAGTGTGTGTGTCTGCACCGTCATGTGGTCAAGCTTTAGGTGAGAGCAGATTTACACACCGAAATCAAAACGAACTAGCAGGAGCCCTCTCCTGCTGCATTCCATGACAATAAACGGCCGCGCGATGGAGGGCTGCCAACCCCGCTCTCCGCTTTTATTTCTTCCCAGAAAGCTCTTGTGATAGGAAGGAAATTAGTTTCTAAGGAGGCGCTTGAGTGCATCTGTTAAGTAGAGGGTTTTCTTTCTTTTTTCTTTTTCTTTTTTATTAACACGGGTATACATAAACAAAGGCCATGTAAACAGAGAGTCGCCTGGCAGCAATGGCTGAATGTATCCCTCTCATAAGGCGGTTTTAAATTGAAGTGTACGGAAGTTTATAGGGATTCTTGGGCATGCCTTTCAGTTCAAGAAGGCATCCTGCTTCGGATGCCAGCTACAGGAGATGCTCCACTCCAAAGCTCAGAGTCTGCAGTGTTTGTCGCTGTGGGTTGCTTTTTCAAAGGAAAGAGGTAAATTTGTTCGCCTGGAGAGCAGGATACTAAAGGGCAATGACAATCACGTTTCAACATTTGAAATGTAGTTTTCAGGAAATTTAGCCTTTGTGTGAAGGGATTGGACAGAGCACCAGTCTTAAAAGGAAAAAACAAACACCAAAACGCCCCTGGAAGTGTCCACGTGTGAGTCCATCAGGAGGCAGGAGCGCCTCCGGTCAGGCCTGGATGAAATCTTCACCCCGGGTAATGTCCCAGATACGCATGTGTCACGCTTTGGCTTCCCGCACAATGAATCAGCGCTGACTTGGCAGAAGCAACTGTGTCGAGTCTGCTGCGTGCCCCCATCAGGGGCCTTTGGCTCTAGAGAGAGGAACCTTCTAGATTAAAGGGCAAAGCTGCATCTCTGAATTGGTATAATTGGGAATCCCTCCCCGCCCCCTCCCAAATTTTTAGAGAGAAGCAGCGTTCTTCCTGTTGTGAGAAATTCAGTTCTGAGTCTGGAAAGGAACCTATCCCCCTCCCCCCCCCCCCGCCCCGCCCAGCGGAGGAGGGTGACTAAGTCCAGGGGTGAAGGCCAGGATTTCAACACATGTGTTCTCATTTATCAGGGGCGGGACTCGGTGGGAAGGGGGAGAAAACCAAGAGCGAACAGAATCAAGGAGATTAAATTATTTTTCCATTTGTCTCTGAAGCAAAGGAGGAGGGGGAGGAAATAAAGAGGGAAGGAAAATTATCTAATGATGTGGCGATCTGGTGTAACCTGGGCACCAACAAGGAGAACTTCAGGTTTCGGAGATGCTCCTGCTAGGGTGTCAGTCAGCCTCCCTGGGTGTGGGGTGTAGCGGTGGGCTCTGAGAGCATGAGAGACACAGGATGAGGAGCTGCACAGATATCCCTAGGTGTCATTTCTCCGAGGCTCTCTCTGACCATGACCCCAGCTCGTCCACCTGTGTGAATCCGAAGGCACAGAGGAGAAAGGTCAGGTGTTCATCTGAGCATCTGATTTCACACCGGGCACTTTATTTCCACAGTTAATCTGCACGGTGACGGTCCCACTTCATCCCAACTCTTAGTGACGCAACCAGTGACCGAGTGGCTTAGGCAGCAAGGCGCCCAATCATCGCGCTTTGCCGTCCCCACAGGTTCTACAGCATGTGAGCAGTAGAGGCTAAAATGGCCTGGATGTTAAACAAGGGGTGTGTGTGGGTGGGGGGGGGGTGTTTAATATGGTGGAAGAATGTCCTCGGAGACAGGAGTGAAAAGAACATATTTGGGGTTCAGTTGGGAACTAGAAACTGTGCCTTCCCGTCGTCGTTAGATGAGGTTGAATGAGCCAAACTTAGGAGCTCCCCACTTTTGACGCAGCAGGTGGGAGGTGACCTTTCATTCACTAGCTCCTGGTGGGTGGTCCGGAGGTGATGCTCTTGTGGGTTTGGCTATAGGGTGAAATGGACGTCAGCTGATCGGTTGTTTCTCAACTTCAGAGCACATCTGTGCAGGAAAAAAACCTGTGGCCACTTGGCTTCAGGGTATCCTACAAATCCCACCCCTGTAGGCGGACTTTTCTGTTCTGCCAACCACTCCCCAAGCAACCACACAGAGACTTAATTTTAATTATAAATGTTCGGCCGATACCTTCGGCTTGTTTTTAGCTGACTCGTAACTTAAATGAACCCATTTCCATTCATCTTAGTGTGGCCCTGAGGCTCCTGTGTCTCATGGATGTATTTCCCATCCTGCTTGCTCTGAGTTTCACGGCGTCTTCTCTAACTTTGCCCTTCTTCTCCCCTGCATTTTCTTTGCTCCGAAAAGTCTGCCTAGCCATCGGTCAATGGGCTTTTTATTAGCAACGAGAGCACAATATCTTCACAGTGCACAGAAGGATTATTTTATAGCACATCCCTCTATGGGGGAGCAGTACTGTTGGGCCAGATCTCAGTCCCACGCCCCTTTACACACTTGACTCTGGATCTTCTGCAGAGCAGGAACACGCATGAAGTTCCCATCAGTCCCGCGCCATTGCAGATGAGGTCCATACAGGGCCTCACCTTGACCCCCTAGAATTCCCCAGAGCTGAGGGGAGCCAGAAACACAAAGCTAAGCCCAAGGCAGAGAGGCCCCTGCAGTTTTGAAACAGGAGCCTCTTGCTGCTCTTTGAAGTTACATGTGGCCCCATTGTTTTCTTCCTGATGATAAACAGGGTGATCTGGAAGGAAAACGGCAGATGGGAAAGCAGAGAGGAGGGTGGGAGGTGGTCCTAAGCAGAGTGATCCCAGGCCAGCCTGTGAAGGAACACAGCCAGGTTTTCAGGGCCATCGCAGGCCAAACTGGTGGGAGCATTTTCTCAACTGAAGTCCTTTCTTCTCAAATGATTCTAGCTTGTGTTAAGTTGACACAAAGATAATCAAAACAAAAGGGCCGGTGGGGCAAGGGGTGGACATCTACAAGGACGCCCTTGACCACTAGAATAATAATAATCTCCTGAGAGCTCCAGAAATCCCCTGACTGTTGGAGCCAGGCCAATGACAGGCCAAGAAGGTGGCACCCTGGGTGAAAAGCAAGACCGGAAGCAGGGGAGGTAGATGCTACACACTCCCTCCTAACCAAGATCCTAGACCTAGAACCACCCCAGGTGTCCACAGTGGGCAGTTTGGCTTCCGAACCCCTGGGCTTAGCCCCGCCCCGAGCTAACAGCAGCCGCATGGCTTCTGCTCTGCCCATCCCTCCCTTGCTTCCAGGAGCTGCCCTGTAAACGCTTCCTTTATTAACAACACTTGACAGAAGCTGTGAGCAACAGCCCATGGAGCTTCATTCAGTGAGGAACCGGCACATCGAATTTCTTCCCCTACGCCAGGATCTGCTCCCAGCTGTGAAGTCTTTCTGCGTGGTTGGTATTTCCCACTAAAGGCTGCTTTTTATCCTCTTGTTTATATTCAGACCAAGCCAGTGTGGAAAACAGCAAGGCTCTCCTTAAGGCTCCCGGATCAAACATATCACAGTGGGTGAGGGCACAGTCTAAGGGAGCCTTTTGCCATATGTGAGACAAAACCTTCCACATCTTAGTCTGGCTCTCTGGATTGCCTCGGGAGATCTTTCCAGCATAGGTGTTGGTAGCTGTATGCGTTCCTTCCTTATTAGCAGTCGTGAAGGGAGCGGGGAGGATTCCTCTTGAGAATATTTGTTCTCTGTGACTCTTTGCTACCCCGCAACCGTAATTCCCAGTAAGCAAGCATGATAGTTCTAGAGACTACGGAACGTTCTTTCCCCTTGGTCTATTAACGTCATAGCAACTGGAAAGCGAAAACAGAGGTGGGGGTACCCAGGGCCATGGGGCAGGACCAAAAGCAGGCAACCAGGAGAAAGCACTGAAGAAAAAGATGTGGGTGTGGCAGGTAGAACGCGCGGACATTAAGACCCAAGGGTGTCCTCATTTGCAGCCTCCCTCCCAGGCAGGGTGGGCCTTCTTTGTCTCCAGCTGTTACTGGCACCAGATATACTGGCCCTCTCTATTTCCTCTCCTGACTGGCAGGACTGGGGTGGAACCCAGGGCCATTGGCAGGTTCAGAGAAGCCTTCTACTGGCCCCCGCCCACAACTTAGCAGTCATTGTCCTCACCATTTCTTCCCTGCAACCCCATCAGATCGAGGGCCTGGAGCACCCAGTGTTAGGCAAGTCAGGGCTTGTGTGAAGGAAGCCTTTGCCCTGCCCTGTGGGCACTAGACTAAGGTTCCTGGGGTGGGGGGGTCAGTACCAGCTTTCCTACACTCAGCTTGGCCTGCATGCTAGAATGGTTTGAGAAACAGAGAGAAAGAGATGGGGTGCTGTGGTGTGTGTGTGTGTGTAAGCCAGGGGCAGAGGCTTGCGCATCCCTGATGCCAGTTTTGATCTCCTGATGCCAGCTTTGAAAAGAGCAGTTCTTTGGGTCCACATTTACCCAGTTTCTTGACTTAGGAATGCTGGCCTAAGACCCCAGCCTGGTTCCCCTGGGGGAAATCGCCTTCCAGTCGTAACAGACCAAAGCACCCTACTCCTTTGGCCCTAGGAGGTTGAACCCTGGCATAGACTAATTCTTTTGAATGTAGAAGGAAGACAGGAAACCAAGTCCCAAGAAAGAGAAAGCAATGTCTTAATCCCTTAAGGATGGGGCAGGCCTAAGGCTGGACACAGAAGAGTATTTTATGAGGTCCCTGGATCCTCCCCACTTACCCTTATTGGTCCTGCTTTGATGCCTGCCTCGGTACCTTCCTGGTTGCTTCTTGCAATGCCTTCCGGAATCAGGAAACGGCCATCACTGGGGAACCCAGTTCTCATTTCTTCTTTACTGTGTCCCGCTAAGTCTCCTTCAGATTCCAGTCACCCTGTCTTAACCCAGTGACTCTAAGTCTCTAAATACAGGTGTGATCTGGAGCATCGGAGAGAGGGACTGGGGACAGCTGATTGACAAGTGGCTACAGAAAGAAACCACGGTCTTTGCCAGGTAGCAGTCTGTTGTTCTTTAAGGGGGGCTATGGGGAGACTTCCAGCTGACACTGTTCAGAGTCTTTTTCCCAGGGGTAGTTCCCCCATTCACCCTCAGATCTGAGGCAGGTCTGAGGAGGCAGCCCTCTCCAGACTGTCCTTGTAGTCTGAATGCTGCCCCCTGCTCCCCCCTCGGCCCCCCAGGACTTCTGCTTTGACTCTTGTTTCCCTCACATTTTCCCTTTAAAGAGTCTGTCTTCTCTCTCTCCCCTTTTCATTTCTAGCCCCCTCTGTTCCCCATCAACGTAATTTTAAAGTGAAAACACATGGCTGCAGACCCGGGGCTCTCCATTTACTCAGCTGCACCTACTTATTCAATTTAAATTGGAAGGCTAGTTTACAAACTTTCAGAAACTATGTCCTGGCCAATGAGAAGAGCTGTGTAAACATAGGTCTAATTTCGTCTCTGGTCCTGCCTGGCCCCCCACCCAACCCCCTACCCCATGACCTTCTGAGAACAAAAGCCAGGACATAAAGTGTGTGTGTGTGTGTCACACATGCGTGTGTGCGCACACACACACGTGCACACACACCATATTCTCTTTCTAGAATTTTCTTGATTTCTAATTGTGAGTCGGGATAATAAGTCGAACAGGGAAAGAGTTTTAGCGTGCAATGCTTTCCAGAAAAGTGTCACTTAACATTCCTGACACCACCTGATGCCTCTCTGCTGGGAGGGGAAGGGGCGGTGTGTGTAGAGACTGCTGCAGAAGGAAATTCTGCTCTCTTTTTATGAAAGACATACATTAGTTTCTCAATCCCTTTCCCCCTTTTTAAAATTCTTTTAGGAGCGAAAGGGTTGGACGAAAGATTGATTTCTGGCATTTCAGAAGCATGATGGAAAAATGAACTAACTTGAAAAACTAAGATGAAAATGTTCTGTTGTATGTATTAATTCGCTTATAAATTTTGCTTCTTGTTCTGAAGACCTAAATATTTTACCCCCATCTCTGAATACTAGAATATTACTTTCTGTCTATTTTTGAACTCAAACTAAACATATGTAGAAGATTCCTTCTTCTGACTTTCCTGCTTTTCTGCTTTCTGTCCTACATTCTAGACAATTTCCTAAAACTTAAATTTCCCTTCACTGATTTTTTCTGCAGCTGAGTCTAACCTGTGTAACATATTCCACTTTCAGGTCTTACTAGTAGCTCTTTTTATTTCAAGAAACTGGATTTGGTTATCTTTAAAATTTGCTTTGTCTTTTTAAAATAAAGCACTGTCCTTCCACATCCATGCTTCTTCCCCCCTCCACCCTAAATTGCTTAGAAATATCCAATAACACTTCAAAATATGTAAATATATTCAAATTTAAAACATGTTAAACACATTTTGCTTTGGGCAATTCTGACATCTTAGGTGATCGTTGCTGCTGTTGCTTCCAGCTCTTCTAGAAAGAAAGAGAGGGGAAGAGGGGCAGGGAGGGAGAATATTTATGCAAATTTAACCATGAGACACGTTTGAAGACCCAGAGTCTATTTTTCTCAGACACAAATTTGCTTTTATTATTTTTTTTTTTTCTGCAAGTGTCCAGGAAAATGCTTTCTGTTGAAGCCCTGGCATAGGACTTCCAACATCTCACGAGTGTGGGCAGGGGTAGACTGTGACATTTCTGTAGACGTTTTCTCATTTCCAGTGAGGGCCTTGCTCTTTCTGCCAGCGTGAAAGGAAGTTCAGCTTTCCTGTTGTTAGTAACCTTCTGGCAGCCCTGGGTTTGATGGCAGCCATTGCTCGGGTTGTTTTGAATTAGCTGTGTAATCGATGGGACTGTACTGGTCTAATGTCACAGGCATTGAGGAAAGGCAGGCTGACTTATCTTTGGCTCTTTTGTGCCTCTCGGTTGTAGCACTTCTTCCTCTAGGCCATGGCACCAAACTCCTTCCGGAAGAAGGAAGAGTCTTAATGATCAGAGAAAGTCGCCAGGCTATTTCTTTATGGCCAGTGTAGGGGTTTAAATAAGAATGACCCCCATAGGCTCATATAGTTGAATGTCTAGTCATCAGGAAGTGTCACTATTTGAAAAGGATTAAGAGGTGTGGCTTTCTTGGTGGAAATATGGGTCGGGGGAGGGGGTCCTTGAGGTTTCAAAAGCCCACACTGAGCAGTCTCTCTCTTGGCCTACGTGTCAGCATGTAACTCTTAGCTACTGCCAGCTGCCATGGTCCCCGCTGTCATGCTCCTGGCCATGATGATGATGGACTAAACCTCTGAAACTGTAAGCTCCCAATTAAATGCTTTCTTTTATGAGTTGCCTTGGTCATGGTGTCTCTTTATAGCAATAGGACAGCAACTAAGACAGCCAGCTCTTACTCAGAATGCTAGGGTGGGGGTAAAGTTTCAGGAAGACTAACTTGTTTTGGGAAAGGGGCTCTAGTTTCTAGAACCTCCTGTGGGCAAGAAAACCTTGATATCTATGACTAGCTTCAGAGGGGAGGGAGGGTGAGAGGCAGGAGGTTAGAAGATCAGCGATCCATTGGTTCTCAGGTGGCTTCTGAGATCTTTTTTGGCCTTGAGTTCCAAACACCCAGCAGGCTGAAGTACTATGTTTTGCTGGTATTGCTTTTCGAGCCTTGGTAAATGAGTAGGTAAATGATTGGTCAACCAGGGTCCTGGAAGTTGGGCTTGAATACCAACTCCCTTTTTTATTAACTCTGTGGTTTGGGACTTCTCCCACCTTCCTGGGGCATCTCTGAGGATGCAGTTGACAGAGTTCTGGAGGAAGTCACATGATTTGCAAACCCAAAGGGTTGTATAACTGTAAGTTATCATACGAACATTGAGTTCCCAGGGGCTGGTTCAAGGGCTGGGACATGTCCAAAACTCGCTGGAGAGTCTGAAGCTTTAAGAGCTTACTTTTAAAAGTTTGTGTGTGTTCAGGTGTGTGTATGTGCGTGTGTACGTATGTGTGTGAGAGAAAGCACACACATGTCTATACCCACTTAGGTGATAGAGGGTTAATGTCCGATAAAAGCAAGCATTGAAGCCAGGCTGCTATTAGGAGAAACATGTCAATTGGCACAGGGCAGCCAATATACAGATCCCAAACCACTGCGGAGGACAGGAATGGGAGAGCATCAGAAACTCAGTGGGTGGAGCCTGCACATTCAGTGATTATGAGCTGGTGAGATGGGGTCTATTTTTTACTCTTCAAAGTGCGCATTTTTATTGACGTGTGAGTACAGCACACACAGACAAGGCTGCTCAGTGACATTCTCAGAGAAGCCCTCCTTGGTGGCACACTCAGCTCTGAGACACAACCCCACACCCAGAATGGAATTCTGGTGCCCTAAAGGTCTTTTTAAGGACCAAGTCACTACCTGTGCCCCAAAGTAGTCATTCTTTCTCACAGATGGAGAGGATACTTCCTGCAGTGCATGGGTCCTCCTACATCAAACAGCAATCAGGAAAATGCCCCGCAGACATGCCCACAGGCCAGCCTGACCCAGGCAAACCCCCAGTTGAGATTCCCGCTAATAACTCTGGGCTGCCTCAACTTGACAGCTGAAGCTAACTAGGAGAGTGAACATTCCAGAACTGTGACATCTGCGTGACTGGGGGCAACTTGTGTCTCCTGGACTCCTGGCTGGCATTTCCCGTGGCTTCACGCTCATCCGCTGCATGTGTCCTCTGTGCGACGTGGACAAGGCTGCTAACAAACTCTGACTGTTTAATGACAGGCCAGAGACTCTAGAAGAGCAAGGTAACTCTTCCTTCTCACTTCGGGATACAATTAAAAAATTAAGGGAAGCCATCTAAGCATTGCCTGGTCCTGCGACCCAGGGTGGGCGGGCACCAACCACTACAGTAAGCAAGTATGTGATGGAGAGATGGGAAAGATAGAAAAAACGAAGCGGTTCCGCAGGATGGTGCACAATACCCTGGAGCTTATGAAGATGCATACTCTTACCTCTGAATCTGCTCAGGCAACGGGCTTCCCCTGGCTCTGGGCAACAACAGAGGCTGAAGATGAGAAAAGGTTCATTTTCTGGATTGGATCTTCTGGAAAGACCACCCTGGTTTGAGATGTCAGCAGAGACCATGTTGGTGTCTATGATCCATGCTGATGCCCAGGCTTCGATGAAACTTGAGATCCATGAGGAAGGATGTGGTCTGTGCCGCTGCCTGAGGCCTTGATGATGTTCTCAGGCTTTGCGGCCTCAGGGTGCCATGCTGATGTCAGTGGCATGTGTAGCCACCTGAGGCCATGTCAATGCCAAAGACACAGGCAAACTGTCCCAGCCTCTGGAGGGAGAGCTGGTCCCACACTTCTCTGGTCACTGCATGGCTCTCCTCATTGATGGCTTCTGGGGTAGATGCAGGCAGAGGAAGACTCACTTTCCCTTGGGGGGGGGGGGCTGGCCACTAGAAATTTGACCATGTTCCACTGAGTATATGGACAACACAAATGGACTTTTTTTCTTTCGTGTGTGAGTGCCATGTGGGAGAGGACATGCCACCAGGACATGGGAAGACTGGGAGGTGAGCACAATTGGTTGCCTGGTGTGAGATTCCCAAATAATAAAAATAATAATAATAATAATAATAAAAGAAATCAAGAACCAGCTCTGATAAATCCCTCTCAGGCCATATACCACCTTTAGCCAGAGATGTTATCACCAAGGTAGCAGGAACAGAGTGTCCTGGTTGGCAAGGCCTGAGTTTAAGACGTCCATCCCTGAGACTAAATGCTGCGACTGGAAGTCTCCATAGATGTCTTGATAGGAACACTGACATCAGCATGGCACCCCGAGGCCGCAAAGCCTGAGAACATCATCAAGCTCACTGCGCCCATTGAAAACACAGCAGTTAAGACAAGGAAAGGATGTTGGACAATGAAAAGACACTGTGGGGTGGGGTGGAGTGCCTTGGAGCCAGAGACTCTACCTGGGCACACACTGTGTTTTGATGCTTAATGTAATCCTTGCCAGAGCTATCATTATGCCCCCATCCTAACTGATGAGGGAAGTAATGAGTTATTTACAAAGGAAGTCCTCCAGGTTTTGGATTCTGCTTTTACATCCCAATCAAAGAAGCTCTCATCCAAATCATCCATCCATACCGTCTTCTTCCAACGACTGTGCAGACTCTGTTTAAAAGCAGTAATCAGTACACCTCAACAGTGGTATTTTTGAGATGGGTAAAGAGTCCAGGATTTGCATGGTAACAGAGCATCAGGCTTTTGGGTACCACAGTGCATAGTGGGAGAAGGCCATGAGAGGCTGGGGTGCTGGGCTATAGAAAGTTTGTGGGCTCCTGATCATCCCACTGAACTTTGTCATTTTTGCCTGGGGCTCTGAAATCACCTGTTTCTTTTCAGCTATCACATCTGTCAGTGCATTGCTGAGAAATTTGTCCAATCCCAAATACTGCCCTGGGGCTGTAAGATTAGAATCCCAATGCCCCAGAAGCCTATGGCCCCAGGAAGGAGCCAAGTGTCAAGTGTGTTACAACAGTTTCCAGCAGAGTTTTATGACAGGGACACACTGGAGTATTGGTAAAGCAACGCAGGACCACCCCACAAGTGACCACCATGCAATTTCCTGTACAGATAAGCTTGTGCTGGTTTATATTGCATCCCAGGGACAGTCAGTACTCACACTGCAGATGATTTGTGTATCCAAGAGCTGTCATCCCAAACTCAACTCCAGGAAGGGCAGAAACATCATGCTAAGGGTATGATATCCTAAAGATGGCTTTTTGAGGGCGGGGTAATTAGTTTGCAAATAAGGACAGAAGACAGTAGAAATGGCCTTTCACTGAGTGACATTTAGGGTGCTGATTATAAATAAATTCACTTACTCAGTCTTATCCTACCTCTCTTCCTAATCAGGGCATACGATTCTTTTGAGGCCTTTCTTAGCATGGTGGTACCTAAACAAGTGGGTGAGACAATTCTAGATGCTGTTATTAGGCTTACAGAACTCAGTTTCTATAACACAGGGGCATCTGTTTTTGCTGTTTCTTTCGTACAAATAGTTGTCACACTACCTAAAATGGCACTCTGACTTCACTGACCTCAAAGAAGAGCTGAATCTGTTTGTTAAAGTTTGTGTAATTAAGTTGTTTTTATTATAATGTTGCATGGGAATGGGTTTGGGGTACCTTTGCCTGTCAAACGAGACTGTGCATGACCAGCGAGTTGAAATCAATTTAATGAGGTGTGGGATGGGCTGATGGGAGCAGCCTGGGCATTCCGGGGAGGAGGAACCCTGGGGACAAGGGTGCTGGGCTTCTCAGAGGTTGCAAATGCGAAGCTTGTTTTTGGTTTGAGACAGTTCCTCAGGCAGCATAGCCTGCCCTTGAACTTGCTGTGTTGCTGAAGATGATCTTGAACTTCTGATCCTCCTGCCAGGACCTCCTGAGAACTAGCATTACAGATGACCTGGAATTAATTGCACCTGGTTTATTCCATGCTGGGGATTGAACCCAGGCTCTTGTGCATGAATACAGGGCGCTCGAACAACTGTGCTACGTCCTCAGCTCTGCAAGTGGACAGAATGGCCAAAGGTGTGGCCAAGCTTGTGTATGCATGCACATGCACATACACACACAGAAAAGTAGAAACAGAGATGGGGGAGGGAAAAAGAGAGAGAGTGAGTGTGCACACATATGCACATGTGTGTCTGAGCCAACTGTGTCCCTCTGAAGGACTCAGGGCCTGGACATTAATTAATCAAGGGCAAGACATATCTGATCATGTGGGGGCTGAGACCCTATGTCATGCTTTTTAAGGCACCTGGATGCTTTTCTTAAGTTTAACAATCCTCTTCCCAATACTTTAGAGAGGGTTCTGAAGGAGGCGGAGCAGAGGACAGCACAGACAAGTCAGATTAGAGACCAGCATCAATTAGCAGTTTCGGGTGACCATGCTGGGAAGGAGAGTGCGGTTTCCAGGTGTTTTAGGCAGTGATTGACTTACTGGAATAACTGACAGTTACCACATGGGCTGGGCTAAAGGAGCTCCGGAGCCTGTGATAGCTGACAAGTTTCTGGCTTTGGAGAAGGATGGAGAGAGGGCCAGTCCTTCTTGGGGTTCCATTACCCTATCCTTTCCATTACAGGAATGCCGATGGCAGCCTTACCTTGCTTTGGCGAGCGGTTGCTCAGCTCCTCCAGACCTCAGTCCCTGCCTGAGTTATCTGGCTTGATGAAGAACTCAACAAGGTGTGTTTTTTTTTTTTAAGATAAAAATGTCATTATCTGATCATACTCATTCACGAAGCTATGTTCTTTATCACTGGTTCCTGTCCCTGTGGTCCCAGTGCCCACATTCCTGGCAATGGACCAGACTGCTTGCTTTGTTAGGGCTCTAGTCATGGTTCTGCATGTGAGGCCCTCACATGAGGCAACGCTCATTTCTCAAATTCAAGGGCCAGTGTAAGGAATGTTGTCACTGAGCTATCCAGTGACATGTGAAGCAATATGAATTCTTTGCATATTTTATTTTTCTTTTTTTGATTTCCAACTCACACACATCTGGCATATTTTACATCTTTGCAATAAAACATGGTTACAATAGCTTAAGGAATTTATATATCCAAAATATTTCACCATGATCTCAAGATGAAATGACCTTGTCTTCCAGATGTTCAGTGCCTTCCCAATTCTAAGCTACAAACTCAAGATATTGCTCACAGCCTGGTGATGATAACGTAGTCAGTACACTGATTTCCCATAATTCCAGAATTTCATAAATACAAACAACAATGAAGAAGGAATAATTCAGTGCTAAAACGTTCTAGTACAAGGTGGATGACAAATAAGTAATCACAGCAATAAATAATGATATGTGTCTGGTGCAAAGTGCCAATACAAAGAACCCATTATCCTGCTTTATCTTTTGAAATCAATGGCTGCAAGTGAGTGAAATTCTGAGAAAATTACATTCCTGTAACATGCCTCATAGCCCTACCAACACGATATGTACACCTATGACAATACAGTCACCAAATATACAAAGAAGAAACATGAAGAAAATGTATAGACCCCTGGGTGATAGCTGGATCGGGACGATGGATGGAAAAATAATTTGAGAGCCATCATTCTATACTGTAAAAGATGAAGCGCCTTAGGCTAGGCTTGTGGTTTTAGGTGAGAATCTCACAAGAAACGAAAGGGACAAGTTCAGTTATTGTTGTAATAAAGTCTGACTCATTAATTATTAAACTAAGCTATTTGAGAACCAAGGAGGGAAATGTTAGCATCCTCATCCTCTCCCAACATGGAGACAGGGCCAGTGGCTGACACCAGGGGAGAGATGTCCAGGTGCTGGGAAGTTGATGCATTGGGACTAATGATCATGACTCCCATTTCCACAGTAGAAACCAGGCCCTCATCGCCAGGCTCCCTTCCTGTTGCATCTTCAGGTCCTAAAGGGTAGGGCTGAATTTTCTTTGTATCAAGTACCAACAATGGCAAATAATGGCTTAGTATCCAAATGCTATATGAGCAAACTTTACTTAGAAGGGATGGATTTAGATTAAAAAGCAAATCATATTTTGGTGAAAATGTCAAAATTATTGATTGAGCCCAAATTCAACCCTTTTGAACAAGCTGCGTCCTTTCCATTCTCTAGCTTGAATGCACCAGTTCCATCAAAACTCGGGGGAGTAGGGAGCATGCGGGTTCTAACTCCACAGTAAATTAACAAAGGCCGCTCTTTCTTTATACAAGGTTTCACTTTTACAAAAGTATCCCTTTAAATAAGATGCATATGATGTACAAAGTATCAAACGTGGGTTTTGTTTTTCTCAGCTTGAAAAGAGGCTGGAAATGGGATGCAGGTTAGGTTCAGAGCTTAAACCTTGTAACAACTGGACACAAGGTTCCTCAGAATTGTCAAAAGTCTCTTGTGAGGCTTCCTACAACCTTTCTCAATAAACGACAATATATGAAATAATTACCAAAACGTCTCCTAATTCAGATAATTTACATGATATGAGCTTGCTTGACAGCAGATGGTGTTCAGTCCTGGAAAAACAGGATGAAATGGCTCCTGACTATGATGTTCGGCGACTGCTGGGTGGGATGGATGTACAGAGCCGATGTGGACGAGTGTCCCCACCAGAGATACCGCCTTTCCACAGAGCAACTTGTGCTCTCACGTGAACGTGGCCTCTGCAGCTTCTCTTCAGTACCTGTTCTGATGCTCATAATGCCACCGATTAAAATCTATATTAAAAGCTACAATGCTGCCGGAAGCCATGCCAGTGATCAGAGTCCTGTAAGAGCAGAGATGGCGGTGAAGAGAGACAGGAAAATAATACACACTTGCCACTTTCTACTGGACACCGGCCTTATCTCAAAAGTCCCCACGTCTTAACTGAAAGAGGTCTAGCATTTCTTCTTTATTCTGCCAAGAGCTGCTCAGCTAGTGGAGAGTCCTGCTAGAGAACATTAGTCAGGCCCATACAACCACACATTCTAGTGTGACGTGGGCTCTGCTGCCTCCAGAAGTTGTATGTATGGTCTATCCATATCCTCCTCTGGGACCAGGCCCGGGCTTTCTGTACAATTCTGGCCTTTATTTCTCAGTGTCTTTAACCACTCCATCCCTTACCTACTTGCCATATCCCTGGGGGGTGGATATATGAGCCGCCAGTTTTCCTGAATCCTCAGGTACCAATTTCATTTTGTCCCACAGATAGCTTAGCCACTGTACACAGCAGGCGGTATCATCAAAACCTCCGGACTTAGTGCATCCATCCTGAGTCATTGTAGTCAACGTACAGGTGAGATAATCTCTGTCCCCTCTTACTTGAGCCTCCTAAACAAAGGCTCCTTTCTCTGGGATGGCTCACTACAACTGACTACATACAAGTCTCCTGACAATCTGCCGTGATGGAGCAGCGTGCTTAGCTGTTAGTCCAGACCATCTTCAGACAAGTGTGTCCTGAACATACTTCCCCAATAGGTGTCTACCAGTTATACTTTCTGTGTATGAACTGTCCCAACGTAGCACTGCGTTGCACCGTACATATAATCTAAATTAAGAATGAGATTAAAATGGAACCTTTCCTGCACTACTGTTGCTCTACACGTGTTCGCTGATGCCCACTCTGACCCAGCCTGACAAATGGCTCCTCCTCAGCTTCCCACATCGCCAATCATTTCCTCCCAGGGTCTGGTCCTGCTCCCCTGCCATTCAATTAGATTACAGTCATGGAATGGGTCACCTTATCATGTACCCTTAGCATTTGGCAGGACACTTCTGCTAAATACTGGTAACAGATATATGCAAAAAAGCATGTGAATCAATTGAAGGACAAATATTTAATCTACTTGAGAAGATGTTTAAAACACACTAAAAATACACTCATGTATACACAAAAAATTAGGAAGTAAGTCACACCTATTTACTAGTCTACTTCAATAGTAACAATAAGCTTCCCTTAAAAATTTTTATTCCTCAGACTCCATCAAGTCACACTGTCTTTTTCTTGTGTATGTGTATGTGTGTGTGTATGTGTGTGTATGTGTATGTGTGTGTGTATGTGTATGTGTGTGTGTGTGTGTATGTGTGTGTCTGTAGGTCAGAAAACTACTTTGGCTACATGCCTCAGACATTCTCTGTCTCTCTCTCTCTCTGTCCTGGAGCCCATGGACAAGGATAGGCTGGCTCACAAACCCCAGGGATCATCATGTCCCATCTCTCCAGGGCTAAGGTTACAGTGTACACACCATGTCTGGCTTCTTTATGTAGTTCTGACATTTAAACTTGAGTACTCATACCTACACGCAAACAGTTTACTAATTGGATCTTCACTCTGCTTTTCTTGATGTCCTCTGTACCATTTTATTATACTGTAAAAGTGCTTCATTTATTTATTATATGTGTTAATACTTAAAATATTTCAAAGCCAATATTTTCCAAGAAACTTTTCCTTTAGTAGAAAAGTTGGGGCTTCCTTGGGTTCTTACTCATCTCCACTTTGCCCTTTCTGTGCTGCTCAATCCTTAACTTGGATGGGATGAGGAGAATGCCATGCTTCCAACCTGTTCCAGTGATCACACTGCCCTGACATGGCTCACCTTTGGTCATGGGATAAGTCCATTGCTCTAATGCCAGCATCACATCCGGGGTAAATGTACAGCTGCTTGAAGTCACAGGCCTGCCAGACCTCCACCACACCATTGTCCCCTCCAGTCACCAAGTTCTGTCCATCGCTGCTCAGGAGAATAGCCTTCAGAAAAAAAGGCAGAGATCAATGATAAATTTGTTTCTGGTGAATGGCCATGATTGAGCAGCAATTAGCTGAACAGTCACACAACTTCCCTAGTATATGCAAGCTTAATCAACCATCCAAACAACCACCAATACCCAACCAACTACCAGCCAATCAACACCCACTCACCAACCAAACAAGCACCAGGTAACCAACTATGAAAGAGCCAACCAACCACTAAACAACCGGGCAACAACTCACCAATCCACATCCAACTACTAATCAACCAACCAACCAACGACCAATCACTCACCAACCACTAACCAATCACTAACCAATCATCAATCATCCATCAACCACCAGCCAACTAATTACCAGTCAACCAACCACAAATCAACCACCTACCAGTTACTAACCATTCAAACACCAATCACCCACCAGCCACTAGCCATCCAATCACCAATCATCCACTAATCACAAACCAATGAACAGTCTACCAAGAAACCAAAAGACCACCAAACAACTACCTGGAAAGTACTGTCAATCTCCTTAACATTTTATTTAGCCAGATGTCTAAGTTACCTAGATCCAATCCACAGAACTTTCAATATGGAATCTATCAAGGTTTTTTGTTGTTGTTATTTTCACAAAGACATAGGATCTTATTAAAGTCAACTGAAAAGAATAAAATTTTTAAGGGGCTAAAGAGGTGACTTAGTGTTTAAGAATGCTTCCTGTTCTTCTAGAGGACACAAGTTTGGTTCCCAGCAGCCATGGCTCACAATCACCTGTAATTCAAGATCCAGGGGATCTGATGCCCTCTTCTGGTCTCTGAATTCAAGTGTGCATACTCCCTGCTCCCCAAATATAGCATAATTAAAATAAAAATTTACTAATTTAGTTATAAAATTATGAAAGTCCCAATGAGAATGGGACTTTCATAGAATGCTACCGATCTAATCTAGGTAGATTAGAAAGAACATTGTGAGATGTTCTCAATCTGTGAGAACATTGCATTTTGTGAAACTCTTAACATTGCTAATGGAGACTTAGTATAAAGAGCAGAAATACATTTTACAATAGTTTTTAGTACTGACACACCAGGCATTGTACTTCATTTGTAAATGTGGGCAATAGGGAACTTGAAGCTATAGTCAGGGTTCTCAGGATAGGCCTCTTTGTTTTATAGAGCCAGGTGTCCTGGTCATTTTCTGCTACCGATCTAATCTAGGTAGATTAGAAAGAACATTGTGAGATGTTCTCAATCTGTGAGAACATTGCATTTTGTGAAACTCTTAACATTGCTAATGGAGACTTAGTATAAAGAGCAGAAATACATTTTACAATAGTTTTTAGTACTGACACACCAGGCATTGTACTTCATTTGTAAATGTGGGCAATAGGGAACTTGAAGCTATAGTCAGGGTTCTCAGGATAGGCCTCTTTGTTTTATAGAGCCAGGTGTCCTGGTCATTTTCTGTCTACTTGGCAGAACCCTAGATCTGGGAAGGAGGAATCCTAATTGAAAAAAATGCCTCCATAAGACTGGGCTGTAGGTAAGCTTGTAGGGTATTTTCTTAATTAGTCATTGAGGTGGGAGGGCCAAGCCACTATACATGGTGCCACCCCTGGGCAGGTAGTCCTAACTTGTATAAGCAAGCCATGAGGAACAAGTCAGTAAGCAGTGTTCCTCCTTGGTCTCTGATTCAGTTCCTACTTAGAGGTTTCTGCCTTAAGTTCCTGACTTCCCTTCATGGTGGAGTGTGATCAAGCTGAAATAAACCCTTTCTCTTCCAAGTTGCTTTTGAGCATGGTGTTTTATCAGCAATAAAAACCCTAACTAGGACAGCATGGGAACGTGGAGCTGAGATCACTGTCTGTAAAGTGGCTTGGAATGACCGCCTCTAGGCAAACAGCTGTGGTCTCTAGAGTCTCACTTACTGAGCTGCTTAGTCAGGATCGAGGGATCTTGGGTTTGTTCAAACCATAACCTTGAGTTTGCTTGCTTTCAAGCCCAGCATGTGTTTATGTGGATGTTGGGGAAGCTCTACGCCAAGCCAATTTTATGTCAAGCAAGTTTGATTCCCGTGGCTTCTTGCTGCTCAACACTGATGGGTACTCACCCGAGTGGAATCATTGATCTCCATTTGAGCCAAAAGTTTTCCATTGATGCTGAAGTTGCTAAACCGTCCTCGCTCATAGTATATGATGCAGTGGCCTTCACTGGATACAGAAATCAAGCGTGGGAACAAGCAGTTTTCTGGCCCTTCTAGGGCCCTCAGAAGGTCTCCAGTGATGGTATGGACAAGGCAAGGGCCTTCTGTAGTGAGGAACACAGGGGCCAGGCCAATTACAGAAAATACCAGGACCACAAACCCCAAACAACACCTAGACACTGGGGTTTGTTAAAGTAGATGAAGACAACAGAAGTGTGCAGTGGTTCTAACACTTATGCACACCCACGTCACCCACCTATACTCACACACACAAACACACACGTGATGCAGCACCCAGAGTTCTCTAAAGCTCTAATCTCTTCTCCCACCTCCAACAACAGTCATCACCACAGGCTTTAGTTCCCAAGTCAAATGAGCAAAGAGTGTGCGCAAGGAGTTTGCTCTGCGGTTTCTAAAAGGTTCTCATTAAGAAAGTGATCAGAGTTGTTGCTACACTTTCCAGCTGCATCAGATTTCAGCTTCACAGTACAGACATGTCATTGCCAGGCGAACTTTGCGTTGGTAGTTTATATGTAAGGTGTAAATGTATAATTAAGAAGTTAAATAATTAATTCAGATTACAGAAATACATTTTGCCTTTTAATATTAACAGTGGGGCAAAAGTGTAAAGGGTATAAAGAAAGGCTTATCTAATTTCAGGCCAATTTTATGGCCTTGGAAAATATATTAAGAAAATATATTAAGTTTCCACTGACCTAATCATGAAAACAAATGCTGTAACTTCATACTATATGCCCGCCTCTTTGCTCTCAAAAACTAAAGCCTGCAAAAACTGTGGTTACTTTCTTATTGGTCAATTGATTTGAACAGCCACATTTTTACACACACAAAAAGGTGTCAATATCAAACTCTCTCCCCTGTTAATTTCTCCCCTGACTAAAAAGGAGAAAGCTATAGAGACTTGTGGGAAATCCCTTTGCCATCACCACTTGTAGGAAAACAGTGTTTTGCTTACACCCACAGAGCTAGGCTCACTTGTTCTGAAATGCAAAGCAAATGGTCTCTTGTTCTTAGACTGTTCATATTCCATCATGCTGCTGAACAATCTTTGACAACAATATCTGATCATCTAGAGTCTTAGACCTTGATAAAAATGAATATAAAATAGCACTCCCCCCCCCCCCCCCCTAAAAAAAACTTCAAGGAATTCTCACTGAAAATATCAATGCTAAGCCCTTCCACCTCTTGGGCTCTAGGCCTCTGCTCAGCTTTGCTAGCCTCTTCCACTCTCGCCCTTATGGTCTTTCTGCCTGGAGAGTTCCCACAGAGGTGTGTAATCCCTGTCAGAAAAGCCAAGAACCACCTAAATTTCCTCTTTAGATGACAATTCTCCCACAAAGGCAAAGAAACAGACTGTGTCTCCTTTCCCTCTCGCCTTGCACAGTCAGTTTTGCATAGAAAGAATCTGTAAGGATGTGAAGGTACTAAGGCCAGTCTAGTGAGTAACTCGATCCAAGCTCCCAGGGCATTAGTGATATGCCTCCTTTGCCTTTTGAATGTGCCTTTTCATGGCTGCATCATATAGATTCACTGCAAATTTAATTTATCAGTGTCTGGGTTAGAATGTTGGTGACCACACTGTAAACTTTTAACCGTATTTTATAAGTCAATGCCGGTAAACATTACTAATATTTGATAAAACTAAGCAACTGCAGAGAACCCAGATGCTACATCTGTCTGTGTTGAATCTCTGGAAGAAATCAACAAGAGCCACAGTTAGCTAGAAAACGCCCACTGTCTAGAGGTGGAACATGAAGGAAATGGTTTCCGACCTTTAGCACCACTGATAACGAGGCCGAGTTCCGCGCAGACGGAGACACAGACGACTTCATGGTCATGGCCTGTGAGGACAGCTCTGGGCGCAGGATAGTCACCTACAAAGAAGCAGCAGCAGGGCATCACTGGAGACCAGAACAGACATGATGAGAAGGACATTTCCTAGCGGTATGGATGGCCAGAGCCACTCACTTTACCTTTCTGCCTGTCCCTCGTGTGTGACATGGCATAAGTACTATCCTGCAACAGGGCGGCTGGGACAGCTAGGACATGAATCCATGTGCATGCTCAGACGTGTCAGTGGCTATTCTCTCACTCATCAATTATGAGTGGGATTATGTAGTCATGGCAATGTCCTGCGAGGTCATCTCACTGTCTCTAGTTCCAGCTTAAATATGAACATGGGAGACACAGAGCACTGGGCAACAGTAAATGGTTCCTGATGTACAGTGACCAAAATTAACTCAAAATCCCATGACGCAGCAACTGGTTCAGATTCCAGATGAGCACAGGTTAGGGACTGGAGTTCTTTCAGCACACATGTTTTCCTGCTATTATAGACACATGATGGTTCCGTTACCTATTCCTACTGTCATCTTCAGCATGTACCAACTTAATACACATTTATATTGGGCTGCAGCAGACTGTGTGACTTTTAAAGTGATTAATGTGACTTTTATTAGAATTCATTAAGCAAACTCTGACTTGGGATTAAGATGGAATTTCCAACCATTTTTGAAAGGAACTACACAAGCTGCTGCCATCTTGTAATACAGATTTACATAAAGTGGGATTCTCAGCATTGAGAACAATAAAGTCAGAATGTCCATGGAGTCTGAAAAATGGACACAATGTTCTACATCCTCCAGTGTCCAGGGCTCAACCAAGAGTTAGTTCTTCATGTTAAAACGAACCAGCAGCCCAATGACACTTGGCTTCCTCCTTTAATAAATGGTGAAATTAAAAGTATACCAAAGAACCGTTTTAATAGAAACATCTATGATTTGCTATGGGTAAATGTTTGATTTGTATACCTCTTTCTCTGCCTGTATAACTACGGTTGTATAAAAATGCCATGAGTGCAAAGGGGTCACAAGTGGAGGAGGTTTAAGGAACTGCCCTGTTTCAGTCTGTCCCACAAGGCTCCGGTGGCCACTGAGCCACTTCCAGAGTGCCTACTGTGACAAGAGCTGGATTGGACAGGAGCTTCCGTGTCTGCATCTCATGCTCTCACACTCACTTAGAAACAGCCCCTACACCTCCACCCAAACAGGCAGAGGTGAGCAGAAGCAGGAGGGGGTATGGGCAAAGTTGCAAAGGAAAGACAAGTGTCTGAATTTTCCCCTTCTTAGGAACAAAACTAGCTAGGAAGTCAGGCTGAGTCGTCTTCCACTGATGCCCTCGTCTCTGCATGCACTCTCCACCTGCCTAGCTGCCTTCTGTCAGCAAGGGGCTGAGGCCAGAGTTAAGGAAAGTGAGGATATGTAGCATTTGGTAGCAATATTAATGAGAGCTTATAACACCCGGTTTCCATGAACAACACACTTGTTATTCACCTATGTCTCATCTTGCTTTTGTTGCTAAAGTAGTTATACTAAACTCATATGGTCAATGCCATTGGTTCATGTCATTGATTCTTTTCTTTTAGGAAAGAGTATGTATACAGAAAGCCACCTTTGTGTGTGTATCTGAACCAATTACTCCATTTTAAGTCACCAGTTTCATAGCCAATTGCTATTGCACCTTGAAGATCCACACTGTAGCCTGGGTATCATAACAGCATCCAACTCTTTCACAATTCTAGAAAATTCATGTTCTAAGAGATCAGTAGATACTTTCTTGAGGACAGAAAATTGTACGATTTTTTGTGCTAAATTTCATTCATTCTGATGAGACTATAACTTCTCTCAAGTAGTTACACAGATGTAATCCCTCTGGTCATAACTATATTGTGAACTTTTTTCCTGTGCAAAGTTGCTCTAAGATTAATTGTGAGCAAGACTGTTTTTCTCTCGCTAGGGCTGAGGAGTCCAAGAACACATTTGCAGGATAAGAGAATCACCCTCCACTTCCTTTCTTTGTGATGTGGATGACAATTTTGTTCTCTTTAAAAAGAACCAAGTTGGTCTTCCAGCATAGCAGCCAGACTTGCCTTTGTTTCTGGAATTAGGGAATTTTTAAAATATTTATTACACATTAAGTATTTATATGTTTAAGATTTAAAAAATAAAATGAATTCCTTTGTTCTGAACCCTGCATAAGAAATGTAGAACTGTTAGTATGCCCTTTTTACACCTTAAAGAGCATCACATATTTTTAAAGTTTTCTCTTCTGTTTGCTGTTTATTTTTGTGGAGTAGACTGCTCAGCTGTGGAAGTTTTTTGAGTTTTTTGTCTGCTTTTTTTTTCTGTGAATTCTTTCTGGATGGGTACCTCTGCATGCCGTCATCTTGTATTTCAGAGAAGGGCCCTAGGTTTGGGCCTCAGGTCTTAGCACTCCTCTTTCCAAGAACCACGTCCTGGCCTGAGACCTGGCACTCACTGTACAGGCACAGGTGTGGAGACTTGCAGGCTCAAGGGCTGGCATGTGCACCTGCTGCCTAGCTGTCCCTTCTGCACTAATGTGACTCGGGAGGGCTTCCTATTTTCTGCTTCTCTAGAGATTCTCATGTTGGGAGAGTTCTCTCAGATGCGTCAACGTGAATTCTCCTTTTGAAGCATTTCCAAACGCGGACTGGGAGAACGAGCACTGCAGCCCACAGCAGTTTGCCATCAGCTCGAAGTCTACGCAAACTGTTGTAATGGGCTTTGAATAACGGTACAATCTCTGTCGGTCTTGAGTTTATCTGAAACATATTCACAAAGCTGAAAAACTGTGCTTCTAAGATATCTTGAGTTTCTGTTTAAAGTGAGAATTGGGCATTAATAAGATGTGTGGGTACACCCTTGTGGGCCAGAGGTTGAGATCCAGTGTCTTTTATTGCTTCTTAACCTCATTTTTGAGACAGGGTGTTTCAGTGAACCTGGACCTTGCTGTTTTGGCTAGAATGGCTGGCCAGTGACTACCAGTGACGGGGATAAGTGCTCAAGGGTGTGCTGGGGAATCCACGCGCAGACTCCCTCACACTTGAGCTTCACACTCACCCACTTAGGCTTCTCTCCTAGACATATTTTCAGTCTCTGTGATTATTTTGGAGAAAAATCCTGAAATTAAAGCTCTAATAAATTGTTATTTCCCTAATATGCTATGAAAAAAGGATAAAGAATTAAGAAAAATGTACAAGACCAGTTTAAATTCCTTCTGTGACATATTTTCCACGAGGAAGAAAGCTCCTTGAAGACCTGTCTAGCTGCTTTCCATTATGATCTCCTCAGATCATGGAGGGTGGAACCTCTTTCTATGTGTTGCTGCTTGGGTCCTGGAAGCACTGCTCTTTTCAAACTGCTCTAGGCTCAGCTGTAAAGTAAAGAAAATGTTCTTCAAAGCTTTGCGAGTGGGAAAATCTGCAGCAAGGACAAGTGCCTTTCCTACATTTCATCACCAGGGACAGATGTCACACACCCCAACAGTCACTCGAGATCTTGGTAATATCCTGTCACTGTCACATCACAGCTGATGGATGGAGCTCAGGGTTAAAGGGCCTGGCACAGAGGGAGGTGCAGGTGAGACCTCCTCTCCAAGGACCGCGGCACTTCACCCCTTCCCCGCTCATTTCCTCAAGGATGAGGAAACCTCATCTTGCCTCACTCCAGTGCTGTGGATGATAAGGAACAAATGCATCTGGTCCTCACAGGCAAGCACCGGGAATTCTAAACAGAAAAGGCTTAAAATACAGAGTTCATCTCACCTTTATTAAAAGTCATTTCAGTATCCTTGAAACAGATGAAAACCTAAAAAGGCTGTCAATGCTGCACACAGACGTGGCAGGAGTGGTCTCATTAAGATGGTCTGTAGCTTTAAGAAATGGTCAAAACAAAGACTGCTCATGGTTCTTATGGAAATAAGGGGACTTCCACCCTTCTAAACCAGCTAGGAATGAGTGCTGAGGCTGTGGGACCCAGCGTCCTCAGGGCTGGTCTGTGAGTATCAGAGGATGAGCCTCTCAGTGACACACACAGGTCAGATTTTACTTATGGCCTTGTACAGAATCGAGGCACAAACTATTTTCATTCATGCGTACACTAACAACATGATGGGTTTTTAATTTAAAGTTATAAAATCAAACATCAAATGTTATAGTAATTTCATTGACACAGTGATTTCAAATATTTACCAGAAACTTTCTCGAATAGCTAAGAACAGTGGCTGATAGGTTGGATCACACCAGAGGCCCATGATGGGATATCTTTAACCACACCCTCACAGGGGTCTAGGACTTCCTGGTCCCTCCTTTTCTACACAACAGCCACAAGATGCTCAGATACCCGAGTCTGTGAGCCAAAGTTGTCTAGTCAGAGAACATATTAGTCACTCTTGATATTCATGTTATATCCAACACAGGCTAAACATCTTTCTGAAAGTCTCAGGACTACAAAGGGAGAAGACAAACAGAGGACAAGAGGAAAGCAGTCTCACTCCTGTCACCAACCCAAAAATGTCTCCAGAGATGATATGGGACACTATGCAGAATAGTTTCATCCCTCCCTGTGCTAAGCTAGGATGATCCATTATGGGCATGGCCCATGAGGCATCAGAATGTCCTGTGACTGAGAAGTATCCCCAGCTGCCCATGCTTCCTCTTCCTCTGACACCTAATAAAAGAACATGCTAACATTTACTACACCATAGGTAAGATCCTTGGACTGAGAAATGACTCAACTAGTTTCATATATATATATATATATATATATATATATATATATATATATATACTTATATATACACACACACTAAAACATTTGATGTTTGATTTTGAAACTTCAAATTAAAATCGCATCATATTTTTGTAAGTGTATGCATGAATGAAAATAATTTGTACCCGATTCTTTACAAGGCCATTATATATATAATATATGTGTGTGTGTGTGTATTAATTTAATTAAAGATTGCCTCTGTGCCAGTGTCGTCCATGCCCAAGCTTTTATCACACTGTGGATCAGTGGTGGCTGAGGGACTAGTTCTAGGATTGTCTCTGGATAAAAGGCTAGTGGCAGACAAAGAGCTGAACTCAGTTTGGTCGGTGTTTGGCTGAAGGCTGCAGCTGATAGGAAGGTCAGTGTCTACGGCTGACTTCACCATAATGGGTGGCCAAAGAAGGTGTGTGTGCAGAGAAGGTGTGTGTGCAGAGAAGGTGTGTGCAGAGAAGGTGTGTGTGCAGAGAAGGTGTGTGTGCAGAGGTGTGTACGCAGAGGAGGTGTGTGCAGAGAAGGTGTGTGTGCAGAGGTGTGTGTGCAGAGGTGTGTATGCAGAGAAGGTGTGTGTGCAGAGGTGTGTGTGCAGAGAAGGTGTGTGCGCAGAGAAGGTGTGTGTGCAGAGACGGTGTGTGCACAGCTGGATCCATCATTTCAGTCCTCTCCTTTCACAGTCTGCTCAGTGTTTACACATGCGCAAAGAGACCTGGGTTTAGAAAGTGGATCAGAGCAGCATGTAACTTTTTCACACATATTACTCAGTGGGTATTGGTGGATTTGATTTGAAAGATGAGCACTAAATCCCTTTTCAAGGTTTTATATTGCATGGTTTTAAAACTTTCATATGTATGTATCACTCAAAATAAACATTTAAATTACATTCTTTAAAGCAGATTGGTCTTGAGCTAAGGTCCTAATGCATTTTCGGGGTTTACTGAAGACACAATGATGTTAACTCGCTCCTCTTGTGACTATCTTGTTGGAAGCTACAGCACGTAATGAGAGCTGTCAAGTCCCAAGATCAATGAAACTCGTGCCCTGGGGATTCCACAGGAATAGCATTGATCTGGTTAAAGCTCACCAGTCAGAGATGGGCTGTAATATATTGCAAAGAAGGGCTCTAGAGGATAAGCGGCCAAGTCCAAGACACCTACCTGACAAAAAATTCAATCAGCTCCTAGCACAAATTGCCTGCCCTGTTCTGCGTTCTTTCATGCAGGAGGCTGCTTCCAATTAAAGTGCGCAAATTAATTTTTATCACTTCCAAATTAGTTTCAGAATTTGTGTAAGGCTGTTTCAGATGAAAGCACCTGTCCCTCATGTCTTTGCAAGTCTGTTATCTAGCCAGGGACCTATTGTAAATCTCCAGGATAATTTTCTATGTTCAATGCCACACGAAAGAATAACAATAGCATCATGAGTATAAAAAGCATTAATGAACAGGACCATCCGACTAGTACGAGCAGGTAGCATTTATAGTCTGGAATTCTGTATCATAATCTGTTTGCAAATTTCTATTGTCTTTGTGACACAGCCATTGAAATAAAGGAAAAAGAGACAGCATGAGACTTCTGAGATGTGTAAATCAGTTACGACAATTTATTTGACATAACTTGACATAACGAAACTAACCTTTCTATAGCTGCCTAAAAATCTAAACATTACTTATTTTTCTTTGTAGAATAAAGGCATCCATTATTATGTAGTGCTGACAGCACAGAAGAAACAAGTATATTAAGGCCCTTTGCCCTCATGGTTAGATTCCAGCGATACTCACATAAAATCAGACACAAATCTTCATTCCAAGCTGCTGGTTTGATCAACGAGTCTGGTTTGGTCTCTACACCATACAAAATGATTCAATGTCTATGGTAGGTTAATTCCCAGATTATAGCAGCTACTGGGCAACAGTGTCCCAGGTTGGGGTTTTCCTTAAGTCTAGATTATTATATACACCCTCCAAACCCATTATACCATACATTGTTACCAGTTTAGCATAAGTGCCCTTTAGGTATTGAACAGCAATGATTCAGAGACAGAAAACATGTACAATCTGGTCCTCTGACTTGTGACTTGGTAGCTAGACTAGATTAAACTGGACAGTATTTTCACATCGTCAGTTTTTGATGACAATGACTGCATGTTATGGCAGTACCACAGCTGTCACAGGTATGGCAGTCTATGTAATGAGTGCTGTGGCTGCCTTTAAAAACACAGATTGACTCAGCTGCTTGAGCCAGGCATAGATATTTTGTGGAGACAGACTGTTGTAGAGAAGGGCATAAAACTATCAAAATAATGAAATATGAAATTTAAGGATTTTATTCTTGTGGTTATCCATCTGGCAAAAAGCAGAAAGTTTTTTGTTTTTGTTTTCTTCCTTAAACACAACTCATGAGTCCACAGGCAGAATGTGAAGTTCTGGGTATGTATCCATGTACTGATGGTGGTAATACTACTTGACCGAGCTACCGAGTCACGGAAGCACTCAGTGTGCTTACTCACTCAGGGGCAGGACTTACTCCTGGAGGCTGGGGCTTCCTCTGTCTAGCGCACAATACAGGGACAGAGCAGGCAGCAGCACTTCTCAGCTGCTCTACCCATACTGTATCTGCTCCTCCTGCTTTTTCTAGAAGAGCACACAGCCATGCCCACATTTCATGTCAGATTGAGGACTGCAGAGTGTGCTTTATGGAAGTTTGTAGGTTCAAAGATGACACTGCAGTTACAGTGGCTGAACCTCCTGAGGGGTGGGTGCTGGGAATCAGACTTGGGTCCTCTGCAAGAACTTGGATCCATCTCTATAGCCCTATAAATTCCTTTTTTGGATTATCCCTTCTGAGTTTCATTTTGAAGACGTTAATTAGGTATAAAACTTTTTCTGTTGCTTTTTGAGATTCCTTTTTCTTATACTGCATAATTTTGTCAATGCATATATAAGATGCTTGGCCATGTTTAGGAGTGCCATGGTACTACAGAGATAAAGGACATTTGGATACGTGACATAGTATGCTTAGATACAACACATATACCAACACTCTGTGTGTGGAGTGATGGCCCCTCCCTCAGCACACAGTAGAACTCTGCTACAGATGAGATAGGGATTTTGGAAGTGAACATAAGGATATTGCCTTGTTTAAATATATCAGGAAGTGTTCATTGATAATGTAGAATCGGCAACAATTTTTTTAGCATGTTAAAAAAAAAAAACCTTGAGTCAACTGTCAGACCCCACTCCATAGTGTAGGCTAGAGGCCTTCATTTTTCACACTTTTCTCTCCCCACACAAAGAGGTAAGCATCACTTTGCACTCCAGCTATGGAGGCTGAGAACAAACTCCATCGTATTCAATGCAGGTATTTCTGCAGTTTCTGTACTATGAAAGGGGCCTTAGTTCCTGTCCATCAACAGCCATCTCCTGTTTTGGAGCATTCCAGATAAAATGCACACAAAGCTGGAAGAAGTGTGGGACTTAAAGGACATTCTTGCCATCTCTCCTGACACAGGGCACCGATGAACAGAAGTACCCGAGAGACCATCCCAGGCAAGGCCACTGATGTAGAGAAAAGTATTGAGCCACTCGACTGAGGCACAAATGAAAAGCTCACTGAATTTTAAGGAAGGCAGAGATTGTGCTTTCAGCACGAGAAGACCTGGGCCTCCCTCAGGCCAAAGTCACAGAAGTCGTTCATGTTTACACTTGCTTTTTCACATAAGCTTTCATGTTTTCAGTTCTTTACAGATTCCATAAACATGAAGGGAAGAAAACAACAAAACTGGCTGAGTCACGTGCTGTCGGAAAGAACCATTGTTGGAAACACTTACTGCTATTGGGGTTGTCGCCAATGATGTGGTGCCTCCCACTCCAATACCAGAGAAGCAAGGTGGCATCCCGAGATCCAGACACGATGTAGCAGTCCCCACCGATGTAGGATTCGGACCTGGCCAGGCATGTGACCACATCCCAGTGGCCAAACACAATCTGCGTCAGTTTCCCTGCGGCACAAAATGACATAATTTAGACTCATTGTCTTTATGGAAATAGACATAATTTTATTTTATTAATTTGTGAAAAGAAGCCACAGACTCTCAAATTTGTAAGAAATTCAAGTCCATTCATGGGTAACTTCTAAGGAAAGGTCTTATAAAATGAGACAATCAAGATTTTTCTCCAGAATTTGGGTCTGACAATGGAGGGTTTTACTTTTTACCCTGGATTTGAATGCGAGGAGGGGCCAAAAGCATCACTGAGATATAAACTCAGGTCAGTGTGAGTTCAAGCAGTAGTTCATTTCTGAAGCAGAGCTAACTGGTTAGCTTACAGTGTGGTAACTGAGTTGGCACAGCATGGACTCTCTACATTATCATGACTTCACATCAGAGAAGATACAGCCTTTGTGAATGCATGTGGTGTGTGTGTGTGTGTGTGTGGGCATGTGTGTGCACCCATGAGTGGAGGCCAGAGGTTGGTATCAGAAGTTTTCCACAGTCATTTTCTGTCTTAGTTTGGAGACAGGGCCTCTCACTGAACCTAGAGCTTGCTAATTCAGTTAGACCACTGGTTAAGAGCCCAGGGATCCTCCTGTGTCCGCCCCCTCAGTGCTGGGATGATAGGTGAGTACAGGCTTATGTGTGGGTGCTGGAGTGAGAATTCAGGTCTTCAAGCCTCCACCATCTCTTGAACACTGAGAATAAACTTGCTGTGAAGATTACCAGTTTCTGTAGAGTAAACTCTGAAACTCTTATCCCAAAACCCGCAGATGAGAATGTAGCGATTATCTGCTGTGACCACAAAGCAGTGGGCATTGATCTGGATGCTCTGGTCCACAAGGTCTGTGATCTGCCGCTTGTTCACACCAGAATTATTTGCTAAAAATAAACATAAAAGAAAGAGTTTGACATGTTCCTTCTGTTTCTATTGTGTGCAACAATTTGAGGAGTATTAGTACTAGTTCTTTGAAAGTCTTGTAGAAGTCTGCATTAAAACCATCTGGTCCTGGGCTTTTTTTTTCCTTTTTTCTTTTTTTTTTTTTTTTTGGTTGGGAGACTTTTGATGACTGTTTCTATTTCTTTAGCAGTTATAGGTCTATTTAATTTGCTTATCCAGTCTTGATTTAATTACCCTGCTACCCAAACCACACAAAGACATTCTAAGAAAGAGAATTACAGACTAATCACACTCATAACCATTGATGCAAAAATACTCAATAAAATACCAGCAAACAAAATCCAAGAACACATCAGAAAAAACATCCATCATGGTCAAGTTGACTTCATTCCAAAGATGCAGGAATGGTTCAACATATAAAAATCTGTCCATGTAATCCACAATATAAACAAACTATAAAAATATGATTATCTCATTAGATGCTGAAAAAGCCTTCGACAAAATACAACACCTCTTTATAATAAAGGTCCTGGAGAGAGCAGGGATACAAGGAATATATCTAAACATAATAAAGGCAATATACAGCAAGCCAACAGCTAACATCAAACTAAATGGAGAGAAACTCAAAGTGATCCCACTGAATTCAGGAACAATACAAGGTTGTCATCTCTCTCCATATCTATTCAATATAGTTCTTGAGGTTTCAGCTAGAACAATAAGACAACAAAAGGAGATCCAGGGGATACAAATCGGAAAAGAAGTCAGACTTTCACTATTTGCTGATGATATGACAGTTTATATAAGTGACCCAAAAAACTCTACCAAGGAACTTCTATAACTCATAAACACCTTCAGTAATGGAGAAGGATACAAGATTAACTCAAAAAAAGATCAGTAGCCCTCCTTTACACAGATAACAAATTGGCTGAGAAAGAAATCAGAGAAACATCACCCTTCACAATAGTCACAAATCACATAAAATATCTGGGAATAACTCTAACCAAACAAGTAGAAGACTTTATGACAAGAACTTTGAAGAAAGAAATCGAAGAAGACGCCATAAAATGGAAAGATCTCTCCCATGCTCTTGGGTAGGTAGAATTAACATAGTAAAAATGTCAATGTTACCAAAAGCAATCTACAGATTCAATGCAATGCCCATCAAAATCCCAGCAAAATTCTTCACAGACCTCAAAAGAATAATATTTAACTTCACATGCAAAAGCAAAAAACCCAAGATAGCCAAAACAATCCTTTACAATAAAGGAACTTCTGGAGGCATCACAATTCTTGACTTCAAACTCTACTATAGAGCTACAGTACAGAAAACAGCCTGGTATTGACATAAGAACAGACAGGAGAACCAATGGAACCAAATCAAAGTTCCAGATATTAATCCACACACCTACGAACACCTGATTTTTGAAAACTATAAAAAATATAAAATGGAAAAAAGAAAGCATATTCAACAAAAGCTGCTGGCATAACTGGATATCAACATGTAGAAGAATGAAAATGGATCCATATCTACTGTCATGCACAAAACTCAAGCACGAATGGATTAAAGACCTCAACAGAAAGCCAGCCACACTGAACCTCATAAAAGAGAAAGTGGGAAGTACACTTGAATGCATTAGCACAGGAGACCACTTCCTAAATATAACCCCAGTAGTACAGACACTGAGAGAAACAATTAATAAATGGAACCTCCTGAAATTGAGAAGCTTCTGTAAAGCAAAGGACATGGTCAACAAGACAAAACAGCAGCCTACAGAAAGGGAAAAAGATCTTCACTAACCCCACGTCAGATAGAGGTCTGACCTCCAAAATATACTAAGAACTCCAGAAATTGGTCATCAAAAGAACAAATAATCCAATAAAAAAATGGGTTATTGCAAACCTAAACAAAGAACTCTCAACAGAGGAATCTAAAATCGCTGAAAGACACTTAAGGAGGGCTGGAGAGATGGCTCAGTGGTTAAGAGCACTGTCTGCTCTTCCAGAGGTCATGAGTTCAATTCCCAGCAACCACATGGTGGCTCACAACCATCTGTAATGAGATCTGGTGCCCTCCTCTGGCGTGTGGGCATACATGGAGGCAGAAGGTTGTATACATAATAAATAAATAAACCTTTAAAGAAAGACACTTAAGGAAATGCTCAACATCTTTAGTCATCAGAGAAAGGCAAATCAAAACAACTCTGAGATTCCATCTTACACCTATCAGAATGGCCAAGATTAAAAACACTGATGATGACTTATGCTGGAGAGAATGTGGGGTAAAGGGAATCCTCCTGCATTGCTGGTGGAAGTGCAAGCTGGTCCAGACCCTTTGGAAATCAGTATGGTGATTTCTCAGAAAATTAAAAAACAACCTACCTACCTACAAGAGCCAGGAACACCACTTTTGGGTATATATCCAAAGGATGCTCAATTGTGCCACAAGGACATGTGCTCATCTATGTTCATAGCAGCTTTGTTTGTCATAGCCAGAATTTGGAAACAATCTAAATGCCCCTTGACCAAAGAATGGATAAGGAAAATACGGTACATTTACACAATGGAGTACTACCCAGCATAAAAACATAATGGCATATTGAAATTTGTAGGCAAATGGATGGATCTAGAAAACATCATAATAAGTGAGGTAACCCAGACCCAGAAAGACAAATATCATATGTACTCACTCATAAGTGGCTTTCAGACATAAAGCAAAGACAAACCAGCCTACAAATCACAATTCCAGAGAACCTAGACAACAATGAGAACCCTAATAGAGACATACATGAATCTAATCTACATGGGAAGTAGAAAAAGACAAGATCTCCTGAGTGAATTGGGAGCATGGGGACCATGGGAGAGGATAGAAGGGGAGGAGAGTGGAGAAAAAATGTATAGTTCAATAAATCAATTTAAAAATAAAAAGAATAAAAATAAATAAATCACATGCTAACTCTCCACAAAGGAGGAGGAAGAAGAGGAAGAAGAGGAAGAGGAAGAGGAAGAGGAAGAGGAGGAAGAGGAAGAGGAAGAAGAAGAAGAAGAAGAAGAAGAAGAAGAAGAAGAAGAATTTGAAGGTAGATTCCAAAAAGTTTCATCATGCATACCCTCAGGGAGGGAAAACAAGTTTGTGCTTCACTGATGTAGAAATGGACCTTCTTTGTGTGTGTGTGTTGTGTGATCAGGGTTTTTTGTTGTTGTTTTTTTCCCCTTATTTTCTTTCTTTCTTTCTTTCTTTCTTTCTTTCTTTCTTTCTTTCTTTCTTTCTTTCTTTCTTTTTTGGTTTTCCAAGACAGAGTTTTTCTGTGTATCTCTGGTTGTCCTAGAATTCACTCTGTAGACCAGGCTGGCCTTGAACTCACAGATATCTGCCTGCCTCTGCTTCCCTGAGAGGTGGGATTAAAGGCTTGCCCCACCACCTCCCTGCTAGAAATGGACTTTCAATGGTGCAAAATTGTTAAGATTTAGACTTTCCCCTCAAGGAATATACATTTCTTTAGTAACAATGATTATTCACAAGCTATATCATATACTTAAAAACTATGTCAGCAAACTCAGCTCTTCCATCAACAAATGAGAACAGATAAGGGATCCAAGATAGTAATTTAAAACATATAAAAGTATTTAGATGCTTTTGGTTTTATACATGCATGATATGCTTCAGTTCATTAGTGTCCAGTAAGAACCAGGTGGAGGTAAACCTTGTACACAATCAAAAAGTATCTTAATGTTTGCTCCATCTGTCACTTGCCCACGGCACATTTCAATCCACATGAAAAGCTGGCAGAGAGCTGCTGGTGTGATGTGGGAAGCCCACAGGGAGCTTCAGGTCAGTAGCTTTAAAGACCTGGGTTGTCAACATACACAAGGCCTTTGAAGCAAGGCTGGCAGGGGAGGAGACCAATAAAAGAGATGGGAAAGCAATTGGGGGAGAGAGAGACAGGCAAAGAATCAGTGTGCAGCCCTGGGAGTAAATCTGAATATAGCCAGGAACTCAGAGACATCTATGATTTCCCCAGTGCCTGTCTGGATGCCAGCCTGTCCCCTAAGCTGCGCCATCCTTTCAGGCAAAATCCCTTCCTGAATTCTTAAACAGGAAGTGCAGGTGTGGAAGGCCACCACCAGTAGGCTCTAATGCCAATTAAATCACCGAGCTTCTATATGTAGATATCTACAAAAGCTGCAAAGTAACTGAAATAACTGCTTGGTAAGGGTAAGGAGTAAGAGAGAATTGACATTTAGAAACATAGGTTTCTAAAGCAAGACGGAAGGCCTGGGCAGAACGGGTGTCTGGTTACTGAGAGCAGAGTCAGTAATTGTCCCGTGGTCACACACTAGCTACCTATTTCATTGTCAGTGTCTGGAAGACAGACAAGCAGCAAGGATAGACTAAGGAACTGTCCTAGTCCAAAAGCTTGCATCTTTGCAAGGCTGTCTTGTTGGGGTGAGAATAAGAGGAAGCCAAGACCCGCCTGTCAGAACAAAATAAAATCTAAACCAACGGAAGAACAGAATACCACTGATTATACACAACTCAGCAACTTTTTAAAGCTTTTCGAGGTTTCTTTTAGTTTAATTTTCTAAATAAACCCACAAACCAGGAGAATAGACATCACCACAAACCACTTCACAGATATAAAAACAAGGGCTAACATATCTATGGACCACACAACTGTAAATGGTTGTAGCTCAGGAGTTTGCAATTCAGGTGTCTTTACTTTAAAAAAAACAAGTTTAGCCCCATCAATTAGAATTTCTTTTAGAAGGTGCTTTTCAGTATTAATTTACCTTACCAACTTCTTTACCTTAAATAATATAAGGTTGTTAAGAATATCTGCGGCTCAAACACGGACAATGTGTAATTATTTGCCTTTTACTATTCAACTTACATATCTCCTAAAACATCAAGAAAATGGCACAAAGAGTTGGTTTAATAGCAAAGCATTCTTGGATTGCATGCAGAGACTAGCAAAGCCCTTTGACAATTAGCTGTCATTGCCATGTTGATGCTGTAATGTATCACTCAGCTGTATTTTGAGACAAACAACCAGGTGAGAATGTGCAGACAGATGAGATTTTAAAATGCATCTTCGTTAGCTGCCGTGGATTCAGTGAGCAATGACTGCCCTAGGCTTAGGCATTTGAACACTTGGCCCCCATTTGGTGGCGCTTCTTGCGAAGGCTGTGGGACCCCTAGAACCCTTGCTGTAGGACGCACATCACTGGGGACTGGCTTTGAGAAGTTATAGCTTCACCTCACCTCCTGTTCACTCTTTTTGCTTTGTGTTTGGTCAAGGATGTGATCTCTTAGCTTCCTGCTACAGTGCTTCCCAGTCATGAGGGACTCTCCCTCTGGAACCACAAGACAAAACAAACTTCTCCCTAGGGTGCTTTCGGTCATGAATTTCATCACAGACATAGAAAATAACAAATATATTAGCATACCAATTAATGGGTCCATCTCAATAGGAAGATGATGTGCTTGATCCAAGGAGTATCCTGGGGCTCCTCTGAGACCTAAGGAAGTGAGTATAGAGAGCTGCCATGAGATTATCTGAAAAGGAGCCTTTCCAAACAAGGGTGTTTTATGATGCCACATAAAATGTGCATTTGTTTAAAATTTGTGCTGACTCGGTCCCATCATGTGACCTCATTGAGTCCTAAAAAGTCACCACAGCAGGAACTTCAGGTTTTCCTTGAGATGTGTTAAGTCAAGAAAAGTGGTAAACTGGACAAGAGAGCATCACAACATTTCTTACAATGCAACCAGTGGACCTGGAATACAAGACCAGGCTGAGCTTCCATGGAATGGGGCCAGGTAGGCGCTGCGGCTCTCCTACAAGGGGCCTTTCCCAATAAAGTGACTAATCAATCCATGTTATAAGTTGAGTCTCACCTAAAACTTTCATCCCATTTAAGTTACTTCTGGGACTGACATCTGGGCTCTGAGTTCATTTGTCATATTTTTATATACGGTTATAAAATAACTATACATAATATTCTTGAACAATTTAATAATTTAGCCCTTTATAGTTTTTTTTTCTCTTAATAAGAAACATTCCTAGGGGCCAAGGCCCCATGAATAATGAAGTCTTCTTTTCCCATAAGATGTCTGCTGTACACTCCTGGGCAAGCAGAAGCTGTGCCACCCCCTGCTGATAATATCACCAACAACCACAAACCAGAGCCAGGCACATAGAAACTCATGGAAGTGAAGTGTGGTATAAATCACTGCCCTTTTCAGAGTAAGGTTGACTTCAGTGGAATTGAAAGATCCAGGTTAAATCAGCAGGGCTCATCCTTTCAGTCCTGGAGACAGTGGAAGTCCTGAGGCTTTGCAGGAAGCCATAAGTGGTGAACTGGGCCAACTAAATCATTTGGTCACATTCATGTCTGCCCTGGTTAAATAAGGATCAGTGTGTCTAAATGTTTGCGATGACATTATATCACTTCAAGATGTGCTGGCTGGAGCCCTCATGGTTGAATGTGGAGCAAACACATGTGAAATCACTGGACAATTTCAGAGCTTTCGTTTTCTCACAGACAAGCTGCACAAAGCTAGAGATGGTATCTGTCTTGTTTCCCGCTTATTGAAAGCCTAAGACTATTTGATACATTGATATTTCAATGGGCATTGAAATATTTGCTAATGACAAGTAAACTAATGTCATTGAAAGAGGATAGTTTGAAGTTATTGCCTACAAAATCCAGACAAACTTGCTCTGTTTGGAAGATTGCTGGAGTGCAGAGGAAGAACGAAGCCACGCCTAGGGCACTAACATAGGGCTGTAGTAGTGGACAGACTGTGCTGCCAGCTGGGCCTGACAGCACTCTGTCCTGCTGCTGTCTGCATGTAACGACGCCTTAGCTCTGCGCTGAGTGCTGAGGCCCACGTACCTACTGTGTTGTGCCACCTGTTCACAGCAAACAGTCTGCTGCAGGTCACTGTCACCACTGCAGGGATAGTCAGGTGGGGAAGGGTGTTGGCGGCTACATGGGTCACAGGAGAATTGGATGGAAACTTCAGCACCATTATCACATCCTGCTGCATCTGATCTTTAAACATGAGCGGGCTCTGTGGAAGGAAACACTGTTGAGTAGAAAGGGGAGAGACAGAAGGAAACAGAAAGATAACTTGGTTAGTTGAAGGTCTAGGTATAGGAGATGCAGGCAGATAAGGCTAGTGTGAGCACAGCCATTTGAACGGTCTCCCTGGCCAGGGTACCCCCAGATAAAGCAGCTTCACCTGAAGAAGGCACAGAGAAAAATGGAGCAGGGTCTCTTAAGTCACTGAAGCAATACACTCTGCTGCTAAGAGTCAGCCTCAATTTGTATATGGCCAGGTTATCACATAGACAGCTCACAGACATAGCCACAAGATGAACATCATTCATTGTTCAGGGAAGAAAAAAAATCAATTTGATGGGAAATTATTCAATCACTGATTGATAATGTTAGCATGAAATATAAAGTGATTTGGCTGGCAACTGCCATCTTTGGGCTAACGTAGGGCCAGGATATAAAGGGTGAAAATACAACCACCAGTGGCCTGGTGCTCTGGCCAGTGTCTTCAGGTATATCTGGGCTCTATGCTGACCTGTTCAGAGCTTATGCCTTCTCTCTCTTATAGGTTCAGTTTATTGATTTCTTGAGCTTTTCTTCTTAAATATCTAGTTCTTGATAGCAGATGCTATAAGCACTACAGAGCACTATAAATTCTATTATACAAAAACATAAAATAAAAATGCTGGAAATAGACACCACTTGGTTTTTAGCCATGTTTGACGATTGTCTCTATAGAGCATGAGCTTAGAAAGCTCATTTTCTCTTAACAGCTCCATGCCAATTTGGCATCCAATAATTCCTTG
The DNA here is from genome assembly GCF_018167655.1 of Microtus oregoni. Taxonomy (NCBI): domain Eukaryota; kingdom Metazoa; phylum Chordata; class Mammalia; order Rodentia; family Cricetidae; genus Microtus; species Microtus oregoni. The sequence continues at coordinate 22,005,670 of NW_024543069.1, read as the reverse complement.
TAGGAAGGTAATGAGTTCTAACTGGGCACTTCCCCAGGATAGTTGTCGTCATCATCATCATCATCAAAAACAGAGAAAAAGTAATATAGACTAGAACTCTCCCACCAAGTCGTTTCATAAGACAGATGCAGGAGACTCCTTAGGCAGTGTGGAGCTTGGCCCTCTAAGACCACATCTGGTCTGTACCATTGCTGAGAGTCATCTGGGAAGAACCTGTGTTCCATGCAAATCTTTCTGTTTTGTTACACAGAATGACCAACCGCAATCAAAAGACACCCACTGTGGCCCTGGTCTTAGACTACATAGATGGCTGCTGTGGGGAGAAGGGTTAAAGCAAGCATGTAGATCTACTTTCCCAGGTAGAGACTGCCTGCTTCTTGGTAGAACTGAGGACACACCGGACACTGTGTCTCACTGCCTAGTCATAGGAAATGTGAAGGGCTCAAAAACACATTAAGTAAATGAAGGAACTAAGCATTTCTTCCATCAGAGAAACACTGGCTTACAGGCTTGCTGACGCCCACCCACTGCCATCCTATCTCAGAGTTCCTCACTGAAGAGCTTGTCTCCAAGATGGTGGATACACACAGATCATATGAGAATTCATTTGCAACTGTTTCTGTCTCAAAACATCTGTACTTTCATTTAAAAAAATAGTAAAAGATCACAGTTTAAAAAATATATTAGAAGTATCTCAGCAAGTTTTTTTTTTTGCCTTCTTTGAATTAACTAAAAAGGGGAATGTTTGCTATATGATGATAAACTGGAAAAGGATTGCATTATTCTAAGAATGGACCTTTAAATTTTAGAATATAAAATAAAGATTACATTTTTTCCTTGCATTCTGGGATTTGTGGTCTAACATGGTCAGCTCTTGATGAAGCCACCTAGCATGTACTGGGAGCTTACATCAGGGGCTGGCCTAAGAGAGGTTCAGAAGCAGGCCTTAGATTGTCAGTGCAGGGATGCTCCAGATGCTGAAATGTCAGCACACAGCTGTTAAGTACTCAGCCACAGTCACTAGTTAGTGGCTGAAATGGTGTTTGGTTCATATCTGACTTTGGAGCTCTTATTTGTAACCAGCCTGTTTTGTTCCACAGTCACTTGGCAGGAGCCACAAATTGCCTTTAGAATCATTCACTTTTCTTAAAATGAACCACTCTTACTGACTTGTGTTTATACTGCGTGGTAATTTACGGATCTAATTTGATTTGGGGCCAGTGTGCGTGTGCCTGTGTGTACACTAATAGGCTTAGGGAGAAGTAGATGCTGCCTTTGTGAGCCCAAGATTGGGCTCGCTTAATAAGCAGGACTGAAGAGTAGAAATCACACTTCCTTCTAGCATGCCCTTGAGCTTCAGAGTCATCAGAGAAATGGAGAAGCCTCTGAAAATATTACTGAAATACCATTTTATTTACTTTCTACCTGTGTTCAAAGGAGAGGAGAATCCCTCCACAGGCTGAGGCCTTACCAGGTGCATGGCTGAGCTCCGAGGAGGATGTGGCTCGATGAGCAACTGAGATGGCGTCTGTCCAAAATTCTGTATCTGTGCTTCCATGGCCTGCAGGGCAAGGAGGGTGACTGCCATAAGCAATATGTGTCAAAAGAGAGGTCAACACACTCTTCACAATGCAAGTGTAGCTCAAGTCAGCCATAAAAGGATCTAGAAAATTCTAGAAGTGCTCTTTTTTCAAGGTGCAGAATCCTTCAAGTGTTAGTATTTGGGGGACAAGCTTCATTTCTTCTAATCATGCTTCATTTAAGCACAGCACTGTTCTCATTACCAGAAGCTGGGGTTAAATGTGGAAATGCTAACCTGTGCATCCACGCATGCAGTTAAAGACCAGAAAACACCTTCAGTACTGGACACAACACAGGTACCTTAACAAAGTCCTTTGTAAGGAGGAACGTGTGGGGGTCTCTAATGAAATAAGCTTCTGGAATCTTCTTGGAGAAAGAGAATGAGACATAATGTCTACTACTGACATGAAATACAATTCAGAACATTGTGCATTCCAGTCAACACAGAGGGCAATCTGAGGTCAGAACTCTAAGGCTTCAGCGTGGCAATCAAATAAAGCAAAGCTTTCAATACAAAAGTACATCTCAGCTTGCTACTGTGTTTTAAGACAGATCCTGGGGATATTATTTATAAGGTATAAATTAGTTTCTCTCAGCTTCCCCCATGTAGACTAGAGAAAAGTCACTAAAAAGGAAAGAATTCTTTGGGTATCTTGAGCTATATACAGCATTTTATTAAAGCCTGTGCAGATATGAATATTAAAACCGTATGGCTCCCATTAAAACTAATTTCCACCTCAAACTGTCTGAATCACACAATATAACACTGCATGCATGTGTACGCCTATGTGTCTGGATGTACAACTGTTTGTTCAGAGACTTAAGCATTTCTCCTAAACATAAATTTTATAGGTAAAATATTTCAACATATTAAATTAGACTAATAAGATTTTTCGTGAGATATTGTAAATGTGTAATTTAAGTCAACAAGGAAAAGCACAATATTTACTACGATCATTACTTTGTTACCACGCTAGTTTCCCCCACTATCATGTGCAATTTGGTGCACATAAAAGTGAAATACGAAACGCACTGCTGAGCGCTGAAAGGAATGCAGGTAAGCGGTGGATGGCTCTTGACACAACACTGCTACTAATCGTATCATTATCTACAATTCTCATTTATAAAGTACTTCAATTTAGCCGTATGTCCTTCTACACTGCATTTCAAGAAAATGTTTATCAGTAAAAATGTAAACTTTCAAATTTATTAGCAATATTAAACACAAATGGATCATTATCCACCATATTTTAACAACTGCATAAAAGGGGCTTTGGTTCATTTATTTGCAGCGACAATGGGATGAATTATTAAATCTCCTTAAGTGCTGTCCAGTTTTAATGTAACATTTATTTTCATGACATCCATTCAAATGCAAAGTGTGACTATTCAGCTAAATTGTACTCAATAGGTACCACCACACTGTCTCTCACCATTGCGAGATTTATGGCTATAAAAGAGGGAAAGAGACCGTTTCTAGTTGGCTTCCCATTATTACAATAGCTCTTGAAAATTGTTTGTGGAGTAAACAATAATTTCACTGTTAAAGCAAATGTCCAATATCAGCTAAAGTCTTTCTAGCAATGGACACTGAGGTCTGTACTTTCACTCCTCCAAGAAAAAGGGCCTTCTGAGGGCGAGAAGACGGAGCTAAAGTCAACACTTCTGACCTCTAGTCCCTGCCCCAGACACTCACTGCACAAATAGCCAGCAAGCATCTCCCACTTACTTTGTTTCACAAACAGAAGTATTAAAATTATACCAGAAAAACGTTAGGATGCTGGTATAATTTCCAGAAATTTCTTGTTTAGTGCTCTCTGGTGATCCCTTTGGCCTGAGGCAGAGCATTCAAATTCCACATTTCTCTTTTGGGATTGTGCTTTCTTCATTCCAGATGGTTTTGTGCGCCAAGGGACTGTATTCTAGAATTTATCTACCAGGTATCCTGTGCTCCTGTCTTGCAAGTATTTTTTCCCTTCTGAATTAGAAAACTTCAGCTCTTACTGATGTTAGGAAAGCACAGTTCCACCTTCGGTCATTGAGACTCTGGTCAGGGAGCCTGCTGCCTCTCTTCTATCCCTCTGCACCTGTTCTCACATCCCCGTTAGGGAGCCATTGGTGTCTCTGTGTTGAGCAGATAGGTACTGGGACAGCAGACCAGCCTGCTGTGATTAGGGCCCATCAAACAGCTTAGGAATCTGATTAAGTCACTGTCCTGAGACATCCTCCTCATGCAGGAGAAAGTCCTCTATTGATGCTGTCCCTGGGCTGGGACTCTACAGATCATTACCAGCTTCCCCCATACGCGCAGAGTACAATTCCTTCCTCTGTTACAGAATTGAACACATGACTACCTGTCTGTTTGTTTACTCAGCTCGACTCTCTGCAGGTAAGGACTATGGCACAGTCTTCCAGTATTTGCTGACTATAAACGTGGGCACTAGAAAGATATCTGGGCCAAGGGGGGAGTTGGTTCAGAAAATGAAAAGCACATGGACCCTTGGATAGGGACAACACAAGAGTACATTACTTACAACAGTTCAGTGCCACTGCAGCAATGAGGATGACAAATCTGAATGCTTAGTCAACATCCACACTGCCCTCAGGAAGGAAGTCAGAAATGCACATGAATGCACACAACATCGAGGACTGTGGTGGAGACAGGCCCAGACTGCATGTTTCACTTGTTTATCCCCGCCGGTTATTGCAGATGCTGGCATTTGTGAATGCTCTCTTAGTCTAGTCATTCTGAATGCTCAGGAGTATAAATAAGCAGGTATATAAGTCTAAACTTTGGAAATGAGTCTGTCAACCCAACTTCCTTTACTGAGGAGTGATCCAGTATCTGAAGATGTTTGGAAATGAGTCAGCTAAGGCAACTTCTTTCACTGAGAAGCTATTCACTATCAGAAGATGTACATCTGGGAGTCAAATAACTCTAGTAACAATCCTGTATGAAACACGGCCGACACAGGTAACAAGTGCAGACTTGAGACTTCTCAACAACCAAGTGGTTGCTAAGCTTTCGGTACAAGTCCCTCGAGACACGGGTCCCACTTGAGGACCTCCAACCACCAAGCTCCACCTATACAACAGACTCAGCCCTCCAGACACAGGTGGTCAAGCTCCACCCTACCTCATAAAAAGCCCAAGATCACAACTTGAACCCACAATCCCTGAGCTCGAAATCCCAGTAGGACTTGAAACCCCACCAATTTCCCCTGGAAATCTCTACCCTGGAAAACTCTGCCCTCAAGAAACCCTACACAAGCCTGCCTCTCTCTCTCAGTTCTTTGCTGCTTCTCCCCAAGCAGAGGCGCCACCCTCCTGTGTCTTTCCCAAAAGATCTTGTGTGAGGTCTGTTGTATGGTGTCACTTTGTGCTATTCCTTGGCTCCTGACAGGACACCCTTCCCCTCAAAGCCGTAACACTTGCATTGGGGAAACTTTTCCCTCAGAGCTGCGACACTTACACATGGCCCTTGGTGGACAATCTTTGGCTGGTGACATGAAAACATGGGTTGGCTTATTCTTAGAAAGCGGTACTGCTTATTAGGCTTATGATCTCTAAATTGGAATCATGGGCTTTTCAACTACATTAACTATTGTGTATGCACAGATATGTGTGGGCCACATTCACAGTGACATACCTGCCGGTATCAGATAATAACTTGAGATCGTCAGTTCTCTCTTTCCACTGTGTGGAACCTGGGTATCAGGCTCAGTGGCTAGAACCTTTACCTGGTGAAGGTCTTCTCTTTATCAAGACAGAAGCCTTAGGGATGGAATTGGAAATTTCCTTATCTTGATCTTTGTGATGGTTACAGGAATGAGAACATGTGTATAGGCAACCTTCTATCTAATTTTATAATTCTATATAATTGCGCCCATATTCCCAAAAAATGTTTATAAATGTTCTTTTACATTTAAAGGGGGATATGATATAGGTATGAATAATTTGTATTAGTATAGATTTTGCTTTATTGATAGAGATTTATGGTCAATTTTGTTATATGTATATGTATTTCTGATATTGATTAAGGTATTGTGATTGTGTAGTTCATTATTAAAATGTAATGTATAATTAGGAAATATAGGTTGTTGATGGATAATCATAAATAATAGTCAAGTTTGTAGTCATGTTAGTTAATATTTTCTAGATGTGCGTAGATATATTTTAGATAGGCATTCTTCATATTTTTCAAAGATTATAGATTATGGCATTTTAAATGTTTTAATAACTTAGGACTTTTCATGACAATGAGACACTCTGCTCCTGGCAGCACCAATCTACTTCAAGAGGAAGATGGGCATCGAAGAGGCTCGTTATGGAGTTTGATAGCCATTTGGGCAAGAAACTGCTCTTGCCTGGACTATTGCATAAACTGGACACAGAGAACCCACAGAGAGAGGACTACTGAACTTGCCTAAGGTGAGATGATCTTTCGGGGTTTCTGATTCATGAAAGAGTCTGTGAGACATTCTGCAGGACACAACAGATAGTGACTGAACTGACTTTGAATTTTCCTGCTTTATGGAAATGTCTGCTGGATACCATGGGCCTGAAGGCTGAAGATGGATGCCCCAACGGTACAGAGGAACTTTGGGTGACTGTCCAGGCAGCGAGATGTCTCTGTCATTTCTAGAGTTTTAAAAGTTGCTTTTTTCTTGTTTGCTTAGGTAGTATTGTATCTTTCTGGAGTCTTTGATGGAGTTAAGAATAGTTAGTTATAGTTATAGTTTTCCTTAGTTATGATAAAGATTATTGTAACTTTTACTTGATAACTGTTTTGTTATATGTAATTTTGCTATGTTAAAGTTAAAGCCTTTTTTTTTTGTTTAAACCGAAAAAGGGGAAATGATGTAGGAAGGTCATTGGTTAAATAAAAAGAAACTGCTTGGCCCTCATTGGTTAGAAGATAGGTGGGAGGAGTAAACAGAACAGAACGCTGGGAGGAAGAGGAAGTGAGCTCAGACTCCACAGCTCTCCTCTCGGGAGCAGATGCCTGAGAGAGACGCCATGCCCCGCTCCTGGGATGAAGCTTCGACCCAGGATGGACATAGGCTAGAATCTTCCCGGTAAGCGCACCTAGGGGCGCTACACAGATGATTAGAAATGGTCCAAGCAATGATTAAATGAATACAGTTTGTGTGTTGTTATTTCGGGCATGAGCTAGCCAGGCAGCCGGGGTGCTGGGGATGCAGCCCCGCCACCCTTATTACTACATACGCCAGAATTCCCTCCATATCTTATCAACTGATTACAAATGGAAGATCACTTTAGTTTTCTACTGTGAACTGTTTAGATGGAAATAAAGTTCAGGGTTTTTTAATTTTTTTTAAAAACATTACAATTGTTCTATAATGATTCTGAACAATATTTTTTTATTAATCAGTAGAATAGTCACTGGTCAGTCATTAAATGCTTAGCATCTGTCTCTTAAGCATCTGTCATGAAGTAGGTATGTACAACACCTCAAGGAGATTTGAGCATTTAGGATTCTGCGAGGATAGGCAGGCAAGGACACAGAAATGTGCTGTGTGCTATGCAAGGCTGATGAAATAACTAAGATGGCAGCAGGTGACTTTTATTTCCAGCACAGATGACCTGTGGTCTTATCTGCTTAGTCTTAATATAAAGCTCCCAGTAGGAAAAGGACCCAAGAGAACCACTTTCTCTGTAGTCCTCATTGTCCTTTGTCTTGTTAAACTCTTATCAGTAAAACACTCTGGCACGTGTGGTTAAGACAGCCCCTTTAGGGGGTGGGGTTTGCCTCGGGCGAATGCCTACAGATAAATGGGCACCGCAGAAGGTGGCTCCGGCCCGTTTGTTTGTTTGTTTGTTTGTTTGCTTTTTGAGACAGGGTTTCTCTGTGGCTTTGGAGCCTGTCCTGGAACTCCACCAGTCAAATTACAGTTAGTCACATCTTAAAACAGGTCTCCTTTCTTACTGATTTTCAAGGCTCTCTAGTTTTGTCTTTCTCATTAGTCAAGGCTGATACACAGTGGTGCCCTTTGGAGGCAGATGGCACCACAAACTGCCTCAGTTCCCAATTCATGAGTTAATGAGATGCCTTACACACAAGCACAGAAGACCCTTGTACGGCAGCTATAGTGCAACACATTGTCCTTTCCTGACCTGCCGATCACCTTGCTTGATTGTTTTCTTTCCTCTTGTAAAAGCCCCCCATAATCTCATAGTGCACTATTAGGAAGTGTAGCCTTGGTAAAGTAGGTGTGGCTTTGTTGGAGGAAGTGTGTCACCATGAGGGTGAACTTTGAGGTCTCCTATGCTTAAGATACCTCCCAGTGTCACAGACCATTTCCTGTTGCCTTCTGATCAACCTGTAGTCTGCACCATGTCTGCCTGCAGGCCATCAAACTCCCCACCTCCATTCTCCCTGTCATGATGATAATGGATGAAACCTTTAAGGCTGCCCTACGCCAATTAAATGTTTTCCTTTATAAGAGCTGTTGTGTTAATGGTGTCTCCTCACAGCAATAGAATCCCTAACTAAGGCACCTTCTTACAAAGTTCCTCCTCTGTGAACAATCTGGCACTAAATCCTCAGAAGAGGAGATAAACAAGTAGGTTATATGTGCCTGTGTGTTTCACATGTGCCTGTCCAGAGGAAAGGCTTCATAAACAATGTGAAAGTCAAAATCTAGGACACCTGGAGCAGCCCCTTGCTGTGCAATACATAAAAACAAGTTGACTCTGTCCCATAATATAGGTAACCTATATGTATTTTTTTCACCCATAGAATCTTTAAAACTAGTTGTTCCTTCCTCCCTCATTCCCTGTCCTCCTTCCTCCTTCTCCTTTTAACCCTCTGTTGTTGTCAACCTGGTTGACATCAAAAAAAGATCCTATCAAAAGAGCTGCTTTCTTCATCAAATCAGCTATTGTTAGCAGATATCAACCAGAACTCTGGTGTGAACAGCTGACTTCTCTGGAAGGACAGGGGTGAAGAAAGTCTTTGGATCAACACCTGAGTATCCATCCCCTACTCCCAACCATTTATAAGCAATTCTACCCTAATTGCAGGTGACTAGCTGGAGGTGTGAAGCCTGGGGGAAAGTTAGCTGAGAGGGACTCCAGCTAAGCGGCCAAGGGAGAGTTAGCACCTATGTTAGACACAGTCTTTCCAATGTGGTTGCTTAAGGGTCACCAACTCTACTCAATTTTCAAAAAGAAAAAAAAAATTAAAAAAATAGTCTTTGAGAACACAGAAAAAACTTTTTGAGCATTTTACCTAGTGTTGCACTTATCTCATTGTTACAGTGATTTTAACATTTAAGAGCTGTTGCTTCCATAACCAAACACAAAATATAAATTTGACATAGCAAATGCATCACCTTTCTGTTCTACCTGTAATTCTGCCTACATCACATAAAAAGTTAGAATACAATGCAACTTTGAGAATCATAAAAGAAAGGTGACTTAGTGGTGGAATATATTTTAACTGATAAGCTTTGCTTTTGGCTTATTGTTGTGACAAAAAAAGATCATGTAAAGCATTACTTTTTAATGCTGGAAAACTAAGAATAAAGTACATCAAGAAAGTAATATACATACTCTATCATTTCTTGCTTTTAAACATTAAACTATATAAAAAATTAAAGAGTTGTTTTATAGTCAACTGTTTCTAGTTCCTCAGAGAAAACACAAACAGAAATAAAAATGTTTTTATTATTGATTTAGTAACCACCTACATTAAGACTAAAACAATCTATTATGCCAAAATTATTAAATACATAAGCAACTATTTGCTAACTTAGGTTAAAAGGAAAGAACTGATCTGTGTTGGCTGAGAAGGCTGTGTTAGCCCAGGCTTTCAGGAGCAGCTCTGGTTTATTGTTACCTGCCCGGGTTTTTGAGAGGACATACAGCTCCATCTCCTTGGGATGATCAACTGTAATGATGTTACACAAGTGACTTAAGAGAAATCTATCCTGACAGGAAAATCTCCCATCCAGAATTTTTTTATAATTAGTACAGTCCTGCTGTACTGTTCTCTCAGATTTTGTACTTGAAGTGTACTTGTGCTCAAGTCCCAGGGAAAAAGCATGGGTTTTTAATGCAGCTGATAGAGGCTGACCTGCCTTGTGTGTCTAAAATACATTGGCTTAGCTGGAAGCAACATTTCAAAGGGATGGATGCTGTTCTGGGCACCTTTCTTCTTTGGTTCTGATCCTCAGACCTCCACATACCTTATCACTACATTCCTTGCTCTTGGCCTTTCCCCCAGGTTCAGTGGAGAGTCCAGCCTTAGCACAGAAGACAGGAGGCTGAGGGATTGATTTCCTGTGTGGTTCTCTTTGCCAGGTCTTGGTTTAGCTGTGGCTAGGCTGGGCCCTGCCCTCCTGCCTCAGATCACAGTTTATTTAGGACAACACATTTCTTGCTCTATCTCTCTTCCAGCACTTTGCCTCTTACCTGGGGCCTGGGTGTGTTAGCCTTCAAGTATTTTGCTTTCTCTTCCTGAACCTCTGCCTCCTGCTCACATCTCTGTAATAAGGACCATTATTACCTATTATAATTCTATTACCTCTTAAGGCAATTTTAGATGCACATAAAACATGGTTTATTATTTTAGACATTTTGCATACAGTTGTGCAGTGCTCAATATCACCACAGCTCCTTAGATCTGTATACACTAAACACAGCCCACCCCTCTACTCTCTTTTAATCCCTGGTAACCCCCATTCTACCTCCTCCTCTTTGACAGTGGCTGCTGCAGACCTCTCTTCCAAGTGGAATATTTGTGTTTATATATGCAGGAGAAGGGTGGAGGCAGGGTGTTTGTTGCCTTTTTGTTTTGTTTTGCTTTGTGACCAAATTATTTTACTTAGTACAATGTCCCTAGAGTTCATCTATGTGGCAGAGGTTTTCTTTCAAAGGAAGCCTTCAGTGTCTTTGACAGGCCATGTGCTGATATCCCGGAGAGTAGTAAGAAGGCATAACCAGTGAGACATGCTGCTTACCTTTTCTGCACATCAGGACGGGACAGAGTAAAGGAAAACTGTTCTCCACCAAGAGCCACTTTACTGAGGAAGGTCTTACAGAGGACCCTGGTATGAGCTCCCTGGGAGAGCAGAGGTCTCTTTGCAGTCTACACTCACTAATGCCCAGGAAGACATGATGTCTTAAAGAGAGGCCTTTATGTTTGGGGTTCTCTGCTCACTTCAGTACTTTTCTTTCATAAACGGAGGACTGAACCCCTAATGGCACAACCCAGAGCATTCCCGTCAAGCCTGCCTTGGCTGAACAGCTTTCTGTGAAATGCCTTCTCTGCCGGTCACTCAGGAGAGAAGGGGAAGGGGCTGTGAGTAGAGCGGTGCTGAAAATAGTGAGAGGGGACAGGCATGCAGGTGGCAGCCTTGTTAAGCTGGAGTGTCTAATCCCAGAAGAGTTACTGAAAAAGATAAAAAAGCTCAAGGTTTGGCTTGGTGCGCAGAGCACAGTGACACAAATTCACCAGGTGGTGACATCGATATCCCAAAACAAAGCATGTCTTGTTATCAAGCCAAACTCATACTCAAAATATCACAGCGTTAATTCAACAGAATAAAATGTCCCCTGGTTTTGACATAAATGGGAAACAAGAATTGGAAAGACTACATTGAGACTTCAAACAATTTCAAATTGGGCCATTACCAATGCGTCTGAGTCTTTACATGAGTCCTGGACATCTAACTGAAATGACTGAGTGATATCCATTTCTGAACGGGAGCAGATGACAGTGTAATATGACTAAGCTCTATGCTGATGGGAGATGAGGAGGTGTTGAGACAGGGTTTCTCTGTAGTTTTGGAGCCTGTCCTAGAACTAGCTGGTCTTGAACTCACAGAGATGGAGCGGCCTGCCACTGTCTCCCGAGTGCTGGGATTAAAGGCGTGCAACACCACTGCCCGGAAGAATTAGCATTTCTCATTAACACATAATGAAAATAACACAAAGAGGGGGAACAAAGAACTAGCTATTATACATCTGAGACTGACTAGCTGCACCACATCGTGGGGAGATGAAGAAACTGACTAGCTAAGACACAGTAAAGATCCAATGAGAAAAGAGAAACCCAAATAACAGATTAGCTAAGCATAATTCAATGTGTGCCATCAATTTCTTCAATACTAATTTCCACATTCAAAGTTTATTAACAAAATCTACATGTAAGCCTCAGTGCTGTACATATGAAACACATGGATTTGGGGTCATGGTATTTTCTTCCTCCCACCCAAACTCTGAAGAACACCTCATGCCTACTTGTGCTTCGCTGATCAAAACATAGGGGTGCTCTTTGTATTTAATTTGGATTTTGAACATGCTAAAAATTTTAAGGTAGTAAAGAAGAGATTTACTTAAGGCAATTTAGGAGACCGTCACCAGCTATCTTTTTGCTAGTTTATTGTAATCATGAAAAGCTCTTTAGGAGAGAAGCCCTAATCAACCAGTATGAAGACAATGGGGCCCCATCACTCTGTGAGTGAATGCCAAGGGCTACAGTCCAGCAAGGCAGCTTGTTCATGGCTCACAAACAGAGGACTGAACTCACAAATGCTTAACCTACACGATGAAGGCAACATCCCTTGCTGATACCCCTGGTTACATCAAAGGAAGACATCAGGAGTGCAGGGAGGAAAGGGCTGATTGATAGACATAGAGGAGTCACTGTGAGTACAGGAGGTAGGGCCATCGGAGCTGCCACTGTCTTTTCATTGACATCATCGGTAAATGAAGAGTGCATTGATTTTTTTCCCCTTATGAACTTTATGAGTTCATCTCTCTAGGAAAGTCAGCAGCAGCTGTTTTGGATACAGACACATCTGTCTTGCTGTTCTTGACAGCCCTATCATGTTAGTGCTCTGTAGTAGCAGGAGCATTTCAGCAGGAAAATGAAGTGGAATTGAAGTGATGTAGCTACCTCCTGTGGGCATGCTCTCCTCATAGCACACACAGAGAGCAGCTCTGTTACCCCTGGCAGATCAAAAGAGAGATCAAAGCAGGGCCTGCCTAAGTAAAGACAGCTAGATGGAAAAATAGCACCTTTTTTATGATTGCTGGTAATATTAAAATGTATTGAATATTGTAAAATGCAAAACTGATGAGTATATCTGTAAATACGTAGACACTGCCTGGCCCATCTGTTCTAGGTACCAGCTGCACAACACTACTTGGCAGGCTTGTGTCTACCTCTCCCTGTCACAAAGTACTCACTTAAATCAATTTTCCTTTTGGTGAGGTTGGTAACAGGTATGATGACAAGTTTATGTCAGCTCAGAACTTAACGCTCATAGTCATTTGTTTGGTGTGAGCTTGCAGTTTCTGTCAGGATACTGACTCCACTTTTCCCTCTTGTTTCACAGGTGCAACTTCAACACCAGTGCCATGATAATGCTAACTTACTTCTCGAAAACTAATGCCATTGAACTAATGGAGAGATGCTCAGCACTTAAGAGCACTGGCAGCTCGTGCAGAGAACCTGAGTTTGTTTCCCAGCTCTCACATGGAGGCTCACAACTGTCTGTGACTCCAGTTCCAGGGGACTCTTATGCCCTCTGCTGGCCTCCAGGGGCACTGAATGCATGTCGTGCATATATAAACCTAAGTAGAAACATATAAATTCAAATAAATTTTTAACAAAGATAAACTATTGACATTGAAAGAAAAATTATAGTTATAAATAACAATTGAGGACAGAAATATTAACTTAGAACAAGATATACAGTGTTATTCTTTATATTCTTAATATCTTTAGGAGAGGCAAGAAAGACACAGTAGAGTTGCTAAGATAGCTATATGGGCATGGAATATGTTTGAAACAGTGGAGGATCCTGGGATGGAGAAGCAGATGCAATGAGATGAAACCGGGTGACCTCTATTATACTATTCTCTCTGCATGTATAGAAAAGCGGAAGTGTCTCAAGTAGACCTAGCACATCTTATGTAAAACAAACCTCCAACTTCATCTTCTTGGGCTGTGAGAAAGCTCAGTGGGTAAAGGCACCTGCGTCTAAGCCTGAATGCCCGAGTTCAAGATGTTCATAAAATTAAATCTCTAACACCAAGTCCCCATGGGTCCTGCTGAATGCTCTCTTGAGTCATGTTAGGGAAGCTTAAATTTCTAGCCCAAGTTCTAACAAGCTCCCAGGTGCTAGGATTCTGCTGGACTCTGGGTCACACTTGAGGAGCACGGAGAAAGAAAACCACAGCACCCAGTGGCTACTTAACTACAAACAACCCTTTTTTCTATGCAGGTCACTTGGTAGGCACAAATATGAAGAAAATAGTGGCTTTTATTAATATGGGTAAAGGAGAAAGAATATTCATTCATTATCACGCTTCAAAAACCACTGCCCAAACAGTTGAGCCATCACGAGAAAAGAGCCCAGAAGATAATGATGTGAGACAAGACTTAAGGCAGTTTAAATAAATCTCTACTCTCCAGCAGACCTAGTGTTTACATATTAAGGAGCTTTGTACCAGAACTGCGCTGTCATGTTTCTGCCCAGAAGCTGTCAAGATAAAGTTTACTATCAATTACTGCTTTACAAGTATAAAATAAGTTAAGCTGTCATCATTTTCTCTGCCAGAGATCCTAAACTGTCAAAGAATGCCAATTTTTAATCTGACACAGAGAAGAAAATTATCTGTTATTCTGACCTCTAATTTCTTGACATTTTAATGCCATAATTGCTGTGGTTAGTGCTGGTTCATGACTTCACCTGTCAGGGAAGAATGAGTCAATAACCTTAAGCTATTTCTCAAATTTTAGTACTAACTTCAAAGCTGAAAATTCTAGGCAGATCATAGAATTTTTAAACAAAGGGGACATGTTAGTTTTTTATGGTGATGTTTAGCATTTTAAAAAACATTACCTTAATTAGTCAAATTGACATTATAAAACAAACGGAAAAAACTAGCCTTCTTGTGGGTTTATATATTAATGATCTTTGCATTAAAAATATCAAAATAATCTTCTACTTTTTTTTTTTTAGGAATCTGTGCTCAATCTTTCAGACTGAAGCATCTCTCTCAAGTTAGGGTCTAGTTGGGTAGGTCTACAGGGTTCCAAAAGGGATGTTGAAACCAGTACTGCATTTTCCCATGGGTCTTTCTCAGTGATAATGTGCAGGGAGGGCATAAACGACCATCAGCCATAGATGCACTATCTACAGAGCTGTGTCTCACGGCCATGGAGGCTGAGTCTCGCTTTGTAGAGCAGCTGAGATAGTGAGTGAGATTCCACACTCTGGCTCTCTTCAGCTATCCTGGAGCTCTTGAGTGGTTCGTAGCCTTTGTAGAAGACTGCTCTTGAAGCTCGTAAATGGTAGGACAGGACATTTTGTAGGAACATGTTTCATTCTAACTTATTTACTGACACTATTGGGAATGAATGACAGGGAATGATAGTGGGTAATAGGAGAGAAAAAAGTTAATTCGTATTCCTTAAAAGCCCTCAACCTGTTGTTTGCACCACACTAATGGTCTTTTGTTGCCCGTGAGGAGGTGAAGCAGCTTCCCCAGCAATCCTGAATTGCTAGTGATCTTCAAAGCCAGTGCAAACACCTCTGCTGACTTGTGTTAGGGCCTGTGCTGCTGGAGGGAGGAGGTGTGTTACGGGAGCATCACAGCTCTAAGAGACAACAACTCAGACACCTGGGCAAGGACTGAGGAGGAAAGGATGCACAACCTAGTTTGGTTCTGAGGCTGGCAGCAAGTGTTTACTCAGAAGGAGATGCTCAAAGGAGCCAAGTCCTAAACAGAGACATCCGGCCTAGCACTAGACAGTCTGCATTACTTTTTATTATTGGGGTAATAAAAACCCATAATGTAACAGATTCTGTTCAGAGCATCTACATAATAAGCAAACACAAGGCTGGACCCGTTTTTGCCCAGCAAATCAGTGACAAGCACACATTTTGTGCTACAGCTCCCACGGTGCGATGAGTAAGGCTTGTGAACAACTAATTGGCTTTGCCACTGTCCAGAATAATGGCGTGACAGCTGAAGAAGCCGACACCTTCAGTGAGGTTCAAATACGCACTCTAATCATGGAAGGAATAACTCAATTTGAATTCTGGTGTCTTTTTCCTGGCCTATTTGTCTCTTTTTCAACTGACATTTAAGGGAAAAAAAAAAAAACCAAAAAAACAAAAACCCACTTTCCTATCACAATATGAATGATACCCAGTGGTTTTCCTAATATCCAATATGTTCAAATTTGTATTTTGTCTAACATAATCAGCCTCTAATTTCCCCCTTTAAATACAGAACTTTGTTGTAGGTGGGAAAAAGCATAATAAAATACCCAGGACCAAAGATGTCCATGAAGTTTATAAATCAAGTCCAAATTGGAACTGGGCTTGGACTATAAGGATGAACTATTCCAATTTTCTCTTTTCCGATTATAAAATTATTCACTATGGTTGGTTGAGAGAGTGAGTACCCTTGACTCCAGCATTCAGGAGGCAGAGGCAGGTGGGTCTCTCTGAGTTTCAGGCCAGAATGGTCTACACAGTGAGACCCTGTCTACAGAAAAAAATGTTGGAAAAGATGAATTTTGTTTGTAAAAAAATTATAAAATGGGTCTGTTATAGGCAAAGGGGTGCAGCTTTAAAAATTACTTCCCATCAAATAAGCTGATCAAAATTTAGGGATCCCTGAGGGCACTAAATTCGGCAAGTGTAGTGGTCTCTGGAGGATATTTCTCACTTTACAAACAATTTCACCATACCTGGGTTCTCCCTGGATCGCTCACCCTCTATCTGCTCCCACTCCCTTGTGCTTACGCTACTGTGCAACACAGCCTTTAATAACGTGCTTGAGATGTGTTCTCCAAGTGTTCTGCCCCAAGGGATCAGTGATCGTGTGCTCTCTCTTCCTTTTCTTCTCTGCTTGGAGCATGCAAATTGAGTCTTTATTTTATAGGATATGTAAGAAATGGATACAAGATTTTTTAAGAGAGCTTTATTTCCCAAATCTGCACATTTCCTACCTCTGATATGAAAACTGAAAAAGCATCCCAGTGCCTGGAGATGCAGCCACGACGGCTTGTTTTGCATACAACAGATGGCAGACTGCGGGTAGGATGGAGGGCAGGAGTACAGTCTCCTTGCATTAGCACTTACCTAGCAGCTGTTGCATCCTTCTCTGCCCACCTAGCCAAAGTCATTTTATGCATGGGAAGTTATTTAAATGCTATTTAATATGATTATTTTCACTTAAAAATACCTAAAATTCCCAACTGTTAGCTGCAGACTGAGAATTGTTCAGGCTGAGAACAAATGAGAATCAAGTACTACAATAGCATTCACCATACTGGTATAGATCTTTGAATGTTCCTTCTTGAAGGTTGTAAAGTTGGCTTTCGTTTTTAAAAACAAAAACCAAAACCATATTGCTTATTATTTTAGGCAATTACTCATAGTTAAATATTCATCTAAGCCTCACCCATTAATAATATACTTAATTATAAATTTTAATGAAGATTTGGAAGTAAAATTACAGTTCTGCATTAAAGTATTTGAATTTAAAAATCCCAACATATTGGTCACATTGCTTGATTTTGATATATTTCCTTTTTTTCCTCATTTGTCAAAAGCCTGAAACGTATGTGTAAAAGAGTTAGGCTGAAAGATTTGCAGCTCAGGATACCCACCTCCCGGAGCACTGGATCTGTGATGCTGTCCAGGTTTACGGAGGCTTCATAGGTCAAGTAGTGAAAAACATTCAGAGCACGGACAGCCTCGGGCCCTCGTTGTTTGTAGCCAAATATAAGGTCGATCCACTGGTGGAGCTGGCAAGAAACAAATTCACTTTCCAGGGCCTGAAACAAATCAAGGAAAAATGAGACTAAATTTAGCAAGGCTCCATCTCATTTCCTTACTGTGACATATTCAGCGTAAATAAGGACACTGTGCCTTTACATTCTATTTGATTTGTACGTATTAGATCTTCAGTCCTCAGAAGTGGCAGAAGACTATCTTTAATAAGGCACAGAGCTAAGTAAACTTCTCTTCACAAATGTTTGCCATTCTCTAGGCTTCATTATGTACACAACACAAATGTTCATATTAAATACATTTTTTTTTACAAAAACACAACCATGTTCAAAAGAAAATAACTTGCAATAGCTGTTTTAATGCCATTGTATAATAATTTCACTTCTGATTTTTAAACACTAGTTTAAAATTAAACTGTTTTATATGAAACTTTGATATGGGTTTATTTTTTTCTGAATGAACTCCTCCAGCTTGCCTCTAAGATGTTTAGAAAGGAAGACCTTTTTTCCCTTCATCATGCCAGGAATCAAATCAGCTGATACAGACTTTGGGAAGCACCAGGCCATCAGGGACATCTGCTAGTCAGTGGGGGAAAGTAAGTTAGAGGGTCAATGAGCACGGTGTCTGGGAAGGGTTGAGAAGAAGAGGCCCTTTGTGTCTAGCTCTCTTAGACACTCTGAGTTTGGAAATGGCAAGTTAGGCAAGTGTTTGAGTGACTTCCTTAAACAGGCTCGGTGATGTTTTTATTTGTGAGATAATTAGAATGTGATTTTATTTAAGAACCACTAGAAGCTCCCTGGAATCACTAGACAGGTGGGCTGGAGTTGGTTCAGACATGGATGGAAACTGTAGTTGGTGCTCTGCTGTCGGGAGTAATTCACTCCTTCACTTCTGGTCCAATCAGAGCAGGCAGGGTGCCAACCTTGCGCACAGAAAGGTTTGTACTCAGCTTTGCAAGTTCTCTCTGTGTATGACTGTGTTTCATAAACTACAGTAAACGTGTGAATTCACTCTCTGGTTGCTTGCCCTAGTTTTTTAGGTGGTAACCTGTTTTTGGAATTCATATACTTAACAAATAACTTTCAAAGGAATCCTCTCAAAACTGTACTCTCAATAGTGCCTTTTATCTCTTCCCACTTAATACTCCATCCCTGCCATTCTCTTCCTGATTACTTTTTTAAGAGTGCCACTTATAACAATCACTCTGTAGAATTCTTATCCAAAAATCTAAGTACTAAGATTTTGTGAAAATAGCATTTACTTACTAAAAGTAAACAGAATTTTATGCTCCATTTTACTGATATTAAAATAACCATTCAGACCAGAATATGAGCAACGAGACAAAAATAAAATGATCAGTTAAATTTTTGTAGATTATATCTGTTTGTGTAATTTTTGTCAATTCAGTATCATAGTCAATTTAAAAAATGAGTATAATTGTTGGCCATCATGTCAATGCCATTTCTACATGAGAGAAGGATATCTCATGATATATGCTGAATATCATGCAGGGTCACTGTTGAGAGGTCACATTCAAATCTCCTCCCAGGAACTGAGAACAGCTGTGGGATTAATACTTAATGGGAGTTTGGATTGTTTTTAACCACATGATTTGCTAGACAGCAACCATGTAAATAAATCTTAGAGCGACCACTGAAAGATTGACAGACATATTCTGTTAGGATAAAGTCATTATTGAATAAAATGGCTAACTCAATAATGAGGGACAGAGAGAATAATGCCTTTCCAGTACTCTGAGTTTTTAAAATGCGTTTATTCATCTCAGGACCCCTCTTTGCCTTCCTATTCCACCACTGGCAACAATGGTTAATGATTCCCGCTGCTCTGAAGAAACATCCTCTGTTGTGTGTGTGTCTGCTCTAGAGCCACGGCCTAGGACCTCATTCTTTCCTGTATGCCTGAGATCTGCCTATGGCAGCCTGTGTGCCGCCAGTTCACTGTTCCTCACACTGCAGGGACAGCCCGGGGGACACAGGCTGTGCCCATTTCCCTCCCACAGCTCTCGGATGGGTGTGAATTTCATCTGGAATAGACTAGTGCCTCACCTTCCACTCATGGTTTTAGTTTCCTCCTCCCAAGTCACTGCTGTTCTTTAGAAAGGCTGTCCTGTATCCAGTCCTAATCGTCCATAGTGCCTCAATATGCAGCCCCCTTTGGTGTGACCATGTTTCTAATTGTGGCTATTATGATAGATACAAAATGATAACTGTTTTAGCTTATAGTCCTCTGATTACTAAAAAATTAGATATTTTAAAGAAATGTTTATTGGTCTTCTGGGTATCCTAGAAATTACTTATCAAACCCTCTGTTCACTTTATTAATTTTTTTAAAAACTGTTTTCTCTGTGTAGCCCTGGAACTCACTCTGTGGACCAGGCTGGCTTTGAACTGAATGTTCCCATGCTCATGTATGTGCCCTTTGATGCCAGAATACCATATCCCATTTCCTGGAACTGGAAGTTACAGGTGGTTGTGTGCAGTTGCATGTGGGAGCTGAGACCTGAATCTGGGTCCTGCAAGAGCAGCAAATACTTTTAGCATCTTAGCAAATGTATATGAAGTTGCACTTGCTCTTTTATTTTTCTTAATTTCCCCTTTAATTACTGTTGGAATCACAATCCTATTACCCTCCTAAAATGGCTTTCCATGATTTCTGGGGGGCACTCTGTATAAGAATTGAGTTCATTATCTCTTGAAAATTTCAGTAGAATTCACCTAAAAATAGAAGCTTTGGATTTTTCTGAGAGTGTAGAGAAATTTCACTCAATTTCTGTAAGGCTTCTAGGCATCCATTTTTATATTTTAATATCTTGCTTGGTATTAATCCATTTCCTCTCAGCTTTGAATCTTATTAGTTCATAGTTTTCATAATAAATTTAATGAAACTCAAAATCTTTCTGCTATCTACTGTTATTTGCTCCAGTGTAGTCTACACAATAGAGGCAGCATGATGAATCAACTGACAACGGCAGTTAAATGCTCTGGATAGCTTAGTTTTTTCGTTCATAAAATTAAATGAGGTAGGAGTGAAGATGACAAGTCTTATTAATAACTACCTTGTTCATCACTATGAAAGAGGAAAAGAAAACCCAAGTTTAGAACACTTGAAAGCTAAATCCAGTTCAAAGTCAAATGCATATCCAGGAACTGGATATTAACTGTCACCTCACGTGGAGCGGAAGTCCACTCCACGGCTGCTCACTGCACTTCAAACGGTACTTACCTGCTACTGAACACATGCCTGTGCTCATTTGTTTTTTTTTTTCAGAGCTTTTTTTGCATGCACAGACACACATTACACTTTGAAATAAGATTTTAGTACAGTGCTTACGCTGGAAAATATGAAAAAATACTCGATTACTAAGCTATTAGTGTTGTAATGGCCCTAATAGCTTCTTGAACATCTCCTTGCACATCTCGAGGCAGAGGCAATTGCTTTAAGCCTAGATAACCCAATTTCCAATCCATAAGTCTACCCTGGGGATGGGGAAGGAAGGAAGTGAAGGGAGATATGCAGTAGAGTGGTGTCTTTCAGATGGATAGCACCTACCTAAATCTCATCCCCATCTCTGCCCATGGGAATTACATGGGAAGTCTTACACTAATGCACTTGGGATAAAGCCTCTCTAAAACTCAGGAAAACGAAAAAAGGAAATTTACTGTGTGAATTCTTTTATATACTGGAATGCAATT
The DNA here is from genome assembly GCF_018167655.1 of Microtus oregoni. Taxonomy (NCBI): domain Eukaryota; kingdom Metazoa; phylum Chordata; class Mammalia; order Rodentia; family Cricetidae; genus Microtus; species Microtus oregoni. The sequence goes on along the minus strand of NW_024543069.1, from coordinate 21,984,588 downwards.
TCTACCTCTTCTATACTAAGTAAAACAGACAGAAATCTTAAATAAATAAATAAATAAATAAATAAAAATTACAGATTTTTAAAGAAACTTAGATTGACTGTACATTTCTCCCTATATTTGCAGTGATTTGTACTCTATGGATGATCTTTTATATGTGGTATATTTAAATAAATCTATTATCTTTTCAAAAAAATACATCCATCCTTTTATTCTATCAAAGATCTGTTTTCAGTAAAAAAAAAAAAAAAACTCTCTGAATACCTGTATTCAAGCAGATAATGAGAAAAGCATTCAAGTTCCTCTAATGTCTAGGCTAGCTTTTTTCTCCCATGATTGCATTGAAATTTTAGTAACTGTAACTTTAGTTACTCAATTACTGTTTTAAATAAACATAATTGGACATATATTTGTGTTATATTTATGTTTTGTGTTATATACATAATATGTTTTAAATAAACTTAATTGGACATATACATACATACATACATACACACATATACACACACACATATATGGTCATGTTATGTGGCATAGGCCAGATTTAAACTTATCATGGGTCCCAGGCTGGGCTTGAACTCTCAGTGCTTCTCCTGTCTCAGTAACCTGAGTGCTGGGATAATATGCCTAGTTCAACAAAACTGCTTTAAATGATTGTGGTGGGTAATGTGTGTTAAAATATTCTACAAATAGCCTTAAATTACATGATTGATGGCTGGATGTACTATAACCCAAGATGATTTCCTGGGTCTCCCTGCCTACAAATGGCTCACTACAATACAACTGACTTCTTTCTCTAACCCCAGTGCATGGAAGCCTATTCATGGAGCAGACTTCAAAAACCAACCATTTTCTTACACCCTAACCTCACCAGGTTCCTCCATGCTTAACTTAGTCAGCATATCCCTGCACACCCCAGCCTTTCAAACTCTTCATTGCTGCCTCTGGAATTTTTCAGGGTATTCTAATACAGATAAAGACTCCATGGGGGCATAGGGCACAGAACCTAGGTCTGATCCCATGTCTTTCTGCCCCTTTCTCATTGGCCGGAGAGCCACTTCATCTTGTGTATTTCTGAGTTGAACCCATTCTTGTCAGGTGTTTATTCTTTCACTTGTCTTTTCTTCTGTGAGAAAAGGGGGCATGCATGCTCTTCACAAACATCCTCTTGTCATAACACAGTGGCAGCACACACAGTTACCTGTGAAATCTATTTACATACAAATTGGAAAGTGCAATACAAAAATAAGGGATTATTACCAAGTAACACTTCATTGTTTCAAAAGTATAGTGCGCATCCTCAGTTAGAGAGCATGCCTTGGAGACAGACAGTGTTCTAGATCCTAGGGACAGGTGACAAAAAAGATAAAAACCTCTGATTTCCTAAGCATATGCTACCAAATGCGAAAGAATAAGGTGAGTACCTGTCCCAAACTCTGGCCCATTTACCTACGCCAGACCCTGTCCTTGTAGGTATAAGGATAAGAAGCTGTCAACAGGTCAGAGTCTACTGGGGTAAGACTGACTTCAGTCTGTCTCCCTGCCCCATGCCATGCCATGCCATAACCCTCTTCCCTTCACCCTAACAAAACAAACTGAAATATTGGAAGTCTCTGCTATGTGTGCGCAGCCTCCATGCAATGCAGTCCTGACCCTTTCCCTGCTTCTGTAAGAGAAAGAAACTGAGAAAAAACTGTCACTAGTAAAAGTCACGGAGGGGACTGTCGGGTCTAACATTAGAGCATATGAAGAACGGACTAACTGCGTCTCACTACCTTCACTCTCCCCTCCATGTCCCCATTACCTCTAGAAATGCTTCCTGATGGATTTCAGTTCTACTCTGGCAGCCCCAGAACTCTCATGCTGACAGTAAGTTTGTTGGTCTGCCTTGATTGAAGAGAAGCACAATGAGGGTAGGGATTTTTGCCTGGTCAGTGATGTACTGTAAATGAGAACTGTCTGGAGTGCTCACTAGCTATGTTAAGTGAAGTGGACATCACCAGCATTCTTTTGTAAGAAAGATACTGCTTCATATGTTAGTAAAGTATCTGAAATTCAAACTGTTATCTACTATACGTTTTTCTTCAAAATAGGAAAAATTTGCAAAGGACGTGAAGCAGAATGAACAAAAGCCCAGGGCCTCAGTGGGCCGTGTGTGTATGTGCATGCAGCCTGTGCTCTTTGGCCCAGCCCTAAGACTCAACAGGGCAGAGGGCAGGGCAACATTATCACTTCACATCCATGGAAGGCCTTTTATTCTAAAACAAATTAGAAATGGGTAGATTATGATTGATGAAGCCAGCATTAGGGTAATACTATCAGAAAGACTTTCTATTTCTGTCCTTTGTCAAGAGGTCAGATGCTAATCATGTTAGAACTAAACACAAGGCTTTATCAATGCTTTGTAAGGAAGTTGGCTGTGATCAGCTTAGCTGTATGTAGATAAATTAAGCCCGTGCTTGCTTGCTGTGCAAAAAAAGCATTTAGAATTTACTGAGACGTCTACAAAAAGGAATGACATTAAGATCCAGGTTTTTTTCTAATGAGACCAAATTTCAAATTTTACAACTCCTCAGTGAAACATTTTTTTTGACTACATTCACTCACATCTTGGTCATTGTCTTCACAACACAGAAGCAGCTGTATGTGTTAGTGTCACAACAAAAGCAACAACACTAACTGCAACAACAGATTACGACCGCATCAGGACAAGCCAAAATACTAGGGGAGGACTTTGGTTGAAGAACATTATAGACAGATATGAACTATACGAGTCTGTGCAATCACCACGCACTAATAATAAAGCTTTGGTTCTCAAAGCTAGTTAATGATCTGCAGACAAGCAAAGGCTGCTGCCCATGTATGAGACACCTGTTCATCTGCCACAAACTATGGCAGAGCTCACATTTAAAAACCAGTCATGCTTTCCCTTTCCTACAACTATTTTTCTCTCCTTTGCCTTGACTTCTTAATGACAGCTTGAGAGGAGGAGGGAATGTTAATGGGTACAGGACACTAATCCACACAAAGAGATGAAGGACTCTTACCAGAGTGAATGTCATTTCTCTGGGATATATGACATTCTCATTTTGTACATCAGGCTCAGTACAAAGAACTCCTGTGAATAACTGGAGATAATCCTGGTCCATATTTACATGTAACAGACCATATTATACTCCCCTCCAGGCCTATTTCAGAGTAACTAAATCCTATAGGAACCACCCAATAAGTACACAGAAACTTTAACAAAATACTTAAGTAATGGGGAGTTGCCATCACAGAATTTAGAAAAGATGTAAATGCTTCTACATCGTACTTTATTTGGAATATAGGCTTTCTATATTATAGAAACACACACCAAATAAATGTAGCTTTGGCAAAACTTAGAAATACATAGCAAGCTGTTGATATTTAGTACAAACCCACTGTTTGCCATGATTCTGCACATCGGTATGATCACCCCATATCAGCAGATGGGGAAGCTGGCCAGAGTAGAGAATCTACGCTGTGGATGTAGACCTCAAGCTGGTGACCCTGAGAGTGGCCGTTGAGGATGCAGTCATACTTGGTGACATGTCCCTTTATAGTTCTGCTGCTCAGAAATTCCCAGAGGCAACACTAACCCAGAAGCAAAACTGGCTGCCACAGACATGCCACAGAACTATCAACCAGCTGATGCACAAGAGAGCACTTTCTTTAAGAAAGAACCAGAGGGAAGACTTCTAAATCCATACACTGTATGCTGGATCTTTATGCAAACCATCTACGTATCCAGGCATGGCTCCTGGGTGACAGACAGCAGAGAATGGAACAATGGAAGGTCCCAAAATATCCAGCACACAGCAAAGGATTACTTTACAAGTCTCTACAGACTCATTAGTAACATAAAGAGAAAATTTGGTTTAGAATCGGGAGTGGGGGAAACCTAGGCAGAAGATGTCTCAGTTGATAGTGTTTGCCTGAGTTACATCTTCAAGATCCCAAGTGAGAAAATACAGGCAGGTTGCTGAGGGCATCACTGCACAAACAGCTTTGATTCAAAAGGAAGAAGGGTTGTGTCCCTGACACTAGGTGAGTGAAGCATGTGTCGTGGTAGGCACAGCAATATTCTAACGTGGGTTGGCTTTTCTCAGTCTACAAAGCTCACAGACTCTAAATGTGGGAGAAGGTTGGAAGACTATTCTCACAGGGAGGGAAAGAAGGGATCCCAGTGGCAATACAGCTTAGAAAAATAACCATAACAATCTCATATAATCCCATTTACAGAAAATCTAGAAATAGCCCTGTGTGGCAAGTTCACTGGGTTGGTTGCAATGCCATCTAACATACTAAAAGACTCACTGCACATTTTTCTGCAGATTCAATTAAGAATGTATCATTTTGCTTGATTAGTTTCTACAAATAGTAATTACGTGGTGATTTCTTGTCCAGATAATTATTAGCTTTTACTACACCCCAAAGCAGGATATTGCTTGCCTTGAAGATTTGTCTTCAAAAACAAGACCTACCTTTCTATTCATTAGGCATATTTAAAATAAGATTACTAATTTGGGGAGCATATAAAATACTCCAATGAAAAAAACCAAGCTTGTATCTGTAAGTCACTATTCATTGTCTTATTAAAATATGTAAAAATGTTTTAGTATCTATCTAATAAACACAAAGAAGTATCCAATGTCATTTATTGCATAATGATATATTAAAATATTAAAATTGTAAAATGACTGCAATTTAAGAACAGAATGACTGCAATTTAAAAACAGAAACAGAAAATAAACAAAAACCAGGAAGTGATAGGTGGATGGAGGCAAAGGTGCCAGATCCCCTGAAACAGAAGTTACAGACAGTTGTGAGCTGCCATGTGGTTGCTGGGAATTAACCCTGGGTCCTCTGGAAGAACAGCCAGTGGTTTTAACCACTGATGCATCTCTCTAGCTCCCTAGGTATGTACTCTAAAGATATAAAAACCCATTTTTTTTCTGGAAACTTGTACGATAGAAAAGTGGTGTTATGTCAATATTCACAGCAGCCTTACTCAATACAGCCAAGATCTGGAAACAACTCTAGCGTCAACACTAGCTACTGCATGAACTAATAATATTGACTGGTGGTACTTATAATGTGATGTTAATGTACACACACACACACACACACACACACACACACACAGAGAGAGAGAGAGAGAGAGAGAGAGAGAGAGAGAGAGAGAGCCCAGCACAACAAGAATACAATCAAGATGACTCTCAAGGACCATGATAAAAAAGTCAAATGCAAAGAAGGCAGTCCTAAGGGGAATAAAAGCTGACTGTGGCTGCCTGTGCAGATGAGTAAGAGAGGTTCTGGAGTGATGTGATACATTTAAAGGCATGAGTATCTAGTATGCTGCATTGCTCAGGAAGAAGATGCTATCTGTGTGCTTTTTTGGGGGGACAGAAGAATATTTTGTCTCACTTTTTAGGAAATATTTATTAATTATTATTTTTGTTTTTTTGACTATTTGCTTTAAATTTCAGGTCCCAGTCTTTGATTAGCTTATTTTTTACATTTAGTTATTTACACATGTGCATGTGTATCACACATGTACATGCTATGCCAAGAGTGTGGATAGTTGGAGGATAGTTTGTGGGGGTTGCTTGTCTACTTTCATCTTGTAGGACCTGGAGAGCAAATTTAGATTGTCTGGTGTGCGTAGTCTTTTTTCAACTGAGTCCTGTGTTTTTTTAAAAAGCCTTTTCTAGCTTGAACTATTTTTAATTTTCTTCTCTCTTTCTTTCTTCCTTTCTTTTCTTTTTTTTCTCCGAAACAGGATTTCTCTGTAGCTTTGGAACCTGTCCTGGAATTAGCTCTTGTAGACGAGGCTGGCCTCTAACTCACATAGATCCACCTGCCTCTGCCCCCTGAGTGCTGGGATTAAGGGCGTGCGCCACCACCTCCTGGCAAAGGTAGCTTTTTTTAAAAAAATTTTTTTTCTTAACAATATTCAAAACCAAGAAGCTTTAGTGATGTCCTGGCTGTCAGTGTTTCTATTCTGAACTGTACTTTTGTATCATATGTGGGCATCCTTTTCTAACCTAAATCCACAAGTATAGATTCTTTCATGTTTTCTAGACAGTTTACAATTCTGGATTTTGTATTCTTGTCTGTGATCCATTGGGCTGATCTTCCATATGAAGTGAGGTGAGGGCAAGGTCCCTGGTTGCTTTGTGTACAACAATCGAACCTTTTTAGCACTCACTTTTCCAGCTCTATTTGTTAAAATGAAAGTTTCTGCAAGTCTGGTTTCACAGTATCTCGTACTCAAATATGCCAGTGAACTGACCAGAATGAACTGTGGGCAGAGAGGACAATAGGAAGAGGCAGGACAGTGAGGACCAGTTTATACTGTGGACTAATTGCCCTGGGGCCTTGGCTGGTCAGTCAGTCAAGCCCACTGCTTTCTGCTTCTGGGTGGTGCATAGTGGTGGTCCTTCCACCTGCTGCTGTCACTCTGGTTCTCACAGGACAGACAGCGAGCGTCTCACCACTGAGTACCACTAGCTACTTGTGCCCCTACTTTGCAGAGCATTCTGTACAGCTTATTTTCTGCAACAACTAATTTACTATAACTGAGTAGTTCACCACTCTGTTTCTATCTGGGATTAAAGGCTTATTGTGAAAACTGCAGGAGGTTTCCATACATCAACTTTCTCTCCAGTGACTTCTTTCCTTCTTATGAAGTTTGACCAAATCACTGCAATGAAAAGGCAATCTCAGATAGATGACTTCTCTCTAAATGCTAAAGCTAGTTGTCTCCATGCTTTTCACAACCTCCCACAGACAATGAACCCTCCTGGAGAGACATCAGACCACCTGGGTGGGTAATATACTACAGGCCACTTTCTCACCTTTAAAGTTAGGTCCTTTTTCTTCCTGCCAGAGAACTGTCACTCTCACTGGCCTGTCTTCTCAGTGCTCCACGCCTCTCTTTTCTTTGCTTCACCCTTTAACTAGGAGGGCACCCCCTTCCTAAAGGAAATGGTGGCACTGACACTGACATGATGCAGGTGGGAAATGTGACCTTGTTTGCATCTCCAGTGGCAGCTGTGTGATTTGGGTCACTTGGTTCTCTTGTGGGAACCCTAACAACAGGAACAGGGGCTGTTTCTGACTCTTGTGGGAACCTTTTTCTCATTCTGGATTACCCTGTCCAGGTTTAATACAAGGGGATGTGGCACAATTTTCCTGCAACTTGGCATGCCATGTTTTGTTGATATCCATGGGAGGACCGCCCCTTTCTAAAGAGAAAAGGAGGAGGAGTGAATGTGTGTGTGTGTGTTGGGGGGGCACACAGGAGGGAGGAGAGGAAGGAGGAAAAACTCAATTGGGATGTATAATAAATAAATAAATAAATAAACAAACATTTTTTTAAAAAAAGGCAGGTGTCACCTTGTCCAGCCTTTATATGGTGTTTTTAAGTATAAGACTATTATATCAGCAACAGTTCCTAAAATTGAAGTATATCAAAAGATGAATATTCTTAAAGACAGATAACACTGCTGTAAAATAAAAGTTGTTCCTGCGAGTGCGACCCAAAGCACAGCATGGGAAGGACATGCAGAACTGTGTCTCGGGACCGCACATGCGAAATGTCTGCGACAGGCTGGAGAGGCCCGAAGGTGGAAGATCAGAAGCACAGCGGGGCGTAAGTAGGTTAGCATGGCCTGGACATGGATGGTGGATGGGGAAGTTGAGGAAAGAGGGCGAGAAACCAACGGGTCAGGGGTCATTATAAAATGACAAAACACCTCCAGACTGATTGTGATGAAGGCTGCACAGCTCTGAACAGGCCAAACCCACTCAGGTTAAATCTCTGTGTGTGAATTATTCAATAGGCCAATTTTATATCAATAATACTCTTTCCAATGGGAAACATGACTTCTATTGTGCTGTGTGGAAATTTTGTGGATTCTGACTCACAAATCAACTGCCCAAAAGAGGAAAACAGATTTATTACACAGGTGAAGAGACTTGGGAGTACTAGAAACAGGACTAAAGATGTGCTTTTTGGGCCACTGTCTCCATTGTCTTAGCAATTCTTGACATTATCAGTACACTACAGCACTGCTCATTTCCCACGCACCATAACCACAAGATGAAAATCTCCTTAACTGTAATAAAATATATTTAAATCTAGAAAATCTCCACAGGCAGACCTTATTTACATAGGTATTTGAACACCCAGACCTCTGCCATGTGTATTTTAGATGCTGTAAGATGGGTGGCTTCCTCCAGGCCAGGAGCATTACAACAAGAAGTGTTTCACAGCATACACTTCCCATGAATGAAACTTCCCAATTGTAGCTTTCTCCTATCTTGAATACTTTTATGGGTGAGAAAGGTATGTAGACGCACTGGTTACAATAGACAAAAATAAGGAAAGGACATTTATTTTAAACCTCAGAATTTGTGATGTTAGTCAGAAGCCACTTGTCTGCTTGCCCCCTCGGAGGGAACACGCAGCCCTGAAATACCTCCCCATCAACCCTCCTCAGAGAAAAAGTCTGTTCTACAATGGCTGCGATCAGAAGATGACAGCAGGGGTCTGTCACTGCTTCTTAGGTTTGAACCTTGTGATTATAGATGGGGAGAAACCTGGCAACAGTTAAAAACAAACCCACAGAAGACATGAACTTCTCATTCCTGTTCTAGCAGAAAACAGTTCTCTTACCATCCTGTTGATCCGCACAAAGTCTTCTGGCTTCTTGGCCCAGGGGGGAAGGTCCACATCGTTCACCACCACTTCGTCCTCCCTGACACCCAGATGGTACCCATTACTGTTGACAAACATCTCTGGTAGGTAGTAGAACTCTGGAATTAGTTCCTGTGCAGAAAAGAGATTCAGCTTAGTAGCCAGTTGGTAAAATCAGTTAGCAAAACAATTGACTTTTACCAACTATAAAAGGAAAGAAATCCTTGACCTAATTTTAGTTCTAGTCACCATTTGAAAACAATTAGGAATCCCAGAAGATGAAACATTTACACAATTCACTTTATTATTCTTTCTTTACTCTGAATTCACAGGCACAGAGAGTTGAGGGAGTGTGTGGCTCAGTAGTAGAGAACCCTTGCGTAGAGTGCTGGAGAGGCCCTATGATTAATCTTCAGTAAAACAAACAAACAAAAACAGTGATGAATGGGTACACAAAGTAAAAGCTTACAACAGTGCCAATAGATAAATGTATGAAGCTGTACCAACAACTCTATGCTGCTTAGGGACCTTTTATGTACATTAACAAACTATGACAATAAAGTATCACTGGTATGGGAAGTCCTTATGTATATGTGTTGCTTTTATTGGTTAACAAATAAAGAAGCTGTTTTGGTCTGTGATAGGTCTGACTAGAGCAAGGCGGGGAAGATTGAACTGAATGCTAGGAGGAAGAAGGCAGAGCCAGTGAGACTCCATGTAGCTGCCAGAGGGGAAAGACATGAATTGTCAGTTGGAACCTTGCTGGTAGGCCAGGAGCACCATGGTAAAATATAAAATAATGGAAATGGATTAATTCTAGATGTAAGAGCTAGGTAGAAATAAGCTTAAGTTATTGACCAAACAGTATTGCATATAATATAGTTTCTGAGAGATTATTTCGGGGCTGAGTAAGGCCACAGAGATGCTGAGAAAATGGGAACTCCAGTGACACTATATATGTGAAATACAAGTTCAAAGAAAGACCTATGTGTAGAAGGTCTCTTTCTTGAGAGAAGGGGCTGGAAGGAAATCTTTAAGGTACATAAGCATGCTTTCTGTCAGTCATGGTAGGGCTTTACTCTAGGCACAGTGGAAAAGATGGTGCCACAAGCTGGCCATCGCCAATAACAGAGCAATGCAGACAGGCAAGGACTGCAGTCCAACAGTCCAGAGGGCTGGAATGGGAGGTGTGCTACGAAGCAGTGTTTCCAGGGAGGACCTTCCCTTCTCTTCCTCATCTGGCCAATAGGATATGCTTGTAAAGCAGATGTTATCTGTACTGTTAAGATGAACTGTCGAAATTTAAAGTTTGAAGGAATCTTTCCCAAGAGTCACAACAATCACCAGACAGATGTGTTTTAAAGTAGGTATCAAGAAATGTCTGATTTTGAACAGCTTATCGGTAAGGCCACAGGGGGTGTAAAGACACCAGAGCAACTGCAATGGACTATTCTGAAAAAGAAATTGAGGGTAATTTGGTGTTTTTGATGGAGAAGGAGGAGAGAGTAAAGCCATAGAAGTCTAGGGAGAAGCAGCTGATGCAGCAGATAAAGTCGGAAGTTTTATGTCTGCTTCACTGCTTTACAATTTTGTTTCACTTAGCCAATTTTATTGAAAATTGGTAATGTAAATGTAGGATACTATTAGCATCTCATTATATTTACACTGATATTATTTAAGAGATTTTTTATTTTAATAATATTACAAAAACTATGAGAGCATCACCTCTGAGGTCTAGCCGGTTTTGTGGAATGACATCGTCATCTCCTGTCCCAGACCAGAATCACTGAAATCATACTTTGGGTCACTCAGTTTTAAAGTTGAAGATGGCATTACCAGGTCTTACTGAGCTCTGCCATCATTCTAAGTACTCTACCTGTGCTTTCTTAGTGTTGACAAACACTTCACAGGATGGACGTCTCACCATCGTGTTTTATAGATATGAACATAGATGCAAAAAGAAGTGAGAAATCTGCTCAGCCAAGCAGCCTAGGTATCCTATAGCATGAAGTCCAGCTATCCTGGCTGAGCCTGAACTCTGATTGCATACTGCCAAGGAACAGTTTTAAATTTCTAAGTTTTGGGGTGTTCTGTTAGATATAAATTAAAGAAACAGAAAGTTAGAATTAAAGGAGAAGTACAGTACTAGTAAAAGCTTAAAATGTGAGGCACTGGTTTTGGGACTAGGACGGAGGCAGGTTTCTGGAGGTGAGATGCTACAGTGGGGTGGTCTTTGAGATTACTGAGGAATCAGAAGAAAAGGTCCCTGAGTGATGCAGAGTAGGGAAGTTTAACAAGACTGCATCCTCAAAGGACCTAAGGAACTTGTGTGCACTGAACTTTCTAGGCAGAATGACCTAGATATAGGTCATGACCAGGGATATACGGACATGGTACTATGACAGATAAGGAAGAAACTGCTCAGGTTTGAGGCAGGGTTTTGATATACAAAGGTCTACTCTCAGCAAAAGATTGCCAAAATGAAAGGCTGGCTCGGGGTCAGTTTCAGAGTAACAGAATGTAGCCACAGGGTGAAGCTCAAGACAGGGGTGCAGAAAGTCCCCCAAGAGCTAGGTGCAGCCAGCTTAAGGTGGTGTTCGCACATCTGTACAGCCATACAGTGAAGTCTAGGGATCTTCTGGGCACTGAAGCTAGTGTTCTAAGTCACAGCCTCCTGCCTCAAAAGATTTGAGTGAGTTTTTTTTTTTTTCTAATACTGAACTATAATTAAACATACAGGGTGTCTACGTGTTCTTATAGCTGCTAGTCCAACAGGCAAAGGGACCTTGGTCCAACTTCCTACAAGAAAGCAGGCAGAAAAGCATTCAACTTCAAGAAGAGGCAATGCATGAAAAAGAAAAGACCCAAAGGACAGAGCCAAGGCCCCAGGGGATGAGAGTCATGGGGTACAAGGAGTGTGGAGCCTCAGGCAGACATTAGCTAGTGACCAAGAGACCAAAAGGAGGCTTCTGAAAGTCTCTTAATATTTAGGAAACTCCTTGTCAAAATGAGCTGCTTTGAGCACTTAGCAGACAAACCAAAAGCATATTTGTAAACTGTGAAATGTTTCTTAAAAGGAACACAGTCTGCTCTGCCTCCATGCAGGAATGCTAGACAAAGCTGGCCAAGGTAACTGCTGTTCGGGTTACTGCAGCCTCCCTCCACCCCACCCCCCAGTTAAACAGTTTCTCTTTAAGGAAAAAAATTCAAAGAATTTAAATTTCACTAAACGAAAAATAGTACAGAAAGACACAGAATATTATTAAAGAAATGGCAAAGTGGCTATTGTAACAGGAGTTCTGTGTCTGCAAATGTGATTTCTAGTTTATTTCAACAGCTACACTAAAACCCTACGGTACAGTTAATAGTAGTATATGCGTCCTGTCAAAAATAGGAAAATATCCTCAAACACAATTTCTAATTTATAAGCTTATGACAAGTTCAAGCTGCTGAGAAATTGAACTGGAAAGTATGTCTTAGGATGATAGAAGACCACTATTAACACTATCATAATTGTGTACCTATTGCATCAAATCTGACATTTCAGTTTAATATATTTTGCTGAGAGCCGCACCATTTTATGGCTTCCTGGTGAAATCAAATCTAACCCAGACGTTTTCACTTTCCTAATATAATTCACTGTGAGGTTTTAAAGCTGCCAGCGCTTTCCTATCCTTTTCCCAAAAGATTGATGCCTGGGCATCTGTTAATTCCACAGGAGCTCATAATGGGTCACTGAGGCAGTGTGAGCACCTCCATTAACTGCATTAATTTACACTACGTCACCTTAATGACACTGTGTCACAGCCACCTTTTCTACCTCTGCACAGCTGCTCAGAAAGTAGGGGGACAACTTTGGAAGGTATTAGGGAAAATTAGTGTAAGGACACCTCTAAGTGGAATAGCTCCGCTGGCAGGGCATGGCTGAAAGAAAGAAATTTAAAATCAAAATACAAAACCCCAGAACCAAAACTAACTGATTTGACTCCACTCCTGGGAGCTCTCCTCAGAGGTCACTTGGGCAGCTCCCCTTCCTACTCATCTTGCGTTCATTAGCACAGGAAGAAACTGACATTAATGGAGAGAGACAGAATGAAACCATCCACCACCGCATTCAGCCTCCCTTGCAGGGTTGTCTAAGTCAGTAGATAGTGCAGAGATAGGTTTCTTCTCCGGAAACAAAAACATGTTTCTTTGAAAACATGTCAACTGCAGTATTACACAGTAGAGACCAGAAATAAAAATCCTTGCTCCAGAAGTTAGTGGGATTATTATTCCTAGTAACCCACTCTTCCCTACTAAATCGATCATGATTTTAGAGTAAAAATACCTTAATAGATGTACTAAACCATGCACTTAAAAATTTCAACTCACCAGTTATTATTCCCAAAAACCTCAAACATTCTAACATTTTGTTATAAGACATACATTCTGATGCTGTCACAGTAAGTATCAGAACACAAGTGGACATATGTGATTGGGCACACACACGCACAGGTGTGTACACACATGGAATAGAAACCTGATGGAAGCCATATTGCCTGCAATTTATTCTTTTCCTTTCTCATTCTTCCTTCCCTTCCATTCCTTCCTTCTTTTGAGACAGGTTTCTCTGTAGCGCTGGCTGTCCTGGACCTCGGAGCTCAGCTTGTACGTATCATATTATGGTAAATAAGTACAGAAAAGTGCTGTGCATAGAGACAGTGTTGTCCGCTCCCTGATGCACTTTCCAGAGCACCAGCAACCACATTAGTTCTTACAGCAGGATGACTTGGGGACGGGGAAGGAGCAGCCTAGCATATGGCTTTAGGGAGGGAGCTGTCATCACTGGGGATGATGGTTTGATAATATGTTTAAAAATTAAACATGCAGATGGCATTGAACTACTGGCCCCATTATTAAGAAACACTCTTTATACATACAAGGTACACAGAGCCCCATTCCAGGATACAGAAGTACATTTCTCTGTGTGAACAGACATGCAGTCTGGCAGAAGAAAGAGAGCCTAGGATATAATCACACAGTATGCAAGGACCAAGGTTGCTGGTCAAGGAGAACTGAAAACACAGTCTGCACAATGTCAAGGTGGAGAAATACATTCCTTAGTCACCAATTAAGTGTGTGTGTGTGAGGTCTCGGGGTGGGGTTTAGGATGGCTGCTTTGGGATGAAAACCAAAACTTCCAGGTTAGCAATCATCACACTGATGGTTTCTTTGATGCCTAACTTCAGGTAGTCAAGTACCACAATTAGCAACAGAATGTGAATGCTCCTTAAATGGTAACAGGAGGAAGGTTGTGTGTGTGTGTGTGGGGGGGGGGGGGGGGGTGGTGGTGGTTAGTAACTGAAATGCAGCTTGCTGAGGTCTCTGGTACTTGAAGCACTGACCCAGTTCTCAGGGTGGAAAGGAAAGTTGAGAAGTGTGATTACATAAATAAATTAGAAATAACTGACCCCATGTACGTGTGGGCATGTGAGGGTGAACCTCTAAGTTAAGTAAAATGCCAATTCTTTGCTGTTACGATGCTAGGAAACAGTGAGGATGTATTTCTACTTGAAATAGTTCGCTAAAATAAAATACAGCTCTGACTAACATGAAAATAATGAATTCCATAAAGGATTTTGTGACACGAGGCTGAGACACTGCTGCTCATGGACTGCATTCCAGCTCCCAGTCTCCTCTTTATTCTCCAGGTATATCAAGCAAGGGTAGGCCTCCCTGATTCCCGGCCACAGTCAGTTGGAACGATGGCTTTTAGATATTTTAGTTTAACTCCTTAGGGATGTTAGGACTGTTAGGTAAATGAGGCCACCACATTTGACTCAGCAGGGCTGCAGGTTAAACACTTGCTTTTTCTACACGTCATATGCATAAATTAAAATGGACTCTCATAAACTTTAATAGTAACAAATAAAACACGGATGTGCTACATCCTGCTTCAACCTCGTTTGTGACTTGCTTTGAAAACGAAGTGAATACACAGCTTCTATTCACTCAAAAAATTCTCAGTTTGCTGACACTGTATTGCCTTGTATAAATATTTTGGATAGCCACAGATATGCAAATCAAATAGCTGAGCTTAACTGGCTCCCTTTTGTAGGACTAGGCCCTAAATTCAGTGACACCTAACAATTTTTTTTTTTTTTGATTTTTCGAGACAGGGTTTCTCCGTAGCTTTTGGAGATTGTCCTGGAACTAGCTCTTGTAGACCAGGCTGGCCTCAAACTCACAGAGATCCGCCTGCCTCTGCCTCCCAAGTGCTGGGATTAAAGGCGTGCGCCACCACCGCCCGGACGACACCTAACAATTTTGCACTAAGTGGCAGTGATAGAAAAAGTGCTATAAAGAGTAAGAAATAACTTGATCATGTGATCTTACTATCAGACAGAGAGAGAAAGGGAGCACATTTTCCTCATGCATCAATCATGACCATGTAGTCCTTTCTTTTTTTTTTTTTTAAAAACACGTATAAACAATGATCAGATCTTTGTATTTAAAAATGGTAAGTAGTACCAACTGTAGAATTGTTCCGCTCTCTTTCTGGGTATTATGTGTGCTGGCTTAATCTAATATGTACCGTTGCCTAGTATCCCCAGGCAGTCAAATAAAGGCTAAGGCTGGACAGAAAAGCGTGCATTTTAAATGGGTCTTGTCATTAATGCTTTATTAATTGCCCCAGGCTACAAAAACCCAAAGCTGGGCCAGCTATAACACTATGACACATTAAGGTCAGATTCAATTCGCACTGTGTTTTATGCAATGGGCCAAATATTGAATGAATAATAGGAAAGGTAAGTTATAGATTTTTCTTTCCATCTCCTGATTATACCATTTGGATTAGGCAAGGGCTTTTTAAAAAAAATTGAAAACACCTTAATTGATTGAAACAAAAAAATCCTGAATTGTTTTTTAATTGTTCTTAATTGAAGCTACTTGTTATTAACAAAAACCTCCAGTGCCAGGTAGGGAGCACCTCCTTGCTAGTCATTGTTAGGGAGACTCTAGGAGCCCCTAAAACAAGGCTTCTGTCATTCCTCCTAGTTGTACGCCAGAACAGATGATATGACCTTACTGCTTAAGGCACCACACACCTTGATCATATGCTATAGAGAAATCAAGCTGGAACGCAGCTGGGAGTCTCTTCCAGACAGCTTTCAAAATGCTGGAAGGAGCTATCTAGGCTGCTGGGAGTTACGATGCCAACCTCGTCCACCATTAAGGTCCTGCTCATTTAGGCAATGATGGCACAACTGTTAAGTGATTCAGCTACTACTCTGGTTATGTATAAGACCCTTTCCACAAAAGGAAATCCGTATCTGGTATTATAAACTTTCCCAAAAGCCCACAGTGCAGGTGTCATTGGACCTAGTGAGGAGTTCAACTTTGTTGTTTAACTAACGTGTCAACCCACCTTCTAAATGTATTTTTATACCTAAAGACTATTACCACTCTCAGTTGTAATCAGAGAAACCTCTCCTTTCAGTGAGCTGCTAGAAGGCAGGCAGACACTATGGCTGTAAGAGGTGCTGAAAATTGAGGGTTGAGTGCTCGGCCCTTAAATAAGACATTTATATCATCCCCTGTAAGGCTGGGGAACACTGTGGAAGAGGACAAAAAAACATGGTAAGAGTCAGGGGGAAGGGAGAAAGACTGCAAAATAGCACCTTCTAGGCAACACACAGTAATCACAGTCATGAACTCTCAGAAACAACCAATGACGACCTCATGTCTGCATCAACAGTTAGGATGGAGGAGGGCCTCAGGGAGCCCTAGCTTTCACTGCTGAAACATTTCTTATGGGTTCAAGGAAAGGGGGATCATTTCTTTAAGTTATGTATCCCCTGGTTACCATCCCTCCAGGTTTCAAGGGATATTCCCAATATACCAGTCACACAGATGGCCCTGATTAAACTGAATGGGTCACACAACAATAACAGACTTTCTTTAAGATTAGATGGAGTATACAATTTTAATATAATGGAACAAAGCCATAATATAAAATGTCATATATATCCATTAATACTTAGAAATAAAACGTTCAACAAGTTTTAGATTTCTGTGACTATAAATGATAAATAAACTATATACCTTGACATCAGAGGTATCTCTCTGACTGGTTCTCCATGACCTTGCAATGGATGAGAAGGTTCGGTCCGGATGGTCAAATTTCCCATCATTTGCATTGAGGAAGAAGGTTGTGAATGGCTCCTGAGCAAAGAAAAGAAACAGTCATTGGATCACACAAAACACAGATATAGTAATTTCTTTGCAAGAACAAAACAAAACAAAAGAACCCCAAAACAGTATCTCTGAGGCCCTCCATAGGCAGAAGAAATCTGTGTGGGTAAAAGCCCACACAAGGCATCATGAGATGTGGTGTGTCATTGTAGCCTGACAATGTCTTACTCTACAGCCTGGCGTGTCGTCTGGTCCCATGAGCATGTCTCTTCATCTGCAAAGTGATGATGTACTCTATGATTTCTCTGTAAATGATTCTCATGGCATTTATAAAGGAGATTTTCTTATTTTCTAGTAGTTCAGCCTATACACACTAACTACAAGATGACAAGCCACACACTCTGAGTGGGGAATTAATTTGGTGATGTCCACCTTGGGGTAGCTAGGAAGGGCCACCCAAGCACAGGGTCCACATGATGCTCTGATGCTCTTTTAGAAATGTGATTCCTATTCTGTTATCTTGACAGCTCCAGGGAGCTCTGGAGGAAGTCCCAACTATGCAGCGTCTTAGTTCTCACATTCCCTTCTGCTGTGCTGGGGTCTTAGTGTGCTGTTTTAGCTTCTGGCCCTTGGTGCATGTCATTCCTTCTACAAGGTACAAACATCCTTTTCCCTCACTAGACACTTACCCCTGAAGACTATTCTGGATTCCCTGTGCGTTCTGAGCAGCTCCATCTCCTCCGACTCTGACCACTGTTCATACAGCTATCTGACTGCATTCCCCACTATGAAAGCACCCTGTCTATCTCATTCCCCACTATGAAAGCACCCCTGTCTATCTCATTCTCTAGTTCATCTCCAATACTCAGTTTAACTCC
Organism: Microtus oregoni; assembly: GCF_018167655.1. Taxonomy (NCBI): domain Eukaryota; kingdom Metazoa; phylum Chordata; class Mammalia; order Rodentia; family Cricetidae; genus Microtus; species Microtus oregoni. The sequence goes on along the minus strand of NW_024543069.1, from coordinate 21,966,807 downwards.
TGGTGCAGAGATTCTCTACCTAATCTGTTGAATAAGGAATGAAATAAAGTGAATGTGACTGAGACTTGACAATTTCAAAACTCTGTAACTGTTGCCTTCGGTTAGCATCCTGAGTACTGTGTCTATTAATAAGGGTGTCTCCCACAGCGGGAGCCTGGGATAATGCTGTCACACACCTGGGCATTTATCCCATTTTAATGCCTGCTTTGCAGTTTTTAGGTTGAATGGGAGCCATTGCTTTTGACATCACTAAATTTGTCTCCAAAAAGAGTAAATAGTATACATTCTCACTAAGAATTCCTTAGTTGGCTATATGTAGAACAAAACAAATGTGTATTTATTTTGCCACACTTAACCCTTTTCTCTGAAGCTTATGATGGGGGAAGATCAATAAAAAATCAATACCACACTTGATGATGCTAAGAATTCTGTGGGGTATTTTCCTAATTAGTTGTTTCTTTTCTTTACTATGCTTTGTAGGCTTCTAGTTTACTAACAAGGCAGTGATAAATGCAGTAGATATGCTCATTAAATCAATCAAAACTGGACTATAAATTGAAAATAGTACTGAAGAACTGAACAAAATATGACTGGTTATTTTTACCCATCTTGAGCAAGTTCCTTTAGGTAACTCTGTCACAAAACTGCCTCTGTTACTTCATCACTATAAGCTGACACTGACAGTAATCTTTGGGATAATTGCAGGAATTAAATAAGATTAAATGAAATAAAAAGAAAAAGCTTGCTATGCTGTACCTGACACAAAAAAATAAAACAAGCCAGCTTTGTGCCCACAGACTGCCAGTTCACTGGATTCCTCCAAGGGCACTAGCTGCCTTCCCTGCCTTGTAATCTCTACAGACCAGTTAATTCCATGTTAGAAACAACATTGGTTTGTTTTTGCTTTTGTTTCCTTCACTCCATTTCAAAAGCAAACCAATCCCCAATCATGTGTAATCCCAGTAAAGGAAAGATGCTGCAGGGACACAGCCCACTCGAGCATGTGGCTCTGGTGGGCCTTGCCCTTCTCCTCTATTCCCTCTGCCTTGCTCAAAACTGTTAGATACACTCCTAAATCTAGCCACCAAGGTTTATTCCTTTATTTGGCCACTTTTTCCTCCTGAGTCTGACTATCAAAGTCCAGAAATCAGAAGGCCCTTTTGGTTCACCTAAATAACAGGATCAATTAAAATTAAACACCTAACAGGATTGTTCCCTTTACCTTTATAAACTTCCATTTGTGCAATGTCTGTCTCCTCTCTGTCTAGAGGAAGTGCTTTGTCCCTCTGGAACAAATATTCCTGCCCTTTTCCTTGTCCCCTTTCCCTGGTTCCTCATCTTCTATCTCCTTTACCACCATTCCGACAGAGACCTCCCCCTTTTCTCCTAAGAATGACACCTGTAAGGTCATTTGATACCAGTGTTTCCCGCCACTTTAGCAACCCCCACCCCCAGGCCCTTCCTAATCTGGGTCCTGGAAGGGAGCCCGCGCTGTGCGGGGAGTCCCCTTCAGGTGCAGATCTGAAGTGATGTGGAACCTTACCTTACAGAGAGGGAAGGGAAGAAGGTTGATACTGAGACCTTCCTGTGTCAAGAACACAGAACCTTCTGTCTGTCTGGGCTGGTACCCTGACTTTGTCTCCCCAGCAGGTGTGTGCCTCCCCTCAGCATCTGAGCAAGTTCAAGGTCACACTTCTATGTATTGGAAGGATAACTATTTCTACACTACTCTGAAGCCTGAGATTTATTTTTTTCTATTTCTTTTGAAAGAAGCCCAAAGTAACTCTAGAATCAGTCAGCATTTTCTACTGATTAACCTGCCTGCCTTCTGTGTGCCACACTTCTGATTCCTGATTAAATATCCCTTATTATCCTCTAAGTGCATATGCACTGCCCTAAGTGTCAGCATCCAAACTGAAAAGTTTTATTTGGATTGGCTAAGTGATGCTTGTGAAATTTCTGTTGGTCACTTTTACTAGAAACAGGTATTTTTAATGATACATGTCAGTCTAGTTTCTAGGGTAAGCTTTCTAAATAATATGTAATTATAAAATGTTCTAACTTATAAACATATGTAAATAGTAAAATTTTGAATGTTACTTATTTACCGTCCTAAGGATTATTGTTATTAAATGTCTGAAGAACTGAAGCACTAAATGGCTGAGCTGGCATGCTAGTAGGACAGGAAACTGGTCGTGAGCAGCATGTGCTTACTCGGGTGATGTCTCAGGTCCAGGAAGGACAAAAGTCTGATCACAATTGTCCCATGTATTAAGGAATCCCAGTTTCAAATGAGGGTTTTATTCAACATTTGTCTGACAGTCATCAATGAAACAGTCTTTCTAGGGTCTGGCAAGTCAGACAAGTGATTTCATTGGTAGTTTGCCTAAAAAAATATTCTTAATTTAAAGTAATGAGGTATATAGCTAATTAGCATTTTTATGCAATTATCATCATTGTCATACTAAACAGATTGAATGATAATGAATTTAATGACTAGGTCTAAAAGACTTGAAAGGTAGAGGACAGACACTTATTTTAATATGTATAATGTTTTATGAACAGATTCTTAGTGACACAAATTATAAGTGCATTTTCTACTTAGAGTAAGAGTGAAGAAAGCAAAGTTCCCTGGCCCGTTAGCTGAATGCTCCCTAAGCTCTTAGACCACAGTACTCGTCTCTGATCCTTTGCATGAAGCTTTGAGCTAAATAAGTCCTCATGAAAGCAACTCTAGACATCCGTGTTGTCAGATACAGCAAGCCAACAGATGCAATATTGTGCTAGAAATACAACAGTTCTTTGTATTCTAAAACAAGTTCAAAAATATTAAACATTGCATAAATATTTTTTATTGGTTACATGATCAAAAAGTAACATTTTGGGTATACCAGGTTTAAAATTTATGAAACAAATTCTCCTTTTTTCTTTCCCTTCTCTACAAGAGTACTAGAAGCTGTGAGACAGCAATGCTTTCTGTGCAGTAGACATGGAAGATCACTGTCAGGTCCTTGCATAGTTCCAGGCCCATGCTCCACCCACCAGAACAGCAGGCTGGCCAGAGGACCTGTGCTTCATGACTGGAGAAAAGATTTCGCATACTTGGAAGAGAAAAATAGTAAATAAACCAGGTGATTGAAAACAAGTGTTTTTTTCTTTTAATGAGTTTTGTCAATCTGTCTCCCGATTTGACTAATTGGCATTCACATAAAACACATAAGACCACTGTGTCTATTTCAAGATGCAATCAAACATTACTCTTATTTAAATCTCAGGCAACCAATTGAAACATCTATTGTTGTTGTTACACACAGCTCTGGACTTTCTTCTACCGCCAAGAGACCTGAGCGAGGTATACTCCCTTTTACTGTGGTGGCTCACCAAGGCTGTGGCATCCAGTCTGATGAGGTATAAAAAGGCCTCCCAGAGAGCAAACTTTCGGTTTAAATGTTTTCTAAAAATGTATTTATGTTATGATTCTGCGGGCCTCTTGCAAATTGTAGGTAGACTAACCTGATGAAACCAAACAGGTTGTGTGGGTTGAGAAGGGCAGTTCTTGGCCTGCTTAGGTACAGCCACATTTTTTTTCTCCTTGGCTCCACAGCAATCAGCAAATAGAACTTCACAGACACCTTTCCCCCTAGATTTTAAATCTATGCTTCCTGCACTGACTTTTTTTTTTTTTTTTTTTTTTTTTTGCTTACGGTTCATTCATGCCTAGGAGGTCATTCCCCACTAGTGGTGATAATGACTGGAAATTTATGGCCTAGCCACTGGTGATCTGAGAACTGAATTTATCAGTCTTTTTTTCCCCTTATTTCTGAGTACAAATCAATTAAGACTACATTGTATGTCTGTGGTTACCAGAAATTAGCTCCCCTGAATCTTGACTGATCAGTTCTGCAGTCGGCTCAGTTCTGAGGCTAGAGCCACAGGATGGATTCCATGAACTCTGTGTGGGGAATCAGAGGATGTCTTTCCTTGCTGAGAGAGAGGGGCCTTCTGCCTATGCAGAGTACTGTGACCATCAACTGAAGGAGGGCAGCTCTGACTGGTTCCTGTAACCAGACCTGGCCACAACAGTGATGCTCTCAAAATTACAATTAGATCTAATTATTTTAGGGTCTAAAATACAGTTAAGATTTTTCTTAACTTCAAACTTCACGCAATTGAGCTAAATTTTGAAGAGATGAGATTAATTTAAAAATCTTGGTCTAAAAAAGAGATCACAATTTTCTATCTTTACCTCTGGTTTAGAAGTGCAGAGTTCGTTTCTTAAAGTCAGTTTTGGGTTTGTTTCATTAATATATTAATTGATCTAAAATTAAAGATGTACACCAGAGGGTCCTTTATGACTCATTTGGGGATATGGGTGTGTGTGTGTGCGCGCATGTGCAAGGTTAGGGTTAGTAACAGAGTGCCTGCTCAGTGTGTGCTAATCCCCAGCTCAAAAATAAGTATAGGAATTTAAGTAACTGGCTTCCTAATGATCTTACATTAAAAAAAAAAATCAACGTGTGGTGCGCACATCTGCAATCCCAGCACTTGGGAAGCTGAGAGGGAAGATCACAGGCTGATGGAGTCCATTCTCTGCACACTAGTCTCTAGTCATTAAAATGGACACCACATGTGCACGATTTCCAGTTCATTCCCTTACACCGCAGACTCTGGAGATAGAGCATTAAGGATGATACTTACAATTCGAACTAGCCACGACAGAGCAGAAGTTGCTGTGGAGTAGTGTGTATTATAGTGGTAGGGTGGGCTTTGATCATCTTCCCATGTCTCATAACGCTCTGCGTAAAACACTGCTCTTTTTGGGTTCAGAGCACCAATTGGCTGTAGAAAGATAAAAGGAGATGTTGTGTTCCATACAGTAACAGTAAAAACCCTGGATGTCCAGGCTTTATCCTGAAAGTTCTCAACACTAATGGACTGCTCTCTATGGCATTTTCAATGATCTTAATTACTAATTACTAATCAGAGTACTCATTAAAAATACACAGCAACATGAGCAAAATTCCCAGACTCAGCTGTAACTTCAGAAAATCAGATTTTCAGGGCGATTCAGTTTTTTTTATATATTTTTTAATCATATTCTTGGACCTCTCCTAACCTTTCCCATATTCTTCCCATCTCCCTTCCCTACCCATCTAATTTTATGTTCTTTCTTGCATGCACATGCGCTTTCTCTCTCCTCCCTCTCAACAAAATAAAACAAACAAGGCTTTCTGCTCGTCTGCTGGTCTAGTGAGTAGGCCAGGTCTAGACATGCAGAATGACCCCAGCGAGTTCATGGACCTCTAAGTGCCCTGGGAATGCTCCACAAGCAACTTCATCATTGGTGCCAAAGACCAGATGAACATGGCCAAGGGTAGCAGGATCAGAGATTGGTTTAATGGCCAGTTTAAAACCTATGTTATCTGCCGGGCCATTCACAGAATGGGAGAGTCAGATGCTTGTATTTTCCAATTGGCTAAGGCTTATGGGATTGTCTCAAAGAACTTTTGACAAAAATATATTTAAACAAAACAAGCAAGCAAACAAAAACACTAAGAAAAAAATACCCAAACAAAATGTAAGTGATTCAGTTTTGACTGTTCAGGTCAAATTAGTATTTTCATGGCTCCTTTTCATTCTCCTCAGCTCCTTGGCATATATGACGGACACTGAGCTTGGCAATCATTATTAAGACAGATTTCTATATTGTTGTCTGATGTGGGAGTCCCCTCTGTATGCTATGAATATCATTGATTAATAAAGGAACTGCTTTGAGCCTATAGCAGAGCTATAGGGGAACAGAGCTAGGCGAGGAAAACAAATGGCATCCTGGGAGAAAGGAGGCAGAGTCAGAGAGAAGCCATGGAGTCCCACCAGAGACAAACACCTGAACTTTACCTGGTAAGCCACTGCCACGTGGCAATACACAGATTAATGGAGATGTGTTAAATTAACATGTAAGAGTTAGCCAATAAGAAGTTAGAGCTAATGGGCCAAACAGTGATTTAAATAATATAGTTTCTGCATTATTATTTCGGGGCAGCTGGGCACTAACTAGCGGCCTCCTCCAACAGTTGTCTTTGCTGAGCTGTGGAACTTTCTCACTTTTGCATTGGCTTTCCTGTTTGCCAGGCTCAGTGGTTTCTATTCTCTATGCTAAGGAGCCAAAGGCCTGGAGAGGAAGCACAGCTGGAATGCTGGTCTTGTCCTGTCACTGCCCAATGGGAGCACCAATCCTTTTAAGCAACAAAATGAGTAAAGAGGCTGATTCAGAGGCCTCGGATCCCCACAGAGGTGCTCTGTGAAGCCACTAGGACATGGGCTACTTTCTTCCCTCCCAAAGCACATGCCAGGTGTTAGACCATGGCTAAAGACTTCTTAGCACACCCCATCTTTAAGGATTCCTAGACATCCTCACTGTACAAAGTGAGGACACGACTGCTCCGAGGTATGGCTGAGGGGAAGGTTGTTAATGTGACTATGAGGGAGAGAGCAGCCAGAGACATCTAGAAGAGTCCTGAGCAGGGAGAGAAAAGAGTAGACTAAACATGGTCAGCACAATGGACCAGGCCTTGAAAGGAGAGGGGACAGGAGAGGTGAGGGCGAGGAAGATTGGGGGCGGGGGCATAAGAGAGTGCCTGGCTGAAATGAGAAGTTAGGGCAAAGAAAGCCCATGAGCTCGAGAACTTTAGGGTGGAGGACAGTGTGAGAAGAGCTGAGAAGAGCCACAGGTTCTGAGGGAGCCTAAAGGCCAGCCGGAACTTTGGTGCGCTAATAGCCATTTGTCCCAGTTTCTTTTGGACCTGACACTCAGGTGTACAAATAGCAAACTGCCTTAGTTCAATTTTATGTCTGGTTTTGGTTTCTTCATATATGGAATCCACACTTATTAACTAGGTTCAAGTTACTGTTTTCAATTGCATACTGTACAAATAAGTGTTTACACAGAAAATGAAAGTATTAAGTATATCACTCTTTACCCACAAATTTAATATTACTACTTAAGCATGAAGCTCCCCAAAAGCTTAATCTTAACAGGAGAAGTCATAGAAATTAGTGTTTCAATGGGACATATAATGTTACACAAGAGAGAAAAATTCATTTATAAATTGCTGTGAGCATTTTCTTTTAGTCCCAAAAGACTAATTTAAACAATACAATGATGCCAGCAGTTAGGGCTGATAGAATTTTCATAATAAGCTCTTATTTGTAAGGGTGCTTAGCCTGAATATTAAAGTTATTTGTAAAGTATGTTCCTTTTATGTTAGCCCTTATTATGACTTAGCCAATATTAAACAACTTAATTATTCATTTTTTAAAGTTGTGTTTCATGGGCACAAGAGAACTAATATTTTAAAGTTCCAAAACTACTGGCCTTTGTGTTTGTGACCCATGGGATGAAAGTATAAACCTTCCACTGAAATACTTAAAGGTTTAAACCCCATTCTGGGTTAAATTCTGCCAGTTACCTATAAAATCTTTTTACACAGATGTATAAAAGGAAGGCATTTTGTTAAACATTTTGTAAAGTTCTCAGTATTTAAAACAGAGGGAACTTTTATGGGTGGTGAAAGGGCAAGTGCTAGCAAGTAGAAAAAAATGGAGGTTACCGAGTGAACTGATCTAGACTTGGCTGGGTGTCAGCATAACTGGGTTCCTAACTCAGCGAGCCATCTGAAGGGTGCTCTTTCCGTCTTGAATGTGCTGGCGGAACTCTCCATTGCAGGAGGATCAACTTTTACTGATACTGTTTGCACTCTAAGACCTCACAGAATACGGAAGAAGGAAATAGCCAGTCTTCTAATCCTTCCCAGCCCTTTTCCTCAACTACCCAAAAAAGATAAAATAAATATTTACATTTTCTATTTTGCTCAGGTTTCACTGAAGTCTCTCTATTGGAGTGTTTGCAGAATTGCGCTCTGTATGAAACAGCTGTACTGTATTAAAGCCTGCAAACCTCTCCTTTACTGCTTAAAATACATTTCTGATTTGGAATTTTTGTACAATGAAGCCAGAAATAAATTTTCTAAAATAAAATGCACATAATTTCACTTTTAGTTTCTAGTAGTCAAGAAACAAACTTTTTAAAAGGAAAACAAGCTTCTAGTTGTTTTGGAGGAGATTCAAATTCTGTTACTAGATGGCACCCTTTCTTACTTGAGCCAAGGGCATCAGATTCTCTCACACTCATGTCAACATCTGTCTACCTCTGTATTGATAAAGTTGTAAGTCTGGCATCTTTTTAAAATTTAGGTGAGTTTTGTAGTGCAAATCCCATATGAATCTGACAGAAAAATATAGTTTAAAATTATGGTGAAAACACACGATTATATTTACTGAGGTCGACACATTTAGTTGGCAATAGGAACTATTTTTATCAGCAGTGCCATTTAGATACAGCCATTGCTGTGGTTTCCACTTAAGAGTTTAAAAACTTGATATTAGATCTACTGATACTTTATGCAGCAAATGAACAGTGACACATGACATAAAATCAGGCACAAATAGTAGGCAGAGACTAAAAATATGATTTCTAGACCCTGCTGTTTTTAGAAGGGTTACTATGCTTATATAGCTTGCTAAAATGTTATTGACATCTCAAGAGAATGAACTGACTATGTGCCCAGACATTCACATGCCTGGTAAAATTGGGGAGGGATTATTATGTAGCAACAAAACACTGCTGTATCTACTGAACAAATGTTGTTTGGCCCTCCATTTGTATCCCTTATCTACTCCACAAAGATCCAGGAGCGAAATCTGAGTACCACAAAAAAAAAGTTGTTTTTTTTTTTAATAAGTTTGCGATTTTTATTGCATGGAAAAAAATACCCTGAAAGATGTCAACATAAATTTACATTTTTCAGGATAGATACATTGCATCTATTCATCTTTCATCTACCTACCATTTGTCTATATCTATCTATCTATCTATCTATCTAAATACATAACTGCTTCAAACAAATAACAGAACACACTCTACTTGGGTGGTACTTGGATGTATTTGGATGAGAATTCTTTTGATATATAACTGAGTGATTTTTCCATTTTATTTATTTTTCTATTTTTGCTTTCTGTTCCTTTATCATTGATCTATCAATATTTTCTACCTTAAAATCTCCTAAGTTATATCAAGTCATTTTTTTTGGAATAAGCATCTATATAAGGCAAGGAAAAAATGACTAAAAAAATTTAAGTTAAAAAACTACTGGGTAAATATTGTATGAAAAACTAGAGTGTTGAGAGAAAACTCTGAATACAAAGCTTAACTGACTTAAACAATAAAAGTCAACTCACTTAAAGAATAATCAGTTTTATCAAAGTATATTATAATTTTTAAGACTTAAAAGGGCTTTTCAAGGAGAAACATGATGTCCACTACAATAACCTCAGCACTGTACATCACTAAGACTGGAAATGAGCATGTCAGTGCTCACAGTACTGAAATTCTATCTGTATCACTTAAAATGTTGCTGTGGGCACTACTTGTCACCCTGACTGTTAAGGACACTGTATATTCACATAAGATTGTTTTCTCGTTCATTTTCTAGAGTGATTTACATAAGTGTTTGGGGTCTGCAAGAAGGAAATGGCTACCTGATGACCCCTCTGCCCACAACACTGTGTTACACTTTCATGCTGACTCTAAGATTAGAATCTCAGTGTGACTTCTTTTCATAACTGCCCATTTACCTCCTTATGCACCAAAGAATCTCAGAAACAGATGGAACCAGCTAGGCACAGTGGTACACACCTATAATCCTAGCACATGAGAGGCAGAGGCAGGAGGTCAGACCCAAACAAGGAAGGAACAGAGGAAATGGAGGGAAGGGTCAGTCGTATGTTACAGATGAGGAAACTGAGATCTTGAATTTTGTGAGAAGCTCTCCAGTTTACAAATCCAATGCTGGGCTGTACTAGAAACAGCTTGAAGCTGAGTCAGTGTGAGGTTTCTAAGGAGAGCTTTCGGGTGTTTCAACACCCTTATCATATCAGGACTTCTGATATATCTAAGTCATCCTTTCATTGTAATAATCAAGGGGCTCAAAAATCTATGAGAAAAGGCCTCTCAAATTCTTATCTTTTCCTCCAAAGCCACAGAGAAACCCTGTCTCGAAAAACCAAAAAAAAAAAAAAAAATTCTTATCTTTTCCATTTTTTTCATCTTAAACTACATGACATCATCATGAAAAACATCCTCGTGACAATGCAGGACTCACTCCTACCAACCCCTCTGCCCTTCTGCCCTTTGCATCTCTGTTATCTGACTCATGCTTTTGGAAGGGGTTCAGATTCATTCTGGAAGCGTCACAGACAGTGCCTAGTAATAGTGAATTCTCAGCACCCAGTACAGTACCTGGCTTTTTTTATTTTTCTTTTCCTTTTTTTTCCCTGAGTAACAAACACTGAAAGAATAAAGACCTACTAGAATGACTATAGAAAATCATGTAAAACTACCATGTGGGGATTTTAAAGAAAATGTTTAGCCATAAAACAAGGCAAACAAAGAGGAGACATTCAGAGGACATATCAAGGGCTGGTTCCTATAACTAAGAGCTCTGAGGAATCAGTGAGAAAGGGACGCACAGGTCTATGCAATGATGAAGCATCTGAAAAAAGTGCACTCTGGGGAAAGGGCACTAATTCCCAATGCATGTAGATACGTGTAGGACCAACTCCTGCAAACAAGCAACAACAGTTCCTCCGTCCATTTCTCCTTCCTTTATGAATTATTCCTTTTTTGTAAGTAGTATGCCTAATGCAGATGGGCTGAACCCTGACAACCCCAAACTTCAATCAAGTTCGTAAAAATCCTATGTGGCCACTTTGGAGCCAAAACCAAACCAACCAACCAACCAACCAACCAACCAACCAACCAACCAACCGAAAAGCCATGATTAGAGTTGATCCAAAGGAACTGAGGTGTTAGTATATGGGAAGAAAGGCATCTCTGGTGGGGCTACAAAAGCCTCCTTGCTGCACTCCTGAAAGTTGGTCAGATCAAGCCCAGAGCAGGCTGTAGTAGAGGTGTGCTCAGAACAGGTTTTCCCAACACTGACTACTCTGGATTCCTTAGAAATACTAAGTCTGCAAAAACTTTTATCTTTTAAATTGAAGCCAGTTTAACGTGACCTTGTATTCCATGAAGCCAAAGTCATTACTATATTAATGTTAATATAGTTAAATTATTTTTATTTACTAGCCTATCAAAAATTATTAAGTTTCATGACTTACATTTAATACTTTTCCAAAACTCTGTATTTATTTAGTTATTGAAACTTTATCATTAGGCAGATTATATACTAGCTTAAGAAAACTTTCACTTTGGGTATTTTTATTTATGGTGGAAAAGAAAGATAAGAAAGACTAGGACGCTGCTCTAGGCCTCTGGGCTGCTCACTCTCCAGCTTCATCGCCTCCACTCCATGTGCACAGGCATTCCGCAACATTAGCACCTCAGCACATGCTTTTGCACTGCTGCATTTCAAAGCCCCAGGCATTATCACCTCCCCTTTTTAAGTGGCATAATAATGTGGGAAATGCTAACTTCATCCTCATCTGCCAGTCAAACAACTCCTGTGTTAACAAAATAGTTTTCCACTTTGTGAATGAGTGTGTTTGTGTATATGTGTGTGTTTACGCGAATGTGTTGTGTACACATGTGTGATGTCTTATGTTTATGTCAGTATTACCAGGATTTGGTTCTGGAATGAAATGATTCATTTATCAGAAGATATAGTTGGGAAATGGAAAATCTCATTTGTACTTTAAAGAGCAGATTACAATTTGTGTCGAAATCATGTAACCACTAGAACCTGGGAGTCAAATTCATCCAAGTACATATAAATAACCGAGGCACTAATATGTATCGTGTTTTAAGATAAATTTTATAACACGTTCACTTTTCCATAGCAGATATAATATATATATACTGAAGGGAAAAATATATCCACCTGTTGGTGGCTCATACTGAAAATATTGGTCAATTACAGACCATCTGATTTGTCAAACAATAAATACAATCTATAATGAGTAAGACGAACCTGTGTAGTCTAATAAAAAAAAGGAGTCTAAATAAAAATTCTTTCCTCTGCTCTTCAAAGGTAACAAGGAGAAAAATAAGACTATAAATAAAAAAATCATTCTAGATAAATATCCAACTCATGTTTTTATAAACACTAGGGTTTATAATAAATGAATAATAGGGAGATAATAAAACAATTTGTGGCATGAAAAATGTATTATTGAATGATATTCTTTTGACCTTACTAGAATTAAAAATGATTTAGTTGAATCAAATACTCTTTCACTAGACTTTTTAGTCAATCATACTTAACTCAGAGGGTGACTGGAAATCTGCACTGTATCCACACTCTTTGCACAGGTGTGACATTAAACACTGTCTTAGCTAGGGTTTCTACTGCTGTGATAAAACACTATGATCAAGAACAACTTGAGGAAGAAAGGGTTTATTTCATCTTACAACTTTTAGTCTATTACTGAGGGAAGTCAGGGCAGGACTCCTAATCTTTGTTTTTAAAACAACTACTTTTCTTATTAAAATAATTACAGTTAGTAACATTTAATAATCTCAGTTCTTTCTTGAGCTTTTGGGAAACAGATTTCCCACTGAAGCCTTCTTTTGCTGATCTATTACAGCTGTGAGAAGTCCATGTACTTGGTGGGGACTCCACATGCAGTAGTGCTATTACCCACTGTGGTCTCTTCTCCCACGCACAGTGTATTTCTAATGTCACTTTCCCATTGGTGCGCAGTAAGATATATCTTCATACATTAAAATCTTAGTATTAGTGGTTTTATAAAGGATAGTACTGGTTTCCTAGACCATCTGTATGGAAGCTTCTATTAGGAAATTCAGTGAACCATGGGAACAATGCAAGGGTGATTTATTAACATATCAAGAGGCTTTAATTCGCTAACATTTTCCCATCCTGTCAGTGAGACAGTGTGTAAATAACAGACTGCTAACGCATGGGTCTGGACTATGGGAGAACTGAGGGCAAAAGCTACCTCTCTTTTCCCACTCCAGAAGTCAACCAGCCCAGTACCAAGAGCCAATTCCAGGCTTGCAAAAGGAGATAGTTCATGTTCATGTTCCCTGATTAACTCAGGCTCTGCCTGTTTCCTCTGCTATTTATTTTCACACTTCATAAAACTGGGGAAGTATATGTGAGTGACAGAAGGTAAAGCCCAGGCAAAGGAGGCACACAACTCAACAGCGTGAATGGAGTCACTTCAGAAGCACAGGCTGGCACCCCAGCTAGTCAGGAGGCCGAGGCAGAAGGACCCCAAATTCAAGTCCTGTCTGGCTGCAGAGAGTACAAGGTAGCACGAGTAACTTAGAAAAACCCTGTGTTAAAATAGAAAAGGAGAGCTTAAAATGCAGTTTACTGTAGGACACTGCCTATCAGACACAAGGCCCTCAATGCAATATCAGCACCACACACCCACAAACCAGTGATCTCACCTTTTTACACAGGGTATTAAAATTCTGTTATCACTGGCAAACACAAGCACATCTCTCCTATAATCCACAGAACCAACACTGGCTGTATTAGTGTTTCAGGAAGGTGTGAGAACAACTGCCTTGGAGTATCTGAGCACACGCCCGAGTAGGTCTCATTCTCCTTCACCCTCACTACTGCTAGTCTCCTACTCTTAGGAACTAAGTTCTCATCTTTGTTCAGGAGAGATTTTTCTCCAAGAGGCTCATCTGACTCATTCCCATTGGGCTCATCTATCTGGTGCAGAGGCCTGTTTCTGTACACATATGAGCACATGTTAATATCTGATGACAGATTTCTTCCTCCAAAGGAAAGGAAGAAATCTTGGTGTATAAGTTTCTGTCAACTATGACATTATAGTTGAATTTCAGATCAAAACTTTTTTTTTTTAAAAAGGAATCTTAGATAACTACAGTAGTAGTTAGCATATGAGGTGTCCTAATTTGCTTTTTGTTGCTGTGATAGAACATTACCATCAAAAATCACCTGGAGAGGTTTTATTCTAGATCACAGATCATAATCCATCATCCAGGGAAGCCAGGGCAAGAATTCAAGGCAGGAGCCAGGAATTGAAGCAGAGCCATGGAGGAATACTGCTTACTGGCTTGCTCAGCCTACTTTCTTATATAGCCAAGACAGGCCCATCTGCATAGGGGTGGCACCACACAGTGGGCTGGGCCCTCCTACATCAATAAGAAATTAAGAAAATGTACCACAGACATTCCCACAGGCCAATCTGATGGAGGAAATTCCTCAGTGGAGGTTCTCTCTTCCCAGGAGACTCTAATTTGTATCAAGTTGACAAAATCTAACCAGTATATGAAGTTAACTACAATGTGCCATGGTCCTTGAAAATCTACACTATAAAATTTCATTTTCATACACACGCACATACAATAATAAATGGTATCTATCAATGTTAAAAAGACATGGCTTACATCTTTTTAAAAATCACATTTACTTATTTGTATATGTGTGTATGTATGTGTGTTTGTATTGTATGTGTGTAGGCCTATGTGGAGTCAGAATCTGTTCTCTACTGGGGAATGAGGGCAGGTCAGCTTGATGGCAAGCACCTTTACCATTGGAGGCTGAGTCATGTCTGTGACCCACACAGACAAAACTTTAAAGAGCAATTTTAACCTTTGCACTGAATAGGTTTTGCTTTAATGTCCACTGAGTATCCCCCTATCCTGGCAAACATGTAAAGAAAGTGTCCGTCTCTACAAGATAACCAGTACAATAGGCTGACATCATCACGACCTGCAAGACATGTGGCTTAGAGAGCGTAGAGCATGAGGTTTATGGCAATGGCTGAGAATTCCAACCAATATACACAGCATTAATTCTTTTAGGCCACATATATATACTGGCTAATCAGAACCCATCACAACGACCTGATTAGCACCGTTTCAGTATTCAGATGAAGAAACTGAGGCAAAGAGAAAGTGAATGACTTTGCCTAATGCCCTGTGCTGTAAATATGGTCCTGGGATTTGAGTGATGTGCTAGGCACTACCAAGCATGCATGGCTTAAAGACATATTCATAGAAGGAGGGATTCACAGTGTTCAACGGGAGCTCAGGTTGCAGAGTGTCTTTGGGCCATTTCTAATTCTTAGATGCACCTCAGTTTGGCATTCCATTTAGTGTTTCTCTTGAAAATTATGTTAACTTACCCGAAATCTGCTTTGTATTCTTTACTCTCATCCTGAGTCCTTTTTGAGGGTCCCATCCTCTCCATCTAAAGAGATGCTTGTTGATTTACCTTTCTTCTTACTGCTAAGCCTCTCTCATGGGCTACCTGCTACTGTGGTCAGGACAGCACTCCTTTTCACCTCATGCATACAGCACACAAGTAACTGGTGGCCATGCTTTGTACTGACTTTAGATTTCTGCCCATGACTAACCCTAAGCAACTTCCTCCTGAATCTGCTTTCTTCAACACCCATTGTTCCTATGATGGTGCGATAAAGTCACTGATAGTTGCAGAATTCCTGTGGTCTGAGTAGGTAAGAATTAGACACTGGTCCACAGAAGAGGGAATAACTTTCTCACAAATTCTCGGGGGGTGTACACTCTGGCATAAACCTTTCTGGTGAGGCTCCTGTACAGCAGAGATTTCTGTGCATTTAACTGTTACCTTTGACAGATCCCTGAAGTTTCCTGGAAGAGTCAGGTCCAGTTCCTCTGATTCATAGTTTGTTAACACCCATGGAAACACAGGGTATTGGTTCAGATCATTGTATGTCCGTCCTAGTAGAGAAAAGAAAAAAGGGTGAAATGTGTATGCCCTAACTTCTTAAAAACAGTTTCTGTGTTTATTGTAAGGCAGTCATTGTATTTCAGGAGAAAAGACTTCTCTTATTGGTCAAGTCTCTGTTTAATTATGCTCTGATAACCATGTGTCCAAAGTGTCTTCTCTCAACAATTTCAACAAGAGCTTCACACAGGTGACACAACTGTCTGGTCCTCATACATGATCCCCTTCCCTTGGGATTAGCTTCCTTTATAAGCAGTTTTGGTAATGGAACTTAGTGCTATCCGGAGCATGTGAACAGAGGTGACTGTGTCACTTGTCAAGCCTGGTCCACTGAGACTTCCCACATGCAGAACCCTGCCAGCCAAGGACCTTGAAAGTGTCATGGAGGGTGCCAGGCTGTTGAACTGCATGTTTGAAGCTTATTATCAGACGATATTCTGCAATAAGGAAGGTAGATGTAAAAACGGCATTGTCAGTAAACATGCTATATTAAGCATTCATCAGGACTCAGTGGAGAGGATATAAATGAAGCTCAGTGGTGTAGAGCTTGCCTGGAATAAGGAAGGCCAAGGTTCTCTTCAGGCACTGAAAATCCATGGCAAGAATCTGCAAATGCAGGGAAGAGCTGTGATGGCAGGATGAAGTAAGGAGACAGGTGCCAAACATACTCCTTTCCCTGTAAGTTGATGGTTTTCTTTCTGTGCTATATTGTTGCACTTGGATGGGGAACTGTGGAACTGTTGGGCTTGTCTTCTTAGTTTCAAGAGCGGTTCAATATCTTCAGTAGGTCCAGAGCATAGTGGGAATGTGGAATCTTCACAGGAGCATACTGTCTACCCTGTTTAGCTAGGCAAAAGATGCTACTATATCTAAGTAATGATGTCCTAGCTGAGTGTGTGGTGGTACAGGCTTGTAATTCCAATCATCTAAGAGACTGGGCCAGAAGGATCTTGACTCTCAGGCAAGTCAAAGCCACATAGTGAGAACCTGCCTCAAACTGAGATGGGTTGGAAAGGAGATAGAAATTGAGTAAGCAAGACAAATCATGGCTAACTGCTTCAGGTTAGGCAGGGAGACAGGACCCCTTCTAGGTTGTTTTGCTTTTTAAAAGCCTTTGTGCTTTGGCAGATATTCTCTGACCAGTAAGTGCTCTTGATGGAAAAAACACATTTGTGACAGAAACAGAATACAATGAGCCAAACTCTAAAGATGATAGATTTTACAATTACTTCTAAAATTTTAAAAATTATTATTTTATATATGCAGGTATTTTGGCTGCATGTATGTCTATGTACCATTTGTGTGCCTGGTGCCTATGGGAGGCCAAAGAAGACAAACACATCTGTTTCCCTGGGACTGGAATTATAGATTGTTATGAGCTGCCAGGTGGGTGGGTGTTAGGAATACAACCTAGATCCTCAGAAACAGCAACCAGTGCTTTTAATCACTGAGCCATCTCTTCAGTCCCTGTTAATAAATATTTTGCTACTATTTATTACTTGTACCTAAGGTTAAGTTTGTTAAAATAAATAAAAAGCCAATATACATTAACTCAGGATTTAAATATTCCTGTACATGAAGACAGTATAAGAAAAAGGACACATATTGAGGAAATCATCGTTTAATATAAATGTGTTTATAACAAAGGATATATTAGGCTATTTTCAGAAACATAAAGTAAAGAGAGCATCATTTTAAAAATACATACACACATACAAAATGAATGATGTTAAAGTCACAGCTCAGGACAATTTCCCTAACCCTGAATTTGTGTAATTTTTAATAATCCCTGGAAAGTTCCATGAAAACAAATAAGAAAACATTAGTAATATTTACATTACTATTGTCTCACAATATCATTTCAATTAAATAAATAAATCCAATAAGCTTTTTTTAAAAAATGTATGGCACTAACCCATTTTTGGTAAAATTTTCTGCTTCCGACATGCCACATGGACAGTCAATATATATTTTTGACTCGAATTTGGCACAAGGAAGAACAAGAATGATGAAGTGGTATTTTAGAGGTTTTCATACCTAAGTTTCAATGAATTAGCATTCTTTATTTTACTGCACATCTTCATGACATGAGAAAAAAAATAAGTGGATTAGGTCTCCCAAAGGGAAGTATTTCCAAAGTAATATCTGTTCATCTCTTGTCATCTAGCCTTCACTTGTTGGCTGTTTTCACTTATCTCTTGAGCACAGCTCACACGTATCACGTGTAACAAACACACTTGTGCTATCCTAGTAGGCTCTTGGCTTCTCTGGAGGTGGTAAGAGCCCACCATGTTACATGTTCTGCTAACTATCCTCTGAGGATGTATCTCAGAAGATGCATATTAATATTGGGAAGTCTTGACACTAATCTACTCAAACAATAAAAGTGAAGCACAGTAAATGAGATCTCAGAAACACTGGATATGTTTCTTCATTAAAAAAAAACCTTTTTAATTAAACCATCCAATTTAATGTTTTTATATGGCACTTTAGTTTTGAAGGTAAAGTGATCTAGAGACAGCTGACAAGGAAATTATAACTGCAATTCCTTGGTGAAAATGTTAATGACAGCAAAATATCGTTTAATGAGATGGCGGCGGCACCTGGATTAGCACGCTGTAAGAACGCTGTTCCTGTGTCGTTGGCGTCTTCACACTTTACAGACATTTTGTCATCTCTAGGTCATTAGAAAAGAATTTTTAATGATTTTTCTAGAAGCAAGCAGTTCAAGTTACATCTAATTAGATGACAATAATAAGCCCAACACATGCAGTAGCTAAATATATACGTAATTAACCAGGGAGCGCTTGTTCATCACAGAGCAGGAACCTGGGAAGTGCTAACCAGGAGAACACGGCTGGGCTTGGGAAGTTGGGCTGAATTCATTAGCTGATCATATGAAAAACAACTCAAAAGCCTTAAAGAAAAGAAAAATCTCTCAAGTCTAGCGAGATCGTTTACACAAAGCTATGTTAGCAATCACTGTGTTGTTTTGGTTGTTGTTTGTTTTAATGCAAGAAAACCAGCTCTGAATGTCTTTTCCTAGAGCTATCTCAGCAGTGTAAAGTGAGGCTTAGGTTGTATCTCTCAGAACACAATGAGCAGAAATCAGGTAAACTCTGGTAGCCAGAGGCCAAAACTGTACTTCTAGTTGAACTCTAAGTATCATTAAATTATTTCACCTAATCTACTATAATTTGACTTTTTAAAAAATATCTCAAGTATTTAAAAAATAATTAAATATTTTATGCCATAGTTTTAAGCTGGACTCCGATTCATTTTGAAAGCTGAGCCTTCAAGGAATTATTTAATTACATAAAGTTGGGCATGGAGATACATATTTGTAATCCTGGCACTTGGAGGATGTGGCAGGATGGTCAGGCCAGCCTAGAATATACAGAGACACGGTCCTAATAATACCTAGGGAGGCAGGAAAGGTCCTGCGAGAACTTACGTGTGCTGTAGGTTCCCAGTGGCATATCCCACGGGGCAAGAGCTGACAAAGCCACCAGGATGTCAGCTTTGACACAGCTACTTAGGTGCTACTTAATTCTTAATTAATACTTATACATTCTTAGTGAATATTTATTAAATTTGTAAATAGGACAAAGACTGAACACATTATTGGGCTTTAGGAATTATTATTATTATTATTTGTTGTTGTTGTTCTTTCAAGACAGGGTTTCTCTGTGGCTTTGGAGCCTGTCCTGGAACTTGATCTGTGGACCAGGCTGGCCTTGAACTCACAGAGATCTGCTTGTCTCTGCCTCCAGAGTGCTGGAATTAAATTTCATGCCCAGCTAGGAAATTTCTTTGAAAAGTTTTTTCATTTTTTTTTGAAAATTTGAACATTTGGCAACCTCTTTAGTATATATGTAACTGTGTGTATCTGTGTGTGCATACAGGATGTTTATCATAAGAGGACTGAAAAGTCCACTAAAGTAGTTGCTACATGTTTCTAGTCTCATTGCTTTCAGGCATCTAGAAATGAGAAAGGAAAACCAGCTAAGCCAAGCAGACATTTAGAAGTGGTCAACACAGAATGGGCCATGAGATGGTTTGTATGGTTCAGGGAAGCTAGTCAGAACAGACAATAAACCTGAGTGTGTACAACTGCAACAAAAATGTGAAAAATAGGAAATTTATGAAGCCACACTGACCTACTTTTATTAAAAGTATCAAACTTGAAAGGATCATTACATATTAGACTCCTGCCTCAGCCATTCATGTACTGGGATTACAAGCATGTGCCACACTTGGTTTCAAGTGTAACTTGTAGAGGAACTGCAAAGGTTATCTCTTATCTAGATTTAGAAGCATCCTGACCCAGTCAAAGTGGCTCTCAGAAAGCAGCAGGCATGATGTAGTTGCAGAGGGAGAATGCCACCGCTTTGGAATTTACTGACACTCATTCACTAAGGGCATCAGAAAGGACAGCAAAGAGCTCTGTAAAACAGCAGACCAGAGACTGTTCTGTGCACAGGATATAGCACATCGAACAGGAGAACCGCCATAAGAACACTTGCGGTCTAGGAACTGAACTGGAGGTGAACTGCTCATCCTGCTCCTCAGCTTTCTATATAACAGCTCCAAACGGGTGCCCACTCCAGGAAAAACACACTTATTTAACGAGAGACAAGGGATCTGTTATTCTTTCCCTCTACTCCAAGGAGAATTGCGCTCCAGGTTTTGTACGTGCTGGACACTAACTACATCTGCAGCAGAAACTGTCCTGCTTAATACAGACTTCAATAAAGAAGAAAGTCTTAACAGAATATAGCAAAACTGTTTGCAGACAAACATAAAAAACAGTATTATCCTCCAAACATCTGAAAATAATAATGTGAAAAAAATTTTAGTTAATAATCTGAAATACAGATGGTAAATTATACTTACAAAATAAAAAAATGAATGTAAAACTGAGTAAACACTTTTTATATCACATAAGAATGATTAAAATGGATTCATCTTTAAGTTTAAAAATAAGGGAAACAGGGCTGGGGTGATGGGTAAGAGCTCCTATTGCTCAAGCCTGAGGACCTGAGCTCAAGTCCCCAGAATCCACATGAGAAAGCTGGGGTGGGCGAATGTGCCTATGGGGGATGAAAGAGGAACTGGCTGGCAGTTTAATTTCAGTTTAGGCAAAAGACCCTTTCTCAAATCAGTAGTGTAGAGGGTGATACAGATGGATACCTTGTGTACATGCCTGCACAGACATCACATATACACACATAGAACAAGATAGAGAAATACAGCTTAGGAGCTTGCTAAAATTTTAACTGATTCTCTAGGAAAACAAATAAGATGACCCTACATTCTAAATTATTAAACACACGGGAAACTATCTCTGTCGTCAAAGACAAAATAAAATAGTAGAAGCAACAAACATTAACAGCAGCAGCATAAAAATATGACACAGAACCAAACATGCCAAGTGCCACGAAATATTACCATTATTACACATTCTTCTGAAGGGTTAAAACCTGTGAAAGAGGTAAAGTTGAAAAGTCCAGCTTCTGTCTACAGACACCCATGTCTAGGGTTCAGGCCCTCTTCTCTCTGGGACACACAGGTGGTTTGTTTAGGGTTTAGGCCCTCTTCTCTCTGGGACACACAGGTGACCTGCCCGGGGTTCAGGCCCTTTTCTCTCTGGGACAGGTCTCTTTGGTGGAATTTGTGTTTTGCTGTGAAGTCATGTGCTTACCTAAGAATGGCTCTCTGTAACTGTGAGTTGGGTGTCCATAGTTCAAACAGGAAGGAAAGTACTTTTAAAATGTGCCTATCCAGAACCCATACCACCCTTGTCCTGTTCTTTTTGGTAATATGGGTGGCATGTGCTCACATGGCACTCACACATGTGAGAGGCTATAGCTAATGCAGTCGGTTTCATGGATGTGGGAGGGGCTTATGGGTTTTGTTATGTCTAGGGTCCTGGGAACTAAGCAATAGTGCTGAGGGCTTTCTGCCAAGGAAATCGAGTTCTTTCCCTTTCAGTCATTTATGCTCATTTCATCTCTGTGTGCTAATGGTACAGTAACTTAATAGTATTATACAGTTAATTTACTTCATAGGGAGCAAATAGATTTATTTAAGATATAAGCATACTATATGTGAATACATATATTAACATGTATTTATGACTAAGAAAAAATATTTTAAATAACTTCATTTCTTTTTGTTGACCAACCACGTTCCAGTGCCTGTAGAAGCTACATGAACATTTATGTCTAGATTTAAATGAAGAACAGCAATGCAGTCACCTTTAAATACAGTGTTTCAGGGACTAGCACTACTGCATCCCCTGTGAGGAGTCACCAGCAGCAATCACAGGTACGACACAGGCATCGATACTGCTGCAGAGATTCATCTGCCAATGTAGGGCTTCACAGAGCCTGGTTCATAGACGCAAACTCTGCAAATCAGAAGGACTCAAGGCTCTTAAAGCTCAGCTTACATAACAAGAAGGAGGGACCAGGTCTCACCAACATCCACTGAGCCAGCCACAACCTCTGATCAGGAGGAAGAAAACAAGCCACTGTGTTCTCTTAATGGACAAGCACAGTAACCATGCTCATCAGTTAGGAAATATAATCTGGGTTTTTGGTCTTAATTGAGGACTTTAATAAAAAAACATGGTGTAAGACAATCATGACCTAATCCAGGTGACATTCATGCTAGGCAGGAGTCTCTTATTCTTTTGTATGGCTGCTTCTGCTAAGAATCACCAAGTAGTGAAATAATATTTCCCACTATTATTCTTAGTCTAGCAATAGTTTGTTGCCTCTAATAAACCTTCAGACAATGCTGCTAGCAAAGAAAATGGCAGAAGGAGAGCTAGGGGAAGCATCTAAGACCTTGATATCAGCTGCATAGCTCCAGATAGACTCAAGTGTGAACACACGATGTTTACCCTACTACTGCATCTGAGTTCCAAGGAAAACAAGACATCCATCAGGTTATATCACCTAGTACTCTGATGGTCTGAAAAATGAGGCTTCTTACCTGCTATGGTGTTGAGAAACATCAGATACTCAAAGTTGGAGATCTCCCTTCTTTGCCAGCGCTGAGTCATGTTGGAAGACTTGTAAAGCTGTCGAGGAGTGGCCAGTGATATCCTCCTATTAGTAAGCAGAGAGTCACAGTTGTCAAAAGCCCACTTACAACTAACGTTTCTGTTTGAGATCATTCAGTAATCTGTGGCTTGGCCTTCCTGGGTGGATTATAAAATATGTAGCTGTATGTAGAATCAGCTCTATTTTGAGACTCCCATTACAGAAAAGGACAAGTCTGGAAGCAGCTCTATCTGTGAAAATACAGTTACAAATGGCTAACTATAGTACACAGGAGCAAAAATTAAAAAACCTATGTTCAAAAATAAATTACGGTAGACTTTAAGCCACACAGCAAATCTACTGCATGAGAACAAACTAAGAGTTACACACGTGCCTGCCTCTCCTGCATGAGAACAAACTAAGAGTTACACACGTGCCTGCCTGCAAGCATCAGCCTCATATCTCAGTGGCAAGGTGCCTGTCACCGAACAAAAGAAGCACAAAGTGCACAGTCTTCACCTGCATGATTTATACTCACCCACTAATGTCAAAACAAAACAACAAGATGAAGTTGAAAAAATACACAAGTCCAGTGACATAAACATAGATTTGGGGAACAGATAAGCATTATTGTGTACTTGCAGGCTCAAAGTGTTTATCTGAAAATAGGGGAAACCTAGTATATTTATAAAAGTATGATAAAGCCACTTGGTTCCTGAAACTGCTAAAATTCATGTTACCCTCAGTGTTGCACTAATTTTTTCACAATGCTCCTTGGCCAAGAGAAACACCTAGCAGTTCTGTCCACTAAGCCATTAGGTTGAAACACTTACTCAGAACTCAGTGCATGGGTGTGGTTTGAGCATATCTACCAAAGGTTCATGAGCTGGGAGCTTGGTCTCCAGGATAGTGGTGTTGAAATGGTGGGATCTTCAAGAAGAGGGACCTTACGGAAGGTACTAGGTCATAGGCGTACTGTCTTCAGGAGGAATTAATGACGGTCTTATGGAGTGAGTAAGTTCTCAAGACAACAGGCTGCTACAATGTTTGGCTTCATCTTACATGACCATTTGGCTCTCTTGCCCCAAGGAGCCTTCCTCTCAGGCTGAGCAGATGAGGCCAGATCTTGTATGATCAGCCTCTGAAACTGTGAATTAAACAAATTGCTTTCTGGCTAAGTCAATATCTTAAAAACAAGTAGCTACTTGGAATCTAACACTGATGAAGAGACGTTGGGAGGTACTGTGAGTGGTTCTTTCTAAGTAGCTGCGGTTTCTGAAAGGGCAAGCACCTACTGAGCACTTCACAGTTTCTCAAGTACTGGAACCAAAGCTGATGCTAGCACCTTCACTTTTCTGCACCCAAACTAACTCCTCATAGAGGTATTATTTTTTGAACCTGGTAAATACTAAAACAAACCTCAGACTCCTCAAAGATGTATGGAAAGTAAGGGCTACCCACTGTTGAGATTGAGGAATGGAAGGCATCGGGAACATAGCAATGGTGATAGCTTAAGGCCATCAACTCGAAACAACCAGGATGTTTCCTTTGGATCCTGATGTCTGGATAGAAAACACAGGAGAACCGCGGTTAAAATCACATGTGAGATGTGAGTGTTTGCCAGTAATTGTTTTGTCCAGTGTGAAAAGACTATTTTATGGGGCCAACATGAGTCACCTTGATAGAAGATGAAAATGAGAAACAGAAAGGTGGGAGCAATGACAAGTTAGCTAAGGTTTCTTACTTGTAAATTAGGGTAAGAAGTCCATTATTTTCTAAAAAATGTGAGTGCTTTTAGATTTAAGGGAAATGATCTTGTCATAATTAAGACACAAATTGTCCCTCACATATGGGAGGTACTCAGTGAACCACACTGTAAATATTAATTAATCAGAGAGACATTCATGAGGCAATGCTATTGTCCTTTCGTCCTGAACTTTTGCTTATTAAGCAACAATCTGATTTGCAATGTGACCTCCTTGGTGAGCTTGCCTTGGTCTAGGCTAGGAGATGCTGAAGTCAGTTGTTTGGGGAAGGTAGCTGCCTTTGAATTTGAAAATGCTTTGTTGTTTAAAATTAACTGTGTGAAGGCTTTAGCTGAAAGTCCTGAGAGCTGACTTAATTTTGCATATACCAACAGAACCAGGTGTCAAGAAAGCAGAGTACAGATATCTGAAGTCTTTGTGATTCTGTCGGGACACACCAGAGAGCTTCTCTTTGGAAGAGCAAGGTATCACTCTTCCTTCTGACAATTCTCTAAAGCTCATCCTCCACAGCAGACACCTGCAGCCTAAGGGAGTGGGAAGTAGACGTGTGAACATCTACTTTCCCTATCTATGGACTCTCTCTGTGGGTATGTGCACACGTGCACACAAATACATACTACATGTACACATTCACAGCCTAAGAAGTGCCTTTACTTTGTCTCTGTACTTTACTTTTGAATGCCTTACAAAGATATGGTATCCCATCGTATGGTATGTGAGAACATCACTCATCTTGCTTAGTAGCATTCATTCTTTTAACTCCTGTATACTGGGTTCTTTCCAGATGGTAGGGACCTTATTATTGCCCAGCTTGTAGGTAGCAGGTCTAGGCCTACATGGAATTCTCCTTGCCTGTTTTGCTACTTCTAAGACTACAAGTCTCAGAAACATGCAAACTGAGCCTGTAAGAATACTGCTAGGAAGGTAAGAATGAGTGGAGACTCATTAAGGCGAAAACAAGACAAGAGACCAAAGGGGTGTTCTGAGACCATGGCTTTATCAAGTGACAGAAAAGGCAAATCTATTGAGTATTTATTCTTCTACTCCTAAAAGTAATCTTTCATAAGTCAAACAGAATTGATATCCATAATCGGTGAGGCAGATAGTAGGAGAGCTGCTGTTTGTTTTGAATGAATCACATCCAGACAGGTTCAAAAGCACCACAGAAAATCATACACGCCCCTCCTGAATCACAGTCACCGAGGAAGATGCTAGGGGGAAGAAGCTCACACTTACCCAGGAGAAAGACAGACCTATTTGTGTGTTCTTAACATTTATTTCTGGAAAAACTTCTTGAACTGGGGATTAAACGTACAGTCTGTGGCTCTCGGGAAGGAAGCAGTGACTACTGTGAGTCAACTTGGGGACAATCAATGAGAACAAGCCTTACAAACCTCTCTCATTGTTTTTGATAGAGTAAATGCATTTTTCTTTGACTTGAATTGTTTATACATGCTTCATTATCTACTAATGTCTTGGCTTAATCTTGTCATTCTCCTCACAAACATGCTGAGCATGCACACACATGCCCATGAATTGCTCTTGTACTGGAAGCTCAAAGAGAACAGGTCAGACAGAAAGCAAGGGAGCCCTAGAGAAGAGCACTTAGCATTTTTGCAATTATGCACTGAGCTGTTAGCTGCAAGTTGAAAGATTCATAAAACACAATGCCTATCTTCAGAATGTCTGGTATCTATTTCGGAAAGCAGGCAGAGATTGGCTTTTCCTCACAGCAGTGTCCTGTGAGGGACTTAACAGTTTGTAGTGCATAGTGCTGTCTTTATGCAGAGCACACCTCCACCAGCCTGTGGATATAATCCTCCTACTACTCAGGGAGGAGGTAGCAAGGAATCAAAGGTGTGTTTTCCAAAAACCCTAGAATGCAGAGGATCCTTGAGCCAAGTCAGCAAACACTCCAGCTATTTTAGAGGTGTAAGATGATCTCTTCTAGCCAAAGGAACTCATGATAAAGAATCTCAGAAACTTCTGAGAAATATGTTCCCTCTTAAAATACAAACATGTAAAGAGAAATCAGCTGTGTTTTCTCTCCACTAATGCTGTGAAGATGGGGTATCTGAGGCAGTCAGAGTCATTTTGTGACCATAAAACCAATCCAGATTGCTGATGTCACTGAATATCTGAACCAGGATCAGCAACAGCAGTGTCTTAACTTTGGAGTCTTTTTGTTATACACACACACACAAAGGGTGAAGAGAGAGAGAGAGAGAGAGAGAGAGAGAGAGAGAGAGAGAGAGACTACTTTTATTCAGGTACATTCATAAACCTAAGCATAGATGATATACATAATTAGTTTTCTGCTTAGATTAGTTAGATTAGTAACTTTTTTTTAGATTAGTAATGTTTAATAAAATAAATTTTTGAATAGTTCTTCAAAAATACTAAGGTGAAGGATTTAGGTAAAAGCTAAACTATAGGGCTGGAGAGATGGCTCAGCGGTTAAGAGCATTGCTTGCTATTCCAGAGGTCCTGAGTTCAATTCCCAGCAACCACATGGTGGCTCACAACCATCTGTAATGAGGTCTGGTGCCCTCTTCTGGCCTGTAGGCATATACACAGAATATAGTATACATAATAAATAAATAAATATTTAAAAAAAGCTAAACTATCCCATAATGAATAGTTTCCAAGATTATTTTATTACCCCAATAAACAACCATTTATATCTAGTATTCATAAAGCCATAATTTATATGCTATTCCAATGTACTTAATCACAAACACCACTAGAGGCTTTTGGTACACTAGTACTCTATGGCTTTAACTAGAAAGATTTCTTCTTTCTTCTTTTCTTTTCCTTCTTCTTTTCTTCCTCCTCCTTTGCTTTTTGTTTTGTTTTTCGAGATACGGTTTCTCAGTGTACCTGTCCTGAAACTCACTCTGTAGACCAGGTTGGCCTTGGACTCACAGAGATCTACCTTCCTCTGCCTCCCAGGTGCTGGGATTAAAGGCATGTGCCCACCACCTAGCAAAAAAAAAAATGTCTTCCTGGGGGCTGGAGATGGTTCAATAGTTAAGAGCACTGGCTGCTCTTCTAGAGGTTCTGAGTTCAATTCCCAGCAACCACATGGTGGCCCACAACCATCTTTAATAAGATCTGGCGCCCTCTTCTGGTGTGTGGTAACACATGGAGGCAGAATGTTGTATACATTAAAAAAAAAGAACATGCAATAATTTTTCTCCTCCTCCTCTTCCTCCTCCTCCTCCTCCTCCTCCTCTTCTTCTTCTTCAAAAAAGTCTTCCTTATAGGTTAACGATGACTGTAATGACTGCAGACATTGGGGACGTTTTAGTAAGTTTACCCTAGGCATTCTCTAATTCTCAGTGCAGCAGTTTCCATCATCTCCTTCCCTATAAATAACTTGAGAGAAAGAAAGGTCCTTGGTCTTAGAAATTACTATATATAAACAAACCATGGATAATGTGTAACATGATATAATTACCTGGCTTGTGGCAAACCATAACTGGTCCCCACTCCAACTCGAGGCAAGCTGTAGACAACTTTTTTAACTGTTGCTTGGTCAGGAAAATTAAACATCACAGAGGCTGCGGTAGAAGAAAAGAAGGTGCTTTAGCAAACCACAAGAGAGCTGCCCACTGAGGACACAGTACTGAACGAATACTGTGGCTTATCTGAAATGGCAAAGCGTTTTCACAGAAGAGGAGTCTTCTCTACAGCTTTGTCCACATGACACCAAAATGAACATCTTCAGACATATTTTGCTTTGGTGGTAGCACACAAGAGGACAACAACTAAACACTACTTTACATGCAAATGGGCAATATCAAGTGAGCACATTGTTCAGGCTCCTTCAGAGACTTACTTCTGTTTGCCATGAACACTTCCAAGGCTGTGTTCTGCAGAAGGTAGCGTCTCGAAAACACGGCTCGGATCTCACTGAACATCCATTTTCCATGAAGTCCCTCAGTGTATGCAAGAACCTAAGAGAAATGGGTTAAAAGGACAGTAACCAATAAAGAACTTAAGACTTGGAGAACACTTTGCATAGAGCGCCATATAAAATCCTAAAATCTTCTGTTTTCATGATATATCATGGTATTGTCAATCATCACAATTTCCACCTTTCAAAATTCTCCTGACTCAAGAGGAAACAAAAGAGTAAGAATAATTATACACTGAAAATGACCCTGTGGCTTAAACAGAAATTATCCTGTCTGTGACACACACTGTTG
Source organism: Microtus oregoni (assembly GCF_018167655.1). NCBI lineage: Eukaryota > Metazoa > Chordata > Mammalia > Rodentia > Cricetidae > Microtus > Microtus oregoni. The sequence continues at coordinate 21,937,990 of NW_024543069.1, read as the reverse complement.
CTACCACCAAATATTCCTTCCTTTCACTTTCTCCCTTACTTCATGGAAGCCAGTTACCACTGCGTTTACTTTTTCCTGACTGGTCTGAGCAAGACTTTTCCAGTAACAGGTGAGATAGCAGATGTTCTTAAGTCTGTATGCTACATGCTATACGCTGTAACTGTTCAATTTCTCCCTAGTAACCTGTCAGCAGTCACAGACTGAAGGTCTATAACTGAGGGTAAAGACTGTGTATCAATACAACTTTATTTACAGTTAAGTGACTGAATTTAGAATAAGAATGGAATTTGGCTTGAGCCATGTCAAGAGTAATTATAACATTATTCCGTTTTCCCAAATTGCCTTGAAACTCTGGTAGGACATGTGACCTAGTGCTGGCTAATGAGAGCAGAGCTAATGGCACCTGAGGATGCTGTAGAAAGGCTGATGAGTCACAGGACCTTCTCCTGCCCTTCTTAGATGAACGGAGATGTAACAGCTGACACCCTAGCAGCTTGGGAGAACCATGAGGAACGCCAAGGAGGTGCACAGGTTGGCCCCACATTGGGCTGTTGGAACATGCAGAACATCCCACAGAAACCCAGTATCTAGACTGCCTACTCCACAGCACAAATCAGTTCACAGCTGATGGCGCTACATTTGCGGTGTATGCAGAGCACAGTCTGTTTGAATCGCCAGTGCTGCTGACATCTGAACTTTCCCCTCGCATCTGTACCGGCACTTATATTACTAAAAGTAGAGAGTAGTTCTTAAGTTTCATATACATTAGGCTTCTGTTGCTCTGAAAGTAAGCTATGAAGTTTTTTCACGGATCTTTTAAAAAAACTAAGGCTGTTTTACAGAGAAACACTGTCTTGAAAAAACAAACAACAACAACAAAACAAAACCAAAAACAGACACACAGAAAAACCCAAAACCAACCAACCAAACAAAAAAAACCCAAATGCAAAATAAGTGTTTCTAATTATGGTGGGTCTGTGTGTGTGTACACACATGTTACCGTGAGTATATATGGGAATACACATACGTGTAAAGGTCATAGAGATCAATGTTATCCTCAACTGCTCTTCACCTTACTCTTCTTTCTCTCTCTCTTTCTTTTCAAAAGTATTTTTTGTGTATGAGGATTTGCTTGCATATGTGTTTGTGTACCACCATAGCATGCCTGGTGCCTGTCAGTGTCAGAAGAATCAGTCAAATCACTTGAAGCTGGAGTTATAGACTGTTGTGAGCCACAACGTGGGTGCTGCCAATCGAACCCAAGTCCTCTCTAAGAGAGGTCAGTGCTCTCAACTGCTGAGCCATCTCTCAGTCTCTCCACCTTACATTTTGAGGCAGGGTTTCTCACTGAATCTGGAGCTTATCAATTCAGCTAATCTGACTGACCAGCAAGGTGATCCTCCTGTCTCCTACTGATTTAGCATTATGACTGTGGCAACATACCACCATGACCAGTTGGTTTTTTTTTTCTTCCTTATGCGGTTGCTATGAGGAGCCAAAGTTAGGATCTTGTGCTTGTGTGACAAGTACTTTATGATTGAGAGCTCTCCAGTCCCCCATTTCCAATTCTTAACTCAGTTTGAGTCTTCCTATGGCCAGAAGGTCTTCAGAGGTTATTACATGTATTTAAGTCCTGAGACACTCAGAATCAGCCAGACTCTTGCTAAATCTTGGTTCTGCTGTTTGCTAGCTTTCAGTCTTAGAAAAATTATCTGACTGCATCTGCCTTTTGTCTTCTGAACAGTGGTGAAAATAATACCCATTGCTGGTTAGTTTAAGGAGCAGCAAATATAGAGTAGAGGGACAGCTCTATGAAGTTGTTCTTACCACATGACAACTCCTCTCCACTTCTAAAGGCAAAACTTTCCATGCATTTTACAAAAACGGTTACTATGGTGACTCACTGCACTTCATATTTACACATTCTCAGGTAACTATAATCAGTTGCTGTTCTGAATTTCATACACTAGTATGTTTTTTCAGAATAAAGTAATGGAAAGAATACAAGATTACCAACATCTTCTGCATTTGTGAAGTGACAAATATCTTTTTTTTTAATTTTTTTTTAATTTATTTATTTATTAAGGATTTCTGCCTCGTCCCCACAACCGCTTCCCATTTCCCTCCCCCTCCCCCCGATCAAGTCCCCCTCCCTCATCTGCTCGAAGAGCAATCAGGGTTCCCTGACCTGTGGGAAGCCCAAGGACTGCCCACCTCTATCCAGGTCTCGTAAGGTGAGCATTCAAACTGCCTAGGCTCCCACAAAGCCAGTACGTGCAGTAGGATCAAAAACCCACTGCAATTGTTCTTGAATTCTCAGTATTCCTCATTGTCCGCTATGTTCAGCTAGTCCGGATTTATCCCATGCTTTTTCAGACCTAGACCAGCTGGCCTTGGTGAGATCCCAATAGAACATCCCCATTGTCTTAGTGTGTGGGTGCTCAAATCCAAATGGATTAAAGACCTCAATATCAGTCCGAACACACTGAACCTGATAGAAGAGAAAGTGGGAAGTACTCTACAGCAAATGGGCACAGGAGACCACTTCCTATGTATAACCCCAGCAGCACAGACACTAAGGGCATCATTGAATAAATGGGACTTCCTGAGGCTGAGAAGCTTCTGTAAAGCAAAGGACACTGTCACTAAGACAAATATCTTAAGACAAATAGTTGAAAAATATCTGCATATAATTATTTCACCAAGAAAAAATAATTAAGACCATTGAAATTCAGTCAAATGAGCAAAGCATGGTAATTTCTTGTGAACCTGTGCTGGGCGCTCATGTTAAAATCAGTATGCTATATTAGTGTGTGTGAGTGTACATTGTGTACATGCAGACACAGATATGTTTACACGCATGCCTGTCTGCAGAAACTGCTGTGTCAAGTAGGTAACTGGGAAAACAAGGTGGCCTGATTCTGTGGGTGTCCCATGTGAACTTACAAGTTCTGTCAGTAGGAATTTACCAGTCTCTTGAGTCTACCTTAATCCTCCACTACTTGCTCTATTAAAATGAATCTGTGCCCTTTAAATCTGTTCCCTCTGCTGGCTTGCATGATGACAAAGCCTATCAGAAGTACCAGAAGCCACAGAAGGGCTTGCTTCCTGTGCTGCATTCCTTTAGTAGTACCTGCTCTCAGTGCCAGACACTGAGGTACACAACAGTCAACTGCCCCCACTGCACAGGAGTCCCTAGGGACTTCTGACCCCAGCAGTTCTAGAGCAGCGTCTCTGGTGAGGACACACCAAGGACAGCTTTACCAACTCCTTGGAAAGAAATTAAAAAAAAAATGCTAGAGGACAGTGGTCCAGCAGAACTGTTGTGTGGTTGGCATTCAGGAAGCTACAGCATGGCAGAAGGGCCTTATCCTAGGCTTCTAAGGCAGCCCAAGCAAGATACTCCTTCTGCTTATATACAAAATTCCTATAGTTCTTAGAGTTTCTTTAGTTCTTATTAGCCATTCCCTTGCTGCTCTTCTTGTTTTAATTATAATTATTTATACTCCACTTCAGCCATGTAAACTGCTGTGTGGTTTCTCTCCCCTGCATGAATTCAAAAGATTCTTCAAAGACAGTGGGAAGGTCATAGTGTAAGACACTAGACAACACTGGGGAATTGTGTGGGGAAAGAGAAGGCTGTGCGTGCCGTGGTGGAGTGGTCAGATGGGATATTACTGGGGCATGTGATGAGGAGTTCAATCTATCGGTGTGCATTTCAGAAACGTAAAGGAAGATCAATTGATTATAAATGATCTTCCTTTACAGCATGTTTCTATAAAAGTCTGGGCGCCAAGCCCAGGTCTGAAATATGAACTGATACAATAAAGCTGTCTGTGTTTTATTTATACCTTTACTAGTTACATAATGTTATCTAACTTTTAGGATCTTCGATAGCAGTGCTTTAACTTGCTTTTCTTGTAGTTCAAGATATTCTTTGACAACATTCAAGTATTTTTATCAAAAGTTGAGGTTTGTGGTTTTGTTTTCTTTAACTCAGCTTTTCCGTATACTCTGGCTATGTTTCCCTGCTTCTGCAAATAAGTTAGTTCTGCAAACATTACAGAATCTAATCAAGAACTACTAACTACCTCATTTGGTTTCATTTTCTGAAAGCTGAATAAACATGTATTTTATTACATTCCATAGGTCATAAACATGAACAGTGAAGGATCTTGATCCCAAAGCTTTTTTTTTTTTTTAATTTCATCAGAGATACTGTATTAGTAGGCAGATACTGATTTTGGGAACCACCAGCACCACCAGCACCACCAGCAGCACCACCACCACCACCAACAACAACAAAATCTCCTAATTACTGACTGTTGGAACCAAAAATAACATGTCTTTTTCTTTTTTTTAAATTGTTTTTTATTGAGCTATATATTTTTCTCTGCTCCCCTTCCTTCCTTTCCCCTCCTCTCCTACCTTCTCCCATGGTCCGCATGCTCCCAATTTACTCAGTAGTTGATCCCAAATGTTATGGAATCTTGTCATCTTTAAAAATGGCCACTAACTATTTTTAGTCAAGTGCCTGGTATACAAAAATAAAGACTATGCTAGCCTGTTCCCTAAGGTCATCCTCATTCACCTGTGAGTTGAAGCACACAGGAAGCAGGATGAAACACCAGCTTGTAAACCACCTTCCCAAAATGTATGCTTAACACACATTATCAGGTGATCATGTTGAAGAAAAATAGTGCTGATGTGCATTCATCTGTATCAGGCATGAGCAGCACTGTCAGAAGCATGAATGGAGCTGTCAAATCAGTTTTGTCTTGTATTTTCCTTCAGAGACAGCTAATACTGTGCAAACGGAAAGTTCTTGTTTAGTGATAGCCTTGACGATCTCAGGTCACCAAACACATACATTAGGATGAGCAGCACATATACTTTCTCTCGGGATATGGAAAACGCAAGTTATATGTCAAGTAGTAGCTGCTGTTTAGAACAACTAAATGCCACAGAGGTTGGATGTATCCTTGTCAGTGCTTATGAGGTGATCATGTTTTATAGACATTTCCAGTTCCAACAGCTTAATGAAAGAGTTTATAATTCAATATTAAGTTACAGGTCCCAATTATTTTTATAATTCCATGTAAATTACGAATGGCTTAGAATTGTAGCAAATATATTCAAGACAGAATAGTTCTAAAGAAATCTCAGGTTTCTGTTCACACATGAATATACACACTTTTTTCTTTTCTTATTGCTTATAAATAATACCATTCAAAATTTCCACTTCCTCCCCTCCTCCCACTTCCCCACTTAATATACACACTTTTTTCACATCTGCCTGCTGACCTGGGAAGACTCCCCACCTGGAAGAAAAGCAGAAATGGAGACGGAAGGAGCTACCTACCCAATCACTGTTGGTATGACACACTTTCCAACTTCTCATGCCTGCTCCTGGTGATGCTATTTCCTCACCAAAATAGAGGAGAAATAAGAGATTGGGGTTCTTTCTACTTTATTTTTACATAACCAGTCTCTTGCTAAAAATACAAAGAGGTAACTTTCCTGATATAAGATCTGTTGAGGGTGAAGGACTTTGAAACACAGGACATGGGGGCTGGAGAGATGGCTCAGAGGTTAAGAGCATTGCCTGCTCTTCCAAAAGTCCTGAGTTCAATTCCCAGCAACCACATGGTGGCTCACAACCATCTGTAATGGGGTCTGGTGCCCTCCTCTGGCCTTCAGGCATACACACAGACAGAATATTGTATACATAATAAATAAATAAATATTTTAAAAAAAGAAAGACAGGACATGGAAGACAGTGATGGAGAGATGAGGAATGGGCACTGATGGTGAATTTAAAAATCCTTTCATAAGTCAAATGTTTTCCCAATTGTTTATTTTCTTTTTAAAAAATATTCATTCATTCATTCATTTATTTATTATATATACAATATTTTGTCTGTGTGTATGTCTGCAGGCCAGAAGAGGGCACCAGACCCCATTACAGATGGTTGTGAGCCACCATGTGGTTGCTGGGAATTGAACTCAGAACCTTTGGGAGAGCAGGCAATGCTCTTAACCACTGAGCCATCTCTCCAGCCCCCAATTGTTTATTTTCAAAACAAATTGGATCTATTTGGATTGTCAACTTAAAGATACAAGTTAATTTTGATGATAGATCACTAGGTGCTTTTTAGCATACAGCATGTATAAACATTGAGCAACATTTGAGAATGAAATTTGACAACTTCTCTATGTATGCGAACACTATTTTCAACACATCTTTTTGTTTTGTTTTTATTCAATGTTATTTTAATGGTTGCCTAAATACCTTAGTCAGATTTTGTGTTACTTATATATAATGAAATTCAACTTGGAATATAAATTATTAAAGCATATTTTCTACCAAGAATCCAACAAAAATTATATATATGCCAGTATATGTGGTGATATTTTGTTTGTGCTATAACAAATAAAGCTTGCCTGAGGATCAGAGTGTGGAGTTAGCCACTAGTTTGCCATAGAGGTCAGGCAATAATGGCACACACCTTTAATCCCAGCACTCTGGAGGCAGAGGCAGTCAGAGCTCTGTGAGTTCAAGGCCACGCTGGGCTATAGGAGATAGATCCAGTCTAAAAGAGAAACAGAGCCAGGTGGTGACGGCTCACACTTTTAATCCCAGTACAGGAAGGGATATGGTTGTGTGGAAAAAGGAATATAAGGCTGGAGGATGCAGGAGCTCAAGGCATTCAGTCTGAGGACAGGATACCCCCTTTTCAGTCTGAGGATTTCGTAGAGTTAAGAACTTTAGTGGCTGGTTCCTTTACTTCTCTGATCTTTCAGCATTTACTCCAAAATCTGATTCTGGGTTTTTATTATTAAGACCAATTAGAATTTGTGCTACAAGTATATATCTTTTTTCCTTTTTAAAAATTGAAAATAGATTCTTCTTTCACACAAAGCATCCCGATCAGTTTTCCCTCCCTCCATTCCTCCCAGGAGTGTCCTGGCATGTACTGTGAGAAGGAGAGGTAAAGATTAGAATAGTAAAGGGTGGGTGGGGGCAAGATCATAAGGTTAGATCAGGAATCATGTGGAGTTTGGGCACTGTTCTGAGAACACTGACATGCCACTTGAGGATTTTATACAAGGATCCCAGATGTTTAAATCAGCACTTTACAAATCATTTCTGTGGCTACAGTGAAGAAGAGATTTTAACAGGAAAACAGGGAGGCTGCTCCAATAATATACACAAACTGTAAGGCATAATTAGTTTAAAAAATTATGAACTCATTCAAAAGAGTGTCATTAGAGTTCTTTGCAGTATCATACATTGTGGCAAGTACTTTTAAACTGATCTATTTATTACCTGCATCCTTACAAAGCCTCCAGACAGGGCACCTTGATCACTTTGTTGAGTAAAACATTTAGCAGTTTAATTTACAAATGAACAGAGCTGTAACTGGAGTCCTCCAAGTCTACTTCACACTCTCTAAAGTGTGGCCTGAGAGGGATGTTGATGAAGCTGTTTTTGTCGTAATCGTGAATGTCCCCATGTATATAGACTGTGTCTTTTGACTGTGTTTCTTAATTTCCTCAAAGTTGACACACTCTAAAATCTTACATTTTTCTCTTTGCTGTTAATTTTGAAAGGATTAGGGAGTGGAGAGAAAAGAACTCAACATTACTGTAAAGATTGTAGTTTGTCCGAGCCGGGTGTGGTGGCACATGCCTTTGATTGCAGCATTGGGGAGGCAGAGGCAGGAAAACCTCTGACTTCAAGGCCAGCCTGGTCTACGACACAAGTTCTAGGACAGTCAGGGATATACAGTGAAACCCTGTCTTCAAAACAAAACAACACAACAACAAAAGATAATAGTCTGTAGAAACTGGAATGTTAACTTCCCTTGCAACGTTCTATGCTGTGACAACATTTCAATGGTTACATTTATAAGTCCTTTACTTTTAGACACATTTTCTTCAAATTTCAGTTCTGAGATAGCATGCTTTCTTTGAACCAATGTGGTCAAACTGCTATTTGTATACTATAAATTGTCAGCAAAGATATTTAGCCTTTTGAAAATGTATCAGATGAGATGTTAGTATAATTATTGTTAAAGGTAAATTGGTCAATGCTTACCAAGCTGACAGAAAAGAGAACTGCTTTCGCTGGGGATCTAATTATGCTATGAGAGAACTCTTCCACATATGAAAACATCTTGCTATGACGTATTTAAATACACAATGTCTAATGGAGTGGGAAATATTAACATTTTTAAAATTAAAGACTCAAGCATCTACTTCCTGGTTAGCATATGCTTATATGAACTTGCAGGAAACTTGCACAAAATAGAAGCTCAATGACTTTACAACTCTGATCCACAGAACTTTAAACATCAAAAACACGGTACCAAACACTTCATCAATACCCAGCAGTGCTTCTGTGGTGCACACAGTACACACAACGTGGCAGTTACAGTTACTAACAGTGCTGTGAATTCCCACATTTATCCACCCTGTGCCTTCTGCCCAGCTTCTAAGTCAACCATTCTGAATACTTTTCAGGTCCCCATGTGCCATGTTCTGTCACACTCCAGTGCCTCTGCACATAATATTTCTTCTGCCTGCCAATCCCTCACTGTTGTGTTCTGCTCATCAACTGCCATTAATGATTAAGCTCAGAGACCCTACTACTTCTTCAGAGCCCTGCACCCACCCCTTCATAACAAAGCAAACCGCTATGACTGTTGGCTTACTTGGTATGTCTTGCACACCTGTGAATCTATGGCTGGCCAAAGACAGGAATTTTCAGTGTATCTCATTATTTACTGGTCATACTGAGAACAGGAACCACCCTGTTCTCACCCAACACACACACACACACACACACACACACACACTATTTAACATCATGGATGATCTGTATTTAATAGTACAAATTCAGAAAAGTAACTTTCAGCAATTTTTATCAGATTTATTCATTTTATTTTACGTATGGGTGTTTTGTTTACAAACATTTTTGGGCATCATGTGTGCTGGGTATCTGTGGAAGTCAAAAGAGTGCACTGGATCCCCTGGACCGGAGTTATGGATGTTTGTAAACCACTATGTAAATACTGGAAATTAAACCTGGATCATCTGAAAGATGATCATCTTAACTGCTACGCCATTTCTCCAGCCCCCCCAAAGGTTCTTCATAAATATGGCCTTTTTCATTTTAAACCAGTCATTAATGGTTTGAGCTAGGTATGGTGGTTATAATTTCAGTGCTTGAGAGACAAGAGTAGGAACTCACAGGATGACTGTAACTCCTAAGCTAGCCTGAGCTGCATAGGGAGATTCTTAAATAAACAAAGAACTGGGTTGGGGATTTAGGGCAGTGATAGAGGACTTGACTAATACCCTCAAGGCCTGAGTATGATGCCTTGCAATGGTGAAAACAAACAAATACACAAGCGAGAATCCAAAGGCCCTAGACTGATTCCAAGTTTATTAGGACTGCATTGGGCAGGACTCCTTTTTAAGAAGTTGTGATGGCTGTTCTTGGTTGACACCTTGACTACATCTGGAAGTAACTACATCTGGAAGTAAATAAGGCCCAAGTGCCTGGGTACACCTGTGAGGGATTTTTCTTAATTAGATCATTTAAAGTGGTAAGACGCACTTTTAATCTGGCTTTTTTGAAATGGGAAGATCACCTTTAATCTGGGTCACACCTTCTAGTGGTAGCCTGTATAAAAGATACAGAAAAAGAAAGCATTTGCTCTCTGCCTACTTGCTCTCTCTGGAAAATCCATTTGTTCACTGGTATTACGGCCTACTTCTTCGGGATTCTAATGTATACTGAAGACCAGGTGAGACATCCAGCCTCATGGACTGAACAACTACTGAACCTTCTATTGGTAGACAGCTATTGTTGGACTAGCTGGATCACAGCCTGTAAGCCATTCTAAGTTTCAGAAGTTCCTTTTTACTGGGTTTACACAGCAGCAAACCCATGATTCTAGCCACAGTAGAATGAACTGGAATGGACAGTTTATATAAAGGCAGTTATCTCAACAGGAAACTTTGGATTGATGGCTGTGAAAACCCTGCCCACCAGAGTCACAATATCATGAGTGTTGGCTGTCTGACCCAATCAGATAATCTCTCTTGACAATCTGAATGTGAGATATTCAAACACCCACACAGGAGAAGGAGAAGGAGCCAAAAGCAGCAAGAAGACAGTCAGCAGGAGCCACAGAGCAGCTGGCGTTCTGAAAAGCAGAAGCCAAGACAGATGAGATGGGTCTCGGTTCATGCATCCTGTCTCCGGCTCTGGGTGCATCTGGTGCCACTTAGCCCTCCTGGCTCTGGCCACACCGGCTTGTTTTCAGTCTTCAACATGCCAGGCTGCTTCCTATGATAGCCAGAAAACATTATCCTCCCTCCTGGAAGCATTTTCCCTCCTCTCTTTGCCTAGTTCACTTCTCATTTACCTGTTCTATGTTTTTAGCTGACCTCTCTGGCTACTTATAAATTCTGCTGCATGATCTCAAAGCACCATACATAAGTTCTCTCCATAGCATGCACCCAAAGGTAATCTTGTGAACCAATTACACACGAATGATTGTCTTTTGTAGTAGTAATTAGCAGATGAAAGCTGCTTTAATAAACGTTGAGTTCAGAGTTTGTGAAATGTATTTGCTCAAGAAACCCTGACTCCTAAGCCTTGACAATACATATAAGGGGTTCCCAAGAGAATTCTGTCTCTTACCACCAGTGCTACTCTGGCTCCCCTCTCCTGGCAAGAGTAGCTGCAGTTGAGACCAACCTGGAGGCAGGGAACATGCATCATTTACAGAGAGTTCTTTAGTTTCACTTTCCCATAATGGTTGGCTAAAATAATTCTTTTGCTGAGACAGGGGATCTCTATGGAACCTTAATCAGACTTGAACCCATGATCCTTATGCCCCAGGCTTCCAAGGGATGGAATTGCAAGCATACATCACCACAGTCGACTACTTTTTATTTTTTATTTATTTGGATGTCATGCTACAGGTAAAAACTTGGGCTTTGGAGGATGACAGATCACCAACAGTTTCTCCTCATACAGCATGAGAGTGCCGTGGGTGCTAAACCAGTAACACAGGTGTCCCAGCAGGCAGGGTGGCACAGTGAGGTACTCCATGCCCTGCTGAGGAGGGAACTCAAAGGTCATCCACATCAGAACCTCAGGGACAGTAAAGTAAACAACCTGGAAGTACATCTTGGTAAAGTCACTGAGAAACTGGAGGTGCTACAGCTACCTGTGACCCCAGAGGTGAGGTAAGTGGTGTGCTCTGCCCTCGTTAGACTTAGATTATGGCACGCATAAATACTGTGAGAAAGCAGACGTTAGCTGCCGCCATCACTCAGCTACTACCCTTAAAGGCAGGTGTCTCTGCAAAGGAAATGTGTCAATAACAAAAACAATGACCCTATCCACATTTAGAACCACTGCCAGTAACTAAAATAAAACAAATTAAAGTTGCATCTCCATTGATATGAACAAGCTTTGTCTATAGCATTGTTTTCCTCCCACACAGTGTTATTTCTATGTCTTACTCAGACCCCATTCTTCCGTAGACTACCTTCCTTCTGTATGGACAGCAAGGGCTCCCCATATGCAGCTCCATGGCACACCCATCCATATATGCTTCTCCAGAATGTCTGCCTGCTTTAGAAGATAAATCAAAATGCGTAGTAGAGACAGCCACATCATGAATTCATTTATGAAGAATGAGGCCCATCTGGCACAGAATCCTGTGTAGTAAGTACACATGTGTTAGTACATTTAACTAATGATATTTTCATTAAGGTTGTGCCAGAATTTGGGGTAAAAAAAAAAATCATTGACCTTTATGTCACAGCAGAATGATTCTTATTGGGTAGGGGGATACATTCTAAATGAATTGAAATGATGCTACTGCAATTTAGGTGGGCGTACCATAGAGAAATGACAAAGTTGGTATGAGAAAGGAAGATACAGGTATATGTCTACAAGTATTATACATTACAATGTAGTGACCTCTACAGCACTGAACTATGTATGTGGGTGATCACTATACTGTTTATAAATTACCTATGGACACTCAGCCAGTAAAAGGTGGCCTGAACCAACAACCTACAGGAACTACAGGACACACTACTCTTGGCCTATAAAACACACTCCACCTCGAATTAACAGGAAGACCCCCACAGATATACAACTCCTTCACACACACCACAGGCTTGCTAACACTGAGCTTGCTGTGCAGAAAACCACTGTGGCTCGCCTTCCTGGGGAGGGCAAATGGTACCACACACATGAAACCCTGGGGGGATCTACCAAAATCTAAAATACACGGACAAGTGCTGTGACCCAGAAGTTTCCAATCTTGCCCTGAGAGTAAGTTAACTAAGTACCTAACGGAGTATATGGTGGTGTGCAGTGAGGCTGGGGCTTTTTTCTTTTTTAGAGAAAAGGAGCACAAAGTCACAAAAATTCCAAACTAGTGCATGTTTACTCATAAGAAGCAAACTCACAGAGGATGCAGAAAACAGCGTCTCTTCTTCTGGACCCACCTAAGCGAGTTTGCAAGCTCACGCACCCCTCAGCTCTTACCAGGCCCTTGTGACTGGGGCTGCCAAGCTTACCATGTGTCTACCTCTTACACTGCAGGAGTCTGTGAGGATACACATACTCAAACTGACCCCTAGGCATCATCATAATTTTACCTAATTCCTCACTCACTGCGTTACACTGATTTCTCTTAGTAATAAAGACGACAGGTCGGGGATGTTATCACTAGATAACAATTCCTTTCTATTCATTGCAGTGTTCTGTTTCATTCTTGTTTACTTTAATTTACAGTGTGAGCTTATGCCATTTTTAGGATTACTGAGAGTTATGTTTTAAAATATTTTAGAATTCACTGAATGTACATGAAAGGTGCCTATTTTCCTTCCTATTTAAAAAAAAGAATTACTAGTCTCTCTACTAAGGACTGATAACCCTGTGAGAATCTATAGCTGGCTCTCTCTGAGAGCCCCTTCACCTGATGAGGAAAAGATACTTTAATACACTGTGAAATAAGATCCCTTACCTCTGATAAATGCCCAAGGATCTAGGCACCGAAGGGTAGCACAACAGAAAATCGATGCTGAAGAAAAATTACACTTCCTTCAACTTTTTAGCTCCTAGATTGGCTCTCACACAGCAATATTAAAAAGGAAGTTTAATATATGATAGCTGACAATTCCACACTAATCCCTTTTTTTCCTGAACTGCAAAAGCAAAAGGCCAGGGGATGAGTCTCAGGACTGCTACAAGCCTTCAACCCTAATCGAATGGGTGTAAAAACATATATAAAAAGATGAAAGTGCTCCGCTTTACATATGGCAAAACACATCAGGGAGACTCTGAAAAGAGGAGTGAGACGTTCCATAGGGGCAGGTTAGGTCTGATGCTAATGCCGGCTTAAGATGGTGACAGTCTGGAGCGGGGAGTCTGGCCAGGCTGCTTTAATTTCTCCCTGGAATAGCTCTGGCCCAACCTTCTGCAACACATCAAAGTCTCTGGAGCTCAATTAAAATTGGATTATATTGAAATGCTCCATCTATGGGAGCTGTGTGTTCACTAACACTTTTCTCTCAGTAATACTCCAGATGACAGTTGCCCATCCCAATTTACACAGTTGTCATAGAGATAGGGAGGAGAGCAGTGGAGAAGCAACACAAAGGAAAGGTAAAGCCTGGGGTTTCTGCAAATGAAGAGCTTCCTGTGTTTCCTGAACCCCATTTATTACACCAGTGACAGCATCCGAGACACAACATTATTACACTCTGTATCTGTGCATGACGTGGAAACAAAGACAGCTGATCCTGGCTCTGGTATTAGGAGCTGTGATGGAGGTTTTCAGCGTACTAAGAATCACCCTCAGATGTCCCTGCAGCCAAGGGAGAGGGGGGGACTGGCAAAGCTAGGAAGTGTCAATATCTACTTTTTAATTACAGGTATGACCCACACATGAAGAATAATCTTTGGGATAAGATCTCTTTCTTTTCCAAAGCTGCCATTTAAAAGGTTAAATGTCGGGCGAAGACAATAAATTATGACTGCCATGCTCCTATGTTTTAAACACAAACTGGATTTGGTCAAATCAGTAAACAGTAATGGGGGCCATCAATGACAGAAATAGATTTCCAAATTTGGATGTGAGATTTATTTCTGATTTTAATGAGTGGGTATTCTATAATCTTTGCTAATTTCTCTTCTGGCATTAAAAACCTATCAGCCCAGGAAGGACACTGTCAGCTTCCTCAAAGCCTAGATGAAGACAGCTCAAGTGCCTGGCAGTTGTAAAGAGTGGTTGCTCGGCAGTGTAGATGGCTAGTAACATTCTGTGTTCTCATTTAGGCAGAATGTTCCTGGCTCTGTGAAAACTCTAACCTTTCTTGTAATTGGCTTATTGCACTATTAGGGCTGTTCTCCGCCCACTGTGTAGGACACCACGAAAACAGACTAGCTAATTACTATTTTATGGATTAGTACACTATTTTGGTGTTTTGGATCCTCCAGAACTATGGTTCTTTTTCTCCTGGGAAGATGTGTTAGGACTGTGTAGTAGCAACAAGGCAGAAACCACAAGTGCAGGCCAAAGGGGAAGGAAGCAAAGATGTGTCAGAAAATCTAAAAACCACACAAATCAAAATTTGTCAAAACAAGCTTTGGTTTAAACCAACAAGAAGGGCCCTACAGCTTGGGCCCTGACAAAGCACAGGGTTATTTATTTATTTATTTATTAGCCCAGCTGTAGAAAACACCATCTAATGAACCTATCTGGGGCGGCTGTCCCCATCCTGTCAGGCATGTCAGGAAATGACAAGCACAGGGGACAGGCCGCCGCCAGTCATAGACAGGCCTGCCAGCTGGAGAGTTCAGCCCCAATCTAATCACACCACCAGAAAATAACTTTCACGCTTTCAGCTTGACAGGATGGACTTGAGGAAAAAAAACTAGGTTTGGAAACAATGCTTTTTGTTTCAATTACATTCAGTTTTGCACAGTAATTAAAACTGCCTAATAACAGGCCCAATGTATGTTGCTTTATAATAATGCAAAAAAAAAGTTGTATCATAGAAAAAAAGGATAAAAGGGTCACTTTGAGAATATGGGCACAGAGAAAACGAAGGGCAAACCATCTCTGTCTCTTTCAGCAACAAGCCACGTCATGTTGGGAATTCAACTCTGTTTCCAATTCAGTTTATTGATACTCAAATTGTTAATCTTTAAAACCAAGCTTGCAAGGATGACCAGCAGCAGGGTTGGTTTCATTCCTGTCTGAGCATCAACACACATGACTACAGTAAGGAGGTAAAACTAGCATTTACATGCAACTGTGATAAATGCTCTGCCTTTGGAGCTGTTGGGAAAGTGTCATTATGAACAAATGCATCCACAGAGGGCACAACAAGCTGGACTGTGCTTACAAGGGCTTGGAGAGATCTCATTTGCACTAGACAACATGCCATTTCAGTGTCCTGTAGACATAGTATGGATCTATTACATTCACGTGCAAGTATTCAAAGTTGTCCATAACTTTGTGTGTGCTCACATATACACAAATGAATAAAGCGTGTCCCAGAAAATTTAGTGTTTTCATTGACAAAACCATTTCCACAGGGTAACTACTGGCATTATTATTAAAGACTTAAGAGCCAAATACAATGTTCCATGTATGTCTGTGCTGTGTTATAAGACATTACTAACACTCGGGAATGAAACATATTTTATTCTGGTTATGAAAAATAGATTCCCATTCACAACTTCAATGCCTCTCAAAAGCAAACACTAAAACATTATTATTTGCTTTACAGTCATGAAATGTCACCAGTGCAAACATGGAGTTGTCATGCATTAACTTACTCACAAACTCTATCACCTCAGTCTAGTGTTTAATCACTTTCTATTTATAGAATGGTGGGAACAGAGTCAGCCTCAGAGGGCTGCTGTGGTTTAGGCGGTGGGTCTGGAGGTGAATCAACAATTCAAAATCAGGTTTACCAAGCAACACTTACCCCAGATGGTAAGTAGGGTGATAAGTGCTTTTAACTGAACCAATAACAATTGTTACCACATGCAAATCAATATGTAGAGAGGAGGTAACTAAGACTGAAAATGTCCCAAAGATCAAGCTGAGCTTCCTGAACATGAACACAGGAGGGCTGGGACTCAGGACTGCTGTACTGAGGTGATGAAGGTGAACATTTCATATTTCCTTATACCAAGTGTTTCCAATATATGATGATTTTATTCAAGCATCAGTGTATAATTTTGTCATTAGCTTGCTCAGTGTGGCTTTTCTGCGGCATTATTTAATTCATTTCAGTCATGTTGGAGCATGGAGAGCTCTGACCTACTGACCCCAATTTTCACTTAAAGAAACAAATATCCTTTTTGCAAACTAAGACAATTTTTCTCTTGTCAACCTTGTTTTAAAGTATTAACCTTATTCCCGATATGGTAAATATCCATGTTTGTCATTGAAATCTGCTAGGCACAGCAGCTTTAATCAAGTTATGAAATTGCTTCTGGTCTTACTTTATCCATTTGGAGAAATGATTAAAATAAACATGCCGAGTGAACGAGCTCACGCTGGGGACACATGATGTGTTTTGGTTTTGTTTGCCATCCACTAACTCTTAGAAGGAAACAAAAGGCAAACAGGCTGTTTACATCTTCTCTTGGTGTCAAGACTCCAGATTTCTGGAAGACCATATAACTGTCCTGCCCTGGGGTTATCACAGGCTGAGCAGATGGCTCAGAGGGTAGTGTGTTTGCTGCACAAGCATACAGACCTGAGTTTGGATTCCCAGTACCCACACAAAGCCAAGCACAGTAGCACATGTCTAACTGAGGGGATATAGATAGGTAGATTGCTGAGGCTTACTGGGTAGCCAGTTTAGCCAACCAAGGAGCTTCAGGTCGTCTCAAAACATAAGGTGAAGAAGCAGGGCACTGTTAGTACACACCTTTAATTTCAACACAGGGATACAGAGGCAGGTGGGTCTCTGTGAGCTTGAGGCCAGCCTGATTTACAAAGTGAATTCCAGGACAGCCATGGCTACACAGATAAACCCTGTCTCGAAAAACCAAACAACTAACAAACAGAAACATAAGGTGGAGAGCAATAGAGGAAGACAGAAGAATTGACTCCAGCCTCCACACAGGCGCATGTGCACACAGGGTATGAACTATAAAGCACAGATATATGCACACAAATAGACAAAGCCATTGTAATGGATTATTCCTGAATTCAAGAGAAATGGAAAGTTGGATATCAACATTAAATTGAGCATGACCATATTGAATAATGCACCCTTAAAATAATGTGGACTTTTAAGAAAAAGACAGAGCAGAACCATGGTTAGACACCATTTGTAGCCATAATATTTTATTCTTTAAAAACAGCCAAAAGCAAATGTGGAAAACTTTTGTGTTATGCTCAAGTTGAATAATTGATGATATGACATTGCTTATTTTAGCCCAGCTTTTTTCCTATCCATATTCAGTCACTATATGGCAAATGAGGTGGTGATTTTTATTCCTATTTTACAGGAAGGAAGAAAAGCTAGGTGATGTTTGTTACGGGAGGTCCTCCCACTCCTCCAGCCTATCGCCGCTGAGATACCACGCAGCGGCGATAGGCTGGAGGAGTGGGAGGACCTCCTGTAACAGATGTTCATTTGCCTCATCAAGGTTACAGAAACTCTAAAGGGTAAGAAAACTGAGACTGAACGATAAGAGGCCCAGTCTAAACGCCCTTGTTTTTCCACAGTATACACAGTATACCCACCTCCCATGAGGATAATGTTGAGAGATGGAGCCTTTGGGTGGTGACTGAGCAAGTCAGGGAAGCCCATGTTCCAGAAGAAAATTCTACTCCATAGAAAAGAGGTTTGAGGATCTGACTTACCCTCCCTCCAAATATGGGGGCCACAGCAGGAGGCATGGTGCAGACAGTAGAGAGCAGCCTTCACCAGGCACTTTGACTTTGGCTCTCTACACTGGACAACTAAGCAATGAATTCTGCTCCCAAGCTTGTTAGACATATCCAGACAAATGTGACAACTCTCCTACCTTAGGCTTCATACAGAGAACATCTGCCCATAAACGTGGGCAAACTTTCTGTTAGTTATTTATTCTTCAAAAATTCCATGCAATTTACTAACTTTTCCAAGTTTCATTAAGTTCTTAGAACCAGTTACAATGAAATTTTCATTAAAGAGCTTATGAAAAATCTCCCCAACATTTCAACATCGCGGCATTTTTCCGGGACCTTAACAACTTTAGAGGTCCTTGCCATGACATTACTACCGCCAGCTTTTCCTAAAGTTTTACAGGAATACATTCAGATAAGCAGATGAATTGGCTGGCCTTCAAATTCACTTCACAATATAGTGTTTGCTCCAGTCATTTAATGGACATCTCAATAAACAGCTTGCTGATATACAAGGCACTATGGCAAATTACATATTTTAAGCAACTGTATTTAATAGGCTTAGGTGCTAGGTAAAAACACAGGTACTTATGGGAGCAGAGGCAGATGAACAAGAAGGAGGAGAGCTGAGGACTCTCCTTAATTTCCTTTCCTTGATCAGACCACACTGTTTAGAGATGAGCTGACCCAATGAACCCATATAAAGGATTTTCTCTCTTCTGAGTAAACAGCACAGCTCTTCTTTGTGAGGTCCCTGTTGGATGGGCAATGAGATGCAGAGTCAGGCTTCCTAGGGTCCCAAAGAAAGATGATGGCACCAAAGACACATTAGCTATTGGATTCATCTAGAGTCATGGCACTCTCTGAGGCATGAAAATAGCAAGACAGTTTAAAGAGATAGTCGCCATGTCTACGTAAAGAGTGATGAAGGTAGGATGCCATCACAAATTCTTAGTTTCAAATATTCAAACCATAATAAAAATGTATAACAGACTAAATAATAAAATCAAAAGGAGCATATTAAAGAACAGAATAAAGAAGAAAATGTAGCTAAACAAAGGCATTATAAAATTAATGTAAATATTAGTTCTGTGCAAAGACAGACAATGCTAAAAGTAGAGCCAGAGCAATGATGGAAAAGAACTCAGGTTCCCAGGTCAATGTGCTACCTAATGACATAACGAGGCTCTTTGAAATGTAAAACTAAAATCAAATTCCCTGAGAAACTTACAATACAGTATTATTTCTGCCCAAAGGAAAGCACCTGTTCTACACAGTAATTCTCTTGTGAATTCTCTTGTCCCTGATGGCTTCTCTCCTAAATGCATGCCAGTCCATGGTATCTCAATCCAGCAAGGTCTAGCCATACAGTTTTTGAGTTGCATACCCACAGTGCGGTGCCCAATTCAGGTAAACTTCTAATGAAGCAAGCCCAAAACTTAGCCTTATCATTATTTAGAAAAGTCAACCCAAGTACAGGGTGGGTCTGGCAGAAATGGTTACAAATTCTGTACTCAGAGGGATCTAAAATGCTGAAGGATTGTTCTAGAAGAATGAGAGTAGCAATACCTTCCCACAAGGAGAACCCTGAAAGCTTGTGCAGTCATTTTTTCTGTAGGAAGAAAGCAGACATGGTGAGAAATGAATGAAAGGCATTTCCCTCAACGGAAGTTTCCCTGCCAGGAAAACATTTGCCAGAAAAGTTGGTTTCACAAATAAACTATGAGTTTCATGGACAAGGTCTCTAAGTGGAGCAATGCAAGTACTTTGAAACTTCCTATGGAGTTACTAGAGAGATGAGCGGGGAGGTACTAGAAGGTTGTGGTCTTTCCCTCTACGAGGTCAAGAAAGAAAGTTGAGGCAATGGTAATATATAATGTCATTAGAAAAGAGAGATGAAGAATTGATTAATAGAGCTGCTGAGAAAGAGAGAGAGTGACAGGAAGAAGGGGATGGACAGAGTGGGAGACATTCCTGGTAATTTCTACGGCAAGTGTCTCGGGTCTCATAACCCTGGGTAATTTAACCTGCCCCTAACGAGGCACCAATACTGGGTGCATCTTCCATTCTCAGTCTCCACAGTCAGTTACTGTGTAAGGATGCTTATTCCCAGTGCTCAGGCAAGCAGTATCTCAACCTTATTAGCAGGGGCACAAACATGGTCAACTCACCTATAATCCAGCCTGATGCACCTTCCTTACTGAGCTAAGTAGTATGCCTGTTGACTGTACTGATGGAATAGTTGGCACCGTAGGCACAACTGCCACCTAAGCAGTTTCAGGCTGATTACTCCTACCAGTTTGTTTTTCTTATTGTAGTGCACACCTACTGGGTGTGCTGTGACCTGGATGCTGAATGCAGCAAAGCTCATACTGCGGCAGTGTCCACTTCTAGGGTGGTGGGGCTTTTAAGAAGTGTGGTCTAGAGAAAGGTGATGGGGTGACTGGGTCATGAACAGTATCCTGAAGGGGCAGGCAGCGGTCTCTGTCAGTGTTGTCTCATGGGAATAGGGAGTGTATCAGTTCACAGACAGCATGTGGTGAGGAGCAAGCCTGGCCCTTCCCTACTGTCTTGCTTCCTTGCTGCTAGCACTCACTTCCAATTCCACCTTTCTGTCTAAATAAGTAAGTGTAAAAAATTAAAAATAAAGGTGTCCTCTCAACAAGATGTCTTACAGTGCCCCTTCTCATGCTCCTGCTTGATATGGACAACTGGGATTAAGGGCTGGTGCTCAGGGAAGAGCAACAGCTAGCACTCTCCCTGATGGCCATTTGCATATGAAAGCTGCTTGTTCCTTTCTTGGCCGCACCAGGGTAAGCCTTCTACCTGCTCATTCCTGACCACTAATACTTCCTCCATTTCTAACCTTTGGCAAACGGGTCAAAAAGGAGTCACAGTCAAGACTGACTGCAGGGGAGTCTCTCTTTTGCTAGGAAAAAGATGAGTGGAGCTGCATAGTGCTGCACAAAGGCAGGGACTCCAGCGCCCAGAGCTTCTGGTCCACCTCTGCTCCTCTCATTTTACTGCATCTGTGATCTGGAGAAAATTCCTTTGCCTCTGTTTCTACATTTCTGAAATGGAGAGGTTTTTCTTTTCTTTTTTCTTTTTTGGTTTCTCAAGACAGAATTTCTCTGTGTAGCTCTGTCCTGGAACTCACTTTGTAGACCAGGCTGGTCTTGAACTCAGAGATTCACTTGCTTCTGCCTCCTGAGTGCTGGGATTAAAGGTGGGCGCTACATCCCTGGCCCTCCTGAAATGGAGATTTTAAAATGGATATATTTTATGGTTGCTATAATGATATTTATATCATTACACACACACACACACACACACACACACACACACACACACGCGCGCGCGCGCGATATGGCTTGGAGGGTAAAGGTACTTATGACCAAGCTTGTCAATCTGAATTTGATTCTGTGAACCCACAAGGAAGAGGAGAGAACTGAGTCCAATAAGTTATTTTCTGACCTCCATATAAACAAGGGCAAAAAACCCAATAAATTTTAAGATAATTGATACCTCTAAGTATATAGTAACATATCCTATATTCTTATCCTTTATCCCCATATCTCATAAACATGAAAGAATTGTTGGTAATGTTTAATAAATGTGACACAAAAAGACAGGTTTTTCTAATGAAGCAGCAGACTTCACTGAGTCATAGGACAGGTAGACAGAAATAGGACAGATGTAAAAAGACAATATGTGTTGATTGCATATGTAAGATAGAATCTAGACACAAGTGCAGGGCTAGCCAGGTGACAGCATGAAGTGGCCAAGTGGGTATTGTCTACTCGCAATAATAATATTTAGGCATGGAAACAGAAAGAAGGAGAGTGAAAGGTCCAAACAAATAACAACATTATGAAAAAAACAAAAAATAAAACAACCAAACCAAAAAAAAACTCAAAGCTACAAAATTATCCTATGAACTTTGGAGCCAAGAATACTTAGGTTTAAATTAACTACACTTCCTGTTGTGAGCTCAGACAAATGAGACCTGTC
The DNA here is from genome assembly GCF_018167655.1 of Microtus oregoni. NCBI lineage: Eukaryota > Metazoa > Chordata > Mammalia > Rodentia > Cricetidae > Microtus > Microtus oregoni. The sequence continues at coordinate 21,916,016 of NW_024543069.1, read as the reverse complement.
TCTGAATTTTAGATTCCTCCTTTATGAATTCGTGATGCTGCTATTCCAAGGGCTGAGTGCAGAGTGTTAACCACCTACAAAAGCTAGTAGTCTCTTTCCCCTCACACCACATCAAACCCCAGGGTGCTTCTTTAGTGAAGAGAGTTTCCAGATAATTAAAAACACATATGCAAACAATCATGACATAAAACATAAAATCATGGCATGAATGTAAATTAAAAGTATGTTGGATGAGGTATCTGGCTATGGTTTTATTCTTAGAAGCATCACTCAGTGAAATTTCTTGGAAAAGCCATTTTATCTTTGATTCCATAGTTTATTATTTCTACAACTTAAATAGGAATCCTCTCTTCTCTGAAGCTGACAGCTAAGGATTAAGTATGGTAAATTATATAGGAAGATAATTTGCACATTAGTCCATAAAAAGGCGGTCTAGGGCTGGTATGTTGTTCAGTGGTAGACAGAGTGCTTGGCATGCACTAGAGGCCCTAGTTTCAATCCACAGCACCAAAACCAAAACACAACTACAACAAAACAAACAAAAACCCAAATAAAAGACTACTGCTGGCCTACTTGCCATTACTTAAAAGCCACATAAATCATAAATGGGACACATACTTAGAACACAATCTAAAAACTGATGACCAATTTTGCTTTATCTTTTATGATCTTAGGAGAGTCAAATATTGTTACAGATTTTGAAATACTTTATAAACTAAATTGAATTTCCAAATTTAAAAGAGCATTTCTGACAAAGCACGGAAAATGCATTTTGAAACTGTTTAATTTCTGAGTGTAGAAGCATGACTAACAGTGAAAGGTGGCGCACAGACGCAGAGAAACATGCTTAGCCAGATTTTTGTGTTGCCTTCTGAACATTTAAATGTTTTTTGTTTTTTGTTTTGTCTTCAGACAGAAAGAGAGGTGACTAAAAAGCACCTTGTCAGCCTGTCCCCCCCCCCCCCCCGCCCTTACAGCCAGCCACATCAAGTGCAGCTCTGGGCACCTTTTCTCTGGTCTGGAATTTCAGGAGCAGGGAGCACAAAGGAGCTGATGAGCAATGAACGCTTCGGCCTTCCTCAATTAATCTTGTCTCTCTACCTTTGCTTTTGCTTTCCCACTACATGAAGGTAATAATGACACCCTCATCCATTATCCTTTTATCCCTGTTATTCTCGTGAAATTGCTTAATAATATGTTACAGATTCGTCCCCACTCACATAATTCTTCCTGTCATTTGCAGTATATCATCCTGCAAACACACAGCCCACTCTCACTGGCCGCTCTTTGAAGATTATTGTCAGTGACATCTTCAGGATGCGTTTGGAATCTGGAGCATCATTTGTGTTGCAATGGGGAATTACGCTGACTTATCTGTCATTGCCAAAAGCACAACAAGCGAGTCAGTGTTAATGCAAAGGTAACACTGGTTTTTATCATGCCTCCAGAACAAGAGCTCTTGTAAATTTATGCTAATGTGGCCCTTTTAGAGTTTAATAACCTCTCACCCTACAGGAAAATAACCCACACATGCACAAACATACACAAACACACTCCCCTACACACTGGTCAACTGGCAATAATTTATTTAAGATCTCTTTGGGCACTAATGTGAATTACTGCTGACTTACATAGCTGTGCTTCAGAAAACATGCCTGTAGAAATGACAAGCTTCCATTTTAACCACCAAAATGTAAATTATTTTGCTGAAAAAGTAATTGAACTTTAAGAATTAGGCAAGCTCCTCTCTGACCACTCTGTAGAGACTTTGCTCTCCAGAGTTCAAGACCACTACAAATGAGCAGTTTTCCCTGATTGAGGGTGGCATTCCAGAGGGACCCAGGCAATCTAGTGTGCATGCCAAGTCTGACAACACATGACAAGCTGGTCGGCGTGCAGTAATTTGACTAATTATACCGGATTAGAGCATATTAATGCAAGCTGTTTTCTCCAGAGTTAATGACCTGCTGACTAGGTTCTGTTAGGCCCCAGTAGGTCCACAGGCAGCTAAAAAACAAAACCTTGTTTTGTAAGCCCTAGTCATTTCACATCAGCAAACAAGCATATCAAACTACTGACCAGCAAAATGCAAGCGACATTTTGTCTACTATAAAATCATGCAGCCTTCCCTCACTTTCTACCCCTAAGGGTGCTTTTATACAAAGCTCATGTCAGTTTCTTTCTCTTTTAAAGGAGAAGGATAAAGCTGAGCCTAGGGAAATAATTCCTGAGTTCTATGGTTAGGGGTGCGGACTGCTGTTTCAGGAAGAGGGTAAGGCCAAATAGTTAAAAACAAATATCACCTTCATTATGTAAACCTTCCTCAGAACAAGAATCTGTTACAAAGTTATGCTAAATAATTTTGATATAATAGTAAAATTAATCTAAATGCCAAAACTTATTTGAAAGGTATTTCTAAGGCCCATAGGAATTATCTATATTTTTAAAAAGAACTGGATGACTTAAATTACATAAACACAGAACAATGGAAGGGTTGATACTTTAAAGTTACTGTTCACTTTTTTTAAAAAAAGCTCCTATTTAACTAAAAATGAACTGAAAACTTTAATGTGTCCCTGAATGTATTAGGATTTATATAGTTTATATCTACTTTTGATTATGTAGGAATATATAAAATGCAAATTAGATCACAAATACTAACAGAAAGCTTAAAAGGATCGAGGTATAAGGATGATAAAAAAATCAAACAAAAGGACGCTGCAGAGTTACTGAAACCTCCTGGGTCTGGGGCATAAATGTGTAAAATCCCAATGGGCAGGTAGGGAAACGAACTAACAACTTCAGCACAAAGTTAAAAAGATAAAAACAAGGCAGTTCAGGAATAATTATTCCCAAGACTAAAGCTAGAAATAAACATAGGCCAGGGATTTTTGAAAGAGGGCACTGTTATAGAGTAAGGAATGATGTCTTCCACCCTGACACAAAGTTTCAGGGCTTATTTTCAGAAAGCACAACTTAGAAAAATCACTCATAAAAAGACATAGAAGCAGGAAGCTACGCCTGCCTTCTCACAGACTCTAGTCTTTAGAGCCCACTGCAGGCAAGGCCTGTGCAGGCCGAAGCAGTGACAGTGATCAGGAGATCTGCTCTGGCTTTACCATGTGAGCTCTGTAGGTAATTGGGAACAGAAATGCAAAATGGGAAGCTAAAATATCACCACATAAGTGAGAGCCCTGGAGAATCAAGACAGGGCCCTTCAAGCTAAAAATTTAGTGAGACCAAAGCTAGGAATAAAAAAAGGCAATTACTTCTTAAAATAGATGGAAAAGCACCCCCAAAGTAAGCAAGTGGTTTATGAACCAACTGTGGAGCAGCTGATCCCAGGTAGAGCTGTAAATCTCATAACACCCACCCACACACATATTACCCCCCCCCTTATATAAAACCCTTCCCTCCCCTTTCCTAGACTCCTCTTTCTTCCCCTTCCCTTTCGCTTACTTCAGCAATCCACCTGGTGGGATTATAGGGTTGTGCTACCATGTCAGTGTGGTCTACTCCATCGAACCAAAAACATGAGCCAGCTCAGAGGCCACAGTGACTACTGATCAAGAATACAGAATAATTAGCAATGAATGTTCTCCTTAACCTTTAGGCATTCCTCTGTAAATATCATTCAACTCAGTCCAGATTTTAATTGCTATCGGGCAACTGTGTGTTCAAATTTTCACTTGTCATGATGTAGTGGAGTAAAACTAGTACGTGCTGGAAAGTAAACGCAAAATCATACGTTTTCATTGACAGCTCAAAACTAGTTTGAGGCTGCCAAGCTTTGTGCAGTAAATTGAGAAAGATTAAAAAAATATCTGCCTATATTGAGGACCATTTAATTTCTTTTTTGAATAAAAATGGGCAAAGATTTCTTTGAGAGAATACGTCTGAGTCCTCTCTAATGCAGACTTACAGAAAAGTCTAACTTCATATTTCTGTTCCACTAATAACATTTACAAAGTTTTATACAAAGAAACAAAACAATTATCAGGTGTCTACATAGTAAAAACAAAAACAAAGGAAAAATATTAGTGTTTGGGGTACAACTTCCAGGTAGAAAGTGTGGTGGTTAGCATAGGAGAGGTCCTGAGTTTATCCTCCACCGTTAAGTCCAACCACCACAACAAAACTTTGGTAAGGGTATTGATGTAGGACATATTTCAAGTTGGATTCCTCTAGTTGCTTGCAATTAGAGTTTTCAGTTAGCTAAATAGTCTGACTGTTACACTTAATAAAATGGAGTACAGGGCTGGAGAGATGGCTCAGAGATGAAGAGCACTGGCTGTTCTTCCAGAGGTCCTGAGTTCAATTCCCAGCAACCACATGGAGGCTCAACCATCTATATTGAGATCTGGTATTCTCTTCTGGCATGTATATTCATAATAAGTAAATGAATTTAAAAAAATAAAATAGAACATATAATCTTTTTCTTGAAAAAGTGAGGTGTGGGATAAAATAAAGAGGATCATTTTTCAGCAGGTATCAAATTAAAAGAATGATCTAACGTTGGGTAAGAACATGCTGAAGCAAGCAGTGTGATACCAGCAAGAGTGGTTACCACTGGTAAATGCCTATAGTGATATCTAATTGTATTAGAAGACTATAGAGTGGATATCTACACTGCCACCATGCCTGGTGAAGATTTAAAGTGCTAGATGTATGGGTAAACAAATCCAGTATTAGTTATATTGTTTTGTTTCCTTGCTCTACACTCAATATTTCACACTCAAGTTTTCACAATTTTTCATAGTCCTTCACTACACCATAGGTTCCAGTCAACTGAGTATTAAATGTCAAGACACCATGAAAGAAAGATATCACATATTGTTAATACTTAATAAATACAATAAATATGTTACATAAAAGTCTCTATGTGACCAAAATTTCTTCCAGTTCCACACTTTATGTCTAGAATAACACAGCTATCCTACAGAATAAGAATGAGAGACCTGCAGTACATGGGCAGTCCTATCTCAAGTATAGGGTGATGAAGACATGTTCTAATGTGTGTGTGTGTGTGTGTGTGTGTGTGAGAGAGAGAGAGAGAGAGAGAGAGAGAGAGAGAGAGAGAGAGAGAAAGACAGAGAGAGAGAGAGAGACAGAGAGAGAGGAACTGGGATACCATAGGACAACTTTCAGGAGTTGGTTCTGGAGATCAAAACTAGAACCTCATGCTTGGAGAAAGTGTCCAAAGTAAACAAGGAAAAGAAATATTGGCAGGGATATTTAAAGATGACATGAATGTTGTGGAATATTACTTTAACTATGCAAAGATATGCTATATTTCTTTATGCGGCATTTATTTAATTCTGTAAGGAAAGTGTTGTTTCACTTTGTGTGCCTAAGCCACCTGATTGCTCTAATAAAAAGCTGAACAGTCAATAGCTAGGCAGTAGAGGGATAGGTGGGGCTGGTGGGCAGAGAGAATAAGTACGAGTAGGAATCTAGGGTCAGAAGAGAGAGAAGAAAGAATGAGAGAAACAGAGGGAGCTACCTGGGGCCAGCTAGTCAGACCTGGCAGCCAAAGAAGCAGCAGGAAAAGTAGGACATGCAGAATGAAAGAAAGGTAAAAATGTCCACAGCAGAAAGTAGATGAAGAGAAACAGGCTAAATCAGAAGAGCTACTGGGGCAAGCGTAAGAGAAGGCCAAGCATGCATAATTAATAATAAGTCTCTGTGTCATCATTTGGAAGCTAGTTGGTGGCCCCAAAGAAAGCCTGCTACAGATGAGCAATGAGGAAACTTAGAAGAGTGGACCATGAAGGTTAAGGAGAGCTTCAGAAGGACAAACTGACCAACAGGTACCCAATCTGGAGCCACCTGAGTAAGAACTGAAGGGGAGCTCTGGATTGGACAAGCAGGTACTTGTAACAGAAAACACTGCTTCAACAGATTGTTGAGTTCCCAACTGCACCAAGTAGAAGTCATTTAAATTCATTAAATTCTGTCTCAGAGTTCAAACTACCTTTGACCTTTATCGCTAGCCTTCTGAATATGAATGGCTATGAGACCTACAGAGAGAGTGTCAGTGGAGGTTTTTGCCTTAGACCCAAATACTTGTTAATTATTTCTGTCACACTTTTGAAAGCACTTAGGTAGTTTTTATTGGAGGTGATGCCAGGACTTCTGTATGGGGGAGAATAAGACCAAGAGGGGTAAAGGGCTTGTCTGGAGCGTATTATAGAGTAAAGGACTGAAGAGCTGTAACACCGTTCTCTTCGTCTACATTTTGCCTGAGAGCATTTTACCTTTCTGTCACTGACATATTAAAAAGTGAGAGGAGGTCTACATGCACTCAGGTCACGCCCTCCTCACCTTGTTACATTAATATGAGTACGCATTTGGAGCACACCCCAGCCCGTGAATAACAGTGATTCAATAGTGTGCATATTGCCAAATGCTGTTTCATCTCTGTTGCGCCTATGTACACACACACACACACACACACACACACACACACACACACAGGAAGGTACGAGAGAACTGACATTCTTGTATCAAGAATAATAAAGCAAAAGCCACTGCTTGGGCCTTAGAAATAGAATCAGCATGCACAAACAGCTCTGGCGAGAGACATGGTCACAGACATGAACTCAGATGGGCCCTTGGGCCGAACAGATGGCATCTGGGCTTTCACTTGGCTTCCTTCACAGGGACCATTCAAGCACCTATCAGTAACTTACTGTGGTCCATCCCTCATATAGACTGTTAGTTCTCTGCTACCCTCCCCTTTCCTACCTAGAGCTACCTGTGGTTAGAGGATTGCCCTCCTGGCTAATTATGTCCTTCCAAGGATTTGTGAATAAAAAGCAACACATTTGTGTCCACCATTCAAGGAAACAGGGACTACCTCTTGTCAGGTGGTCCCTCTAGGATGCCAGGGCCATAGGTGTGACTCCTAGTGCCAGAATGATGATCAGGCAGGAGTTCACTAGACACAGTTCAAACAAAAAACACATGGGAACCTGCCAACATAGTTAAACCTTTAGGCATTAGGCCACCCACCCAGTAAAAGAATAATCCTCCTTTAAAGGCATGCTGGCTCCTCATCCACTAACTTCTCATTTGGACAAGGTTGCTAGGTATTCTGGTATTGGATCCTCATCGTAGAGAAAAGCTTCTGTTCACACAGGTCCACAACTTCAGTTTCTGATGTGTCACATTTGTGTCTTTACCTGACATCTACACTCCCCCAAATCCAGACTCCTGTGAGTGGAGTCTGTCAGGATCACCACTGATGTGTAAAGTAATCAGACCTCCACGTTCAACTCCAACCTCAGTTCCACTTCTCCATCTGAGGAAATACCATCAACAACTCGGCTAGAAAAGCAAAAGTCACCATCTCCCTCCCTTTCTACAGCCAATCATTTTCCAAGTCCTATTCACAGTCAATTATGGCAGCGTGTGCTGTGATCCCAGCTCCTTAGGAGGTAGAAGTAGGAGTAAGAGCTTGAGGCTAGCCTGGTATTGGATCCTCATCGTAGTGAGGTGCTGTCTCAGACGGGGTGGTGATTGGCAACTTCTAATGGTCTCTCAAATTTTGCCATTCATCCTGTTTCATAAGCCACTGCAAACTCAAAATTCTTGACTTGAAATGTTTTCATCACACTAGAGTCAAGGGTAATTATTACTTTTTAATACAATGCATGTGTATGTTGTGTGTGAAGTATATACATATGGTGTTTGTGTGTACTCACCAGTTAAACACATGTGGAGGTCAGAGGTCAATTTAGTGCCTTCTGCTATTGCTCTTCATCTTATTTTCTGAGACATTCTCTTCCAGAACTTGGAGCTCATTATTTGCCTAGACTGACTTGCTGCTGAGCACCTGAGATCTACTTATCTCAACCCCAGAGCTGGTGTTACAGATAAAAGTGTATCTTTTTACGTGGGTGCTGGTGATCTGAACTCAGGTCTTCACACTTTTATAGTAAACACCTCAACCACTGAGCCAGGTCACCAGCCCAGGAGTAAATATCAGCTTCCCTGTCTGACAGTAATGGATTGTAATCTCCTTCAAAACTGAGTATTGCCTTCTCCATTCTTATTCCTGTGGGTGTCCTGATCCACATGCCATCTTAAAACACTAAAAACTTTTAAAATTACGGAGTGTTTCATATCTCTGGTCTCCTGGTCCTTTCATGCAGTAGTCATAGAACAGACTTTGAAGTTACGAAAATCTGAATTCTACAACCATTTCTAACTTACAGCCCTGTGACTTGATTAAAATTGCGGTCATGTGCTGTTTTACAGGGTACATATTCTGTAGAAATACATGTAGGCAATTTCATTGTTGTATGAGTACTATGTGGTATACTTATATAAACTAAGATAGCTATGACATATCTTGGTAATATAATTTTGGGGGGTGTTTCAAGACAGGGTTTCTCTGTGTAACTCTGGGTGTCCTAGAAGTCACTCTGAAGAACAGACTGGCCTTGAACTCAGAGATATGGCTGCCTCTGCCTCCAGAGTGCTGAGAATAAAGGTGTGCATCACCACTTCCCAGACAAGCAAAGCTTTTGACTCATTCTCCACAGACAGAAGAATTGCTACATATACACACATGCGTGATTGCATGCAAATACACACACACACACACACACATGCGCACACACACACATACACATTCATAAGCCCAAGTGACCTCTGAGAACCTTACTCTCAACTGGCCATAATGTAAAGAAAAGGTGACTTTTGTCACCTGCATGTTTTTAAACACCCAGCAGGAAAGTCTAATCAATAAAGCCCAACATCAGAATATAGTTTCATCCTCTCCTGTGACCCTGAATGCATTCCTAATTAACAATACAACTAAGAAGCTAATCTCTATGTACACTTTGTGAAAACACTGAGTAGATGGGTTATTAAATAATCAGTGTTCTGCCATCTACACAAACACATCTAACTTCTTAGATCCCACAGAGGAATGGAGCGAAGATATGAGAATTTCTCCAACTCTATTTTTAAGAATAAGCCTTCTGCATAGTCTCTGGGTGTAGCGGGTGTGAAATGCCCTTGGGCTGGGACAGATGGAGCTTCTATGAAGTATTTATAGGTTTCTGATCCTAAGTTTTCCACCATAGTAGATAGCAGTCTAGGGGAACTGGTTCCAACACACTGTTGACTCAAGACTAGAAGATTCCTATCTACTTCCAACATGGTACACAGATCAATTATGGAATAAACTGTCTGGAAGAGAGTGAAAACCAGGGAAACTGTAAGCAAAAGAGGAAATGTTTTGGAATTCTTGATTTTTTGACCTTCTATGAAGACCACTTGCAGCTTCTGCAAATTTCCCTTTAGAACTCTGTATGTCACTGGTGACTCTTTGTGGATGCCCTCTGTTACCTTCCTCAGTTAATGTGCTATCAGGGCTGTGTCAAAAGGCTATGCAGTGACTTCAGCAGGTGGTCTCAAAGCAGGCTCTTCCGGAAGGCATCCCTAAGCTAGCTGCTATGTCACCCTCCACGCATCTGTGTTCTCTCTCCCAGTTGCACATGGTCACCAAGTGCTGTGCTTCCTTGATTTCTGCTTGTCTCTGACCTCCACTAAAGTTCCAGAGGGCAAGGTTCAACTCTCAGAGTTCTCTTCATTACTTGCTTGGTCCCTAGCTTCATAACAGATATGCTCAAGGTACTGGTTAAAATAGACTCCCTTTTTCTGCCCACAGAAGGTTGTTTATTTGTGTGTATACACATGCACACACATCCACAGAGCTATCTATCCTCGTGGAGAACACAAATACTGAGAGTCAGTGATAAAATGTAGAATTCAAAGAATAGGGTTTTATTCTCACCCCGAAAGTAAGGCTGATGGACGACACAGCAAGAAAATAGAATTTGGCATGGAATGTACAGGGAATTAAATTATTTGTAGACAATAAGGTTTACGTTTGCCAGATATTAATGCATCAGAAGAAAGATGTTATGTAAAGTAACAAAACCCAGGAGCAAGGTTGTAGGCAGCACAGCTCAGAGGATGTCTCTCAGTGACTAGAACCATCCTTATGAAAGAGGTCCCATATACTCTGGACCCTCCACCAATAGAATCCATCCTAATGCTTATTACAAATCCTTCCTCTTGAGGCACTAGCCCTGAGCTCTGTTTATCATTCAATAAGAACTCATTCCTTTTTTTTTCTTTGAGACAGGATTTCTTAGTAGCTATGGAAGCAATTCTGGACTCACTCTGTAGACCAGGCTGGCCTTGAACTCACAGAGGTCCGACAGCCTCTGCCTCCCAAGTGCTGGAATTAAAGGCGTGCACCACCACTGCCCTGCAGGAGCTCACTCTTATTATAAAGATCAGAAGCTCTTTGCTACTTTGCTAATGTAGCTAAGCCCAAAGCTTTGTTGTGCTAATTGTTACATATTACCTTTCACCAAACTTTTACTGTGCTTAAATATATAAGAATAAACCACGAGATCAGACCTTGGAAATTTTGCCCCAGTGATTGCCAAGATGGTACTGACTGGAGTTTCATTCTTCACCTCTGCAGGATTATCTTCAGAGGTTTGTGGGGTCATGAGGTGAGATGCCAGCACTGAAAGCTGCTTAGATGTAAACAAAGATGTAATGACATCACATCGTTACACCGACTGCTATGTGCCCGGCAGACTTCATCACACCTCTTAATTCTTGGCAAATCTAGATCCAAGTGAGAGCTTTGAAAAACATCAACATTAAGAATACATTAAAATATACTACCATAATAATATTTTTGAGGATTAACCGTCACATCACAGAGACAATGGCTCACATTTGAGACTACACTACACAGTAGCTTGCATTTCCACACTCTGCTCTAATGAAAGGGGTAAGCAGTTAAAATGTGCTTCTGAGAGCTTTAAATCACATTGTACAGAAGTCACATCAAATTAATACTGAGGACCATTTAGGGCTTTTATTCTGAAAAGCTTCTGAAAGGGGATTAGACTATGAAAACTCTCATGATACTAAAGCACCTGTTAATGGGTTGAGGAGGTAAGAAAGGAACAATGGAAGTGTTATTTTTAGATAAGTCTTTACTTTGTATTCTGGCACAAAGCAATGCTCATGGGCACGCCAGCAGTCCCCAGCAATATCCCACGCATGCAGGCACTGGTGAGCAGAATCCCGTTATCTTTTCTCCTGGAAACAGTCATTTTCTCTGCATAGTGACATAATGTGGCTGATGCACATTAACAACTATAACTATAAACATAATTTGATGGAATGGTCAGAAGAATGCTATCCTTAGTAACACAAATTTTGAAAATACCCCCATGAACTCTGCTTTCAAATGGCAGGGACGTGATTTTCACAAGACCTCTATGCCATTAACTCTAAAATCTTACATTTTCATGTCCTATGATAATGTTTTACAGAACCAAAAATCATGTTTCAAAAAAAAGGCAGGAAAGAGCAGGAAGAGAGAAAGGAGCCTAGACAGTTGTCAGCTCATCAAAAATAATGAGTGCTCAAGAGGTTTCAACTTCCTGCCTTCCCAGCAGCCTGCCCAATCACAACAGACTGCCAGGAGAGGAAGAGAGCAGCAGAAAACACACTCTCCATCAGTGCTGCTAGGCCTGTACCTCCCAACAACTGCACACCAGCATATGACAAGGCAACACTGTTGCTAGCCTGCTGAGTTCCATCAGCCAAGGGGCAAAGCAAACGGTGGATGACAGCCTGGTCTGTCCCATACTCCAGCCTTTCCCCTGGTCCCTGACACAGTCACATGCTCGCCTAACAGTCTTATGACTAATGATGCAAACACGGAGTGTAAAGTCTCCTTAATTTGACCCTTGTTAAACTCCTAATTGGATTGGAGCAGGCTCAAGTGGAAAGCAACCCTGGGTTATTCAAGAGTGTTCTTAAGAATGAAGCCCAAATTACAAAAGGCGGCCAGGCTACAGGACCGCGCCAAGAACGGGAAATGAATTGCAGCTGTCACTTAAGTTAAACATCTAATCAATTGCCTTTTTAAACAGGTAACTTTTACAACAGTTTCTTCATTGTAATGCTCTTCAGAGTGCGCTTGACCCAAATTTAATCAGCTGTTATTAAAGCAGAGGGGCGGCCACAGAGCACGTACAGCAGGGCGAGACACTGCATTCAGAGCCTTAATGATTCTAAAATGACTACAACCATCGCTTCATTCACGAGGACAAAGCTCGGCCTCTCTGCTCTACCACATCTTAACACAAGCTGTCTCAGCAGACAGCGTCCATTTGTCCTTCATGAACCGTGGAGGTCAGCCGCGCTGCAGATGATAGCATTGCAACAGTTTCATTGTGTTTCTTCCCTACGATGTCGGAAGGGAGAAACGGGGTCCTTCTATATAAAATCCAGCTTCTCTGCAAAGAAATATACAGCTTAAGTGCAGAGAAAGGGGGTGCATGATATGCAGACAGGTGTAAAACATGAAGTAATTATAGAAGCTCAAATTAGTTCTTAGGCCCGAGGCAAGAAAGAGAACAGCGTCTTGACAAAAGGGAATAGCAAATAAGGGTACCAAACAAAAAATGGCTTGAATGTGTAAATTAGCAAGAAAAATGAGACCGAAAAGCAGCTTTACTCTACTATTATTCCCAACATGAGAACAGAGCAGCTGAACATGATCAAGAGAGCTCTGGAGAAGAGGCAGGTGTCAACAAGGCCCTCCAGAGTGTCAGCTCCGCCCTCCCTCCCAGCTACTCATTATGCGCAAGCTCTTGAGAGTGCCTCCTAACCTGACCTATCGTATTACTTCTTCTGTAAACACATAATCCCTGCTTGTTAGGTGGTGTCAACACCAGCATTCATCCACTAAGGGAGTGAACAGACACTTCAGAAGTGCTGCCAAAACCAAAGAACCGACACCGCAATACAACAACCTGAATTTCAACCAGGTAAACAGATCTGATGCTTTTCTGTAAAACGCAATGTCAAGAGCTTCTTCTCTCATTAGCAAAAAGAAGCCCAAACTGCTTGCTATGGCAAGACTACTTTCTTCTACAAGTAATTATTAATTTAGGCTACACACCCAACGTCTGGAATAACACCCATTTATCAATTGCTTGCTATACACATTTCACTAAATAACTCTTTCTCTAAATCACACAAACACACAAATCCCACTCAACAGGTCATGGACAACTCATATTATAGCATAAAACCCAGCTGGGTGGTGGTGGCACATGCCTTTAATCCCAGCACTCAGGAGGCAGAGGCAGGCAAGTGTCTGAGTTCCAGGTCAACCAGATCTAGAGAGTAAGTTCCAGGACAACCAGGGCAACACAGAGAAACCCTGTCTCGAAAAACAAAAATCCATAAAACCTGCTATATGTCAACTTGGACCAGGTATGGCCAACTTAAACGTTAAAGGTTAAAAGTTAATGAGAGTTTAATACCTTACATCTCCACTGGCAAAGACAGATATTCCTTAAGCTATAAAGAGAGATGAAGATTTAATATTTAGGGTTGAAAAATATAATCTCCCATTTTTAATACAAAATTCATTGAGATTCAGAAATCAACAAAAAATGGCTCTGGGTGCATTTGTCAAACAGGCCAGGGGAGGCCAGGAGAACACCTGAGAGGGAGCTTGGGCACCTCTCTGATCTGTATCTTTCTTCAGATTTCCCTGGAGAACATTTTATCAAATACCAAGTTGATCCATGCTTCCTGGACATTGACTTGATGCCACCTACGGTTTAGAATGAAGCAGCACCTTGCCCCCCACTCCCCCACCGCCAACTACAACAGTAGTCCTGCTGTCTGAGTGTTAGGAGTCAGCTGCTTGTGGAGGAAGAAGCTGACCACAGGACCTGTCTGCAACTCTGACTGCACAAGTAAACAAGGACAGTGATGGGAGTTTCCACAGGGAGGAGGGGTTTCTTCAAGAAGCAGAGGGGTAAAAGTTAAGCCAACTCAGGGCCTGACACTGAAAAACTGCCTCCATTGTACGCAAACACAGAAAACTGCATGGAAAGACACAGACCTATGCTAGATGTGCTATGCTAGCTACTTTTCATGTGAATTTGACATAAACGAGGGTCATGTGGGCAGAAGGAATCTTAACTGAGAAAACGAAGTCTGTAGGGCATTTTCTTGATTGGTGATTGATGTGGGCGGTCCCAGCTCTCTAGGGGCGATGCCATCCCTGGATAGTATGAGAAAGGAGGCTGAGCAAACATGAGCTAGTAGGCCAGTAAGCAACATTCCTCTATGGCCGTGGCTTCAGCTTCTGCCCTGACTTCTTTCAGTGATGGACCGTGATACGGAACTCTGAGTTGAAATAAACCTCCCACAAGTTGCTTTGGGATATGGTCTTTTACCACAACAATAGAAACTCTAACAAAGGTTCTAAATGTCTATTTCTTAGCATTAAGGCAACATTTTTATTATGAAAAAACGGAATTTGCAAAAAATCATTTTTTAAAAAATGAAGCAATTTTGTTTTGTTTGTTTTTATATTCCCCAGCTGTACTGCTGGTTTATTTCAACTCTGTACCTTGGAAGTTCATTTCAAATACTGTTCTCACAATGATCTAATTAGTGTCTTCACATACTAAGAAAGGTAGCATTAATGTTCTTTAATTTATGTATGAGAGATTAATTTGCATATCAGAAGATCTGTATAATCTTAGGCACAGCATATTTCTGTCATTTTTGTGTTTCTGTGACTGTTCACTCATATCATTTTAAAACACCACTCTGAGATAAAGAAATGAGGAAGGCAGGGAAGGCTCAGTGGATAACACACTTGCCACGCAAGCTTGAGCACCTGCGCTTGGATCTCCGGGACCCACATAAAGCCAGAGAGCACGGGCCTATCATCTCAGAGCTTCTACAACAAGAGGGGAAGAGAAAGTAGTGACAGAGAAATCTGAGGCTTGCAAGTCAGTGAGCCTGGGGAGCAAAGCAGTGAACAAAGAGACCTTGTCTCAAGTAAGGCAGAAAGTAAGAGCAGAAACCTGAGGTTGTCATCTGAATTTTCATACACACACACACACACGGATAAGGAAGGGATGCTATACCATCTCTTTTATTTATGTATGAATGTTTTATATTCATGTGTATATGTGCACCACAAATACGCCTAGTGATTCAAAGATCAGAAAAAGGTATCCAATTCCCTAGGATGCCAGTTTAAACTACCATGTGGGTGCTGGGAACAGAATTCAGGTACTCTGCAAATGCAACCAGTGTTTTTAGCTGCCAACCTTCCTCTCCAGCCTTTTAATGATGGGCAAAATGAAAACTCTAAGATCTTAATGGTACTAGAAGATACTTTAAATTATTTGTAGTCTTACCTAATATTATACACCTAGACATTTCCTTGGATTTTTCTACCAAATATCTGAGGAAGGCCATATTTGAACTAACATGCACCTGATTTAGAAGCTTGCTAGGTTGGGATGATCTGCCATGAAATCTAAGTCCTGCAGGCCACGTGCTTTCAGGCTTCTAGGAACTAAGGCTTCTCCATTTTCGGGGAAGAGGGTGTTTTGCAGGAATTACACATTTCACGTATTTGTAATTTTCTGGTAACGAAACTATCTTTAAAACAACTCTTGTTTATTGCCATATGACTCTCCTGCATAACCTTTAATTATGAATTTAGAGACATAATACACGAAGAAAGAATGCTGACTCTGTCTCACAGGAGCTAACTGTTAGGATACCCTCTGTTCACACTGTTGGTCAGATGTACAGTCTGTGGGAAATAATACACACACCCAACCTAATCCACTACAGCCACCACAATAGCCTCAGTTGGCCAAACCGACCTCAGCCCTCTTAGGACCACTGAGAGGATTTCTACAGTGTTTAGGAATCATGCCTGTTTTCTAAACTCTCTCAGCTTGCTAATTTGGTTTGTGTACTCTGTAGATTAAAAACAAAAAAACAAAACATAAAACTTAATTCTAAATTGTGGCACATGCCTTTAATCCCAACACTGGGATTAAAACAAATAAACAACAACAAAACCTTAATTCTATTATACCACAGAAAATTCTTTATAATGTTTTACTCCTTAAATTTACTGAAAGTTGTCTGGAGGTGGTGGCTCATGCCTTTAATCCCAGCACTAGGGTGGCAGAGGCATGTGGATCTCTGTAAGTTCGAGGCTAGTCTGATCTATAAGAGCTAGTTCCAGGACAGGCTCCAAAGCTACAGAGAAACCCTGTCTCTAAAACAACAACAACAACAACAACAACAACAAAAAAAAAACAAAAAAAAATCTGTAACATTTTCTTCTGTTAGTGTGAAAACAAACCAGCTCCACGATTTTCCCCTTCCTGACAGTTTTACAATCTAGCTTCTTCTTTTGTGACCCGGGCATGCTCAAGCAGCTCTTTAAATCTGTCCTGCATCCACAGTACACAAAATCTCATTTATATCAGATCCACTTTTATTGAACGGTGTCCTGTGATTTGCTTTATCCCTCCTACTTTCACTTCAGCTGGCTGGCTGCCTTCCGTCTCTACAAGCCCACTAATTCAGATGTGGAGCGGCAGGGACTTTTGTGTTCCCTGAACTCTGTGCAATGGCTAATGTGGATCTCAGCTCTTCACTCTTCTCTTGTTTTGGCTTTACAATAGTCTGGTTAGTTTCCTTTCTTATCTCTTTGAACATTGCTTCCCATTCACTCCTCCTGTCCCATCTTCCTCTGCTGGAGCTCCTCACAATGAAATCATTTCTTTGTACTGGTCTCATTACATACTGTCTGTCTCCTGCAGACCGGCAGATGTTCTCATGCTTCTGGGCACATTTCTGATGGTGACTCCTCCATCTTTCTCTTAAGGTTCAGTCAGCTCAACTCCACCAAACTGCCTGTTTCATTTTTCATCTGGATAACCTTGTGATCAATGGTTAAAACCGAACTTACCTTCTTTCTAGAAAACTCATGTGGATATTTTTGTGTGACAACTAGTAGTTTATGTACCCAAATATCAGAGTTAACTCAGGTGCAGCCAAATACTTTTCCTCTTGTGTGACCTTTCTTGCAGGGTTACCCTTATGTAGGAGCTATGAACTATATGTGGCCTGTGTTGAATTTGTTGTCTTGATGCTTGAGAACAGGAAGATTGAAAGAGAAAATTACACTCTACAAATATTTTGTTGATTGTACTGACACACCCATTCTTCAGGCTTTTGCTCAGATGGTGTTCTTGTGCTGTGTTTGGATGTCCCTCCTTCACAGCCCTGAAGTACCTCCTTTTGGACTTACTGGGTTCTTTGCTGCTGAGTTGCAACAGTGTAGTCTGTGGTTTGCAGTCCTAATGACATGTAAATTGTGAGCCAGGGATGGTTTAACAGTGAACAATGGGGAGCTTTAAGAGAACCCCAATAAATGTCTGATAACTGAATGATTTAAGCTTCCTGCTTAGGCCCAGTACAAGGAATTTCAGGGCTGTGTTTCCATGTTCCCAAGCTTGTGTTGACAAAGCACTACAAAGAATATAACCTTGCATGTCGGGTTCACAGTAGTCAAACACATTCACTCCCCACCAGCAGCCTACAGACTATATTTTAGAGACTGCTTACATACAGACTTAATGCCAGAGTTCATAATTTGTGAATGCTGAGAAAATGAAAATAGTTATCTTTAAACCCTTAAATCCATGTGAATGAAGGACTTATTTAAACTGCGCTGCTGAGATGCCTAAGAGAAGACTGATGGCAAAGGACTTTCTCAAAAATGATCTCTTGGAGCTAAACAAGTCAGGAATGAAACTCCAAACTTGCTTCATGATCTAGTTGAATAACAGCTAGCTCATAGTAACAGCTTGAAACGTGTGAACATTTCAACCTAGTTACCAAATTTTGGCTTTTAATAATTATCATAAGAGAAAATAGAAAACCAGCAGGTAGAATGACTTATGGCAAGTAATTACTGTAACCCTTTAGGTGAAATGCTATGTGTGAAAGTTAAACTTGAAATCTGCATAAAGAAAAAATAGTCACTAATCATCACTTAGCAACTACTCATATATTCTTCTTCCATGCCTCTTTCTGTCCCTGCAATGTCTCATGTGATGTTTCCACAGAGATCCTCACGCGTACAATCCTGTTCTAGAGTTTGGGGGTAAGGGACAAAGGAAAAATACTTTGCTTGTCACCTGGGAAAGGAAGCCATCTGCAGTCTAAGAACTTAGGTTTCAGAGAAAGGACTCAGCAGTAAAGAGCACTGACTGTTCTTCTAGAGGACTCAGGTTCAATTCCCAGCCATCCACAAGGCAGCTCACAACTGTCCTTTACTCTAGTTCCAGGGGATCCAACACCCTCACAAGGACATGAATGCAGGCAAAAGACCAATGCACATAACATTTAAAAACAAACAAACAAACAAACAAAAGAAAGAAACAAAACAAAACTGAGCTTAGGCTTCAACAATAATCCATTCCACCAAACTGACCCCAGGGGAGTCAAGTGAGGTAAAAGCCTGAGAAACATAGACCACTAAAACGAGGAAGAGCTGCAGTTCTCTTTAGTGAAAAAGAAACGGTAAAAAGCAGAGAGGATGTGGTGTTGGGATGAGAATGGTCCCCACAGGCATAAATTTGAATTCTTGGTCCCCAGCCCATGGAACTGCTGGGGCAGCGTTAGGAGGTGTGGCTTTGTTGGAGTAGGTATGCCACTGGGGCTAGGTTTTGAGGTTTCAAAAGACTCACCCATCCCCAGTTGGCTCTCACTGCCTTGTGCCTGTGGATGAAGAGGTAAACTCTCAGCTGTTCTTCAGTCATGTTTTCGCTCCTCCATTCCAGCTGTTTTGTTGAGAAATGGGAATGAAGGGTATTGCAAGAAGGGGAGAAGACAGAAAGCAGCTGGCACTAGGGTGAGGGGCGGTGACAGACAATCCTGAGCCCTTGCAGGTCAGCCAATATTGCTAAAGGTTGCACTTCTGGTTTAGCGCGTGCGCGCGCGCGCACACACACACACACACACACACACACACACACACACACACACACACCAAGAATGGAAAGAGGGAGGGAGAGAGGAAAGGAGGGAGGGAGGAAGGAAATGCCACTTAAGAGGAAATGGAGGCTATAATGTTGGTCTAAGTGGGTTTATTGGTGCTGTGTATATACGGTATGGAAACAAGGGAATTGCTACTGAGAAGTAATGGGCAGTCACCTTGGGTAGCAGTCTGAAATGTTTCTTAGATATGGAAGGGAACGTGGAGACCACAGGACATATGAGCTTGGACTGTGGAGAAATGTTTTTGGCTGGAGATGCAAATTTGAGAGTTATCAATGTAGTTACCAGGATTTCTGGAGAGCAGGAATGAAAAATTTAATCATTTCACAAACATTGCAGTAAAAGGTCAAAATAGCTAGTAGAATTAACAAAGGCTTCAACTAAGAACAATAGAGATACTACTACCTTAATTAGACATTTAGCAAATTTTATCCAAGAGTCATTCTTCGGAAGTGAGGGATCTAGAGTCAGAAATGCTGAATATTAACTGTTAGGTACTGTGTGGACTGGGGAAAAACAAGTTTTAAAATAGTCTAAGCATTTGATGTGTATTAATTTAATCTGTGCAATAACCTCACCGGGTAGAGATTCATATCTTTATTTTGCATATGAGAAAACAAACATAGGGAGGTTTAGTATATGAACAAAGAAAGTGGGGCTTGGGCTATGGAGGCCACAGACATGGCTAAAAATCACAACTTTGCAAGTGTATAAGAGTCACCGGGTTGCCCTGTGTTTCAGGGTCTCACCAATATGAGGGAGGCAGCAGTGTCCACTCCACAGTGCCTTGGAGAGGATGAAAGTATACGCAGTTTGTAGGACATCTACAATACAGGGGAAGTCATTAATGGTAATCCTTCTACCACAGCCCTTGTCTTTTTAAATGAGATAAAACTTTACAGATTACTTTTGTTATCAAGGTCCTAAGATGAGTTATTGAGTTCTTGGCTGCCTTCCAGGCAGAGCAGTGGCATATGAGGAGAGGAAGCTATAGGCTAGGGTGTACAGTTCAGACTGGCATTTATCAGAAGAAGTACATCAATATCTTAGGACCATCAATACTCTTTAAGCAGCCTGCTGGGTGAATTTTACTGATTTAGGTACGTCAGGGCATGCAGTAAACTTGTCTTTGCCCTTAAGCTGTTTATTATCTCAAGTTCAGAATATGGGGAAATTCAAGTACTGGGATCAATACATGAAAGTGCCAATTCTTAATAAATTCTGCTCTGGCTCTTTGGCAAGAGAAGTACAAGCAGGAAGGACACAGGCTACAAAAGCTACCTGCAAAGACCTGAACAACTTACTTACTATAGCACTGCTTTAATATATTTATAGCCTTCTTCTGTTGGCAACTGTGTCTGTCCTCATTCTAGTATGCCCTCAGTAAGCCACCAAGATCTTAACCTTCATAACACAAGTGCCATTCACTGAAGCAGTTATAACAGTAAAGGAAAGCTAGCTAATGGGATTTAAAGTGTTACAGGCCACTGAATCACAGGCTACTTGGTGAGGACATGTGGAGAAATGTCACTCTCAGCCTTGCCAGCACAGTGAAAGCCTGCTAATGAAACAGACCTCTGAAACATGAAGGCTATCCCAACAGCTTCTGAAAACCTCCAGATTTCCTCTGGAAACCTCTATCACAATAGAAAGACTTTATGGATGATTTCTACTTATTTCTCTTCAGGTTTCACTTCTCAGCACCTGTTCTGATAGAGACTGACCACCCCAGGCTTCCTATCTATCATAGGTGTCATGAGCATTTTGAGGTCTAAACACAAACAAAAGGTAGCAAAGGGCTTCATCCCCTAGCCCTGGGGATGAAGAAGTGATATAAAACCCACTCAGAAACACATTTCTCAGCGTTTTAGGGATCTGATGTATTTCTAATGTCTGTTAAAGGAAACAAACACAAAATTTAAAAACAGAATAGCTGTGACAACATAAAGCTAGGAAAAAAATAAATGGGCTAGATCATGATCTGGAGAATTCTTGGGCACCAGACAAGAGTATGGGAATAAATCACTCAGAGAATTAGATCTGTTCCAGGCTTCATTAGTTCTAATTATCCCCCAAATATGCTCAGCAGAATGTGCGTGGGTCTGCTGGGACTGACGCACAATAGAGTGGGCAACATATAAACTCCTCTGAGCACAGAGCGAGTTCATAAAACAACTGAGACGCCTCTTACTGCATAAGCACCAGATGAGACAGACGGAGAGCTCTGCACTCTGAAGACTGCTTTTGTAAAAGTTGGGGCTTCTTTGTTCTCTGTCTAAGACACAACAACAAGGCTAAAGCTCAGGCAGACTGATTTTTTTGTTCTATTACCTAAAAAACACAATTGTAGTGAAAATAAAAAGCACTAATTTCATTTGAACCAAGTATGGTGGCATACACAACAACTCCAGCACTAGGGAAGCAGAGACAGGCAGATCTCTGTGAGTTCAAGGTCAATCTGGTCTTTATAGCAGGTTTCAGGACAGCCAGGGCTACACAGAGAGATTGTCTCAAAAAAAAGAAAATAATAGTAATTTCATTTTAGTTAGGGGGGTTGGCAAATAAAAATATGAAAATTAGGATTTAAAAGTAAATAATATTCATAAAAAGTGAATACAAATGGAATTTTTGCCCATTTTTTAAATGCACAAAAATCTAGATATGGAATATATTTTGCATTTTATTACTTATTTATTTTTTATTATTTAATCCTCTGGTGTATTTTCCAGACAACTCAACCCACTGGAGGCTTTTTGGCTCACTATTCACTACCTGACTCTGGCATGCTGAAGATTCAACCCAAGCACTGTACTTCAAGAAAATGACTCAGTGCAAGGGTCCTTCCTGTTGGTAAGACTACCTTGGCAAGATGGCTCAGCAGAAAGAGGTGCTCACCTCAAAGCTGATGCCTGCACTGAATTTCCGGATTTACACAGTCGGAGAACCCACTGTGACTCTCTTAAGTTGTCACCTGACTTTCACATGTGTAACATGGCCTATGGCCTGCATACAAGCCCACCCCCAACAGATAAATAAATGGATGAATAAAATTTAATAAAAAATCAAGTTTTCAGGGCTCACTTTGACAGCAGACATACGGAGAAGATTCAAGGGCCACCAGCCAAGGATAACAGTGAAGTGTTCCACAGTTTGAAAGGATTTTATGTCGTCTTTAACTCATTAACTCTATTATTTTTTACAAGCATTTACTCCACTAATGTTAAATTATTTCAAAACTGTTGTTACTATTTAAAAATGAAAATGGTAGTAGGCCAACACACAGAGGATTCCCATAGTAGTTTGTGTAGCCTGAGTGCTCTTCATTTGCATGGAAAGTTGATTTGTTTTCTGTACATTAAACATGTATAAAACCTGGTGATTCTGTTTACAGACACAAAAGCTATTTGCCAGAAAAGGTGACTCAGGTCAAAATGTATGCTTCACTCCAAATGGGGTGTACATTCTGACAAAAACATGGGAAACTAGGTTAGAACTTTAAGCATCTGTGTGTGTGTGTGTGTGTGTGTTCCTATGTGTGGGGGTGCTCATACAATGTGCATCGTGCATGAGGAGACCAGAGAGGTCAACCTCAGGTAGTATTCCTTGGGTGTTGTCCATTGTGTTTTTGAAACAGGTCTCTTATTAGCTTGACTGTCTCACATGGTAGTCTACATCCAGGGATCTGCCTGTCTCAACATCCCCATGGCCAGGATTCTAAGCATTTTCCACCATGCCTGGCTTTTGTTTGTTTGTTTTGTTTGTTTGTTTTTTGAGACAGGGTTTCTCTGTATAATAGTCCTGCTGTCCTGAAACACACCTTGTAGACCAGGCTGGCTCTGAACTCACAGAGATCCACCTGCCTCTGCCTACCCAGTACTGGGATTAAAGGCGTGTGCTACCACGCCTGACATACCTGGCTTTTTATGGATGTTCTTAAGTTTGAACTCAGGTCTTCATGCTTGCCTGGAAGGTGCTTTATGGACTTGGTATTTTCATAGCCCAGAATTAAAGTATTTGACAAGGAATATTTAGTGAATTTTACCTGTCTATATATTTAGTTCTTTCTACACCTAGGGTAAGTTCATACACTAAAGTTATTTAAGCTAAATTCTGTTTTTGTATGGACACTGAATTTGCAAACTTTCACAAATTTTTAGAAAGAACTGTTATTCTTGTTCTTATTCAATTTAATAATTTAAAACTTATTCTCATTCAAACTTTGGAAAAATGCCTAAAAGTAGCAAGATAAACTGAGTTGGAAAAGCACTTGGAGTTTTAGTTACAATGATGTGATGGTGCATGCCTTTAACACCAGCACTCAGGAGGTAGAGGCAGGAGGATCTTTGTGAGTTTGAGTCCAGCCTGATATACATAACAAGTTCCAAGACAGCCAGGGTTATATAATAGAGTGACCTGTCTCAAAAAATATTCTAGTTACATATGTTTAAACCAATAAGATATTAGTGTTTATGAATCAGGGAATGAGAAAAAGTTCCTGTCTCTAAAAAGGTGGGAGTTCAAGGATTAAAACCTGAGGTGGTCCTCTGATTTTCATAGGAATGTCCATGGAGCATGTGTCCCTGTACTCAGATGAACACAGACACACAGACACACACACAGACACACACACACACACACACACACACACACACACACACACACAGATATTTATGCACGGCATTTAGCAATAGGATTTTCGTAGAACCCAAAGTTGACTTAACTGTCTCACTTACTGAAAGTTGCTCTAGAGTCCCCAGTTCATTTGTGAGTAATATACTCATCATATTTACCAAAAGCCATACGGCGAAGTTTGGGTCTTGGACAGGGTAGTGGGTATCATGAAACATAGAATTAATACAAGGACTGAAGGGCACAGGTATATCTGACATATAGCTTATTGATAGACAATGGAACTGCATCCCAATAAACCCACCATAAACTGAAAATACCACTAGGGGAGAATATATTTACTACAATTAACATGCCAGACCTCACAGCTTCGTGGCAGGGTGTAGTTCAGAGGATGACTGTTGTACTCAATGGGAGTTGTGGCTCTCGGGCCACTGTTGAGCATCTGGAGCAAGTGCTGGACCACACATCACTGGCCCAGGAAGAGATCATTATCATGAGCAGTTCCCACCAAAGACTATTACAGAGTAAAAGAGTTGTAATATGGTGACTGATCATGCTTACTTTAAAAAGAATAATACTGTGGGGAAAAATTCCTTATGAAAAGCTAAGAGTTTCAAGGAGGGACTTTGACCCTGTGTCAGGAATTCTTTCTTTCTTGTTAGTGAATGTCTACTGGGTGGTGACGGGCTTCTTCTCAGCAGAGGGACTGGACAGCCATGCGGCTAACAGAGCAGACACAGAGCCAAAGGAGGGGGTCATAGAGAACCCTAGAGAGAGTGTCAGACTCATGAGGCAAAGGTTTTTCTTCCTCATACTAATTGCATGGTATAGTATAACAAAATGTTCACTTAAACTTTATATGCATTTACATATGTTAAGCATTAGTTTTACTGGAAATCCTAAGTATCATAATTAAAATGTATATGAAAATTTTATAACACAATAGACAGATGTCTATTATTGAAAACAATCCTCATGTTTGATAGGGGGGAAAAGTACCTGGGACTCCCAAAGCTTTCTTTGTTCTGATTTGATTTTGGTTTTGAGACAGGGGTTGATGATTCCGCCCAGGCTGGCCTTGAATTTGCTATGTAGCCCACACTGAACTCAAACAGTTCTTCTTGCTTCAGCCTCCTTGGTGATAGGACCACAGGTGGTTCTGTGCCAGAATACCTGATATATAGCATTCTTGAGCAAGGCTGCACTTTAATAATGAAAGGGTGTTTTCAATAAGTCTTGAAAAAATGCTATATATTATTCTGGCTTAATGAAGCTCATTGATATCACAGAGTGACACAGTATGAATAAAAGAACCCTACGGCAGTACATAGATACTTTTCCAAATAATACTTAAATCAATTATTTCTAAACTTCTCTTTTTATAAAGATACAGCCCATTAGCTTCGTTTTTACTTTTCTGTTTATATTTATTTATTTTGTGTGTAAGGGATGGGGCGTGTGCTTTATAGAGCACATGTGAAATACAAAGTACAAAATACAAAATAAGTAAGTTTTCTTTCTCTACTATTTGGATCATGGGGGTCACACTCTTGTCATCAGGCCTGGCAGCAAATGCCTTCAGCTGCCTAGTCATCTCACTAGGCCTACCTATGAGTATCAATTGGTTTTAGAAGGAACTAGATCTTTTGGTGAATCAGTACAATTTTATATTCATTAAATAGTATATATTCTTCATAAATATTTGCCATATGTGGAAGACCAAAGTTATAAAATTAAAATTTATAACATATTAAGATCTCTGTAATATGGAATCTAAGTCACTGATCATATCTTTAAGTTAATGTATCCTTAAAGCAGACCTTTAGTTTTCTTTTCAGAATAATAACCACACAGCTGCTGCTACAAAGAATATGGGGAAGTACATGAACCCACATATACTTGTTTTTGTAATGTAGACCACATGCTGTAGAGCTGACACCAGCCACTGTCAGACCAACCTCACTCTGAAACTATTTATGTGACCCTTGGTAAGACTCTTAACCTTCCCAATTTGGTTTCTTCATTTTTGAGTCCTAACATTTCTCATTGAGTACTGTTCTCCATTCCACCGCTCATGTTGACTTACGTATAAAGAATAATCATCCGCCCATTTAGAGCACGTGTGGTCTATACACAGAGGCAGAAAGGCTCCAACATTCAGATGAAGAGAAAAAGAGAACACATTTTCCCCCCAGAATTTCACCAGCTTTTCTCAAGTTTTCCTATTACCTGATTTAAAGCTGTTTTAAATACATACTCTTGACTGTCTGTGCTATATATCCCACGTACATCTCATTAAGAGTATTATAGTATCCAAGGTGAAGGCTGCCAATCATACAGTGAAACAAATTTCATAGCATCATAAAGTGTTATTTTGATTTTTTTTAAAGATACAGGTATTGAAACTATCACAGCCAATCATTTGATTTTGACATGAACTTAAAAGGTTAAGTTACTATCTGAAGAAAGGTAATCTGGTTGCCTTTCACAGCAGTCTGCAAGCTCGGCAATCTGCATAGAGAGGGGCATTTGTCATCATTAGCTGAGCTGTGACAGCTGGCACCCAGGGTGGCCTGGAATCAAGAAGTGGCAGAGATACTCTGGGTTTTGGTTGCCATTCAGTACAGACTGTTTCTTGAGGATCGAGTGTACTATATGAAAAGCTTTGTGATGTAACAGCACTGAACATACTTGCATTTTTCCATAACATGCTAATACAATGATGGCATGTAGTTAGCAGGCTGCCTCTAGACAACAAGATGCCATATCATCCGCTTCCTGCCTGCCTCTTAGATGGGGACTCTCTTCAGTACCCCGACAGCTCCAGAACAGTGGTCTTCTTGCTGTTGTTGATGTTTTTAATTCTGTGTTAACACTGGGTTAGGATATTCAATTAAGTACATTTAAGGAAATGGAACAAAGGTGGAGAGGGTGATTCTCAGATACATTAGAAATAACTTCTCAGGAAAGAGTTCAGTTACATACATTCAATATGGTACATGCTCTTGGGATAATATTAATATCAAAATTAGATCTTTCCTATAACATGCTCGTCCAATTGTTTGAAGTGCATGTAGTTCATACTGAATATTTTCAAAAAATTCCTTGAGAAAGTTTAATGTAATCTTTATCCAAGTAAGTGCTAAGTGTCTGAAATAGTTGTGGTTAATATCTTTTAAAGATATTTATTAAAACTGAAAATTTTACAACTACACTTTTATATCTAGTTAATACAAAGCAATATAAATCATTAAAGAGAAAGTTTAAAATAAGGAACAGGTTGACCAGACCTTTGAAAAGTTAGAATGTTATACACAGTCTCTCTACAGTCATCAGCGTTTAAAAATGTAATCAATAACACTGACTTTATATTATTATGTAAACTAGTTTTTCACAAATAAAACTAATTTTTGTGTTAATGTAAAATCTATGCAAATACATGCAGTCATTTATCAGGAGAGCTGACAAGCATTCCATATTGGAGGGGAAATGAAACTGCCTTAAGAATAGAGGCAATTAATTATTTCTGTATTTTTTCTTCTTCTGTCTTGAGGCACAAAAGTTATCCATCCAGTTAAAACAGCAAATGAAATAAAGAGATTATTTTTTTATTTAAACACATATGGCTTTTGCCTGCAATACTGATCACCACAAGGTCTACAGATGCCCGTGGCTAAATTGTGTGC
Organism: Microtus oregoni; assembly: GCF_018167655.1. NCBI lineage: Eukaryota > Metazoa > Chordata > Mammalia > Rodentia > Cricetidae > Microtus > Microtus oregoni. The sequence goes on along the minus strand of NW_024543069.1, from coordinate 21,888,732 downwards.
TGGCAGATGCACACAGGGGAAAACGTGCTAATGCAGCGTGGAGAGCAAAACAAATGAAGAACTGCGCTGCCTACTAGGAAACCCCAACCCAGAAACAAACCCACACCCACCCTTCCCCAATGAATAATGCATCTGCTTATCAAATACAGGTGAAGGTTACAAAAAATTAACCTTGGTCTGTTGCAAAAGCAGAAAATGCTTTTAAATTAGTAAAGACATTTTTATGTGCATGGTACTTATCAATGTAGGTGAATGTATAAGAAGTGTATGTTTTTTTATGAACAGAATCGCTAGTGACATTTAAACTGATCCTACAACAAAAAAGTGTATAGTACTGAAATGCATGTGACTGGATAGAAATTGTTGAATTTCTAATTAGTCGTTTTAAAATCCATTTGCCAACAATCTCTGAAGGTATTACTGAAGACTGGTAAGTACTGGTTTATGGGGGCTGGAGAGAAAGGTCTAAGGATGAGTACTTGCCGATCCTATAGAAACCCTGAGTTTGGTTTCCAGCACCCATATCAGGCATCTCACAATTGCCTGTAATCCAGTTCCGGGGCATCTGACATCCTCTTTTGGACGTCACAGGCGTCTACAACACATGTGGCATGCACACACACACACACACACACACACACACACACACACACTCAAATAAAAAACTATAAATCTTTAAAAAAAAAACCTAACCAAAGCAACAAAACAACAAACATTATGGAATGTTCCTGCAAATGAAACCTATATTTAGTCCCTGTTTCCTTTCAACAGATTAATGTGAAAACACAAAAAGTTATTTCAATCTTTTACTATCTGAAACACTATGGTTTTGTGTGTGTGTGTGTATGTTTGTGTGAAAAGAATGTTTCCTAAGAATGGTTTAAAATTATTAAGAAGGCAATAACTTTTTTCTTAATAGGCCTGTAAGCTTGCCTAACATTAAAATTTCTATTTTAACTGCAAATAAAAAAATATAAAACAGAAAGCATTTAAATAATTTGTATATCTTGGAACGGGGCTAAAGACTAGCTTTGTTCTTACAAGTTCCACTTATGCTATCTGGGACAGCAGCAGCATGAACAAAATGTCAGCAGCAGCATGAACAAAATGTCTGTACTTGGACACTTTACTAATTTTTTGTTTGGTGTTCTTGACCATCTAAATTTAAGTAACAATGTGCATTGATATGAAACTTGGATCCAAAGCATATGATGCAAGAATGTGCACACATTATTCAGAATTACCTATAATTACTCCATAGGTTCATCTTATATCATGTAAAAGAAAGATTAAAGCAACTTCAGAGTAAAATGCAAATACTGAGAGTTTGTGAGACTTCTTTCTTGTGCCATAAAGGTATTAAAAAACAAAAATGCCTCAAATATTGCTAATTCATTTGAGAGTTCACAGGATGGTCCATTCATATGGAAACCTCACAGACCGGAATTGTACTGTTTGCAAATTATAGTTCAATACACACTACTGTATTGTTTAAAGTTACTTATATTTGATTTTGTGTGTATGCATTTTATTTTCTGTAGGCTTGTCTGCATGTATATATGTGCACCAAGTGCATGCCTGCTGCCTGAGGAGGCTAGTAAAAGTCACCAGTCCTCTGTGGAGCTGGAGTTACAGATGGTTTTGAGTCACCGTCACCATGTGGGTGTTGGGAATTGAACCCAGGTCTTTTAGAACAGCAGCCATTGCCCTTAAGATCCTCAACTTTTATTTAAAAAAAAAAAAAAAACTCCATCTTCTAAATCATGCTCTTAATTTTTATTTTAATTTTTTATTCAGAAAAATAAAAAGGTTATGTAGATTTAAAAGTATCAAATGCTGGCCGGGCGATGGTGGCGCACGCCTTTAATCCCAGCACTCGGGAGGCAGAGGTAGGCGGATCTCTGTGAGTTCGAGACCAGCCTGGTCTACAGAGCTAGTTCCAGGACAGGCTCCAAAGCCACAGAGAAACCCTGTCTCGAAAAACCAAAAACAAAACAAAACAAAAAAAAAAGTATCAAATGCTTATCAATTCTACTTTCCACTTGACGTATTTAACATGGCACTATATAAAAAATGTGCTTAAAAGAAATAGTACACAGAGGCTGGAGAAATGGCTCAGCGTTTACTGGGTTCAATTCCCAGCACCCACATGGCAGCTCACAACTGTCTGAAAATCCAGTTCCAGGGGATATGACACCTTCACACCAATGCACATAAAATAAAAATAAATCATAAAAATTAAAAAAAATAAATAGTACAGACTGGTAAACTAAAATTTACATACTTGTATAGTGAGTATAGCCAGCAAATTCCTTTTTTTCTATAAAATATTTGTCATTACATAAATGTGGTAAGGGGTGATCATTTTCTATAATTATTTTAAATCAGCACTTTAGTTAATAATTACTGAAAATTATAATAAAGCCCAATTATAGGAATGCTTCGTTCATTTAAAAAAAAAGCTCCAAACACTAAATAACAAAAGGGAGAGATTATTTTAGATCAGCACTCACTGAAGTTGATCAGTTAGAAACCATATTCTAGGCTCAAGGTCATGTTGAACATTTTCAGTGCCTTAATCATGCACAGTATGAAGTGGTAATAATGGCAGTGCAGGCCTAGATTAACAAGCTAATCACACCTGGTTCCACTGTTTTCTCTGAGTGCAATAAAAATGCAGCCTACCCAGAGCACTGGGGCTGCATTCACATACATAAATTCTAGTCAATCCATGTTTGTTATTTGTTAGGGGGCGTCCTTGTTTTTATTTGTTCATACAGGGAGAAAACGAAGTGATGAGCCCATTTATCCTGTCTGCTTATTTCTGTGATGTCTGAATGAAGAATACAGGCTAAGATTTAACAATAACAATTTTAGTTTCGTCATAATGATACGGGGTATGTTACCAAGGATTCTGAGGAACTACAGAGAGATCGTCATTCCATGACACTCAAGCGAATGTAAACCTCATTGTCCAAAGACACTTGGAAGAAATCAGAGACATAATCATTATGAACAGAAAAAAAAAAATCTTTTCATTGATCAGTTTTCCCTCGACCTTTTTTCCTTCCCCTCCCCTACCCCAATTTACAGAAGCAACTTGAAATATCCTGCACCTCTATGTACATATTCAAATGAAGGGAGGGAACAGAGACAATTACATATACAAGCTGGGCTTTTAATTCTGTTATCTATAAAAGGAAAAGTCTGGCTATCAGTCAAGCAGTGGTAGTGATCCTTAGACCTCTGCTTCCAACTGGCATCTTTAATCTCTAAGTTACTTTTCTTTTCAACACTTATTAATGCCAACATTAGGCAATAGTGTAGAAAAAAGCATTTGCCACTACAGATGTGAACATATTACTGTGCACTAGGGTAACAAAGAATACTGAGGCAATGGACTCCATTATTCAAACAATTTTTAAAAATTCACCTCCATTCTTAGGATGCTCAGATTGAAGAAACAGAACAGGTCTATCTCATATAAACATTGACCTTAATCTCCTGTGATGAACCTGACTTTCAAACACAAAATAATGACTTTAAGAAGTCCTTGCAACTTTCAAGCTATTTTGTTTTAGTGCTTTTATACCATAAGTCACAACAGAAAGATAGATATATGCCATCAAATTACCAGAAAACGCCCTCTATTTTACTTTATTTAATATGACACATAAAGAAAACCCTGCACAAATATCTGTCTTTAATTTCTCGAGTGTAAAAGGGACTACACTATGTCTGGCAGAATAAACAGTTAAAGTAGCTTGGGTACATTTTTAGAAAAGAGGAAAGGGAAGAAATCAGATGCATACAACGAGCCTTCAAAGCCACTCCAGCAGTAGAGATAAATAATTTAATAAAATCAACTTCATATTCTTTTAAAGTCTCCAGAGTATAAGCACATATTAAAAAATAAAACTTTAACTTCATGAACAGTTGTGAATAAACTAGCTGCTGGCAGATAATGAAAACACGGAGGACAGTGTGTATGTGAGCCCTGCAACTGCTCAGATCCCTTATGAGCTTCCAGAAGGTTGTCACTGGTGAAGTCAGTGAACTTGCAATTCAAGTTTAAATAGTCATTAAAAACAAAACAAAACAACAAAAAACCTAGAAACCTTAGGTTCTATACTTCTGAACACAATGCAGTTTTTCTTTATAGGAGACTGCATGCATGACTTTGCACAGGCCATGAAAGTGCACCCCCTCCGGGACAGTCACTCAGGAAGCTACACTTCAGAAACAGTTGTCTTGTCCTGATTATTTGGGATGTTCCAAGTGTTGAACTTCACAACACTTGTTTTATGTTCACAAATATGGCTAGTTGTTATAATAACAGGCTTGTATTAGCTCATGTGTTTTCCCTAATTGTAATATTTTAAATCAAAACTGCATTTGTTAAACCCTAAACATCATTCCAATGCAAGCATCTCAGTGGTTACATCATGAGATTCTTGGGTATTTCTTTTCCTTCCAATTAGGTCACTTTTCTTCAATTATCCTTCTATTATTAGCTCATGTCAAGGATGCCTACATGCATACCACTGGAAACAATTCACCATTTATGTCTAAAAACACGAGGCACACATAAGCTTTTCTTCTGATACTTCGTAAGACTATATTTTAAAAAATCGACTGGCATCAATCCAGTTCTTATACAGACTTTTCATATAATAAAACAGATTTTATATCATTTGCGTATAACAGCATCAGTTCAAATAATCCAGTAAGTCGAATGATTTTTTAAATTAAAATTACGATAGTAGTTAAATAATTTACCAGTACAAAACATGTCTAATGCCAAAACCTCGATTAAAATCAGGTGAACTACACAAAAATACATCGTTAATTTTAATTCCTCTCCATGGGCAATTCAATTAAAGAAAGCATGGAGGGAAGGAAGCAGTCATCAGTGCAGTTTAGTTTTCCTTCAACAACGAGGATGTTGAGATTGCGGAATGGATTCAGCTACAGAAGCAGTTCATTTCCCGGGCTCAGAGTAGCAGACGACCTGGGTAGCAGCAGCTAGAAAGACTAGTGTTGTTATTCTAAGCTGCCGGGTCAACCCACAGCGACAAAGCCGCCGGAGTCCAGTTTTATGCAAATCACTGCTAGCGTCGGGCGTGGAGGGTGCTCCAGGACTCCGTGGCCTGGCCTTCAAGAAACTTCACTACCCCGCAACACTCTAGGGCTAAGGACTTTCGTGGTTCTCTTGCTCCAAGTGAAAAATCGTTAGGGAAGGGCCTCGGTTCCATCTATTAGTTTGCACAAAGTGCTTCGGTGTTTAGCTTCGCTTTAATCCAATTAAGCCGCACAGCGAGCGCAGAAAGATGCGCCACCTGCGCCAGGCTGCAGTAGGCGACGATGGTATCCCAAATCCCTCTGTCGGACACAGGGAACTACCAGGGCCTCGGTATTGGAGCTACCTTGAGCTCAATAGGCCGGGTTGAGGCACCGAGGGCGCGATCTCGGAGGAAGGTCAGGGCCAAGTATCCCTAGGTTACACAGAGGTCCAGAGAACTCTCGGTCGGCCAGGGCCTCTCTAGGGCGGGGCGGCGGCGAGAGCAGAGTGGTACAAGGACACCGAGCGAGCGTTGTCTGCAGCAGTAGTGGAGAATAGGGACACCCAGAAAGCTTTACAATTAACCCGAGTGCGGATGAACCAAGGAAGAGAGCTGGGGAACGAGCAAGGACCGCGGAGTGAGGCTGACTGGCGCAACCCGACCCTGAGGACCCGCGCGTTCCCACTCCTAGCCGCACAGTTCTTTCTTGTTGGTTTGGTGCTATGGGTTGCCTCCTTCAGCTGCCAAAAGGTAGCAGTGCGTTCACCCGCGACGCCTGCAAACCGGGGAGGGGCTTTGAGAATTCCTACTCCATTCTCCCAAGGGAAAAGAAGGTCTTGGGGGAATGGAATAGACGGCCATCGTAAGCCCCAAATATTACACACTATTTTAATCTAAATCGGAATCTATCATTCTTGGGTAACAAGAAACAAAATTAGAGGTGGCCCTGTGACTTTTAAAAGTTGGGAGTCTTCAACAGGAGTCCATTAAAACCGCTTGCACAGGTGTTACTCTATCCTTATACTGGAAATCTTTTAATGCGAAACAAACAGACCTCTGCACTAAAAGCAGGCAACTGAAATCTACTACGCAAACCCTAATCACTCTTTCTTGAGCTCATGTGCACTGAGGACTATCTGGTGATGACATTGGCTAGGAGGAGCTCCCTAAAAAAACCTCTTTAGCGTTCCAAAAAAAAGAAAGAAAAAAAAAAGAAAGAAAAATTTCAGTATGAAACCTAAAGAAACAAACTCAAACCTGAAAGGTTACAAATTAATTTTTGAAGCCGTTGGCCATTTTCTCACAATCAAATTATGAAATCCCATAAGATTAGGAACCCATTGTTGGTCTCCACTAAAGATACCTGAGATGGGAGATCTGTCTTTATGTCTGCATGAGCTAACAAGGTCGAAGGGCCACACCTTCAAGTTCTCAAGTTAAGTCCACTTCAGTGAATCCTCTAGATTCTGCCCAACACAGCTCATCTAAATCCCAAAGATCTTGTGGAAAGTATTCCCGAAAGAGCACCATACAGCCTTCACTGTGGTTTGTTATGTTAGCACTGGCCAGCCTAGCTACGGACAAGGGGAACTGCAGACAGGTAGGTGAGCTTGTTTTATGATTAACTGGGTAGATATATCTACGGTACTCAGCGGCAATTTTTACGTTCCTCTCAGTGAATGAAAATAGGGAAAACCTAGGTAAAAAGAGAACAGGTTTTTCCTAAGGTTTTGAAAAGTGTTCAGACTGGGAACACCCAACATGGAGAAAAGCTGGAGAACTCTGAGATCTGAAACTAGCAGTCGGTTAAGAAGCAAACTTCTAGCTTGCATTAAAAAGAGCCCAAGGATTAACACGCACTAATGACCTTACTCTAAATTTAAGTTAGTGACTTTGTTCTAAAAGGCTCCTTTGACTTCACTAATTGGTGAATGACCACTGGTACACCTGGTAGCTCACCAGAGATGAACAGACAAGCAGGCTTTACAGCACTGAGAGACACTTCTCTTCGCCAAGTCTTTTCCAAGTGTCAATATGCTTCAAGTTATACCAAAGCCAGATTTCCTCTTGCTTTCCAACCTGTCTAGGTGGTTTTCTGCCGGCAGCAGCTTCCTACCTTTGGTTTCTGTGCCTCTATCCACGAGGGGGGATTAATTAGCCAGGCTGAAGCTGGGGGAGGCTGTCGTGACGAGCCCAGTGGCGATTGGCCGCCCGCCTGCCTGGCCCTGCCTTTATAATTTCCACACGAGTGCATCTGGGCTTTTACACAAACCAACAGCAGCTCCTTCTGACAGACACACACTCACCCCGACACACACTCGGCACACTTTTCCTCCGTCTGATTAACAGTCCTGCACACACCATGATTACGGAAAAACGTAAATAAATACGTAAAGGGGTGACTATTTTGACTACTGGAAGATCTTTGCGGGGATTCAGCGCAACTTTTGTTTTTATTACTGAGAAGGTGTTCTCTCCACGCGTCTCTCTCAGAGGATTCTTTAGCGGAGGAGAGAGGGGGAGAGTGCAGCCTTTCACTTTAAGACCGGCTAGGCTCGCAGATAAAAAGCCGGCTGGGCAGGGCGGCCCCCACTGCAGCCTGTCCGAGAGGCTAGGTGCCTTTTGCGCGTGGCCCCCTTTCACCACCGAAGTTGGCTCCAGCGCTAGCAGCCGCATTGGATCCCACAGCTTATTGTGAGACTCCGGTGTACAATCCGGATCTCTGCCCCAACATGATCGCGGCCCAGGCCAAGCTGGTCTACCACCTGAATAAGTACTACAACGAGAAATGCCAGGCCAGGAAAGCTGCCATCGCCAAAACCATCCGGGAAGTCTGCAAAGTGGTCTCCGACGTCCTGAAGGAGGTGGAGGTGCAGGAACCGCGCTTCATCAGTTCCCTCAACGAGATGGACAACCGCTATGAGGGCCTGGAGGTCATCTCTCCCACCGAGTTCGAGGTGGTACTCTATCTGAACCAGATGGGGGTGTTTAACTTCGTGGACGACGGCTCACTGCCTGGCTGCGCGGTGCTGAAACTGAGCGACGGGCGGAAGAGGAGCATGTCCCTCTGGGTGGAATTCATCACCGCCTCTGGCTACCTCTCCGCACGCAAAATCCGCTCCAGGTTTCAGACGCTGGTGGCTCAGGCGGTGGACAAGTGTAGCTACAGGGATGTAGTAAAGATGGTGGCTGACACGAGCGAAGTGAAACTGCGAATTCGCGACAGGTACGTGGTGCAGATCACTCCGGCCTTTAAATGCACCGGGATCTGGCCGCGGAGTGCTGCCCACTGGCCGCTTCCCCACATCCCCTGGCCAGGACCCAACCGGGTGGCAGAGGTCAAAGCCGAAGGGTTCAATCTGTTGTCCAAGGAGTGCCACTCCCTGGCCGGCAAGCAGAGCTCGGCAGAGAGCGACGCTTGGGTGCTGCAGTTTGCAGAGGCTGAGAACAGACTGCAAATGGGGGGCTGCAGGAAGAAATGTCTCTCGATCCTGAAAACCCTACGCGACCGCCACCTGGAGCTGCCAGGCCAGCCTCTCAACAACTACCACATGAAGACTCTGGTGTCCTACGAGTGCGAGAAGCATCCCCGGGAGTCGGACTGGGACGAATCTTGTTTGGGCGACCGGCTGAATGGAATTCTGCTGCAGCTCATCTCATGCCTGCAGTGCCGCCGGTGTCCCCACTACTTCTTACCGAACTTAGATCTGTTTCAAGGCAAACCACACTCGGCTCTGGAAAACGCTGCTAAACAAACGTGGCGATTGGCAAGAGAGATCCTGACCAACCCAAAAAGTTTGGAAAAACTCTAGAGGATGATCGAATCTTGGGCCGACAAGATCACTCTGCTCCACGTCCTGACGAAATGAAAACTTCCTGGTTGATTCCTATTTAATATTTCCTGAGACAGTGCAAACAATCTCTTCCTTTAAAAGGAGTAACAGCACAACATTTATGCATCATCTCACACACCCCTAAAAAGAGGAGGGAATGGAGTAGGGAAACGGGAAAACCTACACCCACAAGCATCTTTATGCAGGAAACTCCCATCTCCCCTGAAAAGTACACAAAACCCGAAAAGACTCAGAAAAAAACCCCAAGCAACAACGCAAGACCTTGACCAACTCCATCAAAGGATTATAGCAATCTTGAGACTTAGGCGCATCTGCCTTCCAGTAAACAGGACCTGGATGTGGCATCGGAAGGAGCGAAAGGAGCCTGTAATGTATATTTTGATTTGTAACAAATATTGTGATCTCATGTTGTCTTTGAAAGTGTGGATGTTGGTGTTTTGTGATTTGGTGAACAAAACTGAAATTGCCGTTTGGAAATTTCCAGACACTTTCCACGAACAAAGATGCATTTAAAGGTAGATTTCCTTCTGGTACTTTACCTGTCTGTGAAGTGTCTGAACTTAAAAAAAAAGTTTACATTTTGTTTCAAATATATTGCTTGTTCTAACATTCCATAAGTATACTTGAAATGTTATTTAAATATATTCAAAGGAATTTGAATTCAGCTTATATAATAACGCTTGAATATCTGAAATATATATATTTGAAAATGCACTTGAAATACACTGGATAATTACTTTTGTGATTTAGATTTTAATTTCTGTTGCTGATTTTATTTAATTAGAAGAAAATAAATGAAGTAAAATACCCAATTGTTGTGTCTCATTTTAAATTGTTTTCTGTCAAGAGAACTAATGGTTCCTTTTGAAAATCAACTCAAGTCTTTTAAAGATTTTGACTAACAGGCTAATAAAATCACTAAAAATACACACTAAAGGGGCTCTCTTTTGAATAGCTATAGAAAATATCCATTTCCTCAGTTTCTAATTTACTAGCTGGTTCTTTTCTACAAGTGACACATTTATAATCTACTTTTGAGACCCTGCTTCTGGTTAGTATTTCTGTAGATTTTTGACAATGTAAGGAGAGAAAATCTATCATGGCAATATTACTGAGTTTAAAAGCAGCAAATTCTAAGAAAATTAACTTAAAGTCATAAAAAGTCTGAAGTTTGTATATGAAATCCAAACAATAAAATGAACGTATCTTTTAGCTAGTATACTTTATCACCCTATTTTAACACAACAGGGGTTATTAGAATAAATTAATCAGAAAACCGCAATTCATTTTTACTACATAGGGAAAGCTAATGACAAAACATAAAGACAAGTTCCTGTTTAAACACAGCACACTCATGCAGTACACACCCATGGCGTTAGGATTCTTTGGTAGCATCTCACTGATCAACAAGTGCTGAGAGGCCTGCATCAAGGTTCTGCCTTAGTTAACTCAGGTGTCAGTAAACGTTACAATTTCCTTTGTTCATTTACAAGTAAGAGTCTATAACGTGCCAATTCTGTGTATAACTTAAATATAAACAATAGGCTCAAGGCTATTTTAGAAAAGTTTTTGAAGTGACTTATAGGAAGATCGTTTTAAAAAGACGGTAGAATATCCATTAGAATAGCCCATTATCTCAACCTCTTACCCTAAGAAGAAATTTACAAGACTTACAGTAAAATAAATAAGAAACTAGTGAAATGTATCGCAGAAGGGTGCTTGTCTGTAGGGTTTCTCTGTTGGCCAGGGAGGCTAAAATCCACAAGGTAAGATTTAGCCTCCATGTATGCCATGCCAATGCACCAAATGTGCACCTTCTGGAATGGTGTGTGAGTATAAGGGTGTGCTGTGTGTACATACAAGTCAAAGCTGACACAGAATCTGCTTCTCCTCCTTTAAATCCATATGTAAAATCCATTTAATTCAGAAGATGAAAAATGGATGTAATAATGGAAATGAAATTATATATAAATGGCTCCTGCCCCAGTTTCCTTATAACCTTTCAATAAATAATAATTCATATTGCAGTATATACTTTTGGAAATTAAATGTGATGTTAACACAAAATTTCACAAGACCTATTCTAGTCTTCCCAGGAACTGAGCCACTGTGCCCCAGAGATCTGGGAGAAACTGGCTTAAACACCAAATCTGCCCAAGTGCACACAAAGGCACATAGGAAGAATGCTCAAATGCACATGCTCTGTTACATAAGTTTAGGATTTAAGCTCATTAATACAATCTTTAATTCTGAAAGAAACCATGTGTTATTTCATTCATTTTATTTTCTGTAAAAAAGATGAGAATATGTGTACCTCTTCAGTCATTTAAAACCAAGCAACAATGAAAACCACATCCTGCAATTAAAGCCATCAACGCTGTACAGTCTAACTCACTTTTGTGTCGATCTTCTTGAAGGCAGCATCATCCTCATCTACCTCAAAGTAGATTTCTGTTGTGGTGATGGAGAGAGTTCCTTTGGCCACCACCACAGGAGCAATGAGCTGGGCAGGGGTACTGAGAACCACAGGGCCTGTAAGACAGGGGCAGTGAGTCAGTCTGGGCCTCTCTGGTGCTCCTACATTCCCTTCCAAGAGAGTATGGTGAGATTTTATCTTTTAAAGATGCACTAGGAAAAACTGTAACAATTTTATGCAAGGCCTTTTTATGTTAGGTAAGGTATGTTTAGTATCTATATGGTACCTTAAAACTAGACGAGTAATTCTATAAAAACTCAAGAGTTCAGGGTGTTGAATAAGAAACCCATAACATCTACATTGTTGCTGAGGCACTGCCTTTATCCGACTTACAAATGCTGATCAGAAGGGATGCTTCCTGTGCCCTGCTTCTCCAGCAACATGACTTGCTCTCCAAGAGACCCTAGGCAGTGAGTAAAGCCCCCAAAGACAAACCATCTCATAAGTCAATCCTTTTGGCAGCGCCTCTACCCCAAGGAGAGGTGATAGAGGCGAAAGGTTTGGAAAGCAGCTAAATATACAAATCCCAAGGGCTAGTATTTTCCGGAAGGATTGTTTTAATTTTGGCGTGCTAAGGTGGTACATTCACTACTGGGAGTGCAAAGCTACCGGGTTCTTATGAAGGAAAGAACGAAAACCTTGGCCTTCATTTTCTCACCAGAGCACACCAAAGATGGAAATGTGAGAAAAACGCTGAAACAAAACCGTTCTCGGAAAAGGAGTTGGAAAGTGGGATTTCTCAGCTTTTGGAAGCTGAGAAATTAGGATTCAATAGATTTTTGTTAAGTTTGCGCACCCGACGGAGTGCTCACTCCGAATTTCTTCAATTAGAACAATGATTCGAGGGGAAATTACTTGAAACCCCTTTCTCTTCTCGCTATTGGTCTAAACATACGACAAAGAATTCAGAAATAACGTGGGCTTTGTTGATTTCTCTTAGGTTCTAGGGAGCAAGCAACAGAACCCAGTCATTAATGCCCGCCCTTAGCTGCACACAGCAGGAGACAGGCAACCAGGAAAGTCTCGCGCTCACCCGCAGGCCCAGGCCTGAGCCGGGAAGGCTCGCGGAGCCAGCGGTCCGGAGCCCGGCTATTTCTGAGAAGAGACCCAGAGGCCTAGGCCGGTTTTGGTGCGGCTTACTGAATCTGGTCCGCAGCAGACTAAGTGGGGTCGCCTTCAGCGGTGCTACTGCCTTGCAGACTAGCAAGGCGGCCCGGGCTCCCGGTGCCGCCAGAGAAGTTGGGTCCTTAGCTACTCGCGGGAGTTTTTTTTTTTTTTTTTTTCTTTTCCAAGGGGCGAGGCGGTCGGTCTGGAGCGCCACTTTAAAGGCTCATCAATCTTAATCTAGGTTGCTCAAGTAATTATGCCCGAATCTCTTGTACGATTACAAGTGGATTTGGGTTTCTATTCCCCAGGCCCTCCTTTGTGTTTATTGGAGGGTCCGCGCTAGCCGGCGCCTCCAGCCCCCGGGGCCCTCCTCGGATCGCCTGCGCCCGCCCGCGGGTTCGAACCGCTCCCTTAACCCTTGCGCCTCCGCAGCGCGGCACCCGGCGCGGGTTTCCTCGTTCCTTCTCCAAAATGTTTTGTTGTATTCACATTTGAAACAGTATCTTAAACAACGTGGGTCTGGCAAAAAGGCAAACAAACAAACAAACAAACAGCATCCACCTAGAAAAGGTCATTCTAAACACCGACGAGCACGCTTTAGGTTTTTAGAAGTCTGACATTTGGAAAAAAAAACAATGGTCCAAAAACATTAAAGACGGCGAGCTGCTTCCTTCTCCTAAAAGTAATTTAACATATCCAAACAATAAATTTGTTTAAAACTGGAAAAAAATTAAAAAGATCATGAGTGGAGTTATTCAAACTACTATACTCTCTGGTTTACTGAAATAATAGCACGAATTTTACGAAAACAGCTCGGGAGCTTTTTATTTGGGAACATTTCTAAAACGGAACTGCGCTTCCTTTTGGTTCTCTAATTATTCTATTGGGTTGAGATTTTCTGGGAGTTTATAAAAGGATTTCTTTAAGAAAGACACATCACGGAACATTCAACCTTAGATGCATGTCCCCCAACCCCTGCAAATCTCCAATTACAACTCCCAATTCCATAGATTGTTGGAGGAGTGCAGGGCCTTTTTGTTGTAGCCTAGGGAGCAAAGCAGCCAGAGAGCGCACAGTTAATCCACTGCAGCAATAGAGAAAGGGGATTAGCTTTAATCCCCTTCAGGGAGCCTCTGGATTTTAGGGATCCTATATTAAAATGTTTACATAAAGCACAATCACAAGCCAGCATGTTTTCCATATGGTACCAAGTGATTTAGAGACCTGGGATCTTTTTCCAGAGTGTTTTGAAGGGCAGTATCCCTGGTGCTAGGAGATACTCATCTACCGACCTGATTTCTAGCGCCCATCCCCCATCTCAGCACTATGGGTTTAACCTCCAGAACTTTGCTTGGTATTGTGAATTGGGAACTGACTGTAAACACATCCATTCCAATAGCTACCCTAATAATGAAAGAATAAATTACAATGATGTCCTCAGCACACACAGAACAGTAATGTTACAAAATGCAAAAGGTCTATTCCTATTGTGTTGGCACATATAACTTAAAACTCTACCATTAATTTAAAACTCTACCATAAATAATGATAATTAAAAACAAACAAACGAAAAAGCAAATGTTATTTCTTTCATTGGTCATGGGTCCATGATTGCTTTTAGAGGTAGGCTAGGGGTGCTACTTGCCATTATTCTCGAACCAGAGCCACCAGGCATCAGGAAGGAGCCGAGAAGAGGTTTCTCTTTGAGGCCATGCTTCTTCCAAAGACATAGTAAACCTCACTGTATACTGATGTGTCATAAGTATATATGCTCATGGAATATATTTTATTTCCAGACAGGGCTTCTTTGTGTAACAGCCCTGGTTGTTCCGGAAACTGTTTCATAGATCGCCTGCTCCTGCCTCCTAAGTGCTGGAACTAAAGGCTTGTGCCACCACACATAGCCACTGAATATATCTGAAAAGAATGCCATTGAATATATTTTTAAAAGAATGCTAAATACTTGTGAGTTTGGATTGTGTTGCTGAAAAACAAAACTCAAAGCCTAGAAATCAATAAAAAAAACGCATTAGCATCTCTATACAACCTTACAGTTTACAGAAGTCTTTCTTTCCCATCGCCATTGCGGTAAAGGTCACACTATTCACAGAAACTGGGCTCTAGATGTCACAGTGGTGTGCACCTGCAACAGAACCACAGGCTCACTGCTCACTGTAAGGGAAGAGGAGTGGCGAAGGACTAATTGTAGGATCAGAACCTTGGTAAAGGGATTTGTAGAATTTCATGACTCAAGAAGGAAGACCTTTGTGCGGGGGATCTGATGGAACAGGCTAGCAGGACTGGTTACTGTACTAACACTCCTTCAGCACCAAGCTAAGGCTGTAAGGAAGCAGCATTTACCCACTTCAGCCAGGAGAGGGGGTGTTTAGTGTTTCTTGACCTTGCTATTGTCTGAGCTTAGATCAAATTATTAAGTTGTCTAGAGTGACATCATAGATGATGGTGTTGTGTGATGTTTATGTTCAGCTCAAGAGCACCCTGGCTTAGCTGTGACCTCCAGACCAGCTCCCGGAAACACCAAGGTCAGTTCCCACAGGTCAGAACTGCTTTTCTTTGCTCTGATGCAGGATTTAATTGCGTTTTAGGAGGGTCAACAGAGTCCTAGCTATCAAAGGCAAGTATGGCAACTGCATTTGCAGACAGCACTGAACTTCATTTACCAATTCTAACAGCACAAAGAATATAGAGGCAAACAAGTTGATGTTCAATTAAAGGCATTGTTAGACTTAGCAGATAAGACATATGAGGGCAATTACCTTATTTAGGGCATGTACAGTTGCAGTGTATGTTGGAATCAGCTGAATTTCTCTCTCTCTCCTTCCTCCTCCTCCTCCTCCTCCTCCTCCTCCTCATCATCATCATCATTGAGACAGGGTTTCTCGGTGTAGCCCTAGCTATCCTGGAACTCATTCTTGTAGATCAGGCTGGCCTCAAACTCAGACATATGCCTGCTTCTGCCTTGTGAGTGCTGGTATTAAAGGTATGCAACACCATTACCCAGCTAATATTTCTTACATTTAGCTAATTTAATAGCTGTTGTATTTAGAATGATTAAAAAAAGACTAAAATATGAACAGGCAGTAAATATTTGCAGTTGATTTTATAATAATGTGACAAAATTTCAGAGGAAATGAAAGTGTGGATAGTAGAATACGGCCAAAACACTGAGCACAACCACTACTTTATGGAATCTTTAAATATGTTGCTAGGAAAAGTAGGGGGAAAATCTAAGAAAAAAAAGATTAAGGGGCTTTAATTTCAAGACAAATTTCAGAAGCATATGGGGTCATGCACTTCAGTTTTAGCAATATTTCCCCCAGAACCCTCATTACACAGTGCTCCCAAACAGTCTCACTGTTGAGTACACAAGCTTGTACCCAGAAAGTGGCCTTTGATGCTTCCTGGTGCCTTGAGTTCCTTCTGTCTTAAACATTGAGTTTAACAATAATAGATCATTCCCACATTTCCCTGCTTTCCAGAGATGACTATTTGATGCTTGGAACACAACTCCAGAGTTCTGAGTACATCTGTTTCTGAAGAGAGTCAACTTACAGTAGACTGAAACAGTTGTGAGAAAACCGAGAGACCGCTTTCAGAACATGCAACTCAACATTGCACTTGAGCACAATGTTTGCTCATTATGTTCATAATGTTACTACTGTTATGGAAAGCTACATCTTATTTAATGTGCCTGCGACGAGGAATCAGGTACCAAGAGACAATCTGGTTCATCCTAACTTTATCCTTTCACTTATATTCCACAATTCATTTGGCAAACAAGTAATTCTTTGTCCATATATATATAAATACATGTATAAAATTATGTATCATATATTAACAATATAAAATATATAGCATTTTCTGCAAGGACTATCATGGATTTTGGAAAGAAAAGCTTTAAAAAGCATATAATCCAGATAGAAGAGCACTGAGATGTCCTGAACAAAAACCTTTTTGAAAAGCAGTGGTCACTTTGGGGCTCTTGTGATAATCCACCCTCCCAGGTGAGGGGATGAGATTTATGTTTCAAGTTATATTATATTTAGTTCAACATATGGGAAACATCTTTCATCTTCTGGAATTAGAACTCTTTTATGGCATCAGGATGTCATTTTGTATCTGGGAAGAGTAAATTCCTTTTAGACTAGATGTGTGACTAACCAGAGGATGTGAATTAGATCTATATGGACAGGAGGCTTAGGACCCTAAGCTCTAGGTTGGGCTCATGCTAGCCAGGCTTCATTTTCCCAGGGCTCCTTGCATATTTTCATTGCACCTCTTATAAAATATTGAACATGCTGCTGATCTATTCCTCCAGTTCACATAGGCAACCTGAAGATGGGTATATCTTCTTCACTGAGCACAGAACTCACTCACAGAGAGCAATCTGCATTGATGGAATACAAAAATGATACATATCACCATTTCATTTGTATGTAACAGTAGAAGTCTCTTAAAATACCATATGATATTTTTTATGATTTATTCCAAATTGTTATTTAAAAGCATAAGGGAGAGTGGGTCCTGGGAAAAATAAAAATTAAAAAATATACTAAAATCCAATGGGAATTATACTTGATTATTCTAGTTACACCCAGATATATTATTCATCAAAATGGCATAATTTTATAACTGCCACATTTTTCTTAGCGCACAATTTGATTCTTCTTTGGCAATTAGATGCAGAGGCATTTAACTCAGCATCCATTCATTCAAGCAATAAACAAAAAATAATGATTGTCTGTTGTATTCTTTTGGGAACTAAAGGGAATAGAGTAATGTATAAGGACCTTTATGGGGTAAAAATATGGGGTAAAATAATAAAGAAATGTGTATGAATAATTATGTCAGAGAGAGAGAAGGACTCAACTGAGTATTGTATAAAGCACAGCACATAAATTAATCTTATTTATTCCTTTCAATAAGGCTATGTGTCAGCTACTGATATTGTCCTCATTCTACAAATGAGAATGAAGGTAGTTTAGTCCACATCATAGGTAGGATTTACATATGATGTAAAGTTAGGTTATATATCCTTATGTGTACTACCTCCTATCAAAGAAGAAGTAGAGAAGAACCCTATGGACATTCCTTGAAGTGTAACAATTTTCATTGCGGTATGGACTTTGCAGGAATGGCAACTCCATGAGGGGTGATGTATGGGTATGACAGTTACATAATGTAGGGGAGAATATTAGGGATGAACACACAGAGCTGCAAATGGCATGATCCTGAAATCTGTTTGACTGAAGAGCAAGCCGAGGAAGGGAGAGCTGTGGGAGATGACACTGAGAAAGCATCCATAGCTTTGGCTGTCAGATCTGCTTCTATTATGGCAGTAGAGGTCAGATATTGCGGTGTCCAGCAGTGGGGAGGGTCACACACCCCTTTGAGAAGACTGGTAAATACAAGGCCTCTTCTTAGGAGAGATCATCCTCTCCAACAGTGGTTTTTGACCTTCCTCATGCTCTGACCCTTTAGTACAGTTCCTTATGTTGTGGTGACCTCCAACCATAATTTCATTGCTACTTTATAATTTTGCTACTGCTATTAACTGTGATATAAATATCTGATATGCACCATATCTTGAATGTGCCCCCCAACAGGTCTTGACCCACATGTTGAGAACTGCTGCTTTATAAGCATCCATCATGGTTTATAATATTCATATTTTGGAGAAAAGTTAAACATTGCATTTGCCTTGGTGTCTTCCTCTAGCTGAAGGCTTTCTGTGCACAACTTAGCCTCATCTCATTTTGCTCCTTTTCTCAGAAATGATCTTCCTTTCTCTTTGCAAGCCAGCTGCTCTCTCTCTTTCTGCGCTTGATGTCACCCTCCCCTGCCACCTCAGCTGCTGTCTTATCTGTGCCCTCTCCCGTTTTTCTCTCCTGTTCAGTTCTTTGGCTACACTCCCACCTGGCCTGTTGCCAGGGTATTTGGGAAATGCGCAAGTTCTCCGAGTTAAGAAACAAAATTGTAACCTTTTGATATTACTAGAGTCTTTCAGACACACTTTCTGAGGGGATTGCTTGTGCTAGTGGCTTTAAAAACACCTGTGTTCCAAGGGACATCAGGTTGAAATTGCTGACGCAGGACTTTGACGCCCATGGCATAGGGCTGTCTTGCTGGCTTCTGGCTTGGCCTCTGCAGTGTTGCTAACAGCTCTCTTCACTGGCTGGAAGCCTGCTGTTCCTTGGAGCTATGCAGCTAGTCTGAGACTCTCTGTTCTCTATATTATCCATTTTCTTAGTGACCTTGGTGGTCTAAATTGTGAACTCCAAGCCTAACCCTGCTTTCTAACTTTAGATCATTAATATCCTTTTGAAAAGCTTGTAAATCCAACAGACCTAGCCAAACAGACAGGTCCTGGAGAGCAGAGATTCTATCATGTATCTTTTTATTCCATGTTTCATCATGGCATACACACCTAAGAATAATCAATATTTCTGTTTAATTTGGTTGGAGAACCACATCCAACTAGAATAAAATTGGAGTCAGGATTCAAAAATGTTGGTTAAAGATCACATGTCCTCCCAGCTCTTGCCTTTACTACAGTGTAGCCCTGGCATCTTCTATTGTAAACATTTCTCTCTTTTTAAAGTAATGACAGAATTTATTTGTGTGTGTGTGTGGGGGTGGGTGGGTATGGGTGTGTGTGCATTCCTATGGTCAAGATGTGGAGGACAGAGAACAGCTTGTCAAGAATTGGTTCTTGGGTTTGGAGCCATACAGCTCAGTGGTTGAGAGGTCTGAGTTCAATTTCCAGCAACCACATGGTGGCTCACAACCACCTGCAATGAGGATCTGGTACCCTCTTCTGGTCTGCAAGGACACATGCAGGCAGAACACTGTATACATAATAAATTAAATCTAAAAAAAAAAAAAGAATTGGTTCTTGTTTTTCATGATGGAGGTTTTGGAGACTGCATTCAGGCTGCTAGGATTAATGGCAAGTGTCTTAATCCACTGAACTATCTTGCTGGCCCTGTTCTTTCTTTCTTCCTTCCTTCCTTCCTTCCTTCCTTTACAATATAGATGGCAATAATCCACTTAATTGCTTTGTTAACTAACTGAAAGGTTCAAGAAAACACAGTGCTATGAGGAAATGAATAAAGGTTACTGGAAACAAAGAACAGGAGATTAACGTTTTGGCTCCAAGTCTCTTAGGCTGAGCTGGTGGGTCAGTGCTCCCACTGCTGCAACATAACTTCTAAAATTCTGTATCATTCTAAGCCACACACTGTCACTTCTCAGCCTCTGATACCACCTCCTCTTAGTAAATGTTGATTCTGTCTCCCACACACATTTACATTTAACTACATCAATTTTTTTTTCTCAGAAAATACTGGTTAGTAAGTGGAGACCTCAAATCCAATTTTATTTTTACTTTAGTGTGTATTTCCTTTAGTTATTTTATTATTATTTTATATTGACTTCAGTTTCCCCTTCCTCCTTTCCTCCCAGTCCCCTGGCACCTCCCTTCTGCCCCCATTCACTCTTTCACTTATATTCAGAAAAGGGAAAATTCAAATTTAGATTCAGAATTTATCTGTTTGCTAATCAGTTTCTCTGACTCACATATAAGCTGAACTGGAGAAGCACTTTGACTGTTTTTAGCTAGTTGATAAGCTAGTGATATAAAATGAAAGCATGGGCTTTCTATAGGCTCCGACTTCTGTATGCAGCATTAAGTTACAGGAATAAATATGGCTCAAAACTTGCAGAAAGCTGCTCATCCTTGTGCAGCTCTGTTGTGAGTGAAAAGGGGAAAGCGCAGCATTGCTATGTTTCTCAAAGGGAAGACCAGGGCACTTCTGCCTTGCAGATCAGTTCTCCTCTGCTCCAAGATGCTAGTGTGACCGGACCGGTCTGTTCATTGGAAAGCAGCTCTTTATCTCACATTCTCCTGCGAGTGTATCAAAAAACAAAATTCAAGTATTTCTATTAGGTAATTAATATCTTCATTCATGTTCTCTCTAAAATCTGTAACGTGTAGAAGCTTGGTGCCCCATATACAGAGAGCCATAGTCTACCAAATAATTAGATGATTACTGTTCTGTTTTTCAGATTAGTGGTTTGATGGTACATTCTTAGAAATTATGTATATGGAGAAAGAAGTGAAAAAAAAAACACTGTTTCAACCAAAACAATGTATTAGGAAAAAAGGTCTTACTATTGGGATTTATAAGACACTTGATCAAACTGTGGCTTATTCTTAAAATAAAAGGTATGTGAGAATTTTTATATATGATTTGAAGCATGACTAATATATAATTGACATAGTTAAATTGTGTTCTGTTATTATAGTTTGAAATTCATAGTCAGGTTAGCAGGACTGTTATTGCTATTAAGAGCAGTTTAAATATGTTTTATAGACTACAGAATTCATGACTGAAGAGGACATACACTTTTGTAAACACAGGACTGTACCTACACAATATAATGTCTGAAGGTCTACACTGACTTGTGGACTTTTTGAGAATAACAAGAATCAAAGATCACCAGGTATTCAAGATGGGGATTTTATTTTACAGCTCTGTACCGAATAATAAAATCAGTTATAATGTTAACTATTTTAGTTTTTGCAAGAAATGGGCACGTGAATGTTATCTCAAGGTGACTGGTGAATTGTTTGAAATGGAATGTGAACCCTTTGTGTATGCTATCTATGATTGGCAAAGCAACTTCCTAATTCAAAGAGAAAGAAAAAAAAAAGACTTAGGAAGTCTTGTAAGGCTTTCCCAACATCAAATAGCTTTTACTAAACAACATTTTGATGAGTTAAGTGTGAGTGAGTCAGGAACATATGGATTAAATTTCCCTTGAAATACACATGCCTTTCAAAATGGGGGGGGGGGAGAGTCCTGAGTTAAATACATTTTAGAGAATCCAGAATGTCTAAGAGATATCTTTCTCTCAATAAAAATATTGGTAAATTAATTCTAGGTAGAATATATACCTAAAATCACATAAGAATACATGTGAAAAATTCTTAAATATATGTGTACTGGTGAGACAGGCAAATGCATTCTGATCATCATGTTAGAACTGCATCGAATGGGAGGGGCAGCCTGGCCAGGGGACCGAGACAGAGGGACTGCACTCAAGGGTGGAACAAACAGTGTCTTCTTTCCTTTATATTTACCCGGTTCCACTCAAAAGTTAGATATCTGTGCTTCTGACACTTCGACTTGTTTTAAATAAACAAATTCTCTTAAAGTTCTTGGGCTGTGCCATTATGTTGTTTCCTAGTCTTGGTTTCTCACTCTTCCATGTGCTGCGTATGTCCCAGCATTCATTTTCAGTGGTGGTCAGGAACACTAAACACAGTGCTTACTTCTAGAGAGGAAGAGTGAGGTTTTGGGACCCTGCAAATGTTCTCCTAGGTTTGTTTTATTGTGTATCTCACTCTTTATTCACAGAATTCATGTTTCCTGAATTTCAGAATTGTAAGAGATAGGGATGTGTGTACAGATACTTGTATAAAGGATAATAAGCCTCTTACTTTGAAAAAAATTTACCTAAAAAGTCCAGCTTAGATTGTAATATCCTTGTCCCAACACTGCTATTTTAAAAATATTTACTGTTCTTTTAGAAATATATTTAAAGTATCATTCTAATTCGTTGGCTATAGAACACACAATCTATGCAATAGACCTTTCTTAATTGAGAACAGCATTGCTATCTTAGCCTTATATGAGAACCCCCAGAGACATTCAGTTAATAAAGAAATAATTAGCAGGTAAGGACGGAGGGGAGATGAGATTGACTTTAAGTTTTCCTACCATGACCTCCGCCTGAGAAGCAGGTAGGCTGACTGAAGATCTTTACTTCTCCTTCTGCTCCTCCAGATCCAATTCCTGTCTCATCCCCAGTTCATCTGCCTGCCTTTTGTGATCTCCCTTTCTTATTTGACCCTGTCCCCAAATGATCACAGAGACCTTCTCCACTTTCCTTCCCCCAACTCATCCCATTATCCCAGCCTCCCACTCCAGTAGGCATTCCCTGGGAACACTCCAGCTGAGCTGGCCAGGAAAACAGGTAATCTAACTGAGGGCCTTCACCACTCCCTCCTCTCCTCCAAATTCAACCCCAGTCTCCTCCCCAGTTCTGGAGCAGAACACCTGCTGCAGGTTTCCTCTCTCTACTGTCCTTATCTATAGATTCGGCAGACCATCCTCTCCCTCACTCATTGCGTTAGCCTGGCCTGGCCCCTAACTCTAGCAGGTACCCTCTACTAACCCACAGACCACTCCTACCAGGGAAGCATGTAGGCTGGCTGTAGATCTTCCACTCTCTTCCGCCCCTCCAGATCCAGTCTCACAGTCTCATCCTCAGCTGTGTTGTGCACCTTCTGGGTGACCTCTCTTCACTCTCTACCCCTATTTCCAAGGAGACTATATAAGGAAATCCTAGTAGAACACTTTGTTCACCTCCCTCCTGTGAACCCTTTAGATACCTAGCCTATCCCCATTCCTAAGTGTCAGGTTCCAACATAAAGCTTACAAACTCATGGAAACTGAACAACTTTCAATTGAATGAAAATGAACACAACATGCCCAAACTTATGGGACACAATGAATACAGTTTTAAGAGGCAAGTTCATAGCACTAAGTGCTTGCACAAAAACGCTGGTGAGAGGTTGGGCAGTGGTGGTGCACATATTTGATCCCAGCATTCAGGAGGCAGAGGCAGGTGGATCTCTGTGAGTTTGAGGTCAGGTTGGTCTACAGAGCAAGTTCCAGGATAGACTACAAAGCTACATAGAGAAATCCTATATTGAAAAACCAAAACCAAAACAAACAAAACAAGAAACAAAAACAAAAAACCCCCCAAAAACTAATTTTGCATGCAAATGGATGGAAATAGAAAACACTATCCTGAGTGAGGTAACCCAGACCCAAAAAGATGAACATGGGATGTACTCACTCATAATTGGTTTCTAGCCATAAATAAAGGTCATGGAGTCTATAATTGGTGATCCTAAAGAAGCTAAATAAGGAGGTTAACCCAAAGAAAAACATATAGCTATCCTTCTGGCTATGGGAAGTAGACAAAATAGCCGGGGAAAAAAATTGGGATCTCGGGGATGGGGTGGGATGGGGGTAAGGGGAGATGGGGAGAGAAAAGTGAGAAGGGGAGGATGGGGGGAACTTGGGGAAACAGGATGATTGGGATAAAGGAAGGTTGGATAGGGGAGCAGGGAAGCACAAATCCTAGTTAAGGCTAACCTTAGGGTTAGCAAGAGACTTGAACCTAGAGTGGCTCCCAGGAGCCCAAGGCGATGTCCCCAGTTAGTTCCTTGGGCAGCTGAGGATAGGGAACCTGAAATGACCCTATCCTGTAGCAATACTGACGAATATCTTGCATATCATTATAGAACCTTCATCTGGTGATGGATGGGGATAGAGACAGAGACCCACACTGGAGCACTGGACTGAGCTCCCAAGGTCCCAATGAGGAGCAGAAGGAGGGAGAACATGAGCAAGGAAGTCAGGACCACGAGGGGTGCATCCACCCACTGTGACAGTGGAGCTGATCTATTGGGAGCTCACCAAGGCCAGCTGGACTATGACTGAAAAAGCATGGGATAAAACCGGACTCTCTGAACATGGCCAACAATGAGGGCTGCTAAGAAGCCAAGGACAATGGCAAGGGGTTTTGATCCTACTTCATGTTCTGGCTTTGTGGGAGCCTAGCCAGTTTGGATGTTCACCTTCCTAGACATGGACGGAGTGGGGAGGACCTTGGACTTTCCACAGGGCAGGGAACCCTGACTGCTCTTTGGACTGGAGAGGGAGAGGGAGAGGAGTGGGGGGAGGGGGGAAGATTGGGAGGAGGGGGAGGGAAATGGGAGGCTGGGAGGAGGCAGAAACTTTTTTTTTCTTTTTCTCAATAAAAAATTAAAAAAAAAAAGAAAAAAACCCCCAAAAACTAAACAACATCAAAAATGAAAAACAAAACAAAAAACCCTAGAGAGATATCATACTACCAACTTAACAGAACACCTGAAAGCTCTAGAACAAAAAGAAGAAATTATACCCAAAGGAGCAGATAGCAAGATCAAACCCAGCAACGAAATCAACCAAATAGAAACGAAGAGAATACACAGAACCAATGAAAAAAATGTTGATTCTTTGAGAAAAGCAATAAGATTGATAAACCCTTATCAAAACAACTAAAAGGCAAAGAGAAATGACCCAAATGAACAAAAAGATGAGAATAGGTCTATCTCAAGTTCCAGCTACACCACTCTTGGGCATATTCCCAAAGGAAGCTTCATTTTACCACAAGGACACTGGCTCAACCATGCTGCTCTATTCAAAATAGAAGTTGGAAACAACCTAGATGTTCTTCAATAGAAGAATGGATCAAGAAAAGTGTTATATTTACACACTGGAATATTACTAAGCTACAACAAAAATGCCAGCATGTGGGTCACACCAGCCAGAAGAACAGATTGGTGCGTAGCCCAACCATTATCAGAGAGGCTTCACCCAGCAACTGATCAGAAACAGATGCAGAGGCCCACAGTCAGCATTAGCGAGAGCTCAGGAAATCTTGCAGAAGTTGGGGAGGAAGGACTGTCAGGGGTAAAGGACATCATGAGGACACAGCCCAAGAACCAACTGAGCAGGGCTCATAGGCGCCCACAGAGACTGAAGTGACAAGCCTGCATGGGATTGTTAGGTTCTCTGCATACATGGTATGGGAAGGTACTTTACAGTATAGCTTGGTGATTTTTATGGGACTCCTAACAGTGGAAATGAGGGTATCTCTGACTCTTTTGCCTGGTCTTGGGACTCTTTTCCTCCCATATTGTTCCCTTGTCAAGCCCTGATATGAGTTTCTGCCTAATCTTATTGTAACTTGTTATGCTGCGTTCAGTTGATATACCCAGGAGGCCTGTCCTGTTCTGAAGGGAGAGTGGATCTGGGGGAGAAGGGAGGGAGGGGCTGGGAGGAGTAGAGAGAGGGAAAACTGCAGTCAGGATTTAATGTATAAGTGAAGAATAAATTCTAAAATATTAAAGAATAAAATGGTCACAAATTACTGAAGAAAAAAATACATCATAAAATTTAGAGGCAAATGGACAGGACTAGAAAAAAATCATTCTGAGTGAGTTAACCCGGACCCAGAAAGATAAGTTATATTATGCATTCACTTATATATGGATATAAGCAGCTAAATAAGAGATAACAAAGTTACAATCCATAGACCCAGAGAGGTTAGATAAACAGATGAAGGAACAATGGGGAGGCACATGATCTCCCTGGGGCAGGAATATAGAACAGATTTTTTTGGGTTGATTGGGGTAGTGGTGGGGGATCATAAACAGCAGGATCAGGTAGGGAGGGGGAGTGAAGATGAGGTTGAGGGAGGGAATGCAGGGAAAGACAGCTAGAAGTGAAGGACATTTGAGGGGTTGTATGGAAAAACAGTGAAGTGGAAACCCAAAATATATGAAGGTAATCCTAAAGAAGTCTGCAAATAATGATGGTGACAAAGTCCCAAGTAGTCACCTCTTGTCACCAAACCAAACTTCCAGTGTAGGGGCTGGGTTTCATCCAATTGTGTTGTTGGCCAAAGGCATCCAAGGGAAATCCTAAACAACCAAGGCTGTTGCCAAAACAATAGGTTGTTTTCCACAAACAGACAACAAGGCCCCATTGCTGAAGACAACACCCACACAACTCACTGCACATGGAGAGGTGGAGCTGGTGCTCACATAGAAGCTTGAGCATTACACTTTACATGTCTTTGGTATGGGAAGGCACTTTACAGGCTTCCAAAAGAGAGATTACCACCAACTTAGTCACAAACTTTGCTCTACAATCTGTCCTGCCTGAAAACCATGCTAGGGCAACGGTGTCAACAAAGCATGTGGGAGTAACCAACCAATGTCTGATTTGGCTTAAGTCCTACTTCATGAGATGGAACCCACACCAGACACTGCGTGTATGACCAAAACCCAGAGATTTGATAGTCTAGGGACCTAGGGTGAACCCAAATACTGACTACTGGTGTGTGTGTGTACAATAAAATAACTGCTAATGATATTCTGCTATAGTTATAATCAGTGAATCATAAGGATTCAGCCATCATCAGAGGCACTTCCTCCTGCTTCTGAAAACAAAGATTCACAGTCAGATATTACAGAAGGGAGAAAAAGAGAGACAGAGGGAGAGAAAGGGAGAGAAGAAGGGAGGGAGACCTTGGAATACACAGCTCTAAATGGGATGCCTTCATCAAATTCTTCCTCTTGGGCTGGAGGAATAACTCAGTGGTTAAGAGCACTGGTTGCTCTTCCAGAGGTCCTGAGTTCAATTCTCAGCAACCACATGGTGGCTTACAGTAATCTGTAATGAGATCTGATGCCCTCTTCTGACCTGCAGGCACACATGCAGGCAGAACACTGTATACATAATAAATAAACAAATCTTAAAATTCTCCCCTCCGAGCTCAGGGAATTCCACAGAAGAGGATGCAGAAAGAGTGTTGGAGCCGATGGAAGACAGAAGGAGAGCAAATTTCTCCAAATCAATTGAGCAAAGATCATATGAACTCACAGAGACTGAAAGAGCACAGCCTTTCCCCAGGTCCTCACATATATAGTACAGTTTTAACTTCAGTATTTTTATGGGGTTCCTGTGTATGTGAATGAGTAGTTCTCATTCTTGTACCTTTTCTTCGGCTCTTTTCCTTCTGTTGGTCTGCTTTTTCGAACTTTGAAGAAATATTTTTGTTTTATCTTATTTTATTTTGTTATGCTTTATGCTATCTCTAAAGAGCCTGTTTTTTTTTTTCTTTCTAATGAGAGACAGAAAGGGAACGGATCCAGATGGGAAGGGAGGAGTAGAGGAAGAAGAAATATATATATATTATAAGAAAAGAATCTATTTTTAATTAAGAGGAGGTAAAAGAGAAAAAGTTTCCCTGTGGAAGAGCTAAGAGATGAACTGAGTACTTTGTTTTCATGAGCATGTATCTTAAATTCAAGCTCAATACTTTATTTCAATAGCTTAAAATAAGGTTTATTTTTGGAGGAATAAATCCATTTGTCAAAAGTCTTGGTTCTCCTATTTACTAAGCTTTACCAAAGGTTCAGTAAGAGCCTTGTAAGTAAGGAAGATTTCCACACGGTTAAAAGGAAGGCAATGCACAGCCTGTATGGAATGTGGTGTGAGAGGAAACACATCTTCAGTTAGAGGTTTTATGCAGACTCCAGGTAACAAATTGTGAAGATAGGGATCTGAAAATTGCAAATTCAATGTATAATGGCACAGCCATTTTGGTGAGCACCCGGACCACACTGTCACTAAACAGTAAGCAGAGTTACTATCCAAGCCAGAAACCCCTAGAAATAAGATGTCATGCTTACATAAAATCTTATATGCAAAAATGCAAAGACAGCCCAAAGGTGAAAGAACCCAAATGTCTACCAACCAGAAACAGATAAAACAATGCAATCTATGTAGAAGGGAACAGTCTTTGCAGAAAGGACAGATATGCTTCACCATGGGTCAGATAGAGAATGCACAGAATATAAAATGTGGAGGCAGAAAGAAGACCAGTGGTTGCTTATGAATGTAGGGAGAATAGACAAACAAAGGGAGAACGGCCAAGGAGCACAAAGTTTCATTTAGGGGCAACAGAATGTTCTGCTTGTGAAGATAATGTGTAACTGTTAATATGCAAAAATCATGATTTTTTATATTGCATATGCATCAATTTACTACTGATTAGTGATGTAGCTAACCAACATTTCCCAAGAAATGCCAAAAAATTTTTAAATGACTTACAAGATTAACTAGTAAACAGTATTTTAAATGGACCTAAAACAGAGATGGGTTCTATCTAAGAGGAGATAGGAATGTAGGAAAAACTCTGATGGTTTATTTTCAAAGGTGCATCAAGCCAGGCTATAAAAATCCAGCTGCAAATGAGCAGAAAACATTTGCCCTTGTGAATCCCTGCTAGTCTAGCTATTCCTGACTTTCCCAACACTGCTAAATTATCCCCTTACCCAAACTTGAAATTTAAATGAGAGAAATGCTAACAGAAACTTTAAAATAAACAGAATGATAAGTATAGATATGCACCTACATATGGTTTTGTCTAATAAAAGAAAAAGTTTAAGTGACATATAGAAGAATAACACCTAGATAACAAGTAAGATTGTCACTACTGATCATTCAAATATTGGAGGAAGGGGCATGCATTAAGCCCCATTCATAAGCTGTTCTCTGTGTTCAGTCAGCATGCCTGCCATGCTAGACTGATGCACGATTTTGCAAGTTTGTAAAATAAACTGCATCACTTTGGCTACAGTGAATTTCTACTTCTCTTATTGTGAAGTGAGGATCTTTGGCTACAGGGGATTTCTAGTTATCTTATTGTGAAGTGAGGATCCTGGTTTCTCATAGAGAAATTGCAGAATGGAGAGAAAGAAATAATATTTCTGGTGAAAAAAGTTTGAACATTAAGATTATGGAAAATATTCTCAGATACTGGACATTAAATGGGTGGTAATAAAAGTTCATTATGTAAACAGCAATAGGTAAACTTATTACAACTTACAACACTGGTAATAAAACATTATTACAGTCATTAACTCAGTAGAATTCCCTAAATTTGCAATACTAAACTCTGGAAAAAACAATAAAGAATTTCAATTTGGCTATGTAAAATATTTCTACTGTCACTCAGCATGTGAGTCTCTTTTTAAAGATTTATTTTTATTTTATGTGTATATGCCTATATGTAGTATGCACATGACATACGCAGTGCCTCTGGGTGCCAGAAAGGGCTGTCAGATCCACTGGAACTGCAGCTACAGATGACTGTGAGCTGCCATGTGGGTGCCAAGATCTGAACTCAGGTCCTGTGAGAAAGCAGACAGTGCCCTTGTCTGCTGAGCATGTCTCCTCCAGCCCCCTTTCTTACTTTTTTTTTTATTAAAAGGCATTTTATTTTATGTGTTGTATGTTTGGTAGTTTGAATGAAAATGGTATCTATAGGCTCATAGGGAGTGGCACTATTAGAAGGAGTGGCCTTTTGGAGTGGGTGTGGCCCTGGTGGAGGAAATGTGTCATCAGACATCTCTCTCTCTCTCTCTCTCTCTCTCTCTCTCTCTCTCTCGTCTACTGGTCTGGATGTAGAATGCTCAGCTTCTTCTGTAGCACCTGCTTGCCACCATGTTTCCTGCCACGATGACACAACAGACTAAATCTCTAAACTATAAGCCATTTCCAGTTAAATGTTTTCCTTTAACAAAACTGCTGTGGTCATGGTGTCTCTTTACAGCAATAGAACATTGACTAAGACAATGTGTGCCTGTATATGACTTTATGAACCTCATGTTATACTGGTACCTGAGCCAGAAAAGGGTATTACATTCCATAAAATTGAAATTACTGATGGTTGTGAGCGACTCTCCAGTCCCATGTAATTTGGTTTAAGAGAAACAAAATACATTATACCAGTGGGCTGGCATTCTATCAGTTGAATGCAATCATCTCCATGTCTACTCACATAAATTTGAGTTAATCTTTCATTTCAGTTTATTATTTGAAATTTTGGAAGAAATAACTTGCTAAATTTCAAATAAAATAATTGTCATTTTATATTAAATTCAGTTAGCTTATACTAATTTACTTCAGTATTTCAAGTAAAAATGTAATTAGTAAGATGAAATATTTAGGCACATATGGAATCTTAGGGCTAATTCATTTTGGTGGATCACTATAAACTAAAACAGCAATTAAAGTAAATTAGATTAGATGTTAATAATATAATAATTACTTAGTTGATTGGCAGACTCCTATATTAAAATCCTATTAGCTGCTTGCTACAAACATAGTAAGCTGAGTGATTAGTAGTCACACACATTTAACTTGCCTCTTGAGATGAACAACTTGGGAAGAAAGGGAACTAAAAATGAAAAAGAAAATCAGGTGACATTGAAGCTACAAAACTTTATGAACATTTTATTTCTATTAAAAGCAGAGAGTACCCAACAATAAAAAAATACAACAAGCACTCAACATTCAAGTAAAACTGTGTTTTCCCAAAGCATTCTTTAAAAAAAAATAGATTAAAAAACATTTACTAGAGTGGAGTTAGGCAACATGTAGGCTATTATTAAAGTTAAAATTACTGTTCCTACTTATGCATATTCACAGACCTCTAAGTACTAATGTGCTGGAATTTGATAAGACAGAGCGACAAGGAAAGGTCCTGGTTTTATAGTTACGTGTGAAGATTGCAGTGCTGTCTCTCAGCTGTATCTCTATCGGCAAAGCCTTACTTTGTAAGAAGAGGGCAATGGATTCTGTCCAGAAGCAGGTTAAGTTATCAAGTTACTAGGATATTTTTTATGTTATACTTCTTTTAATTTTTTTAAAAAATCATTTATTTTTATTCCATGTGCATTGGTATTTTGCCTGTATATATGTCAATGTGAGAGTACTGGATAACTTGGAACTGGAGTTATAGATAGTTGTGAGCTGTCCTGTGCGTGCTAAAAATTGAACCGAGGTCCTTTCATTTATTTATTTATTTATTTATTTATTTATTTATTTAGGATTTCTGCCTCCTCCCCGCAACCGCTTCCCATTTCCCTCCCCCTCCCCCGATCAAGTCCCCCTCCCTCATCTGCTCGAAGAGCAATCAGGGTTCCCTGACCTGTGGGGAGCCCAAGGACCGCCCACCTCTATCCATGTCTCCTAAGGTGAGCATCCAAACTGCCTAGGCTCCCAGTGCTCTTAAGCACTGAGCCGTCTTTCCAGCCCCAATGCTATACTTCTTATATGAATAATGTATGGAAATACTTCTGAGTTAAACTAAGAAGTGAAACACGGTAACTTTCATGTCTGAGATGTATACAGACAATTGTGACTTTACAGACTGCTTCCTGAGACACCAAATGAACATAAGATAATATCAATACTATACATAGAATCTTAGGCTCTTTTGCTTTTTTACTTGGAGCTGTCTCCTGTAATGGTGAAGTTCTCTTTAGGCAGTACAGCACTATCAGGAAATTTAGGATATGTTATGAATAAGAAATACATTATCTTATCTCTTGCCTCTCACCACTTGCAACAGATGGGGGAGCTGACTCTCCCATTACAGTCTGCAGTGGGCCCTGTTCCTAGCCTGGGCAATACAGTAGAGCTGACCCTGTTGACAGAGGTGCTGATGAGATAGCCCTTGCGTGTATGAGAGTTGGCCAACCCCCTCTTCTGACATATGGTTGTGAGGGCGAGGGAAAGATGCCTCTCCTCCTTTGTCCTTGCCATCTGTGGTGGGCAAGAGAGCTGATCCTCCCCGCTTACCAGTTGTAGCACTTTGGAAAGTGGATCCTGCACCTCGCCTGGGGAGCACAGTAGAGTCAACTCTGTTGGTGGAGGTGTGGGTAAACCAATCCCAAAGTTTTGAGCATGGGAGGGATGTCCCCATTACTTATCTGTCATATGCATAGGCAGAGGAGAGATGCTCAAACTACATGCCCCCATCAATGCCTGAGGCAGGTGGAAGAGCTGTCTCTGTTATCCTAAGAGTGGGAGAGCTGTCCCTGTCCCTCATCAGCTGCAGCATTTGGGAGAGTGGTCCCTATGCCACACGTGGGCCACACAGTAGAGCTGGCCTTGAAGGTGCCGGTGGAGGGGAACCAAACCCGAGGATGTGAAAGCTGGAGAACACGCCCTACCCCTTCCTCATCACTGCAAGGAGTGAACTAGCCAAGGCAATGCTGCAGAGCTCAGCCTGGTGGTGAGGATAAGGGAGAACTAGCTGAACAATCCTGTAGCTGCCCAGGTCCAGAGCCAGGGTTATGACTTGGTCCATCCCAATATCCACCCCATCTGTGATCTGTTGAAGCAGAGTGGGGGTGAGGTCTGTCCTGTAGATCCAGGTCTGCTGGATCTCCATGACACAGGGCAGCAATGGGATGTCCAGGAAGAGTTCCAGTGAGGGCCCAGTGTCCATGGTATGGCAGACGCCAGGGGACCTCAAACCAGACCAAAGCTTCTTTGTGATAAATGCCTGATGTAAAGATGTATGGATAAAGGGGTTTACTGCATGACTCACTGTGTCATACTGCAGCATCCACGATGAGATTTCCCGTTTTTTCCCTCTTTTTCTCTTAAATTTTATTTCTTTTTGAGGAAGCCGAGGGGGGGGGGGTGAGTGTGATTGGGAGGAATAATGTGAAAGACACAAAGAATAAATTTAAAAAGTTAAAAAAAGAAATAAATTATTAGCCAGATGGTGGTGGTGCACACCTTTAACCCTAGCACTAGGGAGGCAGAGACAGGGGGCTCTCTGTGAGTTCAGCCTGGTCTACAGAGAGAGAACCTGGACAGCTAGGGCTACACAGAGAAACCCTGTTTTGAAAAACAAACAAACAGAAACAAAAAAAGAATACATTGTTAATTGTCTGAGACAGAAATAACTATGATAATGATAAGTATTTCTTAGAGCAAAAATGTTACCCATTTATAAGGTTATTATTAGTAGATTTCATTAAATTTAGGGATTCTGATCTGTAGTTAACTTCTGGAAATGAATTCTGTGTTGCAATGTCAGTCATGACAATGAAGATCAATAATGAACTTAGCATTTACAAAACACACACCTCTGTAAATTATGTGCACTATTTCTGTCTCTTTTTTTCTGCCTTTTATGGAATGCTCTCCTCTCATTCACTTTCTCTTTTATTTAAGGCTCCAGGCGAGACTTTGGGTTACTGTTTTAAAGATGAACACTATTGATGAGGCAAGGGATCATCAGTATTTTAGGATACACTCTAAGCTTTGCAGACAGACATCCTTCATGAAAGAGGAGAAATTAAGACCCAGTGGATATGAACAGGTGCAGATCTGTTCAAAGGACATCTGCTGAAAGGATGGAGTTAGAGGCCCGAGAGACAGATGGCCAGAAATTATACAATCTCATTTTTTAGTGACTTTCATGAAATGTCACTATTACTTATACATTAATAATTCATTTCAAGGGTACTTTCATTGCTCTAAGGTGTCTGATCTTAATGTTTCACTGTTATGAACAGAAATTAAAAGTTAGCTATCATCAAAGGACAGAAACACAGGAGAGTTACTAATGTTTGGTGCGTTGTGTGACTGGCAGATTAATATTAATACTGAGCAGATTTAATATATGCTTCAAGAGACCAGGCAATCTTGAACCAGCTATTTTTGGTGAAACAAAATGCCAGGTAATGCAAACTAAAGGACATAATGTCAAACATGGGTGTTAGCACAAGTGAATGAGGGAAAGCACGGTCAGACACAACACGTCAGTTTCCTATGACCTCAAAAGTAAAAGTGACTCCAGAAAAATTTAACAAAAGCCTTTTTCTGCCTTCATTTCCAAAAGTAACATATGAACATTTACTTAGGAATTGGAGACAAACATTTGGTATTCAGGATACAGGAAATAGAAAAAATAGGTTTCCGGATACAGAAATGATAGGCATTTCTAGGACCTGGCACTACAACAACCCTGCTTAGTCTATCCTCCAGAAGTGGGAGGATGGGAGTCTGTCTCCCCTGTGCGATGAATAGCAACATTTCTGCTGTAGGAATAAATCGCTGCAGGCATTTTATAGAGCTATAACATATTACTTTCAGTAAGAAAGTTCCTGGAAACAGTAGTGTAATACTTTAAGTAGAAAGATGCACAGAAGCCCCTGCTCCACTGCTACCCTGTATTCCAGTGCTGTATGGGTTGACAACAAATTGAGCTTAAAGCTTAATCGGAGATCTGAGTCTATGAAGCAGGGTGGTTTTGTTGTCATTTGTTTGAGACTGAATTTCATTGCACAGCCCAAGATGTTTTTGAACTTGCAGTCCTCTTGCCAAGTGCTGAGATGGCAGTGTATTACCATATCCAGCTAACACAGGAGCTTTAACCTGGCTCTAGGTAGGATGTATTCTCACAGCCTGATTCCTGGACTCAGTGCATGCTCTAAGCCTGTGCCCAAGCTGTACTTGTCTCTTTCTGCTTTTATCAGACCTCAAAGGTTATTATCTAATCCTTGAAGATGTCCACACCCAATCAGGCCATGGCAGATCCTGTTCTTAATGACCTCAGAGCAGCACCAGGACAAAGAGAAGTTGAGGGTGGGACAGGGAGATTAACTGTTAGTAACTGGGGTTTAGAGACGTGAGGGTAGAGCAAAACACTCCAAAGAATTCATCCTGGAGGGCTAGCAAGTTCTGTGCACACCGTGTGAAGCACCCATTTTCAAGGCTGCTGCCAGGTTAGAGACACAAAAGTCGAGGGACTCACTATCCTACCTCCCAACGCAGCAGCAGTTTTATGTTATGTGTACTCAGAATTATTTTCCCATCCAAAGCACTGTTCCTCATTGCACGTGTGTGCTGCTGGTTATTTACTGTCAGTGAAGCACACTTGATGGACTCCAGAGAGTGAGGCACTTTAAATTATCAACACTTGTATGAATAAGCACCATGACATCCACTGGCATCCACTTCTTCACCAGGAGCTAGTCTGAGCTCAGTGGTTTTATGTTTTCCTCATGACAAGCAGAAGCATATTAACAAGTACCTGCGAGGTTGTCGATTTCTTTCTCCTGAAGCAGGCTGACCGCATCATCATCTCCTTCCAACATAAGCTCAGCCTCTGAGTTCTGGTTTACGATTGCTTGGCTTCTGAATGCTTTCTTAGACTTCACTACATCTTCTTCAGTGCCTATATGCAAGCAAAATAGCAGTTTAGTTACTGTGAATGTATTTGCACCTAGTGGGCATTTGATACACATTTTCTTTCCTATATGCTATGACTGCTATTCCTCTATAACTACAGAGCATTTTAAAATACTTCTTTATCTGTTTGTCTGGATTCCTCTGAGAAAAGTTGAAGGAGGTTTATCCCTTACTTTACAGATAAAGAAGCAGGGGGAGCAAGCTCTTGGCTCACTGTGGCCCTACAATCCATCCTTCTATTTTCTTTACAATGCACTGTCCCTGATTTTACCTACAGCCCTTTCTACCTGTTGAGACCAGGTCTCTCTGACTTGCCAAGGTTGGCCTTGACTTGTGATTCTCTTGAGCAGCTCTGAGTGGCAGGATTGCAGGCCCACTCTATCAGACCCAGTTTATAACCCATTCCTTGTGACTCTAGAATCATGCGTGCTCTATAAAATAGCTGCATTTCCCTTCAAATTCGGCTTCCTGATCCATACAACTTTAAAATTTTACTTATATAACCATACTTGGTGTGAGTTAAGTAAGTAACGAATCAGTTTTTGAAAGTTGATGATATAGGTCTAAAGAAAACGGAAAGTGTTCACTTCTAAGTGAAGAAATGGCGTCAACTGGGAAGCTCTAATAAAAGGTGGTGAAGGTAGAATGGTCCTCAATAGACCTATTGCATAAAGTGGTTTCTCTACCAATTAACAAAATAAACATGGATTTTCTGAAACTATATCCTGCTTTGGTATATGGCAATGCAGAGAGATCCTACCTCAAAGAAAACACACACACACACACACACACAAAAAAAAAAAAAAAAACAAAAACAAAACAAAAGATACTAGTAAGGCTGAATTAAGAACATATTAAGAAGAACATTCCAACAGCTAAGTTGGTTTTATCTCAGAGGAATAATGCTGGTTCACATACAAAAAATTGACTGTTTGACAAACATTTTCACATTCTCACACACTTGCTTTGGGTGACAGCAATCTAAAAATTTTAAAACTGCAAATAAACTGGACACTTATATGCAAACATAAACTAACCCACATGCGAAAAGCTCTTTTTCATACTATTTCAGTCTCAGGCATACCATGCTGAACATGCACACAATCTTGTCTGTGTCCCTTGAAGTCTAATCTGGAGGAAAATACTGTGTTCTTCTTACAGCATCTGGCACAGGCTTGGAAGACAGCACTGACTAGTAGGATGCTGCATGCAGTGTATATACTCTTAGAAATCAGTCCCATATGGAAGTGCTGTGCTTAGTGCCAGGCTCTGTGATAACGGTGCTCCCAGGGCATGCCAGAGCTCTGGCCCAATATTTGTCTGATGCAATTTACAGTACACTTATTTGGTCAGTTTTCCTAGGTCCATTCCACAGGCCTTTCAACAGTGCATCAATGCTGGTGTTACTCAAATGCTTTCCTGGAAGCACATCTAGGTGCTGGAAAATTTGCACTGGGAAACAGCATGTGAGCCTATTCTCAACCCTTAGTTTCTGCTTCCTTCTCTCCCTGTCCTATGTAGCTTTTCTCTTCTTTCTTTTCTTTCTTTACCTCTCCCTCTCCCCACACTCTCTCTCGCCTTTTTCTTTTCTTTTTTGAGACAGAAGCTTTTCTTTTTTGTAGCGACTGGAGCACGGATTATGCTTGATAAATACAAACCGATTCAAAGGCCATAAAAAGTGTGTGTGTGGGTCCTTTCTCACTGGTTCATGGGGGATTCTTATTTCTGGAATACAAGACGAAGGACAGAGCCTGGAATATTTCAGACCTATATCCCAATACGAACTCTGCATAGCAGCAATGTCTGAGGGGAAGCAATAGTCTCAATCCCTTTACTAGTTGGGCAGTAATTTAATAAGAGAAATTCTGAGCTTGCTTTCTTTAACAAAAGACACAAATGCAATGATAACTCAGGAATCTTTTGCCTGCACAACAGCACTCATGCACTGCCCAGCTGAGTTAATTAGCTTGTTCCTCCTTTCTCCTGCTTAGGTCAAGGGTGAAGATTCATCTTGTGTAATGCTGGCCACTGCATTACTTTCAGCCATTACCTGGTATGGAGGCTTTCACCAATGCACAGTTCATATATGACTCTCAACACATTGTCAGAATATTTATCATACAATACAAGTACCCTGGATAGCTTCTGGAATATGCCATGCTCTCACATCCCTCTAGATCTGTACTGATGGTATGCCCAATGTAAAGGGTTTTCCTTTTCTATTTTTTAGTTGCCCTTCATTACTTCCTTCGTTCAGACATTTTTCCTAGGTGACCCTGGTGCTGTCACATCTGGATCTGGATACATTTGGATACATACTGGAGGCAGGATCTCTTATGGACCTGCTCTCTGCATTGTACTACTTTGTCATCTCTGAAACATAAGGGTCTGGTACTCAGTAGGTGCACACAAAACCTGCTGAAATTCAGGATTAAATCCATTCCTTGTCATGACTTGTCCACTCTTTCACTTATGCTCTCTCCATACCTCACAAACCTTCCAGCTGAAGTGCCTAGCATTTGCTTGCATATTTATCTCCACAGACACCTGGAAGCCCTTCGATGGCTGGAATCACATCTGTCTCTGTATTCCCCACACTTAGCACACTGCCTGGTAAGGAACGAACACTAACAAATCCTCAATGAATCAACTGAAGCACAGGAGTCACCTCTGAATATCTCTAACTCAAAATTTCCCCCAAATGCCCCAGAGTCTCACTGATTTGTGTTAATTTATGTGAAATGGAGCCCAAGTATTTGCATTAAGGTAACAATGCCCGTTAAGTTTCAGTCAGCCTAATAAGCAAGTGTTTCCTTGTATAGAAGAAACAGAGCATCTTTATGTGACTATGTTACCACAGTAAAAATCTACCTGTAAAGAATATGCAGTAGAAGGACGAACTTGGAAATGTATCAAACTTTGTTTGATCTCTTCTGGCTTTGAAGCAAAACACAATTCAAGTCTTTTCATGGTATTTGCTAAAGGAATTGGTACCTACACACAGGGCTGATCAGCCCTCCTGAAGTGTTACTATCTTGCAGCCCAGTGAACTTACCAGTTTTGTGGAACTGAAATAAACATTTGTCTAGATTAGAGAATATGAGATTTAAAGGTGCTTTTCAATCACAATATCCTTTATGAATTAGAGTTTCATCCATCAACATTACCGCGAAAGGAGGCAAGGTCTCAGAGGGCTGTCTCATTACAAGGCTTGTAAACACTGTCCTTAGAGAGAATTGGTTTATCACCTAACAAATCAAAATCTGATTGAGAGGAGAATTTATTTGAGATCATCTGTCTTAGAAGACATGTTGAACTGAATGCACTTTTTGGCCTCTTTAGCCATTCATCAAGAAATTAACGAGCAAATGCCTCAAACCACTGGAGCGCCTTAGACTTGAAATGGGAATCACACACACAAAAATGAGCAAAGCCAGACAGGAGAGACAGAGAGGATCATTTCCTAAGAAAATATTAAAATGGCATGGGAATGTAAAGTTTCAGAAGAAAAAAGTACCACAGACTTGTAGATGAATGAAGTCAAATGCAAAATTAGACTTGTTTTCATTTTCTACCATATTTAAACATAGGAAACCATTTTCCATAGACTTATTCATAGAGTTATAGAGACACAGTGCAGCCCTGAAGACTTTCTTCCTTCATAAGTTTCTCTTACTAAGCAAGAAACCGTAAGAATCCAAGTATATTCTAATTGAGCTAATTGCTAATTAATTAACTACTTTTTTTTTCCCCTGCCAGGGACTCCATGCAGGGCCATGTATGCTACCAAGCTAAATCATCCACTCTAACAAAGCATATTTAAAAGTGAAGTGACAGGAAAACTAAAATGTCTCCAGCATTGCTACTATGTGCCAGCACCACACAGCCTTATTACTATTGCCTTAATTTTCATTGTCTTAAGTAACCGTAAGTTAAGACATTGACAGAATATGCGTACTATACTTGTTGATACTATCAATGTCTGAAAAAATCAAGATATAGCAATTACTTTGTTGCCATTATATTATTTTATATTGACAAACAAATACCATAAAGGACAATATAACATGGTTTGTTTTCATTTAAGGGATTATTCTACAGGTAACTGCAACAGGTAAAAACGAGCAGCAGTCACCGGGCGGAAGAGGTGGCTTAGGGATTAAGTCCTTTAAGCCTGACACAAGTGATTTTTTGTTCATCTGGCTTATCTTCTGATGTCAATCTTCTGTGTGCTAGATATGGATTTAATTTATCCTCATTTATTTTGAAATGTTTTATTTAGAGATTTTTCTTAGCGACATTCTCCCCACTTAGTTTAGTTCTGGTGTGGTACTTAGGATGGAACCTAGGGTCATGAGCCTTCAAGGCAAGTGCTCTACCATTGATCTACATCCCCACTTTCTTAGTGCAATTTAATTTCTGTCTTAGGCATTGAGTAAACAACTGTTTGTTGAGAAAGCACATAAAACAATACTGTTACAGCTCCCCACTAATTCTAATTTCTATCTTAGGCATTGAGTAAAGAACTGTTTGTTGAGAAAGCACATAAAACAATACTGTTACAGCTCCCCACTAATTCTCTTCTACACGTGTGCTTAAGTTACTTTCCTTTGCATGTTTATCAGTTTATTCATAATGAGAAACTGGACTTTACAATTTACCATTCTTTATTCGTTCCTTTTATACTCATTATGAACATTTTTTAAAGATCTACACCAATTTCCTTTTCTTAATTTATGTTTTTAAAAAACCTATATTTTCTCATTTTACACGTTAAATTCAGTTCCCACTCCCTTCCCTCCACACCAATTTCTTAACTTTGGTTTCCAATCTGTGAAGGAGGAATAATGAGCATTTTCCCAACTAAAGTTTTAAGGGATTACTGCAAAATTAAAATGAGATAGTGGGTGCTTTCGTATTTTGAAGCTTTACTGCTCATGATATTAGTGGATTTATATAAAAGGGAGAGAAGAAAGTAGGTAAACGTGAGTCATAAACCTAAAGTAAGATCAGCCTGATCCTGAAATCCTAAGCACACTGCCTGGCCAGCACCAGTGCTCTTTGCTTTGTGGGAGATCTCCTCCCACCATGCTACTATACAAGGTCGAGTCTGCTCATAACCATTACAGAGCACAGCGTACCCGCAGCTAGTCTAATAGATGCTTCCTGAACAAAGAAGAAGATGCAGCTCATGTACTGTTTCACTGTGAAAGAGAACACAGTGCAGACAGCTGGCATTTAAATACTTTCTCCCAATACCATTTTATTCATTCCATTCATTATGTTATTATTAAACAAGCTACACAAGCATCAACTTTTTTATTTTATCCTATCTTCATCACATTACTATATTCATCACATCATCATCACTATCATCATCACCACTATCATCACGTTTTCTAAAATGTGATTCAATCTAGGGCCTCATGTATGCTAGGGAAGCAATCTAAATAGAGCTATGTCACCAACCCCTTTTTCTTGTTTTTTTGAAAAGTTTGGATACAGGATTTCACAAAGTTATCCAAGCTAGCTTTGAGCTCAAAGGGAAGGCCTGGCCAGCCCTAAAATAGTGATACTCCAAGCACAGCCTTGCTGGGATCATAGTCATGTCCAGCACTCCATAAACATTTCTAATGGCTTTTGAAATTTTATGCAAGGGGTATTTTAACAACATGAATGTTTAAAATCTTGGTTATCTGTAGAAAAAAAAACTTATGGTTTCTCAGTAAACACTAAGTTTAACAGCATTTTCTCATTTTTTGAAGGAGGTCTTTGTAGGGAGGTTGGCAGAGTGAAAATTTAATGTAATTTTATTTTTGCCTAAATGTATGATTTGAAAATTCTAGTTTGTAGACATCTGGAAATCAGTTTCACAAGAGGGCATTCTTTTCAAAAGAGAAATTCTTTGCAATATACATCATTTCACATTTTTTAATCTATTCAATGTGTTTTGACAAACTACCCTAAAGTAAGTCAGATAAAATACTGTGCTTAATCTTCAAACTTAAATAATTTTTAAAAATAAAAGTACCAATGATATGGATACTTTGGGAAATGTTAAAATAAAGATTATTTTTTCATTAAAATTCAAGTCAGAGCAACAAATACTTTTACAAGATAGTATTTTTTTGTAACTCTACAGAATATGATTTAACTGCCATCCAAAGAAAGAGTTCAAGATAAATTCATCTTTCACTTAATTAGGAGGTTACAAGATCTCATGTGATGACATGGATGTGTCAGTCCGTCACCAAGCACCACAGGGTTCTGACTGAACAGAGAAGGATGAAGGAAGGTTTTTTATCTCAGAGACACTTACTGCTCCCAACTTTGGGTGCCGTGCTTAGTTAATGTGTGAGATGAAAGCTAAAGGAACACACACATGTGGAAACTGGCCCTAACAATCACTAAGAAGTAAATATTTCCTTTCTAAGCAGTTTAAATTTTAGAAGTAATTTTAGAGTTATATTTAAAACATAGACCACATATTTTCTCCTTAAGATGGAAATATAAA
Source organism: Microtus oregoni (assembly GCF_018167655.1). NCBI lineage: Eukaryota > Metazoa > Chordata > Mammalia > Rodentia > Cricetidae > Microtus > Microtus oregoni. The sequence continues at coordinate 21,846,946 of NW_024543069.1, read as the reverse complement.
AGAAAAGACTACTTTTAACGTAACCATTGTCTGAATAGAATACTGAGAGAGAAATTTTATGCATGGGGAAAGAAAAGAAGAAAGAAAGAGAAAGAAAAATGTGGAAAAAAAGAAATAAAAAACCAGAAAGAAGATCCAGAAAAATGCCAATGGTGAAAACTCCACACTACATTAAAGAGACTGGAATCCTGAAGCACATTCCTCTCTCTTTATACGTGATCCACCCCCAGAAGCTTCATCCCATCTGCATAAACTTTTCTGAGAAATATGTTCCCACAAGTGAAACAGGATGCTCACACTCAGACAAATTCTGTGTGTTACTTCATCACCTTCATAGAATGGCAGAGTGATTAGTGGGTAAGCTTCATAAATCAGATGTAAAGGCTGCAAGATCAGCCTTCATTCTCCTTCCTTTAGTTGTGGTATTTCTGTCCAGATGAAGATCTAAACACCATTCCCACTACAATTCCTTACTGTTGACACAGAGTTTAGTGAATGATCACAGATAGATATTATATATGCTCCCATAAAGTAAAAGATTTAAAAATGGTACTCGAATCATTATTGATGATACATCACTACCTTGCATACAATGGGAGCAGTGCATCTTTTGTGTTGCTACCAAGAAGGAATGTACAGACATTCCTTATCCCTTCAAATCCTCTGAACAGCCAGAGTTGCTATATACTAAACATTTAGTATTACCAATCTGTGTATTAATTAAGATTCAGTGAAATTATTCAGAATGTTAAACCCTGTTCAGATTAGTTATGCTTATAATGGCTGACCAGAATTTAAGAAAGAGAGAAGAAAATGGCTACCTAACACCCACAGTTATTGTCACTAGAAAAGGACAGCGAGGACACTTGCAAGCAAAAGAACTGGATCAATATTAACGCGATTTTCATTTCATGCTTCCCCAACCCCAGTAAGCTGACAATATACTCTGATTATGTGAACTGCCTGAGAGTAACACAGGTTATTAGAGCAGGAGGTGGAAATGGGAGGCACTTTTTATATTGACAGGCCTGCTAATAGAGTATACTGATTTTCAAAGACATGTAATACATTTTCACAATTTGGTTCTGACAGCAAAAACAGAATTTCATTTATTCTTAATTCAAAATATTCATATGTAAGCAATATTTTTTAGAGCAGACCAGTAAAGGTGCTATTCATAAGCAGCATTTTAAGCGGAAAAATGCAATTAAAAAGATACAAGAAAATGTTATCGCATTTAAGTGAATTTAAGCACAATATAACTATAAAATGTTAATATAATAATCTAAGGCAATTCAGAAAACTGTATTACATGCTTTTTAGAAGAAAATATATTATACTAACTCCTTATGCATTTTAGGACTAAACCATCGGTAGGATTTTGACTAGTCATGAAGTTAGGGATCACGTATAATTATTTAGAACAGGATGTTGTATTACTTGAGGAAAAACAAACAATGCTGTTGGGCAAGTTTGGAACTCATTATCTTACAGGTCAGGACAATGTGTCCTCAACTCTGCCTGATTTCACTGCAGAGTCTGATCCATGGTAAGGTGCTTAGAGAGCAGTGAGGGGAGATGAGCGCACCCAAGTGGAACAACAGTGGGGCATTCCCTCTTTCTAAGCAGTCTTTCCCCCTAGAAGATGAGAGGGATGGGCTGGGGAGGGAACTTGAAAAAGAAAGAAGCCTGCTAGATTCTGTGCCCAGAGGGATAGACGGGAGCAGAATATAAGCCTGAAATCCTATCAAATCTTGAAAAGGAATAAACATGAAGTCTATGACATAAACAAAAACTGAAGAATGGGGCACTTCCTAGAGCAACATGGGAAATTTGCTTTAAGTATCTCAGACTACTAGGAAAGGAGTAGACGTTGGTTTGAATGGGCAAGGAACTGGCTCAGAGAGGGGGAAAACAGTAACTAACTCCTTCTTCTTTATTACTAAAGCAAGACACAGCCAGGATGCTGATGATGTGCAGGTTATTTTAGCAGTACTCTATGAAACAAAGTGCTGGAGATGTGCTCAGTGGCAGAATGCTTCTTTACTTGGGTGCCCTAGGATCAACCCAAGTAGACAAAAAAGTAAATAATAAGTAAGTGAATAAAAAACAGAACTAAAACCAGCATTAAAAAAATTAAGATAAATTGAAAAACAAACCTACATTATGTTTTCAGAAGTGACACAATATTTAAAGCCTATGAATGACACTAAGGTGGCCTATACTACAATACTCTCATGGGTAACATGCTGAGAGTTCCTAGATATTATCATGTAAGCTCCATTTGAGGGAATGCTCACAGGGTCAAGTGCACTCAGAACATGGTGGGGTGGTGCTTGGGGTGAGCTTTGGCTCATTCACCACATCCCTAGGTTATCTCATTTCTGTGGTCTGTTCTCTCCTAAGCATAAACCTTCAACAGCCCCCCTGTCTGTTTACAGCCTCATTTTCATACCATCTCCCCTAACATGAGCCTCTGGTTCCTTCAGGTGGTGCTGTTTGGGGTACTTTACTCTGTATGGTGTTGACCTTTTTCCCACATGCTCTCTCTATTCACTGATTTAGGGGAATTCAGTTCATGTTTTCAACTGCCACTCAGACACACTACTTTCAGAGAGCTCACAGCACTGCTAGTGCACTGCAAAACAAATACCTATTGTACTGTGCAATGCATTACACATGCAGTTGTGTGTAGATGTTATCAGAAACTGGTCTAAAATGAGCAAACTAATGAAGAAATATGTTTCCCCTTGTCATCTGGCATAAGTCCACTAGATGAACTTTACCCCAGCTTCCTCTCTAGCATCTCAGAATGTTCTAAGATGAATAAAGTATAAACAACTCATTTCAGATCTTAAAAATGCTGCACTCACAGATATGTCCTTAGAAAACTTATCCTTCAATTCAGCTTCCCAAACTGATCAAATATATGGTTAAGTGCAGTACATGGATCTCATCAAGTAAGTACAAGACAGTGACTGGGTCTTAATGAGTACCCAGTTCAACAAAAACATGGGTGCTCTAATGGGATACATAGAGAAATCTGATTTTTGTTTGTAAGTCATTGTTATTTTATCTGACACTATGAAATATCTAAAATAAAATTATATTTATTATTATAAAATATCCTACTAAATTATTATTTTATTTATAATCTAAAATAAAATAATTTTGTATCCAGAGTTACAAAATGATCCCAAAGACTTGCTTAGGGCCATTAGCTTCTTTCCCACTGAGTCATAGCTTCAGTCTTAAATACAAATACTTTATAAATTTCTATCATTAAAACAAACACGGAGTCCGTCAAGTCAATGCTGTAAGCCTCTCCACCTTGGTGAATTCTGTCCTGTCCTGTCCTGTCCTCTCCTATCCTTTCCTACCCTACCCTACCCTATCTGTTACACTTATTTCCCTCCCCATGTTGGCGATTTCTATTCTTTCCACTCTTACTTCTCTGCTCACCTGGTAAATGCAGAACATTCTCTTGAGGTAATTTATAAGTCAGCTATTCTTAGTGATATCTTCTCTGGTCAACCAGTCTCCTGTGCTCCTGTAGTTTAAAAATGTCCACCTCCCGAATTCAGTGTCTAGAATATGTGTGATACACAGAAACTGTTCAATAAATGCCTTTCAATTAGCACAGCTAGGCTTCTGAATCTGCTTAAATCCTGTGTGTCTAAATCTTCATTGTAAGAACAGGTAGGTAGTTTGGTGGATCAATTTTTGATATGCAAAATGCCATGTATGTGCAAAAGGGTATTATAAGCATATTTGTAGCCTTTGTGACCCCATTTTAGAAAATCTATTTAAGTCATTTTACTAGCCCATAAAACCATAGGATGAAGACAAGGGTAGGAGACAAAGCTTATGAAGCGCTATCAAGAAGAGCTGGCAGACAACTGCCTGCAGGGCTTTCCTTCTCTTAAAATAATGCATCATTAATTTTTCAGCAGTTACTGGAACCTAATTCAAACCACTAATTTTTATTCTAAATACAGAGACAGAATTTATAATGCACAAATTAATGCAAGAGGTTTACTCATTTTTTTCTACATAGTAAGGACGTGGGTTCTCAAATTTGTAATAATTGCAAGCTCTTGGCAGAATGAAGACAGATAATTTCATAGTTTTTCTCAATGACTGCATTGCTGCACAGCATTGTTCCCACTCTCAGCACCTTCCTATTTTCTGACGACTACATGAAACATATTACAGTAGCCATGCATGCAGCAGCAGACTAATTTAATTCCAGCTCATTACAGAGCTGCATTTTGTGCATCAAGGTCATAACTTGATGGCTTCACAAGCTTAGATAAATCAGGTGTTAAGCAGACAGATCTCTGAGGAATGTAAGAATGTTCTCATTTGCAGTTCTCAGCATATCTTATTATTTATTGCCAAAGAAATGACTGATTAACTTTGTCATCTTTGCTCTGTGTTTTTTTTCCCTCCCTCAGGCTGAGGCAGCCTGCCCTCTTCTGCAGTACCAGATCAGACCTATTTAAGATGATGTCTTTGATCACAGACACGAAGTACTTGCGATCCTAGGCTTTGATGAAATGTAGCTCCACTGTAAATTTATGGAAGAGAAACAGAAGCCCAAATGATGACTGACACTCAACAAAGAGAACCAAACTTACTAAGAGTTTCCCTTACTCTTTGTCAGCATGTATTTTTACACACTAGAATGTACCAGAAGTTGAAGAGTCTGGGTTTTACTTTAACATGTAACAGTTAAAACCCACTATTTCAATTTTTTCATCTATCAATTAATTTGCCCAAAGAATATATCATGCAGATGAAAAGATAAGTTTTAAAACATCTTTCTTATGTAATTCCAATGCTATGGTTTGTAAAATTCCTGACAAATTTTCACTTGAAAGAGATTTTACCACTAAAAATCACCTAAATAACACATTCAGTACATGCAAAATTAACACATTAAACATCAAGAAAAAATTACATGCCCCTAGGTTTTTTATTAATCATATTCCAACACCAGAGACTGAGACTGTGTCAAATCATACTGAATTTTTTGCACACAACAACCTCATAAATTATTCAACTCATTAGTGTTACTAAAAAGGAGGAAAAATTCCATCACTGAAAAGGCTATTTTCCAACTGAAAAAGGTCAACTAGAAGTTTTATTAATAAAATCATGGAGAAAACTTTCAAAATCACTATGAAATAAAACTGTGTTTTGTTTCCTTAGAATTATATCAAACCCTGATTATTTACTCAAAGAAAAAAATTAATCTTACTATTTGAGACTCTGAAAATAATGCCATGAAATCTGAACTCTGATGGATATTTCTTCCCATCATGGAAGTACAACTTTATTTTAATCTAAACCATGTGGCTGGATTTAAGATATCAAGAAAGATCAGGTGGTCCAAGGCATTTCTACTAAGCCTGAAGTCCATTGCCTCTCCTTCACTTCTGTTACCCTCATGTAGACTCCTGTCTCCAAACTCATGATCTACACTAACAGATGACTCAACTTGGACTTTGAAGTGCAGACATGTTTTGCCCACTAAGGAAGGCGACCTGTTTAATAAACTGAACGAGGCTCTCTCAGTTTACAAGTCTTTAAGAATTCTATTTTATTACTGATTCCACTTTTTTTTACCCACATTGGGAGTTACCAGTATAAAACATTATTTGGTTCCTGAAACATGGACAAATGAAAAATAGTTTTCACCACAATCCAAAGTGGAGATTGTGCATATTCAAAGCCAAATGGCAAGTCAGGATTTAAAACATTTATCATAAAGAGGTATAAATGATGCAATTATTTGACAAGGAAGAAGGAATACATTGAATGTTAACTTGTCTTAGGTAGTCTTTGGGAATTTGTAGCTCTGTCCTATGAAGGTTTCCTACGGGTCTTCCTAACATCACAGGTCTACAAGGTGGCTTTTGGTCGGCACCCTTCCAAAGTTTGCATACATAGACACACTGATATTTAGCAGAGGGTATTCAGACAATGGGCTGGGTTTTATATAGTTTGGTTTTTCTTTTTTCTTTTTCTTTTTGGCTTTATATAGATGTTTTGAATGTAAAACTTTAAAAACAGAATCTGCTTTCAATTAAGTCTCCCAGCATCTATTTTTATTGAAGGAAGTGCTTTGTAATCATTACTGGCAGTTACTTCCTCTTTCTTCTGAAGTACTTCGTGCGCAATTTGGGAAACAAGCAGGGCTAGAAGTAGGGAATCCTGGTTGTTTGCAATCTTCCCTTTATTTGTCTATAGATATCCCTCCACGGAATACTTCCCATTTTCCTGTACCCAGCTCCTTTTCTGATTGCCAACCCTCTCCTCAGTTCCTGAGGTCCACAGATGAGCCCTGATGAAGGCTTGAAAAGGTGTACCCTGGAAGTGTTCAGGGGCGGAGATCTGTGGTATGTTATCTTTGGACTTCCATAACACAACCTGAACTCTGGGGACTGACCATCATGTGACTCTACCATAGGAACTGTACAAGTGCTTTAAATGTATGTGGCCTGGATATGATGTTGGTTACTAATACTTGTCAAATAAAAACACCCTTCTTTCTCTTTACCAAAGAACCAAACCCAAGAGAGACAAAAGAACCTGAATACTGTTCATCACCTAGAATTTAAAATTAATGAAAATAACATCTTTAAAATTACCATGAAATACACAGAAGATTTGCTAGCATGGCTCATTTATTTCAAGATGTAAGTAATATTTATTTTAGTTCAGATTTATTAAAAATAGTTTTTATGGGATTAAAATATGAATCATCAAAGGGATTTTTAAGGCAAAAATACAAATCAAACACGAAGAGACCCATTTTTTCCCCACACAAACAAAAGGATTATTTTCATAACAAAGCCCTTTTGAAGTAACTTGTAGAGTATGGGTGGCAGCCTCTACAAAATTAGTTTTTATAACTATTACCAATACACCTTAGTCTAACCTCTCTTACAAATCATTTGCAGACAATTCTACTTTTCAATAAGGTAAATTCATACTGAATTGGTGAACAGATTTAAATTAGTAAATAAAGCACACATGTTTAATTCCAGCATTCCAGAGGCAGAGGCAGAGGAAGATGGAACTCTGTGAATTCCAGGCCAGGGACATCCTCACAGTACTATCATGTATATGCTGCCTAAGCAGGCAGTATTTCTATGAATCATGAATGTAACAACCCACTTTCATTTGGCTGCAAATCCTTAGGGTGCTAAAATCCTTACATGGGTTTTAGAGTTGATTTGAAAATTCCTTATAGTGAGGACTCTTATGATTTATTGAAACATTTTTAATGTTTCCTTCCACTGTATAATTACTATGTAATTTTTCATAAGGTAATGGTTGAATTGAAACCCTTAGGTACAGTGTTTATTTAATAATGATTTATATCTTTACACTCACTTCATTAAGAATAAGAGTTGTATGGCATGATACAAACTATATAATAATGCAAAACTATTTACCATATGTGGTAAACTTTAAAACAGATAGTTCACTTAATTACTCTCAAGTAAGTGAAAATAAATATCGCAAGTAACTCTAGGATTAAAAGTGGACAACACAAACTACATGAACAATGCTCATTATTATTACCTCGGGATATATATGGCACAAGAAATTCTGATATAAGCAGACTTAAGCTTATTAGAGCATTTAAAAATGGCTAAATAGTGTCAGTGAGAAGTCTCAGTGAGTAAAGGTTCTTGCTATTAACTCTGATAAATGTGGATTTAATCCCCAGGACCCACATGCTGAAAGGAGCAAAATGACTCTCCTTTCACTTCCACACATGAGCTACGACACGTAAACATATGTGCCTGTACTTGTGCATACACGAGCTTGAGCACACACATACAATAAATGTAGCAAATTTAAAAAATGGGCAAATAAAATGTAATTAAGAAAACTTATTAGACAACAATCTAAAGTAAAATTTTTATTAAACTATAGTAATGTTTTTCTTAAAAATTTTAAAAAAGAGAATTGGGGTACAGCTTTTTTGCAGTGTGGTGGTTGATAACACTGGGAATGTATTGTTAGGCACAAACTTCACTAGCAATCCATTGGAAACCTGGGAGCTGAACTGGCTGAACAGAACAAGACTGTCAATTAATTTATGGACCATGTGTGTGGTGTATGTATATGCATTTGTTTGCATGTAGGCACGTGGTTATGTGGTCACACGCGTGTATGTGGATGTGGATGTCACCAATGTCTTTGTTGATAACTTTCAACTCTGTGAGTATGTGTGAATGCATGCATGGATGCCATGGATGTCTTCCTTGATTACTTTCCATCTTGTTTTGTAAAACTGAGTCTCTGAATCTAGAGTTTATTAAATGCTTAGAGTGACTGGCCAGGGATCTGCCTATCTCTGGTCCTGCGATGATGGGGTTACAGAGGTATGCTTCTGTCCTACTTTTAAGTGGATATTGGATGCTGGGATTCGGAACTCAGCAAGACTGACTGACTGAGCCATCTTCCCAGCTTGATAATTTTCTGAGCTTAAAATAAATAGGGTGGAAATATTATGTTAATAGGTTACTAAAAACATTTCAGTTATATTTGTAAATCGAGATCATTATATAAGCCTATGTATAAATGGGTACACACACACACACAGATGTATAAAAACACAGGTCTTGCAGCAGGGTCTGTGCAGTACCCACAGTAGAAAAATAAACAAAATACACACCCACACTTGAGTACAGGATTATAATATATCTTTACATGGCTTGTGATCATTAAAGTTTGAAAGACATTGAAAAATCCATGTCACTGTAGTTTTAGGCTATTTGAAGGGATGTTAGGTTATGACCAGATGTGAATATTTTATCCTTTTATAGTAAGATGAAGTCTCTGAAATAAATCTAAGAAATATGGAGTTTGGTTCTACCTTGATAGCGCTAAAGGGCAAGGCGAAACATTTCTGACACTTAGGTTAGTATTACCCAATATTGCAAAACTAAATTCTTACTATCACAGACCCCGCACCTCAGAAGTGATTCTGCTTTTGAGGCAGTGGCACTCACCGTACTCAATTGCAGATTTGAGCAGTGCTTCAGCATGTGTGGAGCCAAATGCATTTCGAACAAATCTTCTCCTTCGTCGAAGATCATCCTCCCAGTAATCCAGACGCCAGAAATCATGCAACTGACTAGATGTGGAAAATAAATGACATTAATGTTAGTAATAAAAAGCTGAAACAGGAAATTCATTTGTTCCCAAAAATTAAATTTTACTTTATTGGTATCTATGGAAAATTAAGACAAGTGTGTTTGTATGAGTATTACTATCACAACAAGCAGTAGTTAAAACAGCTGCATTCTCGTACTTTATTCTCTCACACTGTAAATACTTGGCTGCTTTTCTTTTTTTACAGTGTTCTTTTCTCTACCAAACATTGATTATAAGGAGTTTAGTAACAAATGCAACATCAAATTGCAAGCATTAATGGTAGTTTCCTTTCTTTTACAGTTTATAACAAGCTTGTAAATCAGAGTAGACCTTACTACAGATAGTCTGCAACTTAATGTCTGTAGCTTAGTAGACTAAATTAAGAAGAATAAAATATTGCCCATGTGGATCTGGTGGAGAAATGATTAAAATGATGTGCTGAAATATTCATTGAAGTAAATCCCTGCTGCCCATAGCAACCTGAGAAAAGTGCAATTTTATCCATTATTAATAATACCAAATTAGAGTTGCAAAAGATTTCCAGTATGTGGTAATTGTCTTGGTAAATTATTATTCTAGTGCTAAGAGTCCTCAGATGATTTTACAGCTTTCAGCTAATATAAACCATTAACAAGTACGGTTATCATCGGATAACACTGTCTTGTACATGCTGAACCATTATTAAAACCCACAGTGCATTTCAGGAATTACTTGACACATGCACATTACATGTCCAATGCAGCATTTGTTATGGGGCTTTGCTTTCATTTAACTTAAACAAACATTAGTGGTAAATACCTCAGCTTAAAAAGTTAGGTTTTCTGTTTATAGAATGTAGACTAATATAGTAAAAAAAAAATGATGCTGTAAGTGAGCAGCACTGTTGATAAAAACATAGTCTATTGTAGTATCAGTGGTGCTTTTAACTACAAAGTCCCTTCTGAGACTCATGACCTTTACTTAACTGTAAGTGCCGGGCTCCCAAAATTCAAATGGCCCTCAGCACTGTCTTCCAGGCTCCTACTAGGATGGTCCATTAAGTACTGCCAATTGTTTTTCTATTCCAAAGTCTCAAAGTCTTCCATATTCCTCTAACAAGCAGCATGGTCAGGCCTGTCACAGAAATATCCCACTCCCAATAAGACCTTCTGTCTGTGAATAGACACCACGATCAAGGCAACTCTTAAAAAAGAAAACATGGCTTGCTTACAGTTTTGATTTTCTTATTTAGTTTTTATTTTTATGGTAATTGAGTTTTTTTTAATTACAACACTGTTTGGCCTATTAACTCAGGCTTCTTTTTATGTCTTAAATTAATCCATTTTTTTACTTTCAATTACTAACAATTTTATTTTGAGGAACATTAAAAATGTATTTTAAATCAGAAAGCCCATGTCATTTCCAGTTCATCTTCCCTTCTACTCATGATAGGCCTGACTTTTAGATTGAAGCTTTTTTTTTGTTTTTTGTTTATTTTATTTTTTTTATTTTTGAGCTTTTTAAAGAGGTAGATTACTCTCATAAACTTCACAGAAGATTGAATTTACAAGATAAAACAAAATCAAAGATGGTAGGTAATCTGTTGTTGGACATTTAGCAATAAAAATTATTCAAAAGATCAGATAAAAGGTTAGAGTCAGAACAAACAGATACTTTACTAAAAACACATGAGACATTCCACACATTACCATATACTAATCATTGATATTAAGAATTCTGTGTATAACTTGGAAGGCAGGGACAGGCAGATCTCTATAAGTTTGAGGCCAGCCTGGTCTACAGTGTGAGTTCCAGGACAGTCAAGACTACACAAAAAAAAAAAAAAAAAAAAAAAAAAAAAAAACTCTGTCTAGAACCCTGGCCCCTTCAAAGAAATTCCATGTATGCAATTTAACCCTGCCCAGATCACACAAAAGCATGTGTCTAACAGATTGGTAATTAAATATTATCTTCACATGAAGAGGCCCTTTTATGAAAGCCATGACTTCATACACTGAGTATACGCCACTAAGAGACTGCATGATAAAAACTGGAGCTTATGTCTTTTCTTTTCTTTTTGCAGTACTAGGGATTAAAATTAGAGTTTTGCACATGCTAGGCAGTGCTCTACCACTGAGCCACATACCAAGCCCTGAATTACACTTCTGTATGGTGTGATGCTAACTTGAGTACCTCAACTATATAATTTAAATGGGTATATTGTATAATATATAAATTATATTAATAAAGCTATTATTAAGATAAAGGTGTCATTGTTTTTGTTTGGACACACTATAGATTATACTTCTCCCATTTACACTATGGATTATACTTCTTCCATCTACTTTTCTTTTTTCCTTCTTTTTTTTTCTTTAAATGAGGCATGATCTTGTTATGTAGTTCAAGATTGCCTTGAACTCGTAGCAAGGTCAATCCCCCTGCCTAAGTGTGTCAAATGATGGGAGACAGGAGCTGGCCACCATGTCTAACTTTATGCATGTTGAAGAAAAGCATGCTGATGTGATTTTTGGGCAGTTATTGTGAGTGTCAGCCAGTCACTTTCACACAAGGGTCTCAGGGACAGTGGATAGGGCATAGGGTGTGTGCCATGTCCCTTTCCCTTGGCATGCCATCTATTACTTAAGATGTCAGAGTGACTTTCGGGAGTACTGCCGCTCTGAGGGCCTGTGCGGGAAGTGGGTGTGGATGAGAAATAAGTTTTTTTTTTTTTTTTTTCAAGACAGGGTTTCTCTGTAGCTTTAGAGTCTGTCCTGGAACTCTCTCTGTTAACCAGACCAACCTTGAACTCACAGAGGTTGCCTCTGCCTCCCAAGTGCTGAGATTAAAATTGTGCACCACCACCACTGGGCCAAGATTTTCTTGAGTTGAATCCCTGAGGTGTTCAGGTTGTTTGTTACCTCAGTATAACCCAAGAGATAAGTTTGTAGGAAGCTAAGGATGACAGGCCAATGGGCACGGATTTAATCATTCCACATCTGCTAGTTTTTTCAGTCCTCTTAAAATCCAAATGAGAAAAGCGGCACTATTACACACCCTTATAAGAAAACAGAGGCCAGGAGGTGTTGCTGTTCTCAATATCAAGCAACCACTTAGTGGCAGAGCAAGCATGTGTTCTCTGGTACTCGGATTTCTTAGCTACACTCATTGTAAAGGCAATTGAAAAAATGAACTCTCTTAAGGATATGGCACCAAAGACAGTTATTTCCTGCCTCTTTTCAAGAAAAGCCAACTACCCTGGATGAACACTGGCAATTATGGGAGAGATGCAGTGAACTTAGTGAACTTTAAAAAACTTAAGTTACTATCATCTAGTAATATTTATGAGGGATATAGTTATTTTTCTTTTAAAATCTTGGATTCGTACACAGTAACTGTATGAAGTTATGGGTTTCATTTAGTCTCTTTTTCATGTCTGCCTTGTACTTTGGACATACTCACAAACAAGGTACATCTTAATTCTACTATCAGTGTGAAGGGGAAGCATGTCTATTTGATAAAGAGAGGAAAATCACTTAAGGAGAAATCTTTATTCTTCCCTTAAAATAATTAGTTATATCAAAGATGTCAAGTACTTATATTTGGAACCATGCCAAAGAATGGCCTTTTGCTAGATTCTGGGTGCTGAGATGTTTGACTTTTAATTTGATTTTGATTTTGTTTTGTTTTGCTTTGCTTTCTTCAGAGAAGGCAGACTTTTAAGGAGTAAAAAAAACCCACTTCATTTATCTACTTTTTTTTGCCTTTTGTGTATACCACCACATCCTTTAAGTCTGTTTTCCTAGCAGCATAAAGAATAAAGTGATTTCACAGTCTTCAAGGGGTAGCGTTTTCAATGTGAAAATGCAAGATGAGAAAATCTGTCCACAAGAAACTGGGGTAAGGTTCTGGTTAGTGTTCATATAAGGCAGAAGCAGTCCTTTTAAGTGTGATGGCCAGGGAATTGAGTTTCATTCTAATAAAAGAAACATTTGCTGTTTAAAGATCATAAGACTACTGGGACGATTTTCAAAATCCTTCATTTATTTTAAATAAAACATTAACATGTGTTTTAAAGGAAGCTCACCATATTGCTCAGGTGAACTGTCTTAAGACACCCAGCAGGCCTTAGGAACCTGAAACTGCTAGCCTGCCTTTCTGTTGCAAGAAATCCGCTAATACCCACCAGCTGAAACTGGCCTATCATAGTGGCCTCTAAGGAAAGCTCCCCTCAAGATGATTAAGACCTGTGCAAGAGGGAGGCAGTGACTCCTAGTAATCCAAGGTAACCTGGAAGGTAACCAGCAGTCACACTGCATTCACCTGTGCTCTTCTGAATACTGCAGACTCTGCAGAGTTGGTAACACCGTCTTCCAAATACCTCTAGTACTACACCCTCATCATTCTGAACTAGAAATGACCTAAGGAACAGAAATTCCCATTCAACCACAAGACACATTTCCTTACCGACCTCTCCATTTTCCGTGGCAGCTCTGGCCTGCTGTCTGCACTGCCAACTTTGTACTTTAGACCCTTAGGATTCGTGTTTTGTAAGCCATACTATTTTAGGTGTTAGGTATTGGCCGTCTGGAATGCTGAAGCTGCTATAAACTATCTTCAGGACCATTTAGGTTAGTGTTCAATAATCACACAAACAGGCATTTCTACAAAGCAGTGTACAAATGAGGACGGCATGCCTCACATAGGCACCAAATAAACACATGACACAAACTTACTTCTAATTTTGCCTACAAGGTATATACACTCCCCTTAAGAACAAAATATTGTTTTTAGAAATTAGAAATGGATTGGACACGTAAAACAATTCCTAGAGGTCAAAATCATTTTTGGGGGAGGAGGAGGTCATCTAGTTGCTTATTTTCTAGTGATTTCAGTGCACTGGTGCAGGTCTACCAAGAAAACATAAGCCTTGCTTTTGCCCTCAAATTCCTAAGTGATATCACAATCTATTAGTCTCTTTGCATTTCTAAAGAAAGTCAGTGATATTTCACACAGAATATGAAAAGGAGTATTTTAGAACTGTTTAGAACACTAAAGCAAAAGGTTGCTCATGGTTGTTCCCACCACGTCCTGATGGCCTTCTTGCACACAGGCTGTGCTCTGTCACTCACTTTGCATTAACAAGAGCACTATTACACACGAGTACATGTAAAAATGAAATTAAGTCATATGGACAAACAGTTTGACAAACTCACATACATAATTCTAAGGGGAGGTCTAGTAAGAAAAACCAGATTCCAAGTGACCCAGTTAGGCAATCAGTGACACAGATGAAGACACCCCCCCCCCCCCCCCCCCCACGCGCCACCAAGAAAGGGTTTCCTGGCTAGAAAGAACTCTCTTTGTAAATCAGGCTGGCCTCAAACTCACTGAGATCCCCTGCTCTGGCTCCCAAGTGCTAGGATTAAATGTGTGTACCAGCACTGCCACTGGGCAAGATGAAGTCTTTAACTAACATACACAGACTGTTTTGAGTGGTATTATAATCATGGGGAAGCCAGAAATTACTCTCTTAGATGTTTTTGTATTCCATGTCCCCACCTCATCTAAGACAGGGTTTATTCTGTGGTCCAGGATAAACTACAATTCATTATGTGGCACAGGCTAATCCTGATCTGACCATCTTCCTATGGTAGCTTCCTAAGTGTTGGCTTTATACCTGTGAACCACCCTGCTGGAATTGAGATGTTTTGTAATTTTTTTTATTTATCTACATACATTTCATAAAACATCTATATTAGATATGCTTTCTCTATTATATAGTAAAGTAGTATATAAATACACACTACATAGTAAATACACATTATACAATATAGTATACAAACTATACACACTATTTCAAAGACAAGGCTTAGCATTGTGTTAGAAGGCAGCTGACAACACAGTAGCTGGCTTAGGGAGCAGCTCTCTATTTTTGTGGGTCACTAGCATTCTGAATCGCTCCTTTTTTGCTTTGTGTGTCAGTGCAGCTAGGCCTGTGACTACATCTCCAGTTATTCTCAGTATACAAGAAGAAACCGAACAGTGAAGAAAGCCTCAGGTAGAACCTTTAGAAGTCTAGAACAGTAGCTAAAGCCTCTAGTACATACCAAATGGTTTAAGAATTTTCAGTTAAGTTTATGGGATAGAACCATGGCTCCTAACTTGACACTGTTGTTTAGCAACAACAGCAACAAAATAACACTAGTTCCATTGATAATATGAAACAGCTAAAGTAGAGAAACACAAATTTGAAAGGCTTCAAAGAAATACTATTTAGGGTAGGTCAAAATAGTGGGCCAGGCCTGTGATTCCAGCTATTCCTGAGGTCAAGGCAGGAGGATTTCAAGTTCAAAGCCTGCCTACATTACAGAGTAAGATACTGTCCAAAAACAAACAATCAAACAAACAACAACAACCACAAAAAGAAGAAAGGACACTCCTCAAAAATAGTCAACAGAAAATTTAACCATTTAAATAAAATAATATTTTCTTTACTACTTTGATAAAAACAAAGTAATTAAAATACTTTTGAAGGCTTACTATGCACAGCATGCTATTTAGGCAGGAAGCTGGCTTGGGATCTTTCATTTTCAGCTGTTCAGAATCATTAGCATAGCCTTCCCAGTGTCTCACACCATAAGAAGGGGTTTTGCTGGACCTGAGCCTCTTCCTAGTACAGGCACTGACAGACAGCATCAACACCTCGGTCCTTCTCTGCACAGACATCAGTTCTCTAACTGTTCTTCTGCATTTCTGCCCACACTGCAATTCTGCCAGTTACAAGTCCAGGGATCTCTACTTTGCTGAATTTAGTTTCTTTCTTTTACCCCCCAAATATCTCTCTTCTTTCCTCTCCTCTCCTCTCCTCTCCTCTCCTCTCCTCTCCTCTCCTCTCCTCTCCTCTCTCCTCGTGTGAGTCCAAATAAATTAAAATTAAAAAAATTAACTGGGCATCAACCTCACTGATTTTTACAACAAAGATATTCACACTGAAAAGCCAATACACACATGCATGCCTTACAAAAGATGGAAACCATAGAAAGGCCAAAGGTCAGGTCGCATATCAGAGAACATTACATCCTTGGCCATCAAAAACTACCGCAGTGAATCAAGGGAGACGGAATAATAAAATGAGTTTCCTCGGCCAGGAGTAGAGCCCTGTACAAAACAGACCACTCTAGCTGTGTTCTTTTCTTTTGCAGAATCCAATAAACTGCCATTATATTCCTTTTAAATGGTTCCATTACTGGATTCTATAAGAGCTTAATCTCTTGATAATTATAATAAATGCTTGTAATCAAAGTAGGAACCATTTAGAATAGGAAGGAGAAAAGCTGTTTTCCATCAAACTCACTGTAGTTCTATGACTTCTGAAGCATTCAGCTACAATGCAGCTTTCCGTCTAATTTGCTAAAATAAACATTTAAGAAAACACCGGATCAATGAGACTTTGACCTGAGGCATTGTTGCACATTTTTTTTTGGTCTTAGATTTTAAAAAAATATTAACAATTTTAAAAAAAGGGAATCTTTGTTTTAGCATACAGATTTCTAGAATTTAAGTGATAATTTGATTACAGACAGTGTTTCCTCGGGGAGGAAACATAATAGTTACTTTAGAAAATGACTCTGGTGATGAGCTATTCACAGTGTGGTAGCTTGAAGGAACTATCATTTTCCTGGAGCACAGCACATCTCAATGCAGAAGTTAGGTCTGGGCTTTCTTGATAAACAGTGCTAGGTCATGGAAGTGATTTAAGGCTGGAAGTGACAGAAATGACTGGCTACACAGGATAGGGATGGCTTTCAATCTGCACGGATTTCACTTCTGGCTGTGAACAGAAGAAGCCAGCTGTGGCCAGGATAGGAAGAAATTGTCACCCAACCTGTGCTCCATTCAAGAGAGACCTGTTTCATTTTATAAAGTAGTCATTTTTAATAAGTCTTAGTTAAGAACAATCCTTTCTAAACATTCATTCATATCTACATACAGGGTTTCCACCAACTGTCAAAAGTGATGGATCTAATTTACAACTAAATAAAAGTTTGTGCTCAGTTTTGGAAATAAACAGAAGTATGAGGGGAAAATTAACAAAGAGAAGGAAAATATAAAATACAACGCCTTAAAGGCAAAAACAAGTACATTTTACTTGGTATTCCTAGAGGCACTAAGAGGGAATCCATGACTGAAGAGCAAGACTCCTTTGTGAGAACCTGTACATTTATTTAACTAGGCGCAATCATTGGAAATGACCTTTAGCCCACCCTTCACCACGGTCTTACAATGATCTAAAATGAATGCTAGACACTCTTTAAAGGACATTACTTAAAGTAATTACACAGTACGGAGTATTAAAGCAGGGGCACGAAGGACAGGTCTTTGCTCATCAAAATGTAGCATAGGCTTAAGGAGAATTGGAAGCACACTGGGAAATCTTTGTCAAAACGCTGACAGCCAAAATCACCTAGTCTTTTACAATGGCTAGGGACAGTGTGGTTGTCACACTCAAGGGGGCTTATTTAAGGCTTGATGGAGAGAATGATCAGTGGAAAAGATTTTACAAAGTAGAAATGCTGCCCAAGATAAAAATCATATAGGGAAGTGTTATGAATAGCGGCTTTCTCAAAACAAGTGTTATCTAAATAAATTTTTACAAAATGTAGTCAGTTTAGTGAACTTAATAGGTTAATTTACATAAATCATTGTCCGCCTTGCAAGCCAAACATTTGACTATCTCTATCTTTCCTCTGTTAATGTATAATCAGTATAAAATTTAAGGTTGAATATAGATGGGGTGAATAGGCAGCTGAAAGCATGGATAAGAACAATTGAGAATTGGTAAAAATGCTAATACCATGGAGTCTTTTTTTTTCTTTTTAAATCATTTTAAAAGGTGTTTCTGTTTCAGTTAGCCAACAGAGGCCATATTCTAGGGGACACGGATTTTCCCTATTAAGAGGATGATTAGTCCAGTAAATTACACCTTTCAGATGAAGATGATTGTTATATCTCTGCACAGGGAAGGGAGAAGGGGATAGGAGGTTCATTTCACCACAAAGTAATTATGTGGGGCCAGTGTGTTACCATTTATCATGGCAGAAAGATGACACTCACTGTTAGTCAAGGGAAGCTGCTACTCAGAGGTTCCCATCTAGATCAATACACCATGCATTTTTTTTTTCTTGGCAAAAAAAGTAATTATACAAGAGAAACTTCACATCAATAGCTTCCCTGGCTAACTTGTAGTCTACCATAGAGGCATGAGGGTAGGGTCTTGTCAGCCATCACCTAAGTCTAACCCATTAAATCCAAATTAAGCTTGTTTTACGGTTATGTTAATAATTTCTTTCCAGTGCTATTTTAAATCCCCAGTACCCGGGATTTACGTAAGAGAATGCCATTGCTTTTTGTTTCTTGCTTTTTATGGTAACAAAGCATGCCAGGTTTCTCTTGACCATACTATAAGATATGAGAGTGGCTACTGATTAACCTAGGAATATTTTCCAAGAAAAGGCAATAAATATGTGAAAAACTGTGCACTCTAAACAGAACTGAGAGTACTGCAGGAGCAGGCAGCAAGTGTCCAGTCAGGACTCTGACCTTCTCTAACTTCTAAAATTCACAAATAGTATGTGGAAACAGCATTGTTTTGAAATACATATTTAAATATTTCAATAAAAAAACTATCCCCAGACAGGGCATTAGAATATGGACAGATAGGGCTACACAGAGAGACTATGTCTCAAAAAGACAAAACAACAACAATGTATTAATTATATGTATTAATTATACATAGACATAGCATATTATATACACATACATGTATATATACATACACACATATAGATGAAAACATGTTAAAATCATCTAAAATCCATCAAATTGTCAATGTGACAACTGCTTTCTCTGAGATAGAGTTTAGTCTTATAAACCAAAATAATATATCAGCAAAGGTTAAAGGGCAAGAAAAAAATCACTACTTCAGTGAAAAAAAAATTGACATCCAATTTTCAAGCTGATTTATCAGTGGAAAGCTAAAATGGATAGGTTGCCACTACTGGGGAGCGGCCTGTCTAAGAAAGCTGTTACAAAGCCTCCCATTTTGATTTAGCCACATTAATCAATACAAACCTACACTGTTTCAATTTTTAAGACATTGATCTGCGGTAAGCTTAGTTCAGCCACATTTATCAACCATCACAAAATACTCAATATATTTTTTAACACTGGTAACAAAAATAAAGTGATAAAATTCAGGTTAATTTGCCTTGATAATTAATCATTGCTACAAAATAAAGGTTTAATCTAGTTAACTAAGAAACTGAGCTAATATTTTCACATGTTGGGAAATACTTCCTTCCATTCTCAACTCCGCTCTGAAGCATCTGCCAGGCTGTGTAATGTCTCCCGTTAAGATCACCTAATTAACTGATGCAGGGACTCTTCCTAGTTCGACAATTTGGATGAATTCCTTACAAAGGCCTTGTCTGAGTTTCTCTTCTATGAATTTTCTTTTAATTCTAATTTCTCTAAATAAATATTCATGCCAGACATATCCATTCTAACATGGAAGCAGAAAGCACTGTAGTATGGACCAGTAACCCCAGTAATACAAAGCCACAGCTCGAGGCAGTTCTATGCTGAGTGCTGTTATCAGCAGAGTAAGTGTGCATTTTTGCTGGCAAAACTTAAAATTTGAAGTATTGGTTACAAAAGGAATAAAACTTCCTTTGTTACTAAAATTAGCCATTTTCACTTTTAGTACAATATAGAGGCGTATGAATCTTTAGTTTTACAAGCATAGATATTATTATTAAGGTAGATAACAGAAATAATTACAACACTAAAATCAACTTATTATAACCCATCTCCTAAAATCAGCAAATCAGAAAGGATTCGGATTTTTCATAATCTTCCTCCAGGATTTTGTAGAAATAACAAGAAAAATAAATTTCAGTAATTCATTCATTTCACAACCATATATTCACAATTGTTATGTGTAGCTAATGGCATCTGAAAGACATTCTTTCCTTCCTCAGAGGCAATACACCACATAAGAAAAAGAACAATTAGTCTTTTATTCATGTAGCATGTGCTCATCCTTTTAGCCTCTTCATACTGCAAAATATAAAGGGTCACCCCATGGTGTTTAAATACACGAAAGAACACCGGGCATCGTAGCAGGAACCTGGAGTCCAGCACTTGTGAGGATGAGGCAGAAGGGTGGTGAGTTCAAGGTTTGATTGAGTTATGTCCTGAGAATTTGCCCCTCAATATATATATGCATGCATACATGCTATATAAAATGCATTCTGAATATTAAGATAAAAAGTACAATACAGAGATAAGGAAGAGGTAAAGATACTCATCACTCCAAATGAAGCAAGCAGCTCTTAGACTGTAGCCTAAGAAAGCACACAGGAAAAAAAATCATGAGGAAAGGAGACCACTGGTACAGGCAATGTGTCACCAGGATTTCAAAACTAATATAAGTCCCGGCTAGAACCCTGAATAAGACATGCCCCTCACATTAATCACCCAGAGATTCTATATGGCTTGTTTCTCTTTCTCTAGCACCCCATGACCTTGCTTGAACATCCAGTATTGTTAGGGGATGAATACCTATTACCTCTGTTATGATTGCAGAATAATTATTCTGTTCGGGTTCCCGTCAATTTAATTTTATAATGGAAGAATATAATAAGACAAAGAAGAGTGTAATTAAAAAACTATTTTATAAATATAAGGTAATACAAGTAAAACAATTAGCATACAAACTAGTGAGTAGAGTACAGTATATTTTATAAAGGACTAGTGTGATTAAATTCTTTTTATTATGGATTTGCAGTTCTGATTTGGTAGTACTGGAGGCAGGTCATGACCTCTCAAGATGCATTTTCTTATCTGTAAAATTGAGTTGCTACAGAACCAGGCCTAATCTTTGGCTGGGCAATCAAGATCCTCCTTGATTGAATTTGAACTCTACTTTCAGTCTTATCTTTAATTGTGACCATTCTCAAACTTCATTCTGGTTAATTTGACATAGCTCAAATACCCCTGCTGCTATGTCATTCCTTGGAACTGGAAATCTGAACTATTTCTTTATTAAGTCTGTAAGCTGGTTAATATTTCATTTCAATAACAATAATTACTGCTTTATAGTAATGTTACCATTACTAAGAATTGGCATGTTCTCATAGATTAGACAACAGAGAGCTTCCTTGGGCTGAGTTGCTTTACATAGAACAGCAGCCTACTGTATCCTATTGGGGACAGTGGTATATTAACTAGACTACAGCTAGCTAACAGCAAACACCGATAGAGGGTCAGCAAGCAAAGCTCTAAGAAAAGTGTACAGTTTAGAACGCCAGTCTACTCCAACCATCACTGTTTGAGAACTTTACAGCATAATTCCTCCCATCCGATTACTGTGCCAGTAGGAAAACGGTAAAGAGAAACTATGTGCTGATTTTGATAAGACATGACAAAATTCTACATCTATTCATTATAAAAACTTTTCACAAACTACATAGACCAAACCATAAAGGAGGACTTGTCTTTAGTATGATAAAGAAAACACATTAAAAACCAAAATTAACAAAAACCTTATAAAATATTTAAATTATTGTAAAATATTGAAACTGTCCTTGCCATCAGGACAAAGAAAGAACATCACTGTTACATCGCATGAAACAACGCGAAGTAGAGTACAGAAACAAAGTGGATGCCACTGGAAAAGGAGGAACGCCGCCTGTATTTCAGGTGATGCTGTGCTCACCAGAGCAGCTAAGAAAATGCACATACTATGACCAAACAGTGCTTAGAAGGATTACTGGATAAAGATCTAGAGATGTGACAACTGTGTTCTAGTTATCTGTCCCAAGCTCACTACTAAATTAATAAAAAAACACAATTACTACAGCTTCAAAATACATCAACACCCTAAAAAATAATCTTATGAAAAGATATACAGTATCTTCACACTGAGCGTTACCTACCATCCACAAGACAAGCGAGAGATAATTCGCACAAGTAAAGGTGTATCACACAAATACATCTGCATACCATTCTAATGAAGCTGTCAATGTTCTATAGAGCCAATGAAATTTCAATAAAACCTTCAAGACTTAAGGTCAAGAACAGCTAAGTGAGCATATGAGAACCAAAGACCTGAAAATAAGCCATGCACCAAGCTTATTTATACAGTTACAGCAATCAAGACAGTTGTGTTCAAAAATAAAAACCAGGGCTGGAGAGATGGGTCGGTAGTGGGAATACTTGCCCAACTTGCTAAATGGAGTATGGTTCCTCACACCCACAAAAGGTGGCTCAAAACAACCAATACAAAACTTGGGCTACAGGGCATCTGATGCCCTCCTCTGGCCTTTGCGGGCACTCACACTTACACGCATATGTCCCCACAAACATACATATGATTAAAACTAAAATAGACAACTGGCTCAGAGTGCTGAAAAGTTAAGTCCAGGAAGTCTAGAGACTGACACAGACACAGGCTATTAGTGTAGTGTGAACACGGATGGATGTTCTTTTCAATATATACTGCTTGGTCCGTTGGGTATCCGGCAAAGAAATAACAATACTGACTTCTGCCTCCTGCACAAGTTCTACCTAGGCCTCCAGCATAATGTCAAAGTCAAAGAACTAAGCTTTGGCAACACTTACAGAACAACTTCACAGTGTTAAAGCAAGGACATTTCTAAAAGCAAAATCACTGCCAACAAAGAAAAGGTGATATGGACTAGAGGACCTGATTATAACAAACGTGAAGGTGAACGGTGGGAGGAGACACATGAATGCGCACCTCCACTGAAGATCAGGTACTGATATAATGAATAATGAATAAAATGGACTGCTACAAATGGGTCAGAGTAACAACAGCTCAACAGAAGACTCAATAGGTGGCTGAAGAGACAGCTCAGTGATTAGGACACAAGCTCCCAGACCCACATCAGGTGGCTCACCTTCACCTTTAACTTCTGGTTCTGGGGTATCCCATTTTTGTAGCCTCCACATGGGCACTTACACTCATAAGCACATAAAGAACCACAGCCATACACACAATCAAAAAATAACAAAAATATCTTTACAAAAGTTGAGCAAAAGATTTAAACAAACATGAAACAAATGGCACTTGTCATAAGTGGTACTGGACATTTTAAAATTTCAGAAAATGGTAATATAATGCAAAGCAGAATGCAGAGATGTAGAAAAACTGAACAGTTTGAGAACTTAAGTAAAAGAGCTACACATGTCTACACCATGGCTCAATAATTCTGAGCCTAGCTGTTCTTCAAACAGAAAAGATATATAATTTTAATTTACACACATAATTTTTAGAAAATAAAACCATAAGAAACAGATATAGGAATTATCAGAGCATAAGAGCAACTTTTACTTATAATAGTAAAAATATGTGTAATAGATAAATTCAGGTACATTCACATAAAATATTTCTAAATATAGATGAATATTAAACATTCTGAAAAGCTTATGCCATATGGGTTAAAGTCACAAATATTGGACAAACAAAACAAGAGAAACAAGTTCATATTATAAGGTTCTATGCAAGAATACGAAAGTAGGTTACAAGTATGTGCTGTGAATTTAGGAAAATGGTTTCAATACTTAGCTTCCTCAAGTGCAAAGCAATGAAGCAGGAGAATGGGGGGGGTGTGGTTTTAGAGTTCTGGTAGCAGTGTCTATTCACCTAGGTGATCACACAGGGAGTGTCCATTTAGTAACTTGCTGAGGTGTTCTTTTTATAGAATGTATTTTTCTACTTTGTGCCACACTTCCATATAAAAGAGGAGAGAGTTCATGTGACTGCTGTGGGACAATGATCTTTTATCCTATCACTTGTATTATTTTTAATAAAATGCTGATTGGCCAGTAGCCAGGCGGGAAGTATAGGCGGGGCAACCAGGTAGAAAGTAGAGGCAGGGCAACGAGAATGCTGGGAAGAGGTAAGTACAGTCTGCAGTTGTGACCCAGATTCAGAGAAAGGAAGATGTGACTGCCTTGCCAAATAAGGTACTGAGTCATGTGGCTAACACAGACAAGAATTATGGGCTGATATAAGAATTAATTAATAAGAAGCCTGAGCTACTGGGCCAATCAGTTTATGATTAATATAGGCCTCTGTGTGATTTCTTTGGGACTTAACGGCTGCAGGAACTGGGCAGGACAGAAACCTCAGTCAACAATGTGACTACTTCTTTTATTGTGTGGTAGTATGTAGTTCATTTCACTGCATATTTTAAATTTAAACCCACTCACTTTACATGTTAAAATTTACCCAAAGCCAACAGAACTCCACTCATATTCTATGTCTTATACACATATGTCTAAAGGCATGTGCTTGCGTTTACATATGCGTGTGGATGTTGCATTCTTTGGTGCAAGGAGTGTGAAGGCCAGAGACAGACATCAAGATGTCTTTCTCGATTGCTTCTCCACTTCATTTCTGAAAAAGAGTTTCTCACTGAACCTGGCATTCTCTCACATGCTGGCTAGACTAGCTAGCCACCAAGACCCCAGGATCTGCCTATCAATACTTACCAGTTCCGGGGTTACAGTAACATTTTATTTTGGTGCTGGGGATCTGAATTCAGGTTCTCAGAAGGCTCTTTACTTATAGAGACTTATCACCATCCCCCCTGGACTATATTTTGTATCAGTACAGGAACTTTAGTATATTTAAGGTTGAGACTGTAAAGTAGAAAGCCAAATATACATAGAACTTATACAAAGAAATATCTGAAATTCATTTAGAATAACTGAATATTTCCAAACAGTTGACTGCACTCATATATTTTTGGTTGTGAGCCTCGCCTTTAATGGTTGAGTCATCTCTCCAGCCCAGATCAAACTTTATGCACCAAGAATTTTTATCTTCAGATTTCCCTAGCATTCTCATGTCTCTCTGTGTGTATGGGGGGGGGGTGAGAGAAAAGAAAGGGGGGAGGGGAGAGAGAAAGAGAGAATATATAAGGACTTTGTTCTTCCATAATCATGCCAGCTTGGCAAAAGAATGCTGTCAATGAAGCATGGAACCTCTGAACTGTGTGGTCACAAGAAGCAAAAGCATACTGATTTTACACATGTCTTCCCTCAGACAGAGTGATACACACATCTGCATGCTCATTCCAATACTGTGTGTATAAATTTCCTTGTCTCCCCCCCAAAAAACATCTGATGGCCATGTTTTCTCCCCCATCCTAAAGACATCCTGTAATGGAAATGTGTTTTTCTTCGAAAGATGCTGCAATGGAACTGTCTTTTGGGGGCTGCTTCTCTCCACATGACTAGTGATGGGTTTAAAAAGGCTGAGAGGACACTAGAGGAGTTCCAAGCCAGTGACTGTATTTTAAAAGAGGGTGAATTTACACAGCCCTGAATGTTCTCCCTCCATCCTTCCCTCCCTCCTCCCTCTCTCTCTGTGTGTGTAGAGGTCAAAGATGGGCCCACGAAAGGTCCCAGTGAGAACTTGACTGTTGGAAGCATTAGAACTCATGGTGAAGTTACTGTGAAGGTAGGAGTCAAAATTTATTCTAAGATAGCAGTGCACAGTAAAGCACTGTGCCAAGAAATAAAGTCAAGAAAGAAATGGAAAATTACCCTGATACAACCAGAGGACTGAATAGGTAGAATGGACAGGCATGGATCACTAGGATCTGAGCTAAGGCACAGGAGTTTAAGGACTAAGACATACTTTACTATTTCCTGGTAATTCATGTATAAAGGATTGAAGAATCTGGGATGTTTTAGATGTGAAAGTTGTAAACTGTAATATATACAAGTTAATTAGCAATATAAAAATTTAGAGCTGTAGAGTTTAGAAATTATTGCTATGTAAGAAGGGGAATTTCTGTCAGGCCCCGAATCCCAAAGGGTAACTTCTTTCCACTTTAACCTCAGCATTCAACTCTGGTTCTCCTGCCAGCCTCCCAGCTTCTATCCTGCTAGCCCCCATTCACAGGGCTGAGCTGGGCCTTCCTGCTCACAGTTTCACGCTGGTCATCAGTGATCCTCAGCTGTAGCCCATGCCCAGGGTTTTGTAATTTTCTTTAGTCAGAATGCAAAAGAAGCCACCATCAATTTGTTACCTGAGTAGAGGCTGGCTTTTTACCTCTTTGAAGAAACATAAAAGCAAAAAGCATCTCTTTGTCCCCATAGAACTGATCCTTCCTTAAAGTCAGAAGGAGACCTAAAAATGTGCCAGGAATACTGGACCTGAAAGGTCCAGTTAACTTGAGCCTGGGGACAATGATTTTGCAGCCTGCTTCTACTGGTATATCTTCTCACAATCTTACACTCCCCTTTTCATTATTCTATATAACGCAGAATCTCCCTCTCATAAGACTACCAATCCAGAAGGGAAGAAACTTTGCCTTATTCATCATGAGCCAGAGCATAAGATATCATCTCATCTCCTAGAGACTATTCCTCAGCTTTTAAGCAATTTCAAACAATTAGGGTAAAACAGAGAATTAAAAGAAGAAAAAACTAAAACACAGCACCAAAGAATTATCAATCTTTTTTGCCCAAATTATGTTATTCACACATTTGGGTTTTATGGATAATAGTTGCACTACAATTACTTTTTACTTGACATGTCAGAAGTCCTAAATAAGCAAAAATTAGTATCACAAAAATGTTGACTTTTAAATCTTAACAGTGCAGTTAAATTCCAAAAAGTTTACAATGAAAGAAGCAACATTCCGATGAAGGCTTTCATTTGAGAAAGACAGAAATTCAAGGGCAGCCACACCAACCGGCAAACATGGGACAACAACTTGATGATGCTTTAGGACTTGATTCTTTACCACAGTGCCTGCAATGGAAAGCTAATGCAGCACGGAGTGAAAGTCATCTGCTCAGCTGCTGCTATAAAACCATTAGATACTGTGAAAAATGGAGAACCCTCCTTTCCTTGTGGCATAGTCAACCAAAGGCAAAAGTAACAAAGGAACAGATAAAGCTAAACAAGATAAAGCTTGTGATTTTAATATTCAATGAATCCAAAATAAACCAAATCCTCTTTTTTATAAATGCACGCAAAAAGAAAGAAAATTTGAACATTTCAAATTCTCAAACAACAACACTTCTATTAAACAACTGCAAGCAACAGATAATAATATTAGTTTGAGTAACTACGAATCAAAAAAAAAATAAGCGAGGAAGTGAACTGGATGTGAGGATTTGTTACGTTTCCTAATTTTTCTAACAATACATTCAAGACAACTTGTTTTTAAAAATCCCAAGTTCTGTCCCTTCTTACAAAATCTAAGCATGCGAGCACTGATGTCATGTACGCAGCATCTGAACACCGATGACTGCCTGCCACTCCATGCAGATTTACAGATATAGTGACACATGTATTTGGAGAAAGTAAAGGTAAAACATGAAGATTTTTGTTTAACCATGATCAGCTTAAGTCCAGGAAGGAAAAACAAAAGTTCAAAGTCAAGAGAATGGCACTTCATGGTTTATTCTTATAGATTTTCTTTCTTTTTCAAGATTTATTTATTTGCTATTACAGTGCTCTGCCTGAAGGTATGTCTGCACACCAGAAGAGGGCACCAGATCTCATTATAGATAGTTGTGAGCTACTATGTTATTTCTAGGAATTGAACTCAGGACCTCTGAAAGAGCAGTCAAATTGAGACAGCATGGAGTTGAGATGCCTTAGAGCTAAGACATACAGATGAGATGGAATCTGAAAGTTTCTTAAATCTAAGATACTGTTGTAGGTTTAACTCATTACTAGAGAGAAATGAGCAGACACTGAATTTTAAAGCAGATATTAACTAGGCCAATACCCTCAGTAGAGGGATTCAAAAGTTTTGTACCGACTTTTTTTTAAAAGACAGGAAGATGCTCCTACAATGATTAATACTTGCAGATGAACACCTAAATACTGAAAAATGAAAACAATACCAGGTAGTGGTGGTGCATGCCTTTAATCCAGCACTTGGGAAGCACAGGCAGGTGATCTATGTGAGCTCAAGGCCAGATTGGTCTACAGAACAAGTTTCAGGACAAGCTACAAAGCTACATAGAGGAACTCTGTCAAGAAAGAAAGGAAAGAAAGAAAGAAGGAAAGAAAGAAAGGAAGGAAAGAAAGAAGAAAGAAAGCTAAAAGCTGAGGCTGAATTTATTATATCTTGACCCTGAAGCTGGCATTGTTTTACTTGGAAAACTTACAAATTAAAAGAAACTCAGGAAAGTAACTGTTACTAAATATTATAGCCATATATCCGCAAATATTATAAACTCAAAACAAGTTAATAAATGCCATTATTTTGAAGACAGAAAAAGTATGGGAACCATAAAGTAAATAATTAAAATTCCAAGCAGGACATATATCATTAAAGCTTGTGAAAATTTTTGGCATAGTTATATGGTGAGGAATTTTGGTGTGTATGTGTGTTTTATTTTGTGTTGCTGTTCTTTCCTTTTTGAGATAGGTTCTCAATCACTATGCAGCCCTGGCTGGCTTATAACTTGTTTCGTAGACCAGGGTAACCTTGAACATATAGAGATCCACCTGCCTTTGTATCCAGAGTGCTGGGATTAAAGGTAAATGTCACCACTCCTGTTGGTGGGGAATATTTCTCAATGACCAAACAAAATACTATACATATTTATTTACACTAAAAGAATAAAACAGCAAAATGCTGACATATAAATATCCTTTTAAACTTATTGTCCTTTTGTAAAGGCCATTTATTTAGTGAGGATTTTTTTTGAAAATTTACAAGTTCAAGGTAAACATTTTTAATTTTGATACAGATTAAAAGAGGCAATATAAGAAACAGAATAATGTTAAGAACTTATTTGTGAACTCAATATCAAGAGATGTGGTGATCCTCAAGGAAGCAGTGAGGTCCTGTCACTTACTACCCCTTGATCTGGACATAGGAACAAGTATTTGCCTAACTTTGACAAAGCACCACCAAGTTTACAAGAAGATGAAAATTTAAACAATGATGCATTTATCTTATTTATGTGTGAGGTTTTTTTGCTTGCACATATGAATGTGTACTGCTGGTGCCCATGGAGGTAAAAAAATAAATGGGGTCAGGTGCTCTGGAATTAGCTGGAGAAACAGTTCTTCACTTTTCTCACTCTCACACTATCTCTAAGTAGATACTATACTTTACAGTTTCCAGATAAATCATGTAAATTAGATTTCCAGGGCTTATATCAGCTTGAAAGTTGTTAAAAGGAGAAGATGATATTCTTGAGACATAACTGTCTAACCCTAAAGTAGCAAAAACTGCGCCCTTACTTAGTGATGACACACTACTGGTGCTTTCTTCTTGGACAATTTGTAAAGGCCTTGATGTCAGTGGTCTACATTTAGTAGACATAACTCTACCTGAGTTTTCTGAAGGCTTACATGATGGCAGCCTTCAGTTCTCTTAGATTTCCATTCCAACTGGGCAGTTACTAACAATGCTCACAATGGTCTTTATAGTTATGTCATACATATTTCATGATTATCTTTTTGTAAGACATTTTGTGTTTTCTCAAATGTCACCTTATATAAAACACATAGAATTATAGCTATAATGTCAAATACAAAATTCCACTGAAAAGAGGTTTTGTAACACCAAATTAAACAGTCAAAACTTACATTATTTTTAACATAGAAGAACTGGTGTGAGCCAAACATATGCGTTAATATCGTTAGTCTTGCAGCTATATCAAAGCAAAGAGCAGACTTTTTAAAAAATGCATTAAGGACTAGAGGTTGTGATGGACTCACTTGAAGGAGGGGAAACCATCACAAGTTTTCAATTTTATGACCTTTTTAAAGTTATGGACAAATTCCAATCCTAGGAATTTGAGAAAAAAAAGGAAGACACCAAAGGCTTCTGTGGCTAAGAAAGCAGTCTAATGTTTGTGACTAATTGTTTTTTCATCTGCAAATTGCTGTTCTCTGTTATATGCATCTGTGTGGTTTATGTACTTAACAGTATGTGTTATGGATTTTAAAATGACTTCTGAAAGACTGACCAAAAATTATTATCCAAATTTTTAAAAATCGATATAGTTTAGGTCAGTCAAAAGGGTCAGGGAGCCTCCAGTCCAACCCTTCACACCGAAGCAGACACCTGTGCTGAAGTCTCCATTTCCAGATCCTCCTAGACGGGTACGCTGTAGTGTGCCCTGTATTAAAGTTCTGGGAGAGGCTGCACCGGGACAGCCTTATATGCTTTGCTCTGCTTCAGTGTATTTTATGTTTCTTTTCATTTTCATCTGTATTATATTTTAAGGAAGAGAAACTTCTTTTTTTGTTGTTGTTGTTTGTGTTCCAAGACAGTGTTTCTCTGAGCAGCCCTTGCTGTCCTGAAACTCTCTCTGTAGACCAGGCTGTCCTCAAACTCACAGAGATCTGACTGCTTCTGTGTCTGGAGTGCTGGTATTAAAGGTGTGTGCCACCACCGCCTCACTGAACTTTGTGTCTTAAATTCTGGCTAAACATAGCAAAGCCCTTTTAATCTTACTCCTTGGAGTCCCTTGCATATCTCAGATCATTTCTCTTAAAAATGGAAGAATGAAAATATGTTGACATCTCCCCTTTCATCCTAAATATTGGAACTCTATGAATAATTCAAAGTCAGGACCCAATAAGCATTTCTCCTTTTCAATTTCTGAACCTCTGATAACTGATCTTCGGCAGCACTTCCTCCCCAGCCGCATCTCATCATCTGCATCACTACATGCTGGAGGGCAGTCCTAGGTTGCGGCTCTGTTCTCACAATCTACAACTTGCTGTTTCTTCTCTCCTATTGTCTCCTTGACTCTTTCAATCCTCCCTTCCATAACTATCTCAGAGGAACTACAGTCTACTGAGTGACCCCTTACTCACTGAGGAGTCTCACACCTCACATTGCTTAAGACAGGATGATTACTATACTGTTTTAACTAACCCAGGTGCTATCAATATTTCAGCAACACAACTTACATATTTATGTAGCACATTCCTAGATGAGAGTTTGACACTTTAAACTATTTGAATATTTCTAGCATAATGTTTCTTTTCATCCCTGAATAACATTATGCTAGAATAGTACTATGAGATAAACATTTTATAATATATATCTAGTGAAAATTAATCCATCTGAACTCCCAAAGAAGCTGAGTCCCTTTGTGTTTCTATAGGGATGTGTGAGGGTTGTACATACTTCATTCATATCCTTTCCAGTTCTTGTATGGTGCTGAATGCCATTACTTGCCAGCCCATCTCTGTTGCTTTCATTTGGACATTTTAATAAGTGCATAATTGAATTTTGTTTTGACTTTTTGTAGGAGCTGATACTGAGCATCCTTATGTGCTTCATGTCTATCTGCCATTTCATTTATGAGAAGTGTCTCCTCTAGGGCTTTGCTGGTTGTTTCTTCAGAAACAACCGTTTCATATCATTATATATAGAAAGTACATTCTATATTCTAGCTATAAATCCCCTGTAAACTATGGGATTTACAGTGCAGATATTCTTTCAGACGTTTAGGTTCTTTTGAGTTTTTTTCACCCACTGAAAATAGATATTTAGTTTTGATGATGGCCACTTTGTGATGGTTTTCTTTTTTTTAATATCTATTTTATTTGTATTGTGTTTGCCTGAAGAATATATGTCTGTGTACCATCTTAAAGCCTGATGCCCAATGCCAAAAGAGGGCATCAGATCCTTTGAAACTTGAGTTACAGAGTTGTGAACTGTCATGTGAGTGCTGGGAATGGAACCCAATTCTCAAGACAATATCAGCTGATGCTTGTTACTGCTGAGTTATCTTCTCCAGTCCTATGATTTCTTTTATTCTTTTATGAATCAGATCTTTAGTGACTAATCAGATTAATCATTCTACCAGATGAGATCACAAAGATTTTGGTTTCTTCTATAAGTTTTACAATTTCACATTTTACGTATAAGTTTGAGACCTATTTTGAGTTAAGTTTTATATGTGAGTGCAGAACAGGCTGCTCCAATTTTTGTAAGTCTCCACTAATAGTTCTTGGGGAAAAAGTCCATTGTGTCTTTAGCATATTGCTTTCCTAATGTCATGGTTACAACCAACCAACCCAACAGCAAAGCCCCCTTTACTCTCAAAGCTCCAGTTGCTAGGTGTTCTCTGGTGCCTGTACGATGGAACAATGTCCTCAGCATTTCTTTGAGAATGTGACTTCTGGTAACAACTTAGGTGAGAACACTTTCATTTTGCCACAATTACAGTAAGAATTTTTGCTGGATATAAAACTTTGGATTAACAAGGCCTTTTCTGAGCTCCAGGACTTTTACAAGAAAGCTATAATCTTGTGAGCTTCAGTTCCGCTAGATGGAACATATATTGTGCTTGATTATTTGTTCTTACACAGCTTCTTTCAAAATTTTCCTATCTTTGGTTTTCAAATTCATTATGGTATGTTTAGATACAGTTTTTTAATACTATTTTTTTTTCTGTGTGAAGTCTCTATACTTAAGTCTCTATGTTTCAGCCATTTTCTTAAAGTAAGTTTTCTGTACCCATTCTCTCTCTCGCTTTCTTACTCATAACTGGAATGGTAGACCTTCCGACACTGTGCCATAGATTATGAAGTCTGTTCATCCCTCTGTTCTTCAACTGTGAAAGCCCATGATCTATCTTTATGTTCCTGCTCTTTCCCCTGTCAACTCTGTTCTACTACTGAGTACACACAGCTAAGTTTTCATGTCAATGACTTCATTTCCTCTTTGAACGCCTTTTTGTGCACTCCATCTCTTTGTCGAGATCTTATTTTCGGACATTCTTTAAAAGACAATTTGCCTTTATTTCTTAAATGTTGGTTACAATGGCTGCACTGGATTCATCGACAGTTCCACATCTGCAGCGTTATTGGGTTCAGCATCTTTAGTTATGTCCATTTGAGAAATGGTGAGATTTTCCTGGCTCTGTTCACTGAGCAATTCTGGAAGGCACCAGAGAATTCTGTGGGACACAGGCTGACATTAACTTCTTTTGAAGAATTTCTCTTTGCTTTAGCTTTTTCAGTCAATTAAACCTGTCTGCCTTGCCTTAATTAATTAGGCAGCACTCCTGAAACCAGCTCAGGCTTTAAGAGCATAGGATGGGTCTGTTTGATACAGGCAGTTATGGCATGTAAGAAAAGGAAATGTAATCCTCAATACTAACAGAATAAGAAAAAATACCCCCAGCTTATATCAATAGTACCAAATCTTGAGATGCATATTTTAAAAGAAATTTTCAAATTTTAGACTATAGACAATACAGAAAAAAATGCCAACAAAATTAATTTAAATGCTAAAGTATGTTGGGTCTCGTAGTATGAATGAGTAAAAAACAAGAATTGGCATATCTATGTTAAAAGTAAACACTTTTATGTGACGGTAGATTATTATAGCGATGACATTTCTTCATATTTAATGTAGATTTGATAAGCAGAATTTAGACATGATTAGTATTCAGTTCCCACACTAAGAAAGACAGGCACAGGGCAAGCCTTTCAAACAGAGCCACCGCAGAACTCCTGCAGAGTGATGAGAGTAAGCATGGAGGAGCAGGGCTGGCAGAGTTAGAGAAAGCTAGGGAGTGCTCTGGGCAGAGGAGATGCTGGATTGACAGTTGGCAGGTTTGAACAGGATGAGCACACATTCTTATCTGTTCTGTACATAGCTTCACTGAGTAGTTGGACTTATCTTTGTCAACATAAATCAGATCCTGTTGCCCTGCAGTTCAAAGTTCCTATTATTTTCACACCTCCCAGGAACAAAGTTACACATTTTCAATATGCTATAAGGTCACAGATCATGTTGCTCATATGTTACTTCAAACTACTTCAAGCTATTATCTCCACTGTTCATTAAATACTAGAAAAATTACTCTTTTTTTCTGTTCATCTTGTTAGTGTCCAGGTCAAAGTATTAGTACTATTTGTCTCCTAAACGACTTAAATCCTACTATCTGCAGACACTCATCTAACAATCACTTCCAATTTTAGCTTAAACAAAGCTTCCTCAAATAATTCTTCCCTAATAGAACAAAAATCCTGGAGGGGCATGTCTATTTCCTGCTGCTTGTGTGTCTGTTACCATTTATTTAACATCATTTTTTTCTAATAGCCAATAAGCCCAGACTAGAGGTCAAGTTTGCTTACAACTATGCTAGCACAGACAGGAGTCAAGCTTTAATTTATTGATAAAAATGAATAAAATAATTAATATATTGGGGGTATTATTACATTAAATAGGCTCTTTTCAAGTAGCCAAAAAAAGAAACAAAGGGTACTAGATATCTTATATCAGACATTTTATACACATCAATTCATTTTACTTTTAATAAAGTAGAAACCGTTTACTCCATATTATTCATTAAACAACTTGAGGAACAGGGAAGTTATTTGTTGAAGGTTAATACAGCACACAGGAAATAAACAGTAGAGCTTCATGTTATTAATCTCAAATCTTATATGATAAAGGCCACCTCTAAAGCAAGCCAAAACACTCTGACACAAGGTAATATAGCACACAGAGATCTTCAAGAATGAATTCAATTCCAAAAACACATACTGAATTTAACTTTAGGTAAATATAAAATAATATGATTCCTTGAGGATCCGTCAAACAACCTTGCTGTTATTTGTCCCTCTCTCCTTCTGTACTGACCTTCCTCCCTCCTCCGCATTTGGAGTCCCCCGGCCCATCCCCCCTTTACATTACAGCACCTATATCCTGCTATTTCCCTCTCAAGCACCCCTTCCCAACAGGGTCCTTTTATACTTTCCTGGTTCCTGCTGTTATTCCAGGTTCTATATTCACATCTGAAGCTTTGGAGCTGAGAAGCTCTTTCTATATCTGGGTTACCTCACCCATATTTTCTTTCCAACTTTATTAATTTCATGACTTCTTTTTTTAAAAAAAAACAGATTTAGCTTTCCATTGTGTTTACTGTTCATCGTGTTTGTGATTAGTCTCTGTTCATCTGTTGAAGGACACAGGTTGTTTCCACTTCTTGGCTACTGTGAGCAGTGGCAGTGGACGGAGAGTAGGGTGTCAAGTCCTTCGGGCATATGCCAAGGGTTGGTACAGCTGGATCATATGGGAGACTGATTTTCATTTTAAAAAGATTCTCCATACTGATTTTCAGAGCAGCTGCACCAATTTTCATTCCTACCAACAATGACAAGGGCTCCTCCTTCCTCACCACCTCAGCAGCATTTTTCCCCCCACTGGTTCTTTTGTTGATTTTAGCCATTATGACTAGACTAGCATAAGATGAAATCTCAAAGTTGATTTAATTTGCATTTCCTGAATTTCAAAGAATGATAAACACTTTTTGAGATATTTCTTAACTATTTTGATTTCTTCTGAGAACTGTTTTACATCCCTAGCCCATTTTAAAAAATTAGGTCCTTTTCCTCCCTCTTTGTTTTGCTAGTTCTTTGTATACTCTGGATATTAATTTTCTATCGGATATATAGCTACAAACATACTCTTCCATTCTGCGGGTTTCTTCTTCACTTGACTGGTTGTTTCTTTAGATGTACAGAAGCTTTTTTGTTTTATGAGGTCCCAGTTATCAACAGTTGGTCTTAATTCCCAGAGAAATGGAGTCCTATGAACAAAGTCCTTTCCTAAATTAAAGTAATGTGTGCTTCTACCCATGTTTTAGTCTAGCAATTTTAGCACTTCAGTTTTCAAAATGATGCCCTTGATCCACTTGAGATAATTTTGTGTAGGGTGACATATATGGTGGGTATAATTTCATTTTTCGACATGTTGACATGGAGTTTTTTTAGGACCTTTGTTAAAAATGCTTTTTCAACATTTTCTTCAATGTATGCAAGATATGTTTAATGCTGTTTTTTTTAATCTTCACTATCAAATGACTGTAGTTATAAGTACTCATGTTTGGCTCTTTGATTTTATTCCATTGATCTACATCTTTGTTTTTGTGCCAATGTCACATTATTTTATTATTATAGCTCGAAAATATATCTTGAAGTCTAGAATGTAAATAAGAACCACAAACGAAAAAAGCCCCAGTATTAGGCACTAAAACCTTGATTTTGAATAGCTAGTCACAGGTTATTGTCAGGGTAGTTCCAACACTCCCTAGTTCAAACTTGCTAATATAGTTCCTCATGTTGTGGTGACCCCCAACCATAAAATTATTTCATTGTTTCTTCATAACTGCAATTTTGCTACTGTTATGAATCATAACGTAAATATCTGATATGTAATTCCCCCAAAGGGTCATTACCCATAGGTTGAGAACACCAACCTAAACAATATTGCTGTTACCCTTGGTTGTTTTTCAGAGACTGATGGTAAGCCCTACTGCTGAAGGCACTGTACACTTAGGGCACAGTACTCAATTTATTTAAGCTTTACCTCATGTAAAGCCTCCTTCCTGTGGTCTAGCTTCTATAGTACCAGAAAATACTATGCAACTACCAAGGGAGGGAAACAATTAATAGCTCTAACCAGCTCAATGTTGTGAACCACAACAATGACCAGCATAGCAAGGTATCTGGATAGGTGCAAGAAGTGGCACTTACATGTCTGTAATAAGCAAGAGTTGTCTCATTATACTTTAGGCCCAATCAACAGGAGAGAAATCATGCCTGGTACTAGAAACCTAGTCAGTTTCCCAGGGTTAATGAGTTAAAGAATCTTAGAATCTACTACTGCCCCTTTGCTAGACCAGCATATTTCCTAACTATATTCTAAAGTTATCCTTACATCCACAGCTAAGTGTGGTTTTCACTCCTCTTCAAAGACACTTCTCTTTGCAGTAAATGGAGATCATCATGGAAAACCATTTTTGAACACAATGCAGCGATCAATGGACTGTGAGGATTCCTGCCAAAACGGACACATCTACAATACAGCTCCTGTATCTATGTAAGAGGGACAGAAAAATTCTAAGAGCCAGAATACCAGGAAGTAGGCTTGAAATGTCCGTTTAAGCCAGACTGGAATAATGGCAGTATCAGTAGACATACTAATGGGTAAGGAGAAAAATCTCACTGGGTTTCTACAGAAAGAATCACAGGCAACTACCTAAAGACTGCTGAGAGATGGAGAATTAGCCTCCCCCAGGCATGATTCCTCTAATTGGTTATTCAATACAAAGTGGTCATCCCTGAAATCATTTACACACTAACAACAAAAATGGACTCAGCAGGTTGTATTTATATATTCATGCATATTTACACATATTATGTAATAATAACAAGGAATAAGATCCTATTAATATGAGAGTGGGGGGACATGGAAGGAGTTAAATGAGGAGGGCTGGGGAGGGCTATAGGGAGGAAAGGAAAGGGGGAAAAGTGCTATAATTCTATTTTGATTAAAACATAAAAATAAATAAATAAATGTAAAGAATATGTATTGAGCATCTGTTATATGTAGAGTACTATATATTGGGTATAGAGTTAAAAGCAAATGTCCATAATACCAGGTTAAAGAAATAAACATTTAATTTTAAGAGCCATGAAAAAGATTAAAGCTAAATTCAAGAAAGTGATGAAAGAACAGAAAGTGTGAAAATCTGATAAAAATGACCAGAGAAAGATGGCCTCAACAGACACTTGAGTCTGAAAAGACTAGAGAGGAGACAACAAACAAAGCGAGGTCAGCCTGCTATCAATGCAGGCAGAAGCCAGTGTGGATGCAGGGGGAAGCCATGAACCGTGAGGATATACATTATGACGGGAGGCCAAATACACAGCAGGGGAACCAAAGTAATCAAGGGAGCACAGAGCTTTATGACTATCAAATACAGTTAAGCATCCCAGAAAAATGAACTCTAATCAATAAATATGCCCACTCCATTTGGAAACATGCTTTTCAGTTCCCCTGAAAGATAATAAAAATTCCAATGTGCAATTAATCTTATTTGTTGCTGTATTAAAATGAGAAATGTGAGAACCAATTTACTTATATTTATAAAGTGATTCTAATTTGCAATATGTACAATATTTATATCTAATGTACAACATGCAAAAGCTGACAATTACACAAAAGCCAAATCTTCCCAAAGCATTCATTTATTATTTGCTTGTTTGTTTATTTGTATGTGCGCACACTGTGGCAATCACATGGAGGTCAGAGGACAACTTGTGTGAGTCAGTTCTCTCTTTGCACCATCTAGGTCCAGGGGTCAAATCCAAGTGTTCAGAATTATTGGGAGCTTTCCCTAACTGAGCCTTCTCATTGGCCCCAGAAGCTACATTTGTAACATCACAGGAAAGCATTCAAAAGCACCAGTTAATTTACAATATTTTGTGACATATTGAGAAATTCATGATTTCCATTGGAATGTGAGGCCATTGTTGACTGTAGTATCATACAGGCACAAAGACTTTTGATGCTTGTTGGATGGACTTTCCTCTGAACTGGTATGCCTTTCTGGAGGGAGGCTTATGGAACTTAAGACGTAACCCAAACATACTAGGCTCAAGAAGGTCCTGAAATGTGAAGGACTTTGTTACAAGCCCCTCTCACAGTTCTATGGGCAGTGACAGTTACTGGGAAGATGAGGTCTCAGATTTGGACTCTCTTTCAAGTTGTGTAGGGAGCTGCATGAGTCGTTGCCGTTGCGTTGCACTTATGTTCCTGTTAAACACCCCCAACTAACTCACATACAGTCACTAAGCTAGACTTGGGTATAATTATTTCTTTTGTCTATTGTTGGTGCCCTCTTTGCGTTTAACAGACATGAGTTTATGTCTCTTCTGAAAACGGGACAAAAATGGACAGAATCAAAGATGAGTTGGCCTAAGATGGAGATGAGACATGCAACAGTGATTGATCTGTCTGAGGGTGGCATGAGGGAAGACTTCCTGTGGGTATATGGTTGTGCACCTCCCTGACATAGCGGCACTGCATATATTCTCCTTGGAAGGTGATAAGATAGGCAGTCAAGTCTGAGCCACCTAAGAGTGGAGTATTCTTAGGGGTCTCGTGTTTCATGGAGTCTGCCTTGCAAATACAGAGCCTGATGAGATAGTGCAGTCCCTGAAAGTAACATGCATGGCTGTTATGAGGTTATTATAAATGTCAAGTACTTGGTGTTCTTTTGCTAAGACGTTAGGCTATATAGTATTACCTTACATACAAAACCACTAATATTTTCTCAAATCTTTCTTGTAAGCCCAGGACAGACTGTCAAGTCTCCTCTAACAGAATTGCTTCTCCCAGAATGTTCCACAGTAGTATCTGGTCTATATTCTGAAAATTACCACACTGTTGGAAGTTTCGTAGAAACATGTGATGGAGCTCAATAAAAGAGATACAACAAGCAAGATGACACCAGCAAATTAAACACTGTGAGGTTTTTTTTCATTAATTTTTTAAAAGAAAAGTTTGTAGAGACCAAAAAAAAAAACCTACCTTATATGCCCATAAACTTCAGAAAACAGAAATTTATGTTTCATAAATGATCAATTTTGGTTTATTTGTGATACAGCAGCATAAGCACAATTTGAGATTAAAAAAATCCTTAAATTTGAATTGAGAGTAAAAAGAAACCATTTTAAAGTAATGTGTCACTTCTCTATAGTAAGTGATTATATTTCATCACCATATAAAATCAAAGGTTAAAAATGACAAACTAATTTTTAAAAGTCCTTTAAAAAGAGAGGAACATCGTACACCTCACATTCCTGCATAAGTAAATGTTATGTCACTATCTATTACTCTAAAATAGAAATTAGTAGCATAAGAGAAAATTCAAAACATTTACTTTTTAGCCAGGCAGTGGTGGTGCACACCTTTAATCCCAGCACTCAGGAGGCAGTGGCAAGTGAATTTCTGAGTTCGAGGCCAGCCTGGTCAGTGAGTTCCAGGATAGTCAGGGCTATGTAGGAAAATTCTGTTTCATATAAACCAAAAACTAACCAACAAACAAAACAAAACGAAAAGATCATCATTTAGGGTTTCATCTAAATTATTAAAATAAAGATGTGAACTAATAGAGCCCATTTTCATATTTTTGAATTATATTTAAGTAATAAATGCGTGGCCATGGTGGAAATGGGTTTTAGTTTTCTCTTATATATGTTGTTACTCTCTTCCTCCACACCCATCCTCCTTACGCACCTGTGTGAAACAGCCCCCCAGGCACCATGCTTGTTTGTGAGGATGTTGAGAATCTTCTGCTTTAGCTGGTTTGCTGTCACGTGGTCACGGTGCTTGGCAGCACTGATGAGGTGGTCACACATCTTCTCCTCCTCTCTCCTGTCAGCAGCATACTGTGCACACTGTGACTGTGAAGGCATGCAACAAGTAAGAACACACTATGTGGAGTGGAAAAATGCTGCCCACCCTTAACCTAAAGGGAAGAATAACAATTTCCAACCGCCATTTGACATACTCTAAGACTGTTCTAAGAAAGGCAGAACCACTTTTTGAATTAGAAAACAACGTGTTCTTTTGAAAAGTATATGTAAAATATTTTGAGAAAAGTTCCATAATTAATGCTTTTCTACTTTGGGTCACTTCTTTTTAAATTGATTTTTGCTGAGCTCTACATTTTTCTCTGCCCCCTTCCATGCTTCCCCCCACCCCTTCAACTCTTTCCCAAGGTCCCCATGCTCCCAATTTACTCAGGAGATCTTGTATTTTTCTACTATCCATGTAGATTAGATCTTAGGGTTCTCACTCTTAAATCTTTTTTTTTAAATTTTTTTTCACTCTTAAATCTTATATCAGTGTCAAAATTAATCATTAAGAAGAAATAATTAAAAAGTTCACTAAACTTAAGTCTACTTTTTAAAACCAAGTTAACATGCCTCACTTAAAATAAAGATATATGATTCCGATAATTACTTTGAAAACAAAAACCTTGTCACTTGCCATATAATTTTTTGCTTCCTGAAAGACAATGTAGCATAGAAAAAAAAAATACTTAGATATTTAGCAGATGGATTTTGTTTCGTATTTTAAGCAGACTATGTTTGCTTTTTGCCCCAAATTCCGGAACTGTAAAATGAGAAGCTAAGACAACGTTTTTCCAGGTTCTCTTCTAACTCTAGTATTTAATGTTTCAAAAGGTCTCACAAGAATCATTTTTAGTCTCATCTTCCCAGGTCCATAGCCCTCAGTTGTCATATCTGCATTTCTATTTTATGATGCTACCTTTTTTTAATTTTATTTTAAATTTATTTATTTATTAAGAATTTCTGCCTCATCCCCGCAACCGCTTCCCATTTCCCTCCCCCTCCCCCGATCAAGTCCCCCTCCCTCATCTGCTCGAAGAGCAATCAGGGTTCCCTGACCTGTGGGAAGCTCAAGGACCGCCCACCTCTATCCAGGTCTAGTAAGGTGAGCATCCAAACTGCCTAGGCTCCCACAAAGCCAGTACGTGCAGTAGGATCAAAAACCCACTGCGATTCTTCTTGAATTCTCAGTATTCCTCATTGTCCGCTATGTTCAGCTAGTCCGGATTTATCCCATGCTTTTTCAGACCTAGGCCAGCTGGCCTTGGTGAGTTCCCAATAGAACATCCCCATTGTCTTAGTGTGTGGGTGCACCCCTCGTGGTCCTGATGCAAACCTCTGATGCAGAACTGAAAAGACACTTGAATTTTAGATTAGCTACTGTGAAGACTGACTCAGCCTGTGATTTTAGAGTTACATTTCAAACATCTAAGAAAATACATGTGACCAACTCCAGTTATGACCACTGTGCAAAGACCTGTTGCATAGGAGGCATGGGGACACAGTCCTGTCTGCTGACACACACTCCAGGCAAGCTTTCTCATCTGCAGAAAGAACCCATAACAATCTAAGAAGAATTAATTCATTATTCAATTTATCTTTTTGTACTGGGAATCACCAATTAGTACAAAGATCTGCTGCAATAATGTGGTTAATATTTCATTAGCGCATTGGAGGGTAAAATTAAATTTTCATTTTTCTTCCTTAACAATTATAGTATTAACTAAGGAAAAAGCCTTAACTGTGAAGTACCTAGCTCAAATTAAATACATTTCCCTTAACTGCAGAGCTCTAGGAGGGCTACAGACAACTGTCAAGCCTAGTCAAATGCCACACCATCTGCAT
Source organism: Microtus oregoni (assembly GCF_018167655.1). Lineage (NCBI taxonomy): Eukaryota > Metazoa > Chordata > Mammalia > Rodentia > Cricetidae > Microtus > Microtus oregoni. The sequence goes on along the minus strand of NW_024543069.1, from coordinate 21,804,687 downwards.
TTTTTTAAAATTTAAAATTGATACATTTAGTATACACACACACACCCTCTACACACATAAATACATACACAAATACAGACACACAGACATACACATACAAGCACATATACACACACACACATACATACAGACACAAATACAGATACATACACTCACAAGCACATAGATGTATATACACACAGATACACAAACATAGACACATACACATTCTAACATGAAGTAAACAAATGTAAGCATTTGAGCTGAAAAACCAGTGGGTATCCGTTAAGTAACAGTGACTATTTTCTCAAAGTTAGACTTCTATTGGCAGTATACACTGTGGATATGAGTCCTAAAAGTTAGACTATATTGGCAGAATACACTGTGAATATGAGTACTAAGAGCATCCAGCCTTCATGTCCACTACCTTCAGAAGCTTTCACTACTCCTCCTGCACAACCACAGGGAGACTAAGCTCACCACTACCTCAAAAAAAGAAAAAAGCAACATTGGGGTGAGTCTGAGAAAATCTTATTTCTCTACTAGGGAAGCCACAGATGCACTTAAAATACAGAGACAGAACGTTGTGATTGTTGAATAATTATTGTGGTCAGAAGAGCAACTACAAAACAATGTCTAAATATTCCTTCTGTGGGACAGTATAAACAGATGAGAAAGAAACACTGCCCTTATCTTAATTTCCTTTTGATTAAATATGTGCTAAAGGTCATAGCTAATATCTGCATGCCTGAAAATAAATTCGAAATGTTTCATAAGACAAATATTGGTCTGTTATAGTCCCACAAAACAACCTGATTTTTTTAGTATAACTATGATTGTCTCAAAATTGATTCTGCAGACAATCCAGTTAAAGTTCTAAATCTTATTTACTTCCATAGTCAAAATGCAATTAAAGATTCTTTTTTTATCTGGCGATGGATAGAGATAGAGACAGAGACCCACAGTGGAGCACCGCAGTGAGCTCCCAAGGTCCCAATGAGAAGCAGAAGGAGGGAGAACATGGGCAAGGAAGTCAGGACTGCAAGGGATGCACCCACCCACTGAGCCAGTGGGGCTGATCTATTGGGAGCTCACCAAGGCCAGCTGGACTGTGACTGAAAAAGCATGGGATAAAACCGAACTCTCTGAACATGGCAGACAATGAGGGCTGATGAGAAGCCAAGGACAATGGCACTGGGTTTTGATCCTACTTCATGTTCTGGCTTTGTGGGAGCCTATCCAGTTTGGATGTTCACCTTCCTAGACCTGGATGAAGGGGGGAGGATCTTGGACTTTCCACAGGGCAGGGAACCCTGACTGCTCTTTGGACTGGAGAGGGAGGGGGAGAGGAGTGGGGGGAGAGGGAGAGGAGTGGGAGGAGGGGGAGGGAAATGGGAGGCCGGGAGGAGGCAAACATTTTTTTTCAATAAAAATAATTAATTAATTAATTAAAAAAAGATTCTTTTTTTAAAATTCTGACAACTTATATATAAATATATTTTTCAAAAAAGAAATAATTCACTTTTTCTAGCCATCCAAAATACTACATTATATCCTGATAAATATCCAACAATTTATTGCTGAAGTGATATGAAACTTAACTTTGGCAAACTACCTGACACTATACTTTTTTATTGATGTTTCAAGCAGTTTTTTAAATACAGTATTTACAATTCCATACATGAAGTGCCTGCTATCCATCTGACCAGTCAAGGGGTGTCTGTTTGTATGAAAGTGTTTTTCTGTCTTATGCTTTTCAGTTGTCAAGGTCAGAGATCAGCAGACCTCGTCCATCAATGTGCACGACTCAGTGAGCTGCTCTACTGAGATAAAAACCCCATGGAACCTAAAATGGTTGGCTCTCTTCTCTAGCTTCACTTATTGGCATGATGCACCAAGAAAATGAACTGCTGCAGTTATTAACTCTAAGGCCACCAGGAGCCCGTGAATGCCAAACATCAGACCATCTATGTATTTCTGAAATGCACCGTTTCAAAAACTGAGTGACCTGAAATACTGAACTGCTGTATTTAAAAGAGTGAAACTAGGAGATCTGCTGAACGGCATGTGAGTCCATTCATAAACCACACAGGCATCCATGTGCACCTAGTTGGCATGCAAAGCTCTAATAGACTAAGAACAGGGCTTTTGGAATCTCAAGGTTCTAAGTGTCTGTAGAGTAGTCGAGAATAACGTCGGGCTCCCCTTCCCCATGGTGAGGACAGGACAGAGTGACACGACATTAATGTATCAGTGTTTTGATTGATACCGAGGAAGTCTCTAAAAGCACGACCTCAAATGCCTCCAGTGGCACTCCCTCTTCCAGTAAGTCACATGTCAGGTAACAAACGGGTGATGCTTGACTTAACCTTACCTCAAACTCTGCATGCTTATGCACATCCTCTGCTCTCTGTCTGTTCAAGATGAACTCAGCTTCATTAGCAACACGGACTATGTGGTCTTTCATAGCATGACACAGCAATCTGAAAGACAAATACCGATGGAATTACTATTTCCTCATGGCCTTTTTCTTTGGAGGAGTGTCCAATTATTTTACAATAATACAATTTTACTATTTCAAAAGTTATGCATAAAACTTACGTAAAGCTAGATTATAAAGGAGAGGAGAAATCTGACCATAACTGCAGCATGTTTATTAGCAAGGCAAATGATAGGCCTGAAGAACTTCTACAACTCCCACATGAGGAGAGTCTAAAGTCTCAGAACTACAATGAAACAAGGGTTTAAACAAATGCAACAGTAAGGCTCATTGCTAAGCTACTTCTTAAAAACTCAAGCTTTTCAAATGTAACAGGCAGTCAAGTGCTACTTCCTGCATCCCCGTTTTCCAGCTTCAGATTCTAACAGGCAGATCGTGTTGTGTGTTTCCATGTGTGGCATGGACCATAGACCAGCATTATGAGTCTCCCCAGCTCTTATGTGGTGATAGAGTGCTCAGCAATCTGCTTTCCACTTGCTTTCCTCAAAAGTTTCCTGTCTGTGACTCTGACACTAACTTGTTTTCTTTGAGGCAGTTCTTTCCAAAATGTTGGCACTCTTCTGCAGCAATAGTTTGACACTCCCACTTCTATTTTCTTGGTTGCGTACTCTGTAGCCTCCTGTGCTTTTGTCCCCTTTTATCTGTCTTAAATTATGTATTATCTGGGGGGGGTACTGGGGCAGAAGGCGAACTCAAAGGGACGGGTAAATGAATGGGATTAAAATACATGATGTAAAAGACACATTGAATAGATAAAAAGAAAGTTAAAAAAAAAGAAACCAACAATCAGTAAAATGAAGTACCTTGTCCTATGCCAAAATTTTAAAAACTTCTCATAACTTCACTTTTATATTTCACCTTGATTAACTAATATTTCAGAAGTAAAACCTGTACTTTTAATTACTTTAAATACTGCCAGTATTCTTTGAGTAATAATTAAACATATTTTCATTTTGTCAGCTAAAAGCAGTGAAACTTTTTTGTGTATATTTTAAAAAGATTTTAGTTTTTAAAATTATGTGTGAATAAGTGTGTCTCTGTGTATGTTCACATGATTCTGGGTACTTGTGGAGAGCAGAAGATGGCATCAGATCTTCTGGAGACGCTGTAAGCCACCTGATATAGAGCCTGGGAACCAAACCTGGTCCTTTGCAGGAGCAGGTGGTGTGCTTACCTGTCAAGCCATGTCTCCAGCTCCTCCCATGCTTATCAAACATTTCCTTTTGCAAATAGTACTTCTGATCTTCTATTAAAGAGCAAATTTACCAAGTACCTTCTTATTTGGAAAGTATGAGAGTCCGCAGCTCTCAGTCTTTCTATATTACTGAGGTCATTTTAAAAATTCAGTTTTCATGCTTATATTTATTCATTGCCAGGTTATTCCCTTCTGAGTCTGTAATCTAAAGTATTATTTTCAAGAACACAAGCTTTGGCTTTCACAGTTCAATAACAACATGAATTATTTGTCCTTGTTCAATTGTCCCAAGTTACAATTAGAATGGCATAGGTTTGAGTTGCTCTAGAATTTGTATTTATGGGGATGGTGACATGCTCAGTGCCTAAGAGCACTTGTGCTGCAATAAGGACCTGAATTTTAGAAGCCAGGCCCACCTGTGTGCACCTGTATCCCAGCACTGGGAGCCAAGATAGGTGGGTCTCTCAGTGCTCACTGGCCAGTCAACCTAACTCAAAAGGTGTCTTGGGATTCAGTAAGAGACCCTGTTCCCAAGGCAATAAGACAAAACATTAGAGACAGGCACTCCACTTCTCCCTCTTCTGCAAGCATGTATGCACGCCTACACACATGTGTGCATTACACAATACATCACAAACACTCCAACATGGAAGAAAAAACACTGGAATATGTATTTGTCAAATACCAACTCATAGTAATTTCTCCTATATTTACCACTACATTTGATATACTTATGGCAGACATGTCCTCTTCATTGGTAACCACAGAAAAGCCAAAGAAGAAACTATTACATATCCCTGACATTTGTAAAAAGTTGATGAAATCTAATTTTTAAAGTTATGTATTGTTAAGAGGCCTGCATAGCCAATATTTTTCTAATTTATCAAAGTTGAATTTCATTGACCTATTTTACTATTTTCCCAACAAATTAGCTGCAGAATCTGCATGGCACCTTTCACTAAGAAAGCTGAGTGAATGGATCCTTTATTTCAGAGCTGTAATATAAAATCTCAGTTGCTCTGAATTTGTGTTTAACCATGTTGGAAAATTTTGCTACAACCTGTTTGGCTCTGCTTTGAAATAAACACACTTACTCTGTGATGAGGATTGGTCTGTATAACTAGGCATTGCTCATGGAGGATTCACGGAAATGTTACCAGTAGTATGAGTTCAAACGAAGACCCTGTGACATAAAGCCGCATCGCTGCAGAGGGACAGACAGACACTCTATGGTGATGCTGTCCTGGCACAGCACAAATGATCAAAAGAGGACCTGGGAAAAGTGGTTGCTGTATAATTAGGAAGACCTGAGTTTGGAACTACACACCCACATAAAGCCAGGTGAGGTGGCACACATCTATTATCTCAGCATGGGGGAGGCAGAGAAAGGAAACCCGGGGGCTTCACTGGTAAGATTGTATACCAACAGATGAGCTCCAGGATCAGTGATGGACTCTCTCAGAGAGTAAGATGGAATATCATAGAGGATGACCTCTAGCCTTTGGGGGTACATACACTACATACATGCACACACAAACATACATACATAGGGGACTGGAGAGAACTACAAAGTTAAAACACTAACTTGATGAAGTTATTGGTTTAGTTTGTAGATGAAAATGCTTCAAGAGAGGGATGTGAATTGTGAGCACTTAACTCAGTGCCTCTGCTGAGCACATGCTAAATGTTGAAGCAAGGTGAAAGAAAACTAATATGTGCACATTACTGTGGATTACAAAACTAAAATAGGCTAAGAGAAGATAGCAGGAATGAAGGACTCCTGATCCAGCTGGCTATGAGGTCTCATTCCTAGGAGCAGAGCAGTGGAATGACAAAGTGCAGAGATGAGTGAGTGTTGTGTTGTAACTAAACACTGGCCTCAGACACAACACAGAGAAACACCAATTATCTGGAATTCTGTCTAGTGTCCCCAACCTGTTTCTTACTCATGCTGAGGAGATGAAAACTATTCACCACAGTAGCTCACAACTTTTCACCCTACTTCATTCCCTCTACCTACCGCCGCACAGAGGATAAGAAACATTGCTAGGATGAGGGCTGATAAGAAGTCAAGGACAATGGCACTGGGTTTTGATCCTACTTCATGTTCTGGCTTTGTGGGAGCCTAGCCAGTTTGGATGTTCACCTTCCGAGAACTGGACGGAGGGGGGAGGACCTTGGACTTTCCACAGGGCAGGGAACCCTGACTGCTCTTCGGACTGGAGAGGGAGGGAGAGGGGAGTGGGGGGAGGGGGAGAGGAGTGGGATGAGTGGGAGGGAAATGGGAGGCTGAGAGAAGACGGAAATTTTTTTTTCAATAAAAAAAAAAAGAAGAAACATTGCTAGGGGAAAGGTCCAGGCCCCCGCCCCCTACTATATCTAGATTGAGAAAGGTATCCATCCAAAGATAATGGGTTCACAGCAAACAACTACAAGCAGTAGGGATAAATCCTGGTGCCACTGCCAGTGGCCCTGCAGTCTGCCCCAGCCATACAATTGTCATCCACATTCAGAGGGACTAGTTTGGACCTATGTTGGCTTCTTCCCTGTCTGGCTAAAGTCGGTGAGCTCCCATTAGCTCATGTAGTCTTCTAAGCACTAACATACATACCTTTCTCTTTGAAGTTTCCTATCTTAGACACTTAAATGGAACCAAATAAACACAGACTCTTCTTCTAGCTTCTTTCAGACAGTGTATTTTTAGGCCCATCTACATACAGCATTTGTGAGTACATCACTCCTTTTAAAGAGCCCAATGACATTCTGTTCTTTGCATATGGCACACTCTCCTTAGGCATTTATCAGGTCATAGACACACGGGTTGTTTGTAGTTTGAGCTATTGTAAACATTTGTGTTCCATTCAATAAGGTTATTCATGCATAAAGGTAAAACTTGTGGTCTTATTGTAAGTCTATATTTAAATTCTGAAGAGTTCTTTCCACAGTGGGTGATCCTTTTAGATTCCTGAGCCACTAAGGGCATTTTTGTGACAATCCCCACAATTTTAAGGTGGATGGATACTCAGTGCACCCTGATCCATATTTCTACAATGACTTCTGATGTGACCATTTTTTTAAAAAAAAATTTCCCACAAATCATTTACAAATCTTCTTTGGAAAAAAATACCTGTATCAAACCCTTCGTCCATTGTTAAATTGGAACCATTACACATTTTGCCTTTGGGTTACAGGTCCTTCATATATACTATTAAGTCACTATCATACATGTTAGTGAGAAGTGTTGTTCTAACCCCATCATTCTCTTAATTTCTTGGTAAGGGATGACCTTCAGAAAACACAAGAGTTTGGTTTCTGGCAACTATTGCTCAATGTATCTTTCTTTGGTTGGGCTTTAGCATCAAACCTAGGTAAGTTACTGCCAAGTTTAAACTCATACAGACTGTTGAAGATTCCTTATCTTATTAAATTCTTTTTCAGTTTTTTATTTATTATGTATGTGTATGAGTGTTTTATCTGCATGCATGTCTGTGTACCATGTGAATTCAGTGCCCTCAAAGGTCAAAAAAGGGAGTCCGATCCTCTGGAACTGGAGTTGTACATGGTGTCAGTTGCTATGTGGGTGCTGGGAACCAAACTTGGGTTCTCTGCAGGAATAGCCAATGTTTTTAATCACTGAGCCATCTCTACAGCTCCATTACTTTAGTTTTTTGTGTGTATGTGTGCACACATGCATGCACGTGTGTTTCTATATTTTGAAGAACTTAAGATAATGAAATTATTCTTAATACTGTTTTACAAAACTGTTGTGAAAACAGTAGGTGCTCTTTTACGACATGTTAGTTAGGTGTAACCTTAGAATATTGGTTTAGAACAGTTGTTTTCAAGGTACATTCTACTAGCAGTAAAACATTAAAAGCAGAGCATCTATTAAAATCCTCTTTATACAACAAATGTTATAGCAAACAAAATTCTGCTAAAAACAGGCCACGAAACCTTTTGCATTCTCTAAATCTTATTTTTTAAAAAGTTGATAGTTATTCAAGATTCTATGTCCTGTCAAGAAATATTCATTATAACTACCCCTGTTCTGCTTTAATTCTCAGCTAAATAACCAAGATGTTTGTTGGGTTAATTTCTGTGAGTCCATTACCAGACTGGATGCTAGTGTCTAGGAGAAGGAGCTAATGTTAGGTCTAAAAAAGTCTGAGAGGAAATGGCACAGTGATTGTAAACTGTAACAATAAAAGTTCAAGATCAGAGACATGGCAGGGCTACAGAGGACGCTTGGTTTGTGTCATTCTATCCCACTTAACTTTTAATATTAATAAGAGTGGGAAAACATGGGTCAATGGCATAAAAGGCAAAGTTGGATCAAAATATAAAAGCCAATAAGCATAACAGTACAACTAGCCACAATATAATACAAGGATATAAGAACGACATGCATGTGTTTCCTTGGTGATGTTTCCAAGCTATTCTGTGTTCCTATGATCACATGATTTCTTTCTGAAGGGGAAGATGGTTGCTACTGTGTGTTGTAAACATGTAAATGAGTTTCTGAGGGGCATGAGTCTCTCTACAGACCTGCTTTACTTGAGTTCACACAGGATACTAGTTCTAGAGAAACAACTTCGCTTGTGGATGGATTGCCAGTGGCAGTGAGTGGAGCCGGAGCCATGCTTCCACAGGTGAGGGAGCTTCTAATCAGGAGCTGTCAACACAAATGCTGGTCCCCAACTGCAGCTCTCAGTAAATCTAATTTCTTATTGTCCAGTCTACCAGTACAAGTTTTAAGAACTAGACAAATCCTAGTTACATGATGATTTAATCCTACCTAAAATACTTTTCTTTTGCAAAAGATGACAGGTGGTGTCATTGCTTTTACCTTTTCACTGATGACAAAGTAGCCCAACAGCCTACAAAGCACATACATATACATGTGTAGGTGTTTGGCATAAAATATGCCACAGACAATGAGGCAATACTCACTCCACCATATTGGTAACACAGAAGATATCTGCTCTTGGGTGAGCTGTGTGTGAGGTACTCAATTTTACTCCACTTCTTTCAAACCCTATCTGGATATCACTTACATATATACTAACAATAAAACTGTACTGGTTGGTCTGTGTGTCAACTTGACACAAGCTAGAGTCATTAGAAGAAGGAGCCTCAGCTGAGGAAATGCGAGCCCGCTGTAAGGCATTTTCTCATTTAGTGACAATGAGAGAGGCCCCAGCCCACGGTGAGAAGTGTCATTCCTGGGCTATTGGTCCTGGGTTCTATAAAAAGGTGGGCTGAGCAAGCCATGGGAAGCAAACCAGTAAGCAGGTCCCCTCTATGGCCTCTGTATCAGTTACTGCCTCCGGGATCTTGCTCTATTTGAGTTCCTGTCCTGTCTTTTTTCAGTGATGGAGAGAGTATTGAAGTGTAAGCCAAATAAACTCTTTTTTAAAATATTTATTTATTTATTATGTATGCAATGTTCTGTCTGTGTGAATGCCTTCAGGCCAGAAGAGGGCACCAGACCTCATTACAGATGGTTGTGAGCCACCATGTGGTTGCTGGTAATTGAACTCAGGACCGTTGGAAGAGCAGGCAATGCTCCTAACCGCTGACCCATCTCTCCAGCCCCCAAATAAACTCTTTCCTCCCCAACTTGCTCTTTGGTCATGGTGTTTCACTGCAGCAATAGAAACCCTACGACAAAAAGCAAGTGAAATTTCCTGAGTTCTTAATATTTGTCAGGAACATGGAGAACTGATTACAGACCACACTGATTGCCTTGCATAAATAATTTGATCCCTACACCTCATTTGTTATCTTATTAGAGGGACACAAATAGCTTTTTATTTACATAAGAAACAAGTGTTTGTTTGACTTTTTAGGAGATCATCATTCCAGGTTAGCATTTAACAGCTTTCAGAGTGAAGAAAGATTGGAAAAGCAGAACCAAACTTCTATTTTAACTTACTACAAGTTTGTTTTGTGTTGGTAAATACACTATAGGCAGGACACTGGGGTACAGTATATGCCTGGTTCAGTGTCAAGCAGGAGGTAAGGCCATATAAGTACAGGCTAGCTACATAGTTTTCACGTTATATGTAATTAAGTGTAGATTAAAATTTGTGTATTATTTTATTTATTTAGTGTGTATGTACATGCACACATGCGCACACACATACACACACACACTTACGCACTCATTCACACTTGAGCTGTTTGCTGGTGCTTGCATTTGGATGTCAGGGGATAAGTCTAGGGAGCTCAGTGTATTCTGAGAGTTGAACTTAAGTCCTCAGGGTTACACAGCCAGTGCTTTTACCTACTAAGCCACCTTCCCCTAACTTCTTTCATACAGATATAACTTAAATATAGTAAAAATAACTTATTTTAAAAGGAACATTTGATAAATAGTCAAATAAACTTTTTCATATAAACTGCCATATGTAGCACCAGTTGCCCAGTTCCTATTTCTATAATTTTTGTCTTTCATTGATAGTAACATAAGTGGGAAATATTTTCACTTGCTGATTGTGGACTCCATTTTGTTGCTGTAGTATTACTTGGTTATGACACACTTTTTCATTGATATCTGATTATTTTCAATGTTGTCTGAAATGAATAAAACTTCTGTGAACATTCACCCACACATTTTAACAGTAACTTTTCATTTTGTTGGACTTATACCCAGGCTTAGGATAACTGGGTCATAAAGGAAGTGTATGTTTGATCTGCTAAGATTCTAACTCAATAAGCAGTCCTCCAGGTGGAGGGACATTCAGCATGCCTACATATGGTATATAGCTCTACTGCACTTTTTCAAAGTAGTTCAAAACTGAATTTCTATAATAAAAAAGATTTTGTACATCTTTTCAAATGGTGCCTGACTATTTATATACCAATTTCAATGGTGTTTGAATGTTTTGCGCAATCCAAATTATTTTTTATTTATCATCTTTTAATGATTACTCTAGTGAGGGTCTGACTGCATACTTTATAATACACAAAGGAAGTCAAATATCCTGCAGCCCAAGGAGTTCTGTTATTTATATCCACTAAGTCTGAAATTCTTGTTTCTTTCCTATTTCTGGCATCATTTTGTTGGGGAATATTATTTTAAGTTGTGTGAATTTGTTTATGCTGCATTTGTTTAACTCTGTGAACGCTGTGATTTTTTTTGCCTGTCTAAAACACCTGATGGTCTAATAAATAGCAAGGCAGGTGAGGCTGGCAGGCAGAGAATAAATAGAAGGAGAAATGAGAAGGAGGGAGAGGAATGAGAGAAAGAGGAGAGGAGGACATCAGGGGCCAGACACCAAGCTATACAGCAAGCCACGGAAAAAGAAGTAATGAAAGGTAAACAGAAAAAGGAAAACATGAGAGCCCAGAGGCAAAAGGTAGTCATAATAATTTAAGAAAAGTTGGAAAGAAACAAGCCAAGTAAAATCTGGGTATTCATAACTAAGAATAACCCTCTGTGTGTGATTTATTTGGGAGGTGAGTGGTGAGCCCCTCGAAAAAGCCAAAAGAGCACAATCAACCAAACACATTATGAACAATAAACTCAATTAAAGGATGTTTACACAGTATTATTTTTTCTATATAATTTAAAATCATATTTGAGTTAAGGAATTATCAACTATATAATGCTCATTAATTTGTCTATACCCAAATTCCAAATTTTATAAACTGTGGCATCTTATGGCCATTTCTTTTTGTTCTGTCACTATTTTATTTCACACACATATACATTTATGTATGCACATACATACATAAATATACACATACACACATCATCTTCCTCATCTCCCCTTTTCATGAAGGATCATACATCCTGACTTTCTTTATAAAAGGAACTATTCAACAAATTATTGCCCTTTCAGCTTATGTAGTCATCTGTAAAAGGTGGAAAATTCTGTGTGTGAGAATTAACTATAGAAATGAATGTGAGCAGCCCACTGGCCCATGCAAAATGAGGTGTTGGTATACTTAACTAGCTCTACATTGTCCCTACAAGCCTTGTGCCCATCTGACACCTCTTCTAGTAAAATGCTGTGACCCACATCAAAGAAATGCCTGAGCAGACTGAAGATGAGCATATCCATCAGTGTCAGAGATGCACAAACCATGCTGGTTTAAAGGCTGGGAGCTTTCCATCTGGCTTGGCCAGTCTAGGAGTTGGATACCAGGAAGAGCAACTAAAGGAACACTGCAGTTCTTATAGGTTGTATTTGTGTAAGTAGCCCAGTGAACTGAGGACATGGACTTCCACAGGGACCAGAGACAAATCTTACATGCCCAAGGACTATTCAAGTTTGACTCTTCATGCCTCAAGCAGCACTGAACAATCTCTCATCAACCTTCCAAATCCAAGGAATAAGGTGATAAAGGGCCTACATAGTAAAGTGGTGCAGCTGAAGACCCGGAGCCTGACTGCCTCTCTGGCTTGTAAGATACAAAGTCTCCCACTCTCTCACTGATCTTTCTACTACTGTACACAATACTACTGCAATCTGGCATGTAGCCTTTACCATTGCAGAATAACACTGCCATCTACAAACTTCACATTCAGGAACTTCTCAATTCAATTGGGGAACAACTTAGAATATTTAAAGCACATTTATGATTATGTCTTGGGCTACAGTTGTAGCAGTCTTTTCAGGCTTGGCCTGCCAGAATTCTCAAAATCAACCTAGTTATAGTCTATCGTAGTTCTTTTGCTCTTCCAAGGAAATTTTTAAGTCAGCTTGTCAATCTCTACAAAAAACAATATAAAGCAACATCATTATCAACAACCCAAAATATCTAACAAGTACGTTAGGCCTGAGTTATCAGTTTAGAAAAATCCATGGGCAGAGCAGAGTTGTGCATTTATTGAATTTTTAGTTTTTATAAAATATATTGTAATTTTTGTATACATTAGAAGGATATTTCTAAGCAATTCACTTTACTTTTGATTTGATCCTTTTATGAGCATGCTATCATAATAGTATTTGAGTGCTGATCTTGTACCCTATTTTCGTGATTCATTTAGTAGTTTGAGTACCTTGTTTGGCCATCTTGGGATGCCTCTTTAAATGAACTAGCTAAGACCTCTGGTCAAACGCCCAAAAGAGAAAAAAATCTTTGCCTTGCTTGGGCTCTGCAGGAGAAATGTGTAGTCTGTCTCCACTAGTCAAGGTGTTGGCTGTGCTTCTGTACCCATCACTACATTCAGGAAGTTCAGTTGCAGTCCTAATTCAAGAATGAGCACCACGACTCCAAACTGGACTGCATCTCTGAGAACGCTCACACACAGGTGTTGTCTTTTAGTCTGTGCATGTGGAGCCTCACATAAAAGTTTTGAATGTCACACCAACTCTACATTTTTGACTAAAAGCTTTCTTGTAGAATTATTTGCACAGCTTTCTGGATATGCTATACAAGTCCATATAACAATGATACACATGTTTATAATTGGCACTGATAGGAAGTTTCATTTTTTGAAATGCCGTTTGATGCTGATGTAAAGGATAGGTGATTCATAAAATGAGCTGTGAAGCATTTTGTATTTCTGGAATGTTTGAAGCATAAAATTGTTATTTTTATTCATTAAATATTTAGATACTTTATTAACATACATTCTGCTCTTTAGGAAGAGAAATTCACTGCTTTTCTTTCATTATGCTACAAATAGAGAAGTATAGATAATGGTATAATTTATTGTATTGATGTCTTCTTTATAAATAATGCTTTTAAGAAAAAAAATTGTAAAAGTTACACATGCTTAAAAACATACATAAATTTAATAAACCCCTATTATCACTAGCAGTAAGTAAATTACTAGTCAGCACTCAAGTCATGAAAACAGGCATGGATAACTAATATAAACCACAGAGATAACGGTCCAATCTTGGTCTTGTCTGCATTTGCTACTTATGAAGAGGAAGTAAACACCAGAGCCATTTATCTTTCTGTAATCTTCACCTCTGCCTGTATGGTTCTGAGTCCTTTCCTAAAAGAAGTGGTCTGTAGTCACAACTCATGACACCACTGGAGTTATAAAATGATGATTTTGCACTTAGCAATATCCTGAGTAGGGTATCCTTGAATGGGTTAATTTTTCTTCAGGTTAAATCCAAATTTCTCAATTCTAAGTTAGTTGGACAGAAGAAATACATGCAAAATCATTTCTTTCCATGCCAAAACTAAAGAAGTAAGATGTGGGCTCTCTAAATTTTCATTGAGGCTGTGTCTTTAATGCTGTGTGTGTAACAGGTGCTGAGACTTTCAGGACTGCTGGTGTGTATGTTACGTTATATTAATAGTTCGTAAACAATAAAACCTTTTTCTTAGTCTTTTCCCAGATGGGTAAAGGATTGTTATAAAGAAGTAATGGTGTCTTTTAAATAGCGTGTACAATTGAGGAAAATCAACTTTGTGCTCTCTGAGTACCAACACATGAACCACTCAATTTACAACTTGGTTATTCTGTTTCCCTGGCACATGGAGGAAAGCTCAGAGTCCTGGCACATGGAGGAAAGCTCAGAGTCCTGGCACATGGAGGAAAGCTCAGAGTCCTGGCACATGGAGGAAAGCTCAGAGTCCTGGCACATGGAGGAAAGCTCAGAGTCCTGGCACATGGAGGAAAGCTCAGAGCCCTGGCACATGGAGGAAAGCTCAGAGTCCTGGCACATGGAGGAAAGCTCAGAGCCCTGGCACATGGAGGAAAGCTCAGAGTCCTGGCACATGGAGGAAAGCTCAGAGCCCTGGCACATGGAGGAAAGCTCAGAGTCCTGGCACATGGAGGAAAGCTCAGAGCCCTGGCACATGGAGGAAAGCTCAGAGCCCTGGCACATGGAGGAAAGCTCAGAGTCCTGGCACATGGAGGAAAGCTCAGAGCCCTGGCACATGGAGGAAAGCTCAGAGCCCTGGCACATGGAGGAAAGCTCAGAGTCCTGGCACATGGAGGAAAGCTCAGAGCCCTGGCACATGGAGGAAAGCTCAGAGCCCTGGCACATGGAGGAAAGCTCAGAGTCCTGGCACATGGAGGAAAGCTCAGAGTCCTGGCACATGGAGGAAAGCTCAGAGCCCTGGCGCATGGAGGAAAGCTCAGAGTCCTGGCACATGGAGGAAAGCTCAGAGCCCTGGCACATGGAGGAAAGCTCAGAGCCCTGGCACATGGAGGAAAGCTCAGAGCCCTGGCACATGGAGGAAAGCTCAGAGCCCTGGCACATGGAGGAAAGCTCAGAGCCCTGGCACATGGAGGAAAGCTCAGAGCCCTGGCACATGGAGGAAAGCTCAGAGCCCTGGCACATGGAGGAAAGCTCAGAGCCCTGGCACATGGAGGAAAGCTCAGAGTCCTGGCACATGGAGGAAAGCTCAGAGCCCTGGCACATGGAGGAAAGCTCAGAGTCCTGGCACATGGAGGAAAGCTCAGAGCCCTGGCACATGGAGGAAAGCTCAGAGCCCTGGCACATGGAGGAAAGCTCAGAGCCCTGGCACATGGAGGAAAGCTCAGAGCCCTGGCACATGGAGGAAAGCTCAGAGCCCTGGCACATGGAGGAAAGCTCAGAGCCCTGGCACAAAGAGGAAAGCTCAGAGCCCTGGCACATGGAGGAAAGCTCAGAGCCCTGGCACATGGAGGAAAGCTCAGAGCCCTGGCACATGGAGGAAAGCTCAGAGCCCTGGCACATGGAGGAAAGCTCAGAGCCCTGGCACATGGAGGAAAGCTCAGAGCCCTGGCACATGGAGGAGAGCTCAGAGCCCTGGCACATGGAGGAAAGCTCAGAGCCCTGGCACATGGAGGAAAGCTCAGAGCCCTGGCACATGGAGGAAAGCTCAGAGCCCTGGCACATGGAGGAAAGCTCAGAGTCCTGGCACATGGAGGAAAGCTCAGAGTCCTGGCACATGGAGGAAAGCTCAGAGCCCTGGCACATGGAGGAAAGCTCAGAGTCCTGGCACATGGAGGAAAGCTCAGAGCCCTGGCACATGGAGGAAAGCTCAGAGCCCTGGCACATGGAGGAAAGCTCAGAGCCCTGGCACATGGAGGAAAGCTCAGAGCCCTGGCACATGGAGGAAAGCTCAGAGTCCTGGCACATGGAGGAAAGCTCAGAGCCCTGGCACATGGAGGAAAGCTCAGAGCCCTGGCACATGGAGGAAAGCTCAGAGCCCTGGCACATGGAGGAAAGCTCAGAGCCCTGGCACATGGAGGAAAGCTCAGAGTCCTGGCACATGGAGGAAAGCTCAGAGTCCTGGCACATGGAGGAAAGCTCAGAGCCCTGGCACATGGAGGAAAGCTCAGAGCCCTGGCACATGGAGGAAAGCTCAGAGCCCTGGCACATGGAGGAAAGCTCAGAGCCCTGGCACATGGAGGAAAGCTCAGAGTCCTGGCACATGGAGGAAAGCTCAGAGTCCTGGCACATGGAGGAAAGCTCAGAGCCCTGGCACATGGAGGAAAGCTCAGAGCCCTGGCACATGGAGGAAAGCTCAGAGCCCTGGCACATGGAGGAAAGCTCAGAGTCCTGGCACATGGAGGAAAGCTCAGAGCCCTGGCACATGGAGGAAAGCTCAGAGTCCTGGCACATGGAGGAAAGCTCAGAGCCCTGGCACATGGAGGAAAGCTCAGAGTCCTGGCACATGGAGGAAAGCTCAGAGCCCTGGCACATGGAGGAAAGCTCAGAGCCCTGGCACATGGAGGAAAGCTCAGAGCCCTGGCACATGGAGGAAAGCTCAGAGCCCTGGCACATGGAGGAAAGCTCAGAGCCCTGGCACATGGAGGAAAGCTCAGAGTCCTGGCACATGGAGGAAAGCTCAGAGCCCTGACACATGGAGGAAAGCTCAGAGCCCTGGCACATGGAGGAAAGCTCAGAGCCCTGGCACATGGAGGAAAGCTCAGAGCCCTGGCACATGGAGGAAAGCTCAGAGCCCTGGCACATGGAGGAAAGCTCAGAGCCCTGGCACATGGAGGAAAGCTCAGAGCCCTGGCACATGGAGGAAAGCTCAGAGCCCTGGCACATGGAGGAAAGCTCAGAGCCCTGGCACATGGAGGAAAGCTCAGAGCCCTGGCACATGGAGGAAAGCTCAGAGCCCTGGCACATGGAGGAAAGCTCAGAGCCCTGGCACATGGAGGAAAGCTCAGAGCCCTGGCACATGGAGGAAAGCTCAGAGCCCTGGCACATGGAGGAAAGCTCAGAGCCCTGGCACATGGAGGAAAGCTCAGAGTCCTGGCACATGGAGGAAAGCTCAGAGTCCTGGCACATGGAGGAAAGCTCAGAGTCCTGGCACATGGAGGAAAGCTCAGAGCCCTGGCACATGGAGGAAAGCTCAGAGCCCTGGCACATGGAGGAAAGCTCAGAGCCCTGGCACATGGAGGAAAGCTCAGAGCCCTGGCACATGGAGGAAAGCTCAGAGTCCTGGCACATGGAGGAAAGCTCAGAGTCCTGGCACATGGAGGAAAGCTCAGAGCCCTGGCACATGGAGGAAAGCTCAGAGCCCTGGCACATGGAGGAAAGCTCAGAGCCCTGGCACATGGAGGAAAGCTCAGAGCCCTGGCACATGGAGGAAAGCTCAGAGCCCTGGCACATGGAGGAAAGCTCAGAGCCCTGGCACATGGAGGAAAGCTCAGAGTCCTGGCACATGGAGGAAAGCTCAGAGCCCTGGCACATGGAGGAAAGCTCAGAGTCCTGGCACATGGAGGAAAGCTCAGAGCCCTGGCACATGGAGGAAAACTCAGAGCCCTGGCACATGGAGGAAAGCTCAGAGTCCTGGCACATGGAGGAAAGCTCAGAGTCCTGGCACATGGAGGAAAGCTCAGAGCCCTGGCACATGGAGGAAAGCTCAGAGCCCTGGCACATGGAGGAAAGCTCAGAGCCCTGGCACATGGAGGAAAGCTCAGAGCCCTGGCACATGGAGGAAAGCTCAGAGTCCTGGCACATGGAGGAAAGCTCAGAGCCCTGGCACATGGAGGAAAGCTCAGAGCCCTGGCACATGGAGGAAAGCTCAGAGCCCTTGCACATGGAGGAAAGCTCAGAGTCCTGGCACATGGAGGAAAGCTCAGAGCCCTGGCACATGGAGGAAAGCTCAGAGCCCTGGCACATGGAGGAAAGCTCAGAGCCCTGGCACATGGAGGAAAGCTCAGAGCCCTGGCACATGGAGGAAAGCTCAGAGCCCTGGCACATGGAGGAAAGCTCAGAGCCCTGGCACATGGAGGAAAGCTCAGAGCCCTGGCACATGGAGGAAAGCTCAGAGCCCTGGCACATGGAGGAAAGCTCAGAGCCCTGGCACATGGAGGAAAGCTCAGAGCCCTGGCACATGGAGGAAAGCTCAGAGCCCTGGCACATGGAGGAAAGCTCAGAGCCCTGGCACATGGAGGAAAGCTCAGAGCCCTGGCACATGGAGGAAAGCTCAGAGTCCTGGCACATGGAGGAAAGCTCAGAGCCCTGGCACATGGAGGAAAGCTCAGAGCCCTGGCACATGGAGGAAAGCTCAGAGCCCTGGCACATGGAGGAAAGCTCAGAGCCCTGGCACATGGAGGAAAGCTCAGAGCCCTGGCACATGGAGGAAAGCTCAGAGCCCTGGCACATGGAGGAAAGCTCAGAGCCCTGGCACATGGAGGAAAGCTCAGAGCCCTGGCACATGGAGGAAAGCTCAGAGCCCTGGCACATGGAGGAAAGCTCAGAGCCCTGGCACATGGAGGAAAGCTCAGAGCCCTGGCACATGGAGGAAAGCTCAGAGCCCTGGCACATGGCGGAAAGCTCAGAGCCCTGGCACATGGAGGAAAGCTCAGAGCCCTGGCACATGGAGGAAAGCTCAGAGCCCTGGCACATGGAGGAAAGCTCAGAGCCCTGGCACAAAGAGGAAAGCTCAGAGCCCTGGCACATGGAGGAAAGCTCAGAGCCCTGGCACAAAGAGGAAAGCTCAGAGCCCTGGCACACAATGAGGACGGTTTAGACAGAATTACATTTAAAAATTTTCTCTGGAAAGTTAAAAATATCTAAATACAAGTATATCTGGAGAAATATTTTAAATATTGTTAAAATATAATTCAAATAAGATTGACGATCACTGTGACTAGAATATGTTTCCTGAAATTCATGAGCTTGAATCTTAACCCCAATGGAACAGTCTTAAAAGTGGGGGCTTTAAGAGGTTAATAGGTTTTCAAAACTGTGGCTTCATGACGGGTTAATGTTAATGGAAGAGTAAGTTTTGTTACAAAACTAAGAACATCCCTTTCCTTGCTTTCTCTCACCCTGTCTTTACATTTTACTGTTGGGAGCATGTGACAAAAAGGACCTAGCCAGATGCTGGAGCCTTGATTCCCAGCACTAAAAACCATGGAACAATAATTTTTTTGCTTATAAACAAGGCAGCTTCCAGTGTTCTGTTATAATAACATAAAGCAAATTAGCACAAGTAAACGTGAATTGCATTTCCATAATATGTGAAATTTAATCTTTATTAAATGGGACTTACTTTAGCTTTGAATAAACATACTTTGTAAACATTCTCTAAAATGTTCAAGTCAAAACCAGAACTACACAGTAAAGCACAAGACAGTTTTTACTCATTTATTTATAAAACTCAGCACTTAATATTACACACATACACATACACACATAGAGAATAAGAAGAAAAATGTCTAATTTAGTCTCCAGATGAAACAATACAGAGAAAAACTTCTATTTTCAAATTTCCAGAGATTCATGGTTAAAAACTAAACGAAAACATAAGTTCCAAAGAAATGGTTCAGAGATTATAGCTTTGGAAATTGCTGGTATGTGTATGTGTGTGTGTGTGTGTGTGTGTGTGACTGAGTGTGAGTGACTAAATGTGTCTGTTGGAGAAATAAATTCAAACAAAACTTTGGCAGTTTTAATGTTAAATGGCATACAAATAGTAACCACATAATTATTTATGAATTACACTTGGATCAAGTTCCTCTTCTCCAGATCCTAAAGAGTTACACTGTCTTTAACTTTTATGAAGATAAAATGAAAACTGGAATATTGTGAGCCCTGGTTATATCAGCATGGGACATAAACATTCTGCATTTTTACAACAAATTCATTAATTATATATGATATTCATTAATTATACCTGATGTCCCATTCAAAAGTGATGGAACTTTATTTAGGGAAAAGATTAATTCATTTCAAAGGATTTCTCACATATTTTAAAAATGTCTTTCTTATATACTTCCCTTTCAATTCATATTTTAATAATTTAAATTCTAATTATTATTGCCAAGATATTATAGGCAATTTTACATTCCATTAACCTTGCTTTGCTTTAATAATAAAGATTCTTGGTTAGATTCCTTTAAATGATCCAGAGTATAATTCCTGGGTGTGCTTTAGCTCAGTTGCACATTCATGGAGGGGGGACCTGGTAAACGGGAGAATTGGGATAAAGGAAAGGTGGATAGGTGAGCATGGAACCACAATTCTTAGTTAAGGGAGCCATTTTAGGGTTGGCAAGAGATTTGACCCTAGAGGGGCTCCCTAGTGCCCAAGATGAGGTTCCCAGTTAGTTCCTTGGGCAGCTGAGGATTGGGAACCTGAAATGACCCTATCCTAGAGCAATACTGACGAATATCTTGCATATCATCATAGAATCTTCATCTGGTGATGGATAGAGATAGAGACAGAGACCCACACAGGAGCACTGGACTGAGCTCCCAAGGTCCCAAGGAGGAGCAGAAGGAGGGAGAACATGAGCAAAGAATTCGGGACCACGAGGCGTGCATCCACCCACTGAGACAGTGGAGCTGATCTATTGGGAGCTCACCAAGGCCAGCTGGACTGGGACTGAAAAAGCATGGGATAAAACTGGACTCTCTGAGCATGGCGAACAATGAGGGCTGATGAGAAGCCAAGGACAATGGCACGGGGTTTTGAACCTACGTAATGTGCTGGCTTTGTGGGAGCCTAGCCAGTTTGGATGTTCACCTTCCTAGAAATGGACGGAGAGGGGAGGACCTAGGACTTACCACAGGGCAGGGAACCCTGACTGCTCTTTGTACTGGAGAGGGAGGGGGAGAGGAGTGGGGGGAGGGGGAGAAGGGTGGGAGGAGGGGGAGGGAAATGGGAGGCTGGGAGGAGGTGGAAACTTGTAAAAATAAATAAAAAAAATAAAGAAAAAAAAATAAAACAGCAAATAAAGTCTAATTTTTAAGGAGAGAATTTTAGGGTGGAGATCTATAAACTGGTGACAATGAAGGTAACTGGAGATGACATGAAGGTTGTTCATGGAAATGTCTGTGACAGGGTAGTTAGTATCTAAGCCAACTCCAGAAGACAGAGAGAGAGGCAAACACATGGACATGTGGGGCAAAAGATCGGCCCCATGTACTGGAAGGTTTCCACTTACCTAAAACCCTTCCAGCTGGCTTTCTGAAGTGTAGGGGCCCACAGGTGTGAGTGTTTTTCACCTTGACTAAATGTCAGAGAGTACGGTTATGTTAAATACTTAATGTGAGCTTATTTTTACTCTTTCAAAGTTGTTGACAACAGGTGTGGCTACAAACAAGAAATCCTGACCTAGGGTGTGGTTACTTTGTGTCTTTGACATTAATACGGCCCACAGAGGTGGATCCACAAGGCCCTGACTAAAGGTCAAAGAATTCAAGGCTATTCCTGCTCCTTCATTTTAAAATAGGAGATTTGACATTGGGAGTGGCTGCCGACAGGATACTTAGTGTAAGGTGCATTCACTGCATATCCTGCCCAAAGCATCAAATGCTTTACTCAGGAAATAATGGCTTAATGTATCAAGAATTGACACAAGTAACTGTTCTGGTTGTCCTTTATGTCATGTTAAAGCAGTCTTGTGACTTCTCCCCCCCCCCTTTTGTATTGGGTTATAAAACCATATGAAAAATAAATATGGATGAATTCAATATTCACTAAGTTGCCCTCCTGGTACTATTCTATGTCTCTGTATGTATTTCTTTCGTATCTCTGTTCCTCCTACCTAATATTTCTAATCCTCGTGTTCCTACCCTGGAACGTACAAACCCATTAGAGCAAGACCGTGAAAGAAGTCACCCCAACATGTGGTTTATGACACTGAAGAGTCCAGAATCCAAGTACTTTGATACCTTCTGAACCTCTGCAACTGGGCATTTCACAAGTTCAGTGTAACCCAAAGCAAAAGCACTTCTCATCAAACTATGCTCCTCCTGTACTGCTGCCCTTGTGTGAGCTGAACCTCTATTACATGACATCCATTTATCAAAGCCATAAACGAGGCTATCCTTGTGGTTTTTTGTCTTTTCTCTTTCATCATCGCCTTTTTGACCTAATTTCCAATTGATACTTTTTAATATGCTCATGTCTCTCCTCACAGCTAAATCACCCCTAAAAAGAGGCCTGAAACCTCACAGGGCAGTCTGGTTCCATGCTGAGCCCTTGAATCTGTGCATCACACTGCACACAATGCCAATCCTCAGCAATGACTTCCCAGCACCCAGAGCAGCGCAAGTTCTCTCGTGACAGGATCCTGTGTTGCTGGAGTTTGTGGTACTAGGGCCGGTAGCTGTGGGATGGCTGGAAAGACCTCCTCTGCAGCATACCTTGTTACCGCAAGCCTCCAGGCCTTAGCACTATATCACTGTCTACAATTTATTGTTTGATTTTAAAGACATAGTCTTGTGTCTTCTAGACTAGCCTCACTGAATAGCTGAGCATCACCTTGAGTTTCTAATCGTCCTCTGTGTACCTCTCAAGATGTGGTAGCACAAGCATGTTCCACCATACCCTGTTTATGTGCTGGTACAAACATAAGGTTTCTGGAATACTAGACAAGAAGTATCTACTGAACTCCATCTCTAGTCCTAATCTCTAGAGCTTTATTCTCCCCTAGTCTGGATGTCTTTTTATTGTGTCTCAGGTCAAATTTAAGATGGTATTCTCTTCTCACTGGCATGGTTCCTCCATCCTTAAACATGTTGTCAAGATAAAAGTCATTTTAGAATAAAGGCCATCTTGAAGCATTGTACTTAATGTACAATAGCATATATTCCCCTCATTCATGTTCTATGCTTTTAAATTATCAAAACTTTCATCCTGAACACTATCTTTATAGTTGCCAATACTAAGATCACCTTCAACTAGGATCATAATATTCCTTCCTCTTTGTAGTAAAGCTTGTATGGACCAATGAGTTCTTGATGAGAGTTTCTGATTTAATTGTTTTAAAAAGGGATCAATATTTTATTTTCATTTCCTCTCAATATACAGCAAACTCTAAACTACTACTGGAAAAGGAAACTCATAAAAGCAGAAGCTTTATATCTTTGATATTAGCAAATTTTCCAGCACCATTCTTTTCTGACAATAATTATAATTAAAGCATTAGAAATTCAGCCCCCTTAGCTCTCACAAGTATTATTGAAAGAAAAATATTTTTTCTCATTTCTGATGCCCACAGAATCCAGAAGAGGGCATCATTCCCTGTAACTGGAGTTACAGATAGTTGTGAACTATCATATGGGTGCTGGGAATTGAACCTAGGTCCTCTGGAAGATCAGCCAGTCAGTCCTCTTAACCCCTAAGGCATCTCTCTTTCCCTATTACCAGTTATTATAATTTCCTTCATTTTTTACATTGCAGTAAGCATAAAACTTATTTTAAGTTTCAGAAATATATTATGATGAAAACATTGTTCGTTGATAACAAAAGAAATGTGCAATAAGATACTATCCAGGCATAGGTAGTTTCTTAGGATACAGTGCAGTGACAGAAGAAAGCAAGGCCATTCCACATATAAACTACTTTTTTTTGAAGAAAATGTCAAGTTCTTACACGGTAAGCATTACTGCCATATTAATCTATGTAAAGTTTGTTTTCCCCAAAAGCAAACATCATACCAAATATTTAGTAATTGTTTTCCTTAGAATGCACTATAACATACAGGAAATTCAACTTGTAATGGTTGCATGCCTTGGGATGATAGAAATTACACATGTCAAAAGTTGACAGCTCTAGCAACCTTGATGTGTCTATCACCAAAAAGCACTAAAAAATCTCATAGTAAACAACCACACACGACAGTGATAAATACAGCAATGGTTTCAAACAAAATATCACCAATGGCATCATTAACAATGGTAACAGACACCCCGAACTAAGGCTGTTACACCTTCTGTATTGAACATTCCTTATACTTCCAGTCAGGTATCAACTGCATGACAGGATCAGAGGACATTGGTTCACGTGAACTGATGAGGGCTCAAGCATAAACACTGAGCTTAGCCTGAAAACAGATGGGGTGGCAGATGGGACTGCAGACTGGGTTCACATGATCTGACTGAAACAACTTTACTATTCAGTAAGATGTGGCTCAAATCTCACAAAACATCATAAATCTAATATCATTTATATATACCTTGTCTCCAAAAACTAAATACTTAATACCTAAAATTTATTATTTTAAAATTTAAGTACCTACATATTAAATTATTTAATTCAAAGCTATTTTCTAACAATCTTTAGAACAGATGGTATGAAAAAGCAGTTTCCCAGTGGAATCAAATGCACACGGTCTAGTTGCCGAAAAAGGGTAAAATTAATTACCTTCCTTCATTGATGAGTTCAATAAATGCAAGGCCTGCATTCTTCTGGATAGAATTCTGCCATTCCTAAAGGGATAAACCAAAGAAAATGTAAGAAAGATGAACATGCAATGAAACAGTAACTAAATAAGGCCCACGCTGACACTGTAAGTAACCTCCATAATACTTTGCAAGGTTTTATAACAAGTGTCATTTCAGAAGAAAGAAATTTTAATGACCCTGATTCAGACAATTTAGAAGGTCGCTTTTGGTTCCCAGAAAACTGAAGTTTGCTGGAAATTAAGACAGTAGTTTAGTTTCCTTCCAGGAAAGAACAAATGGCCAAAGCTATACAGGCCTAAAGCTATACACAAGGAAGAGATTATTTTATATGATTGAAAATTTTAGTCATTAATACAGAGTTTTCATTATAACTGGAAGCGAAATTAGAATTGGCTTTATGTATCTATGTTTATGCAAGAAAACCTTTATATAGCATGTATGCATCTATACATTTTTGTAGTGATACTTCATTTGTATTTTAATAAAGTTTGCCTGGAGATCAGAGAGTAAAATAGCCCCACTGGTCAGCCTTACAGACCAGGCAGTGGTGACATACATCATTAATCCCAGTAGCCACAGTAGTTTGCCATAGAAACCAGGGTAGTAGTGGTGCATGCCTTTAAAGCCAGCACTACTAGAATGGAATATAAGATGGGAAGAGACAGCTCTCAGACACAGTCTCATTCTGAGGTTCCTTGAGGCAAGATTGCCATTTTGGACTGAAGTAGAGGTAAGAACCAGTGGCTGGCTGTTTTGCTTTTCTGACCTTAAGACTGAACCTCAATATCTGTCTGTGGGTTTTTATTAATCATGCTATATATTTATGCACATAAACCTTTATGCATCTGTGCATTTATGCATCTATATGCTTATGTATCTGTGCATATATACACATATATAAACACACACCTCCATGCAATATACCTTTATGCACCTTTGCCTTTCTTCACCTATGCATTTCTCCATCCATAGACATACACAGTTATACATATATGCATCTATGACTTTATGCATATATACATTTATGCTATATATCTCTATGCGTCTGTGCCTTTATACATTTATATTCCTTTATGCATTTGTAGCTGTAAACATCTTTCACTTATGCACCTATGCCTCTATGTATCTATAACTTTATGCAATCTATTCCTTTATGTATCTATACCTTTATGCTGCTATACATTTATGCATTTGTACCTTTACATATTCATATCTTTAGACTGTCTTGGGCATAAACTGCTCTAGTCAGACTCACATTTAAAAAGACTGAAACAGAACAAAGCTATAAATTTATTATGCTCAAATTTGTAACACAGTACTTAATATTAAAAATATTTCTCTAAAGTATTATCTCTTTGCTAACTGGACATTAGCCAAATTTTCAGAATGCTTGAATGTGGTGTCCCCAGAGAGAAAGGGCCACAACTATGAACATCAACAACTATGATACAGTGCTTTTATTAGGAAAGAGTATTGCTTATTTTGTACACTTCCAATGGAAACTTTGGAATATAATTTAAATATCCATTTTGGTGCTGAGTTAATTCAAGTAACTTCAGCTTTCTTAAAAATAAATGCTGGGCATACAAGTTTTATAGTGAAAATTATATTCCTTTCAGTAGTTCTATGAATATTTCTCTAGCTCCATTAATGTACACACATATACAATTTCTATTAATTACTCATGTCACTCATCTGCAAGTTCCATTTCATGACTTATGTTTCTTTTTTTGCACATGGAAAACCACTATTTTTTATAAAATTTTTACAGCTTAACTGATATGGTGGAATTTATTTATTTATTTATTATAACAAAATGACATTTCTTAGCATCTCAAATCCAAGTTTGACTCAAATTGATATCAGTATATAATTAACTCAATACAGGTAGTCATGTTAGTTAGCTTTTCTAGATATATAGAGATGTATTTTAGTAAGTTAGGTATTCTTCAAATCTTTCATAACCTTCAGAATATGGCATTTAAATGTTTTAAAAATTTCGGACTTTTCATGACAGTGAGACACATTTGCTCCTGGCAGCACCAGTCTACTTCAAGAGGAGAATGGGCATCAAAGAGGCTCCTTATGGAGTTTGTTAGATAAACTGGACATGAGGGATCCACAGAGAGGTGACTGCTGAACTTGCCTGGGGATGAGGGGGTCCTTCAGGGTTCCTGCTTCATAGGAGAGTCTGCGAGACATTCTGCAGGATACAGAAGAAAGTGACTGGCAAACTGCCAATATAGGCAAACCTGTCTTTGAAATTTCCTGCTTCATGGAAAAGTCTGCTGGGTACTATGGGCCTGTAGGCTGAAGATGGATGTCCCAACAGTACAGAAGAACTTTGGGTGACTGTCCAGACAGTGAGAAGTCTGTCAATTCTAGAGTTTTGGAAGTTGCTTACAATGTATTTCCTTTTTTCTTAGGTAGTATTATATCCTTCTGGAGTCTTTGATGGAGTTGAAGAATTTATAGTTATAGTTTTCCTTAGTTATGATAAATGATAAAGGAATTATAAATATTGTAACTAATTCTTGCTTGATAACTGTTTTACTATGTTAAAGTTAAAACCTTTTTTATTTAAGCAGAAAAGGGGAGGTGATGTGGGAGTCCCCTCTGTGTGCTGTGATTACCATTAATGAATAAAGAAACTGCCTTGGCCTGTTGATAGGGCAGAACTTAAGGTAGGTGGGGAGGACTGGACTGAATGATGGGAGAAAGAAGGGCGGATTCAGGAACACTATGGAGTCACCACCAGACATAGACATGATGAAACTTTGCTGGTAGGCCATGACCTTCGTGGTGATATATAGATTAATAAAAATAGGTTAAATTAATATGTAAGAGATTAGCTAACATGAAGCTAGAGCTAATGTGCCAAGCAGTGATTTAATTAATACAGTTTCTGTGTGATTATTTCAGGTGTAAGCTAGCTGGGTGGCTGGGAAGGACTTGCAGCCTGCTCCTCCTACCCAAACTGATAGATAATTATTTCAAGTAAAAAAAAAAGAGTCTACATTTTATGCACAAAGAGAACCAGTAACTGGGAAAAGACTTGGAGACTACACAAAGTCACTAGGCTGCAGCCACTAAGCAACTTGGCAAGGCTACCCCATTTCTCAGAACTCCTTTTAATTTCATCTTTATTGAAAATCACAGGGGTCTCCCCATCTCCCCTTACCCCCTCCCACCCCACCCCCAAGATCCCAATTTTTTGCCGGCAATCTTGTCTACTTCCCATAACCAGGAGGATAGTTATATGTTTTTCTTTGGGTTCACCTTCTTATTTAGCTTCTTTAGGATATCAAATTATAGACTCACTGACCTTTATTTATGGCTAGAAACCAATTATGAGTGAGTACGTCCCATGTTCATCTTTTTGGGTCTGGGTTACCTCACTCAGAGGATGGGGGGAACTTGGGGAAACGGGATGATTGGGATAAAGGAAGGTTGGATAGGGGAGCAGGGAAGCACATATCTTAATTAAGGGAGCCATTTTAGGGTTGGCAAGAGACATGGACCTAGAGGGGCTCCCAGGTGCCCAGAGCAATATCCCCAGTTAGTTCCTGGCGCAGCTGAGGATAGGGAACCTGTAATGACCCTATCCTATAGCCATACTGATGAATATTTTGCATATCACCATAGAACCTTCATCTAGCGATGAATGGAGATAGAGACAGAGACCCACACTGGAGCACTGGACTGAGCTCCCAATGTCCCAATGAGGAGCAGAAGGAGGGAGAACATGAGCAAGGAAGTCAGGACCACGAGGGGTGCACCCACCCACTGAGACAGTGGGGCTGATCTATTGGGAGCTCACCAAGGCCAGCTGGACTGTGACTGAAAAGCATGGGATAAAACCGGACTCTCTGAATATGGTGGACAATGAGGGCTGCTGAGAAGCCAAGGACAATGGCACTGGGTCTTGATCCTACTTCATGTTCTGGCTTTGTGAGAGCCTAGCCAGTTTGGATGTTCACCTTCCTAGACCAGGATGGAGGGGGAGGACTTTGGACTTTCCACAGGGCAGGGAACCCTGACTGCTCTTCAGACTGGAGAGGGAGGGGGAGAAGAGTGGGGAGAGGGGGAGAGGAGTGGGAGGAGGGGGAGAGGAGTGGGAGGAGGGGGAGGGAAATAAGAGGCTGGGAGGAGACGGAAATTTTTTTTTCAATAAAAAAAGAAAAGAAAATCACAGGGGTCTTCTTTTCTTACATTTTAAATAGGTGTCACGCTACCATCCTTTAAGACATTGATCTTAAATACTAAGTTAATCGCAAATCAAGATTGCACAAAAGGATTAGCTTTTCAGAACTACTTGACATTTACTGTGGTAACAGTTCTCTCCACTATGAAGAGTCTTAGAGACAAATAACGGTAAACTCCTGAAGCATAGAACCACAGACATTTTCTAGAACACACCCAAGTTTCCAGTGCATAAGGTGAGCAGAGCAAATGTTTTGAGAACTATTTAGATCAAACTAAAAATATCTGCAGTCTGCCTTTAGGTCAGATGACAATTTTGATATAACCTTTGATAAAGAAATAGTAAAAAGTCAGACCTAAGGTAAAGATGTTGGTGTTTAAATATAAACAAGCCAATGGATAATAGAGGCATGAGACTTCATTTAAGAAATTTGTATCTTAGACGAGTGTACTATTTTTTTTGAATTTGTGTGAAATATATGCTTTCTCAGGCTATATCCTGCCCCAAGAGACTTCTGCACAGCATAAACTCATTATGAGTAAAGGAGCAGCATGATTGCATCCTGCTGGGCATATAAACACTCCACATCAAATTTTTATCTTGTGGGAAACATTTAATTTCAATTTGAAATGCTTGCAGAGGACCACCAACTCTTTAAACCAGCTTGGCCACCATTTTTAACTGTTCCTGTGGATGCATAAAACTTCCTTAAGATGAGGGGCTTTCTCAGGGAACTGGATCTTGTGTGAAGCCCCTTTGAAATGGGACACTTTGAAGACAAATAAGTTCCAGAAGGGTGACGATGAAACCCCTATGTTCTCTTATGTCAGTACGATGACCGGTAGACAGCTCAGGCCCCAAACATCACTCTTTCCATCAGCTTCTCCTCATCTAGGCCAGCTCAGTGCACATTACTCATTCCTTCTTCTTTGTATAATATTAAACATGGCAACTTTTAATATCCTTAGATATTTAATCTATCGTAAACATTTTGAAAATATGGTAAATATTAGAAGGAAAACAAGAGGATAAGAATAGATTTAAAGTATTCTGTAAATTGAAAATTGAAAAAAAATGAAAATTGATTTTCTATTTCCTGTGTTCTTAAGATCTACGTAGTATTAACTATCACCAAAAAGTGGTGGCAGTCCTTAAAAATCTTCAAAGTTAAATGTTCACTGTAACTGATAAGATGACAACATGTTGAAAAATCCAAGCAATAAATTAGTAAAACTAATAAGAACAAAAACTTGAGTGAAGAATATGTATAAATAAAAAAAGTAGTGTCCCACACATTTCCTATGAAAAGGAAATTGTGCCTAAGTTTCTTATTGCCAACTTGAGACAAATGAAAGTAACCAGTGAAGAGGGAACCTAAATTGATAAACTGTCTAGGTCAGACTGGCCTATGGGCATGTCTGTGTGTACTGTCTTGAATGCTGGGAGATACAGAAGAACACAGCCTGCTCTGGGCAATATTAGACTAGGCAAGTGACCCCGAGACGAGCCAATAAACAGTGTTCTTCCATGGTTCTTGCCTTCAACTTTTCTGCCTTGAGTTCCTGTCCTGACTTCCCTCATGATGGGCTACTACCTGGAAGAAAAAGTTGAAATAAATCCTTTTCACCTCCAACCTGCTTTTGGTCATGGTGTTTGTTACAGCAAAAAGAAAAAGAACGAAAAAGGAAGAGAAAGGAAAGAAGGAAGTGAGGGAGGTAGGGAGGGAGGGAAAAAGGAAGAGAAAGGAAAGAAGGAAGTGAGGGAGGTAGGGAGGGAGGGAAAAGGAAGGAAGGGAGGAAGGGAGGAAGACAAATACCTAGGACAGAAAGATAAGCTAATTTGTATCTGAGTGTATGTGTAATTTATTTTAAGTATTCTTTACTTTTGGCCTTTCATTGCTTACATTTATGAATATTGTATTAAAAGCTTATAGTAAAAATAATGCAATAAACAATAAAAATATTAATGATTAACTGGTTTATTTAGAGAGATTACTAATATAAAGGTTAATCATGTAAAAACAAGTAGGCAACATAAGGATACAAATATTTAGGGGTACTCAAATCCCTCATATAAAATGGTATAATATTTCTATATAATATAAGCATATCCCTGGTACAATATAAATAATAATTATGTTTGTAGTACTTAGTACATATGGTGATATAAATGTTACATAGAAAACTATTCCTACTATACTTCTTAAAGAATGGCAGCACAAGGTTTGAACATGTTCAACATAGCTGCACATACTTATTAAAGGAAAAATCCATCAAGAGAATATTACAGTTCTAGACAGTAACCCTCAAAACAAAAGGACACCCGATTTTATAAAGGAAACACTATCTAAAAATCACATATCTACCCTAACAAGTAATAGGTGACATCAATACACCACTCCCATCAAATACCATACATCAAATTGATCTAAGAGACATCTACACAACATTCCACCCAAACACTAATGAATGCTTTCTCTGCTTTGTTTTTTTTTTTCAGAAGCCTATGGAATTTTCTACAAAAAGAGGCACACAAAACTGACTCTGAACAACAAACATACTATCACATGAAAATTAGGCCAAGACAGAAATCAAAAAGGAACATAAAACCTTTTAAAAACTGAATAAAAATGAAAACATAACACACCAAAAATCTATGGACACAAAGCAATTCTACGAGAAAATACGTAACATTTAAAAAAATTAGTGTTTGCCACATTCAAATATATAATTAAGATTATTTATAGACATGGTTTTGAATTACCTCAAGTCTTGAAATTAAAGTTTGACACAATAAGAATTTCCAAAACAATATTCAAAAACTGAACATGTAAAGCATATCTCTCCTAATTTCGGATTTAGCATGAGAACATAATGCTAAATATTACTTGACACAGAGTTACATGAGATGGGATGGAAATTTCTGAGCTGGGATGGACCTTTCTCTTCAGAGAATGGCCTCCTTTTCCTTTCCTTGATTATCCCATTGGAGCTTACTTTTCTAGGGTGAGCATCTACATCTTTTTAGATGAACACGAAGGGAGGGAGCTTACAGAAAGTATCAAACAAAAGGATGGATGTTAAAAGATTAAGAAAAAATGATGAAAACTGTGTAAACATTATTTAAAAGACACTCAGGAAGATGTAAAATATTCTACATAATTCAGCAAATAAACTGATTCATTTTATTAATTAGTTATAACTATTATTATTAATGTGTGTATGATACTGTGGGGGGGCATCGGTATGCTTGTGCCATGGAGTGCATGTGGAAGTTGTTAGGTCTCAAACCCCCACAAATGACTAACTTTGGTGCCTATTAACATATCAAAACAGATGCTGGCTGCCATGTTCTCCCAGCATCCCTCAGTGTCAACCTTTGCAGGGTCATTCTGGCTGGCATAACCAGCCCCTACCCTGAACTCGCCAGTCCAGGGGTTGGGGGTGCCCTTCCCCCAGCTTCTCTTTCCTATATAATCCAGCCATTTTAGCCGGGCGATGGTGGCGCATGCCTTTAATCCCAGCACTCGGGAGGCAGAGGCAGGTGGATCTCTGTGAGTTCAAGACCAGCCTGGTCTACAGAGCTAGTTCCAGGACAGGCTCCAAAGCCACAGAGAAACCCTGTCTCGAAAAACCAAAAAAAAAAAAAAAAAATCCAGCCATTTTGACGATGTTGGTCCTTTTTTGGCCTTTTGGGCCTCTTATCCTCTTGGCTACTGCTCCTGGTTGCCCTCTCTCCCTCTCCTTACATGGTCAGACTCACTTTGCAGGTAAATTCACTCTGGACCCATCCAGATGCATCTGCCTATGTTCTCCCTCAAATTTACTGTGCTCATCCTTTTATCTACAATAAATGTTCTCTTCCACCATACCTAGGAGCAGTCATATCTTCCTGTTTTATTTCTTGTTTTCATTCAGATGTGAGGTGACAGTTTTAGGGATTTGGTTTCATCATAGGTTATGAAGATCTAACTCTGGTCGTCCAGCTTGTGGGTCAAGCACTTTTACTTGTGGAATCATCTTGCTAATCCTAATTATTTAGTTTTTAATGTGTAACAAACAAGGTGGGTGCCAGGCCTGAGGACAGACAAAGAGATCTGCTTGAACTGTCTTCAAGAGCTGTGTCTCCTTCCCTGATAACATAGCAGGGAAAGCCTCCCAGCTTCAGGGTCCATTTCCATAGTGCCTTCCATGAACATTCAGTCTTCAGAGTCACCCATGCAGACTGCTTGATTATATCAATTAAAAATCTCAGCCATGTGCTCTTGTTGTTGTTTTTTATTTTGTTTTGTTTTTTAAGTTCTGCTTCATTGCCTACAAATTCATATATGTAATTTGCAATAGATAAGCCTAGCCTCCTTGTGGAATGGAAGTGTGTCACTAAGGTTTTAGTAACCACCAAAATACTAACAAAAGCTGGTCACAGAGTGCGTAAGCACTAATTCACATGTGACAGAATTTCACCATGAAAATCAGGATTTAATAATATTTCCAAAGGACTGGAGAAAAAAAAAGGCGCCATCTCTGGTTTTCTCAAATTTATCATCTTATTACACAGCCTCAAGTCCTTACAGTACTGAGTACATACGGATGAAGGCATTTATCAGGCCTCTGCATTAGCCTCAGCCTTGCCTTAGAACCTCATCTTGGCTTTATTACATCCAGAAAAAAAAATCATTTTCTTTTGTACCATCTGACTAAACTGTACCAAATTGGAGAAAAGGTTTTAAAACATTAAATGTTCAAAGGCCAAATCACTTGAAAGGAGAAGGGTTTCCTCAGTTGTGGCTTCTTTGTGAACGCTGTCTGTAAAGTCCTGGGTCACACCCTGACCACACCATTGAAGGCACCAAATCCTTTCAGTTAAGTGTATATGAAGTATTTAGACAAGAACAAAGTCATATAAACCACAAAATAATTCATGCTGGGCATGCCATACATTGAGTTTTTACCTTAACTTATGTATTTTAAAGTTTTTAATGAGAACAGGAATGATTTATTAAGCAGGCATTTGCTTAATCAGTGCTTTAAGTCAGAAAGCATTTAAATACTGAGAGTATGATTTTT
This sequence comes from Microtus oregoni, assembly GCF_018167655.1. Lineage (NCBI taxonomy): Eukaryota > Metazoa > Chordata > Mammalia > Rodentia > Cricetidae > Microtus > Microtus oregoni. Next base: position 21,771,180 of record NW_024543069.1, on the reverse strand, counting down.
TTTTTTTACATGAGGTCCCTCAATTTACATCTTGACACATAAGGCAAAGAGAAATGCAAGTGGCATCTGCTAAGCTTTACTGATGGAAACGTAAAGAAATCCTGTGGGTAACAACACTCAATTTTTCTTAGAGTTCTTCTCATGGAGACTTCCTGAAAAAGAAAATCTGGAAATAATTAGAAACTATTCTAGTACCTAAAAAGGTTTCCTTGAGAAACTCAGCCTGCTATTCCTCTAAGAATGCAGTAACCAAGGAGAACTGAAGGAGGAAGTAAGTGCTGTGAGAGGGGTGGGGGCACCTCAGCCACAGCGCTGCAGAAATAAACAGTCTGATGCCACACTACCTACAACAACTGAAGAGCCTGTGCAGGACACTGACGCTGGGCTCTTTTACCAAGTAGAACACAGACTAACCAACCACCTTATGCGGATCCTTATATTTCGAAATGAAAGAAAACATTCTGTTAAGAAGATGATAGTAACTATTTTTTAACACAAACCATAAGTGAAGAGTAAATAATTGATTCTTAAAATTTAAGATGTACATGGGAAAAAGTATCTAAATATTGTAAAAATTGTTCTGTGCTTTTGGACCAATAACCAAATTACAATGGAGAATGGTAATATCTTCTTGAAACTTAAACCATGTTTTTGAAGAAATGCAAAATTCCACTGGGGGTAAACTGAATGTCATGCCCCTTGGAGTTTAGAGGGTACCATATGAACCGAATTATCCTTGACAAGTACCTTCAGACATTTGTAATGTGATCTCATGTGAATTTAGACCACATTTTGGACACAAACTATTGGCAAGAGTAATTTTTTTAGGCACTCAAAAAAGAAAGAAAGGAAATCAAATATCCTTAATAGTATGTAGTATTTAAGAAAAATTTCCAACATGGAAATGAAAAGTAAAAGCAGTAAAAACATCCAATGCGCTGTAGCGAATAGAAATTTAGGGCTGCCAAAGAGAAGCTCACTTTCTTTGCTTTTCAGCGCCCATTGCTTATTCTCTCTAACACAATGAGTTTCCAATGACTTCAGTAGATTTGAGGATAAATTTTATGCAAACAAACTACAAAATGTTATTTGCATTTAAAACTTATTTTGTCAAGAATTAAATGACAGCATGGCTCATATTTTAAGGTATCTCTCCCTGGCAGGGGGGCATATAATGTATCCAGACAGTAAGGACGCACACTTTGAACTACTTCTGTTCGTCTCGCTCACGCTGATGTGCATCCTGTGGTGACTGACAGTCAAACAAGGCAAAAGGAGCTCTGAGCTCTGAGGTCTTAAAGACTCATCATGACTGCCTGCCTTGACGGAAGACAGCCCACAGACTGGTGCTAATTCTACAGGGATCAGCTCCAATGGAAGAAATGCATTAAGATCTGCAGAAAGATCACACTTAGCAGAGAGCAGGAACAAGCTATCTCTGCAGCACTGCTAACTAACTTTCTCCATCCAAGGTCTGCCACTGTTGCAGTCATCTGCTAATTGGTAAAAATGATGAATTTTAGTAATGGAAAAAATGTATTATTTTAAGAACCCTTTGAAATGTGTCTACCTTCTTCAGTACCCTCAAAACCAAATTTTGAAAACATCTGTGGACCAACTAATGATCTGTAATGATGGATAAACTTAATTTCACACTAAAATCGTTAATTTACACAACTGCATTTGACGAAATGAGCATCACTCATTTGCTTTCTTAAAAATGCTTTGTAGAAAGTAACATTACAGATTAACACAAAACAACAAAACAATGCGAGTTATTTTTAATGTGTGGACCTTTCAAGTTACTTAGGTGAGGGATATTTAACCAATGGATCATTTGAAACATTTAAATTTTTCAGTGCTCAAACACTGAAGTATTTTAAAAATTCAATTTGAAAATCAATCTAAGAGGCCTGTTTATCATGCTGTCCTGCTGACACACGGAGGAAAGTGCACCACAGAGAGAGCTTACATTTCCCACTCTTCCTTCCAATCAATATGTGAGGCAAAGTTTCATCTCTAGGGCCCCTAATGGCAGGAATTCCTGGAGCCAGCAAATGGTGATGTGAGACCTATGATTAGATGATGAGGCCATTAAAGACACCAGATCCTAATGCAACATTCCTCTTTATTTCTCTGAACTGCACTGATAGCCAGAGCTAAGAAAGAAGGCATTCTAAACTATGCCTTGCCACAAAAGCTGCTAAATATTTGGATTCTTATCAACCTAAAATGTCCACGGAGCTTCCATTTTCCCTGAACTCAGGACCTCGACATAGAGTACACTTTTCACACGCTCTGCCGACGAGCTCCTCCCAGGGTTGGCTCTATGGTTTCCTCTCAACTGTATTCCTGGCTTCCCATGAACACACTCCTGAAGAAAGTAAATGTGAACCTGGAAACTGTAGGTAAGCTTTTGCTGTTTACTCTGGGATATATAAAGACCACTGAAGTCACACTTGGCTCATCTGGCTTGTCTGAGGCCTTAGGCAGACCTCTGGCCAGTTACAGTCAGATGTGTTCACCCTTCCACTGGAGAGACCACAGGTAAGTCAGTAGGTAAGTGTTTGCTGTTTCTTTGGGACATTTAAAAACCACTGAAATCACACTCGGCTTTTCTGGCTTGGTAGTGGTGTTAGCAGACCTCAGGTCGGTTATGGTGAGGTGTGTTCGCCCTTCTACTGAGAAGACCAGGGATAAATATAACAGCTATGTATTACAAACATGTATCTACTTCCTTTTCATTCTAATATAACAGAATATTTCATATTCATATGGTAACAGGGAGAATTTACGTGACAGGGAAAGGAAAGGCCAATAAATTTCTATTTTTGTTATCCAAAAGATTAATATATGGTTTCTCTCAAGATTTATATAGATCAAGCTCTCTTGTTTGTTTTTGTATAGTTTAAAAAAAAAACAATATCCAACCATTTACCTTTAATTCTTGTTAATAAACACAATCGCCACTCAGTAAACTTTCAGATTTATTAATCATAACAATTCTACACAAAATTGAAAAAGCAGCCTGCCAAAGATGACTCAACAATACATTGTATGAGTTTAGTACTGATAAAAAAGGAACTTGAGTTTCTTGAGTTTCTACCACTTCTAATCTGACAGAGAAGAAAACAATAGTAACTACCAGTTATTTTTTCAAATTGCAATGTGGGCTGCAGTAATTTTAAAACATAGTGCATATAATAGCAAAAGACATTAAGATCATAGAACAAAGCCAGGCACAGACAGAACAGAACAGCGGGAGGTAAGAGAGGAGAGAGCAGAGAGAGAGGTGAGAATAGAGCAGTTTTTACATAGGATGATCACTAGGCTCTAAAGCACCTCAAGGCAAGCTATCTGCTGCATTCTCTGCAGCGAGAGATAAAATTTAAAATATGATTAATGCTATACATGCATAAGAAATTCTCATGCAGGGTAATTTTACCAAGTGAATGAAACTCTTACCTGAGAGCAAAGCAGCATGACCAGCTCCACCACAGACGTGCTGGACTTCATACACACAAGGCCTGCATAGGGAGAGGTCAGCAAAGGTCAAACCACATGACAGGCACAGAATTACCTGATTTCATGTTTCAGTTCTTATTAGGTCATGCTATTTTAAAATGTTTAGGTTAAGGTAAGAGCTGGTTAGAGCTGCTTCATCCAAAGGCATTGTCGGATGTTTCCTGGAGCAGAGAACAAATATGGAAGAGCTGCTGGCATTTTCTACTTTGAAGACCAAAATTAAACAAGCTACACATAATTCATTCACCAAAACTTATTAAATGATCCAAATTCATAGAACAAGTACCACAAAGAATGAAAAAATGAACGCAGTGCGTATGTGATCCCAAGGATCACTGACTCAGTGTCTGATGGCGCCTGTGTTAAGTACCTTACTTACATGACCAAATCATGCAAGTCACATTATACTCTAATGCCATTCCTAGTTTACACGTAAAAACATTTTGTAAACAGCTGGGTTACTCAACTCTCCTAAATAAAAAATGATTTGTAAAACGTTATATATAATAAGAAAGTAGATCATAATTGCTAATTTCTAAAAGTACAATAATACAGATATATAAATTTGACTTAACTATAATCTCTGTATGAGCATATTAATTATATTAAAATAATAATCTCTGATGAGCATATTTGGTACAATGGCTGCTACTTTAAAATAAATGTCCAAGTCATGGGCTTATTTTTTTTAAAGAAAAAGTTTGATGAATAAATTTTGAAAAATTTTTCTTAATTACAAGTGCAATCAAAAACAGATCTTTTAAATAAATTTTATTATTAATATGTAAGTGATGTGGGGGGGCATGGACATAACATGTATGGGAGTCAAAAGGACAGCTGCATGGATTCTGAGGTTGGAACTCAGGTCTACAGGCCTGTGGGGCAAAGGTCCTTACCTCCTGAGCCCACCTGTTGACCCAGTAAATAATCTTACAGAAAAAGATGCTTTGTTCTTCCATTAAAGTGTTAACAAATGTAGAGCCAAAGCAACAGTTTTATTTTCTTGTTTTCAGCCAGCAGTCTCAAGTGCCTTGTAGACACGAGCATGTCCATTTATTGCAGGGGGTGAATAAATATCCTTTGGTGGCCATTTTGCTATCCATGTCATACAGACAGACAAAACAAGCTGTAAAGAAGTCACTGGTGCTCCACATTATCAGATCCTGAGCGGACAGCTAATGAGATGAGAGACTGACATGAAAAACTTGTTTAAGAGAAGTGTGGTGTGACTGGTCAGAAATTCTCATGCTCAGGGACTAGAGTCAGAGAGATTAATAAAACATTTGCCGCTTGTTGGCTGACCAAGCATTTGGATTCTGACAAAGAAAACCCTAAGGAAATGGCCATAGATAGGATCATAATTAAGATGTGGGCATATTAACACAGACAATACTACTCTGCTATAAGAATTGTCCATCTTTATTCTGTATTAATTTTGAATACATAATACTAAGTAAAAACCTAGAACAATAGAATAATTACTAATTTTAAACAAACTCTTAAATAAGTCACATTTATAACTCCTAGAAACATTATCAATGCATCATAAGAAAAATATAAAAGCTTACATCATTAATGTATTTTTCCAAAAGGAATATGAACAAATTGACAGGATAGCAAGATGGTGCTTGCAAACACATCCCTTCTCATGTCTGTATAAGATGAACTCAGGTTCATAGAACCTCACTCTTTACCAGTGTGTGTTGTCTAGTAAGTTCTGGTCAGAAGAACCTATTCTCAAAAGATAAGCCAGGAAGTAAAAACAGACCTGACATTGATGATAAGAGTATAAGCTATGGAAATCCTGGAAACTAATTAGAATGATAACTTGCTGTGAATTATTTCTAAGGGTTAGAAGGAGTACCAATGAGACATGCAGTGTGATGCCTGTGATAATGAGATACACGCATAAAATAAAATAATATTTTATTCTTATAAACATCACCATATTTGCAAATTTAAGAAGCAATAAAATTAATTCTATGGAAATTTAATCATAAGCTCAAGTAAGTAAAATTTACCTGGTGATGCTGTAAACTACTGTTAACTATTTTGACAATGGCAAAGGGTGTATGCATGCAGGTCTCTGTGCACTGAATCCATCCTATCTGTATCTGACAAGAAATCTGTAACTGGGTCAATGCATTTGATACCATCTCTAAGAGTAAAGTGTGAGCACTTCACAGTGATAACTAAGATTTTTATTAGTGACAGTTCAGCACACATTCCAGGCTGTAATTCAAATACCTTATACTATTAACCTTTTGAACCAGTTATCATTATAGTATTTGATAGACTAATAAAATGAAAATATTTGGTGATGATACCAATGTGTTTCACCTACGAAGTGGTAGAACTGGGGTCTGAGATTACATGATTTAATTAGAATGATCACTATATGCTTTCCACATAACAATCAAGCATCTATATGATGGCAATATAACATAATAAAGGCCCTGGTGTTTGTGTGAGAAGAGTGACTTGGTCAGCTTCCTTGGTGAAGGTAACCTGTTTTGGTCTGATGTGCAGATGGGAAGCAATATATTATGCAACAAGGATAGCATGATCAAGGAACAAGGAAAAATATCTCAATAGAGCTTTCTACCCTGGAGATGGATGAGGGTACTGGAAAGCAGAACTGGGAATCTAGGTCATTACAAATTACAAATGGTTTGGAAAATTATAAATGGTTTGGGAAGTTAAGATGAAGAGCTACGAGCATGATATCAAGTGAGGGAAATGGTTCCAAAGTCTATTAATGACATTCCCATTGTATAATGACAATATGTGCCTTGTTAACTAAAACATAGCCTTCATTGGAGTCATACATGTGAGGCAGAGGCAGGAAGTTCTCTTTGATTTCTATCAAGTTCCAGGTTAGCCAAGGTTACACGGTGAATCCCTGTGTGGAAGGTGCGGGGCAGAAGTACAGGTCAATCAACAGAATGTTCTTAACAGAAGATATGCATTTACTAGAATAAATATGCTGCCCACTAATACAAAGCCAACACTGCAAGTCATACTGGTTTTGTAGCATAAAGCAAAGAGCTGGATGGAGACAGTAAGTATCTGTGCACGGGAGCAGAGGCTGGCAAGTAAAAGATGTTCTAATGGAAGAAGACTGACTAATGAGAGGCTGAGTATAATATGAACTCTATTGTTGAAGGATGACATCAGCTAATGGGTAGCCAAGACACAGGCATATGTGTATATTGATTAGAAGGTCTAGATCCAGACAGGTAGCAAAACAGAATAAGAAAAAAAACCCAATTATCCCAAATTGGCAAATATTTGGGTACATATTTAATAGAAACTTTGAAAATATATTTGCTCTTTACTAAAACCAAACCAACTAAAACAATAAAGTGAAAACTCTATATCAAAGAATAGACCAGATTATAAACTATTCAAATGAGTATGAAGCTAGAAGCTTGACCTTGAGACAAAACTATATTTATTTAAAATGGGCACTACTCAAAGGTACAGTAACATTTCTTCTGAAGAGCAGTCAGATTCCATTGTGAATATGGGGGTCTGACTAATGTCAAGTGACAGAGCCCTTTAGCTTTCAAATACCGCACAACAGTGCAGTCGCTAAGGCTGTTCCTCCTGGTGGGAAGTGAAGGGCAGTAGTCAATATACAACCAGCAAAGGGACTCATCTTGGAAGCAATACCACATGGTCTTTCAAGATTGGCATTATTCTGAATCAGGAAACTTTGGCAAACATCTATGACATGGAATCTCCACAAGTATTTAGAAATCACTACCTTTTTTTTTTAAACCTAGGAAACAATAAGTAACAAACATGAGTTGTGTCATAATTGCATTTATAGAACAGTGTCATAAGCTTTGATTCAACATGAGGAGAATGGTTATTATGAAATAATGGGTAGAAAACGGCTTATTTATGGAATAAATGTCTGGTATGAGATACAGACACAGTGGTGAGTGGGTACTGATGGACTTTGGGTATTGATGAGTGAGTGCTTCTTGCAGTGCCTTCGGTGGTTGGAGAAAATGGCAGCTTCTGCCCGGTGCGTGCTGACATTTCTTCTGAGTATAACACTAGTGGCCCAGAGGCCAGGCTATCTTCCATTGTACAGTGGCAAAGGATAAGAGAGTAAGCTTATCACCGCAGTTTTCCAAAAGGATTGCATGCTTTGAATTATTTCAAATGTGAGAATGTTTCATTAAAAACTCAATTCAATTAAAAAAAAAGAAATCACTAGTGGAGAGAAAAAAAATAAGATATTGTGGGGGACGAGGCAAGAAAACTGAAAAGACAAGAGCTCAATTCATGTAGAAAAGCATACACTGAGCACTGTGTCCAATGTCCTAAAGAACATCATTTTAATAAAACAGTGGAGGGCAGTGCAGGTACTGTTATCAGGTAACTGATGTGATCCAGAGGACCATGGAGGGTGCCACAGGACAGCAAGGTCAGCAGCCTGGTGTGGGAATATCTGGAGTGTCATTTGTCTGGTTAGTGCTGACCTGATGTTGGCAAAAGATGTGTGTGTGTGGGGGGGGAGACAAATGTCTGAGATACCAAAAAACAACAATCGAACCTGAACAATAGAACTGGGATGTAATATTGTAGAGCAATGGTTCTCACCCTTCTTGATACTGTGACCCTTTAATACAGTTCCTCATATGGTGACCTTCAAACATAAAAATGCTTTTGTTGCTACTTCATAACTGCTACAGTTATGAACTGTAAAGCAAATATCTGATATACAGGATATTGGAAATGTGACCCCCAAAGGAGTTGTGGATGACAGGTTGAGAACATCATTGTAACGTGTGAAGAGTAGCAGACAGCGCCCACTGTGCTTCTTGTGTCTTAGTCTCAAGGGTGAACCTGTGTAGTTTTCATGCTGGACCACGAGACCACAGAGAGTGAAGGAGGTAGAACTTCAGGATGAAGCAAAGCCTCCGCATCATTCTGCCACAGTAACTATTTCCTGCATTTTTCACTACCTTTTTTACTTTTGTATTTGAAATGTACCATTTATTTCTTATAACACTAGCAGGGTCCTTTCTATAAACATTACTTTCAGTTTAAAAAAATACCAGAGTAAGTAACTGATGTGGATTCTCAAATTTAAAAACTTGAAAATAAGACTCCAAGAATATGATTACAGCATTACTGGCAAACCAATGATGAATTAGAATTCCATTATTACTATGAATAAGGCTAACATGTGCAGACATAGTATGAGCTAACATGTCACTAGACATTTCAAAATATCTTTTTTTTTCTGGCAGTTTGATGGCATCAATGTAATATGACCTAAAGTGATTATAACAATATTAAATACATTTAAAATACTAACTTTGATTCAACCAATTTTAGTTTTACATTAAAATAATAAAAAATATGCTATTTACAATCCTCATTCACCTTAGTTCATGTTCTGCAGGCGTACCAATTTGAGTAACTCAAGTGTTTCACCAGCTAGCCTAGGCCTTCCTGATGAGGCTATGGAGTAAACTTAAATATAACTATTAGTTTTCTTATATGTCTGAACTATACAATCCTGAATATGGGATTTCAAAAGTTTATTTAAATTTTTTATGTGAACTACATTCTTAATGTCCATAAGTAATGGTATTCATTTACATGAAATATGTTAAAACATTCACAGAAAAATAAATAAATATTAATAAAACAAATAAGATACATTTCCCCATGGAAATCTCATTAGGTCAGAAGAAGTTAAAGCCCATTTTTAAATGAGAATGGTTGAGTGAGAACCAGAAACAAAAGTATCTGTAAGGTTAATGTTATAGTAAACACATAATCATTCTGACTGATAGACTGACATAATCTTTTTAATTTCTTGTCATTCTGTTGATATGTTCTAGAAACCTTATTCAGATTATGTGTGTGTATGTGTATGTGTGTGTGTGTGTGTTGCCTGGTTTGAAGTTTATAAAATGCTGGATAACACATCTTTGGTACCAGGTGCACTGCCCCAAGTTGACTTTCACTACTTACACTTTAAACACTACAAATCTGTGGCATCTCATCAAAATACAATATTTGAAACATAATTTGGTCATTTTTGATGGACAGTGCTACTTTTCATGTGCTTTTCACTTCTGTTCACTGACATTATTGATTTACACATTTTAAAAATGGGTTGTAAAGTCTAAATTACTCAATATTAACATGTAGGGGAAGACTGTGCTTGGAAATATTCTCAGTTAAGTCATTTACTTCTGAATCTAAACAAATGTTAGTGACCTTACATTGGGGAAGGGATTGTGACATATGGAAGCCAACACAGTCTCTGGCTTTAAGAAGCTATCAGTTCAATTGCAGAGAAAAGGCATACACATATATGTTGATGAAATAATCTACAGTACACTACAGAGTTACAGCCAAACACTATCTCAAAAATCACAAACCATGTATTTCTGAGGTTTCTGTGAGAAACTATTCTCCATGATATTAGATTCAAACTTGTTTTTTTTTTTGTTTTTTTTTTTTTAAATGGTGAATGACTGGAATGTCCTGCCCTTTTCTTGACCTCTTGACTTAGCTAAACTGCAATGAGGGAGGCAGAAATAAGGGAAATAACAGACATGTTCACTGTCACAAATCATCTGCTCTCTAGAGTGCTTTCTGGGTTAAACTTGATTACAACACCGATTGTCAGCTCTACGCCAGTCCCAGTGAAACATGCTTCTCTTCTCCCTGAGCAGCTTCAGATTCAAAAATCCTCAATCCAGTGCAAACACTGCTAGCTATGTTGTTTCAAGTTTAGTATTGTACAAAAAAGAGTGGGCCAAATAATCATCAAAACTTATCCATGTATTTACCTACAGATGTAATTAAGTGAAATATCAATAACCAAAAAGGAGAAATACACCAGTTATGTAATATAACATAAATAGCTACATAAGCAAATAGTTTAAATAAAAAGTTTTAGAATGTCTTTACATTAAAATGTTATATATTTTTAAATGACATAATTCTTTTAGCTATAGCATGTAAAAATGAACAATATAAAATTTCCAAAGTACTTACATTCTAGGTCTCACTAATTTTAAAACTCAAATATATATATTTAAGTTCTGAAATATAAATAAGTTCAAAGTTTCTCTAACAGTCATTATGAACCCTTAGGGTCTTTATGCTTATATAGCAAATAAGTTTTTTTCAAATACATTAATAAACCATGAAGAATGTGAATGCTGGGTATCACTTTCTTTTCTTCATAAAGCTTTCATAAGGTTAAAGATAAAAGGCTAAGAATTACTAAAAGGAAACTACTTGCTCATCATTGTGATGAAAACATAAAAGGAAAATGCTTTCAATTTAAGGAGGCTCAAGTAGAAGAGGCTAGTCAACTGAACTGGTTTACTTTCAAGACCTTAGCCCTATCCAACTACTACAGACTTGAATTGTGGACACAATCTGAGAAAATAAACTAGACCTTCATAAACTGTTCAGAGCAGTGAGTTCTCAGACTTTACCTAGACTAAGCTTCTTTGGTAAATGTAACATTAAAACAAAAACACTAAAGGTGAACAATGAGTCTGCTTTTATTCAATATTAGCAACAAAATGTTGTCTTGCAGATTAAGTTATATAACATTATAAATAGTCTTAAATGTCCCAGAAATTATAATTTCATATTCTATTTAAAGAAACAACTTATAGACATGATATGACATAAAGTGTAAACAAAATATAAATCATATTGCTATTAATTTATTTGTGAATTAAATTATTTTGTATAATTGTGGTCTGTGAAATGGATCTGCAGGAAAAGGCATAAACCTGATGAACTGAGCTTCATCCTTGGAACTCAAATAAAAGTATAAGAGAAGAACCAACTTCATAAAGGTATCATCTTACCTCCTACATGTGCTTCACGGTGAGCACATACCCACACATCATTATATATACACAATAGCAATGAGCAAAACTGTAAAAATTACCCTGTTTAACCAAAATACACTATGTCCAGTTCAAATCTGGTTTTAATTCAGAGTAAGATTTTAGAGTCAATTTATATTTTAAACCAGTGGCCCAATAATCATTCATAGAATTTTATATACAAGTGTCCATGTGGACATAGCATAAAATATTAGAACATATCAACTAAAAGTAAACAGAACTTTCTATTCATTCTAATTAATCTTAAAACGACATAGTTCTCTTTTGAAACTATATGTACATGAAGTATACCTATCACGATCTGTGGTTTTCAAGAACTAAAGACATCTGGTGATTTTAATATCTAAAACAATACTTTAAATAGTTAAAACAATACTATTAAATAATGTGCCAAGGCACAAATGAAACAGGTAAGTCCTACTTCCTAGAGAAGCCTCAATTCTAGTGGACGACCCAGACAAATGCACTGACCAGTTTTCAGAGAGGACAGCAAAGCCCATCTCAGCAGAATTTTAGGACGTTGGTTCAGTGATCCAGATAAATAATGTTTTAATTAATTCCTTGTCAGGAAAAGAAAACAGTGGCACTAACGGGAATCAACAGGAATTATGGGTGGTCATTAATTTGTAGGGGGAGTGATAAGGGGATTATTCTAAGACCAGCAATCAAAAATGTTTTAATTTGTGAAACAGGATGTCTAACTAAAAAAGGTATTTTCTGAGAGTGCACCTAGTCTCAAGCATTCTCTCCATTATAAAACAAGTATGTAAAAAGAAAGCATCATTGTTAGTATAACTTTCCATTAAATGCGTTGCTGTTCTGCTGTTTAAATTCCTTTAAGTTTTTTAAATAAACAGTCTAAAAGTTAAAATAATTACAAGTTTAAAGAGAAAAATATCTTTGGTTGGACTTGGTAGGATTAGAAGGACCACATGAAGCAGAGAGAAGAACCTGTTAGGGAAGAAGATGACAGCATGTGCAGGCACCACGAATCACAAGTCCTGTTTTCACATAGAGAAGGTCAGGAACAGCCTAACAGCTAAGGCGACAAAACATAAACTGTAGCTTTTCAGAACTATGACCTGCCAGGTGGAGATATCACATACCTTTAATACAGCACGCTGGAGGAGAGGCAAGCAGATCTCTGTGAGTCTGAGGCCAACCCGGACTACAGAGTGAGTTCCAGGACAGCTATGGCTGTTACACAGAGAAACCTTTCTTGGAAGAAAAAAAACAAAACTATATACTAATCCTGAGCGATTTATTTTATATACAATTGTGAATTACGCTAGCCATACAGCAAGCAAAACTAGATTGAGAAAACCGATTCTCCAGGAGTTGATGTGCACACAGCAAACAAATAATGAAAACAGGAGAACCTAGAGCAGGCTCAGGGGAGCATACCATAGCTTTAGCACAGCAACTAACCTGAAAAATCAGTAAAATACAACAAAAAGATCCTTGCTGATCAAGTTCTTATTATGCATGGAAAAAAATAGCACAAGCCATGGTTGCATATTTTGTTAGTTAAAAAAAAAAATCGAAGATGCAATCATGACCTTATCATCTTCAGTCCAAATAGGAAGCTTATACGGCACAACAATGACTGAGGGCACAAGTGAACACCATCTACAGGAAAGTATCAGAACAGCATCTGGGATAGCAAATGGTTACAGGGTATGAGAGACACTCTGCAAACGTGAATTTCTGGAACATGGATTTCTGCAGAGAAAGAAACATAAAGCTAGAGTGGGAACGGCTGAAATAATGGAGGATTCTTCTTTCCAATTTATAAGGCTTTGTCTAATAACAAAAGCTTCCAGTTCCTAAAATTCTGCCAGTAGGAATTCAGAGACTGCGGAAAGAAGCAAAGGATTTATATAGAGGGTAATTTGTAAAAATCTCAATGCAGTGAGTTCTGAACACCAGAAAGATCAATAAATATGCAAAATATTTGAAGAATTCTGGGAACTTTAATTAAAAATCATAATGCATATTATTTTTATGTCATTTCAAATATTTTAAATCTAGATTTCTCAACTTAGTCCATAATCTACAAATTTTGAAAGTTATTACATAAAAACAGTGAAATACAACTAGCTAGCAGCTATGATCTATAGTGTTCTGAATTTAATTGCACCTGAGCCTACCATGGACAACTAGTCAATCTTTTTTGATAAACAGGACTTAACTATATATACAAACAAATCTCCAGAACATGTTCTAAGTTACTTAAAAATTGGAAATTTTTTAATATATTAAAGTTACCAACTTTCCATGCATATTGTGAAAAATACAAAAATAAAAGGGCAGGTGTAGAAGTCCTGTCAAATGTTTTCTTGTCTAATTTTTAATCAGGCTTCTTTAGAAAGAACTAGTCCTTAATGGATTGTTTTTCTTGTTATCCAGAGTCTCTCTAAGTTGTGGGAACCCCACTTAATTAAGAAGTATCTGCATGTGGAAAACTGTATTTTGACACCCAGTAAAGACCGATGGGAGAATAATGGTCAAAGCCGACTTGTCCTCGGTCTGACCTCAAAGCCTGAAACTAGAGAGAAAAGGAGGCATGTCTGACAGCCCAAGAAAATGTCTACATGTGCATGTCTGTATGAAGTCGCACTGTTATTTAAAATTCAATTTGGGTAGATGTCATTCACAATCAGAAAGTTACTGGAAAACAGTAGAAAGTTCTTACTTTTTCTTTGAGATCTTTTACTATTAGAGCATGAGCTCTAAGAACTTGGATTTGACTGGCATTATCAAAATTTAAACTTGGGGGCTGGAGAGATGGTTCAGTGGTTAAGAGCATTGCCTGCTCTTCCAGAGGTCCTGAGTTCAATTCCCAGCAACCACATGGTGGCTCACAACCATCTGGAATGAGGTCTGGTGCCCTCTTCTGGCCTGCAGGCATATACACGGACAGAATATTGTATACATAATAAATAAATAAATATTTTAAAAAACTTTAAAAAAAAATTTAAACTTGGATCTGTTTTTATACTAATGTCAAAAAGTTCATTTTTAATGTCATTTCTTTTTAGAATTGTCTGGTCATATGTATCAGTACCATGCTGTTTGTGTTAATAAAAATTTGTGTTTCTTCTGCCATGAAATTTGAAAGAATTCAGGAGTGAATTCATCTAGACTTATAGTATATTTTATTGGGGAGATTTCCTACTACTGCCTCATTCTCCTTGCTTGTTATAGATGGAACTGTTTTAAAGATCTCATTAATTTGATTTTGTTAAGTGATATGCATCTAAAACTTATTCATGCATCCCATATTCTGCAATTCAATAGAATATAAAATTTCAAGATAGGATCTAATAATTGTCTGAATATTATTAGCATCAATCATAATGGCTTCTTTTCCACCTCAGATTTAATTAGTGTGAGTTTTTCCGATCTTTATTTTAGTTATTTTACTTAAGGATTTGATGTTATTACTTTTTCTAGAAAGAACTCCATTTTGGGAAAAGACTTAGAATCTTGCACTTTTTATTAATTTAACTCTTAACTTTTGAAAATTTTATAGACAGTATTATATCAATTCCACTATACATTCCCTCTCCTCACTTCCAAACCTCCCTGTGTCCCCTTCAATCTCTTTCAAATTATTGGCCTCTTCTTCATTTTTTCTTGTTTTACACACACACACACACACACACACACACACACACAAATAAAACCTGTGGAGTCTCTTTAGTGTTGCTTATATGTATATGTGTTTAGAGTTGTAGTAATAGGGGCGGCGGGGCTGCGTTCCCAGCACCCCGGCCGCCTGCTCGGCTAGCTTATGCCCCAAAATAACAACACACAAACTGTATTCATTTAATCACTGCTTGGCCCTTTAGCTCTAGCACTTACAGGCTAATTCTCACATCCCGATCAACCCATCTCTAATAATCTGTGAGAACCGGTCTTACCGGGAAGATTCTAGCCTAGTCCATCCTGGGTCGGAGCTTCATGGCGTGTGTCTGCCCAGGAGCTGGGCATGGCGTCTCTCTCAGGCGTCTGCTCCCGAGAGGAGAGCTGTCGAGACTGAGCTCACTTCCTCTTCCTCCCAGCGTTCTGTTCTGTTTACTCCTCCCACCTATCCTCTAACCAATAAAATGGGCCAAGGCAGTTCCTTTATTAGCCAATGACCTTCCTCCATCATAGAGTTGACCACATGAGATTGAACAACCTATCAAAATGCTCATTCCCGGAGAAGACTGGCATTCCTTTTTCAGCAGCAATTTTAGTTGTCAGTCACTCTTCATCTAGCAGTGGAGTCCTAGATGTCCTCCATCTGCATTGACATGTCAACATGTTCGTATTATGCAGGCCTTGTTTAGATGATGGTATTTTTTCAGTCTGCATGGATTAAGCTTTCCCAACATTTACAGACAACACTCTCCTAATAGATGCCCTATCTTCTGGCTTTTATAGTCTTTCCATTCTTTCTTTTGTGTTATTCTCAGGATTAGCTATATGGGGTGCATTGTGGACATTATCTATTGGGTTTGAGTATCCACAGTCTGTAGTCCTCTGCATTTTTGACTATTCCTGAATTTATGCAATAATCTCTATCTGTTGCAAAAAGAAAGCTTCTTTGATGGGGGTGAGAGTTACACTTATCTGTGGATATAAGGTTAAGTATTTAGAATGTAGTTGGGAAATATACTGGGTTAGTTAGCAGTAGTAGGTTTTCTACTAGAGTCCATAACCTTGCATCAGTCTAAGTAGTTAGCTAGATTTATAGTTACAGGTGAAAATTCTCTCTGACTGATCAGTACCTTAAGTACAATTAGACAGTTATTGATTACCTCCAAGATAGGATTCTAGCACACACAAAAAATAGATATATAGACCAATGGAACAAAATAGAAAACCTAAGCATAAATTCATATAGATACAGCCATCTGATTTTGATATAGATGCTAAAATCACACACTGGAGGAAAGAATTTTCAACTAATGTTTCTGGGAAAACAATGTCCAAAAGTAGAAAAATAACATTAGATCTGTATCTATCATGCTTTACAAAAATCAACTCCAAATGAATCAAAGACTTCAATATGAATCTTGAAGCTTTAAAACTACTGGAAGAAATATACTGGCAATATTATAAAAGACATAGATGTAGGAAATGACTTTCTGAACAGGACTTTATGTTCTCAAGAATACCAAAAATTGACAAGACTTTGATAAACTAAAAAAACTTTTGTACAGTAAAGGAAACAATGAACTGGATAAAGAGGAATCCATCAGAGGGACACATAGACTTTGCCAGGAATATATCTAGTAGAGAATTAATATCCAGAATATACAAAGAACTCAAAAAAAAAATAAAAACAAAAAATACCATGTGATTCAATTAAAAAATTAGCCATGATTCTAAAGAAAATGTCTTCAAAAGAAGAAATAAAATGGCTAAGAAATAAATTATCTTTAAAATTATTAATCATTCTTAGAAAATAGATATATACGATATAAAACTAGCTTGAGATTTCATACCCAAGCCAGAACTGCTAACAACAAAAAAACAATGATAACTTTTGGTGGAATTGTAAACTGGTGAAGCCATTATGAAAATCTATGAGAAGAATTGTCAAAACAAACAAACAAACAAACAAAAGCAAAACCAAAAAAAAAAAAAACCAAACCAAGCCAAAAAACCTAAAAGAAGATCTACCATATGGCCGACCTATACTATTCCTTGGATTATGTCCAAAGAACTTGACATTCCATTCCACCAAAATGTAGTCATGTTCACTGTTGCTCTATTCACAACAGCTGGAAAATGGAAACAACATAAATGTCCATCAAGTAATGAGTGGATAATGGAAGTGTGTTACATACACACAATGGAATTCTATTCAGAGGTAAAGAATTTGTTTTCTTGATTCTTTTTATTCTTAAACTTCATCAGCTTCTGCCTTGATCTTAATTATGGCTTTCTGACTACTAATTTCGAGTTTGACTTGGTCTTGTTTTCCCAATGCCCTAAAGTACATTATTGAGTTGTTTACCTGAGATCTCAAACAGGCATTTGGAGAAATATACTTCTATTTTATGATTGCTTTCATTGTGTTCTATTTGAGATGGCATGCTATATTTTTTTTCATTTAATTCCAGGATTTTTAAATTATTGACTTGTTTAGTGACCCACTCATAATAAAGTACTGTATTGTTTAATCTCCATGAGCTTATGTTATGTTCTACAGTTTCTCTTAATATTGATGTTTAGTTGTATTCTACTGTGAACATCTAGAGGAAATCACTTCAATTTTTCTGTTTGCTAAGCTTTACTTTGTGTTTTACAATCTACTTAAAAAGCTCTGTAGGCTGCTAAGATAAATGTGTATTCTTCACTGTATGGATAGATATTTTAATGGTGTTTGTTAAGTCTGATTTATGATGTCATGTAATTCTGATGTTTCTCTGACATTTAAAGATAAACTGAATTATAATTTTGAGATGTGCAGAAATCACCCACTATGATTCTGTCCCGATTCATCTGTATGGTTGCAGCTAGTCTTATTTGGTGCTGTCTAATGTTCTAAATGCCTTCTATATCTGGATTTGCATTTATTTCTTCAATTGTGGGAAAATTTCTTCTCTGATTTAGAGAAAATATATTCTATGCCTTGAAATACTCTCCCCATGATTCTTAGATTTGGTCTTTCTTTACATTGTGTCTTGTAGATATTAAGAGTATTGGTAAAATTGTTTTATTTATTAATCGTTGTCTTTGTTTAAATGTTCCAATTCCTCTACTTTGTCTTCATGCCAGATAATTTATTCTTTCCTTGATCCAGAATATTGGTCAAGTTTTCCACAGAACCGTTGTTTTGATACACTATGCTTTTCATTTCAAGTATTTCCCTTCTTTATTGAAGAAGTCATTGAAGACTTATATACTGTATTGAGTTCATTTTATTCAGTATTTTGCTCATTTTTATATTTCATCAGGAATCATGTTCTTTAAGTTGTTTGAATACAGTTCCCATTCTTTTCTTGAGTACTTCTGGAATGTTATGTAATTCAGTCTCACTGGTGGCTTTTTACTATGGAATTAGTATTGTTTTTAGGAATTGTGTTGAGTTCATTTTTCTATTATTTGTATTTTGTGCTAAGGATTGCCCTTCTGAAGCCAGAAAACACTGTATTTATTTTAAGTATTTTAAATCATTCTTCTTTTGGAAGGATGTTTGTGTTCTTCAAGAGAGTTTGGCTTTCATAGGGTTCTAATGTTGTTTTTTTCTGACACGCTGATGGTTGTGGGAGAGGCTTGATTTCCAGCTCTCCCCAATGATTATAATATTATTTGCAAAAGCAATCAGTATCAAAAGGTAGTCTAAAAGTAAGTCATCAATAAAAATTTGATCACCCCATAAATGCCAACCATTTTATTAAGTAAAGGGTAACTGACAGTTTGAATACTAATATATTAATTATTTTGGTATGAATGGAAAGGAAAAGAACACTACTGATAAAACTAGTGATTAATATCAGAAAAAGAAGGAAATGGAAAGAAAGGAGATATAAACACAGAAAAGTGGGAATAGTAGGAGCAAAGGAGGTTGGGGTGAGATAGAATTCAGAAAAGGTTGATTGGAAAGGGAGAAGTAAGGATATATACATAAACCAAATGAAGTATGCCATTCCCGTTTATGAGAGGTGGGGGGTACAGAGATCTGTAATCACAAATCTGACCAGTCTACGTTTTCTGGGAGAGGGAAATCTGACCAGCCTATGTTTTCTGGGAGATGGTATTGAACACAGAAGTGGAAAAAAGAGACAAAGAAAAGAGATACAGAGATAGAAAGTAGGTACAGTTTGTCACGTGGCTTTCAGAATTTATTCCCCAACTCTGGGCCTTCCTTGTGGAGATCCAGTTACAGATGTCGTCTGTTCGGGCTGTTCGTTCACAGGTGAAATTTCAGTAGCTAAGCATACCCTTAGAAAGTCCTTCAGGCTTCTGGCTGCTAACGCTGGCCCAACTATTGTGCAACCTTCTCTTGTCTGATTAGCATTTTGCAACAAGTGTTCAAATTCCCATGCAGATTCTGAGTTAGATCCATGTCTCCTTCCCTGAATACAGATTCAGAAGACCTTTCCCAAAGTTTAGCAGAATGGTCCTGAAGCTAAATGAGAGTTCAGTCTCCATGTCCCTGCTAAGTTTACTATGCTGCAAACTCCCCAGCAAACTCAACAGAAGTCTTTCTGAAGTGGAGTGTCGGAGCTGTTTCAGGCTGAGTTTGCTATTTTTCCAACTATGCCTGCTAAGCATGGTAAAATCCCACTTCAATTAGCTAGTCAGTAACAAGACAGCAACCTTAATCTTAGATCCACATCCTATCATTTGCCTTTACCACTGGTGTCTGGGCCATCAGGTTTCCATGCCTTTGGGTCTCAAATCAAGAGTCTCAATTTCCTAAGAAATTTTTACAGCCACATACACCAAAATGCCCATGACTACTTCACTAAAGAAGTTTAGCCGGGTAGTGGTGGTGCACACCTAAAATCCCAGCACTTGGGAGGCAGAAGCAGGCAGATCTTTGTGAGTCTGAGGCAGCCTGATCTCCAGAGTGGGTTCCAGAACAGCCAGGAAAGACTCTATCTTGAAAAACCAAAAATATTTACATGCTCAAAAATTTCATTCTTGTGAATGTTCTGCCCCTTTCAAGATTATTACCTTTGTCCATGTTTTTTACTGTTTTTAAAATCAATATTTAATTTACTTTTAATAACATTGCTGTTTTAATTTTACAAGACTTAAACTTTTTAAAAATTTTTGTTGTGTTGTAGTCTAACAACACACCTAAGCTCCCTCACTTTTGTGAATGTACTTAGATCTATAGACTTCCCTTTTAAACCTGCTCTTTGCAGTAGCCAGTGAGTTTCCATACAATGCAATCTCCTTTTCCTGTCTTCTCAAGCAAATTTAAAATTTCCTCTGAATGTTGCTCAATGATGTGCTGGTTGTCAGGAGCATGTTGAGTTTCGGTGTTCATGAAATTCCCTTTAGTTTGTTTTATACATTAGTCATAAATGATCATCCTCTGAGCATTCCTATTTTTGTTATGACTTGTTTTGCCCTAAATGTCACCTAGCTTGGACTATGCTCCCTCGGCTGTGGAGAACAACATAAATTCTTCACTTGGTACATGAATGTGTTACTGCTCTCCCCTCTGCCACACTGTGTCTGTGTGTGTGAGAGAGAGAGATGGGGAGGTGATGTTCATTTGGTCCAAAGTGTAGCATATGCACAAATGTCTTCTAAACATGTCTTCATTTTCTATCTGAATGCACGATGTGTCAGCTAAAATGGTGTGTCCCAGCCCTCTGCTATTACTGACCAATGAATTCAACTGGATTTTACCACTGATTTTTCTATTTCTACATAAGAGACAGATTTTCATGAGTAGAGCAACGAACTGTGGGCTAATTGGGATAGTACTTGTTGCTAGGGCTAACTGAGACAGTACTTGCTGCTAGGGCTAACAGAGACAGTACTTGCTGCTAGGGCTAAATGAGACAGTACTTGATGCTTTAACAATAGTAAAGCTTTCAGTCATTATGAGTCTTAATACTTATATTTTCATTTCTTCAAACAATGACTTTTGGTTTTCATTATACAAGTATCTTTTCATGCTGAGAAACTTAACATGAACATTAACGTATGAGATGTCATCATGATCAGAATAGTCTCCTGCCCAAGAAATCTCACACAGTGAAGTCTTTTCCTCATTGTTAGTCCCTGGGGATCCCTAATCTATTACCTATCACTGAGCTTGTTTCTTTGAGAATATAAAATATGCAAATGATTAGAACTGCTTTTTGTGATTAGTTCCTTTCAAATTCATCCAAATAGGGTTAAAGGACATTCTCATTTTTCTAGCCATTATCACAATCATAACTGCTCCAAAATTCACTTACATGACTTTGTATGAGAAGAAAATTTTATTTCCCTTGGGAAAATACCTAAGAATGAGATTACAGGTTTATACAGCAAGTGTTTTTTTTTTTTTTTTTTTTAACACAGAGAACCTAAACCATTTTCCTAGGGGATCATTTTGCATCCTCAAAGCCATGATGAAAGCCGTGGATGACTCTGTCGGTGGTACCATACTTTCTCCAATTCTTGCTATAGTCTATGCTTTGTTTTAACAATTTCCATGTGTTTGTAGTGGTGAGTGACTGTTACACATGATTACTTGCTAATGACGCTGACCTTTCCAGGTGCTTCTGGGCCTCGGATATCATGGACCAAATGTTGTGTTCAAGTCACTTTTAACTGAGTTGGTGCCTGCTTTTCATCAGTGAGTTATTTTGAAATGTCGTCTTTAAAACGGTCTTTGAATTTTTTTTATTATATGGTGTTCTAGTGTTAGTCTTGATCCAGTTGGTGGTTGATTTTCATAAACTTTAGGATTTATAGCTCTCAATTATTTGCCTATTATTCTATCACCTTTTTCTCCCTTTACCCCCTCCCTCTTATTTCCTTAGACAAACATAGTGTAAAATATATAATATTATTTCTTCTTTTGAGACAGGTTCTCAAGCAAGCCTGGAACTTAGTACATAGCTCTTGATTTCCTGATCCTACTTATCCTACCAGCCCATGATTGGTACTTTTTCTGTTGCAATGCAGGTTCCTGAACAGCAGTTCTTATGGCTCTGTTCTATTATCTTAGTTCTTTTTCTTCTGCTTCATCTGGGAAAAAAAATCAATTGATTATCTTTACGAGCAATCATGTTTTCCTATGAGGATATAAGACTGTCAAACACTTCATGTTAATTCACATTTCAGATTTTATTTTCAAACTCTCAGATTTCTATCTTTCCAGTTATCATAAATTGTCTCTTTCTTTCTACATTGTCTCATGACTTCTCTCCCTTTTCTTTTAGACATCCCTTTCTGTCTTTTCTAACAAAATTCTCGTACAAAATGTGTTAAATTTCACTGCTACTTCATCTCATATCCAACAATTTTGTCTGGAT
This sequence comes from Microtus oregoni, assembly GCF_018167655.1. Lineage (NCBI taxonomy): Eukaryota > Metazoa > Chordata > Mammalia > Rodentia > Cricetidae > Microtus > Microtus oregoni. The sequence goes on along the minus strand of NW_024543069.1, from coordinate 21,748,751 downwards.
AAAGGCAATGTGGATACTACACTGGGGAACCCTTGCATTTTGTTATATTCTTCAATACATTTTGGGCTGTGTTTTCACAATTAAACTGTGGGTGAAACTATTAAATCTGTGGAGTCCATTACCAAAGGTTGGTTTGTTTATTTTGGAGTGAGTCTAGATTAGAATGATCTAGAGAATGCTCTGCTATGGAAATAACTGTAACTATGTCAGCATCGTCATCCTTCTGGGCTGCTGTCCCTGGTGAGCAGTGACAACTGAATGCTGATTAGGCAGAGATTGAACATTTCCCAACTATGCAGGACAAAAACTCTCCAATAAAGACATGTAGCTTTGTGGCTACTGTACCTATGTATTCACAGCTTCAAAATTCAAGGTGCCACACAGCTTTTCAAAGCTAGTTGAAAGAGTAGCTCCCCTGTCTACAAAACTTGCTTACAGCTTCCGCAAACCTAATTATCTCAGCTCAGCAAAGCTACTATGAACATCTTCACTATACGGCAATCTAGAATATGTTCACTACTGAGAACATCTTCACTATACGACAATCTAGAATATGTTTCCAGAAATCTGTCACAAAAATCAGAGCTCATTCAATGATTCCTAGTCAGCTGCCCTCTGCTATGGTGTACAGTTCTCTACGGCCTCCTGTTCAATGTATAAAACTTTTAGATTCACGCATTGTGTCAAGTATTCTAGTGGTAACAAGCGGAAGGCAAGTCCACTCCCCTGACATTCCATCATGAGAAAAAGGAAATCCAGGGCAAGTATTTAGAATTTTTCTTAAAAGCAACTATGAATAGTAACTTACACCTGCCACCCCAGCACTCAAGAGTCAGAGACTGAAAGATGACTGAGTTCTCCAAAATCTAAAACACAAAAGCTAAACAGAAAAGCTCATAATATTACTTCTCTGATGCTCTAGTCCCATCAACATTGGTTTTGATTACTGCAATACTGTAGTTAGTGTTTACATCACTAAGCCTCAACAGCTCAGCTTTTTTCTATTTTTTTTTTACTATTATGATGCCCTTGAGATTCCATGTAAATTTTATAATAGACTATGTTTTTATTTTTACACAAGACATCATTATAATTTTTTGACAAGAATTGTCACAGTACTGGCAAATACTACCCAACGACCACCTGGGTAGTACTGGCATCCTAATATTAACTCTACAATCTATGACCATTTGACATGCCTTTAATTTCAGCAATTTTTGAAGTCTGCATAATACAAATCTTACCACATTGGTATGTTTAGGTTTAAGCAGTCCATTATTCTAAATGATACTATTAACTGCAACCATGTTTGGTTTCTTTTGCAGGCTGCTCAGTGTAAATGACAAAGACAGACAATGTGTGTCCTGTAAGTTGGCTAAACCCATTCATTAATTCTAAGTGGTATTCTACACAGGTATTCTATGAAAACAGAGACATCTTCCTGCCCAAGGTAGTGTAAATCTTTACCATGCACAGACACCTTGATGAACACTCACAGTATATCAAACAGAAGTGAAGTCATTCTAATACACTAGAATGCAGAGAGTAAGCATTCAGCACTGTCCCATAGCTTAGGAATGTAGCTCTAGGTATTTTTTGAGGCCTTAATTATGTTGAGATAGTTTTGTTTGTTATCTAGTTTTCCTCTGAGCATTTTTATAATGAAAGAGTATCAAAATTTATCAAATATTTTTCTGGATCAATTGAGAGTGGTATTTAGGAAAAAGTGACCAATTTTTCTGTGCAGAATATAATGCTCCCTCTTGATCTCTCACTTCTAATTTAAGATACATTTCTCGTGTCTGAAGCATCTGAAGTCGTATTTCTTGCGTTTCCTGCTAGTATCATGTGTACATAATGACGAGCGAATTTAATTGCCCTTCTGTTCCCTAAGAGACTTCTACTGCACTGCCCATCACTATCACATACTGGGATCACATGTTGCTGGCTTTCTTGTCTTTTTCGTCATTAGATTTTTGGTCTTTATATTGCTCCTTCCTCTTCTTGTGCTTTTATAGCCTTATTCATTGATTTTTATCAGTTATATTTTTTCTAACTCCATTTCAAATATTTTTATTTGTGATTCTTTTCTCCAGAGTTATAATTGCTAAATTCTGATCTTAATAGCTTTTAAGTTCTTCGACGTTTTCTAAATTCTTTAGCTCATTTAAACATGTTTCTGATGTAATTTTTCTTCTCTTTCTCATCACTTTTACTATAAAAATAAAATTAATATCCTTTACCTTTATGTGATAAGGGTTTTCTTAAATTTCAGAAAACTTTTCTATAACTTTGACCTCTACCTTGAGCTTCTCAGATTTTGCCTTGCTGTTAGTTTTCTTTTCTGTAGGAATTTTTTTTGTCACCCAAATACCCACAGGTTTAATGCTCTGTCACCAGCCTTTGGCACTATAGGGAAGTGATGAGATCTTTAGTGTTTTGTATCTAGTGGAAAGAAGTTAGGAAAACTGGGGGACATGTCTCTAGATAGGCTTTGGTACCACTGTCCTGCATACTATCTTTATTTTAGCTTCCTCTCTTTCTCAAGAGGTAAGAATCTTCTCTGCATATAATTCCCACTGTTATGTGCTGCCTTGGACAAAGGACCAAATGACTCAGAATAAAATACCTAAAAGCAACAAAACAAAACAGCAGCAATAAAATCAAACCAAAGCAAACCCATTTTCCCTTATAAGTTGTTTAAACATGGGCTATTTGTTTCAGTAATACAAAACTAAACTACTGTGCACACAGTTGTTTTAAAAGTGTGATAAACTAAGTTAACTGTCTTTTGTCTTTAACAGTTTATTTCAATTTTTCTCTGCATTACTTTTGTCTTTCCGCTGTTCAGTGTAGATTCTATTTGGTGCAAGGGAACTGTTCTTAATTTCTCATGGGGTCTGGATAGCTCTACCCCATCTGACTGTACCAGGGCACCCTTGAATCTATCTTAGAACTCTCTCTGTAGTCCAGGCTGGCTTCAACTCACAGAGAGCCACCTGCCTCTGCCTCCCAAGTACTGGGATTAAAGACGTGCACCACCACGGCCTAGCAAGTGCTCTCTTCTTTTAACTGATGTTTTCAAGCTCACCTTCGAAGTTTTCCTCTAAGGGTATGCTGACTCATTTCCACAAAAGCTCACTTGCTTCCTATGGCCTGCTCCAGGTATTGATCCCTATCCTGTTCTGCAGCTCACTGGATGACTCCCAGAGCCCAATATGAGGCCAATGGGAACCCTTGTTAGCTAGTCATGTTTTAGATGTCCATTCATTTTATTTTTATAGTTATTACTTTCTCTTCTTCAGGTCTTTTATTGATGATATTAAAAATATAATATGCTCCTATTTGTAATCTACTTGAATTTGTTGTTTCCATTATGGCAATTTTAAAATGCTAATTTAGAAAACCATTTTAGTGCTAGGGAAATAGCTCAGTGGTTAAAGTACTTGCCCTTAAAGCATGCGGATTGGAGTTCTGATGCCCAGGAATCATCAAATGCTGGGTGGGCATGGCAGCCTGACCTCAGTGCTGAGGAGACAAACAGAAGGTGACTAGGAGTCTGACAGAGAAGGCTCAGTGAGGCAGAGTAATGGAGGATGAGTCCCCACATCAGCTTCTCTAGTCATTCATGTACATACATGCCCACTCACATGTGTATACCCACGCACATGCAAAAGCTGAATATGCACACACGTGCACATCATAAACATAAGGGAAAAATAAAGCACAGTTTAATACATCATTTTCTATTCAATAAAAATATAAGCAGATAAAATATTTTCTCACTGTTCTCATGGTACTTTCCTGACAAGGCTCGTTCCTCTAAAAATAGTTCAGTGATAACCTCTTTTGGAGGAGGTGAAAACTTTATGACATATTATTACATTTTTAAGAATCCTATTCCTGAGAACTCTGAAAGACTTAAACACTGAATTTTAAGAAACATGTATCGATGCCATTCAAAAAAGAATTTCTATATCAGTATATTTCTTTCAAAATAAAATTTAAATTTATGTGCAGTGTTGTGTATCCTAAAACCTGTTACCCTACCCCTCTCCAGACTTAAGCTGATTTTCATAGAAACAAAAAATGCCCAAAAGAACAAAATCAGTCTTAGCTAAGTCATTCGGAACTCTCTTTTATCAAAAGAAAGTCATTCCCGTTAAAAGAGAACGTAGATTCGGGGCTGCGATGGGCCCCATTTTGATGACTATGCCAGAGAAAGTAGTTTGCTCAGAAGATAGAGATATACAGAAACTAGGGGCTATGAAGGTTCTAAGTCAAAAGGAATGGTCTCTATTACTGACATTCCTTTTTTATTTCCAGGCCACCTAAAGTCAGAATATTCTTTCCTGTCCTTGGAAACTAAACAGAGTTTCATCTAAATCATCATAGCAAGTGTTTAACTTGAATATTTTCTTACAAGTTATCAAGTGAGCATAAATAATGCTAAAAAAGTATAACAGTGGTTTTTCAGGATTACTTTGTATCACAGCAGAACAAGGCATTGAAGTGAACACTGAGAAGATAAACACACATGCCTTTGAAACATTTCTCCCTTACCTCTCTTGTACTCCCTTCCTCTCTCCCTCCCTTCTTTTCTCCCTCTCTACCCCTCCCTCTTTCTTTTTCTCCCCCCCTCTTTCTTATATCCCCCCTTCTCTCCATCCCAAACTTTTGGGTGATATACTGGTTCTATATTACTAATAAAGCTTTCAAAATAAAAATGGTCAAAATGTATTCCACATTCTGACATTCAGCATGCAATTCACAATGGAGCCTACATCTTTAAATATAAATACTAAACTAGTTCTCTCTCTCTCTTTCAAAATTTTATTGATTTATTTACCATTCAATTAATTACTGCATTTATTTGTATTTTTGGGTGGCTGTATTTATGTATGCATGCATACACAAACACGTGTGTATAAGTCTGAAGATAATGTAGGAAGTCTTTCTTGTTTATTTATTCTCTACCTTATTCACTGAAACATTTTACTGTTTTAATAACAGCCCATGAGAAGCTAACAATTAATAATGATGTGGATACTATTACAATTAAAAGTATATACTCACTTAGGTTTTCATTTTAAAATTGAATTCTCCAAAGTCATTGACTAGTAGCTGTTCATGTGCAGGTGGATTTGATAAAGACTGGACTTGGTAAGCGGCCCTCACTATAGGGTAGGCCATGGGGAGGGTCAAATATAAGAGTTTTTTCGCAGAATGCAGTCATATAAAGGATTAAAAGTGTCCTTAAGTACTAGAGTCTTAGCTGTCACAGGAGCTAGAACAGTTCTGAAGAACTGAGGAAGTTGAAGCCAGATAACAGAGGATGAACAGTAAGTGAGGGACTTTATCCACTGAGGCAGTCTCTCAACTGAGCCCAGAGCTCACCCATACGGCTTGTCTAGAACTGCATTCTGCCTCTCCAGAACTGCATTCACAAGCAGGATATCACATTCATACAGGGTCTGAATTCTGTTCCACATGATTGTGTGGGTGTACTGGGCCATCTGCCTAGCCTCTCAGATCTCTGAGAAATGCTTTCTGATTTCACTGGTATGCAGTTTCCACTGGTGCAGCAAGTCACACAGCCTAACACTTTTGATCACTCATTATTTTTCTGTCATCTTTGCTGAGGGTTTTGACACTTGGATCTGTATTTACTCCAAGGTACTTTTACACCGTGTAGTTCATAAAGAATTTGAACATTTAAAAAAGAACCTAACTAAAACTTGAATAACTACAGTCTTGTCTACCAAAGGCAAAATAAAAGTAGCACTAATACTTGCTGTGGAATCACATAATAAGTTTAAAAAACATGTTGAATAACAGCGACAGACATGAACATTAATGATACTGTTTTAGCTTGCAAATAAAGAACAGAGAACATCTGAAAGTAGCAGTGATTGACTGCTGAAGAGAACACTGAACAACTACATGTAGAGAAAGAAAACTAAATATAAAACACCCAACCAAGATACAATTCAAATATATTTTATTATACAGACATTGAACGTGGTTTCTTTTCTTAAAACATGAAACTGGTTTCAGTTACATGAATTCAAGGTTTGCTTCTGTCATACATATATGATAAAGTATGTATTATCACGGTAATAAAAGTCACAAGATTTATTCATAGTAAGCAATATTTCAAACAGAAATAATCAATGGCTAAGAAAACGAAGTGTTGATTGTGTAATTTCCCTGGCTTCTTTACACTGTTTTGACAGTTTTCCTTCTCAAGAGAGGAACTGTCACATTAGAGCAAAGGAGATGGAATGATGGAAGCATGAGGAAGAATGTGGAGGCTGGGGAAAAGCTCAGCACCACAGCACTCACATGGCATACCTAGGGTCCTGGGTTTGATCCCCCAAATGAAAATCAAGCAAGAACAGGAAACAACATGCACTTCTATAGGGTAGAGTAGAGAACAATCTAGAATGAAGTAGAAAACTCATGGGTATGGACAGCAGATCAACACTGGGAATTCTTACCAAAGAACACAAAATTTTACCTCTAGCAAAAATTAGCAGTAGCAAAAACAGCATCCTTTCAAGTAGAGGGAAAAGTACTGGATATTAATTATGTAATAAAATTTAAGTGAGAAAATGACAAAAAGTGTGCAGATACTTTTCATCCATAAAAGAATAAAAGTCACACAGAAGCACTGAAGAGAGTGCATTAATGTTTCTTACAGACCCTGTCCTAGAAGTCAAAAGGAGAGTGTAATTTTGAGGTGAGGAAAGGACAGGAAGAAGACTCTGTAAAATGAAGAGAACGTCATGTAAAAGGAAAAGAGGTCTACATAAAAGGAAGAGAACCCTAAACGGAAAACAACTTTACCTAAAACAAAGAAGTCAATAAAAGCTAAATGAGGTATGACTTGCTTACCAGCTGTCTACGGCAAGAGGAAAGAGAACAGAGGAGTCTGGAAAGTAACAACCACATTCTGGCAGGTATGATCTTCATTCTGTTGCTGAGCAGTAATTCCTAGATACACAGACTGGATGGGCCATTTGCAGGGTCATGGATTAAGGCTATCAACATTTTACTTTCTCAAGGAATGACATTTAAAAAAACAAAATTCACAGCTTGAAGATCTACCATTTGCTATCATTCTATTATAAAGAAATACTATTTTTACATTAGTGAGGAAGGACATGATCATTATATATAATTTTAACTTGACTACAGAAAAACTATAGGATAAAACTATATTCAATTAAAGGGAGAAAATGAATCTTTAATTTCTAGCTTGTGGCAGTAATTCAACTCTAGAACACTCATTTGTAAGTCTATTTTACATCACTGTTATCAATAGAGACCTACTTTCAGTCTTTCAATTCAATTTAGAATATTTGAGGGATATTTAAGAGTTCATCCAGCCATTTCTCTTGCCTTTCACCTACTGATGAAAAAGGTATAAGAAAAAGTCCACATGTCTGACTATGGAAAATTCTGGAAAGACAGCTACACAAAGGAATATTTTTTGTCCAAGTTATAATAGTTAAAATATTATCTGGGAATAATTCTTTAGAACCTCAAATAGTCAAATATATACAGGTAAAAACAGTATTGTGAGTCTTTAAAAAAATCATAGATTTATTTTAATAATGACAAACTGATTCAAAAGGATTGGAAAGGAAAAAGGTCCTAGAAACCACATCAGGGCTCAGTGCTTAAAATTGCAGAAGGTACACTGAGTGATATGTTAGGCAGCTGTCCCAATACATATATCATTAGGAGAAATCTGACTCCTCACATGTCTGCTTAAGTGTGTTTGTTAGTCTGATGATGCTCTTTCAGTGATCAAACTTATTCCCAATTTTAGAGATTGGCCATGGTCCATTTACAGACATACTACACAGCAGTTATTTCTGAAGATACACTGCCTGATATGATCAGGACCTACCTTTAGGCAGTTCAGTACACCAATATACCCACAAACCCCATGATCTGCAATGGAGTCTTGCCTGCAAGATATGCAAAGGCAATGGTGGCACAAAGCTGTGGGAGTAACCACCCAGTATCTGATTTGACTGCAGGCCACTCCATGGCCTTATAACTTTTACTTTTATAATTCTACTGATGCTCTGACTCCTTGATAACTTATGTAAAATGTGCGGCTATATTTTAATAACAACACAAGGCCAAAAGGTCCATCACATAGCATTATTACATTATTAACTTTACTCTTTACCTATTAGCATTTCTAATTCCTGTAAACTTTGAAAAGAAGTTACACATGAATACAGAAAAACACTCATTATTTTGCAAGGTGTGAGAAAACATTTACATTAATTTTTGAGTAATATTTACTGAAAATTTAAAATAAAAATAGCATGTTACAAAAACCACGAAAGCATAAATTACCAGTTTTTTTGCTCCTCAGGAAAATACACTCAACAAAACCAAATGAACAAAGGAAGTGAGAAAGAATGCACCAATGAACATTAATCCCCTTGGAAACTACATGTACAGCATCTCTACTTTTAGCTACTGTAACATCATTCCCGCCATCTAAGCAGGTTTTCAAACAATGTGATAAAATATTTGCAGTACAGTTTGGAGAACTAGGCTTCAAGTTAGTATTTTCAGAAATTGTCATTTCTTACCAAATTACTGTAAATATCAAGTAGAAGGAAAATAATTTAAGGAAGAATAAGGTAGTTTTTCAAATGTTTAGATTAAGAGTAATATTAGTAACAAAACAATTGAATAATGTTATAAGAAAACCTCTCTGAAAAGAAAGGGGACTAACGTCTTCAAAGTGTGCTTGTGGTACTGTTAGAACAGCCTACTATCTAATGTTGTATCTGGCTCAAAGTCTGTCTGGAATTCGTAAGACACAGCTGGGCTGTCATGGTAAGTAAACAGAAGGAAGAGACACTTCAAAATTGTGTGAAGATGAGAAAAGAGGCTTTAAGAGCAGGCAGGAGTAAGCCCAGGACCACACCTGCTTCTGATCCCACTAAAAGGGTATGTGGTCATCCAGCCACTTGGCTTCACTATACTCTATGTAGTGTATGTTCTAATATAGGTCTTTCCCAGTAGACTGTAAGCTCCTTGAGGTTAGCAACTGGTCCTTCCATCACAGTACTCAGGACAGGTGTATCACTGCATCCGTGAGATACATATTGTTCAATGAATCACACACATCTGAAACAATGTACTGAGACAAACACAACCTGTGGCCAAGGTGAAGTTTTCAAGTTTCTTAGAGCATGAATTTCATTAAGGAGCAGCTTTTAGTTAGTGAGATGATCAGAGTCCTTTTCCCTGAAACACTTCCTACATCGCTCTGTGGGTGGAAGTAATGACAGAAACTGTGACTTTCCTACTCTTCTCACAACTGTGTCAGTTTAGGAGTCACTCAGGAGAAGACAAAGATGTTTCGGCTCTCTATGGATACTTTTTATTCCACATTGCTTCAGTTGAAAGACATTGTTATTTTCCTGTTATCCCAAGCTACCGTGTCTGGAAACTTTAAAAGCATTATGCAATTTAATTCTCATCCAAATACTTCATTTAATAGTAACTCAGCAATTCCCAAAGACCACAGAGTAAACCGTAGAAATAGGACACCAAGGTAGTGGGTTGCATGGGCTGGCATCGACTATCACAATTTGCCCTCCTAGAAACACTGTGCAGAAGCAGAACAACAATAGAAGTGGAGGCCACAAGCACTAAATCTGAAGGCCACTAAAAGGGTATAAAGAACCTCTTTTACGTGCAGGGCCATCTTGATGCTGATCTTCCCTTTTTGAAACCCAGAAACTGAATGCTTAAATGAAATAAAGTTTCATTGGCTCTAGTTTTCAAAGCTCCTCTCCTACTATCGGTATACAAATTAAATCTTTACCATTCACTATATGACTTAAGCTGCTGTTGAAAAGGAGACAATAGCTTCATCAAATCCCCATCAGTGTTTCTCAATGTTTTTACTGGCTTCTTACATTAAAAACATCATATGGATAGAAAAAGTCATTTGAAGAATCATGACTCTCAGAACATCAGGGAATGTTAAGAGACCAGTGCTTAATAAATGCTGTCCCAGGAGAAGGATGTAGTGTTGCTAATAAGACTGGGATTGAAGAGCCACTGCTGCCCATGCGAAGACCTTTCAAAGTTCCTCATTTGGAATTCTGTCATTGGTACTGACTTTGCAAAGTGGCATTTTAAAATGAGTAAAGAGAAAGCATACACACAGTCTCATAAGAATCTGCAGCTAATGATATCTTTTGGCAATACGTATCTTTTTAAATGCACAAGATATGCCATGATTAATAGGTACATTTCATGAAAGTAAAATATGTAGAATATATAGAGAAATCATACCTTCTATCAATAGCTCTTGTCCATGACTGCCCAGAAGTGTACGAGATAGGAATGGGGCAAAGTCTACAAAAATTTCACGAAGAAGAGGAGCAACTTTTTCTAAAGCTCTTTCAAGTTTTGCTGTGATGCTGTTGAAATTAAGACATAAAGACTAGTAAATATAATTCAATATAAATGCCAAATAAACTTTAGTTCTAAATTAAAATATTTATAAGTCACAGTAAAAGTCCAGTTTGAGCCCATGGAACACAGAAAGCTTCATATGGAAATATGAAAGGGACGCAGTTTTGTGGAGTCAAGTGTCTGTCTACTCTGTAGACTGAAGCTGAATGAGAACAACTACACAGTGAAAAAGAGCCTGAGTTCTGCACCCAAAGGGGCCAAAGACCCTGCCACAAATTTAGGAATGTCAGGGGAAAATGAGTTCTTCTACGTCTCCGTACAACATCAATGAAAACGGCTTTGAGGCCTACTGTGTGGTCACTATACCAGTTACAAAGAACTCCTGTTCTCAAAAAGCATTTCCTGTAAAGCTAGACAACTAAAAAAGTAACTGAAAGTCGGGTTATTTGCTTTGTCAGAGTAAAATTTTCATTTCCTAAGCCCATTTACTTTCTCAATTCCTAAAATAGTATTTAAGTGTTCAGTATTGTATTTTAAGTGGTTGCTTTGCAGGTATATGTTGTAAGTAAAGAAAAAAGTGGGAGAGGAAAATATTATCACACAGGCAGGTTAATATTTTGGCTATAGATATACGTCTTGTAGATATGAGTGATGAGAAAGATTGCTTAAGGCGGAATATTGGCTCTGTCACAGAATAAGCCATGTGATGTTATGAACATCAGCTTTGCCAACTTGAAGAATGATCATCCTAACATCTACATAGTGGAGATTAATCAGCTAAGGCACAAAATCCAAGCAGAAAAGCACCCAGTACACAATGAGATGTCAGTAATGTTAGTTAGTTTTGTAAGTGATATTTTTAATAAAGCCCACCCATATGTAGTCTTGTAAAATCCAACATTGATCTATTGAACAACAACAACAACAAAATCAATATAACATGAGATGATTCCATGCCATACAGGAGCTATGGAATAAGGAGTGAACAGGGATGTATAGGTTTGCCATCTGCAGGGTGCGGCAGAATCACAGTAGAGCCTGCTGACAGAGACTGCCCAGCGCCCTACTTCTGACTGAGCGTATACAGCTGTAATATGAGAGCATACATGCAGGTCTCAGGTGATGCTGACATCGACCAGGGACCACTCTGACACTCTAAAGAGAAACTGATGCTAAGGAATGGTAACACAAAAGCTAGAGGGTTAATATTACCTAAAGGTTCAGAATTCTCACCATCACTCTAGATTTTCCTTGACTTTTAATAACTAAAAGTAGAGCTTTTCTATCTCCTATTTCACCCAATCCTATTCATCTGCTGAATCATGTCCATAGCTTCTTAGACAAAGTAATTCCATCTACTATGAAAGCATAAGAAGGGATCACAACTATAGAAATGGGATAGATCCAGATAATTATTAATATTTTCTAAAGCTGATTTCTGAAAGAAGCACTGATATTTAGCTGTATTTAATTAACATGAGTGAGCACACAGAAATATGAAAATTCAAGTTTCTGTAGATTTATATCCATCATCAAGTTATATTGCCTGATTTCCTCATCACATTACACAAAACATTCTAATTGGAAAAGTATCTGTAACCATTTCTATGCTGAAGAGACTGACATTACACCATGTGTTTACAAAGGAGGGTAAAATATGTGTTCATCCATATTATAACTTATCAAAAGAAGTGGAACAGAAATTAAATTCGTCTTTAGACACCCTTTATTCCTTGGCAAATAAGGACTTTGATTCTTCCACATAAAAAGGCACATAATGCTGGCCTGCACTTCACTTCTAGGGCTTCCTTTTTTGTTTTTGGTCAGAGAAAAGCACAGTATAAATTGTTGAAGCTCCACGCTGTACATGAGAAAACTATCGACTAATATATTACAAAGAGATGATAGCCCAGGAGAACTCCAAGGCTTTCAGTCCTATAAGTAAATGATTCTCTCAAAGAGAAAGTAAAAGGAACTGCTGGGCAGGGTGGGTATATTTGAGTACTAGGGGGATGGGGCAGACAATGGCAAGTTCTAGGTCAGACTGAGCTACCACAAGAACCACAAAGAAACAAACACCATATAACAGAAAAAAAGGGAATACTTTTAAGCAAATTACTGTGCAAGAAATAATAACATGCTTTATTTACTTTAGGGGGAACATAAGTAGTTTTTCAGATTTCCAGAGATGTTACTTCATTTACAAAAACACATTCACTTGGTGCACAAATACAAAAGTGCAGTAACTACAGAACTGGCCCCTCGGGCTTCCAACTACACTCTAGCAACTTCCTAATGGTCAGGGGAGTTCCTGGGTTGGAACCAAAACTGTTTAAGCCTCTGACTTCACTCTCCTTTAGTTCTAGTGTTGAACTAAACACTAGAGATGCTCAGTGGCTCTATTTCTGGATAGTGAGCACAAACTCCTAAGAAAGAGTACCACTGATTTCCATATAGAAAACAATGCCCACAAATGAAGTGATTTATCAACAATTTTAACAAAATTACTAGAGAGAGGAAAATAAAACCTTCGGATGAGAGTCTATAGATGTGAAATCTAATACAATGTGTTCTGTAGCACAAGTACTTAATGTTGTTGTTTTTAAATCACAATTAGGTTCTTTCTTTTCCTTTCACTTTTGTTTTTCTTTTGATATAGGGCCTTACTACGTACCTCTGGCTGTCCTGGAACTCAATATGTAGACCAGGCTGCCTCAAACTCACAGAGTTCTGTTTGCGTCTATCTCCAAAGTGCTGAGATCAAAGGTGTGCACCACTACACCAAACTGGTACTTGCTTTCATATGTATTTAAAAAGTCTCAGTAAATTCTAAGGATTTTATACAAATAAAACACAATTAAACAATGGGAGAAAACAATGTCTAAAAACCCATGGCTACAATACTTATTAAATGTTTCCAAACAAAGATCCAGCCTCCAGCTACATTTGAGGTCGTGGTGGCTGTAAGAGGAATGCCAGCGTAACAGGGAAGATGAACAATCCAAGTGCACAGAAACATGCTGCTTCCTAGTCCTTGAAAACTTGTCATTACCCATACTCATTTTGGAAATTATACATATTATTAATTTTCTTTTACTACATTCCATTTTTATAATTGTGTTACTATAAAATTATAATCTTGACTTAACTCTCAAGGTCAATTCTTTTGTAGTACTGTAGTTTCTTAGCATAATTTCATAAATATAAAAAATTAATTTTGCTTTTTAAAGTTCTTAAATGTATTCATTCCTTAAAATAAAAAAGGAATGGGCAGCTCTAACAACATCATGTAAAGCTAAAGCAAGTAACTCTATTATGTAATGTACCAATAAGAAACAGCAGATAGAAAATAATTCAATTAGGGAATTCCATGGTAGAAAGACTTTACCATTAAATGTTCCTATATGAATTAGGGAATGTAGGCATAGGTAAATGAAAAGGTTTAGGAAAATGCATAGAAAGGGAGCATTATGGTCGAAAAGCCATACAAGGTTGTTTAATCAGCTACATGTTATGACTAGGAACTGACAAGCCCTGGCTTTAAACATTTTATCAGGCTTTCATTCAATTACAGCTAGGAAACATGAGCAAGCATACTAGAGAGCTGATGGGTAAACAGATCAGAAATTTCAGAATCTGTAACACACAGTCAAACAGTTTTTAAGCTGAAGTTTCTAGGGTTGCTACCACTAAGCAAAACATTATGTTGTAAAAAAGAAAAGTGTGCTTATTTTATTTTCCATGATCTTATAAAATCAAAAGCTGACATTTTCTCCTAATTTCTTCCAAACAGAATAATATATATTTTAAGAGTACAATATACACATTAAGGAAGTAGATAGAGGCTGAACAAAATTCTTCTATATAAGAAGTTTATTACTTTAAAATGTAAACTAAATTCCATGTAAACATTTTTCATGTTTTAAGAAACATGATGCCTGTTAGGGATGTATTTAAAAATTATGAAAGCTTTTGGAGTGCATTTTTGGAAATTGTTAATTGGATGTTTGGTAGATAGGAAGGAAATAACTGAACATGGAAATGCAACGATTCCTCTTTTCAAGTCAACTAGTTCAAAAAAAAAGTCACAAAACGTCTCTATAGCAAGACAAAAATATAAAGTAAAGAAAATAAAGCATTAACTGAGGCTCAAGCCCAATAATACAAAGCACCAGGATTTGTGCTTTAAATCACTGATAAAGTAATGGTAATAAGCTTTCTAAAAGATATTCTTAGACAATAACGTCCAAGGAGCTACGTAAGTGACTCTTGTGCTGGGAGAGCTCTGAGCAGAGCTGTGCTTTCTCCCCGGAAGGGAGGCTCTTCCACCCAAGTCTACAACCAAAACTGGCCAGTGAAAACGTGAAGGCACTGAGCCTTGATTGGACTGAGGATGGTACCTCTCTAGGCTATTGCCGTCCTGGCTCTTTCCTATGCAGTGTTCTTCTCTTGGAATTGTGCCACTTTTCTTTCAGACCAACTCCCACTCCTCAAGCCTTCATAAGTGGCCTTATCCAGAACAATCCCCACTAAGTCAGACATATGTCTGCTTTGCACATGGAGCTGCTCCCTGAGTTAGTAATTTATTGTACTTTTAGAACAGCATTCAGTTCATAGATAATTTTGGAAAACGTAAGTTGAAAAATAAACAA
This sequence comes from Microtus oregoni, assembly GCF_018167655.1. Classification (NCBI taxonomy): domain Eukaryota; kingdom Metazoa; phylum Chordata; class Mammalia; order Rodentia; family Cricetidae; genus Microtus; species Microtus oregoni. The sequence continues at coordinate 21,733,632 of NW_024543069.1, read as the reverse complement.
ATAACTTGAGATAAAGGACATCTATTTCTGATGGAAAAACCCAGAGTCACACACGTAATAATCACAGAGGAGGCCATACAATGAACAGAATCCTATTCTGACACAAGAGCATATAAATGCTATCAGGCAGCTACTAGCCTTGTACCTGAAACCAAAACCAGTAACTTCTCAATGGGAAGAGGATGCAAGAACATGCTTTTGCTGGTGAAAGCTGAGGAAGAAGAATCATAAGATTTTATGTGAACTGGTCATAATAGTTCAGCTAACATTTGAAATTTCTGAAGCTGAAGTGTGAGCATTATAATATGGGAGAGTGAATTCTTAGAGTGGTAAACGCAGTAGGATACTAAAATTACTTTCAGATTGTTCCTATAAGTCTCACCAATGAATGAAGAAAGACTGGACAGAATGTACAAGTTGGAAAAAACTTCCTTTGCTTCTTCTGCAAGCTGAGATGTTCCAATAACTGCAGAAAGGAATCACAAAGCATAGCTTGGAATCATTTTCCATCTCCTCCAGAGGACAGGATAACAGACTCATGGAGGCTGTGGAAAAGGTGGCAAACATGCCAATCCCCAGGACACAAAAGAAAAACTAAACATTGCTAGCGCTGGAATAGGAAAATTCTATGCACCAAGGATGGGGTAAGAAAATATCATGAGACCTCAATATTTTATGATCCCATCACTGAGAAGTAGTCAGAATCTGTGTGAGATTCTCTATTTGCCCATGACTGAGAATGAGTCTGAACCAGGGCAAGAAGCCCAGGCCCCTGAACACTATGATTGCAGAAGGGCTTACAGAGTATTGAACCTCTCTGAAAGACAAAACCCAAGCATCCTACAAAGAGTGAACTAGAAGACTGAGAACAGTTGGCAAAACAGTACCAGCTCACGTAAAAGGTCAAGACTGAGAACGTCTGAGCTGCAGTTCACAGAGAAGAACCAAAACAGTACAAAAATAACAGTACCAGCTCAAGTAAAAGGTAAAGACCGAGAACGTCTGAGCTGCAGTTCAGAGAATAACCAAAACAGTACAAAATAAAATTAAACTAGGATGACTTGGTTTCTAATACGGAAAACTGGGCACAGTAGAATAGGGTCCATTTTGGGCATCAATGCTACTGAAATGCTACCATCATACCCAAAAAGTTCATTTTAAACCAGCATTACAATCTATTCAAAGCAGCATAAAAAAAAAAACAACAACAACAGAGATAAGCTAACAGAATCAGGATCATAAGTAAATCTGATTCTAGAATCATCTAGGAATCTAAAATAAGCACTATTAACATCTGTAAGAATTAAGACATGACAAGACAGCCATCATGTATGAGCAAAGGGGTATTACAACAGAAGCAAAAGTATATAAATCTCTAATAATGGTAGAAATGAAAAATATGATTAAAACAGACAATATGCTTTCAACAGATGAATCAAAAGGGTTAAGTAAGCCAGGTGAAGAACCAGTGACTTTAAAGATGTTCATGCTTCATTAGTACAGATGACAAAAGACATATGAAACTAATCTAAGTGTCTATCAACAGGTGAATGTATATACAGAAGAGGTGGTATATAGACCACATCCAGAATGCTTATGTCATCTGCAACAAACATGGATAGGCTTGGAAGACAATATGCAACATGAGAAAAATCATGTATAGAATAAATACTGCATAATATCACACATATGAAGAATCTAAATAACTCAGTTTCATTGAAATTGTGAGTTGAATATGGTTAAATAAGCTGGAGATGAGGGGGAAGATTAGGAGAGCTTGGTGAACGGATACAGTGTTAGAATTAGAAAGCTGTAAATTTTAATGTTACAATATGGTGATTTTAGTTAATAATAATGCAATAAACACACCACATTTTTAATAGCTAAGAGATACTATTTTAAGTATTTTATCACACAGGAATTCAAGAGCTTTGGGACAGTAAGAAGTAATCTCTTATATGATGGAGGAAGGTCATTGGCTAATAAAGGAACCACCTTGGCCCATTTTATTGGTTAGAGGATAGGTGGGAGGAGAAAACAGGACAGAACGCTGGGAGGAAGAGGAAGTGAGGTCAGAGACGCCACAGCTCTGCTCTTGGGAGCAGACGCCTGAGAGAGACGCCATGCCCCGCTCCCAGGATGAAGCTCCGATCCAGGATGGACATAGGCTAGAATCTTCCTGGTAAGCGCACCTTGGGGTGCTACATACAGATGATTAGAAATGGGCTAAATTAATATGTGAGAATTAGCCTAGAAGAGAATGGGCCAAGCGGTGTTTAAATGAATACAGTTTGTGTGTTGTTATTTCGGGCATAAGCTAGCTGGGCAGGCGGCTGGGGTGTTGGGGACGCAGCCCCGCCGCTCCTATTATTACACTTATAGTTTTGCTAAATTCCTGAAGTCCACTACATTAAATAATGTGTCCAATAATACCTAAGCCACAACCTCCAGAACCTACAGATAGACAGGCCATGTGTACATTAAGACAGGGAGATTAAGACTGGAGGTGTGCTCAGTCTAAACACATGAACTATAAAAACATAGACACTACTGTGGTTCCAGAAGAAGCACTGAGAAGAAAGAAGACAGGAAAGAAGAGTCAGAAGAGGAAGAGCAGCATTCCAGAATGAGAAGCATCTGAAATACTCTACTGGTTCTGAGGAGAGCAAGGCATGTTCAAAGAAAAAGGAAAATGCTGAGTGCCAAGTACAGTCTGGGCAGACAATAATTAACAGGTTCATGAGTCCCATATGATAAGAGTTGAACTTTTTTTTTTAGCCTCAGATAATCTGAAAGTAGAACTCAGTCCAGTCTGAGTGTGTAAGACTTGAAGCCTGCAGAAATGAGGGAATTAATAAACAGAGTACTAGATTTCTGCAAATTTGATGTGGCCACAACACAAAACTAAGAAAATGAAAGACACAACAAAAGAAACACATGACCATCAGTTAAGAATTTCCACAAACAGTAAAAGTTACTAAAAGTGTGTACCCAAGAGATATAAAACATCATGTATAATATTAATAGTAAATAACCCAAATTTGTCATAATAAACTATTACAATGCAGAAAATAAGAAATTTGAGGAAAGCAGAGATTAAAGGCTTACTTCACAGAACAAAAAATAACACTCTCTACATAAATACTATGAAAGCCTGAAGACTTGGAAAAAATATATTTCAAATCCATTTCCAAAACATAGAGGCCAACAATTCTGTATAAGTCAGAAAGTCATGAAGAAATCAAAGGAAAACTAGGGGCTTTTCACAAAAACAAATGTTGGGAAAATATTTGAAATAGCTTGAACTGTTAGAGAAAGTCCTTTCAATAAAGAGAATGATTCCTGACAAAACCCAAGATTTATGTAAATTAAGAGTATGAGAAATAATAAATACTAGCAAAATGACTGTCTTAGACAAAGCAATAGTATTATATTGCTCCTTTTGATTTATCTATCTATTTTAATTTCATTTTATTTGTAAGCTGCAGATTGAACACCATAGCAGAATGCAGACTTTAAGCATTACACCTTCTACCCAAAATCAAGCTCCATCAAATGACTACAAGGGAGATGTATGATGATCAAGGGTTGCAAGAACAGTCTGCTGTGAACCATTATAAGCAAATAATACTACAACTGTGTTTAAAACTCCAATATTAAAACCTTAAATAAACCTAAAACTGAAGGAAACAATAAATCAACAATGGAGAGAAACTGGGAGAAAGGAAAACTCCATTAACCCAACACAAAAACTAGAGGGAAGACAAAGAGAAATCCTAACACTGAACACCATCAAAGACATAAAAGGTATTTTTAAAGATACACCAAAAAGTTCAAGAATGTTACAATAAAACTTCAGGATCTCAGTGCACGACAGACAGCACTGACGAATAGGAATTAATAGATATAATGCTCCACAAGTCTAAAGGATCAATTAAGCCATAATGAAAAATCACCAATTGTTTGTTTTAAGAAACATATAAAACAAAATTTAAACCACTGTACCTAAGAGCAAATCTCAAAGCTTACCCAGCTGTTTTAAAACTACATCAAATAGATCAGGTACTTCGCCATCAATGGGGAAATACAGGACTTTTAGGGGGGAAAGTAAGAATATAAGACGTTGGTGGTTGACAAAGATGATTTAGTTATTACAGAAGTTATAATCGAAATGCTATTTGAGACACTGAAATTCACAGAAAATAGAAAGTTCTAGCTCTTAACAGGAGAGAGAGCACGAGCAAGGTACTCAGGACCGCGAGAGGTGCACCCACACACTGAGACAATGGGGATGTTCTATTGGGAACTCACCAAGGCCAGCTGGCCTGGGTCTGAAAAAGCATGGAATAAAACCGGACTAGCTGAACATAGCGGACAGTGAGGACTACTGAGAACTCAAGAACAATGGCAGTGGGTTTTTGATCCTACTGCACGTACTGGCTTTGTGGGAGCCTAGGCTGTTTGGATGCTCACCTTACTAGACCTGGATGGAGGTGGGTGGTCCTTGGACTTCCCACAGAGCAGGGAACCCTGATTGCTCTTAGGCTGACGAGGGAGGGGGAGTTGATTGGGGGAGGGGAAGGGAAATGGGAGGCGGTGGCGGGGAGGAGGCAGAAATCTTTAATAATTAATTAATTAATTAATTAATTAAAAAAACAGTCTATAGAATAAGACAATGGAATACATGTGGCTGACAACGGGCACCTATGAAGAGTATACTACTAACGCCTACATATTTTAAGAAAAAAATCCATTTTAAGACACAGGAAGAGTTCAATGACCCATAAACACAGGCAAAAACACTCAGCAGCAATAAAAACGGATATAATTATCTCACCATGATAAAATGTGACAATACCTAGTACTGACAAGTGAAAAGCATGGGATGTTTCATCATCGCTCCAGAAAGTGCAATGACAGCCACTCTACAAAATCGCTCAGCATTTTCTCATAATTTTAAGTACTTACTTATTATCCTACCAGCAATTTTATTCTTAGTTATTCTTACTCAAAAATAAAAATAAAAAGAAACGTATTGGCAAGCCCAAGACTTAGGATTTTCTAAAACATTATTTGTAATATGCCAAAGCAGGAAAAACTCCAGTGTCTATCATTGAGAAAACACATAAACTCATAAGTCACAAAGTGGAATGATACTTGGATAATAAATAGGACTAGAACAGTCATGAACAAAGATAAATGAATCAACAAACTAATAAGCCATGAGAAAGAAGAAAGTAAAAAACCAGTACACATCATATGATCCCATCCTTTAAAACCTTTGAATGTAAAATCTAAAATAAAAAGCTGAGAAGCACCTAAGCCTTTCCTACTTGTACGGATGGGTAAATTACATATATGACCGTGGAAATTTCTGAGGTGACAAATATATTTTTTCATTCTAATATGCAATGTGGTTTCACTAGGTTATAAACTAGTAAATCTCATTAATATGTAAACTCTTATCATTTTTATTGAGCTTCAGCAATGAAAACAAATGATCTCAATAAAGTTGAAATGAAAAATTAACTTGATAAAAGTATAGACACAAAATATTAAGATCCTTAAAAGTGAATAAAATCAGAAACATATTAAGACTGATACAAAGCAAAATAAGAAGCACTAGTAAGAACCATTTGTTTAAGAAAAACTAAAATTCTGAAAGGAATATTTGATGTTCACAGTTTGGAAATGAAAACATGGAAAGAGAACTAAAGGTCCAGCACACTGTGGAAACAGTTTCTGAAGACTCCATTCTATAAAAAAATTCACACTTGTTTGTAACAATTGGTGTTTTAACCCTGATTCTAATGTTTTAAAAAAAAATATGAAGCATGGAGAATTTTTGACTTTTTGTACAAGAGTTTGGGCAAAGCCCAAAGACCTCCCTCAAGGCCCTTACTGTCATTATTAAACCTGAAGCTAATTTTGTCAGCTTAGTAGAAGAAGGTGAACAGTTACAGCAGAACTGAGTGTGAAACTCAATTCAAGAATATAAGGTCACAATTTGTGACAGAAGTGAAAGATCATTGTATAAAGAAGTCTTCAGATGAGAGTCAGCCATATTCCTATCCCTGTTTCTTGTTATGCGTTTATCAAAAAGCCATTCCAGCTGGTTATGCAACTCAACAGAGTGAGGAAATGTAAGCAAATACTTACACAACACAAAAGGCAACCACAGGCAAAAACAAAATACCTTGAATATGAATATATATATATATCTGCTATTGGTCCAAACAGGCCATATTGATAATGAAAAGAAAAAACCCAGCAAAATGGCCAAGGTAAGAGTGAACTGGGATTCTCTTTTCAGCTTTTGAGTCAGCAAACTCTGACAAATGCACAGAAAATCACTTGGCACAGTCTAGTCACAGTAGACAGAAAAGGTAGGTGGCAAGTCCACTCTAAATCTTTCATTTGCCTAAAAGATATACACAGTAGCACAGCAAATACTCAGAGAATAATAAATACCCATATTGTCATTTACATGATAGCATTATTTGAAATAGATAAAAACTGGAAAACTATAAATGTTTATAAACTTCATAATGTGGGGCATTACATTCTGAGTCATTAATCACCACAATGAACTAAAAGCACTGGCTATTTGAGGTTCAATGATACATATCACATAAAATTACACAGACTTATTTTCTTCTTTTGATTTTTCGACAGGGCTTTTCTGTGTAATAATCCTGGCTGTCCTGGTACTTCCTTTGTAGACCAGGCTGCCTCAAACTTAGTGAGATCCGCCTATCTCTGCCTCCCAAGTGCTGCGATTAAATGCACTGCCAAGCTGTTTTATTATTATTTTTTTCTTTTCAGACTTATTTTCAAAGTTAATGGTTTAAACTGTTATCACTCAGAGATGATCAATTTCTAACATAGTATCTTTCCACATTTGAACTATTATTGGAAATGACAGTATGTGCTACACTACAAATAATTAAAAGTTCTGTAAGCAGTTTTAATCAAGTCACCTCAATCTGCATTTGAAAATAAAATGCTGACTTTTAGCAATTTCTCCAAGACCCATGGTTAGGCAGTTACAAATATCTTAAGAGTATGTAGCTAACTGACATTCCCAAGGATGTTTACTTTAGGTGTTCCCACCACTGAGTATTTCACTGTGTCTTAAAAGGGAGAATAAAACTGGTAAACAAAGTAAATCTCTATGCATACCTCATATTCTCAGCTGAATCCTCTGGCATTGGGGCTACAGTCTGTACAGCTGGAAGATTTTTGCTGGTAGCACCATTCACAAAACTAGAAGAGGAGGAAGAGGAGGAGGACCCTGAATCCACAGCACCTGTTCCCAAAATAATAATTTTAGTTTTAAATATAAATTCATATAACAAAATAAATTCATTATTTTATTTCTATTTGATTTTCAAACAATAACTCATTAGAATAGCTAACAAGAATTCAACAATTAAAAATTATTTGGTCATTAGTATACTAATAAATTCCATGATTTTAAATAATAGATAATACATTAAAATCCAGTTAACTTATGTTAATCTAAGAAAATTACATGTTACAAATGGATATAAATAAAAAACATCAACATGAAAAAGTCTAGATTAAATGAGTTTGATAAAACAATGCAAATTTAAATGTGAAAATTTTATCCCCTTTTTATTACTATGTTGCAATATTCTTAAACCTAATGATCTAAGGCATAATTTTCAAAGCACTGAGAGCATAATTTTATCATTTTGCAGCATTAAATTCTGACTTTGATAAAATGATTGCTTTAGAAGCCCTATCATGAGTAAAACAGTACCTGATATTAAAATAATTGGTTCTCCGTAATGATACAAAGATGCCATTTTAAAGACTTTTTTGTAATATGTCATGTGAGTACATTAAAGGAGTTGAGGGACATCTAGTGTTTCTAAATATTTTATATCTTATTCTAACTCCAACAAAATGAGTTGCTCACTGAATTTCCACTATAATGACTGTATAGTGCCATGGGCTAATATCTAAACTGTACACTGTGCTCAGCATAAATGTTAGCTCATATTTATAGCTCTCTATATATGACCAAGTATTAAGGAGGAAGGTTATTGCTTAGTTTTAATTTTTACTGTAATATATATTTATACTATCAAAACCTTATACTGCTATATATCAATCAGTAATTTTTAAAACAAAAATTACAAGAAAGCATAACTTGGCTTATTCAAAGACAAAAAGGTGATTTAAGCTTTTCGTTTCACTGCAGTCGTAAGAAAAAAAGGACTTTATTTACTAGACATCACTAAGGACAGATTCTATCACACTGTTAAATTTTTAAAACTGAAAAAATAAACTTACAAAATTTAAAATGCTATTAATGCTGCTCAATGATCAAGATAAGTATATATGTCTAAGAGAGTGTTCTACTTACTAAACCCCATAAATGTGTGGCTCATGATATGTCAGACTCAGGTGACATGATAAACAAGATAGATACAGAAAGCACAAAAAGGAGCTACAAAATCAATAGAAATGGGAAGAATCTAAGTAATGATAATAAATGGAAAAGTTCAAGGCTATACAGTTTGGAGAACAGAAGACTACTATAGTCAGGGAAGGAAAGTCAGGGATCATCTTGCGTTGTATAAATACCTAAAACGGAATCACAAAGATTTGGGTAAGGATTTATTTATCTAATAATCAATAGGAACATTTCTGGAAATTTGAAAGACAGAGAGAGAGAGACAGAGACAGAGACAGAGAGAGGAGAGAAACAGAGAGAAGAAAAACAGAGACAGAGGAGAGAGACTGATTTTAGTCATATTTTTAAATTGGCACTTTCGATTTCTAGAACCATAGGAAATAGCTGGACAACGAATTGGACACAGGCATAACCTAAGAACATAATTATTCAGTGTGAGGCAGTGGTCCTTCTTCACACGCTCTGTTTACAAAGCGGAGGCTCTTGCAAATCATCAAGGTTCTCAGAGAACTCTACTTTTCCTTGAAGGGTTCAATCCAAAAAACCCATTTTCTAGCACTAATATGTGTGAGCACCTTCACATGCTTTATAAGTTTGTTTTCACCTGTCACTCTCCAGTATCTAAAACGGCTTTTGCTCCCCAAATGTATTCCAATAATCTGATTGTACCCTGAATGTGGACTATGATGTTCTGAGACAACTCAGAACAAAAGATCAGTACTGTCTCCTGAAACGGCCACTGTGTCTGTGTCCTAGCGCCAGCAGCAAGTTCTGAGAAGTTGTCCCACAGAGTGCAGCACACTCGAGACTAAGCTAACCCTAAGTATGTTCTGGGCATTTTAGTTGTTAAGATCACATGGGAAAATGAAGATACGGCAAACGGAGAAAAAAGGATGAAGCTTCACAAAAGTCTATAAGGACGATACCTGTCGTGTTAATCATACTTTTTGGTGTAGCTCCAGGGGCAGCAAATATACTTGAGGTACTGCCTGTTGGCAGCCCACTTCCTGCAGCAGTGGCTCCCACAGTAGTGACAGCTAGACTCCCTGGAGGTGGCTTCTTTACAGGCACCACCACACTCCTGCAGAGAAAAACAGAAAACAAACCCAAAGCATGAGGTAAAGCCTCTTCATAGGACGCAGAGCAGATACCCAAAGCCAACAATGGAGTTCAGCTGAGCTTCCTCCCCCTCTTCCTTTCCTCTCCTTTCCTGACCCTCCACACTGTAAGCCTGCAAACCCAATATTACTGGTGAAAGGAATACAAGACTTAAGCAAACACTGGGAAGCTTATGACAAACACTTATTTAGCAAACACTAGTGTAGAATCTGGAGTTTTTAAATCTTTCTTAAAGTGACAAATTAATCAAAAATTAGAAACAAGTGCTCAGGTTAACACATTTTGCATATGCTTACCAAATAATCTCATGATAAAATGTTCACTTTCTTCTTATTATAGCATCATACATGTAAAATGCCCATAAAATTGGGCTGCCAAAAGTTTACTGGGCTAAAGAGCTTGCCTCACCCACCTGAGAAACCTAACCCCTGAACCCAAGTAAAGAAGCCAGATGTGGTAGCAAGCACCTGTAATTCCAGCACTTCTGAGGTAAGACAGGAGGTGAAGACAGGAGAATCACCCAGAAGCTCAGTGCCCAGTCTGCCTGCATATGCTGTGCAGTCCAGCAGAAACAAGACCCTCTCCTTCCATCAAGTGGAAGGAGAGAACTTATTCCCCAAAGTCCTCAGATTTCCAGGTGGCATGCATACACAAGCACACCACTCTCTAAAAATTTTCATAAAATTATATATAAAAACCACCAAAGTAATATTTGATAGTCAAACTTGAAAATATGATGCTGAAAAATGAAATGTGGAATAGCAAAACACCACAAGGGAATAAAGAACTTGTATTTTAGATTTCTTATTAAAATTGCTTTCTATAACACAAGAAAATTCAGATTATGGCACACATATATAGTTAAAATGTAACTTAACTTTCACGCCATAACTTTTGTAACATAGAAATTCATTATGTTCTCATATTTATTCAACACTTTTAAGTGAATTTCATTTAAATTTTTTTCTTTTTTATTATTTTATTACTTGAAAAACAATCAATCCAAATTCTCACTCCATCCCCTCCTTCCACTCCCTCCCCACACCCTCCCACCCTTCCCCTCTCCAATCCTAAGAGAGGACAATACACCCCGCTCTGTGGCAAGTCCAAGGCCCTCCCTACTACATCTAGGTTGAGCAAGGTATACACCCAAAGAAAATAGGATCCCCAAAAGCCAGTACATGCAGTAGAGAAAAATCCCAGTGCCACTGTGAGTGGCCCCTCAGTCTGCCCCAACTGTCAATCACATTCAGAGGGACTAGTTTGATCCCATGTTCGTTCACTCCCAGTCCAGTTGGAGTTGGTGAGCTCCCATTAGCTCAGACAAACTGTCTCATGGTCTTGACCTCCTTGCTCATATTCTCACTCCTTCCACTCTTCAACTGGAACCTTGGGAGCTCAGTCCAGTGCTCCAATGTGGGTCTCTGCCTCTGATTCAATCTGTTGTTGGATGAAGGTTCTATGGTGATATTTAAGATAATCATCAGTGTGACTATAGTGCAAGACCATTTCAGGCACCCTCTCCACTATTGCTTAGGGTCTCAGCTGGGGTCATCCTAGGGGATTCCTGGGAATTTTTCTAGGGCCAGGTTTCTTGCTAACTCCTCAATCAAGATATCTCTTTCCTTGCTCTCATATCTCTCCTTCCTCCATCTCAACTATCCCATTCCCTCAACTGTCTCTAGCTGAAATGATAAACACTTGTGGATATTGTTTCATGTTAAAATATGAATTTCTAAAATATAATCAGTATCTGTATTTTCTTATTATAAAGGCTTATATCTCAAAATTTATAGCACTTCAAACTTTTTAAAATTTTTTAAAGTTTTCCAAACTTTCATAAATATCTCCCAAGCACTATTCAACTATGATTGATTTTACAGAAAAAGATCCATAAAATAATTTACGCTCAAACGCAAATGACGAAAAATAGTGACTGAGAGCATGAAAATCTTCAATGTACACTGTCATTTAATGGCTTTATATTTTATTATTAATATGCTCATTTATTATTATGTACTTATTTTTCTGAACTGCCTTTGTCAAGCTGTCATTTTTACACCCATAAAGGTAAAATCAGAAGCCATCAACATGACTTCCCTTTCAGTAGGGTAGTGGCAATACTTCCACAAAATGAAGATCTGTACTTGTAATCTGCTTTGAACTTTCAATGAATAAAGTCCACTCAGTAAAACTATATGCAGATCACATTCTCAAGCCCAAACTTCTTACCTTTCCTTAATAAAAACGCTTTTGTTATGTTCTTCAGTAACTATTTCAGTGTTGAAAATTTAAACTTGTGATTATTTTTCTTAATGAGCTCTTATAACTTGAGACTAAAGACGATATAATCTTCTGTAAAAAGATTTATGACATATACAGTGTTCTTCCTACATGTATGACTGCAGGCCTAGGGACATTTTCTTAATTAGTGATGGATGTAAGTGGGGCCACCTTTGGGCAAGTGGTCCTGGGCTCTATAAGAAGCTGACTAGTATGCAGCACCCTTCCATGGCCTCTGCATCAGCTCCTGCCTCTAGGTTCCTGCTTTGTTTTGAGTTTCTGTCTTGATTAGCTTTGATGATAAACTGTAGTGTGGAAACACAAGCTTAATAAGCCCTTTCCTCCTTCTTTTTTGGTTATGGTCTTTAATTGCAGCAACAGAAATTCTAAGACAAGTTGGTACGAGTGATGTGGGAAGTCCTTCTGTATATGTGTTGCTTTTATTGGTTAATGAAGAAGGAAGCCGCTTTGGCCTGTAATAGGGCAGAGTAGCACAAGGCAGAAAACCTAACTGAATGACGGGAGAAAGAAGGCGGAGTCAGTGACAGGTCATGTAGCCACCAGAGGAGACAGATGTGCCCCAGAACTTTATCAGTCAATCACAAACCTCATGGTAAAATATAAAGTAATGGAAATGGGCTAATTTAAGACACAAGAGCTAGCTGGCAATACACTTAAGCTATTGGCCAAGCAGTGTTTTAAATAATATAGTTTCTGAGTGGTTACTTTGGGTCTAGGCAACAGGGATGAATGAGCAACCTTTGCCAACAGATTGGCGCACCAACATGGGCTGAGATTATTCACATAAAACATGGGAGAGTTTTGGAAGGAATTCTAGACACAAAATAAACAGAGTTTAGCACAGCTTCATGGAGCCACAAATATTTTTTTTTGGAATGGGCTCACAATGAGCAGGGGTGCCACAACTTCTTTGAGAGAGGTACAGTAAAACTTCGCCTCTTCTTTAAAAATGGCAGATTCCTGATTCGCCAGCACAAATGGCTATGATTCTTTCTGGAAGTCCTGCTATGGAGCATTTGAATAGAGTTTTTGAGCAGAGTGATACAACTTGCTTAATGGCAACACAGATCTGTTGTGTGCCTGAAAATGGGGCGATGTGCATGGCTCTCAGAGGCCATGAACATACCTCTGTCATGTTGGACTGAGCGGAACCAACAGGCAGGACCGCAGAGTTGGTCCTAGCCATGCCCACCTAGCATTTTTTTAAAAAGCTGTTTCTGATCAAAAAATAATACAGATACGCATGCAATAAAGACAAATCCAGATGAAAAAGACTTCTAAATGGGTTACAGTGTTTGATAAATGTACATTGGCTTGGGAAAGAGAAGAAATAGATATAAAAAGAAGTAAATGATTTTTTTTTAAAAAGGTAAAGCCTTTAAAGAGAAACAGTACAGAAAGTCGTAGATTAAATAGATTAAACGAGTAAAGAAAACTAAGCCACATAAAGATGGAAAATACACAGTCTAGATTATGCATATTATTGTATCTTCTTTGAATATTTTGACTGTGAATGAGCTAAGTACAGAAAAACATTTCATTGTACATGTTGCTTTTATTGGTTAATGAGTAAAGAATCTGCTTTGCCCTGTGATCGGGCAGAGTATATTTAGGTAGGAAACCTAAACAAAATACTGGGAGAAAGAAGGCATAGTAGGTGAGATGTCATGTACCCATTGGAGGAAACAGACGTGACCTGGAACTTAACAAGTAAACCACGACCCTCGTGGTAAAATATGAAATAATGAAAATGGGTTCATTTAAGTATAAGAGCTAGCTAGCAATATACTTAAGCTATTGGCCAAGAAGTATTTCAAATGATACAGTTTCCATGTGATTACTTTGGATCTGAGCAGCCAGGAACAAATGAACAGCCCCCGACTACATACCAGGAGTGGGGTATTGTTACAGGCCTGACAATGCTATTGGCAGGTGGAAGTTGCTGTTATCATGATGTATCTTCACAGCAACAGAACAGAACAAAGACAGAAGCTGGTACAGGGATTGTAGGACATTAATGTGACAGACCTAATGGTGTTGTTTTGGGGAAGACTGTGGAAAGACATAGGAACTTTGGCTAGAAAAGTTGCTGAATGTTGAGAGCTCAGTGTTCTGTAAACGTGGAAGATAAGAATAGTGAGAACAATGCAAATGATGGAGACCTGGTTTGGGAAGTTTCAGGAGGAAATTAAAAGACTCTACTGGAGCCATTTGTTATTTTGAATGAAAGGGAAAAAATTTGCCAGTTATACATCAGTCAGAGAATTATTAATAGAATTCACAAAGAAAAACTTTTAGGAAAACCAACCAATCAAAAAATGGTCTACAGATAAAAATCAAGGAATTCTCAAATGAATTACAAATGATGAAAAAAGAGCTTTAAAAAGTGTTCAACATCTTTAGCCATCACTGGAATGCAGAAAAAAACCTACCTTGAGAGTTATCTCACCCTAGTCAGAATGCCTATTATGAAGAAATCAAATGTCAACAAATGCTGGTGAGCGTGTAAAGGTAAAGAAACCCTTATTCCTTGTCAGTAGGACTGCAGAGTGTTATACTGACTATGGAAATCAGTGTGAAGATTCCTCGATAAGACAGAACTGTCATGTTCCAGCTATCCCATTCCTGGGATTATATGCCCAAGACTCAATGTTCTCCTATAGAGATATTTACTCATCAGTGCTTTCACTCTTTACAAAAGATAAGGAATGGAATCAGGCTATATGTCCACAAACTGATGGATAATGAAAATATGGTTCATAAATACAAGGTTAAATTTACAAGGTTTTATTCAGGTTAAAAAGAAATGAAATTCACAGGTAAATGGATAGAACTCGAAAATGAGTGAAGTAACTGAAGCTCCCCCCCCCCAAGTAAAACAAAACAAAGTAAAATCACATGCTAATATTTGCCCTTCATTTGTGTACAAAAGCTTCAAAGCATTTCTAAACTAATACAGGCTCTGTCCATTCTTCTTGAGTATTCATAAGAACTAAATGAGACAGAGTATGTCACATACACTGACTAAATGATAGACTGAAAAGCTGCAACTGAGTTGGAATCTTCCTCTTCACTGGTTACCTTCACCAGGATTGGTAGGTGCAATCCAAACTGCAGCAAGAAAAGGTATCAATGGCCTTACCTATTTACCTGTGAACACGCCAAACCATGAAGATGAAACCAGCCAGACAAGATGTGCTCACTAGTGCAAGAGCGGCACTAATGTTATAAGGTAAACAACTTCCCTTTGAGTAAATGTGATTCCCTCTCTAAGGGGATCCATAACCGGTACTGTAAAACCTAGTCAAAACCCCACAGAAAATAATAGGCCCTGGAGGAAAATAGAATTCTCTTGTTTAGCTAAGTTAAAACAATATCGAAGTGGCTTTTAAATATTTAGTTTGTATGCAGACAAATAACCCTCTCAGCTTTAATCAGAGAAGTCTCTTTCCAGTGACTGACAGTAAATTCATGGATGGATAGGGTGCTGAGAATAAATAACAGATTAGTGCTAAGACCTAAACAAGACATATATACCATCCTCTACAGGGCTCAGGGAAAACTGTGGAAGAGGGGGCATAAAAACATGGAAGCTGAAGACAAGAAGGGTTGTGACATAGCCATTGCAATTGCAAACTCTTAGCAATATGATTACCGCACTATTCTGCATAAAAATGGGCCCACGAACAGCAGACACAGGAGGAGCATGCATTAGTGGCCTACTCTTCACTGCTGAAGTATTTCCCATGGGCAGATTCAAGTAGCAGGAACATTACAGCTTGACTAGAACTATCAACAAATCATGGTTTCTCAGTGAAACTTCCAAGAGAGAAGGTGTTGGTGGTGAATCCTGCCACTTACACTGTTGCTTTCTAAATGACAACACTATGCTTTACTTTTAAAAAGAAAACCACCAAAGATGTTTGCACCCAATGATAAAAGTCTGGTGCAATCTCTACACACTGTGCTATACTGCAGTGTGGTTTGGGGGATTCCAAATATTTTTATATGCATACATATACCATTTGGTAACCCAGGGTAATCCAAGACACATCTTATAATCTTCACACACCATGAAGAAATAAATGAAACCAGTTATTGTACATGTAGATAAAAACACATATATAAAGAATACCATATAAAATTTGAAAAAAAATACCAAATTCTAAATTATTTTGTTTAATCAGACCTAAGCATTTGTGGAATTTGATGTTGCTATTTGGCGCTAACGTGGTTGACTAAATCCACTTAAAACCTGAAAGAACTTGAATAAAAAATACAGAGTTTAACACAGCTTCTTGATGTCTCCTGGTGGCATGCCACAGTTCCTTTAAGAGAAGTTTTCCTGATTCAGCAGTAGCAGGAAAAAAGCTGAGCGTTTTGAAATGCCAGCTTTCTGGGCCATGCTGCCAGCATCACCTCTGGCTCATTCAAAAGACCGAATATTTAAATGGGATTTGTAAGCAGCATGTGGCTCGACACAAACCTGCTGCATATTTAGAACTGGGGCAATATGCAGGACTTGCAGAGGTTGTGAATGGACTTCCACCATGTCAGCCTGTGTGGAACAAGCAGGAAGTACCGGATATACCCTAGCAATGGAGCAGTTTATATTCTTAAAAAGCACTTAGCATTTTAAGAAGCACTCCTGGACAGAAAATAATTAAAGATACACCATAAAGGCAAATTCAGATGAAAAAGACCTCTAAGCTCAGTGTGTTTAAAAAATGTACGTAGACTTAAGAGAGAGGAGAAAAAGAGTATAAAGAGTTATTAAAATTATAAGTAAATAGTTAAAAAAATAAAATAAAGCCTTTAAGGAGACAGAGTACAGACAGTCATAGATTAAAAGATGTAAAGGAAAATAAGCCACATAAAGATGGAATGTGCAAAGGGAGTCTGGATGATGAATATTATTGTGTTTTCTTTGATTTTTTTGACTGAAGGAGCTAAGTAATGAACATATGTATTTCAAGGGTATCTTGAATTCAAAATTTGAGTCTAAGGATATGCTGCTTTGGAGAAGAGGTTTTTCTTTTGTTTCCACAGAGGATGAGAACCTGTGAATTCTTCCAGGTTAATATGATTTGATGGACCAAGACCCACTGATAGGTCGCCTTGAACAACCCTCAAAAAATTACCTCACCCATTAAACAGCAGAAAGCAGTTCAGAGAGTACTATGCCCAAATTCCCAAATAATGTTTATAAATGTTTCTTTATATTTTAAAGGGTGATATGCTATACAGATTTGCACTGGTATGGATCTTGGTTTATTGATGCAAATTTAAGGTCAATCTTGTTATATGTGTATTTCTGCTCTTGATTAAGATATTGTGATTGTGTAGTTCACTTAAAAATGTAATGTATAATTAAGAAATATAGGTTAATAGATAATCATCTATAATAGTCAAGATTGTAGTCATGTTAGTTAGATTTTTCTAAATGTACAGAGATGTCTTTCAGATGGTTAGGTATTCTTCAAATCTTTCAGAGATCTTCCGAATATGGCATTTAAAATGTTTTAATAACTTAAAACTTTTTATGACAGTGAGATACATCTGCTCCTGGCAGCACCAATAACTTCAAGAGAAAGATGGGCACTGGAGAAGCTTCGTATGAAGTTTGCTAACCATTTAGACTGCTTGATGAACTGGACATGCAGGACCCACACAGAAATGACTGTTGAACTTGCCTAAAGGTGAGACAATCCTTTAGGGTTCCTGCTTCATGAAAGAGTCTGCCAGAACTCCTGCAGGACACAGAAGAAAGTGACTGACAAACTGCCAATATAGGTGGAACTGTCTTTGAATTTCCAGTTACAAGGAAAAATCTGCCAGATACTATGGGCCTGTAGGCTGAAGATATATGCCCCAATGATACAGAAAAACTCTGGGTGACTGTCCAGGTAACAAGAAGTCTCTGTCAATTCTAGAGTTTTGGAAGTTGCTTATAATGCACTGCCTGTTAACTTAGGCAATATTGTATCCTTCTGGAGTCTTTAAAGGAGTTGAAGAGTAGATATAGCTTTCCTTAGTCGTGATAAAAAATAAAATAGATATATTGTAACTGTAATTCTTGCTTGATAACTGTATTTTTTTGTTATATGTAATTTTACTATTCTAAAGTTAAAACCTTCCTTTTTATTTAAACAGAAAAGGGGAAGTCATGTGGGATTCCCATCTGAATGGCATGATTACCATTAGTGAATCAAAAAACGGCTTTGGACCTATAGCAGGGAAGGATTTAGACAGGCAGGAAAAACTAAAGTGAAAGCTGGGAGGAAGAAGGAATAGTCAGGGAGAAGCCATGTAGCCCTACGGGAAATGGACAGAACCTTAGCTGGTAAGCCACAGCATTGTGGCAATACACAGATTAATGAAATGGGTTAAATTAATATGTAAGAGTTAGCCAATAAGAAGCTAGAGCTAATGGGCCAAGCAATGATTTAACTAATATAGTTTCTGTGTGATTATTTTGGTTCTGGGTAGCTGGGACAAACAAGTGGCCTCCTTCAACATTTTCATGAATTTTAAAGCACCAAAATTCTTCAGTTCTCCATCCTAAGTGGAAAGATGAGTGAAGAGTGTAGATGGTGACCAGAACACTAGTCTCTCCAGTTTTATTTTAGCAAGTCATTTTATAGTCTAGAGTAAGCATAAAAAGTAGATGACTGCAACGACTATAGCAGACCAATAAGCAACTGGGTAGCAAAAGAAATATCACAGATGATCTCAAGTATAATTTCATAGTGCTAGTTTGAGTTCAGATGATTGCTTTCCAGTTAATTACATAGTGCTAGTTTGAGTTCAGCAACTGAATTTATAGCTATTTCAACTAAAAGTAAGAGCAAATACTCTATGTAAAGAACAAGCCTTGTGGTGACTGTCTGACACTGGGGTTTTCTGGACTTTCACTCTAAAGCTGTCACCTTAGCCCCACCTCTCAAGGATTCAATCTGTTGTTAGAGACATGCCATAACTCGGATTTCAGACTTCAGTGTTTCAGTAATATGTTTATATACCTCATAATGTAATTACAGCTACCTTAAGATAGATAAGGTAAATCAGCAATATACTGGAAATAAAACTGAAAGTGCAGCAGCAGTCCAGGAGTTCTTGTGGGGGTGATGTCTCTGAAAAGCTGATCAAAGGTTCAGAGTTTGAAGTTAAAATTTTGATGTTGTCACTCTCGATCTATTGAATGGCTGACAGACAATCAAACCCGTCTGGCTGGCTGGCAGCTCATTTTGCTGGCAGGTGGCAAACAATTAGACACACCAATTTGTGCCTGCTGATGACATTAAAGCATGAAACTAAGTTGTATGCAGGGCCTAGTGATTTGTGTGAAAGCATTTCAAAAATAATACTCCTCGCCGTGGCAACTCATTTCAGACTGCCACCTCCCATTATGGCTTTGAGCAGTGAAGACGACAGACTTGAGTTACGTGCAGTGCAAGGCCGCTTCTGTTCAATCCGTCATCAGTGCCCCCTGAGACCTCAATCCCCTCCTTTCATCAATATCACCTCATCATTTACATTTGCTAGTACTTGAGCTACTGCATATATTAACTACACTGGAGACTCTTTCCCAAAAGAAGAAAAACATAAAAAACAAGCTTTGTGCTCCTCTATTTCATTCTACTTACACAAGTAAGAATAATGAGTCCACTCCTACTACATTTTACATAAATGTTACCAGGAACAAAGGAAAAGTACTATGGTTTCAAAACAGTATTTGAAAAGTTCAAATTATGTACAGCTAAGAACAGTGACCATTCAGTTGCCACTTGCAATTTTTAATGAAAAAATGAATAAAAATATAAATTAACAAATTTATTTAATTACACTGAAGCCTCTTCTGAAAAATCTCAGTAATTCCCTAGATTTATTAATTTCTATTTTGATAAAATTTAAAGATATAATATTAAATTGCACAACTTCAATTACCTTATTAATTTGTTATTTAGTATATAGACACTGATGTGTCTCATGTGCATATAGAAGGCATACATTAACACACACACTCATAGGCACAAATGCACTCATATCCTGTAAACAGAAATTGGATATGTGAAATAGAGATGTAGTGTGAAAGACCAGAAGGAGCAATCACTGTATGAATAAACATGAGAACACAGACTTAACAACTATTTGATAAAGACTTGTCAGAAAAACATTTTCTACATTTCATAATCTTACAATTTGCCACTTCTTAGGAACTTTTAACATGACACATCTTTTTATGATGGTTATTGGTGAAAACTACATTATCTAAAACTCAGTAATAAATTAATATTACCTATATTATTTTGCCTATATATTGATCTTGATGTTTTAGTTTCAGAAACATTGATTCCTAAACTAAATCTTTATCACTAAAGCCAAAAGCACTTGCTGATCAATCAACTCTTTCACACACAATTTTTGGTATGAAGATATGTTTTAAATATCACCAACAAACATTTAATCCATACAGTAAGCCAACACCTTTGGTTTAAATATCAACACATAAACATAACTGGAAGGACACAGTATAAAGTAAAAACCAGCACTCAGACACTCTTGATGATAATCAGTGAACACTTGCAGTATTTTTCTGATGCTGAACTTGATTTCAATTATAAGATATATTAAATACAAGAATTCTTCATATCTACAACATTTTATTTTGATTCTCTGAATTATTTAATTGTATATATAGTGGCATTAGAAAAAGGAATCAGTTACTTCTAAATTCCTTGAACGATTTTATATTTAAATGTAGATATATGGGCCAGGTTCGAAGTAGTTTAAAGTCAGAAAAGGCCTTTCAAGAATATTTATTTCCAAATATCTGGCAAAATAAACCTTTTATACTGATGGCAGAATTATTATAGAAAAACAATCACAAGCCTTTTGTAGTTTTCAATAAAGATCAACTTAAAGTTTAAAATTAAACGTGCCTACTTAAAGTGAGTTATTTCATCTTCAGTAATTATTACAATATTTTATAGTATAATAGAATTTGAAAGTCAGGAAAAGCAAACGAGAAAAACAAATTTCCCCAACATGCGGCAATTCTTCAGTGGCAGAGTAAACCCAATGCTAAGTTCACCATTTCTAGTGCAATGTGCTAATCGCCACATCATGCCTCATCCCAGGTTCAATCCTGTGCACTTATAGTTTGACGATATGTTTGTAATATGAACTGGCAATAGTAAGTAACAAGTTCTCGAGACCCTCCTACTGTTTCCCAAATTAATAGATTTTAATATTTCTTCTATGGATAGAGCATCATGGATAATAAGCTCGGTACATACCTGTCAAAAGAATGAAACTGCATAGGAAGAATGGCTTGCGCTTCTCTCTTCAGTGCTGGATCTGGGTATGGAATAGGCTCAGGGCCACATTCAGCAATCTCAACTGGGGCAGCCACAAGACTTTTTAGTATTTCCTTGACGTTAATGCCTTTGGTTTGACTAATGCTAGATATGGATGTTGCGGGCTTCAACATTTCACTGGGGTGTTCAGTTAAGCTCTCATGTGATTTCTTTACTTCAGATGACAAAGTGGATAAAAGCTCACTCATTGCATCAGGACCTGCAGCAGTCTCTAGATCTGCCCCATCCAAGATGCTAGCCACTTGCTCCTCTCCCATTCCGGAATCTGTGTGAGGAACTGAACTTTCAAGCTGAATATCTTCACCAGGGGTTGGTGTTTCCTTCTCCTTTACAGTGTCTGGAAATGTAGCAGGTGTTTCTGTAATGAAAGAAATTGGTCTAATCAAAAGGTTTCATGTGCAGGTAAGAAGCTAATCAAAGATCCATGGGTCTATCTGAACATGCACAGCACAAATCAGCTCATACGCAATATCCATATACACCTGTTGTTTTCTTTAGCACATATCAAAACAATCCCATTTCTTAAAAATAAACCTGTCCGACAGTCTAAAACACATGTCTTAAAGAGCATAACTCAACTAATTTCTTAAAGCAATCAAAAATGTCACATCAAATTCCCACTATCCATTCATTGCTAGCTCTCAAACTACATACAAGAAAAGAATCCTGCTATTTCCTTATAAATTATTATTGTCCTTAAAAAAGTCATTTTAATGCCTTTTTGACATTTCAATAAAGAAATGTTCAAAATATTTAAATTAGCTAAAAAATTATTATAAATTACATACATGATTGTGAAATTTTTAAAATGTGAAATATGTCAAGTGATTATTTCAGAGGGATACATTCTTTATATACCATAATCTACCACAAGAAATTAGTCTATATGTGCTCTGCTATCAATAATTTTAGAAACTTTTGCCTAATTGTTGTGAATCAATATTAATTTCCACTTGTAAAACAGATCAGACACATCTATTTATCTTCATCAACAGGAATTGTGCACGTTACTAATTAAAATGGTTGAAAAGAAAAATATCTTTAAAATGACAAATCTGGGTCAGTATGGTGATTGACACCAGTCTGATACCCGAAATTTGATTCCTGAAACTCACATAACAAAAGATAACCAACTCTAGCAACATGTCCTCTGACTTCTACACCTACAATGTGACATGCATTGGAGTGTGCCTGCAGATATAGACACAGAAAAAGACAAACACACACATACACAAGGTTTGGGGATATGAATAAATAGTTTTAAAAGGTTCAATTCCAATGACAAAAGTTAATATGATGAAGTATTTCACAGAATAATTCTAAAAAGCATTGGAAAATGTACTTGATCTTAATTTGTATATAAGCATGCATGCATGTAAAACAGTCTTTAACGTAAAATGTTTTTGGAGGGAATGAGGCAAAAGACAGGATTTCTCTGTTTAGCCCAGGCTGACTTGGAACTCTGTAGACCAGGCTGGCCTTGAACTCTGAGACCCAACATGCCCTGTCTCTTGAGTGCTGGGATTAAAGGCATATGTCACAGTCACCTAGCATAACTTAAAATCATTTTAGAGATGAAAACTAAGTCATTAAGAGATTTTATGTGATTTACATTATACTAATTTGCCAAAATCGTTGATGTTTGTTTCTATATTTTAAACGGTTGCATCAATAAGAAACTGAACAGAAATGGCAGTCCTGAAATCAGCATGCAGCTCAGGAAGCCTCATGGGACAAGCTATTGAAAACATAAAGGGATGTTGTTTCAGAGATACTGTCCTACACACAGATCAAAAGTGCTGCAAGTTTGTCCAAACATCAGGGTGAACAATCATGAAAAGGTTCCCAGTAATAAATTCAGATCTTGGGTTTGTGATTAAACAGTTGCCAGTCTCGTGAATGCAGAAGAATTCTATGATATGAACATGATTTCACTAACTTTCCAGATTAATTTCAGAATCATTTCACTATACTTTCAGAGGCAAAGAAACTTATGAAGTGTATGCATTAATTTACAAAAAGTTAACATGTTTTTATTTAAATTCTGCACTGTCCAATATTCATTTAAATAGGCAAAAATACACATATCCAATAATGTAATGTTATATTATAGTCATTCCTGTACTTATTAAAAATACACATATCCAATAATGTAATGTTATATTACAGTCATTCCTGTACTTATTAAAAATACACATATCCAATAATGTAATGTTATATTACAGTCATTCCTGTACTTATTAAAAATACACATATCCAATAATGTAATGTTATATTACAGTCATTCCTGTACTTATTAAAAATACACATATCCAATAATGTAATGTTATATTATAGTCATTCCTGTACTTATTAAAAATACACATATCCAATAATGTAATGTTATATTACAGTCATTCCTGTACTTATTAAAAATACACATATCCAATAATGTAATGTTATATTACAGTCATTCCTGTACTTATTAAAAATACACATATCCAATAATGTAATGTTATATTACAGTCATTCCTATACTTATTAAGTAGGTTTAGTTTTGCTTATTTGTCAGGTTTTCTCAAGAATTAAAAAAAAAATTACTCTTGAGAATGAGGGAATGAATATTCATTCCAACACTGAATAATCAAAATTAAAAATATATGAGATGTGTCTTGTACTGTTTAAAGACTAAAAATTAAAACAATTTTATTAGTTTTGAGAATGCAATCTCAATAATATCAGGGAAAGCACCAGGAAATAGGAGTTAAAATTATAGCTAAGATTTAACAAAAATAAAAACTTGTAAGAAAAAATTAAGACTAAAATTAAAATTATAGCAATAGGAATGAGGAAGACATAATATCATGATATTATATTGGAAATTATAAAAATTATATTGGAGATTATAAAAACAAAGAATAGTAATAAACCACTGATAATGCAAATAGGAAAGCAGTTCAGAAGATACAAATTCAGTTTAGTCACTGGAGTTTTCAGAATTTCTGGAACACTAATGCCTGGAAACTGAGAGAAGAATAGCAATAAATTGTGATGATCATAACACAGTGAGAATAGATTTTGGAAGCTGATACATAACCTAGGGATACAGAGTAAGGAGTGAAGGTGGCTGAGGCCATTTATCTTTAGCAAAATACCAAGAGAGCACTGAAAGTCTCTTGTACTTGTAAGCAGTTAAGACATTTCCATAATATAAGACGTGGAATGAAAATGAAATGAAGGAATTTTCACAATGACAACAAAACTCCGAAGTGAGTGACAGTTATTAACATGGATGAATTTTATATCACAGTATAACTATCAGAAAATGTCTGGATTATACTCTAGTCCTTGGCTAGATTTACAGATGTGATCCAAAGTTTTGGCTTTACACTAATAAGATATCCAACCATATTATAGTATGTCTCAAATTAAAAATACATATAAATTTTAAACTCTTAAAATTTGTATTAGACCAAAATGTATTTCCTTAGTAAACATACTATACAAGAAAACAGTATCTTCAATTTGTTGTCCATAAGTACCATACTCAAAGATTCTTTTCCAAAGTTATTTATAAATTAACTAGTTTGCATGCGTGGGGGGGAGGAGAGAGAGAGGAAGAGGGGGAGGGAGGGAGGGAGGGAGGGAGGGAGGAGGAGGAGGAGGAGGAGGAGGAGAGAGGATGAGAATGAATATATATGAAATATGCATAAGCTAAATTGGCCAGAGAAGGGTGTCAGATTCCTGGGAGCTGGGATTATAGACCTTTCTGGAAGGTCCTTGTGGTAGTTTGAATGTAACTGGATCCCATAAGCTAATTGGGAGTGGCACTATTAGAAAGTATGGCTTTTCTGGAGTAGGTGCGGCCTTGTTGGAGAAATTGTGGAGGTGAGCTTGGCGGTTTTATAAATGCTCAAGCTATGCCCAGGGTCTCAGTCTATTTCCTGTTGTCTGTGGGATCAAGATGTAGCTCTTTCTCCACTCTCAGCTCCTTCTCCACCACTGTGTCTGCCTACATGCCACCTGGTCCCGCCAAGATAATAATGGAATAAACCTCTGAAACTGTAAGCCATCCAATTAATGTTTTCTTTCATAAAGATTTACTATGGTCATAGTGTTTCTTCACAGCAACAGAAACCCTAACAAGATAGTCCTGGTGTGGGTTCTTGGATTTAAATATCTGTTCCTCACAAACTGTAACAAGTACTCAATTGTTCTAGTTCTATAGCTAAATGTCATTTTAATCTTACTATTTCTTTCTTATCCAGTCAGATGACACTTAAACAGCATTAAAAATCTCTAACTTAAAAGATACTTAGAACTCAAGTATGTTTCGACTTCCAAGTTATGATGAAAATCTATGAATTTTTAATTAAATAGCTCATCGAAATATATACACATTGATGAAAGTTTTAATTTTATTTACTGATTCTGAATGATTTTAAAGTGGAATAATAATTTTGAAATTTTAATAAAAATTCTACAAGTAATTTAAAGCACACCCTATGATCATGTTATATAGAAGTAAAAACAAATACTCAAAGAAAACACTGTAAGAGTAATTGAAAAATAATCAAAAACAATAAAAAAAAACCTGATTACTAGCCAAAATCCCCACTTAATTTCTCACTGCGCTCTTAACACCCCTCACAGAACATGTTCTCGGTTGACACTACAGTGCAGCTTCCATAATATGTCTGTGAGGGTTTAATACAATGACTTTAACAGAAAGGGCTGTCTATATAGTTATAGTAACAACAGTAACATGGAAGTTTTCAGTAGCTCTCATGAGAATTGGTAGCAAAGGCTACACAAAGCTGAAACAGTACTAGATGGAGTTAGCTGAGTCTTCTCAGAAACAGGCAATTAGATGCCAGATGTCTTTTAATGCTTTTCACTAAATGTAATGAATTCACCTACTATGTACTAAAAAAACAAAACAAAACAAAAAAACCAACAACAACAACTATGAGGTTAAATTCAACAAATGACATGAGATTTACAAGCTTACCTCATCACATTTCTTCCCTGAAAACTCCTGTTTCACAGTGATCTCAATACTTATGACATATTAAAGTGCTCAACTTGCTGTTTTCCAAACTCTCTACAAAGGACTAACTAAAACGTCAGACCAGCACTGAAAATTAAGTTAAGCATCTTCTTTAAATATCAAGCAACTAAAACACCTAAGTTAAAATGAATTATGAAAGTCTAAAACTTGTACATGAGTTCCATTAATTCCAAAAGTAAAAGAGTAACTTATATAAAAATTATTTTTAATTCCCAAAGTAAAAATAGTACATGAAAAAGATTTTTTAAAAAATCAATGTAAATGTTTGTTTTATATACACTCAACAAAGTGAAACTCCAAAGCAGAGTAATTATCCATAATTATTTCCTATAATAGAGATATGAAAATAACACAGCCGTGGGATCCAATTTATTAATAACAATAGAAAAGAGAAAATGAAATGATACAGTCACAAATGAAGAAACCCTTTCAGTGTTATGATCATTCTGTCTAGGTATGGGCCATACTGATTTTACCCTGCTTATAGTGCACTAAACATTTTATATATTATTTAAGCCATGATTGCTTCCAAACTCTTTCATAGTTTTGGGGGGTTTTGTTTGATTTGTTCTTTTTTTTTTTTTACCCTTTCAAGACAGGGGTTCTCTGTGTACTCCAGACTGGCCTCAAACTCAGAGATTTGCCTGCCTCTACTTCCAGAATCCTGGGATTAAAGGTATGCACCACTATGTCCAACTCATAGTTTTTGTTTTGTTTTTTAGCTGCCCCTTTCTATTCTCTCTTGCAAGACTCTCAGTATATGCGCATTGGTTTACTTAATGTTTGAAATCAGTGAGGCTTTACATGGTCTGGAGAGTCATAAGAGGCCTAACTTCAAATATGCTAACTCTTCTTGCTCTCATCTCAAACTTCTCAATTCCTCTAGTGAATTTCTTATTGCAGTTACTATAATTTCAACTCTAGAATTTCTAGTTGTCCTTCAGTAAATAATGTTTTATTTCTGACTTTCTCAACCACACAACACAACATGTTGTAACATTATCCTCATACTTTCCACTCTTTAGAAGACATTCTTTTTAATTTTTTGCACATACCCCATAACTGCTTATTTAAAACATACATCCAATATCTGGGCTTTGTGAGTAGCATTTTCTGTCAACTATTTTTCCCCATTGTTTGTATTGACCAACACATTTTGGTTCTTTGCTTGTCTCAGGTTTTAATTAAAAAATATACATTTTAAATGGCACAGACACCTGGAAAATCCAATCCCTTCCACATAGTCTGTTGTTTTTGAATTACTATTGTAAAATGTATTTTTCATTATCTTTAGTCAAAAATATTTCTGCTCAGTTATGCTAGTGATCATCTAATGGTTGTAAACATTGTCTAGAAGTCCGGAACCCCTAAATCACCACTGCTCTCTATAGGCTCTGGTTGTGTGCTTGGACAGACTGCCTGCACTCCTAACTGTACAATGCACAGGTCAGCAACAGAACAACACTGGCCTTTCTGATCCAGAGACATGGATCTCATTCCTAAGTACTCTTTTTAAGATGTTAGCCAGGTGACTTTGTTCTTATTGTTGTTGCTGTTACAAATTGTAGCTGTAGGTGGTAGCAATGCAAATGGAATTGCTGATGATGTTTCCAACAAATGTCTGGGGAACAGGGTGTTTACCTCCACCTAGTCTATGCAGGAAGGAAAACAATGACAAGTTCTATGAATGGAGATTTTCAGGTTTTTCTCAGCATCCCAGAATCTTCAATGCTCTAAGAACTAGAAACCTTATCCACCAACCTACAGTGGCTACTCACAGCTGGTTTTCACAATCTCCACCAACCACCACAGTTGCCTGACCTCTGCTTTCCAAAGCTACTACACAACCGAAGAAAAAAGAAAACAAATATGTAAGGTAACCTGTTATTCAGTTTCAGTTTCTTATTCTCCTTTCATGAGAATTTGAATTCCACAGATTTTTCTCACTGGATTGGTTTACATCTTTTATTGAAGTTTTTAGAACACTGAGGAGGTTGATTTTAGACGTTTCTGCCAGTGCATACACAGCCTCTTCTGGAGAAGCAGTGTTTTGCAGAGCCAAGGTCTACCTCTAAGTTATGTTTAAAACTAAACTTTTAATGTAATTTCAATTTCTACATCTTGAATAAATTATATTAAAAAACTTATTACAATGTTCATTTTCCCTCAAAACATTTTTTAATGTATAGGAAAGAAACATTAACAGTAATAATAAAATGTTGCACAAAATGGCATTATGCATTATACTAAATGTATTATATAATTATGCATAAATAAATACATATAAAATGGCCAAAAAACATTATAATATATATGCTATCAACTAGATTAATAGCAATTTGAATATTATGCAGTGCAGTATTTGAAATTAAGACTTACTTCTACTTTCACTCAAGATTTATTTACCACTTACTATCACTGTGTATTAGGAAGAATCATTTCCATTTCTTAAGCCTGGTTCCATTTTCTACAATACAGATACAGAATCATAATACATTACAGTGGCTTTTAACATAAGAATACATAAGAGTGGGCTGGAGAGATGGCTCAGAGGTTAAGAGCACTGACTGCTCTTCCAGAGGTCCTGAGTTCAATTCCCAGCAACCACATGGTGGCTCACAGCCATCTATGGTGAGATCTGGTGCCCTCTTCTGGCAAGCATACATGGAAGGAATGTTGTATACATAATAAATAAATCTTAAAAAAAAGAATACATAAGAGTATACAGCAGAATATATACGATCCCCACAGACTTCTGTGCTTGCTGCCGCCATCATCATCACTGTCATACAGCACCATGAAATATGGAGCCCCTGCGCCCTAGCTCTACCAGTTACTCTTTCTACTCATCTATAATCTCATCCTCTCGCCCCTAGCTTGACCCCTTTTGCCTAAAAAAAGCAATATCTCACTTCACCTTCCCTCACCACTCATTTCATTTTCATGCCTCAACAAGTACTTTGAGGTATTTCTTTCTGTTGGAGGTGAATCGGAAGTCAAAATAGGAAAGTAATGGAAATTTAATCAAACTGATCAAATTGCAATTCTGTGTTCACAATTAACTAGTTTTCCATGTTACCTCAGACAAATTAGCAACCCTCTAAAATCTGCAGACTATAACTGAAAGATACTACTAGTCTCACATCTGTTACAAGGATCAGGAAACCTGTCAGGTCATCACTTGTATTGTCTCCACACCCGCATCTACCTCTAGTCCTCTATCAACTGGCTCTTTATCACCTCAGTGCTTCTCACCTGGGTTACTTTCCTCTTTATCTCTACAACCCCACTATCATTCTCTTAATCAATAACACCTCAAGTCCCAAGAGTGGTATTGCTGGATCCAGGGGTAGGTTGATCCCGAATTTCCTGAGAAACCGAAACACTGCTTTCCAGAGTAGTTGCACAAGTTTGCATTCCCACCAGCAATGGGTGAGTGTACCCCTTTCTCCACAACCTCTCCAGCAAAGGCTATCATTGGTGTTTTCTGGCTTTGGGGGAGCCTAGGCAGTTTGGATGCTCACCTTATGAGACCTGGATAGAGGTGGGCGGTCCTTGGGCTTCCCACAGGTCAGGGAACCCTGATTGCTCTTCCAGCAGATGAGGGAGGGGGACTTGATCGGGGGAGGGGGAGGGAAATGGGAAGCGGTTGCGGGGAGGAGGCAGAAATCCTTAATAAATAAATAAATTAAAAAAATAAATAAAAAAATAACACCTCAAGTCAGAAGTGATAGATTTATAATTCAATATCCTGCATCCGCCTCTAATATGTTTTCCATTGTACCTACAATATTCTTTTTAAATCATCCTATACACAGGACACAGTATAATAACCCCAACTCTACAGTATCTAAATCCCATTCTTCTAACTTGGAAAAATTTGCTCTGACATGCCCACATTAAGTTTAAGGGTCTTGAAAAGGAAGATTGCCTCAGGTTACTCAAGTGAGTCCTTTGAGCAGAAAATCTTTCCTAATTTTGTTCAGAGGGAAGAAAGAAAACAAAAGAATGTTTTGATGATACATGGAGGAAAAAGGCTTTGACTCAAGGAATATGACTGCCTTTAAAGGATGGAAAGGGGAGGGAAACTGGACACTCCAGAAAACAAACAAGGAAACAAAAACAGTCTTGCTGATGTACCAATTTTAGCCTAAAATAACTTTAGTTATACTTTTAACTAAAAGTTCTGTAAGATAATGAATCCAGATTGATTTAAGATCTTAAGTAGTTGTTAACATTTTATAGCAAAAGTAGAAACCAATAAGGTATTATCCTTAGTTTTAAACCATTTCCTAAGTAGCTTTTTATAGGTACTACATGATCTGGTTCCTGTCTGTTGCTGAAGCAATTCTGAAAGCTTCTTTTCCCCTTGATTATTATATTAAACCAAGACAATACACAGTTTTGCTGGACATTTGGCCCATCCCCCTGACTACCTCCAATCATCATCTCCATTCTTTTTCCAAACTAACTAAATATGCCTAGCTCTCTGCATAAATAGCACTTCTGTGAGGCATACCCAATGCCCAAACCAAATTATGTTTCTTCTCTTAGGTTTTTCAAACTTAAAACTTTATTCTTTACTATATACCATGATTTGCAATAATACATCATTTCAGTATATGATTTCTAAAAGTGTTTACCTTATATCCTGGACCATTTTTCTTCAGTTAGACAGATACTGTCTGTTAATTTTACATATGCTTATAACACAGTAAGTAGGAAATTACTATCTTCCTCAAAATAGATACAATGAAGGAAATTATGATGCTCATTGAATTATGAAGTTAATAGAAAGTATAAGAGAGAAGAGACTCGTTTTAACTAATTGAAAACAATTACATTAAACAAGTTAAGAAATCATCATGAAAATAGACATGATTTCAACTTTACATATCTGAAATATACATTCTTTTCAGCATTAGTGCTCAGAGTTGCAGAAATGATACCAATACATTAGAATACCTACAAATAATGACACAATTATAAGATGGGCTCTTAATCTTTAAAACTTACTGTGATAGTAAGACAAAATGGGTGATTTTATAATCTGAAAGAGTGAATTTTATTATGTAAATGTAACATTTTCATATAGTGTACTTACAATAAATAAAGACTAACAAAACCTTTGTATTTGAGCTAAGGGTATACCCATTTCCTTCAAGCAGTACTAAAGAGCGTTACTGCAGCAAGGTCAGGAAGACTTTCGTGCTATGAAAAGCACACGGATTTAGATACCCACCCTTCCAAATTCTGAAGTTTGACAAGTTTACAATTTTGTTTTTAAATTATCTAAATTTACTTAATTATTAGTAAATGTTAAATTTTATTTATTTGTTATGTCTTACTTTTCCTTTTTAGAAATCTGTTTGCTTTTGTTCATTTATTCACATTAAGTTATATGTTCTTTTAATTTATATGTAAGAGGTTTTTATCTATGGAAGATAATAACCTTCTTTTGTGTGTGGAGGGCAAGTGGTGCATGCTTGCATGGGTACACGTGTGAAGGGGTGCCCATGTATGTGTTTGAGAGCATGCGTTGAAGCCAGAGGCAACCTCAGATGTCATTAATCAGGAGCTTTCCACCTGTTTTTTTGAGAGAGGGTCTCTTTGACCTAGGACATACTGATTTGGATGAGTTATTTGCATAATATGCTCCATGAACCTGCCTGCTTCTGCCTTTACAGTTCTAGGATTACAAACCTGCCACCACACCCAACTTATATTTAACATAGGCTCTGGAGACTGAACCGAGGCTGCCTGTTTGGCAACCATTTTACGACTGAGCTACTTCCCCAGGCTAATCATAGACATATATAACATGAGCCACATCAATAGCTATCCTTGGCTACATGTGATCCCCCACCCATGGATTAAACACACCCGAGAGAACAATGTTTCTAATTATACAAATATTTACTCTGAAATTTACTCTGAATATTATTTACAGTGAGAACACAGTCCAAGAATGGAGTCTTGTGACAATTCTGAGTGCTTGTAAGAACACTCCAAAAAAGCAAACAAGAGTCATGTAACCTTAGCTTCTTCAAAACACAGAATTGTTCTTGGAATATGTTTTGGTGTTCCTCCCAGGTGTAGCAGATAGGAGTTTACTTCAGCTATTGTTATTCATATGCCTTCTATGGAAAAACATGTATTTGCCATGTGTGGCTTGTTCATGATGTAGAATACCTTGCTCATGTGATTTTTCTTAACTCCCAGAGTATAAATTGTCTGATGGCCTGAAAAATAGTTGGTTACTGCATGAGATTTTAGTCCTCCTCATTTTAGACCCTGCTCTCCCAGGTTCACACCAACAACTAGAATGGCGAACACATCACAGTCACAGTTTGACTGTCACCGTTAAAACTTTAACACATACATAATGAAGGGTTGACGAAGTAGAGTTTCCTGGCTATACAGCAAGATTCTCCCTCAAAAGAAATAAAACACAAAACCAAAAAAAGGACAATATAGTTTCCTTTTTAAAGCTGTACTACACATTCCTATGCCAAGAAATAATTCCCCCATTTGACTAGCAAACTAATAGTTAAACTATATAGATGCTCATGTACTAGCATATGGATTTAGTCTATGTTGCATCTGTCTTTTCTTATAACAGTTCATTATCTCACTTGTTTCCTGTGTTATTTATTTACACTGATCAAAAATTATAGAAAAACTAACATGAAACATTTGTTACACTTATCTGAACTTATTAGGTTATTAATAATGTTAACATTTAGCTTTATCATCTTATAGGACACATTACCAACTAAGATTTTTGTTTGGGCAGGCTTATTAGCAGGATAACATCAATACTCACCTTTACAAAATACTACTTAATTTTCTCACTAGCTTACTAATTTATTAAAGAACTATTTCCTGCACTCACTTTCACATGCAAGACATGGGAGATGCCTTGCATCTGTAAAGAAAGATAGCTTTGATTTGACATATCACTACCACTCTGAGTTGGAGCAATTAGGCAAGAAAAATGAAACATAAGCATATAAACTGGAAAAAGTCATTTCTGCAGGTGGCAAGTTTTTCTACACAGAAAACTCTGTAAGATCACACACACACACACACACACACACACACACACACACACACACACACCCCTGCCAGCAATAATAAATGAAGTAATAAAGTCATGGGATAGAAAAATCAAAATGAGACACAAAAATCGGCATCATTTCTAAGAATACACTATCTGGAAAAAGTAACTGGAGAGCAATCTTATTTAACCATGAAAACAAACTAATGAATACATTAGTGAAAGGTGGTGAAGAATTTATACAAGGAAATGATAAAATACAAATAATAAAATCTAAAGACAACACAAAAGATATTTTATATGCATATATTATAAGATTAGTGTTGCTAAAATATATGTACAATAGTCAAGCTCATCTATAAATCAAGTAAAATTCACATCAAAATACCATTGTTTCTTATCAGAAATTGAAAAAAATGGTTTATAAGAAGCTAGACGATACTACCAATCGTGTCATCAAAGCTATGGAAACAAAATTGTACTGATATGAAAACTGAAATAAATGAATGCATTAGTATCAATATCACAAATTTAAGTTTGCACATTTGTAGCCAACAGATGTTTAACAAAACATCAAAAATAGAGAATGAAGAAAGGAAAATTTTTTCCATATGTAGAAGAATTAATCAAGTCCTTATTTCACTTACAAAACTCAATTTAAAATAGATTAAAGGTTTAAAACCTGCAACTAAAACCACTAGAAGAAAATGGAAAGCAACTGTTGACATACTTTTTCTTTTTAAAGATATTTTTATTTATTTATTTTTTTAATTTTTTATTGAGAAAAAAAAAGTTTCCACCTCCTCCCAGCCTCCCATTTCCCTCCCCCTCCTCCCGCCCTTCTCCCCCTCCACCCACTCCTCTTCCCCTCCCTCTCCAGTCCAAAGAGCAGTCAGGATTCCCTGCCCTGTGGAAAGTCCAAGGTCCTCCCTCCCCCTTCCGTCCATGTCTAGGAAGGTGAACATCCAAACTGGCTAGGCTCCCACAAAGTCAGAACATGATATTTTTAAAAATGAGCAGAAACATGGGCAACAATAGAAGTGGCAGACAGAGTAGAAAATATCTTCTGAATAGCAATAAACAAACAAACAAACAAGCAAATAATCAAAGTAAGAGAGAATAAACAACCAACAGAAAGAGAAAAATTCAAAATAGACGCAACTAAAAGAACTCTATAACAATAACATAATAAAAACAAATAACTTCTAACATGGTCATAGAATCTGAAAAGATATATTTAGAAATTAAAACAATGAAAAGTTGTTCATGACAAAATTCATATCATAATCAACTAGAAACAACAACTAAAACCACAATGAGCTATCACCTAGCTAGATGGAACGGTATAATCAAAATGATGAAGCATGACATCACAGAGAAAGAAACTCCACACTGTTGCTGGCAATGTGAAGTAGTCTAGGCATTGTAGAAAATAGTAGCGAGGTACTTCTAAATAAAAAAAGATAAAGTAGGACCACCAAAGTCACCAGCAATTATGTCTAGGTTTTATATGTACAAAGCAATGGAAATCAGTAATTCAAAAAGATATACAATGCTCTTCACAATGTTCAAGATGTGAAGTAAACAGAGGACTGTGTATATGTACCTCACAGAAAAGATGAGGTACATAGACACGATGGAATATCATTCAACCACAAAACACCAATAAAATCCATTACTTGTGACAGAGTAGACAAAGTCAAGGGCACTGTCAAAAATGAGCTTATGAAAGCAGATGTGAATGGATGAATACCACATGTTCTCAATCCTACGTGCAATTTAGAAAAAGACAATTCACTGGGTACTGAATGGAATTATTACCAGAGACAAGGAAGATGTTAGTCAAAGGGGACACAATTATAGAATTGTGTAGATATGCTTTACAATATGATAACTACAATTAATAGTGAGATACTGCTGTCATAAAATTTATGAAAATGTGTTTTAAATATCCAATCAGTTCTAATGTTTATCACACAAATATGACCCACCTATCAAGTGAGTGGTATCTGAGAAGTATGATGCAATCATTCTACACTGGATATAAATCTTAAAACAGCACACTCTACATAATAAGAAATCAAACAAATCAGTCAGATCACCCTCTGGAATACACATTCTAATAAACCATAAGCAGAAGGAAGGAAGTAAGCAGACACTATGTTCAAGAGGACGGCAGTGAGGGAAGGGCTGCTGCAATTATATTTGTAACTTCCTTTTAGTACAGCACAGTCAAAGAAAATGGTTGAAACAAAGAACAGTATGGCAAAAGAAATACATTTTTTTAAAAAAAGATTTATGTATCCATTGTTTTATGAGTGTATCTTTCTGAGTAAAATATATGGTCCAACACATGTATGTAAGCACTCGCAGAGCAGAAAAAACTATCAGAGACATCTGCTTCTATCTCCCAAGTGCTAGGTTTAAAGGTGTGCATCCATAGGCCCAACTACATTCTAGCGTTCATGTTGTTCTTTGATCCTAGCTACATGTGAAAATAGTGACATTCTCCACTTGGAAACACACGGTTTATGAAAATGTTTTAGAACTTCACCAAAAAGCCAGTCCTCTTCATCTCCAAAAAGTAAAACCACACTGGTTTCCTATTCTGCAGAAAAACTAAGTGTTTACTTGCAGGTTCTGTTGTCACCAACAGGAATTTTCACTTGAATAACCAGGGCATTATTGCAAACAACAGTAGTTAAGATCATTTTTGATCTTGTCAGTAATAAAGACTGGTAGTTTACAACATTAACCTAAAAGTAATTATTTTTTATTATCATTACAAAGTATTCCAGAAAGCTAAATTGTTGCAGATGTGAAAATTTCTCAATGAGCATGGACATTCCAAAGTACACTCCGTAAATCTTGGCAATTACTCTACATGATTTTCAGTCACTCGGGAATATATTTCTTCACAAGACAAACCACATACAATGTTTATGTTATTAATTTTCACAAAGAAATTTTCATTTCTCATAGTGTTAAAAAGCCATTACCCCCAACCCTCAAAAATATAAGAACTCATCCAGGTGTGATAAAAATACTTTGTTAGCACTGCTTGTTCTGAAGTTATCCTAGGACATTATTAGTTAGGTATGGGATATTTCCAACTATGGTTTCATCTGGGGCTCAGTGTCCTCAAAACTCAGTCCAACTGTCAGCAGAAATCACTGCCTCCTAAGGTCAGGGTTCAAGTTCCCATTTTTCTTGCTGGAGTTTAGCTGAGCAGTGCTCTTCGCTCCGAAGTTGCTGTCAGGGGCTTGCTCACAATTCACAGTGTGTCTCTGAATTCCTCTTTTGCAACCTGGATTACCACTCTTACATATTAATGTGACTAACAGTGGAACAGGAGGAAAACCCAGCATGTTCAACACACCATGAGTTGTACAAGGTGGGCACACCAGGAAAATCTTGGGACCACTAGAGGGAGAGCTCTGCCTGACAAAACTCTTGTTCTGCAGCAACAAATGTTTTGTTAATAAGACCCAGAAATATCATCACTTTGGCTGCTGTATTTTTCATCTCTAACATTTTTTCATTATTTTTCTTTATGTGGGCTCATTCTCTCCTCATTGTGTTCACATTTCCATTACTTGAAGCAAGCTTTAAATACACTTATAATTACTGTGTTTTAATGTCTTCATTTGTACCATTTATTGTTGCTTACAAATCTATTTCTGTTCAATGATTTTTTTCTGCTTATGCTTGCATTTTCCAGTATCTTAACATGCTTATTAATGGATTATTGGATGTTTAACATTTAATTTCATGCACTTTTTTATGCAAGACATTTTTGCATTCCTTTAAAGAGTATTAAGACTATGTTCTGACTAGATGTCAAATAATTCATAGGCCAGTTTGTCCAGAGTTACTTTCAATCTTTTGTTTTTACTAGTTAATCTGCAGGTTGCTACAATTTAGCCTAACTTAAATACACTACTGTGGTATGGCTGTTAACACCTAGTGTACATTAGCATAGTGAATATTAATATAATACATTAAGTACTCTTCATTTGAAGATGTTAACCAAAAATATAATGGAATGCAAGAACAAAAGCTATACCTGGTTCTCAGTAGCAACATTATAGAAATAAAACACACCTTCTTTATATATTTATATTATACCATGAATATTTATTTTAAAACAACTCATGAAACAAAAATACCAAATGAGCAGTGAGACATTGTCAGTATTACCTTTGTAAAATGAGTGGGGAAAACTCTGCTCAGGCATTAGCTTGGCAAGGAGTCCATGATTCAAACTTGGATGAGGGATAGATGGTATGACCACAACTGTGGAGAAAATCATGGAGCCATATTTGAGGAGGAAAATGACAGTAATATAGTCCACACCAAAGACTCATGACATTTCTATATTACTGTAATAGGCACACAATACTAAAGAACACATCTCTGAGAGTGGGAAAAGGAACTTTAAGAGAAAGGAAGTAGGTGATACACTCACCGAGTAGAGTACGATTACCAACATACATAAAACATACACACAGACCAGAAAACTAGACTTAGAAGATTCACTA
This sequence comes from Microtus oregoni, assembly GCF_018167655.1. Taxonomy (NCBI): domain Eukaryota; kingdom Metazoa; phylum Chordata; class Mammalia; order Rodentia; family Cricetidae; genus Microtus; species Microtus oregoni. The sequence goes on along the minus strand of NW_024543069.1, from coordinate 21,695,732 downwards.
TAATAGTGCTAATTTTATACATATAGGACACATACAGTAAAGTCTTCATGCTTTAATAGGACATCAGTTTGAATGGTAAATTGATGTTTAATTTGCATAATAAAATTAAAGTAATAGTGTAATAATGAAATGGTATGACCTGCAACAAGAAAATCCTGGCTAAAATGTGATCCTTTATCTCTACAATAGCAAGAAAGAGCAAATGAGGTTATTTCCCTTAACGAGATATAGTGGTTTGACCATAAGTATCTACTCACTTTTATTACATCCATTTAAAAAGCAAATGTGTTGACTTAGTAAAGAATCCCATGTATAAATTAATCCAGTAGCATACCTACAGTATGCTACATTTTAGACTAATTTAACTACACTATTGTGGTATGACTGTTAATATTTGGTGTATGCCAGAACAATGAATATTAACATAGTATATTAATCACCTGCAATTTGAAGATGTTAATCCAAGAAATATAACGGAATGGAAGAGCAAAAGCTATATATGGTTCACAAGAAATAGCCATTGAGCCGGGCGATGGCGGCGCATGCCTTCAATCCCAGCACTCCGGAGGTAGAGGCAGGCGGATCTCTGGGAGTTTGAGACCAGCCTGGTCTACAAAGCTAGTTCCAGGACAGGCTCCAAAGCCACAGAGAAACCCTGTCTCGAAAAACAAAAACAAAACAAAACAAAAAAATTGGCCATTGAGTTATCAAGATTATAGTACAAACAACAGGAAAATATCTTGATGTAAACACTTGGTAGGAAATACAAATGATTAGTTGCCACAAAACATATTTATAGTTCTCAAGTACAGTAAGCCAAATCAATTACTGGATCATGGCCTAAGAATGGATTTATGTGAGGAGAATTCTGAGTGTTTGTGAGAACACTCCGAGAAAACAAGAGTCTTTTCCCCTCAGTTTCTTCAAAACACTGACTTGTTCTTGGAATGTGTTTTCGAGCTCCTCCCAAGTATTGCAGAGAGGAGTGCGTTTACTTCTGATTACTCATCATTGCTTGCTGCTGTTATTCAATCAAATGTTTAAACTATCTTTTATATGCCCCGATGGGAAAACATGATTTTGCCATGTGCAGCTTATCCTTGTGATTGTGCACAGCTTGAACTCATGAGAACTTTACTCATGTGATCTTCTCTTAATTCTTAGAGTATAAATTGGCTATCGCATGAGACTTTATTCTGCCTCATTCATCATGGCTCCATTTTCCCAGACACCACTGCCTTTAGAGCAGTGGCAGCCAATAGTGCAACAGCTCCTGCAAGGTAAGTGTCCTGCAAATGAGACCAGTATAACCCAAGGTGGCTCACTGTTGTCTCTGATGTTACTTCTCCATAACTCTTTTAGTTACAACTACTTTGTATAAACTTTTTCCAACTTGTACAAAATTCAAAATCTTTGTTTGCTATTACATAATTGATGTAATATTTAGATGTTGGATTAAGTGTTCACTTAGTAGCAAAAAGAGGAGGGGAGAGAGCAAAGAAGGGAGGGAAGGAATTTTTTAATTAGGCTGTAAAGAATCTATATGAGGACCTCCTATTTTCATGCTTATAAAAGTTTCACAATAAATGTGTTGAAAAGCATGAGTCCACTGCATGGTAAATAATAGCATAACCAAATGATTTGTATTCACAAATGGGAAATAGTAACCACAAAATTGCACTGACACATGAGAATGATAGCAAATATATACAGACATATCCAGTATATTTGTGTCAATCTACAAATACTGAATCAGCATCTCCACCAATTCTGTAAGTGTCTGAAGTGTCTATGAGTAAGTACAATTCAAACATGCATGCAGAAATGCTAGTGAGAGAGCAGGAAAGAGATAAATACTAGTGAAATGACAAGTAATGGAAACTAAATACTAAGTACCTGTACTTGTTGGCGAATTTATTTCTTGTCTGATGTTTCTACCTGGTTGGCTTCCAGTTCTCGCGGTCTCTCTCTGGGGCTCTAATATGTCCCGATACTTAGACACCATCAGAACAGAGATGAAGTAAACAACGGCCAGAGCTAAGAACTGTGCCTGCTTGCTATCATCCTGTGTAAAATGAAAAGATAGTTTGACACTCAAAAATTTTAAGATATAAATCCACACACTATAAAAAACTATTTTTGTTATTAGACTTTAAGCTTTGATTTAACAGGTGCTGGGAAGACAGGTAGAGGAACAGCCCAGTAGTTAAAACATTTGCTCCTTTTACAGAGGACCAGAGCCAGTGTCAATTACCCACTTCTGGTGGGTCAAAATGATCTAAAATTCCATCTTCTGATCATCTGACATGCTCTCTGGCTTCTTTGGGCCAACAGGGACACATTTATATCACCAATAAAAATAAAATGACCCTTTGGAGCCAGGCAAGATGGTTTAGTGGGTAAAGACACCTGCATTTGGTCCTAGGCATCCAGATGGTAACAGAAGACATGGTCCTCTGACCTTTGCCCATGCACTATGGCAAGGGAGCATGTGTGAAGATGTTGTGTGGAACACACACACAAATATAAATATAAATTGAAAGAAAATTAAGAGTTGATAACTGAATTGCTTACTAAGTACCATGTTAAAGATACACACAAGGGGCTGGAGAAACAGCTAAGTAGTTAGGAGCACTAGCTGCTCTTCCAGAGGTCCTGAGTTCAATTCTCAGCAACCACATGGTGGCTCACAAGCATCTGTAATGAGATCAGGCGCCCTCTTCTGGCCTGCAGGCACACATGCATACAGAACACTATTGTAATAAATAGCTCTCTCAAAAATAAAAAGATACACACAAAACGTCTAAAATGCTTCATCTGAGTTATATGTTAAAAGAATTTTAAAAGGTAACATAATAAGATTTTGTTCAATGCGCTACAAAACATCACCCTTTCTCTTACCATTTTAATCTATGAATTTCTTATAAAACATGCAGATAAAAAAATTACTGTCCTGAATTTTTCAAAAAAAAAACAGTTATTACAAATAAAGCACAATTCAACTAACAAAAGACTCCAGCCAAGCATAAAGTCACACACAGCCCAAGCTGTAATAGACCCTATTTCCCACAATGCTTCTGTTCTACCACAGGAAATTCTGCTCCACGCAACTGGAGAACATTTAATAAATAAATGCAGAATAAATGAAAACAAGATATGGTAGAAGCACCACTATGAACTACAGTGGTAGCCAAGTTAAAACATTTTCTTCCTAACTGGCATGTAAAGAGCTGTCTTTGCATCTAAATGTAGGACTGCAAGCAAGCACCTCTACAAGCTGCTGAGTCATCTAACTGACCGGATTGTTTTTAAGCAATGTTTTCATTTTACATAGCAAATTCTTCTCCTTCTATACAGGTAATATATACTTTCTTTCTCTGCCCCACACACCCTCAGAACTCCTTAGGAACACAATAATCACAATCTCTAAATTTAAATCTGAATATACACATATTTAGTCTATAATACTAAAAACGACTTTATGAAAAGCAAAACAGCTGGGTAATTCTGGGGAAAGCACAAAAGCTCCTGCCTTGAAATTGCTGCCAAATACTCAATTATTTGTCCTCTGAAAACACACACATAGTCTTTCTCTCCCTCTCTCTCTCTCTCTCTCCCTCCCTCCCTCCCTCCCTCTCTCTCTCTCTCTCTCTCTCTCTCTCTCTCTCTCTCACACACACACACACACACAGAAAGGTAATGTGCATATATAGATTTCCTAAAACCTAATCTGAGGTCTTATATATTTCAGAAACTAAAGAAACAAAATGTGACTGTTGTTTTATAAAAACATTGAAAGTAAAGTAAAATTCTTAGCATTTACAAATACAATCAACTAACATACTAACAACTGCAAAAACACTTCCAAGACCCCAGATTATTATATGTGAGAGATACATTTACAATCAAGAAGTACAGTGATTGAAAAGGACACTCTGACTCTACACATGTGTGTTGTCAATCACATGCAGACCTGCCTGATCCTTATTGCTAAAGCATACTGTTGCATAACTTCAAGTTATAGTTGCTAGTGTACTGGAAAGAGTTTTTTCTTTTCCCTAATGTATTAGTGCAGAACTACACAAAAGGTTGTCCAATTTATCCTTATATAGTAATGATTACATAAAAGAGCCTGATTCCTCTACTCTTCCAGTGCTAAGCATTATCATTTAAGTTGTTAGTTCATTTAATACTGAAAATATTTCATCTTAATTTTCATTCTGTTGTCTACTGATGATACTTTAATCACACTGTTGAATTACATTATATATTTTGCATTTATTGCTTACATGTGTTATGTTTTCCTATTTATCTTTTAGGCTGTTCATTTTCCAAATGATTGATAAGAATCAACATTTTTCTATCATATATCCACAGCATGAAACATCATGCCACATGGCTTAGTCTCAATGACATTGTAAACAACAAAGCACTCTATTTAACTGATTATTATATATACATTTCAAACATAGACGTCTTTAAATATTCCTTGAATCATTAACCATAATTAAAACAACAGGATCTAATCTGGCTGGCTAATAATGCCTGTATTTAAGACTGGTATTATTGCTTAATCTGCTGTGAAACACTGTATTTCTACATGAAATTCATGAAAAGGTCAATCTTACTTTTAGTTGCCTTGAGTAAGCAGTCACGGAGTAGAGAGTTCATTAACCCTTCCTTACGTTATTTTTCTTTGAATGTTATTAAGCCTTCTCTAATTCAGATTCCTGCAGATGCCATCATTTGTGAAAGTAGGGGCCAGTGAGAGGGTTCAATGGTAAAAGCTTTTACTGCTTAGCCTGGAAATCTGGGTATAATCCTTGAAACTCCTCAAAAAGGGAGAAGAATGGGCTCCACAAAGTTGTCCTAAAACCTCCACATATACTCTGTGATATTGATAAATCCCTTCAAATGCATCATGAGCACATATATTTACAATAATAAATAATTTTTAAATTAAAGAAAATATCTTCCCATTCCCAAAGGCAACTTACATTAATGCCTGATACAGTAACTTTTTATGTCTACTTAAAGGAATATTGAGAATAATGAAATATTCATTATATGGAAATGGAGTAAAGAATATAAAGGCAGGACCAGATGACCTAAGAGAAAGTCAAACATAAGGCTATCTCTAATCTTGGAATATAAAATAAATCTCAAAATTTCTTATCATTTGTGTAAGCAATAGTATATACAGACGTGTGTGTCTGCTTACCTTTGAGTGCGCATGTGAAGACATTGAGTGTCTTCTATCATTCTGTATTTTTTGAGGCAGAGGTTCTCACTGAATCTGAGAAACCTCACCTGCACTTCCAGCAATAGTGTTACAGAAGTGCAGCACCATGCCTAGATTCTATATAGGCCCAGAGGATCTGAATTCAGGTCCTCATGTTTCTGCAGCAGGAACTTTACCCAGTGAGCTATTTTCCCAGCTCGGTATGCATCCAGATGTAGGGATAAGTCCCGCCCCTTGGGGGGCGTGTTCGCCTCGGGCTAATGTCTGCCTATAAATTTGGCGAGCATGCTCCCAGCCGTCTCTTCTGCTTTCCTGGTCTCCGCGGGAACGGTGGTTCTGTAAGTCTATTTCTACATTAAAACTATATATGTTTTTACAATCTGTCTGCATTCGTTTACGCCGCTACATCCATACCATTTTTCAAAAGTAAACTATCAATAAGCTTTTGGAAAAAAATAAGGTCCAACTATTTTACTGTCAGAAAAATGCAATATATCCAGACAACAAGACCGTTGGTAGCAATAGCAACTCTTTACAAATTTTACACTGATTAACAACAAATGACCATGCAAGTTGGTTGTTATGGTTTGGTTTTTGCTTGTTTTTGCAAGGAAGTCAAGCAGATTTAAAACTTACCACATCTCGAAATACGACAGCACGAAGGCGATTGATATCAACGTCCTGAAGAAGTCTGTCGGGATCCTTGATAGGAGAAAGATTACCTGGAACATTTTCTAAGGGAGTCTTGAAAACAAAAGAAAAATATTGATTAATAACATATTCTGGAAAATTATTGATAAGCATCATTTATAGTATTTTCTATATTAGGCTGATCTTCCCACACCATTTCCTGCCTCCACACAGAGCTAGAAATTAGTGATGGCAAAACTGGGAGGAGGTGCATTTTCTGTTCTCTGCTTGTCATGCTCTCTCTTCTCAGTGTTCTTATTTGCTATCAACACAGGTGCTTCTATGGTCTCATAAGTGTAGGTAAGGCTGTGTAGGAAAAAAATGGTCTTGCCTTTTAGAAAAACTGAGTGCAAGTCTTTGGGTTAATGCTTGTTACTAAAATTCCCAGTTAATAATGCCTTTAAGTCTGATGATTTATTCATCATGCATATGCATGTATGAGATTAAAATATTGTTATGAAACATTATGCAATTACACATAAAATTACATATGATCAATTTTAAAAGGTAAGGTCTAAAACTAACTTAGTCATAGCTCACTATAGTAGATAGACATTAAAGAATATATCATTGAAAGGTTTTCTAGTTGAAGAAACAAAAATCTAAGGATTTTAGATAATATATTCATAACATAAATTAGAAAGCGTACCAAGTTACTTTGGCTAACTCTAGTGCTTTTTCAATTACTCAATGTACTAGGAATGCTTGGGAATAGATCTGACACTGTATGTATATAAAATGCAAATGTGTGCTTTGCACAAAACAGGGATGTGCTTGCTGACCAACTACTACTTCCCTACAGCCACCGCTGTGGTGTTTCACCCCTAAAGGAGACTGTAAAGCTCCTGTGGAACATGGTATGGGAAAAGGTTTCCACTAAAATCATCAAGTTTATCCATTCTATGTGAAATTGCAACTACTCTAAAATTCACCTATATTACCTAAATGATAACCTAATGCTTTTAGCATGGGATAATTATGAAAAGTTGCATATAATTTATAGCACAGATCAATTTATAGCACATGTAAAGAAATTAAACATATTTTAATATATGTACCATGTTACATTTTATAAAGAGTCCCTTAATCTCAGTTGACCTTGGAAAGGTTATGAGAGATCAAGTTTAAATTGCTGCTCTGTGTTTACACAATATGAAAATGAGGCTCTGTGGAGATAGAGCACGCGTTCAAATGTGTCCACATTTGTTCTAGAAAGTCATTCTACTAGATCAGAAATCAACTATGGTTTACTGCCTAAATAGCTGTGTATGAAATGCATGCATAAAACTCAGTTTTATTCTCTGTACTGATGTACTTTGCCAACAAGTCAAATATTTTTCTAATAGTCCAGTATCACCACTTACCTACTTTTCATTGCCAGAGACACACTCACTAACACAACCAAACAACACAAATTTCTGTCTCGTTGGGTATGCTGTCTATATAAAACAAGAACCACAATTTAGTTTGAGGATTCTAAAGACTTCCTATTACCCACTGATGTTTATTTGGTAAGAAAACTACAGGCTCCCTGGTTGTTGATTCAGACTCTGTGAGTACCTATGAGCCAGGTTATTTGTTTTCTGGGTTTTCTTGTGATGTTCTTGACCCATCTAGCTCCTACAATCCGTCTTCCCTCTCTTCAGCAGGATTCCCTGAGCTTGGCCTAATGTTTGGTTATGGGTTTCTGCTTCTCTTTCCTTCAGTTACTGAATGAAGGCTCTCTGATGACAACCGGGGTAGTTATCCATCTGCAACAGACATAAGCCTCTACATATTTGTGAGAGTTGTGTAACTTGGTCTATTTGTGGGATTCCTAGCAGGAGCAGTCCCCATGTTTTGGCTGGTTTTTTAGAACTATTCTTCATACTAAATGGCCTTGATTAACCTTAATACAAAAGGAGGTACTTAATCTTACTGCAACTTCATATGCCATGCTTTGTTGATACCCACGGGAGTCTTGCCCATTTCTGAACAGAAACAGAGGAGTGGATTGGGGCAGCAGAAGAGAATGGGAGGAGAAGAGGGAGGGGAAACTGTGGTTGAGATGTAAAATAATTAATTAAATTTAAAAAAGAAAGAAAGAAAGAAAGAAAGAAAGAAAGAAAAGTCCAAGACCTAAGCCTCTCTCAAGCAATTGACTAGTTACACTCTTCGAGTGTTAAGAGAAGCAAGGAGCATCAGTAACACCCGAATGTTCACCAACCCCAGGAACCTCTATGTACTTTAATACAATCTTTTTCCATTTTAATTAAACAATCTTCATTTAAGTTAAGATTCTCATTCACTTTAAGATACTAGATAATTAAGATATGGAAGACAAGAAAATTTGTCTCAGAATCTTCTATGCTAAGTAGCAGAAGCCAGAATACACTTCAAAAACATTTCTTTACAACCTACAGTACCACAAATGCTCTGAAGGCACAGAGATGTACAAGATATGGTCACCACCCTCTAGTAACTAGCCCTTTAATATCTATGCAGTGATTATGAGCCAGACTGCTGACACAGTAATATTTCTCAAGCAATGCAGATCACTATGGGATCTTGTCAGCAGTAAAATAATATGTGGGTCATATTTCTATGACAGCAGTGAACAGGAAAAGATGCTGTAACACTGTAAATAACTAATAGACTTTATGCATGTGCAGTTGGCTTAGCAGAAACTATAGCAATACAGAGCCGTGAAACTTAGAAAACTGATGAAGTTTCTATGTTATGTCTTCAATTGTTGAGCAAAAAGTTACTGAACATTTAATTACAAGTGCAGTGAGTGATAAAAAGACATGTTGGTTTTATTGAAACTAAAGGAATTGTCTCTAGATGAGGGACAACAATGGTATGAAAAAACTTTGTCCTGAGAAAGCAGCACATAAGATGACCTAAATGAATACATTTAAGATATGTAAAACGGAAGGAAACATAATTCAAGATAAGGAAATTATATAGACGTTTAAGAAGTCAAAATCTTTAGATGAGTTGATGAGGTCTATATGTATGAAAGTTCACAACCAAGAAAAGGTACTGAGCAATCATACAAACCTTCAAAGTCAGGAGTGTGCACGTGATGTCACGTGTCAGTTAAACACAAGAAGAGAATTAATTTGTAATTAAGTATTGCCAGTATATTTCAAACTACTATATACTATATCATTTGATGGACAAATGATATACTATATACTATATCATTTGATTTAAAAATGTTCTTTGCTCATAGACTGACCTCTGAAAATAGATGTAACTATTTAAAGCAGAAATCTTCAGTGCTATGTGCCAATGCAATTTTTAAGAACCCTATCAGTAGAAATTACTAGTATCTTCTTTAATTACATACAAGTGAAAATCTTAGGAGGTTGGCTAACTTTGCAGATACAACCAAGAAGCAGAGAAGCCAGCACCAGGTCATCAAGCCTATGCCATTTTCTACATCAAAATGCACTGTTCTCACAAATAAAAAGGACAGCATATTACAGAGGAAATGGTTGATTACCTTGGATGCTGCTGTGGCAGTCACACTTTGGGGAGCTTCCTGAGGTTTACTGCTTCCATGGGAAGATTTGCTTCCCCTGTCTCTCTGTCTCTGTCGGCATTCTAAGCAGTTTCTCACAGCTACACAACAAACTAAGAAACCAGAAAGGTATTAACATAAATTGTTGACATTGCTATATAGAAAAATGTTTTGAATTTTACTTTCTTTTCTTTTTTTTATTAAATTATTTATTTATTTATTTATTTATTATGTATGCAGTGTTCTGCCAGCATGTATCCCTGCAGCCCAGAAGAGGGCACCAGATCTCCTTACGGATGGTTGTGAGCCACCATGTGGTTGCTGGGAATTAAACTCAGGACCTCTGGAAGAGCAGCCAGTGCTCTTAACCTCTGAGCCATCTCTCCAGCCCTACTTTCTTTTCTTTATATTTACTTTTCTGCCACAGATAATTAGATAAATTTAAATTATGAAATATAATAATGAAGGTACAATACATAAAGAATATATATTAAATAAAATACTCAAGTACTCCTGGTTCAAAAAAAAAAAAGAAAAAAAAAAACAGATCACCATGACCCTTCAAACTCCAAAAATAAGTCTTCCTAACTCTATAATCCTCTATCAGTCACTATTACAAATATTCTGTATCAGTAAAATTTTTTGCAACTTAAAAATGCTGAAGGATGTTGCGGAGATCAGTGGGTAAGAGCATTTGCTATACAGACATGGGTACCTGAGGACAAATCCTTTGAACCTATATAAAAGGTAGTTATCATCACTCGTACTTGTAACCCCAGTAATATAAAAGGACACCGTAGCTCCAGGTGCAGTGAGAGACACTATATCAAAGGATTAAGTGGGAAATAATAGAGAGGATACTGGACATCATCTTCTAAGTTTTACATATACATGCATTGGTAGGCACGCTCACATATATAAACATACATATATACATATGCTATACAAATCATACATCCACACTTTAAAAATGTTTAGCAATAAGGCTCTGCCCTTACTTCACCTATCTTGATGACTCACAGCACACCTTTCTATTTCAGGCAGCATCCCCTCCGCCAGAAGAGCTATTTGCACAGCAGGAAGTTTGCACTCCTTGTCAATAACAAGGAATCATTATTACAGGAAACTTACAGATTTGGGGCTACCATTTCTCTCACTTCCTTCCTCCCTTTCTTTGGTAAATAATACTGGCCATTGGACTCATGCCTCTCCCATTCTCAATCAGGGCTCTGCTATACACCATATCCTCAGCTGTTTGCAGGCCAAGGACATAAACAAGGTTCTCAAATCTTCATTAAAATCACTTCAATGATAAGTACCAGTTTTACTGATTTCTAAATAATTCTAAATATGTTTGACTATATTTGAGGCAATAAATGATCCCATGCAGTCTTCACTGGGAAGACACAAGGTTTTAAAACTGAGTAATCCTGAGGATTACTAAGATGCAGGTTCACAACCTGAATCAGTGCTTTCTCTACCTCAGAGGGGCACAAGTCATCTTAATTACACAGTGTGGACCATTGCCTTGGCTTACTTACCTAGCCTTAGGCACTGTCTCATTAACCCTCCAGAAGACATGTTTTTTTCGGCTTCAATCTCACTAAAATTTAGAGAGCTGGCAAACACGAGGACATCAACCATAGCCATGAGGCGGCTGAGGAACGTCACTGCTGTCTCTGCTGACATGCCTTGTGTCACTTCAATGTTTTCCAGTTCAGTCTTTAAAAAAGGAGAGTTAATCTTGTTTCAAATTGGGGAAAAAATGGTACATGTTACATATAGTACAGGTGAAAAAGTTTGAAAAGCTTAAGTAAGAAAATAAAGAATAAATTAATACTACCTATCACAAGATCTTGACAAATTTTATTTCCTAACCCACTATTCTTAAACAAAAAGCCCATTTTTAAAATGTATTAGTTTAAAATACTGTATTAGTTGAATAAGACTTCATATAATTTCACAAAGATATTTAGAGACAAACACACTTATCTTCTTATTCTTGTTTTACTATAAAAGAGGTATAAAAGTGACCTTTATTTTCTAAAATAGTCATCTCCATTTACAAATGGATGTGTTTTCCTTTCTTACAGACATAGTGAATAACGGGAAGGATACACAGCAATTTTCTTTGGTAGCAAATGAGATGACTTTCAAACTATAAAACATACTAATGACATCTGTTCTGAAACACTAAGGATTTTATGTATCCAATAAGACTAAAGTTGATATGATCAAAAGAATCAATCCTTTAGATTCCTCACTGATAAGCTATGAAACCCTCACTGTAGAAGGAGGAAGGCGCACTGTTAAGCTGAACGTTAGACTTTAGCTTAACTAAAATATTCCCTGTGAAAAAATTGCTATTTCTTAACTTTCAGAAGAAATATTAAAATTTATTTTGTTTCTTAGAATGTGTAAATCTGGGCCGGGCGGTGGTGGCGCATGCCTTTAATCCCAGCACTTGGGAGGCAGAGGCAGGCAGATCTCTGTGAGTTCGAGACCAGCCTGGTCTACAAGAGCTAGTTCCAGGACAGGCTCCAAAACCACAGAGAAACCCTGTCTCGAAAAACCAAAAAAATAAAAAAAAAAAGAATGTGTAACTCTGTAAGTTATGAGCAATTGCATCATTTCTTTATTTTCATTCTGTATTAAGAACACTATAATTATTTTTATTTTCTTATAACTAGAATTTTCTTAGTGTCAGAAGGAGCAAGGAAAAGAGATACTTTGTAAATAAAAGTGCTGCACAAAGATTCTCAAAATACACACACTATCTATACTGACCGATCTCATCTTTAACCAATGACTTTAGCCAAAAGTCAAGCTCATGGTGCATGGATGAACTAGATTCCTGACTGTTTTCACACTGTCTTTGGAAATGCAGGTTCTTAACTATTTGTATTTTGTTCCTGACAAAGCATGAAATTAAGCTGTGACCACAGCTTAACAGTTATAAGAAAATAATCCATTTTAAGACTACTTTCAATTATTCTAGGATGAAACACTGGCCATCGATTAGATCAGTCAAAAAATTCTTAATACTCGTCAATAAATTCAGTGTATCTGCAGAGATGTTCTTAAATTCTTCATTATTTTAAATTGTTGAAATGTTGAGAGTCCTACCTCACTGTATTACTGCTTTATTTTCCATTTGGAATCTACAAATCTAACCAGTGAAATATACTCTAATGTTAATAGTGAATAAGAAACAAATATTACTACATAATTGTTCAATTGTCTATATAATCTGACAAATTATACCAAATATTCTACTATACCAAATATTCTACCAAAATATCAAAATTAAAAGTAAAATGTTTTCTTAACATGAGTAATAGCTTATAAAATAATTCTTATCCCATTCTGTTAATAATTACTTACATGGTATATAAGCATCCTATGTTAAAATGCATTTAATATAATTCTTAATAAATCTAAATATATATCTCATCCAATTTCCTATAATTGGAATTTAAATCTGCACACAAGACTCTATTTACATTGTTTTCATTATATTATATTTATTGTTGTTATTAATAAAACAAATACATTGGTTTACAAAGGAAAAAATAATCCTTCTTATAAATTTTTAAAATACACAAAGATATGTCTGATTAAATGATGATATGAAAACTCAAAATATAACCAATTAAAATTTTCACAATTAAAAATAAAATTTAAAACTAAAAAACCTAAAAATTACTGCAAAAGTAATACTAACCTTAGAACCCTGGACATGCATTAGACAAAACAGACAACAGACCAAAAAAATACAAGAAAAAAGGAAATTATTAAAATTAAATAAAAATATATGTAAAATTGAAACACAAAATAACATTTTAAAATTATAGTTGATTATTTTATTAAAAACAAAATTCTCAGAATATCCATTTTATAAAGTACATAACTATAATTAAGATTAACTATGAAACATTTAAATTTAAATTTATTTTTGTTTGAATAACTGCCCCCAAATATACATGTGAGTATAGCAAATATAGGAGAAAGAATGCAAATTCATTTTACATAACAAGTGTCTCATGGATGGATACTGAAATATTTTAGAATGAACAAAGCATGACCCTGCTCAAACCTAACTTAGTTGGGACTTGAGCAGAAATGACTCAGGGAGATTAATGCATTTCTTATACCAACTATCAGAACTTTATCTATAAGGGAATCATATTAATTTTCCCAAATAGTCACAGCCCTTCCTATACAAAACTAAAGTATTTATTCCAGCACAACTTAAAATTCACTTTCTGTGTCAGAAAATAACTCACTGATAAAACTATAGAATACCTATCATATGAGCTTAGGTAGCTGCATACTACCTAAATTTAGGACATTATTAAGAATCAAGTTTATATAATAAAAACATTATAGACTTCCCCTATTCCCACAAAGCTACAAAATTCAATTCTTTTGAATTTTTACAATAAATGTAAATATAAATTTGAAAACATGCCATTTTCATGGTGTATTCACTGGGAAAATATATAAAAGAATCCTGAACTACCAATAGCTTTATTGTCGAGTCTCATGTTTTCCAACCCCATATACTATTAATAAATGTCTATAATTAAGACTGCCATCATGCTTGACACAGAAGATAAGGTTGCTTTCCTTTTATATGATGTTACAATTATTTGAAGAACCAGAAATGTTAGGTTTTATTATTTTCCTGGGACAAGAAAAGACATTAAACCATATTTGACACTGTGCTCTGAGGATCCCCTTAAATGGTAACTGAAAATTTTGAGTGATTGTTGGCAGGGGCGTTGGTCACTGGGAAGTGATGGCACATGCCTTTAATCCCCAGCACTTGGGAAGCAGTGGTTTGATCTCTGTGAGTTTGAGGCCAGCCTGGTCTACAGAGTGAGTTCCAGGGCTATACAGAGAAACCCTATCTCAAAAAACCAAAAAGGAAATAAAATCTTGAGTAATAACAACAAACCGTGAAGGAATATATGACTAACGATGTTGTTTTCTTTTCAATGTTTCTTTCCAATTCTCTACCTTCATTCCTAAGTGTGGTAGGACATAAATAATTCAACTGACTAGTCCTAGAAAACTTAACTCAATAAAATATCCCTTAAGCAAACACTGATCAAACTGCATAGTAAGTGGTTCAATTTTATTTGTTTGTTGTTTATTTACAGAGTCTCACTATGTACCCGTGGTATCCTGGAAATTACTATGTAGACCAGAGTGGCCTCAAACTCACAAATAACTCTGACATCTGCTTTTGCTTTCCCTGTGCTGAAAATGAAGGCATGCAGCATCATACTGGGCCAAGGGTCTTAATTTTTTAAAACTACTGGCTTATTTCTATTTAAAATATTTTGTGAGCTATTTACTGTAACATACAGTTTTAAATAACATAGGTATCCAAAACCCCAATATAATACTGCTTTTTTTAGATTGTCTACTATAATATAAGCCACGTGCATTTCTAGCCTTCTTAACGCGTACATTAAACCATCTCCTTTACAGGTAAGACTTCTTCCAGAACAATGACACTGTAAGAACAACTCAGAAATGCTTTTTCCTACAACACACAGTGTATTGTGTTCATTTATGGTTTCAGGGAGGAGACAGACCACTTCAAATGGCCCTATGAATAGCAAACAAACAAAAAGTGGTTTTGGTTGAATATTTTGGTATCAAAATAGATTATCTATAATAACTCTATTATCTCAAACATTACAAATGAAAGGCTTTTAAAATAAACTGGGATGATTATTCGACCAGACAAACATGTAAAGAAGGGAGTTCCTGAAGGAATTCAAGAAAGTTCTGAGAGGCTTCCTCATCTCTTATATTCATATATGCCGCATCTATTACCAAATTTGATTCGTTAGCCAATGAAACCAAAGTCGAGGCCATGCCCATTAAATGATAGAGCAATACTGAAACAAAGATCAATCTCATACTGGGGTTCACACATTTTCATTTAATCCAAACTTCACAAAAATTTGTATCTGAGTCTCACTGAAAAAAAAAAAATCTGTCCCCCTCCTCCCCCAGCTGCCCATCAACGGAGTACAGCACTTATCTTGAGAAATGGCAAATGCTCACTTCTGGGTTTAAGTTTCAGGTTATTTTTTAAATAGGGTACTACAAAAATATTTTGCATTCTCCTTCTAGTTATCTTTTAAAGTTTAATATAGTTGTACATTAAAGATTCTGATGACAAAGTTAGCAAAAATAAGATGTGTATCTTCTAAGAGATAACTGTATTTGTTAAAATATGGTTTATCATACTTAGTAGTCATTGAGCCAAATTCAAATTCTTATTTTATAAAGAATGAATTTACCTAACTTTTGACTGTTCTATAATAACAAGGTTTTTTTACACATCCCTGTGCTATTCTTATTTTATGTACAGCATATGCAATATCAGTGTCTTATACCATACAGCTCATGATAAACCTGTTCTACTCCTGTTCTCCCAACAGCAGATGGCTAAATGACCTAAAGTATTTACTGTCTAGCTCCACAGAGAAAAAGCTTGCAGCTACTACTGTCAAAGCGATCACTACTCCCAGGTATTAACAAATGGAAAGCTTCCCGGACATGAAAATCTGAAAAAGATACATGCATCATTAAACTTCCAAGGACAGGAAGACAGCAGTGTCGAGTGTTTCTGCTCCATGCATCTCAAGCTGACGTTCTTATATGACAGCGCCTTTGGTAAATCAGAGCAACCTAGTCTCCTCCCTCTCACCTGTTCCAGAACACTTGAGGTTTTGTACTTGGTAGTTTTGAGCTGAAAAGCCCATACTTCCAGTGCATGTTTCATTCTTTATTCATGCTCCTGCTCTTTTTCCCACTACATAGCAAGAACACTAAACAATCCAGTAACACTAAAAGAAAATAATATCCTTCACATTTACACACTATACAGAAAGTATGAGAACAAATAAAGATGTTTATTTTTAAAGTTATATATACATATACTTAAAATTTATATGAAAATATGTGTTATAATTGAAATATTTTTATTTTACAAAGTATTTATAAAACATTTATAGTGTTAAACCAGCTATACTGCATTTATCTACTACTCTATTAATAGAAATATGACATTAAAAATTTGAAGATTCTTAGTAATGTGTGTATTTCAAACATCTGCAAATTTTAATAGCTTATTACTAAGTTATTTTATAGAATGATCATTTCTGTTCTGCATAAAGTGTAAAAACATTCTATGTTTATATTAAAGTAAATACAGTCTCTAAAATTTTCTGAATGAAAATTTATATGCTTCCACACAGAAAGCATTGTATTTAGTCTTTGAAGTATAGAAAAAGAAGCACCCTTCCTGTCTTGACATAAGAATGCAGATTACCAGAATTTGGTTTACATCACTAAAGGAAAGTTGAGATGGGACAGAAGAGATGACAGATAAATGCTAGGCACCAGCCTTCTTCACATATCACTAACTCTTTGTAATGTTATTCCCGGGTCACTTCCTTGGTTTGATTACTAAGTAATTCCACAAGACTCCATTGCTCATATGTCTTTTTTCCCCCACCTTATCGATGATTTAATTATTCCATTTGCTCAAAACAATGTTTGCCGTCAAGTTCAGCACACATGTAATTCAATTACAAAAACAAGCTGTAGTCTTCCATACATGCTTTTATATAGAGAAGTAAGCACAAAGGAAGTTTGTATAAAATCAGATATACTTAATAGATGGTCCTCAAAATCCTTTTTTTTTGGTTGTTAAAATATATTTTTTTATTTTAAACAATTCAATTTATTATAATAAGCAACAAGATAACTAGATGAGCCAGGGAGTGGTGGTTTTCAAACATACATATCATTATGTAATTCCTTGTTCCAAAAGCTCATTAACATAAGATTTTTCATTTTCTCATCATAACTGTATACAAATTTTATATCACATATACTAGATACTTATACATTTTTAGCATAAAGTATTTTTAAAAAGCCTACCTATAAATTTTAAAATTTAGTACTTTTACCTAGCTATCTTTCTTTTTGTTTTGTTTTTTCAAGACAGGGTTTCTCTCTAGCTTTGGAGTCTGCCCTGGAACTAGCTCTTGTAGACCAGGCTGCCTTCAAACTCACAGAGATCTTACTGCCTCTGCCTACTGAGTGCTGGAATTAAAGATGTATACCACCACTCATATGTCCTTTTGCACTGCTCCCAAATTAGCCTGCTTGCCTGTAACTTGCTGGTTGAATTCATCAGGAACACATATATGTGAGCCAGGGGGAGGTATGAGAGGTTACAGTCTGTTGCAGATAATATTTTAATTTCTATGCCATTCCAGTGGACAGAATGAGAAAAAGAACCATGTAGGAAAATCATGTTACTGACAAAATAAAGTCTGGATCAGTTTGGAAGCATTCCTCAGTAAGCAACATATGTGTTAATAAATCACGGTATTCTGTGGCAAAGGTGTGTTCGAGGGTTTACAAAAGAGTTTCTTATGAGAAGCAGCAAGATGGTCACATGGCAAGTGAAATTCTATATTCTTTCCCATCTAATCAAGTTACACTTAAATGGAGTCATTTTGACAGAAATCAAAGATATCTTTAAAAAAAAATTTGACTCTGGGAATCAAACCAAATACTCACATATGCTAGAAAGGAGTACTGCCACTCAGCTACATACACACTAGCTCATAACTAAAGATATATATATAAGATGAAAATTACATATAACTTAATATTGGTCTGTTGCATTTTTAAAAGACATATATGATCAACATTAAATATTTTCCAAATTAAATATATTAGTATTTTTCAATGTTTTATAAAGAAAAAATAGTATTTTTAATGGCAAATTGGCAAATAAGGTCATATTGTACTACAAATAGATTTTAACAGCTTACTACAAAGATTTAAAGAGATACACAGCATATAAAAGTTTGAAAATGTTTATAATTGTAGTTCTTAAAAGATTTCATCAGAAACGATGGAATGATTTCTAATAAATATTCACAGGAAAACTCAAGCACTGTCAAATAAAAGAGACTGGAATAGAAATCTAATAAGTGGTTTAAGAGTTCCTGTTGTTACTATTTAAAATCTGCCTTTTTCCTGTGTCTGAAATTTCTGGAATCCTCAATTCATGCCATTACAAAACATAACCACTAGGTGGCGATAAAGAACTTACAGTTGGTGATGTAGCTGCTGAGAGCAAAGGTAAAATTCCTCCACAGGCAATGATGATGTTGTCTACCATTTGGGAAATGAGGTGAATTGTGTTATGTACAAAAATAATGTTTTCATTGCTGTTGACAAAATCCATTACAGACTTTGTAGAATGGCTGAAATAGAGAAAACCCAATTATTTTCTTTAAGTAAATGTAAGAGATTTAGATACTTAGAATAAAGTATCTAAAGTATTCTGAATAGAATGAAAATTTTGAAGTAAAAACAGTTACAAAATATAGATGCTGTAGACAAATTTAAAACTTAATTATTAGAACAATAACAACTTGTAATTCAGATATTTTACCAAAATATTTCTGCACAGTTCTTTGTGTCCGTATACATTAAAGAAATATAATATTCTTGTTGTTCTTTCTTGGTTTGTTTAAGAACGGACATCAGTACTCTAAAACCTAAACTTACTACACAGGTAGCATGGGATAATAATCCTCGATCTCGCATTTCTAATTACTAAGTAGCTTCTAAGACATCTGAGTAGCCCCATGAATTTAACTAGATTGGTTGTATCTGCTGATCCTGTATTAGGAAGCAAACTAGTTGACAGCCTTCAGAGCGAAAGTTGCAGCTGGGGTTCTGAGCCCAGCTTTCCTTACTGCCATGAGGAAACATGGGGAGCGTAGCATCAGGAATTATTGCAAATGAAAAGGAAGGTCACAGAAGAAGGCAGCAGCAGGATTTTCCACATAAACATGCAATGAAGGTGCCAAAGAAACACTGTTTTACTGCAATTAGATATTCTCCTCTACCTAAAAAGAATCTTTTTAAAAAATTTGTATATACTTATGTTTAGAAACTTTCATGAGCATCAGTACAAAAGCAAAGACACCCAGTGTGTTGTTGGAAGGAAACTAGGCGGGTCACACTGGTTACCTCACATACCGACCTCCATGTGCACGCAGGCCTTTCATCTCGAGGCTCAGAGCACGTCACAACATTAGCATGTGTCTAGGGCTAGCTTATGAACAGAGTGAGCACATCAAACACAGAAACTCCCTTGGCAGATACAGTGACAACTTCCCAACATTACGTCATGTTCCCCACAATAACAGGCCAGGTTTTGTTCCACAGATAGTTGGCCTCCCCAGGTACTGAACTGTTAGTCAGAATTGATTCACCAATCCCATTTTCTTTTTAAGGGTGTTTTCCAAATGAATGTACAACCCTGATAACAATACGAAAAAAAATTCTTAAGGGGCTTCATTCAATAGAAAAAATGTTTATGAAAAGAAAGAAAAATAGCATAGGGAGAAGGAAAAGAATGAGAAAATGGAGAAATGAAGGAAAGTCTGCCTTTTAACAGAGAAAACCTTTATCCTAAAGGAAAACCAAGAGAGGTACAGATGCCAGTTTCAGTCTGAGGACATGATAAAGTGGACCAAATCTCTGCTGAAGATGAGTTGTTTTGCTGCTTACAGACATCAACTTCCAAAACTTACATGCTTGCACATGTGAATGACATACACCCTGATTAAGAAATGTGAATCTGTTATTAGAAACCTGAATTGAAACTTTTTATAAAAAGCAGATATTTAATTCAGACAGATTTAAAACAACATCCACTAACTGCCTATACATATAGATTCTAATGATATACATGTTACAGGTTACTTTAAGATTTTATTCTAGTACTAAGCATTATTGTATTGCTGTTACTAAATGATAACAGAGCTCACAGTATTGAGTTTAACAAGAAACTTTTACAGAAGTATAAACCAAAGTTGGTCTTTAATTCTTTTTTGTGTAGAATGAGCCAAATTTTCAAATTCTGTTTCAATTCTGTCTAAAGCTAAATTGTTACATATCTAGAGGTAGATGCTCCAAACATTATAAAAACAATACTTTATATAAATATTTGTCTATCAAACTTATTGAATTTTAAAACAAATTTAAATTGTGAATATTATTGGATTACTAAATCATTTAATAAAATATTTATTATCTTGGGCTGGGAAGTTGGCTCTGTTCTGGGTTCTTCTCAGCACCCATATGCTGGCTTACAACCATCTATAACTACAGTTCTAGTCAACACCCTCCTTTGACCTCAGTAGGCCATGGACATCGCACACAGGCATAGATAAACAGCAAACACACACAAACACACATACGTAAAATAAATTTCATTTTCTCAACTGAAGGTAAAAAAATACAGAAAAGAGTTGTACCTTCTCCACACATGCACATCTGTCTCTAACGCAAACAACAAGTCAGTGAGAAGCCGCTGGTGCATTGGAGACCACTTAAACTCCGGGATCCGGAACATGGTAGTCCGGGGGCCAGGGCTGAACTGGCGCCGCTGTTCCTCGGTCATTGGCATTCCTCGAAATCCTAAATCAACTCTGAGATCTCGGTCTTGTTGGGTAACAGACCGGCCCTGAACAGCCTAAATAAAGAGAGGGTAAACTTTTGTAGAGCACAAGAGAGATGTGAGATTCAAAAACCAGTGTGTGCAATAGTGAATAGGAGAGTACATGTGATTTTAGTGGTGAGGGCATTTCAAACACCTGCACAGAAGTTCTTTCAATTCATCTGAAGCCTGCTATTGGAAATTCTGCTTTGATACTGCAGAAAAACATGTGTGCATTCTCAAAGAAAAACGGGCAACCCTAGTGGTTATTATGCCCAGTAAGCAATGATCTGTTTTTCTTTTATTTGAAATCTTACCTTATTCAATATTCTCTCTCCCTGCCAATTAACACTTTAGTACAACTGTTACCAAAACAGAAATTAACAAACAAAAAATAAACACACCTTTCCCACATACACAATATATCATCATATTCTTACTGAAGTACTAAGACAATAGTGAAACATGGTTTATTCTTTCCAATACAGGTGGAATGGAAACATAAACTTACCTTCAATTAAATCAAAAGACAGAAAGAAAGTCCAGAGAGCCAACAAAACTGAAATCTTTGAGTGTCATTATAATCTCATCAACTTTTAACCATATAGTATCAGTTTATTCCAAAACGTAAGTCGTAACAACTCAAGTTTGTCTCAGAAGACACTTTACTGCAGATTGTCCAAAACCACAGCACTAACATTTGCTAACCACAGGCCCAAGCAGCTTATTTAAAAAAAAAAATAACAAATTCTATCTATTCTGTAAAGAAAGTTCTCATTGCTAATAATCCCAGATTTTCTTGGCTATATTACCTACCTAACAGGCTGTTGTAAGGACTGAATCGGGAAACATCTACCAGTGTCTGGAGCACAGTAGGCATGAACAGATAACAGCCCCTTCCCCTACTGTTCATGCATCTGTACAAGCTGGCTGAAAGTCCCCTTTTCTACACTCCCCAGAACAGGGCTTGCCTTGAGCACAAGGTTAGAATGAAGATCTCAAGTACAAAGGTGGAAATGTAGTTATAAACTGTAAAAATGAGAAGACCTTAATGGTCATATTTTAATCTACTACAATGTCTTATATGACAGAAGAATTTGAGCCCCAAAGAGGTTGAGCAAAATTAGAGATACAAGGCAGAACTGGGAGTATAAATCATATCATTTGAACTTCATATGTACATGCCACAGCAGTCAGTTCTGTAAGTTACACATTACATGGATTTAAGTGTAGTGTCACTCTAGGAAACCACTTTAGCGACCAACTCAATGCCCATCTGACATTATGTTTACTTCTGCAATTCACATGGGGCGGCTTACTTGTGTTGTTGTAGTAGTCTGGATTTTTCGGATTTCCTTTCCTGATTCCTTGCCATCATCAGATCGCTCAGTGTCTGAAATTATACTCCCTGCATCAATATTAGGTACAATTTTGCTGTTGGAAGACTCTGTTTCCAGAGTTGTGGCAGTCATTTCAGCATAGTCCAACCCCTTTACTGATGAAGCTAAGTCTCTTTCAGAGACACTGCTCACTCCATCTGAAGTCGTATGAATTCTGAAGTCTTTCTCTTCTATTATGCTTGATGTGCAAGTTAAGTCTACATTTGCAGTCATGTGAGCAAGCAATCCAAGATCATCACTGACACCAAGATGTACTTGGGTGTCTTGAATATTTGGGATGATATGATTGCTAGAAAGTTCTGGAAGTAGTTTCTCTTCCTGTTTGGGTATTTTATCAAAGAGGAAGGATGTGCTACTGTTAGAAAGGTCCTCTTTCTCATCTGCTAGTGTGATCAACGGACCATTGTCCTTCTCTTCATTTTTTTTAATGATACCAACACTTCCATGCACATTGTTCTGGAGTTTCTCAACAGCAGCACTATACACATTATCCAACAAGGACTCCACTTCCACGAGGGCACCATTCTCTCCACCCACCAACGTCTCTGGTGATAAATCCATATCATCAAGCTTTACTTCTGTCGCTTCTACTTTCTCTGCTTTTATATCAACCAGAAGATCATGCACTTCCACGTGCACTCCACTACCAGGTCTGTCTGAACTTCCAAGAATATCATCTGATACTTTGGTTGACATGAGCAAGTCTCGTGTATCTGTGCTAACTGGGTAGTCTGTCTCACTCTCTGGGCTCTGGCTTTGGGAAAGGTCTTCTATCTCACGGATTTCCATTCCTCCTTTTGCTCCCGTTGTCTGTGATGAAAGACCAGAGATGGTGCTCACATTTCCTTTCTTTCCCTTCTTAATGTTCTCCTCCTCTTGTCGTTGATACTCCTCATACATTTTGGCCAGGTATTCTTTGTGTGCTTCATAAGTAACCTAGGAAATAAGTAAAGAAAAAACTGAGGTGTCATGTATATTACAAGAGAAAGATAGAAATAAGACCAACAAAATTCAGTAATAATAACAAAAATGGTAACAGTATTTTAAGATTTAGTTTTATTAAATAATTGGATTTATCATGTAATTGGAAACATTATAAAATACAACAATACATTATTACCTGACATGTTTCTAATCACATAGGTATCTGCAATACTAAGGTTCTTTTGCACAGGTTAAGTATTCAATGTTAACCAACATCATATGATATCTAACTTATGGACACTGATTAGGCTTAATGACTTGGCAGAAGATAATATCCAATATGACAACTTCTATTACTATGCCAGCTTTCACGTGGCTACTGTAATATTTTCACCCATCACAACCATGACTGAAAGTTGCTCGTATGAGCCTGTAAACAGACATTTATATATAGAAGTAACTAGATTAGAAATATCAGGATACGCTGTGCATGAATTGCAATGCCTTTTTCTTTGTTACATTAAAACTTATTAAAGCAATGACAAATTCAATGTGTGCATGTGCAAAATATAGGACTACACTAGGTATTATGAATTCTTATAATGTTAAAAATCTTTCCTTAAGCCAGGCGGTGGTGGCAAATGCCTTTAATCCCAGCACTCGGGAGGCAGAGGCAGGTGGATCTCTGGGAGTTCGAGGCCAGCCTGGTCTACAAGAGCTAGTTCCAGGACAGGAACCAAAGCTACAGAGAAACCCTGTCTCGAAAAACCAAAAAAAAAAAAAAAAAAAAAAAAAAAAAAAAAAAAAAAAATCTTTCCTTATAGGCACACAAAATTATATTAACCTGTGGATTAAGAGGGGTTTTGGTTGACCTTATTTTTTGGTATAAAACCCATTTCCTACAAAAGAAACTCCCCGATCACGGGAAATGGCAACCTGTTTCTCAAAGGCCACATCAGTTTGTCATCTATTTTGATTAGTAAAATTTTATTATAATACAATCATGCTAACTGATGTTCTTGTTTTCTTTGTCTGTTTTCACAATAAACAGATGAGTTGAGCAGTTTCATCAGAGGCAGAAACCCCCAAACATATATTATTTGGTCTCTAGAATCATTTTTCTAATTCCTGTTAAAAATAACTATATGCAGCCAGGACATGGTGATGTATGCCTTTAATCCCAGCTCTCAGGAGGCAGAGGTGGGCAGATCTCTGTGAGTTCAAGGCTAGCCTGGTCTCCAAGAGCTAGTTCCAGGACAGGCTCCAAAGTTATGGAGAGAGCTAAAGAAACGCTCAGTGGTTAAAAGCACTTATGATTTTGCAGAGGTTCCAGGTCTGATTCTCAGCACTCACATGACAGCTTACAAATGTCCATAACCCCAGTTCCAAGGGATCTGATACCCTCTTCCTGACATCAAGTACCAGAAACCCATGTGGTCCCCAGACATATGTGTGAAAAATATTCATACACATTAAATAAATCTAAAAATAAAATAAAAGGCCACAGAGAAACCCTGTTTCAAAAAAAGGGGGAAGGGACAAATTATGAGTTTTCTAAACCACAAAACTTAATTGTAACATAAATGGATTAGTTGCCTAATTTTGGATGTCCACATTTCCTCTGTGATGCTACTTACAGTTGAAGAATCACAACTTTGAATTACTAGAATATAATGTGTGCATAAATGAAGTACTCTCCTTACCAAAAACAAGTACTATTCAAAGTTTAATAGGGAGAGGTAGAATCTTAGAATTAAAAAATATTGGAAGATAACATATATAGCGGTTTGAACAGTAAGGACAGTAATGGTCTCTCTAGGCCCATATATTTGAATGTTTAGTCATCAGGAAGTGGTATTATTTGAGAAGGATGAGAAGAATCAGGAGGTGTGGACTTTATGGAGTAAGTGTGGCTTTGTTGGAGAAAATGTGTCACTGGGGGGTGGGTTTTGAGGTTTCAAAAGTCCATATTAAAATTTTTTAAGATTTATTTCTTTATTATGTATATAGTGTTCTGCCCGCATGTATCCTTGCCTGCCAGAAGAAGGCATCAGATCTCATTATAGATGGTTGTGAGCCATCACATGGTTGCCAGGAACTGAACTCAGGATCTCTGAGCCATCTCTCCAGCATCCCCAAAAGTCCGTATTAGGCCCCCTACCTACTGTTTGTGGATCAGGAAGTAGGTCTCAGCTATTTCTCCTGCACCATGCCTGCCTGCCATAATGCTTCCTGCAATGACAATAATGGACTTACCTCTGAAAATGCAAGCAAGGCAAGCCCCAGTTTAATGTTTTCTTTTATAAGCATTACCTCAGTCATGGTGTCTCTCTTTTTCACAGCAATAGAACACTGACTACAACACTATAATTAAAAATATTATTAAAAGTGCATACCTTTAATCTCAACACTAAGGTGGCAGAAACAGAGAGACCTTTGTGAGTTTGAGGCCAGGATTGCCTAATATGGAAAAAACTAAATGTATATGTGGAAGGTGGGTACATTCAGAAGGCACTGACGCTGAGATGTCTTCCTCAATCACTAGTGGCACCTCATTTTTTTGAGACAGCATTTTTTACTGAACAGGAATACATGACTTGGCCTAGAGATAGCCAGAGAGCCCTTGGGATTTCCTATCATGCTCGCCAGCACCGGTGGTAAAGTCTGTCCAGCCATGCCTAGTCTGTTATGTGGATGAAGGGAATTCAAATTCAGGTCCACATGCTTATACAGAAAGTACTTTATTCACTCAGCCAAGTCCCATTTATTATTTATTATTGGCAAGTATTTATTATTCACTTGATAATGAATCTGATTACTTTAAAAATATTATAGAAGTACATTTCAGCTACTATTTCATAACTATGCTTGTAAGATTTGAGTATGGTTTAGTTTAAAAAAAACTGATTCAGACTCAGGTTCTCACATCTGCTACAAATATATACAGTAAAAATTGTCAATTAAGAGGACAGTGAGATGGCTCATCAGGGAAAGATGCTTGCCAACAATCCCTGAACCCAGAGAGTGGAAGGAAAGAACCGGCTCTCATTAATCATCCTGACTTCCAGTAGGATCACACACACACACACACACTTTAACTTTTAAGTGTTATTAAAACAAAATTTCTAATTTAAGTCTTTGTGTTTTTGTGTTTGAATTAAATGATCTTGAAACCACCGTCAAGCTCTCACCAAAGGGCAGAAAAGCACAAAGACAAACCTAGGATAAAGGAATGGGCCATAACTGAGAATGGCCACCAGGTGGCACCAGATGAGCGTTAATAGCCATTTACTCCATTGTGGAAACTTTAACGACAACACATGCTGGGTCCATTACCTTGGAATGGGCTATTGAGAGTGTATCCACCCAGACTCTCCAGCCTCCCCATTCATATTTTATTGCATGATACAAAAGAATCCGGAAGATGTTGTAGACCATCTCAGTAATCTTCTGTTCCTCAGAACTTTTGGGATTGATATAGCCGAGAGAAAACATCCAATCCTGCCACACTGAACACTGCAGTAAGCATCTAAGTAAGAAAAAGAGCTCATTAAGAATATGAAAATTACAATTTACTACTCTGAAATGTAGATAAAATAAAGAAAATATAATCTGAGCACAAAATTATTCTATGTATTCAGTAACTTCCACCAATTTCGTTCTTTCCTAGAAAATATGGATTATTAATCAAAATTACTTTCTAACTCTCCTGGTCAGAGTTGGTTATTGTTTCTGAATGCTCTCATCTCCATGAGTACTCGCAATGCACTCATTTTGCTCATCAGGCACCCTAATCCGACTACACTAACCTGGGCCCAATGTTTCACATGAATACATAAAATTGTTAGAAGCTTAGGAAATGGCCACAAACTCATGGACTCTGACTGCGCATACCGTATCTGAGCTAGGAAACTGTAAATGCATAACAAGAATCAGTGACATGACAGGAAAGCACAGGTGGATGTGGGCAAAGTCAACACAATGTACTAAAGGCACACTGGTGACAGTATCAGGGATAGCTGATCATATTCCAAGTACAAATCTGTGGATCTGTATTTTCATACATATATTTAATTAAATATACTAGGTCAACCAAATAAAAGCCTATAAAATTGTCTTTTAAAATGATTAAGAATATTTTTAAAAATATTTGAATTTTTTATTTGGAAATGATTCAAACTCAAGGGCAGAGAAAATATAAAACCAGACTGTTTACCTTCTGTTTTCACGGCTGTTACTGAAAAGCTTGATCATGTCAGATAAGAACAACCTACGAACTTCCATCAATTCTGCACTTGGTGTTGAGTTCTTTAACAATGTTGCCACCACCTTAAGAATCACTACAAACAAAATCTGAATTAAAATGTAAAAAGGTAACTAAGACATAACACATTTACTAATTTTCAACTCAATGCTTAGCTCTGGCAGTGGAGTGCAGCTGCCATAAAATGTGCACACTGAAAGGACCACAAGCTCTGATCTAGTCCCGTACATGACCACATAACCACCATGCAGTAGAAAAGAGTGGCATCTGCTCACTTGGGTTCTGAATTTTCACTGTAGAGTCTGGCTCAGGGTGTGGTTTATGCACAACTTGAGTACACACTTGCTCTGTCAAGATCTGAAAGATGAAAAATTTGAACTTCATTTAGAGACAAAAATTAAAACCTGCAAACTGTAGCTAAATAATCTTTAAAACATCTAGAATAATCTCCAATGAAATGAAATCTCTCCCAAAGGAGCTTGCTAATAAATTACATATATTCCTAAACTAAAATCTATATACCTCAAGTTTTACTTACTTAGGATAAAGACAAAAGTCAGACACTGTTATCTATGGAAGGAAAGAATAATTAGCTAATATAAATTTTGTTCTGTTCAAAACAGGCTTTCAGTATACACTTTTAATACAGTCCTGTTTTGAATTATAAATATGCAATGTTATGTGTCATGTTAATAAAAAATCAACAAATGTTAGCAAAATTATGCCTCATACAAAAAAGAAATCTAAAATTTATATTTCTATTTTTGACTAAAATGGATGCTCAAAACCCTTTAGAATAATTTTGCACATCTTGCTTATGTTCCCACAGTTTACACCAGAAGCTGACACATATCAGTAATCAGTAAGTGACAGAATGAATACATGAGGCACATAAATAAAGAATGTGTGTGGCCGTTCATGTACTCTGGGCTTTAACCATACTTATCTCTATGCTTCTATCTAGCTACCCGTCTGTCTATATACATATACTTCAGCAGAGAAGCATTTCACTAAAGATGGCATTTCCTATCAGTGACTTCGTTTTTTACTTAGAGCAGACATGTCAAACTCTAAATATCCATAAAAAAAAAAAACAGACGAACACAGTAGCAATACAAAATTTGCAGCTAAAGTATCAATGTTAATTTTGAGACCAGTTATGCGGAGCTCTAAGGTAAAAGCTAGACTGGAAAGAGTAAGTTAGTATACAAGGATGGTGGCTTCTGAGAAGAAAACCATGACATCCAGAAGGGAAGCACTTTTCTTTCACTTTACTTAGACCAAAGAGAGAACAGGAAATTTACAGAGATAAATGAGAGGTATATATGAAAAATGTATAGACTTGAAATTAGACATTGGTCTATTATTACTTAAGTGACAAATATTGGATAGAATTACCCACACTTTTGTTTTAAAATAAACAATGTTAAACTAAATAGTGTTGGAATGCTTTCTGAACAGTGTGTGTAAGCGTGAATGTCTATAAAGAGCTGATACATGAGATAAAAATCTCTTTGAATAGCATATATCAAAGAACAGTAGCTGGTACATATCTAAAAGGGTTTCCATACCATTTTTTCCCCAAATCCCAAAGGACAAGATTCCAGATAACTCCTGTTACAAAGATGATACTCAGAATAACTGTGTACTTTTGGGGAAGGCAGCAGACCATGTTCTTTTGTATTAGAATCTTCAAATCCTTCTCAACTAAGAGAGAATAAATCACATTGTACAGGAAACAAAATTTGGCTAAATGATTTTCCTGTTGCCTTTTTAAAGCTTTGCTTTGTCATGTGACACTGAGGACAGTAATGGTAGTGCTTATCCATAAACCTGCTACAAAGATTATAGGGTCCTTGTGTGAAAGTACTTCATGACTATAGTACATTCAAATATGAAAGGATTGTACAACTTATACAAATATATTTAGGAAACGATTTCAGCATGTATTAGTTAAAAACAAGTTACGTGCCCACACATTGCTTAATGTTTGGAGATAGAAAATGGTTGTTAAGTGGAGCTACATTTCTAGCACCAATTTACTTAATTAATGTTCTGGAGACAAGCAAAAAAACACTTCTATTAAGCAATAAAACATAGGAAACTGTCTTTAAGATCCTACATGAGATATTAAAAGAGGGAAGGAAATAATGCATATAAACCCAGGAGAGATGAATATAGGTATAAAGCTTTTAATGGTAGTGAAGGGCTCAAAGTGGTCCCCAAAGGTTCAACTGACTTATAAGAGAAATATACAGAAGGTAAGCCCTTACCCTAAGCTAACACAAAATAAGACGGAGGAGCCCCAAAGAGTTCTGCATGCATTTAACAATTACAGTGAAGCCACATGTGACAGATGGCAGCTGTGTTAGAAAGGATAGGAAGGACTAAATTTCAAGCATAGAAGTACCTCTAATCACGGTGTTTATAGACATAGATTTGAGAGCATTGCTAAACATTAAATTTTATTTTATTTCATATTCCTTCTGTTACTGGAAGACGTTAGTCTAAAGTGATAACTATGGCAGCTTCTTTGGTGACTTACCAACTCCCAGTGCTCACGGGAGACATGGTATCTTTGTCATTGTTTTTTGTTTGTTTGCTTTTCACTACCTCATAATTTATATGATGCTGACTAGAACATTTTCCTAGAGTCTATGCACACTGTACAACAGTATCAGGATTGTTAGGAAGACTATTACCCACACTGAGATTTGAGGCCCATTCCATAAGAGGAAATTCATAGATGGTACTCTGAACTTACTCAAAAGTGCATTGCAATGGAGTTCATGGGCCCTAGAGGATAATTTAATTCTGTTGATTAACTACATTGACATAGCACTCAACTGCCCTCTAAATTATGTTTATATCATTGGCAATTAATACTCTCAGCTTCAATCAGAGAAGCTCTCTTTCCAGTGAATGGTGGTGAATACAGAGCCTCACTGACATGTAAAGTGCTCAGAATAAATGGTGTACATATGCACAGACCTAAGCAAGACATTCACACCCTCTCAGCTACTACTCCAGAAATATGCCTGAATTCCTACTACCATGTCCCCTACCAGGAGGACCATGGATTCACTCTCTGAAACTACAAGCCCCCAATGAATTCTTTCTTCAACAAGTCACCTTGGTTACGATGTCCTTTACAGAAACAGAAAAGTAACTAAGACATCTATTGAGAGGTTCAGAGAATGGAAGGTCACTGCTTTCAGTTATGTACCCAGAACTGTGACCCATCAGACTCCAATGAAAATCCTAATCCTGAGGTCACACAGATGGCCCTCATTAACTAAATGGGTCACAAAATAAAACCAAAAGTCATGAATCTTGGAAAAGGTCAGATAAGGAATGGTAGATATTGTCAAGGGAGGATGAGAGAAGAAAATATGGAAGAAGAGAGTAACCAAAATGAATTATATGCATTCATGAAAGAAAACTTCAAAGAACTAAATTAAGCCGGGCGGTGGTGGCGCACGCCTTTAATCCCAGCACTTGGGAGGCAGAGGCAGGCGGATCTCTGTGAGTTCGAGACCAGCCTGGTCTACAAGAGCTAGTTCCAGGACAGGCTCCAAAACCACAGAGAAACCCTGTCTCAAAAAAACTAAAAAAAAAAAAAAAAAAAAAAAAAAAAAAAAAAAAAAAAACCCAAAATAAAAAAGAACTAAATTAATTAAAAAAATACTTGCTGAAAAAGCCTGATTTTTATAGTTTAATAGTATTTCATGTACATATCATCTCAAGTATAAGTTTTAAATAAAATAATTTTTATTCTAACAGGATATTCAGAACACTGACTTAAAGAACATTTAACTGATTACTGTCAGTTAATTCTATAATGAGTTTAGTTTTTTGTTTGTTTGTTTGTTAATGTTTTTTTTGTTGTAGTTGTTTGTTTGGTTTTGGTTTTTGTGTTTTGATTTTTCAAGGTAGGGTTTTTTTGTGTAACAGCTCTGGCTGTTGGGGAACTTGTTCAGTAGACCAGGCTGCCCTGGAACTCACAGAGATCTACCTGCCTGTGCCTCCTAAGTGCTGGGATTAAAGGTGTGCACCACCACCACTTGGCTGAGTTTAGTTATTTTGTAATAGATGTCAGCAGCCCCAAATGATACCGTCTTCACATTGTGATGGTCCAGAAGCAGCAAATCATTCAAACATCATTTCACAATTCAGTGTGTTCTGTTGGTAGAACTGACTAAAAGCCTAACTGAAGAAACAAATACTGCTGATTAGGATCAGCAAGGATGAACAACAGACACTGTCTTCTTAACTTTTTGTATATTTTTTTTTACATTGCTTCTGGCTTTTGAAATGAGTTCATTAATAACTCGGAGTCCTTCAAAATTTATTTCTCTCCATCATGATTATCATTTAAAAGACATACATCATGACTAACTAATATTTGAGGCCAGTAATTTTTTTATTCTTATTTCATTATCTCTGGTTCATAAACTGTCAGAGGATTGAAACCTACTGAGTTTTCTTCACTCTATTTAAAAAAATTAGTAACAGCTTGGCTTTGATTAGTTAAGACTTAGCAGAGAACCAAACCTGGATCCCAAGAACAAAACGCACAGGCATTTGGTAAGAGAATGTTGTATTCACCACTAAGCCCATCTCAGGAAGTCCGACAGAAATGCAAGTGTGCACAAGAATGTAGTATGCTCTAGTTCTGAGACTAGAAGAGTACAATTAACTTCCAAATTTAAAATATTGTGCTATATTGCACTGTTACTTCCATGTAAGGATTAAATTCCTATTCAATTGTCAGTAATAAAACAAGCAGAGGCTCAGAAATTCACATAAGTAAATGCTGAAAAAAAAAACAGAAAAGTATCACAAGCCAACGCAAACTAATCAGTTAGAAAATGAAGACACAGATAAAGCAAACCAATACTAGTCATCAGCTGTCAGAGTTCAGGTTTGACACTGTTGCGAGGTTTTGATTCAAAAGACATTTTTCATGTAATTTATTGAAGGCAATTTTGCTATTTTTCCCTGTCTTAGGTACATGTAACCTGCCTATTTCATGAGCATATGTTACTGGAACAAATTATTTAATCTGTGAGTCTCAGTATGTCTATTTTAATAGGCAATGAAAATATCAATAACTATATGCTGATTTTAAAACCTGAGGTAACAGTCATATGAGGGAGCTACTATCATGAAGGAATATAGTGACAGACACTGTCTCAAAACACACACGTGACTAGAAGAAAACCACCTCACCACACTGTACAGTGCAATCCACTCTATGGGTATTTATTCAGTTCTGCATGGACTACTTCAAAAGGGAAAACTGAATAATTCAAAACGGCATTGGTAGCTGATGGAATCTACCAATCAAGCAATTTGAGGAATGATTAACAAAAGTGAACATGTTAAATTCAGAAGTGGTAAAACAGACCAAGATGTTTCACTGTTACCCACTCCTGTGTTTGTACAAGAAAGCAGGTAAGAAAAAATGATATAAAATAACAAAATGGAATGCTGCAGATGAAGGGACAAGAGATCAAGGCCTGGGATCATATGTAGCCAAACCTGGCTGAAATGCAGCCTTACTGGATATAGCCCATCTGGGTCATACTACCTATTGCTCCTTCTAAGAATCACTGAAAGCCTAAATAAACTTACTGTCTCATTATCGGAAACAACTACTTTTTACCTCCTATAAGTCAATATACTAAAATAAAAAGATATATTAGCAAGACATTATTAAATATTAAAAAGACTATAGGCTATGTATAAGATGATACTATAAAAGCTACATGTGTGAATGAGAATCTGTATACTTTTGAGTAGTAATGGAGGCACAGGGATACATTTTATTTTGTATGTTTATAAGAATGCACGTTAGCTGTGTATCATAATGAGCAAACCACGTTTAAAGACAGCAGAGAGGAGCTACATTTCTCTGTTGGAGAAGTGGGAAGGTCAGTAAACATTAGAGAAAATGATATGAGTGATATTCCTGTGACAATACTTGAGAGAGTCACAATGATGCAGTCATTCATGAATGTAAGTCATTCACTTACACATATTTAGATTCCTAGACAACTCATCTGTGGATATGGAACACAATTAAACTATCTCACTTGAGAACTGGGCAAAACCTGGAATGGAACCAAATATGGATCGCAGTTTACATGAAAAGGAGAGTTGTAATTTTCCCTGTATTATTTTGAAGTCTCAAAAATATTTTATAATGATGATATGCTATCTTTTAAATTTTCCAAAAGCTGCTTTTCTGAGTTTAATAATGTTGATGAGTATGTTGGTTTAACTATAACTCTCATGTAAGATATGCAAGGTCTTTCTGTCTACATCCATAACAAAGAATCCACAATTCACTGTCTCTTAAAGTTGTGAGTTTAGAAAAAAATGCTTTTTTCCTATTCAGAAATGACATGTACACACTATAATTTTGAAAAATAAAGTAAGAGAGTTTCTGATCCGCGGCAGCAGCCCAGGACAAGGAACTACTTTCTGCAGGGCCTATACTCCTGCATACTACCTCTCTCTTCCTATCTCATCCAGCGTGCATCCAGAACCCTCCCCACTTCTGCATCCCTGCCATCTTTGGGCACATAACAGCACTCAGCTCAGCCTGTCTGGGCGCTGGGATAGAATCCGGAGGGCAGCCAGGCGGGCGGGAATTCCTTTGTTTCAATAGCCTGCCTGCAGCAAGCAAAGTAGGCGCTTTGTTTATGAGCTACCCAACCAGCAAGGAGATCTGATCTGGGCACCAGGAGAACTATCTCTGGGAACCTTCATCTGGCGATGGATGGAGACAGAGACAAAGACAGAGACCCACACTGGAGCACTAGACTGAGCATCCAAGGTCCCAATGAAGAGCAGAAGGAGGGAGAACATGAGCAAGGAAGTCAGGACCACGAGGGGTGCACCCACCCACTGAGACAGTGGGGCTGATCTATTGGGAGCTCACCAAGGCCAGCTGGACTGTGACTGAAAAAGCATGGGATAAAACCAGACTCTTTGAACATGGCGGACAATGAGGGCTGATGAGAAGCCAAAGACAATGGCACTGGGTTTTGATCCTACTTCATGTTCTTGCTTTGTGGGAGCCTAGACAGTATGGATGTTCACCTTCCTAGACCTGGATGGAGGGGGGAGGACCTTGGACTTTCCACAGGGCAGGGATTCGGACTGGAGAGGGAGGGGGAGAGGAGTGGGGGGAGGAGGAGAAGAGTGGGAGAAAGGGGAGGGAAATGGAAGGCTGAGAGGAGGCGGGAATTTCTTTTTTTTTCTTTCAATAAAAATAAATAAATAAATAAATAAAATAAAGTAAAATTTGGTAAGTCAAGTGTCATGTGAATCACTGTTGAGTTACTGCAGCACCATGATTCCTACTGTACCAGGCAGTGGTGCTAAGTCAGGAGAGGAGGGCAAACACTGCTGCAGGGAGTGTCACAACCAAGCAGCATCAAGCCCATAAAACTATACACGGACTCTAAAATTTACATCTCTTATAAATTTTATATATTACATATTACTTTACTTTTGATCATTTCCAACACTTAAGAAGATTAAAAAAAATAGCCTTCACTTACATATGTTTGCCAACAAGCTACAGAAGCAAGAAAGGATCACGGAAGACAAAGTGAAGAAAGTAGAACAAAGGTGAATACACAGGAACAGCCCTGACAAGTTACTGGTGTTTGTAAGGTAGTGGGTGTGCAGTTCCTGTCTGGGGAGGATTGGATAAGAATGGCTTCCATAGCTGATGTATTTGCATGTTTAGTCCCGCAAGCTGGAGCACTGCTTGGAAAGATGAAGAAGAGCTGTGTCACCAGGAGTGGGCAGTCACAGTGTCGGCCTCGCTCTGACTACAAAGCTCTCCTATACTGTTCCAGAACTGGTCTGTATGCAGCCGTGCTTCCAGCTATGACGATAATGGAGCAACCCTCTGAAGCTGCAAGCAAGACCTCAATTAAATGTTTTTTTAAATGAGAATTTCCTTGGCCATGGTGTCTGTGGTGTTCTGAAAGAAAATGACCCCCAAAGGGACAGGCACTATTAGGTGTGGCCTTGTTGAAGGAAGTGTGTCACTGTGGGGGACGAGCTTTGTGTTCTCCCATGATCAAGACACCTCCCAGTGTGATAGTCTGCTCCCTGATTCTTTCTGATCAAGCCAGCACCACATCTGCCTGCATGTCTGCACGCCACCATGCTTTCTGCCATGATGATGGACTGAACCTCTGAAAATGTAAGTGAGCCACCCCAATTAAAAACTTTCTAAGATTTAATCCCAGCACTCGGGAGGCAGAGGCAGGCGGATCTCTGTGAGTTCAAGGCCAGCCTGGTCGACAGAGCTAGTTCCAGGACAGGCTCCAAAGCCACAGAGAAACCCTGTCTCGAAAAACAAAAAAAAAAAAAAACAACTTTCTAAGAGTTGCTCTGGTCATGGTGTCTCTTTACAGCAAAAGAACACTGACTAAGACACTTTGGAAGAAGGGGTGAGAGAGGGTTTCTATACGGAAATGATGAGATTTTAATACAATTCAGTACATCACTTTTACAAATGGTTCTAACTTACACTTCATCTCAATGCCAACTCTATCTTAAGGTGAGTAATGACTACATATCAGAAATGGAGGAGAGTATCGGATGTGGAGTAGAACTAATATTTACAATATATGCGAATACTGTCTGTGTGGGAAGACGAGGAAGCAAAGCAGCAAACCTATATTCAAAGAAAGGCCCTTAGAACAACATAAGGACATATGGATGTGTTTTTAAAAAGGAAATTATAAGCATCTGTCTTCAATTAGCGTTTCTATTGTTGTGAAAAAAATCATGATAAAAGCAACTTGTGGAAGAAAGGGTTTGCTTCAGCTTATAGCTCTTAGGTCACACTCCATCTCTGAGGTCAGGATGGGGCTCAAAGCAGGAACTTCCATAGCAGAGGCTATGGAAAAACACTGTTTACTGGCTTGCTACCCAGGGAATGTTCAGCTTTGGTTTTTCGAGACAGGGTTTCTCTGTGGTTTTGGAGCCTGTCCTGGAACTAGCTCTAGTAGACCAGGCTGGTCTCGAACTCACAGAGATCCACCTGCCTCTGCCTCCCGAGTGCTGGGATTAAAGGCATGCGCCACCATCGCTCGGCCTCAGCCTTCCTTTTTATACAGCCCAGGACTACCTGCTGAGGGACAGCATTGCCCACATCAGTCATTAATCAAGAGACTTCCCACAGAACAATCTATACACTTTCTCCATTAAGAGTCCCCTTTCCCAGTTAAGTGTATGTTTGTATCAAGTTAACAAAAACTAACCAGCACTGTACTCATCCTCAGCTGTAGTGACTGGGATGTTAACTGGTTTAAGCAGTGATCTCCATCACACACAGAGGTTTCTAGCATACATACTCAGAATTCTTGTCACAGGTTTTTTTTCTTTACCTCATAAAGTGTGTTGTATGTGGTGACAGTTACAGTGTTTGTATGCAGCATCAGTCTTTCTCCAAGAAGAGTGAAGAGACTATGGGTATGCATAATTTCAACTTTTCGCCTGGAGACATGGAGGTAAACATAAACAAATGCAGAATCATACAATTAATTATTTTATCGACGATCATCTATAAAAACCAGCAACAGTTCATAACACTACTAACTGCTAATACCATACAAGTTATTTAAACAGTTCTCAAGGAAATCCTTCAAACAATTAGAATATGAGATATATTCAAATTACATAACCATATGTGATGATTTGCAGTTATTATTTCCATATTCTAGTGATTATCTAGATGGTTTTAGAAATTAACCATAATCCACAGAACACATACTTCCAAATCCCTAATATAGTCTATAGCAAATCTTAACATTAAAACCATTTAAGGATGGTAAAAGTGAACATGTACACTTGATATTGGAGAAAAAATAATCCTCCGTCTCATCAGTGCTTATGTCTGCAGTTGCCCACAGATTAAAATAGCACTGCTCTGTTTACTTCCACTGATCTCAGTGCTCCCCTCCTGTTTTGCTATGAATGTCCAATGTTCCCTCTAGTCTCATCCATATAAAGGTTTGGTCACTGTTTGGTAAGATTGTAGAACCTTGAGAAGACTGTCTATCCCTGTGCCCCTCCTCCAGCATGAGGTTACAAACATGTACCACTATGCCCGGTTTTAATAGGTGCTAGGAATCCAATCTCAAGGACTAATGCTGGTGTGACAAGCACCTTACTGACTGAGCCACCTCCACAAGTGAAGCCTTTCCTTTCAGAAAAAGAAATTGTGTAACAGTAGGGCAGTGCTTGCAAGAATACTGATGACATAACTCAAAAGAGCAGCATAAATTCCTAAATTGATAATATTATTTTTGAATTTTTAGTTTTAGATAAATGGTTCTATATACTGCTTCCTTCATAACTTTCTTGATTATATTCATATTTCAAAAGTAATTTTAAGCCGGGCGGTGGTGGCGCACGCCTTTAATCCCAGCACTCGGGAGGCAGAGGCAGGCGGATCTCTGTGAGTTCGAGACCAGCCTGGTCTACAAGAGCTAGGCCAGGACAGGCTCCAAAACCACAGAGAAACCCTGTCTCGAAAAACCAAAAAAAAAAAAAAAAAAAAGTAATTTTAAGTCATTAAATTTTACTTCTAAATAACACGAAGTGACCAAATTTCATGCCAGTGTATGAATTATGTATTTATTCTATTTCTTCTTATTTTTATCATGTTGCCTCTAATATCTCATTATTAGTAGCAATGCCAATGGACATCTGTACAGATAAGTGATAGTCCTCTACATTAAGAAGAGAATTACTTATCATACAGCATAAGTATCTGTCTTTTTTAAAAATTGTTCAATGGCCAGTCAATGGTGGCTCACACCTTTAATCCCAGCACTCAGGAGGCAGAAGCAAGAAGATCTCCGTGAGTCTGAGGGTAGCCTGGTATACAAAGCAAGTTCAAAAGCACAAAGAAACACTGTGTCCAAAAACAAATATATATATACATATATCAATACATAATTTCCCCAGTAATTGTGAAACTCCCAATAATGTACATTTTTGTCAACACTTACTAAAGTAAAAGTTTTCAAATCTGTCATCTTGATGAATATTATATGAACTTCTTTTTTCTCCTGGTGTCCTTTTCGATGACTTTTCCTTTTATATTTGTCTTCTCAATCGTTTTTCCTTATTATACACATAATATATTGCCCTTAATTTTGAATCTTCTCTTTTTGTATATGGTATCAACCACTACAAATTTATTAACTTGGGTATGTGCGGCTTTTTTATGTTTGTGTGTGTGTTTGCATATTTTGAAAGTTATTCCTGAATAAAAAGTGGTATCCCCACAATCTCCCCCAGATATAAAACATTTTCACTATCCTGAAAGTTTCCACAGACAAATTTACACTAAATCCACATGTCCACTGACAGTCCAAAGCAGCAACAAATCTGCACTGTAGACATTCCACAAAAGAGAACCCTAAAATGTGTACCTCTTTTGCATATGTTTTTTCTGAGTATTATGTTTAGGGGGCCCATTATATCACAGCATGAATTGGTTTGTGAAGTTTGTAAAGAAATTTCCATTGTGAAAACTCACATAGCTTTGGATTCCTTCCATTATTTAACCATAAGCAATGACACTGGGGATACTCAAGAGCAATGACAAGCACAAACCGTTTCCCCTTTTCTCAAGTAGATGTCTATGCATACAGATACTAGGCTGAAGCTTGGGTTATTTTCTGAAGTAGATGTCTGTGCATACAAATACCAGGCTGAAGCTTAAGTTATTATTTTCTTGCTTCTTAAGAAATATAAAAATTTAGAACATTGTTGGAGACATTCCCTTAAAGAAATCCTAAAGAATTCAATAATTGTCTTACGTTCTAGGTTTATTTTCACTTGGTTAAATTATATTTGAATTCTGTGACATCCTTTTTGACCAGAGAATATTTATAAGGTTCACTCTTCAAGTATCTGTTTCTGATGCTGATTAATTTAATCTGATTCAATTCTGTTTTTGTCTGAGATGTAGTTTATTTAATCCAAGGCTTCCTTATATCCTGTAGTTTGTCCAATAGGTGACACTCTAGATAAATCATTCTGTTTAGGAGTGTCCTAAAGGAAGCTAAGTATGAGTGGTAAAATGATCCTTTCATGGAGTGTTAGTTATTGGAAAGAAATTCTTTTCATATCGCTCCTAAAGTATGGCTTATATATTCATATTTCCTAATGTGGTGAATTATAATTTATCATTTTTATTTAAAAGAAGCCTTCATAATCTGCTATTTTCTGAATCATTAGTTACTACTTTCCTTTTTCTGTATTCAATTCATTTGTGAGTTTGTTTTGTTTTGTTCTAAATTGTTTTGTATGATCATTCTTGTCCTATAAATCCTTTTTGTGAATTGATGGCTATGCATACTCCTTTAAGCAATTGTTTTACATGTGTTGGTGTTTTCCTTCATGTATTTTTGAGCATCATGTGCAACGGTGTTCATGGAGGCCAGAAGAGATCACTGAAGCCTCAGGAACTGCAGTTACACATGGTTGTGAGGCACTGTGTGGATGCCAGAATAGAACCTGGGTCCTCAGGAGAACATCTGGTGTAATTAACTGCTGAGTCTTGTTCCAATCCCAATTTTTAAATATTTAGATAGAAGAACTGATTTGTGTCTTTTTCTCTCACTTCAACTTATTTCATGTCTGGAAGAAATTGTCAGTTGTTTCAACATTTTAGAATTTTTCACTGATGTCTACTACAACACTAGAAATTTTCACAGGTTTGTGAAAGTATATCATGTTCATCTTACAGAGATACTTTTCATTTTGACTGTTGCAGACAGAGACAGGTGTAGTTAGTCTATCTCAAGGTTATAAATTACAAGTGTTTCTAAATTCTATTTTATTAACGCTTTAACCTCAACAATATAAAATATACTTCATCTTTCTTGGCTTGCATAATAATAAGTAAATCAAATATATAGAACATGATCTTACCTTTTTTGTTTTGTATTTATGTGGTCTTCCCTGTTCATTTTTTGATCTCTGTCTCAGTCATTTGATTATTATATATACAAACAGACCAAGTTTTACTTCTATAATTGACTATAACTTTTTCCTTAAAACGATTTTAATGTGTTTTACATTTACTTTACAAGTGATACCTATTGTTATATATGTCACATTTTAAGGTACATTTCACTTTTTGCTTAATATTTACATATTTACTTTTTAATTATATGTATGTTTATGTATCTCAGGGGGATATGCACCGGGGTGCAGGTGTTTAAGGAGGCCAGTGGCATCAGATTCCTTCGAGATGAAGTTGTAGGTGGTTGTAATGCACCTGAAAGGCATGTTGGGAATCGAACTCAAGTCTTCTGGAAACGCAGTAAAAGCTCTTAACCACTAAGCCATCTCTCCAATACCCTACATTTCATGTGTAAGAGTTCCACTGTATAAATTCATCTTGATTTTATTCACACAGATACTCAATATTTTGAAAGCTTTATAATTTTGTAAAAATACTAACGTTTCTAATTTAACACGGTAAATAATGCTCCAGTTTTTAGACAGCATTTCACAATTAACAGTCACAACAGTTGACTGTTTGCTGTCACTTGAATTCTGTCTCTCACCATTAAATGCTTAGGCATTTGACTTCCTGACTTACTCCATGCTCCTGTTTTCCTCAGTCTTCCCAAGTCACTCTACTTATGTCATCTCTGCATTTTTAGGTCATAAAAAAGGAAAATTCTAGTCTTCCTACTAACTAAAACACTTGTTTTCCTCTTATTTCTTTCTATTAAATTTATACAGTGTTAGTCAGCAGTAATTACTATTTTCCATTTATTCTAAATTGGCTGAACTCTGCATAAATTCCCCAAAATTATTCAAAGAAACAATTCCCTGTGTGCTCACGAATTTTGTGGTAGTATGCTTTTTGCTTCTAGTCTACAGTTGTGCTTTAAAGCAACATATGGCCAAGGTGATTTTTTTTTTTAAATTTAAACTTGGGCAAGAGACAAAATTGAAAACAAAATTGAGATTTGGAAAAATATCAGGCAGCAACGTTTACGGAAGTGCCAATAACTTTCATTTGCATAGAATACAGTCTTTAAAAGAATGCTGATATTCTGGAGAAGATAGACAACAGTTGCAGCTTACAGAAAAAGAATTTGAGGGAGTGTGTTATTGTAGGTTGTACAATCACAAAATATCAATGGGGCTCACTGTTAGAAAAGATTAAAAACAATTAAGTAAACTAGTA
Source organism: Microtus oregoni (assembly GCF_018167655.1). NCBI lineage: Eukaryota > Metazoa > Chordata > Mammalia > Rodentia > Cricetidae > Microtus > Microtus oregoni. The sequence goes on along the minus strand of NW_024543069.1, from coordinate 21,653,884 downwards.
CATCTCCTGGAGACGCAATGTATACAGCATTCCTGGTCACAGAAATTGTCACCGAAGTAATAGAGATGTGCACTTTATTTAACAAGTCTATTTCATTATATTCTTAAAATTCGTAGTTTACCTACACTAGAATGTAGAAATTAACTCTTACATAAATTGTGATCTTGTTCCATAATTTACTATTAATAAAACATTACTTTATAAAGATGCATCTATTATTTTTAACTTTTCCATAGTATACTTTTTATTAAACAAAATTTAATATGCTGAAAATGAAATACAAAACTCATGAAAAATTTTAGTAGCTATTTCTGTAATTCATTATGAAAACATCAACTTACTTGTGACCTAAATGCTTCAAAAAATACCCCAGAACTTTCAGTGCTTGTACCCAGATGCTTTCACTTTTAGAAGCCAACAATTTGTAGATCACCCTACAAAACAAATGATCTTTTAAGCACCTAACTAATATTACAAAAGAAACAGTACTTTACGAATACATTATAAGTATTGCTTTCCAGCACACTGAACAAAAAAGTATCACAATTCCTGGACCCATACTTAGACCATATCTCCACCGCTCTTAGGACTTTAACACCTGAACATGGTGACTTTATATTTTTTGTGACTGTTAAGTGAGCCACAGACTGACACCTACTTGTCATTTCTGTTAGGAAAATTTAGAGAGTATTATTAATAATAGAAAAGGACAGGCTCACAACACAGGGATAATACAGCAGGAGAAAAATCACATACAAATCCATTGGTAAATGCTGACATGTGATATAAATACTAATAATCCTCTCATACCTCTCAGGTTCACTGCATCCACAAGAAACACTTGTTTCAGGCCTTACAGATTTATTCTCATATTGCTAGCTGCACAGTTCAGAGGTGCATTATTACCAGGGCTTCTTATGTCCAACTAAACAAACAGCAAAACTGAGTCTGGAGATGTAGCTCAGTGGTAAGCTTTGTCTCCCGCATGTAATGCTGTGGGGTTGAGCCCCAGCATCAAAAGTAAAATAAAATAACAAGAATTAAATAAAATTTATTCTTTTTTTTTAACTTTTTGCTCATTTTGTTGAGACTGGAAAAAATTTGAAGGAAATCTCTATCTAGGAGCTAAATTATAGGTTTACGTTCGTAAGAATTCTAATCAAGAAAAATCTGTAATTCTCAGTACTAAACCACCACCTTCGTCTCAGGACATCATCTCTATATACTAATGGGTAAAATGATTTCTGATGCTCTCACTCATTAGTCTCTCCCTTTTCACTCATGTTGCTGACTGTAAAGCATTCAATACACACACACACACACACACACACACAGATACACATATATGAGCAAGATATTGAGCACTAAATCTGATTGGTCTGTCTTGTCTGTCTGTCTGTCTCTCTCTCTCTCCATAATTCTTTTCCATCTTCTTTTTCTGAAATGCACCGTATTTTTATTGTGCTCTTGCAAAAATAAATAAATGTGATTTTCCCACTAGGCAAGGTCTGCACAATTACTCAGCTTCAGACTTGAAACCATTTCTGTACAGTTCATTAACTCTCCGAGAATATGGGAACTGGCAGCTTTTCCCTTTTCTCCCTTCTTTTACTCAAAGAATAGTCTAGGGTGCACAACTAACACTACTGCTATTATGATCATACCTTATTCCATTTCTTTGATCAAAAGCTGGTATCATTGAGGCTGGGTGTTCTGACATTAAAGCCACTAATAACTGTAATACATCATGAATATTCTCATCCTGCATAATAGTAAATAACAGTAATTAGCTGAAATCATACTGTAAGTTTTGAATAATTAAAATGAAAGATGAAAAATATACTCTACCTCATGCATTGTAAGTAAATAATTTAATATACTCTGAAGTTCATCTTCTTTCACACCTCGATCCTAATTAAAAATATTTTGTCAGTTAATTAAAATCTGAAGTTAAGACTTTAAAGAAACGTATCAAAATCAATGACAGAGAAGTTAACAGAAATTTAAAAGCAATAAGTTCATTAAAATTTCCCCATGTTGAAATGCAAATCAAAACAACTTTGAGATATCATCTTACACCTGTCAGAATGGCTAAAGTCAAAAACACCAAGGATAACCTTTGCTGGAGAGGCTGTGGAGGAACGGGTACCCTCATCCATTGCTGGTGGGAATGCAATCTTGTGCAACCACTGTGGAAGTCAGTGTTTCGGTTTCTCAGGAAATTCGGGATCAACTTATCCCTGGACCCAGCAATACCACTCTTGGGAATATACCCAAGAGATGCTTTATCAAATGACAAAAGCATTTGTTCAACTATGTTCATAGCAGTATTATTTGTAATAGCCAGAACCTGGAAACAACCTAGATGCCCTTCAATGGAAGAATGGATGAAGAAAGTATGGAATATATACACGCTAGAGTACTACGCTGAGGTAAAAAACAATGACTTCTCGAATTTTGCATGCAAATGGATGGAAATAGAAAACACTATCCTGAGTGAGGTGTCCCAGACCCAAAAAGATGAATATGGGATGTACTCACTCATAATTGGTTTCTAGCCATAAATAAGGACCACGGAGTCTACAAGAGGTGAACCTAAAGAAGCTAAGTAAGAAGGTGAACCCAAGGAAAAACATATAGTTGTCCTCTTGGCTAAGAATCTTCATCTGGTGATGGATAGAGATAGAGACAGAGACCCACACAGGAGCACTGGACTGAGCTCCCAAGGTCCCAAGGAGGAGCAGAAGGAGGGAGAACATGAGCAAAGAATTCGGGACCACGAGGCGTGCATCCACCCACTGAGACAGTGGAGCTGATCTACGGGGAGCTCACCAAGGCCAGCTGGACTGTGACCGAAAAAGCATGGGATAAAACCGGACTCTCTGAACATGGCGAACAATGAGGGCTGATGAGACACCAAGGACAATGGCAGGGGGTTTTGATCCTACTTAATGTGCTGGCTTTGTGGGAGCCTAGCCAGTTTGGATGTTCACCTTCCTAGATATGGACGGAGGGGGGAGGACCTAGGACTTACCACAGGGCAGGGAACCCGGACTGCTCTGTGGACTGGAGAGGGAGGGAGGGGAGAGGAGTGGGGGGAGGGGGAGAAGGGTGGGAGGAGGGGGAGAAGGGTGGGAGGAGGGGGAGAAGGGTGGGAGGAGGGGAAGGGAAATGGGAGGCTGGGAGGAGGTGGAAACTTGTTTTTTTGTTTATGTTTTTTTTTCTTCTTTTCGCAATAAAAAAAAAATTCCTTGTATTTAAAAAGACAAAAAAATTTTCCCCATGTTTCATAATTTAAAATCTATTTTGTTTCTTTTGAGAAGTAACTACTTAAAATATTATAACTGTGTTTAATGTTTTAATAGAACGGAAACTATTAAAACTTAAGGTCAGGAGTGCTAGCACAAGTGTTTAGAATCAGATCTCAGGAAGCAGGTGGATCTCTGTAAGGTCAAAGCCAGAGAAGACTATGTAAACAAGGCCTCATCTCAACAAAAGAAGCTAGCAGATTGTGATGGCTTCACGTTACTGTGCTCTGTTATCTACTGCCTCCACAAGCCACGAAAACACAGGGTTTATGGGATCACCTTTGTGTGGTGTTGTTCAACTTTGCCTGTGCATTGTCTTAAAACCACCTTACTCTAGAAAACCCTCCAGGACAAAACTTTCCACAATCTTAGCTAAAATGGAACACATGCCATTTTTCAGAATAAAGTTTTCTGCTCAATTCTTTTTCATATGTTCCTTATCTTAATGGGCACATCTCTTTAGCACATCCGTACCACTTAACATGAGCCATCTTAATATTTGACCAAATTTAGGTGCAAAATGGCACTATTATAGCGTTTGTAGAGCAACATGAAAAAGCATTCTTAATAATTTAATGACAATAATATTTAAACTTTGACAATAGTTCCTTTTCACCAAATCATTGCGTTGTAAAACAAAGTTATCTTACCTTCAGAATGAGCTGCTTCAGAAAAAGCAGCATAAACGCCCGAAGTGATATGATCTCTTTCTGTGATGGCCGGGGACCATCTGGAAAGAAAATAAGCCATGTTTTAAATAAGATTAATGCAATTATATTTAAATTCTGTATAATTATTCATTAAATGTTTTCAAAGTCATAATTGTTACTGGTGATGTTTTACAATTTCAAAACTATAAGAATAAAATTAATTTTTAGGTTTTTGCAATCCCATATTATTTTCTGAATGTTAGATTTAGGAGAAAGAGCTGTTTTAACTTTCCAATATATCACTGCTATTAAAAAAATGCAAGTCAAAATATTAATAGAGATGCTTTTATTTATTTGTTTATTAACAAATTTTCTAATATTTCTCTGGACTGTAAACTTCTCCCCATTTATAGACTCTTCCTTTAATCCCATGCATCACATAGAAAATTGTACCACTTCCTCACAATTACTGTTTTTGCATCCTTTTTCCCCATGTGCAATGCACACTCTAATAGGCACCAACAAATGCTGAGTCAGTAAATGAATTCAAGCACGGGGAGTTAAAATACACTTATCAGTTCCAGCATTTCTATATGTAAAGGATTCATTTGTCAATGTCTAACTGCCAGTAAAAATGAGAATCTGAAAGGATCTGTACACTGTATGACATAATAAAATAGACTTTTAAAAGTATTTATTTATTTATTTATTTATTATGTGTACAATATTCTATCTACATGTATGCCTGCAGGCCAGAAGAGGGCACCAGACCTCATTACAGATGGTTTTGAGTCACCATGTGGTTGCTGGGAATTGAACTCAGGAGCTTTGAAAGAGCAGGCAATGCTCTTAACCTTAACCGCTCAGCCATCTCTCCAGCCCCTAAAAGAAACTTTTAAGCATAGCTAGACTCACAAAAGTTGTTTAAACATCAAGTGTTTCTTAAAGTAGCATGAATTGATGTCACTGCTTTTATACATTTTAAAAGCATAATTCCTTTGGGTAACCTTTATAACATATGATTATGCACTCACAAATATTTCATGCAGATTACTGCAATTGCAAGCAAACTGTCCCCCAGTGCATTCGTCTGTTATGAGAAACAAATCTGTTCCACATTTTCCAGGTGTTAGCCATATTTTTGCCCACTGTTATCAATCAATGGGAAAGCACCTAACCCTTCTTGATATATGACCATTACTTTCAAAAAGCCTGCCTCGTTGTGATCTATAAATACATCAAAGAATATACAATGTCTCAGGCTAGTTTTTACTTCATTGTAATGATTAAAACCATAGTATTGCTGTAATATAGGGCATGTTAAGACAAAATGTGTGTGAGCATATGTGAAGCAATGAGGCAGCACTTCAATAATTTAAACTGTAAACATGCAGTAATTGTTAGCAATAAATATGAATATATCACACTCCTTATAATGGAAACAGCATGCTAAAGAGAAACACACTTATGCTCATGTTATGTGTATGACATGAATCCATTTTTAGTAAAATTATAAGCAAAATATAAAATAAAAGATTTATTGGACAAATTTAAAATTAATTGCAGAACAAATCATAACTTATATCAGTGGGTTCTCACCTTCCTAACGTTGCAACCCTTTAATATAGTTTCTCATGTTGTGGTGACCCAAACCATAAAATCATTTCATTGCTACTTCATAACTAATTTTTCTACTATTATGAGTCATAATGTGGATATATGATATGTGATCCCTCTGAAAGGGTTGTGACCCACAGGTTGAGTACCACTGGCTTGCTGGGTAGTGGTGGTAAAGGCCTTTAATCCCACCACTCGGGAGGTAGAGGCAGGCAGAGTGAGTTCAAGGCCAGCCTGGCCTACAGAGTAAATTTCAGGACAGCCAAGGCTGTACAGAGAAACCTTGTCTTAAAAACCAAAAATTTAAAAAAAAAATAAAAAAAGAACCACTGGCTTTACACCATGCTTAAGACTGAGATAATGGTACAAATGTTAAAACACTGGTTTACCAAGGTAAAAGAAACAATATGTAAATACATTAATATATCTAATGACAGCCAGTTCCTACTATGGAGAAAAGGTTGCAAATACCAAAACCCTTAAAGTTGGGCTGGGCAACATGACTTTAACAGAGCATGGTGAGTATCCACAGCACTATGCACACATATAGTTGTATATCCTAGACCTATGAGTACCAAAAGAGGATACACAAAAACACAGCAGGTACAACTAACACTCATTATCTTAGTATCAAACACTTAATATTCATTAAGCAAGCAAGGAGTCTTTGGAGAACTAGGGTTAGGACAAGAAAGTTACAATAAGATCCAAGAATACTTTGTGTTGTACAGTAAGGAAATACTACAAAATTATGGATCTCTGCATAAAGGCACAACATTTCCTGTAAAGCTTCTTACTGGGCAAATCTGGAGGAATATAAGCATCAAAATATATACGCATACCATCAAGGGCAGTGCACTACTCTTTGCCAGGTCCTGCATCACCATGCTTCCATGTTGTACTGGACTATGCCATGGTCATTCATGTATAGCATGCTCATATGTGTTATGACATAAATCAACACAACTCACTGTATAAAACAGATTTTATGGCAACAGAAAACTAAAGTACAGGGCTCTTACACAGAAAGATACCAGCTGCTAATATAATACACTGAATAAAAGAAAAACTCAAGAGTCCATACTGATATAAAAAACATGAAAAACAAATACATACAGAAGAAAAGCACATCCTCTCTGATAGCAATATGCAAACTATTATGTTAGAAAGTATCACTCTTGACACCTGACAGGGTAAGATAAATTCCATCATAATTTATTTTGAAATAAGCTGAAGCTTTGTTGCAGAAGAGGATATGTACACAGTCTGAACAAGGAGACCAGACCCCAGAGAAGCATTCACAGTCAACACCACTATAAGTAAGTCAGCTAATCATCATGTATCTCCTTGACAGGAGAGGTTGAGACAGAAATGGAATTTCTGTGCTATTCCTATCAAAAATGAAAAGCCTGAGTCACCATGAATAAATATATACAAATCCAAAATCTGTCTGTGCTTTTCAAACATGTCAAGGCCATGAATGTGTACAGACTGCTCAAAGACTAAGTGGACATATATAAAGGAACACGAAAGTGACTAGGTTAAGGAAACACAACTGTCATGAAACTGGCATTTCGAGAAGGTAAGTATTATGTTTTCTAGAAGTGATACCTTTGAAGCAATTGATAAATATCTGAATGAGGGCTTTGAATTAGAAGCAGCACTGTATTAATGCTAATACTCTGATTCTTCTGGGTACCCCACTATGACTTAACAGAGCACCTTTATCTTTGGGGAAATAAACAGGGAAGCATTTGGGGTAGGGTAAGAAAACAAGTATTCTCTAATTCATTGTCAACTGATACAAAGAACAATGTATATACCTGAGTCATTCACAAAAAGATAACGAGAATGACAAATTTTTTGAGTCAGCATTTCAACTCTCAGGCTCTCCTGTGGGGGTGCAGATTGGTTTAATGTAGTAGAATAAAAAGATATATAAATGGAATAAATATGTAAGTATGCTTCAGTTTTTATATAACTCTTGATAAGTTTTTATGTTTTATAAAGTTATGCTTGTACAGCAAAGGCTAAACTGAATTATAATATAGTTTGCTTACAATAGAGAATACAATTTATCCTCTCAGTATGAGGGCTTCAGGCTCATTCAGGTTCTATGTCACACAGCTGTGACTCTAACTTCAGAGCAGCAGATGTGCAGCTCTTTGAGTTTTTACAGAACAAATAGGGATGATATGAACAACAACTACAATGTTATGTACGTACCTGAACATGTTTCTGTATCTCTAACTATATGACACACTATTAAAGATATTAACAAAGAGAGGATAACTCTGGGCATAAGCATCTCAAAAGTCACATGATAAACAGATCAGATGTGATCAGACATGACCATTAGTGACAATTATTGACTCCCATCATAAGATAAAAAGTATGGCTACCTAAATATTAGCATACTAATGCCATTTTCCCTTCTCAAAGAGATTGATGTAACTATAACAGCCAATATTACTATGAGCATCCTGAGAAGTCCTTATCACACACTGTTGGTGAAACTATATACTGGTAGGACATTTCAAAACTTAAACTATTTCTAATTAGCCTTTCGTGTCAATTCTAAACAAATCAAAGACAGTCACATAAATGGGAACAGGTCACCACATTTCTTAAGAAATAAAATTTAAAGCATATAACAGGAAGCATGATTAAAACTGGAAAAAGTTTGCGTCTGTAGAAAAGCTAAACCATTTTCATGTATGGACTCCCTACAGGGACAAGAGCTGCACTTTCAACAGTTCTTCCCATGCAGCGGACGAGGAATGTTTCTCTTTGGGATTATTTTGTATTCTAAAATTGTACTTTTGTATAATTAGAAACATGACTATATTCTTAAAACACAAAGGCAAACATATAAAACTTAAAGCAGTTTCTACAATACCCAGGTCAACCAGTATATCTGAAATGAAGTTTAAAAGCAGTCCAACTATGTTCATAGCAGCATTGCTTGTCATAGCCAGGACCTGGAAACAACCTAAATGCCACTCGACCAAAGAATCGATAAGGAGAATGTGGTACATTTACACAATGGAGTACTACACCGCAGTAAAAAATGACGACATCTTGAAATTTGCAGGAAAATGGATGGAGCTAGAAAATATCATATTGAGTGAGGTTACCCAGACCCAGAAAAACAATTATCATATGTACTCACTCATAAGTGCTTTTTAAACATAAAGCAAAGAAAGTCAGCTTTCAATTCACAAGAAGAATTCCAGAGAATCTAGACAACAATGAGAACCCTAAGAGAGTCATACATAGATCTAAAATACATGGGAAGTAGAAAAAAAACAAGATCTCCTGAGTAAATTGAGAGCATGGGAACCTTGGGAGAGGGTTGAAGAGGAGGGGAGAGAAAGGGAGGAGAGCAGAGAAGAATGTGGAGCTCAATAAAACCACTAAAAAATAATATTAAAAAAATTAAAAAGCAGTCCTACTACCTTAAAATTCAAAGTACTAGAAGACACTCATGGAAGCAGCCACATTTGCCCACTTTTAATATTATGACTGTATCTTCCAGAGTGCCCCATAAAAAGCATCTATATTAAAATGAAGTGCATTTAAAAATATGAGTTTATTCTAAAATATTTTAACACTGTAACATTCTTAACACAATTAATTTGTGTATGGGGGATTCACACATGACATAGCACGGAGCTCAGTGAATAACTAGTAGGAATCAGTTCTTTCCTTCCATCTTAAGGGAGCCTGAAGATATTATGAGAATTTGAGGTAAGTGTCTGTAAGCACTGAGCTGTCTCACTGAACCTAGATATCTCTCTCTCTCTCTCTCTCTCTCTGTCACCTCTCTATCTTCTCTCCCATATGCAACTTCTAAGATAATAATTCTACCTCGTAAGAAATCAAAGAGCTAAAAAAATAACTGTGGTTATGCACATGTGTCCACTGTACTTGTACCCAGGATCCAAACAAACACATTGAAATGGAAATCGATGGCAGGGGTGCTTACCCAATCCTTTAGGTGTAATGCCACTGCTGTCAGCAGGATTAATGACCCAGTAGTAATATTTTAATGTGTGCATTAATTGCAATACTGTCCCAACTCTTCGTATGGTGGTATAAATGGTAGCAGTTCCAATAAACTCAGCAGACAAGTAAGTATATAGGGAAAGTTGAACCTAATATATAATCACAGTAAGTTTAAAGTGTTTATTAAATATAAATTTCACTTTAACTCAAATGCATAGTTAAATACAATTTACTATGTGATTTTAAATAACTTTTCTTAATATCCATTTACATCTTAAAAAAATAATCAAAACAAACAGCCAACAAAACTGATTTCAATAAAGATAATCCACATGACCCAATTAGGAAAGAAGGTTCTCATCTAAGGATAATAGCCACTATCAATTATAACTGAGACTTTAATTGGTGCTAATCTTAGAAGAAATAAAATGATGGAGCTATGGAGGCTGTCTGGAAAGCTCTTAAGGAAAGGAGCACACTCTTTTCCATAGGAACAGCTGCAGTGCATCAGAGAACACATACTGCCATAACACACGCCAAAGGTTGTGGAACTCTACTTTCTTCATGTATTGCCACCATACAGAGATATTTAGATTTTGACCATGTAAACATGATAATCAAGCTAATTTATTAGAAGGGGGAAAATGATTAGCTGTGGATTTAGTGCCATAAATAATGAAATAAGCTTTATGAAAACCAAAAATGAAACATTACTCACTCAGTTGTGTCAAAGATTTAAAAGCTACAAAAGACAACCAAAATCACTTTATTCTTCATACAGATTTAAGTTAGGATAAGTTATGAATAAATTCAATTATGTAAGGCTTTTATGTAAATTTCTAGAAAAACACTGTGGCTTCTGTATATGTTTATTTTAAAATATTTATGTCATAAAATATCTGAGTTCAAAATGAAAGCAACTTCCCAGTCTAAATGAGCAGTGTTCTAGTCTCCTTTCCTGGTCTTTCAATAGAGGTCAAGTTTCTCTCGGCTGACAAGGCGTAAATCCTATCTAATAACAAAAAATGTAGCTGTATTCCAAGTTTAATGTTTAAATATAGTTTCTTTGTATATAGTATAATTTACATAATCAAATTTTTATCTCTGCCTCACACTGACTAGAAAATAAGCAAAAAACCTTGAATATTTTCAACTGGATACATTAGATTCAATAACTATAAGCTGTATTATTAATTTTACTTTATAACATTAAAATAAAATTAAATGAATGAACCTAAAATACAGACCTTTGCAGGTGTGTGTATCCAGATGGCTGGGTTGAATAAAATATGGTCACAAAGTTGCTTCAATAGTGGTGCTCCATGAGATAAGCCATCAAGGTATTTTGCAAATGATAAAAACTGTTCCAGCACAGCTCTGGTTATATGAACTCTTGATGACTAAAGGCAGAAACAGAGAGTCTATCTAGAAATATCTGTGATATCAAATTATACATTGTTTTTAGAAATAATTCAAATCGTCCCAAAAGTTTAAATTAAAAGCACAAAAGTATATATTGTCTCATTTAGTAAAAATGTAATTAGATGAAGTTTTATGCTATTCCTTTGAGTGACAGCTTGTTATCTAGTCTCTGTCCAGGAGAATTACAGATAAGTAACTCTTTTCAATAGAAAGAAGTAAGTTATGAAAAAGAATCCAAAAACTGGCAGAAGATACTAGAGAAATTAGATTAAAATAATTGTAATAAATTAGAAAAAGAGTGCCTTTTTTCAAAATCACTTCACAACAAGCACAATAGAACCCGATGTTCAATTTCTCTAGGCATTTTCAACACGGACAAATGCAGTTTGCCTGCCTCAACACAAACCTGCCTGGCCTGGCCATTGTAAAAATTAGACCCGACTTTTCTGGACACAGTGTTCTTATTTGGTGTCATGATTCTCAGATTGATCTGGACACCTTTGCTTAAATATGACTTTTTTTTTGTCCTCCTTTCACTACAATTAAAGTATCTCTTTTGATGACACTCTGACCTTCTTCACATAACATTTTTAGACAGAGTATTCCCATCACAAACACTCAATTGCTAAGACCATATATGAGTTATCACTAAACACAGCTAAACAACAGACCTCCTGAAACTCATACCAATTCTTCAAGATGGCTTGATAAAATAGGCACTCTCCTATAAAATTGATGAAAATTTAAAATACAGCCCGCCTAAAGAGAGACAGCCTATAAGGGAATGGCATAGATTTTGAAAGCGTATAATGAAAATAATGTTTTAAAAGGTGTCCTGACTTTTAAACTAATCAAGTACTATAAAAATGTTTTATATACCAATTCTGAAGTATAGATATAATGATTCTTGAGTTATAGTTTATTTGGCCAATGCTACACTGTAATATAATTTCAGACAAAAATGTGGCATATTGCTCTTCAGAAAAACTCAGTATAAACTCAAATGCTGAAACGTTGCCAACGCCAACAAGCATTACGACCATATTCATCTGATAATAATCTCTAGTTTACAGATTAGGTTTTGAACTTGCCATGAAAGGCATCCTCAAGAGTATCATATTGAGCCTTTACACAGAGATGCTTGTCATTTTATGCTCATTAATACTACTGAAGAACAGTTAAAACTAAAGATACACACATGATCTTTACAAAAAAAAATTTCAAAACTGAGTTTTGTTGGCTACTAAAAGTTTTCCATGTGTACAATGAACCTTCTCTGCAATAGCATTCACTTTCACCTGTGGATGGAATGTACTCATTATGTCTTGATCCTCTAAGTTATCTGGGCAACTTTCTTTCCTTTTATCTTCTAGTCCCTTCTCTAATTGCTCATTAAATGTTTATTTAACAATATTCATATTAAATTTAAAAATGTAAGCAAGAACAGAAAAAATAAACTGGGAGATTAGAAAAGATAAAAAGAAACCTAAACTTCAATTAACTACTTTACATTTTTTTCTGTTTTGCAATGTTTTCATTTTAACAAGCAAAATAATCTTTTAAAAAAGTACAGTTATAGTGATATTTAGCTCAGTGGTAGAGTGTTCTCTTTGCATGTGTAAGACATTTGGAAAAACACACATACTAAAGAGATTTATACTTGGACAATTAATAGGAATATATCTTAGGCAGAAGCATCACAATGTGAATGTCATAGAAATATAAACTTTTGGTTTTGAGTCACATAACATGAGACTATTTTAATTTATTTATTGTTCATGCATTTCTCAATGTATTTTAATCCTTGTCACCACCATCACCATATCACATCCCAATCCTTCTTACACAAGGTCAGGGAAAACAGCTGTGAAACAGTGTTTTCTGGACATGAACGGCCAATATACTCACGATCACATACTTATGAACTATATGAGGCCAGTGCTATGCATACATGTAGTATCAGCTGAAGGCTAAGGGAGGATAATGATGGGTTCTGGAATATTCTGTCTAGAGAGTTGTTTCAAAAGAAAAGAAATGAAGGCGCCTGGGGAGGAGGCTTACTGATTGTGCATCCAGAAACCCAGGTTCATTTCCCAACGATTACATGGTAATCAAAATTGTTTGTAACTCCAGTTCCAGAGGATCTCTTCTTGCCATTGTAGGCACCAGGTATACAACTGGTACAAAGATACATATGCAGGTAAAACATCCATATACTAAATAAATAAATCTTTAAAAAAAGGAAGGGAGGAAATAGAAAGGAAGGGGAGGGGAAGGCTATGTAACACATTAAATATATAGGTAAATATATTTGGAAATAGAATATGATATATTAGAAGAAACAACTGCAGTATCCACTCTGAAGTAACTAAACAGCAAATAATATCACTGAATTCTTTAAAAAGCAACTTATGCTGAATAAAACAGTATTTATCCAACAGGATGTAATGGCTTAGCAGAAATTTTTACTTTATTGCAAAAACCATTCAATACATAAAAACATGCATTGTTGTATGTTACATAACTGTGGGAATTATTTTAATTGGTAAACATGTATCATAAATAATTGAACCTTTGTACCAAGGTTCAATTCCTAAGATACCAAGGGTGAGGTCCACAAACCCAACTAAATCACATTTATCTAATGTTGGGGAACAGGTGACAATTTATTTTATAGATTAAACATCAAACTCTAGCATTTTCATTAGAGGGCAAGACCTAGGCTGACAGATCTACTACAAGAAAAGAACCATGTATGGATGCAAAATAGAAAACTTATCTTTCTACCTAGATGTGAGGGTATAGAGCAAAAACAGCTGTAGGATAAGGCAATCCTGGAGACAGCATAAAAGAGACATAGACAAACCTGGTGTCTGATACCATTAAAGACTTACATAATCAAGCCTAACACTGAATTAACTATTTAGATGGCTCTGTAACTTTTCTTTTCACTGTATTTGAGAAATTTTCTTGCCTGTTGGTTTCCAGCTAAAAGTTTAACTAGTTTGATCCATCAGCAGGTTATTAATGGACAGAAAGCAAATGAAGTGGGGACATAGTTGTACAAATAAATATACTATTACTTTATTGAAGACATAAATCCACTCAAATACAACACTCTTCTGAGTTATACTAAATAATAATTCTTGCCATTGTACAGACCTAGCCAATTCCCTAAATAAAGCTTGCAACTTACTTCTTAAATAGCCAGATACTAAATTTTTGTTAATAACTCAAGTTGGATGTTCTGTCAACTTCTTGCCAAGATGAAGACTGATAAGCTATTGATACCATTTGGATGTGAAGTATTGTCCATTCTCCTAGCTGGGAACACTATTATAAAAGCACTATTATAAAAGCTGAAAGCACTATTATAGTAAAAGGCAAAAGATTTATACGATCTGAAGAGAAACCAGATTATTGGGAGCACTATTATAAAAGGCGTTAGAAAGGTCACAAAAAGCATCTAACTCTAAGTAGTCACCACAGGTAAGCCCGACAAGGACGCAAAGGATTCATACATGCAGAAGAAAAGTACCGGAAGAGTGAAGCAAAAGGCCAGCCCGGGCGTGCACACATTTACTGCTAGGAAAAAGGCAAAGAGGGATGATACAGTGAAGTCAAGGAGAAGGGTAAAATATGTCAGAGGTATGAGATTAACAATTCAGTCAAATAAGAAGTAAGATCATTTAAAGAAGTAATGTGAGTGTAAGACAGACTATGTAAATATCCTGGTCAGTTTTAGCCATCACCCTGAAACAGCCTAGAGTCATAGGAAAGTAGTCTCAATTGATGCCTGCCAATATGATTCTTCCCTGTGGACATGCCCATGGGAAATTATGGTGACCTTTAATTGATACAGGAGGTCCCAGCTCACTGTGAGTGGCACCATTACCTGGGCAGGTAGTCCTGGGCTATAAAGAAGGCTAGTCAAGCATGAGTCTAAGCCATTCACCTAGCCAACCTAGCATGTATTCTTTTTTTCATGGTTTCTGCTTCAAGTTCCTGCCTGAGTTCCTTCCCTCGCTGACTCAATGGTAGGCAGGAACCCTAAAGTGAAAATAAGCCCCTTTCTTCCTTAACTTTATTTGTTCACTATTTTATCACAGCAACAGATTTAAAACCAGAAAAGTAACTAATGTGGAAAAAGGATGATGCTGGGAATAAAATGGTATCCATTCATGGTAAGGAGAGTAAGGAGTAGGAAATAGCAATACTCTTAATTTTAAATTTTAAAAATGTATTTATTGCATTTTTGTGTGACTGGTTTGTCTACATGTATATATGTATACTACATGCATGCCCAGTGATCAGTAAGTCAGAAGAGGGCTTTTGGGTCCCCTAGAACTGGAATTATGGGTGATTACAGACCACCATCTAGGTACTAAGAACTTAACCTGGGGCTTCTGCAAAAGAACTAAGTGTTCTTAACCAATAAGATATCTCTCTGGTCCCTGATATTGGATACATTCTGACGGCTAAAATAATTATTGAGTGTTTGGGTTTAGTGTGGGAAAAACCATAGTCAAAATGGATTAAAGTATTAGGTTTAGCTAAATGATTACAGCATTAAATAAGATAAAAAAGGACAATAGAACACATGAGAGAAAAAGCAGACTCAATATTTTGGCTAATGAAATTTGTGCAGAAGAGTGGACATCATAGTGGAACTTGAATGAAAGAGACATGAGAATAATAAGTATCTAAAATTAAAGAAACCAAATGGATGATCTTAATTGAATGACTTACAGAAGAAAAGGTTTTCAGGAAGAAGACCAGCAGGTGAACACAGACTTAGGAGTAAAGGTAGGAATAAAAACATGCAAGAACAGGAAATAGAGAAACTGACACAAAATTGAAATAAGGCATTGCTGGAATGTAATGTTGTAGCTGTTATCAAAGTGAAGAAAATCTAAATAAGCAAGCATCAAAACAAGGTCTGAGAAGGAAAGGTTTCAGCAATATGAATGCAAGTATGGTGATAATCTTACTGGAACAACATATTTACAAGTAAATGGAAGTTTTCTATTTGGAGATTAATGACTATGGTTAACAAAGTAAGAAATAAATTAGAATTTATTAATAATTATAATTATTAAATGCACTGTCCATGAGATCAGTAATAAGAGTTGTCTATTATTCAACTTCTAGTCAACCCTGCAGCAGAAGTCTCAGATAGTACAATAAAGCAACAAGAAAAACAGAGACAGTTATCAGAAAAGAAATTAAGTCATCAGTTTTCGATATTACTTTTACAAACAAAATTTTAAAGCATCTAAAAAAAGGTCTATAATAAATGAAGGAGTAGCAATAGCAATACAAGTTTGGACTAATCAATAATTATATTTCTATATTCATGAAAAGTCAAAAACTAAACACATGATTAAGACATGAAATAACATTTTTGATAAGAATAAATCCATCAAAAAACAGGTAATTTTCTACACACAAAAAAGAAGGCATCGTAAAGAATTAAAAAGATGAAATAAATATGTGAAGGGTTTAATAAGAAGATCACTATAACAAAATGAAACTGCTTGTTTTGTGAGAAATGATAATTTGATATAGGTGAAACTACAAAGACAAAGGCGTTAGGCAATCTTAAAGAGTAATAAGTTTGGATGCTCAACTTACAAGACCTGGATGGAGGTGGGGGGTTCCTTGGACTTCCCACAGGACAGGGAACCCTGATTGCTTTTCGGGCTGAGGGGGGGGGGACTTAATTAGGGGAGGGGGAGGGAAATGGGAGGCGGTGGCTGGGAAGAGACAGAAATCTTTAATATATAAATAAATTTAAAAAAATAAAATAAAATAAAATAAGGACTGCATTATCAGCTACTAAAATGTACCAAGAAACTATACGAAAGTTGTGTACTGCCTAAAAAAAACAGAAAACAAAATCTTACTCATAAGGTCCCTGTTTTACTGTTTTGTAGCATAGCAGAAAACTATCTTTTCAAATAAACGTATTAGCTGGATACGAGTACTTGTACTCAAGAATGTTGTTATATTCCAGTAAACCCACTGTAGACAATGCGGTATAAGTCAAGAATGCATTGAATTTACCTAATATACTAGAATCTTAGCTTAACACATGCTCACACTTCAAAACTTGCCTTTTCCCCTCATAACTATTGGTCACTGAAAGTTGTAACTTGTGGTCATTCTTTGTAGCACTAGGATGAGGAAAATCCCAGACTAATCTCAAACTTATTATGCTCCTGCCTCAGTTTCCCTAGGCTTGGGAGAGAATTTGTCTCCAGTTTCTACTTTCATTCACAATTTCTTAATTTGATGTCAATGCTTACATTCAAAGCATAATATAAAATGTTCTTTAATTATCACACAGTATTACCACTGAAAGATCAAAGGGTAACTAAGGAAATATGATTAGAGATTGTCAACTGTTCCAGTGGCAGAAGCTACATACAAAAGCCATCAACACATATGTATCGCTTACCTTTTCAAGTAAGTAGCCGATGACTAAAAAGCCTTTTCCACCCAGCATCTGTTCTTGCATGGCTACTGAACTTTTAAGTAGTTCAACGAGGAATGCCAAAAGAGTAGCACTGTGTGTAAAGTACAAATAATTTCATTTTGTAGCCATTAAATATTTATTATAAACAAAGTGCTCCATTTGATATGCCAAAGAATAAGAAACATTCAAATTAATTTCTATTTTGTTAAAAAATATTATAGGGCTTTTAATACACAAATATGTAGTGGGAGAGAATTTGCTTCCCACAAGCAGGAGAAGATGCGATTAGTTTTATCCTTCAAATGAATAACAGTAAACTAAAAAATAACTACGTAATTTATATCTCAGTTAAACATAAAAAGCGTCTATACATATATTAAAAACAAATTCCTACTTTAAGTGAACCTGGCAAAAGAAACATATCACTATTCTACAATATATACCCTATCATAATATTGTATTTAAAAACAGGCTATAAACTTTTAATATGCACAGGAAATTGTTTGTGAAGAAGATGCTTGTTGTTAAACTAACTTATTTTAGAACTACTGTTTATAAGCAAGCACTTGCTTCATATATAAAGGTCAGCCAGAGAAATTTCAAACACCACTGATGTCCACGCATGCCCTCAGAAAAATTCATGAGAGCAAAGTAAAGACCCATATATTATAGAAATGAGAAACTGCTAAAATTAATTAATTACACAATACTCACAAACATAAAATCAGATAACGGTAGGTACCAGACAATGAAAAGCACTTGGTATATACACTGAATGAATAAATGAGGAAACAAAAGAAAAGTGATTGCAATGAATTAAGCTTTGATAATGTATTTCTTCATAAGTTAGAGATATATTTTCAACCAGCATAAAACATAAATGAAAATATACACCTTTCATTATGTGTGTTTAATGCAGTTATAAGTTATAAGAAATTGCCATATACTAGACCTTATCAGGAACTAAACTGACATCTATCTGAAATGTTTTATAATATGCCTTACGTCGCCTATTTATAAAGAAACACAGCAGTACTCATTCTTAAAAATATTTAAGAAAATTTGATAAAGAGGAAAGATTATTAAAGAAATCTAATTAACTGGGTTTTGACTTACTTTAGCTCTCCTGGTTTCAATAGTATTGACAACACACTTCTCCAGTAATTTGAATTATTTATATTCATTTATTGGTTAGAATAAAAAAATCTCATAACTATGAGTAACAACAAAATGATCATTACCATTATTATAAAATTGATGATTAAACAAACTACTTGATATTCTGAAAAACATACTACCCAGAAATAAAGTACTTCATCACAGTAAATAAAAACTCAATCACATTAGCTAGTTCTACATCCTTAAACCACACACACACAAAAATGAAAGTTAGTATTACCAACCAGTGATAGTCTTTTTACTTTGTCCTTGAGCTAAAGGTACGTATTTAAAAAAAAAAACAAACAAACAAAAAAAAAAACCACTAGAAAGGACTCCCTTGGGATTCTGCAAAGAAGCTATTAAGCAATCTAGTTGATTTTAAATGGATTGGGACACTAGTCAAGTCCACTCACAAATAACTGCTTAAGTCTTCTATTACATATAACACTTCTGTTTAAATGTTGGAAAATAAAGAAAGCTACTGCATAGACAGTCCACAATTTTCAAACCTATTCATTGAATTTCACAGTCACATGAGTTAGGGAAGTGGGTTCCTAAGCATCAGAACTGTCAAAAGGGAAGACTCAAGTCTGCCTCACAATGGTCCCTATAATACATTAAGGAAAGATTCTTTGAGAAAGTCACACACATATGCACATAAAATTACAAAGATGCTGTGAACTTTTATAAGCCTTTTCTGTCACAAAGCTATCCATCTGCAGTCATGAAATGCATGAACTCAGACCTATAAAAACAGTGGCACTCCAGAGCAGAAGCAGAAAATACACTTGTTATAGTTCCAAAATCTAAACACAAGAACATGCTGTCCATAAAACACTGATTCCACTTTGGTGTTACCCATGACAATGGAAAACTCAAATGCATTTACTAACCGAAGTATTTTTAATTTATACCTAAGAACAAATGCAATAATAGTTCCACATCTTTTTTAAAAAATTTTAAAGTAAGGTATTTTTGACATGATGGACTTAATAGTAAATAGATGGCCATCTTCGAAGATGTACAATTTCAAACATAATTTAACAAACTTACCAGTAACTAAAATGCATCGGTTTGCTGCAGGGCTCACAATAAACTTGCAAAATTCTGTGTACTGCCATACAAAATTTCTCTCCATTCTTGCCTATTTTCAACTCCCCTAGATACAAAGGCAAATATAAAGGATACTTCAGCCCATTCCTATATCTCCTGCATTCCACTTCCTGTCTAGAACATCAGTTCATGTGTAGAGGGTCTAAACATATACCCTAAGCCAATAGGCAAGCAGCTCTGTCAGCCAAAACTAAGACAACATAAAACATGCTGTGCAAAGTACAGCTTCAGCCAGTCAGAGACACTTAGAGGATTCCTTGGTAGACTAGGGGGTATTAATTTTTATGCAGTGATATAAAACTGCTAACCTTTTCAGTTAAAAGTATTATAATGTATTTTTTGTAAGTAACAAACCTACTTTAGGAATGGATGGGGATTTGAAATCCTGCTCCTTTGAAGAACAATAACACTAATAATTTACTGGGGCTTTTTCTCCTGAAAACTTAATTATATATTCCAGTTCTTAATAAGCCTTAATTAAGTTAGTAAATAATATTCACATCATTACCTATGATAGCTAAATGTCAAGGGGTGGAAGAGGTAGCATGATACCAACAACAAGTCAGGATAATTGTTGCCAAGGCCTGCTAACCATCCTAGTAGAGAATAATTCAACAGTGTGAACAACATAGGAGAATATTTAGTTGGTATATATAATAATTTTAAATGAAAATACATACACTATATTTTCATTCTATTAAAATGTATGTGAATGCAAGATTGACTTATTTTCAGTGTTTTTTCCACTTAGTGTTTCAAAATAACTAATGTAGACTATTCATTGATAGAATCAAGAAGTTTTAATATCTTTGGGTACTTCTGATGTTCAGATACACATGACATTGCAAAGATATGCCTCCTTTGTAAATGAAGTGAGAAAGGATGAATAGATAATCCATGAACATTTCTAAAGCCTTCTAATATAAAAATAAAACCCGAATATTTGACCTTTATATTAAAACAAACAAGCTATATCTCAGTTGGCTTTCAAAATAAACATATTTTTATTAAATAGAATGTATTGAAACTATGCAAAACTAAAAAATTTTGCTGAGACCCAATACCTCTTTCTCCACTTTTAAAATGATATATTTGATATCTTAAAAAATCTATAGCAAAATTAGTGTCAAATTAGATTCAGAAGTAAATTAAGCCCAAATAAGATTTAAGATATCCTTAAAATCTTTTGAAAATTTCAGTTTTCATCTCTTTAAGCAGCCTAATGTTAAAATACACTAATATCTTTCAAAGATTATTAAAATCATATAAAATACCTACTACACCACAGATTATGTGTTATTTTGTGACTCCCAAGCAAAGAGGATTAATCTGTGTGGGATGCAAAGAAAGTTCAATGCTGATCTAAGGAACTCTGTGAGACCTTGGCACAAACTTAAAACGGGGTAGGGTTTCCACAAAGCCAGCACATTAAGTAGGATCAAAACCCCGTGCCATTGTCCTTGGCGTCTCATCAGCCCTCATTGTTCGCCATGTTCAGAGAGTCCGGTTTTATCCCATGCTTTTTCGGTCACAGTCCAGCTGGCCTTGGTGAGCTCCCAGTAGATCAGCTCCACTGTCTCAGTGGGTGGGTGCACGCCTCGTGGTCCCGACTTCTTTGCTCATGTTCTCCCTCCTTCTGCTCCTCATTGGGACCTTGGGAGTTCAGTCCAGTGCTCATGTGTGGGTCTCTGTCTCTATCTCTATCCATCACCAGATGAAGGTTCTACTTCCTAGATATGGACGGAGGGGGGAGGACCTAGGACTTACCACAGGGCAGGGAACCCGGACTGCTCTGTGGACTGGAGAGGGAGGGGGAGAGGAGTGGGGGGAGGGGGAGAGGAGTGGGGGGGTTGGGGGAGAAGGGTGGGAGGAGGGGGAGGGAAATGGGAGGCTGGGAGGAGGTGGAAACTTGTTTTTTGTTTATGTTTTTTCTTCTTTTCTTAATTAAAAAATAAAATATATAAAAAAAAACGGGGTAGGGGGAGTGGTCCAGGCATATGGAGAAATGCTTGCCTAGCATGTGTAAGTCAATAGATCTGATCCCAGTACTTAAAAATTTTAAAAAAAAAAAAAATTAAAAATTAAAATTTCAGAAGAGTTAACCTCCTTCACAGTTCAAAATGAGAAAGGCCCAATCCAAGTTTCTAACTGCAAGTCCAGTTAGCAGTTTTTGAACATGGCGCTCCTAAAAACATCACTTCAAAGTTATGCAAGGAAACACTGTCGTGGGCAATCCCACCTTACTCGGTATGCACAAAAGCTTCACACCAAAGGAAGCTGCTTAAAGGATACAGCAAATGCAGCACTGGTAAAAGAAAGGACAGACAGAAAGCATGGGGTATCTTTTGGGTATTTTTTTTACTATGTAATCTCTTGTTAATTTCAGTGTTTTCTTTCCGATAATTTAAACATGAAAATACTTAAAAGAGATTTGCAGAGGCATTTTACAACTGAAGTCACTAAGCATTTATATCTTCCTGTTATAGGTTTGTAACTTTGTATTTCAATAACCTATATCCAACAGATACAAAAAAACTTCAAAGTCTAAAATTTTACTATTGAGATGTACCAATGAAAGAAACAAAAATGTTAAATGTATACATTGCCTGGAGAGATGGCGCATCAGTGAAGAGCACTGGCTGCTCTTGCAGAGGACCATGGTTTGGTTCCCAGCACCTATATGGTGGCTTATTTGTATCTCCAATTCCAGGGGATCTGGTGCTCTCTTCTGGCCTCCACGGGGCACCCACAAATTAAAATGTCCTTGTGCTCACCCTTCTGCTTTGGACTCACACCACCTCAACACCTGTAATGTAGCAAGAATGCTTCTCTGTCACTACAGCTCTGACTTCTTAAGAAAGCCATGTAAGTGGAGTAAATATGTGATCTTCCAAGGTTTCCCTGTAGACTTCCATATATTATCCAAATTTGAGATTCAACCTGGCAAATATATATTTCAGATTGTTTTTTAATTGTTAAATACTTCATGGTAGAAATTGATGAATCACTTTGGACATCCATTCATCTCAAGAGAGCACTAGGCTTATAGCATGGTAGTGTGAATGAATAAGGCTACTATAAAAATAAATAGGAATGTGTGAGTGAGCAGTTTCCATTCTTTTCTCATAAATAATACCAAAGAGCAGGAGAATAAAATATGTATGCATATGGCTAGCTTTATACATAACTGCCAAACTATATTCCAAACATGCTGTACCATTTGGCAATACCACTAATACTGGGTTTCTGCTGTGTGTGGCACATTGCTGCCAGTGCTGGCAGCAAGTTTTTTATTATTATTTTTTTTGGCTTTGGTTTTAGTTTATTTAGCCAGTCTTCTAGGTGTACAATGGCTATCTAATAGTGATAGCTCCCAACAGCTAATTCTGTTGAAAACCTTCTTGAGCTACTCTGACACATTCATTTTACTAATGTGTCTGCTTAGGTGAGATTTCTTTGACTATTTTTAATTGGATTATTTGTTTATATTTGAGGAATAACAGTGGTTTATATACAATTGGAAGAACTCTTCTTCAAATAAGACATGGGTTATTATCTTATTTCAATCTGTAGCATTTTTTATTGTCTGAGAATTCAATACATTGATCAAGTTCTTCCCCTCCTACAGTTCACCCAAAATTTCATGTGTTCTTTTTCTTAAATCCAGCAAGTCTACTTAGTGCTACCAGTATGTGCATTAGTGTGGAACCATCTACAGAAGCATGGGTAGTCTCTTGGGGTAAAAAACACCTCCAACAAATGTATCCCATTTTTCATACCATGGTTTTTATAAGACAGTTATGGTGTCTGGGAAGGGCACTGCTCCCTCATTATAGGGTAATTCCATTTAAACTTTCAAAAATATATGCACACATTTTAGGAAGCTCTAAAAAGTTAAGATTTTTCAAATTGGTACTGTCACTATAGAAACAGGCTAGGCGATTCCTTAAAAAGCTAGTACCAGATCTACCATATTGTTATTATCAATACCAATGTAGTTGTTTGAATAAGAATAATCCCCATATGTTCATATATTTGAATGTTTAGTGGGAGATGAAAGGGATTAGAAGGTGTAGCCTTGTTGGATGAAGTTTGTCACTGGGGGTAGCTTTTAAATGCTCAAGTCAGGCACAATGTCATTTTCGTTCTGCTGCCTGCAGATCAGGATGTAGAACTCTCAACTACTTCTCCAGCACCAGATCTGCTTGCATGCTGCCAAGCTTACTATTATGATGATAATGGACTAAATCTCTTAAACTGTAAACAAGATCCAATAAAATGCTTTCTAAGAATTGTAGCGGTAGTAATGTCTCTTCACAGCAATAAAACACGGACTAAAACAACCACTTTGGGCATATACTCAATAAAACTAGAGATGCTAGTTCACCTACATTCACAATCACTAGGAAATGGAAATAGTATACATGTCCATCAACTAATGAATGGATTGAAAGTGTGGTTCATTTACACAACGGTCTATTATTCAGCTGTTTAAGGAAAATAAAATTACTATATTTGCAGGTAAATGGAGTGATCTAAAAAACATGATGCTGAGTAAGGTAACCCAGATTTGCAAAGACAAATGCTGTAGTTCTTTCCCATGTGCAGAGACTGGTTTTGAAATATATGTTTAAACTGGAAAACTGGTAGAAGTCAGAACACCAGTAAGATAGGGGAAGAGGGGCTCTCAAGGGATGGGAGAGAGAACGCAAGTGGTCTCAAAGGGGCCTGAGGAATAACAGAAGAAGAGTTAAATTAGAGGAGGGAGGGTGGAGGAGGGAGCATTACCACTAAAGGTATTTTACCGCATTTTATCCAGAGCAGAAATATTGATTTTGATGATACCACGTGAATGTTTTCTTTCATGAATTAGCTTTGGTGTCATATCTAAAGAAAACTTTGTCTAGCCTGTTACAAAGATTTCCTCTTTAGCAGTTTCATGTTCTATATTTTGGCTTTTTTTTTTTTTTTTTTTTTGTTTTTTTTGGTTTTTCAAGACAGGGTTTCTCTGTGGCTTTGGAGCCTGTCCTGGAACTAGCTCTGTAGACCAGGCTGGTCTTGAACTCACAGAGATCCGCCTGCCTCTGCCTCCCGAGTGCTGGGATTAATGGCGTGCGCCACCATTTTACTTGATATACATTATTTATCTTTGATTGATGATTTGGGCATATGAATATTTTCCTGCCATTATTTAAAAGTGTGCTCGCACCTTTATCAAAAACAAAACAAAACAAAAACCTCCAAGTGTTTAATTGTGCTACTCATTGTAGCTTGACAGTAAGTCCCATAGTCAGCTAATTAAAACTCCCTCAATCCCACTATGTTGCAAATGTAGTTTAAGCACTCCCACATAAGTCTCAGAGTCATCTTTTTCACCAATGGCTGGTGTTCTAGTAAATCTGTATAACAACTTAAGGATGTTTTTAATATATTTAGCGTCCCTATCCAGGAAACTTCCATAACTTTCCACTTACTTAAATATTAAATTTATTTTATTTAATTTGCAGTTTTCAGCACAAAAATTCTGTATGTTTTATGTAATTTATGCTTAAACATTTAATTTTTTTTAAATATTCTTTTAAAAATCTGTGTGTGCATGCCTGACTCCGTATCTGCCTGCCTACCTTTCTTAGTATGTGTATAAGCATGGTTGCGCAGGTACATACAGAGAACAGAGGCACTAGTTCCCTTCATTGGAGTTACACATGGATGTTAACCACTTTATGCAGGAACCAATCATAGGTTCTCAGGTTCTCTGCAAGAGCAGTTATGTCTTCCTAAACACTAAGCTATCTCTTTAGCCTCTGAAACCACTCCTGAAAGTATTGTTTTAATTAGGTGTTGTACGGCACATTGTTAGATACAGAGAAAAATAGTTTAATATCATTTCAAAATATTTTAACTTACATATGCTAAAGAGTGTAAAACTACTAAACTTGGACTTTCAAGTGTGTCAATTTCATGAAAATTGTAGGCTCACAGTAAGGAATTCTCTGCTTTCTATTTGCTCACTGACACTTTTACTTCTCTTATCAAAAAAACTGACATTTTTGTTTCGGCTCTTTTATATTTTTCTCTAACTCTTCCTATATCCAGAGCTACAACTAGAAAAACTGAGACAATAAAAAATAAAAATAAGAAAAAAAAAACAGAGGTGATTTGTCTCACTCATCAAAGGGAAAGATGCCCCTCCATCAGGTTTGGCTGTTATAGTTTACTCACTCCACTGTGTACTTTTGAGGGCTTTCAAATACATAATCAATGAATTTTGCCATATAAGAATTTTTTCTCATATTCTCAGATGGAATATGCTGACTACAGAAAATTTTAAAACTTACTAATTTAACTTAATCCTCACACTAAGATTGATTGAATGTAGTTCACTATCTTGTAGTTTTTGCATGCTAATGGGAAAGACCAGTGATAAACAGTACACCAGTTAATCAAATTTATATAGTGTCACAGTGTCAACTGTCTTCAAATCCTTTCATAAAACTGAGCTGTAACTGTGATCAAGAACTATGGCAATTCACAAAATTAACCAGATAAGAAATCAGTATGACAGAGATACCGTTGGTTATTATTAATTCCCATCTTAGCTTCCTTCACTATATGTAGACTTTAATTCCTAGTTCCATTATGATTTAGTCATGTGTCTAAAGCAACAAATGAGAGCAGAAGTCTCTAGCAGGATACAAAGGTAAAGAGCTCATGTGTAATTCTTTAATCTCTTTCTTCTAAAAATAAATACTAGCTCTCTGCAATATGAGAGTGATACTTAAAATTAAATCCCTGAGTGAACTGTATCTGTCCATGTTAACAATATATCTTTCTTAAAGAAAGCCACCAAATTTCATGTATAATTTGATGATGTGGAATTCCCCTCTGTATGCTGTGAATACCACTGGTTAATAAAGAAGCTGTTTTGGGCTTCTGATAGGGTAAAGCAGAGCTAGGCAGGGAAAACTAAATTGAATGCTGGGAGAAAGGAGGCAGAGTCAGGAGAAGCCATGTAGCCCTGCTGGAGACAGAAGCAGAAACTTTACCCAGTAAGCTACAGCCTCATGGCAATACACAGATTAATGGAGATGAGTTAAATCAATATGTAAAAGCTAGCCAATAAGAAGCTAGAGCTAATAGGCCAAGCAGTGATTTAATTAACACAGTTTCTGTGTGGTTATTTCAGGACTGAGTAGCAAGGAACAAGCAAGGAGCTTCTCAAAAATCACTTAACACAAACCACTTAACACTGCTTTTCCTATCCTAACACAAGCAGACCTGAGTGGGTTAAACACTATATACTACTATGTACTTCACAATTCTGTCCCACTAGTCTCTTCTTACTTAATTTTAATTCTTCTTTATCTTCACATTATATATTCCAGTATACTTGTCTCAGAAAGCTACAGCAACACCAAAATTGTCTCAGTTCTTACAATACTTTGCAAAAGCTATTAATAATACTCAGAGACCAAACACTTTAGTAAATATACACATGGACTTGTGGAGAACAGAAAACTAGACCATTTTATTAATATTTAAAATACGTGAATGCTGACTCATGAAAACAATGTTCAAATATTATTGTTTCCCCACACAATTCCAAAATCTTTTTTTTTTTTGCTTCTGTAACTTCACTCAGTAGGTATAGATACAAATTATGAAGTGCAACCTAAGTAAAAATCCTAAAAATTCCTTTTAATGTGTAAACAATATAAACTTATTTCTTCTCTGGATTATATCACCCTTATTCAATGTTCCCTATCAACCAGTAACTCTACTTGTGGGCAAAAAATCAAAATCCTGACCACTTGATTAAAGCAGAAAAGGCAGCACAAAAATTCCATTTCAAAATTATCCATGTCATCTTTCTGTAACTAAATCTAGTTACAGAAAGTTTTTAAGAGACTCTGGTTACAAGTGGTTCCTATAAGGGTCTTCTGTTCTTAAATAAAACATTTGAAAGTTTCATTTGAGAAATCTTCTCAAATCATGGAGTTGAAGCTGTCAGTACATACAGATATGTACTTGCTTCTCATGAATGTCTAGATATTAGCTATAATACTGATGAATGCCATGATTCCTTTTAGGGATCCAAGTCATTCACAATTTTACAAAAACAAGAAAACAAGGTTTTGCTACTTTTATTGAAATAACAATCTCATGGCATGTTACTCTGATGATATGTTAACCAATTTCCATAACTTACAGCTTCTTCCTCTTCTAATTGTTAAGGATATTCAGTGTAGACCAAGAATCAAGAAGGTATTAACTAAAGATCACACCTTGGCCTAAGTATTAATAGTTCCTCTTCCCAAATACTTTTTATGTAAAAAGAATAACTGTACATACATATTAACGGAGTTACATGTTATCTCTATCTCTATATCTATGTGATATTTAAGAGAGTTAAAGATAGCTACATCCTTATGCATCACTTATAGCAAAGACATTCATATGATAAAGACGTTCATGGTTTCTTCCCTTAGTTGTCTTAGCTAGAGTCACAGTACGATGTAAGAGCAAATCAGAACTCCTCAGTCCCATCAAACTATAACTCAGTACCTACTGATTCTGTTCCCACTGATCTTTCTAAATTTAATTTCTAAACTTTCCTTATGTGAAACCAGGCACAAACTTTAGCAGAAATAATTTAATTGATGTGCATGTTTAAGATGTTCCAACAAATAAGATTAACTCAATAACTTACAATCTGCTATGAGCTAATATTTTTAAAATTCCCTTTATTTTATACAAGTTGTAAGCTAGCTCTCAGAGTTACAAAAGATCCATTTCAAATCTGCAACTGCTCTGAGTCAACTGTAACTACAAAGAAGACAGAATCTCCAAACCTTTCCAGATTCTCTTCGATCTTTGCCTTATTGTGATTTTGCCTTTGGACTGAGTTACCATGTAATAAAAGATGAGACTTAAAAGTAGACATTTTGCTAGTAACTTGTTCAAAAAGACATTAATCTCTCTGCCAAAGGAAAGTCTTACCCCCATGAAAGCCTCTCAACGATATCCCAACAAAGTAATACCAAAGCAATCTTACAAAGGCATTCTGTTACTGTCAGGTCAATAAGGGAGAGATTCTCAATGATGTTACCTGAAATAACATACATGACAGATGAACCACAAAGAAAAAATAGTAACACATTTGAATTTGGAAATAACTAGTATTTTTAACCTTTATATATTTATACACAAATCTTTCAAATACATTATTTAAAATTGTCTTCTCTGTATTATGTAATCAACAATAAAAGAAACATTTGCTGTTCTGAAAATTGCACTGTATAGAGAGACACGCCTATCAACAGATGAAGAGTTTGCTCAGATTAAGTACAACTGATGCTGTAAAAAATCTAAGACCTTAGTCACATTCAGATTGTGAATCTTCTTGAAGAAAAATTGAAAAGCAACCAATATTAAGTGAATAATCTATGGGGTCCCCAAATCTATGAAGGGCTTTAAGGAACATTTTAGAACAGGTTAATAAAGATCCAGTCTTCTGTCTAGATAAATAAAATAAGCATGGCCACCTGCCGTCTATTATTTCTATGTGCTATACTTAAGAAGTTTCACTTCAAAGATGGTTTCCTTACAATTCAGTATTTTATTTTACAATGGCAGACAAGAAAATGCAACTATTAAATGCAACAATATGTTCTTCCACAGAAGTATAAAAAACAAGGAAATAAAATTAAATGAATTGTTTTACCAAATATCTAATAAAGTATTTAAATAAAATCAAAATAAAAGTATCAATTATATTTTATATCAACAACAGCAACCTCCACACGGAGAAACCATCTTATACAAATATTGGTTTTACATATTTGGCTTAGCATAGACAATCACTTGCTACATTTTGGCTAGTTGGTGTAAAAGTTCATACTAAACTCTAAAAATCTATGTATAGCAGTAAATTTTTCTGAATTAAAAATCAAAAAAATATTTTATGTCACTTTAATGAATAAAGTAAAATAAGATTAAGGTAGTTAGACAAGGAAGCTTAAAGGTAATACTGTTTTATGTATGACAAAAGAGCTAATTAAGATATTGCTAAGGGAACACAAAAGTCAACTTAATTACAGGAATAACTTTGGTAAGGCAAGATAGAAAGATTGAAGACAGAAAGAAAAGAATAGAATTATTTAACGTTACTAAACTACCAAGTTCCAATTTTCACCTTGTTAGAGAACCTTTGAAATACATGATCACTGATGCAAATGTTCTATGAAATTCTGTGAGTAGTGTCTTATATTCCATCATTCTAGGTAAAAACCTATAGTGATAATTAAAAGTAAAAGCACAGACCTACATGACTTTATTTAAATTATTATTTGAAATCAATTTTTAACTTATGAAATATCATAGTTTAAGATACCACTTAAAAATGAGATTCTAGAAGCATTCGTAATGTTGCACGTGTGGCTCTGAAATCAGGCCTTTGTGATCAGAACCTTTACAACCACTCTCACTAAGCTCCTACGATCCTGGGACTACTCACTTTCATTCTTTCTCATCAACAGTAGAACACAGTTAGGTCACATAACATAAGATTTGAAATATTTTGTGGGGCTATAGTTTACAAATGATAGTAGCTTATTTCTTTTATGTTGTACAGAAATAATGTATTGCTGGCACTTAACAATCACATTTGGTCATTTATCTTTGAAAAGTCTTTAGTAAACTGACAGCGGAAGTGACTACACAAGAAATGGAGAGGTACTCAATGAATATAATATACAACTTCTATCAACTCAAGACCAACCCTATGATCTGAAATCAAAGAGGACAGAGGAGAGTTAAGACCAAAACATCTTCTATCTTTATCTTTGCTCCACACAATTTCTGCTGAGAACTTCCAATGTACTTTTGCTTCATAGAAAAAATCAACTTAGATCATTTGTTCAAAAAACGTTTACACAGTTACACAATAAAGAAAGAATGCTTGTTTTGTGTGTATCACCTAACTTTTTGAACTGTTTGTTCTTACTTTAAAATGTCTAATTTTGTCTGAACAAGGATGGGGTCAAAAATATTTGGATTTTTTTTTTAGTTCATGGGGATGTTAATAATTATAAGGAGCATGTATTTTCACCTGTATACACTTGCCTAATTTATTAATGAAATGCAAATTCCTGAACAACTCCAACATGTATTGCCACAAGCTATTTGACTCTGCTCAGCATTATTCAGACACAAGTCAGTTACAGTTTTGCATAATAATGAAGGTACACAGCCAGGCAGTGATGGCGCACACCTTTAATCCCAGCACTCAGGAGGCAGAGGCAGGCGGATCTCTGTGAATTCGAGGTCAGCCTGGTCTACAAGAACTAGTTCCAGGACAGAAACCAAAAAAGCTACAGAGAAACCCTGTCTCGAAAATACAAAATAAATAAATAAATAAATAAATAAATAATGAAAGTACATGCATGTATTTTCTTTAAGGCAATCGAGCAATAACTTCTAGAGATTAAATACTACAGTAGAAGGCAAATCCAATGGCCAACTGAAGAAAAATCATCTTAGAATGTTTAAGTTTCTGAATCTAGTGTTGATTTCTATACTGTGTTCAAAGTTCAAGTTCTAATCTTATCTCACTATATAACTAGTTACTTAACGTAAATAACATCACATTATTTATAGAAAGAAAATCATATGTAAAGTAATATGAACCTTTGCTGTATTATCTTATAAAGTATAATGGTATGCAGTATTGAAAACACAAAATCAAAGCATACACCTTTGTAGAATCACTTAGCTCACTTACCCTAATAACAAACCTAGAGGGCACAGGGATCTATCAACATAGTTTGTTGTACTTATTCACCATAGCTCTAAGTCCCAATTATTCCAAAGCTACAGTGGTACAAACTATGGTGTGAAACAGTTAATAATGTAGTTTAAATTACATTAATAATATTAAGCTCAAGATCTGAATCCTAGACTAAGTGACCAGAAAGTTCAAGAATTGAGTAATAACATACTAATGCAACATCGGGATAAATAAAGATAGAAAAATCATCCTGCACGAGTAAGTCACCCATCCAGAATCCAAAAGAACAAGCTTCTCCTCATTGAGGGAGTTTAATCTTGCATTCCCCTATGCAGAACAAAACTGAGGCTATGAAAACAGTAAAAAGTCTTATAAAAAGGCGCTGCTTAGTGCATGGAAAAATATGTTTCAGAATGAAACATAGAAACCAGAGAAAAATTCATTACAGCTTAGCTGAATTTCTCTTGAAAGACACCGAAAATGAGAAATTATTGTAGTTTTATTGTATATTTAATGCACAAGAGGGTTTTAAAAATATATATTGAAATTTCATTAGAAAATTAAAACATTACAAAATGATTCTTATTCCTTTGAAACAAGTTAATACTGGCTAACTTAAAATGATAACCCAAACTTGAGGTCTTATTCATCTGTATGAATTAATAAGCCAAAAACAAGAAATTGTATAAACCTTTATATAGCTAAAAATCTGTATTTGTCAAATGAGGAAGAAATCCTCTGTAACAAGCTGCTTTTAGCATTCTATGAATAAAGAGCTCTCTGCTGACACACTCAGTATTATATGTTGGTCCCTGTGAAGAGTGAACATTAAAAGACTGTACAACTGACAATATTTATAAACAGCATGCCCCAGATATCAAGGACTTTAATATGCTTAATTAATTAACAAAAGGAAAGAAAGCAAGGCAGCATACAATGAAATCCCACAGCGTCTTAGATGGGCACATACACTGTTATTAAAGAGGACTGCAATATCTTTCCTATGGCATGTGTTCTATCAGCTATAAACTAAGTACAAAATGTATATCGTTAAATAAATTAGAATTAGTGATTATGAGAGGGAACTGAGATGGATAATAAAAACAACTTAAAAAATCAGAATGTTGAATTCTTTACTTTCACCTCCTTGACTAAATAATGAGTTTTGAACTCAAGCACAAAAAACTAACGTAAGTTTTGGTGAAAAGGTCCAAATCACCATTACATGTGTTATTAGCACTAAGATTTTATATTAGCTGTCCATAAGGAAATACATTATCATGGTAATTTTAGTTGTAATAATCTAATCTATCTTCATTCTAGACCTTCATGGGGAAATTTCTCTTTCAGGTTAAAAAAATTATGAATTCTAGGTAACTCCTAAAGACTGTTTAAATTGCAAAGCATATTATCTGGTTTTTCTTCACAGCACTTAGTTTAAAATACGGGTCATAATGCATCACACTCCCCTTAGGTAAAACTAGCAAAACATGTGTTTTAATTTAAATTCAGAATCATAAGAAAATGGTTTGTTTGGTTTTGTTTGTCTGTTTTCACTAAACTGATCTACTACAGGGTCAAAATGAGCAAATATTCACTGTAAAGTAATAGTCCAAAGGACACAACCTCAGGTTTCATTTTCCCCTCAGAGCTTTTGACTTTCACAACTCCAACCTTAATATTACGTTGAAATAAAGGATGCTCTATAGATAGGCACTGAATGTCATAAATGAGTATGGTTCTTACAAAACAACATTCATAATAAAGGAAAAATATCACTATCAACACTAATACAGAAGTCTTCAAAGTCAACTCAGCTAATTTGAGAAAACTATGCCTTACATTTTAATGAATATAAAACTTTCCCTATAATTCCATTTATTGGTTTGTCATTAATTCAAAATGCAACAACCCATTAAAAAGTTACTGTATATATACATGCTAATGAGACTATTTTATTCTGGACTAAAAGAGCAAAGAGGCTATATAGTGCTAGAATTTATCCTAAACTTTAAAAAATACATAAATCAAAGTTTGATATATGAAGTACTTTTAATAAAATAAGGGAAGTTATGAGAAGTAAACATGAATTCAACTTCACTGAAAAGACATTTCATTTTACCTGATCATGAACAAACCACCATCTTTTTTGTCCCTCAAAGATGAACTATATTTAAAGGAAAGTTTATGTTAATACTGTTCTAATTTTGGATCATAGCATAGAATTATTAAATGAGTAAGTCTTTAAGTTATAAACTATATAACGTATTGGAAATACCTTACCTGAGTAGTTTAATATGATCTGACAGGACTATGAGTACTTGCTATGGGTAAGTTTGGAGCTAACTAACAAGCCTTTTCCTTAACTGCATATCATAATCACTTTATTATATATAGAATTATTTCTTTCATTTTCTAGGGAGGGATTTTTTATGATAATCAAAATCTAAGCATTGGTGTTTTTTATATTATGCAGATATATGTCTGCCTCAATCCTAAAAACATTCTTACTAGCACTTAAGACCCAAATACTGCACTGTTATAGAGCATGAAATCTACACGAATGAACTAAGTGAATAAGCAGTAGCATACTGTATATTCAAAAAGAACTTACCAGACAGTTGTTTCCACTTGACTGTCATTAAGCTGTCGATTGTCCAGTTGGGCAAAAAGTGGGAAAAGTACTTGAATCCCTCCAATTGAATGGATTGCACTATGAATTGAATGTGTTACTATAGCTTTCACATCCTACATCAAAGACAAAATATTTATTAAACCTCGATGACATGATTTTCATCACTATTTCCTACCCCATGTATCTTTATATGGTTAGTGTATTTTGATATTGTAAGAGGTCTCAAGCATTTAATTATTGTCAGACATACTTGTGTGTAGTAAAAATGAAACATCTTTTATTAACCATCTTTAAAGCTGAAATAAACCGAAAAGGCTTATTCCTAAAACTAGGAAGCTAAATTAAGTTATTGTAGAAGAAATAAATATTGGGCTTCAGGACATCAAATAATTTTCAAGTTGGCAGTTAAGACATTTTCAAATGATATTTTTCATACATAGGAACTTCATGTTCAGGAGGTCAACAGATTTTATTTCGAAGAAAAAAGAAACACAACAATAGAGTTATCCAAGTCAATATGCACTCAGTCAAAAAAAAAAAAAAAAGCTTGGTTTAAGAATTCAAAATTAGCCCAGGCTGGCCTCAGACTCTTGATCCTCCTGCCTCTGCCTCCTTCAGCAAATCCTACCAGTGTGCGCCACCACAACCAGCATGGCTGGAGAGACGGCTCAGAGGTTAAGAGCATCATTGCTGCTCTTCCAAAGGTCCTGAGTTCAATTCCCAGCAACCACATGGTGCTCACAACCATTTGTAATGGGGTCTGGTGCCCTCTTCTGGCCTGCAAGCATACACACAGACAGAATATTGTATACATAATAAATAAATATTTTAAAAAAAGAATTCAAAATTAAAAGCAGTAGCTGTTTGTAGGAGAGCAATGCTTACTGTGGGAAATGAAGTCACTCAGTGCAGACCTGACAGCAGGAGTACAAAACCCCACCCACTTACCTGGAGCATTAATGCATGTGGAGAATGCACAAATATGGAGGCATTTTCCTTTGGTGAGGACTCTAGGCAAAGCTGAGCATCGGTGGCCTTGGCATTGTATGAGAAGGCAATACTACTTGCAAGTTTCCCATCATACAGAACCTGCTTGTGATGTTCTGCCAAATGAATATCACTCTCAGACTTAAACTTGAAGGTACTCTGTAAAAGTAAAGCGTCATTAATATTACTTTAAAGGAAGAGTAAACTTTGAATTTTTAAATCAGAGAAACAACCAACTACAGTAGTGATTTATTTTGTTCCCCCCAGATATCTGGCACTAGACAGGAGTGGAACATATCTTGTTAATATCACTTTATTTCTGAAAGTTGTTTGATTTACTAACAGTGATTTTTTTTTTTTTTAGAATAACTCAGATTAATTCAAATACTTACAAACACTGCAGACCAAGTACATCTTGCCAAATTCAAGCAGTTTCCTGCTTGTGGTCTGACTACTCTCTATCATCTTTCTAACTCCAATCTGTTTGCAAACCACTAATACCAGATGTAAGGCAAGACAAAGGCAAGACACATAGTTAATAACATGTATCCAAAATCATGTGCAGTACTTTTACGTTAAAATATTTAGTTATTTCAATAATAGAAATAGACCAAACTGCCCTATTTAGATCAGATGTTTCATTCTACTTAATTATGTAAAATACAGAGCACTTCTCACCTCAAAGCTTCGACTTTTACTTTTAAAACTCACTGCTTCACACTTCTCAAGATAAATGTTTCAAAATATGCCATCTTAAAACTAAAATTTTATTTTTGTCCTTAATATATACTCTGCAAAAACTCACAACCAGAATTTCTAAAAATATTTAGTGAAATTATGGTTTAGGCAGGTAGTGATGCTGCCAAAATAAAGCTATATGATTTTTCCCCTCTGGCTGATTGTATTATAATATAACATTTACCATACATTTTACTAAAATTTAAATGGTTAGTATTTGTACTTAACATACTATTTTTTAAACTACCATTTAATAAATCTGTTAGCATGTTGACTTCTGTTGCAGATCACCAATCAGAGAAAACTTAATCTGAGAAATAAGACATGAGTTAATCTGTAGAAACAAAATATCTTATGGAAGATAAAGAAAATCAAAAACAACCAAAGTCACCCAAATAAAGAAGGAATTCTGAAAGGGCTGAGTTGGCAAGGGGAGAGCTGTAGTTTGACCAGGGAGGACAGATCTAGCAGTTGTGGTTGAAAAGTCACATGGAGATCCTGGGA
This sequence comes from Microtus oregoni, assembly GCF_018167655.1. Classification (NCBI taxonomy): domain Eukaryota; kingdom Metazoa; phylum Chordata; class Mammalia; order Rodentia; family Cricetidae; genus Microtus; species Microtus oregoni. The sequence continues at coordinate 21,617,475 of NW_024543069.1, read as the reverse complement.
GCACTAGCTGAGACTGGAGTAGCATATGTCCTAGCTTCATCAATGAAGGAAAGACTTTTCATGATATCTGAACCATAGATGAGACTGTGAGGGAAGGGTCAAGATTATACACAAAGGGGTTTAACTGGGGCTGGGTGCCCCTTGCTTGATCCGGTCTCTCACTTTTTTATGTTTCTGCAGCTGGTTACATGGAGGGAAATTGCAAAGGTATCCGGACAACTCTTGTCTAACATATACACTGAATCAAAACAAGACAGATGTTTGCTAGGCTTGTTCCCAGTTCCCAAGTATCTCTAAAGCATATGTCCAAGACAAGACAGATGTTGCTAGGCTTGTTCCCAGTTCCCAAGTATCTCTGAAGCATATGTCCAAGCATCAGATAAACTGACTGATGACTGAGTGTTTAAAAATGTTTTCTTTTGCTTCCTAATTATCAAACTTTCCTTTAATTCCTTGAATAAAATACAGGTATTCTCTAAACTTATAATGAACTATGTTGATTTTTCAATTAGAAAATCAAATATTACATAAATCGCTAGCACTGAGAGTTTCTGCTACTTTCATAAGGATCTCGAAAGCATACGTTTTTTAACTGCAAGAGATACTCATTGTTTCTCTATAAGGCTATGAATAAATATATGCTCATAAACATTTAATAGGATAGCAAGATCCATGAACAAGTAATAAAGTTAAATAAGATGTTTACTAATGTGTGCACTAACATATAACAATAACTTGTGTGAAAATGTGTATTACATATAGGCCACAGCTGCAAAAACATAACAACTCAAACTCCCTGCTTGTTTAAAATAGACTAAGGTATTAAATCATTCCCATAAAATTAAAATGTTAATTTCCTTAATAACTTTCAAAATTGATTTATATTTTAAGAATAAATTATAATATGAATTATAAATTTCATATTATAAAACATTCATTTTATAAAAAATAGGAATTTAATTTTTGGCCATTCTACCAAAATAAATCCCAGTTCAATGTGATCAACATCAAAATTCTAACACAATTCTTAACAGATTTTGAAAGGCCAATTCTCAGCTTTATATGAAAAAAAAACACTGGATAGGTTAAACAATAAAAAAAAAACTTGCTCAGCCATGCTCAATGCAGCTAAGATGATGCTTAGCAGAAGAAGGAATAAACAAAATGTGGTATATTCACACAATGGAGTATTATCCAACTGTTTAGAAAAATGACATCAGGAAATTTGTAGGCAAATGGATGGAACTAGAAAAAAAAAACATGCTAAGTGTTTTAACCAAGACCCAGAAAGATACTGTATTTTTGTATTCTCTTATACATGAATATTATTCATAAACTAAATGATAACCAAGCTACAATCCGTATACCCAAAAAGGTTATTCAGTAAGGACAAGTGGGGATGCATGGATCTTTCCGGAAGGGAGGAAATAGAATAGATTTTATGGGTGGCCTGGGAGTCAAGGGAAGGGGAACAAGCAGTTCAGATGTAGAGGAGAGATGGGATTGAGGAAGGGAATTGGGGGAGACAGTTAAAACTGAGGAGTATTTGCTAACAATGGTAGGGAAACCAACTGCAGTGGAAACTTCCTAAAATATATGAAGACAATCTTAATGAAGTCTCCAAATAATGAAGGAGAGTCCCAATTGGCCATCTCTTACCATCAGATTCAGGGTTCAGAACACCTGATTGGAACTGGATTGTATCTAATTGAGATGTTGGGCAAGAAGTCCCATGGAGGCTGGTACCAAGATAAAGAGCTTGCTCTCTACAAACTGAGAGCATTGCTCCATTGGTAAAGACAACCCTCACACAACTCAATGAATATGGAGAAGTCAAGCTGATGCCTTCGTAGAATCTTCACCCCTCCATTCTACTGTCTTGGTAAGGGAAGATAATCTGTGGGCTAGCAAAAGGGAAACATAAACACCAACCTAAGCTAAAAACTTCTTATGTATAATCTGTCTTGCCTGCAAAATACACTAAGGGAATTGAGGCACAAAGTTTGTGGGAGTAACCAACCAATGTCTGATTTAAGTTAAGGCACACTCCACAAAATGAAACTCACACCTGACACTCACCAAGAAACAGAGATTAGATAGCCCAGGGTCCTAAGCTAAAACCAAATACCAAAACAACAACAACAAAAGTAGCAATATAATGACTCCAAATGACATTCTGCTACACTCACAGATCCACACTTTGTTCACTCATCAGCAGAGAAAATTCCTCCAGCAGCAGAGGGAACAAAGAGACCCTCAGCCAGACATTACGCATACAGTGAGAGATCTTTGAACCCGCTTCTCTAGATGGAATGTCTCCATCAAATCCCTCTCTTCAGAGTTCAGGTAACCCCACAAAAGAAGAGGCTGAAAAAGCGTAAGCCAGAAGGGATGGAACGCCAGGGTAACAAGGCCCTCTAAATCAAATGAGCAAGGCTCATATGAACTCATAGAGACTGAAGCAGCAAGCACAGGGTCTACATGCACATATATTACAGTTTTCAGTTTAATATTTTCTTTTAAAATAGCAAAGATCAATGTTTATTAAAACTTTAACCATAAATAACTAAAGTGAATAAAAAGGGTCTTTTGCTCTACCTTTACTCCAACATCTAGGTCCTCTGTTCCTTGCCTTTTGGAGAAAACATTGCATTGTGAAATTTACTATGCAGATATGCCAACAGAAGAAAGAGAAGAAAGAGAAAGAAGTTGGCTTCCTACTCCTGACATCAATTTCTCTACATTCTACCTAGTTTAGTATTCTTATGGGAGTCCTGAGTATGTGAACGACTGTGTCTCGAGTTCTTGCAGCTCTTTTCTTTCTGGTGGTTTGCCTTGTCCAAGTCTGATGTGATGGTTTTTGTTTTATGTTATCATATTTTATTTGGTCATGTTTTGTTGATATATCTTAGAAGTCTGTTGTTTTCTATGACAGACAGAAAGGAGATTCAGATGAGAGAGGAGGTGGGGAGGACCTGGGAGGAAGAATTCTTAATCAGGATATATTGCTAGAGGAAAGAATGTATGTATAATAAAAAATAAAAGTGGAAAAATAAACATTCTTAAGAACTTTCAAAATAGATTCGTATTTAAAATTTCTTCTAAATAAATAATAATATATTTATAAAATTAGAACTTAATTTTAGTCTCAAATTTCCTAAAAAAATACAAATATATATAAAAATATAAGTAAATATATTATAGATACTGTCTACACAGAGAATGTACAACAATATTGCTGTTACACATTATCATTCTTATGAGACCTTACATTGTCTATTAGCATGGCACCATGAGAAGACCTGACATAGAACAGTGGCTTCTTATTCCAATGATGTCATATGTATTGGTTTTATGCAAAATAAAAAAAAATTGAGGAGAATATAAGTAGTTAATAAAGAATACAAAACAGACTGAAAGAAATCGGTAAACAGTGTAAGATCACATATATTTCTAACATCCTGAATTTAAATTTAATTTCTTTTCAAGAACAAAGACTTTTCTGATAATCTGAGTTCAATACAGAGGCAATCAAATTTAATTGGTGCCTTCATTTAGGCAACTTTCGCAGTTTACAAAGAATTACAGAGAATTCCAAGTACAACTGTGGGAGCAGCTTAATTTTTTTCATATATACCTATTGCTTTATACACAAAGCTGGTGATACTGTTGCTGTGTTTTGGTAAATAATTCTTCTAAAAAAAAAAAAAAAGAACTGGCATATCCATCTTGGTAGGCCCTGAATACACTGAAAGCGCAATTAAGAGAAGATGAATGAATTCCCTGTCAAAACACATTACATCATGTAAAACCTACAGCACCTATCTCCAGGAAAACAAATCACATCACACAGAAAAGAAGAATGAACAGAAGGACTTGTTCTACAAAACGAATTATTTAGCACTCATTTATTCACACGCTCATGCACAAAGGATATAAACGCATTATACATAAGCACATTATTACTTATGTTGCATACATCATCCATTTTAGTGTTCTTTTTAATCAATTTAAAATTATACAATAATCTTTCCTTATGATACTATTGGCAGCTAGGCTTCACTAAAGACTGGCTGTTGAAAGATATCTCAAGTCAGGAAATGATGTCAAAGGACAGAAGAGAAAACGTCCAGTGAGTTAAACCCCCTGAATGTCCTCTATTAGGTTGACTCACAGGATCTTCAGCTTTAATTTCCATGATAAAATGTCATTCATTTTGTAGTAATGTAGAATGTCTGTGGATGTGGGCATAAATGTACTCTGACTGGATCAAAACTTCAAAATCCCCAACCAACAGCAGAGGTCCACGTATCTCTACTATATTAGTGACAATAGTTGTTTTCCTAGGACTCACAGAATTCTGGCTTGTAAGACTGTTTTCTTTCCTAACTTTAAAAATACAACAACAACAAAAACTTTGTTTCATCTCTATGATTTTCTTTGTGTGGTTTTCCAAACCATTGCCTCCTCAATCAATTTCCACTTTTCTTTCCCTGTTTTCAACAGTTTACTTTATCTTTGGCTCTCCATTTTTCTGTCTTGTTTGTTTGGTTGTTTTTTGTTTGTTTAATTGACTTTTTATCGTGTTCTTGTTTTATTTGAGCATCTAAAATTGTTTATTGGACATCAGCCTGGTTTCCAAAGGGAAGGCTGGACAAAAATATTAAAACAAAAAACTGAACAAAGACCATGAAGAACCAATCCTCCTCTAACCTGGGTGCTCACCTTGTGATTTCTCTACCTCCCTAGAATTTGGACACAACCAGAAGAGAGTTGGAGATGCAGGTAAACGAGCCATCTAACTCAAAATACACAGATGGATGACGGTCAGGGACAGAGCCATCTGGGACACTGTGCAGGCATTCTGGCTAGGGTGTGAGTAACAGAAGAAGTGGAGGAGTTTGGAAGCTGGAGGCATGGTACTAGGATTTTCTTTTCTGGAAACTGGCCCCACAAAAGTCCTGTAGGCCAGATATGGCAGTGGCTAGCATCTCAAACTGACTTCTTTATTATCATCTGCCTTTCAGATGGCTGCCATGAATAGGTCCCCAGAACCTCTTTGTCTAATGTAGATGCAACACTGCATATGGTATTTAACACTGATGGCATAAATCCTAATAATGGTTTCTGCAGCATTATTAGGTCCTCCTTTAAAGTACTCCTGGAATTCTGCAAGGAAGAACTGGTAGACTTCCAGTGTCCAGTCTGCAGGCCCCAGCTACTTCTTGTGCTCTTCCTCCTACGTTTTCTCTTGGCCTTAAAGATAAGCAGTTTGGCATGACTCCAGGCTCTTGGCCAACTGCCAGATGAAATGCATCAATATGGGCTGGTAGGAGCACACTTGCCTGTTTCATTTCCAGGCTGAAGCATAAGTTGGCTGTGTCCTCACACACCTGGTGAACACTGTTCAAAAGGTATCTTTGGCTGTCATTCCAATAGTTAAGTAGGAGGAAATGTCTGACCTATTTTTCAAATTTCTCCACAAAGGTCTTGTGTTTCTTTCCCCTCACCTCATCTTCCTTCTCTGGCTTGGCACTAATCATATAATTGATGGAGTCATTATACAAATTCCAGGTAAACCATTTTTGCAGTTTCCTTAAGTACAGGAGCACTAAACCACAGCATGCGCATGCACCACAATGAACTCTCTGTGCATCTCCTCCAGCTGCTGCTCCAGTTGCGCTCCTCACAAGGCGCTATGCTCCTCAAACAGCGTTGGGCCTCAGCCATCTCCAGCTTCTTCAGTTGGAGCTGGCACTCATGCATTCTGTACTTGCAGGAGCCCCATGCAAGCTATTCCATCTCTTTCTGAAATTGGTTCAAGTGTGTAACTCTCTTTAAATTTATTTTAAGAGAATTTATCACACCTAAAATATTTTTACATTAGTACTTCAGATATTCTTTTTTGTCACTTTCACTTATGTTTAACATATTAGGAATACCAGAACACAAGAGAACAAAATTAACCAAAAGTTAACAAAAAGTTAATCAAAGCAAGCTTAAAGAAAAAGAATAATGTTTATATCTGCATCATGTTCTAACACTGAGCCATAGTAAGAAAAAGGTATGATTCTGGCCCAAAAGTAGATAGTCCAACTACTGTAAAAATCCATATAGATGTTACTTAGCCAATAGAAACAGATGTACTGTACAGCCCAGCTACACCATTCCTGGAACGTAACTTCCCAGAGAACACCAGTTCAGTACATCACAGACACTTGCATGTGAGTGTTCATAAGGCCCAGTTACACCATTTCTGTGATATATGTTTCCCCAGAGGACCCCAGGTCAGCACACCACAGAGACAGTTGCATGTGCGTGTTCATCACAGTTCTAGTCACAGCAGCTGTTAGGACACCAAACACAGGCGTTATACAACAGGATGACATATAAATTGTGACGAAAATATGCAATGAAATTCTTTTATTTAGCCACAGAAAAGAATGAACCTGTCATTTGCAGGAAAGTGGATGTAACTAATAAAACTAATTATATTTATAAATTTAAGTCAGTTTCATATAGTGTTTTTTGTCATTTGTGGTTTATACATTTTGTATAGATTAAGAAAGTCATGCTTGCGTGTGTAACATAAAAGTAGAAGTATAGCTGCTGCAACCCACATGAACAGCTACGAAGGCAGCTAAACACAGAGATATCCCTAGTTACAGCACTGTGAGAATTTTTTCTTTGAAGATTTTTCTACAATGGTTATGTGGTTCTTAAATGGGAACTCTATTGGTGAAAATGATGTGTCACAATGGAAAAAGGTAGGAAAGTCCCCTCTTAGGGAGTGCAAAGAGATACAGGAGTAACTGCTGTGGGACAATGGTCTTGTACCCTGTCACTTGTATTATTTTAATAAAACACTGATTGACCAGTAGCCAGGCAAGAAGTATAGGCAGGGAAACCAGAATAGGAGAATTCTGGGGAGAGGAAAGGTTCACTCTGAAGTCTTCACAGAGGAAGCTAAACACAGAAGAAGCAAGATGAGAATGCCTCACTGATAAAAGGTACCAAGCCGCATAGCTAACACAGACAAGAATTATGGGCTAATTTAAGATGTAAGAGTTAATAAGAAGCCTGAGCTAATAAACCAACCAGTTTATAATTAATATAGACCTCTGTGTGTTTCTTTGGGATTGAACAGCTGTGGGACTGGGCTGGAAAGAAACTTCTGCCAGCAGGTAAGGGTCCAAAAATATGTAAATGTTCCTGTCAGAATTTCTGGGTCTCATTTGCTTCTTTTTTATATTATCTAAATTTCCTAATAAAAAATTGTCAAAGAGTTTTGCATATACAAACTGTTGAATATTAACTGTGCTTTGTTATTTCCAACTGAGAAAACTCATCTGTGCTCATGCATTTGCAATCTTCAAAAACAAAGGCTAAGGTGGCTTGAGACTTTTATTACTTAGTATGATAATTTCTCATGCCATGCCCACAATTAAAGTTATTTCTTGTGTAAAGGTCAGAGTTTAATGTAGGCCCCTGATACCCTATATAAGGACACTATTCATAGAAGAAATACAATGGCTTAGGACTTCTATTAATTTTACCACTGCTTTAAAAGAGCATGCCAAGAAAGAGTCAAATGATGAATTTCTAATTCACAAAGGCATGCTGGCTCCTTTCTGAGTAGAAGAAGCACGCAACACTTAGGTCTCACCTTTCCCTTATGTGCTGCCAGGAAGCTCCTACTGATTCCTAAACTGCTTACAAAAGTGATATTGGATTTATACTTTACATTATTTATCAACTTCTCACCTTTATTCATATTTTGTCACTGTACTTAATATCATTTAATTGGTGCTTAAGCAAAGTTACTTCACAGTGTGGGGAGATGGCTCATCTCATCAGTAAAGAGTACCTGCTATTCTTGCAGGCTTTCTGGGTTCAATTTCCAGAACCCAAACAGCAGCTCAGAAACATCTGCAAATCCAGTTCCAAAAGACCAATTCCTTCTTTGGGAGTCTATGGGCACCAGGCACACACATGGTGCATAAACATAAATGCAGATAAACACTCATATGTGTGTGTGAATGCATATACATGTATGTGTATATATAAGTGTATAAATATATGCAAGTATTTATTTTTTAAAAAGAAAAGTGAACTCAAATATTTTATGATCAAGACAAGGAGAGACTAGACACATTTTAAATAAAAAATATTAAGACCATCCCCATGCAAACTTAACACAAGGCAGAACAAAAATTCAAATGGAGAAAAAAAATCATGAAATTTATAGATAAATGAATAGAACTAGGCAAAAAAAATCATTCTGAATGAGGTACCCAAGACCAAGAAAAAACAAATATGGAATGTGTTTGCTTTTATGTGGGTATTAGCTGATAAATCATTAATACTGAGGTTACAATCTGTAGAACCACAGAGGTTAGGACTATGAGAGACAGATATATCTTGTTAGGAAAGGGAAATAGAATAGTGATGGATGGGGGGACTGGAATAAGAGGATCAGTGGGAGGGAGAGAAGAACGGGAGTTAAGGGACGGAATATGGGAAGAGACAGCTAACATTAAGGACCGATTGAAGGTAATATGGCAATCTACTACAGTAGAAGTTTACTAAAATATATACATATAAGAAGGTGATCAAAAAAGATCACCAAATAATGGGCAGAGTCCCATCTGGCCATCTCTTGTAAACAAATGAAGTTTCTAGTACCTGAACTGGTTATATCAAATTGAGTTGTTAACCAATGGGTCCTATGGAAATCCCCAAACAACTCATGCTGTTGCCAAAAGTATAGGTTGCTAGGTGGCTCTCCACAAACACCAAGGTCCCATTGCTAAGGACAATATCCACACAACTCAATGAACATGGAGAGGTTGAACTGATGGCTACATAGAGCCTTCACCATTCCAGCATCATTAGTACTGGAAGGTTCTCTACATGCTACCAAAAAATAAATGTACACACCAACACAGCTACAAACCAGTGAATCAACTGCAAGATATGCTAATGCAATGGTGGCACAAAGCTTGTGAAAGTAACCAACCAATATTTGATTTGACTCAAGGCCTCTCCATGAACTGAGATATTAAACACCCAACACTGTTTGGGTGGCCACAAACCTGACACTAGATAGCCTGGTGACCTTGGGGAAAAACAAATACTAATGTTCTTTAAAAAAAGAAAAGTAGCAATAAAATGTCTCCTAACAACTTTCTGCTATACTCATAGGTCAGCACTTTGTTCAGCCATCACCAGAGAAAATCCCCTTCCACAGCAGATGGAAACAAATACAGAGACCCACAGTCAGATATTATGCAGAGAGTGAGAGATCTTGGAACACACAGCCCTAAATGGAATGTTTCATCAGATTCCTCCCCTCAGGATTCAGAGAACCCTGCAGAAGAGAAGGATGAAAGAGCATAAGATCCAGAGAGAATGGAGGACACTAAGAAAATAAGGCCTTCTCAATCAACACGAGCTGAGCTTATGTGAACTCAAAGACTAAAGGAGCATGCACAGGCCTGCATGGGTCTGCACCAGGTGCTCCGCGTTTATAATATGGCTTCCAAATTAGTGTCTTTATGGGATTCCTGAGTGTGGAATCAAGTGCCCTCTCTTGGGCTCTTTTCCTTCTGTTCATCTGTCTTTGTCCAACTTTGTTGAGTTAGTTTTTGTTTTATCTTTTATTTTATTTAATTATTATTCCTTAAAAGTTTTTTTTTCTTTTTTTCTCTAATGTCAGAGAGAACCTGGGAGGAGTGGAGGGACAGGAAACTATAATCAGGCTATATTACTTGAGAAAAGAATCTATTTCCAATAAAAGGGGGAAAGAGAAAATTGGGGTAGAAGCGAAAAGTGGCTATACTAACACCAATTCATATCTAGGCCTAGTGAAACAAATAAAACAAAATGGACACAAGATAGCTGCATGTTATGCCACTATTGCACAAAACAGCAAGACTCTTGTATGTATTTTGTTATTAAAATCACTGGAAATAACCAGACCACTTTAAAAGAATAATTTTGTTACTTACATATCTAAAATAAAACAAAATAATAAAACATTAATATGAATGTAAAATGTTTTAAAAGAATATTTTAATATTTAGTATTGCTCTTTGAAACAAACTTCCCATTAATTTAAACATCAAACTCTTTTTTAAAAAGCAACATTTTAATACAAGACATGTGCTCCTCAAACATTATCAACTTGACTGATAATGTATAATATCATCTGACCTCCAAATAGTCTGAAATTATACATATCCAAATGTGATTTAAGTAATTTACCCATACATACCAAGTGTACTTATTAAAAACTAATTCACAGGTATAAATACTGAATCTTGCCTAAAAGGCATCCATTTCAAAAGGTAAATAGAAATCGGAATAATATAAGTCAGCATCAGTGGTTTTGTGACAAAAGCATACCCATTACCCTATTCTTCATGACTGTAGGGACATAGGTGAATGAATGATCTCAATAGGACACAGCATTTGACACTGCTTCTTCTTCTAAAGCTCTCTTTTTTTCCATGGCACCCCTTCCAAGATGTCATTTTTATTAAAGATTTATTTATATATGTATTTTATTTGTACGAGTGTTCTACCTGGATGCCAAAAGAGGACATCAGATGCTGTTATAGATGGTCGTAAGCCACCAAGTGGTTGCTGGGAATTGAACTTGGGATCTCTGGAAGAGCAGCCAGAGCTTTTAACCCCTATGACCTCGACAAGTCATTTTGTTTATTTGTAATATAATGTACACATTACAAAATCTGAGATTTCAGATACCACTTTAATAAGCAATATACTTTTAGAAAATAAGTTTATAAAAATTGACAACAAAGGGCATGTCTTTAATATCAGAACGCATTTATGAAAAATAAAAAGTTCATGAAAGAACTATAGTTAAAAGTGGCAGACAAAAAGGAGCATCACAATAAGGTTCAAAAAGTTGGGATGACACTCATAATGAACAAAGATTTTCATTAAATCTACAGTGTTACAGTATAGTATACAACAAGACCTCTGCAGGGAATTCATAATAATGTGACCATTCCTACCTTATAACCAGGTCCTAATTGATGAACTGCAAATATCTGTGCCGGGTTAAGAGCTTCACTGAACACATACACGGCCCCAAGCTGACCACAGAATACCCTATTGGCATCAGCAGTTTCTGAAGATCCAAGAAAGCACTTGTCATAGCTCTATTTTTAAAAGTCACAAGAAATGAATTGTTATTTTTAAAAGACAGATCATTTAAGAATATACTTCTTCATTAACATAACTATGTTAAGATACCAATAATAGTGAAAGTACTGAAAAAACTATTTCCAGGTATTTCAATAATAAAAGTCAATGAACAAGTTTTAGAGAAAATAACAACAGTTACATAGGAGTTAAGCACACACCATCCTTCACATTCTCAGATTTGACCACTTTTTCAAATTGTAATACTAAAGACAAAGAGTTTATAATTGAATTCATACCTCAGAAGACAAATTATAAATTGTTGACTGAAGCAAAGTTAATTTCAAATTGCTAATATTCACAGCTGATCAAATTTAGAGAGGTTAAAGTGAATCAAGAGATAGACTTTATCAAATCTTGACTATAAATCCATAGTATTAATTTTTTTTAAATTCTTCTTAATTTCTCCACATGGATATACCACAGTTTTTTTCTGCACTAAATGATGGAGAAAATCAGCCTCTTCGTTTATGAGTAGGGATTATACAGGAACAAATACACAATAATGATTCAATCTGCTCACAATATCGTCCACTAAATGATTTCCCAAATTGAAAGTATGGCACACCTACATCCTTTCAATGCCAAACACTGAAGCCAGAAACAGTAGTTACTGCCCAGTGCCCTCCCTCAGGATATCCTGCACATTAATTCTAATAAAAACACCAATATTCAGCTATCAATATAGACAGAGCCACAGAGAAATCAATTAGTGAATAGACAGATCTATCAAATATGAAATCCCATTTGTGCCTCACACAATAATGAAATAAAATGTTAATGGAATACAAGAACTCATCACTAAATAGTCAAGTGTAATTTAAATTGTGTAAACTAAAAGTTATTACTACATAAGGAATTTGTATATGCCTAGGCTTCTCCATTTCTTGAAGGACTATCAGCGAATATAAAAATCTTTTGTCTTTTTTTTTGGGGGGGGGGATGTTGTTCTAAATACTGTCTTTTCAGTTTCAGTCAACAAAACTGCAGGGGCTTTCTTTATAATATGTTAGAGACTGCATCCCCCTACAATATCAGTGTGTAGGAAGAATCATATTTCTGTGTTCTTATTTGCCTGTGGTTGCCATATGAGTCTGTTGGGCAGGAAAACACATTTCTCCTATAAGGAAGGGCACAGGAAGGAACTTTCTAAGTTCTGTGAGTTCCAGGTAGCTTCTGTGTATAGTCATATTGATTTTCTCTTTGCTGTTGTGTCTTAAAAAAAATGTTCTTAGTGAAAATCCAGGAATCTTAGCTTCCCAATCATACAAAACAAGATAAAGTCTACTTGGCTGGATCATGACAACTTGTCACCCACAGATAGGAGAAAATGTAAACAGTACCATTCATTTAAGAGAAAACAGAACAAGAGAATACAACCTAACCCCTGACCTCCAAGGTATTAAAATTAAAGGAGATGCACACAAAATTTAGAAGTTTATTTTACTTGTTTTTTCTTAAAAATGAGTCATTACGACTACAACTTGGTATACTGAAAGAGTTGTGTATCACTGGCCTCAAAGATAATTTCAGCACTACAAACCACGTTTCACTTTGGCCCTAAAATGCCAGGAGAAAGGGAACACCCAAGCTACAAAAATAGCAAGCATTTTTGAGAATTCAACTCTATGTCTCCTCTATCTAGAATCAGTGTCACCTGCTCCAAGACAAACACACAAAGTGAAGCAAGTGTCTCTGTGTTTTGATGGCAAAACATCCTGAATGTGACCTGTCTTCTGTTTTCACAGTCCTTTTCCCTAACAGATTCCAAGCACTGCAGTCATATTGAGGTCTCTTTGTGTTTTTTTTTTTTTTTTTTTTTTGTGTGTGTGTGTGTGTGTGTGTGTGTGTTCGTTTGTTTGGGTTTTTTGATTTTGAGATAGTGTTTCTCTGTCTGTCCTGGAACTCTGACTGTTCTGGAACTCACTTTGTAGACTAGACTAGCCTCAAACTCAAGAGACCCAGCTGCCTCTGACTCCTGAGTGCTGGGATTAAAGGTATGTACCACCATACCTAGCCAAATTGAAGTTTTTACAGTATAAACTTGGGAAGCTTTTTGCCCTGAGTCAGATGGCAAGCCCAGGCCTATGTTTGCATATGAGATACCTATATGAACCTAAGACACCACATAACCTCATCATATCTTTAATTTTTTAAAATATCATTAAATCATGTGTCTGAAACAACTGCATACTATATTTAAAAGTTAAATATAAATTACGTTAATTAAAAATTAAATATAAATTAATAAAACCTTTCGAACAGAAATTTGCATTTTCTACAAAATAGTCATTACTTATATTACAATAGGAGAACATATTGTAAAATACATTTAAGAAATTTAGACTTACATCATTTGTGTTAACATGCCAAGCCATGTCACCATAGGATACCAGCTGGCCATTAACGTAACAACGGATCTCACTGTTCCTCCATCGATTGTAGATGTGGACAATGCTGATCATGTACCACTGCAATACAACAACTAAGATGTCAAATGTCACATGCAGTTATTACTGTCTAAAATATAGTCACAGCCTTTGCACTTCCCTACAAGAGGTCTCAAGAAGTTTGCATCTCATGGCCCTTTCTCCCATTTCTTATGCCCCTCATGAAAGAAAAGGCAAGGGAGCTCCCAACCCACAACACTGACAGACAGAAAAAGAAGTGACTGCTTATGAACTGATGGAAAGGCACACAGCATTTGAAGGCAATCACAGAAAAATCACGATGAGTGAATACACTTCATATGTAACGCTCAGGATGAAAAAAAATGCTCAATGAAAAAGGGGAAATAATGTTGAGAGCAAAAGGATGCACAGAGCCTTCATGAAACCTTCCTCTGTTTAGATATCACAGCATCGTAGCAAAGTGACCTTTTGCTTTCTGCACAATGGTTTATCCCTAAATATCATGGGAAAAATGAGATTATATCATAATAGTTTAGAAAAATAACTGGCAATAGTGCTGAAGTATAGCTGCCAGGCAAGTGTGGATGCCGATAAGCCTACAAAGCTTCAAAAAGGAAACCATCAGAGCCTGAATTAAGAAGACGAATACACTGAGTCAGAAAACTAGGAGTTTTCAATAGTTTCACTTAAATGGATTGATAACATTAACTTATTTAATAAAATATGATGATCAGGTCTAGAGTTTTGAAACAAACAATTTATTTAGATCATAAGTACAATACTTAAGATATATGAATACATGAATGTATAAATTAATGGTTAAGTTAATCTCAGTTAAGTTATATTTATTTTTCTGTTTCTTGAGATGATCAAAATGTAGTAGATAGAAGTGAGTTTTCACCATTTCAAAGGACCCCAATGTTTGACATATTTTTATGTTAAAAACAGTAACAGAGTAGAGAAGCATACTGACACTAATCATATATACTGTGACCTATATTCAATTTTGAGATTCAAAAACTGGTACACAAAAGTGTACAACAAGAAATAAGAAAAAGTACATATACTGATACTAAGAATTCCTGAGGTTATATATTACAACAAAAGAAAATAGGTAAAAATGTAACACATTTATTTACACAAATATCACTAGAAGCCATGCACTGACCACTTTTTACAAATGAGGTGACATGCTAATAGTTACACTCATTTTCACAGGGTCAGACACCTCTTAAGTGGTGCTGCTGGGTGCACGGCTTTTTAGGAATGGTCAGTAACCCACTCACTGTGGTATAGTTTTCCCTTATTGAAGTATAATAAGAATGTAACTACCACAACTCCTGGAAAATTAAGAAAGAAAAAATAGATGATTTTTCTATAATAACAATAAAGCCAAATAATTATAATTATGATTTTCAATTTTGAGATTTATTAGAATATTTGCAAAAAAAATTGAAGCTGAATCAATCCCTGGGACCTACTCCTCACAAGAGCCTTTGCCATCCCTGTATTTAAAATGCAAAAAGAAATAGGAGTGTGTTTTCATAAGCAAACAGGGAAAAAATAAAATGTGAACAAATGGATTGAACTGCTTTTACTTCACTAATAACAATTCCACCTGCTTGTTTCTTTTTAACTTCTACCTGATTTTTGGTATTGTTATACTTTATTATAAAACTTTCTTATAATTTCCATTAAGGATCTGGGTGGATGGAAAGGGGAAAGGATCCGGTAGGAGTTGGAAAAGGGAAAACCATGATCAGAATATATTATGTGAAAAAATGTATTTTAAATAAAAAAGGAAACTACAGTATTTGTCAAAAATATATATTTCTAACATTTGCAATTCTAATAATCTTTATTTATATCCAGATCAGTGGTTCTCAACCTTCTTAATGCCACGACTCTTTAATATACCTCCTCATGCTGTTACTTCATTGTTACTTCATAACTATAACTTCGCTACTGTTGTGCCCTATATTGTAAATATCTGCTATGCAGGACATCTGATAAACAGCCCCCACAAGTTGAGGAGCACTGACCTAGACTGATGGCACTTATGTCTTTAGAAAGCAAAAGCTCTTTTTATTTAAGTATTTTTTCTTGTGTCTCCATGTGTGTCAGTGTGAAGGTGTTAGATCCACTGGAACTGGAGTTAAAGACAGTTGTGAGCTGTCACTGTATGTATTGGGAGTTGAACCTGGGTTCTCTGGAAGAAAAATAAGTACTCTTAATCTTTGAGCCATTTCTCTAGATTAAGTCATATTTTTATATAGCTACCCAATTTATTGGTATTCTACTGAATTCAATACTCTGACAGTCATTTGAAAGAATAAAAATGAATCCATAACAAATTTTAATCAAAACACTCACTAAATGGGCATATAAATGAATGGCGAAGATTTAAAAAGAATAATCTTTTGATACAGTGCTGCCTAGCATGCATGAATCTCCTTGGTTGAATCTCCAGTGAGGAGAGGAGGGAAAAAGGGAAGGGAGGGAATGAACCCAGAAAAAGATGACACCGAATTGTTACAAGGTAGAACAATCTGAGAGGATGTGATATAAAAACTAAGAACTGCAAAACCACAGAGAAACCCTGTCTCGAAAAACCAAAAAAACATGGACAAAATGTTTATTTTGTAGTTATTGAAAAGTAAATCATTAGCTTAAGCAAATGAATATCAACAAGAAGATGTCTACTATTAGTGTATAAAATAGTTTAAAAAGAAACAAATCAAGATGAAGAGAAAGCAATGTGAAAAAGATAAGTAGCAAATAATGAAATTTCAAAAGGAAATAGAAGTATTCTTAAAGACATAATACATAGTGCTAGAAAAGTAATCAAAAGAAGATGAAGAACATGCCCCAATTATTATGATGACAGACATCTAAACCAGAAGATGTCAGCACGTATGTGAATGTGGACCTGGAGAGAGGAAACTCAGTGTTTTTTGTTCTGAGGTTTGAGAGTGAAAAGGCACCCAAGTGGAAACATCTCACAATGGTGAGAAAACAAGGAAGACAGCAATGAAGAATAAGAGTACAAACAATTATGAAACTGAATAAAAATCCCAGTTTTTTTAAAAGAAAAACAAAGTTCTGTCCACTGTCACGGTCACATGCCTAGGTCCTACAGGTATGGTATTCAGTAAATATTCAGCAAGTTCTTCCTGGAAGAATAAGATCAGACTCAGCAAATGAATAAGCGTTGCGAGAAACCACACATAAAGGTAAGAAGAAATCACAGGAAAGAGAAAGCAGTGAAAGGCAGGAGTAAAGTTAAAGAACATTACAGAAGTCAAAGCAACAAAGTCCTGAGACAAGGCGAATGGCAACTGACATGATGTCCAAGGGAAGCGTCCTCTCTGCCCTACCTTGCGTGGTTGGAAATCATACTTCACACAGTGCTGGAAACCTTTGCCTTTGGACTTCAGAGATGTGACTATCAAACAGTTGCCAACAAAATGAGCAGAGTAACCAACTCCTTTGCTAGTACGAAAACTGTATTAATACAAGAATATAAAAACTCTGATTAAAAGAAATATACCAACACCTACTAAAACCTTACACAATGAAACTTAATTCTCCGTATAGTCATAGTTAATACATTGGCCAAATAGAAATTTTAAAAAACATAAGGTTTATAAATAACTAAAAAATTAAGGAATTTAACTCAGGAATAATAGACCATGAAAACTTTTTATACTTAAATGTAAAATATCACAGACATAAAACAAATTAATGATCAAGGTGTCTGCTGGAAAGACTTCATCTACTGTGAAGGACCATCTCCACTTAGCCATTCAAAACTCACTTCAACATAGTCCATGTTGTTAATAACAACTTGGTCTCAAGTTTTCAATGTTTATCAAAAGATCTTACGAAAAAAAGCCAATTTTGTAATTATGTGAGTAAACAAATAAGTATGTGTATTTCAGTCTAAGTAAGAATATGAATACTAAACAATCTTATTTAGATTTCTTTCCTGGCTATTATTATTTTTAGCCCCTAAGTCTACTTGTCGAAAAGAAAGACAGCGTAAACAAACTCTAGTGGGAATTGGTGTCTTAGCTACTACATCTGATACTAGATGATCCCGCTAACAGATTTATCTTTGTTTCTTATACTGTAATGGAAGATAAAATAAAAAAGACACTTACCTAGAATTGATAGTAAATAAATAAATATTAACTATATGGGTTTTACAGTAATATTTAATTTCAATATTCAAATTCATAAAAACAAAAGTCCTATAATTAAGCATATTACTTACCAATAAAGATAAGGTTTATCCTTATCAACATTAATGTTATTTAATGGATCCATACGAAACCAAGTGTTGAGAGTGAAGCCATTCTGATAAGGCCACTTTGCAATAGGAGGCAATGCAATTGCCTACAAGATAATGAAGCAAGGTAAATTATCAGTTAATGAAATACAAAGTCAGTACAATCAAACTTCCCTTCTCCAAACCTTCCTTTAATTCCAATAATGTAGACACATTTGACTACTGACATTCCTCAGAATTTTCTGATTCAGATTCTCTATGCTAGTTTTTGTAGGACTTCATTTTGTTAATGCAGCTGGAATAGTTACAGCCAGGAAAAAACCTGCCCTGGAGGGTGTTAATGGAGTCAGGGACAAACTCTAAAGCACTGGAAGCCAAACATAACAAGTAAACAGGGCACACGTGATGCATATTCACAATCCCTGCCTCAGGAAAGCTGAAGCAGGAAAACTGTGAGGTAGATGCCAGAGTTACATAGCAAGATTGTCTCCAACCCCATCCCACAACAACAACAACAAAAAAACCACAGACACATACAATATGATTTTATTTTCATTCATAGGACAATCTAGAAAGGACAAACTAATAGAACACCAAATAAACTCAAATAACAGAATAATAGGTAAAAATAAATACATGTGTTTAAACTTACCGCAGCACTACACCCAGGAAAATTGAAGAATGTATCAGGACCATGTCTTTGTGGCATCTGATTAAGAACTGACAATAATTTTACTGCATGCCTTGGCTAAGAAAACAATAAAAGAAACAATAGTTGTACAAAGTTAACAATAATACCTAATAGAACACTTTTAATCAATGGACTGTATGGTAACTATTGAGAAAATTGTATTGAAAAGATTTACTAAATGGTTTAAGAAGGAAACAGTTATCATTACTAGTTCAAATACATGGCTCTCCAGGGACAATCTGTTCAACAGTAATTATTAATGTACTGATATTGAAGACTCATCCCTCTGACCACAGCTTACCCAGATTCCACTTTCTCCTCGAAGCATGCTGAATAAAAGCTTCAACTCCTTGACAGTGATGCTGTAGCTGGCAAGAACCCCCAGCATATCAACCAGAAGATCTGCAGAGGAGAATAAAGTTATTCTGCACTCTAGGCATGAGCACATCTGGCAAGCAACTATATTTTGAAAGGGGCAGAGAGTTACCAAATGTTACTTCTATTTTAAAAAATCTAATATACCTAAGTGTCCTCATGAATGCTTCTTCGGATTCGTGATGCAGACAGAGAGATTTGTTACAAGTAGGAAAAGGAAGGTAAAAATATTTAAAGGTACCAAGACAGCATTGAACAATGGCTATTTTAAAACTGGCAGCTGACCAACAAAACATGGTGGTGAACCATTTAACTCTAGGTTAATATACAATTTTAAGAATTTACTCAACATGAAGGACTATTCCAAATGCTTTATATGTACAAATATCAGAAAGCCTCAAATCAGACTATGAGTTTTAAATATCATCATCTCATTTTAAAATTGGGCAAATTATGGCCCAGACTATAACTTAGTCACACTGCTCAAAAATGCATGCCCAGCAAACATCAAAGTCAGCATTCAAACCCAGACAATTATGAATTCTCTCACTTTCACTCACTAATCTACAACTAGATCTAATTTAAACACAATGCTACTGATTTTCATTATGCTAATGTAATATTTATGAATCTGTAACAGACACAAGACAACAAATAATGAGAAAAATCAATCTTGTATCTGATAACTTTCCCTACATATCATGATTAATACTTCTCTCAATATTCTTTGTAAAAAATTAATCAACTAAATATTGATACATCTCACATTCTAAAGTGCATATATCATATACAAGTTAATAAAAATACAAACATATATATACTTACATATAAAAGTTATCAACAATTGATATTAGAAAGTAAATTAGAAAATAAAATCCATATTGTCAAATACACAAATTAATGACTGGAATTTGAAAAACTAAAATATATATTCAAAATTAAATATGGTTATCTTCAACAATAAATAATTCATTATTTTTTAATTACCAGCACAATATGTAAACAATCTCTATGGTAAAATTTTGACAGTGTGTATGCCATTTTTGAGAGATCTTTAAATGAAGCAAAATATCTCATTATTTAAATAATTAAACTGTATAAAAATGTTAGTGCATAAAATTAGGCTTGTTTCTAAGAGAAAAGTCTATATAAAAATCAAAAATCTTAAAAGCTGGAACTTTTCAGCTAAAATATCACTGGCAATTTCCTAAATGATTACAAAAATACTTTGGAAAAATATCAACTTTATATTTATAATGATCAGGATAAAGGAGACAAAATTTGTGGTAAGTTACTTTTTAAATTTTTTTATATATAATACATTTTGTAGATGACCCATAACTAAGCAGTTCAATTTAATTATGGCAGAAAATTTTGCAAACACGAAAATTTTAAAGAGGAAAAAATTACTACTGCTATAAAAGTTTTTATCAATTTACTACAAATATTTAATCACATTTTAGTGTTAAGTTAAATTGTTAACTTAAGAGTGTCTATAAACTTCACACACCACAGCACTCAAAGAAGACACTCATCTATTAACAGTATGCTGATACTCATTCAAACTTTCAGTAAAGTATGCAAATTTTAATTTCTCTATTTTAACTAGTTAAGCAGCATGTTTGTTTTTGTGCTTTTCCTAAACATTCATTCCCATTTTTCATATTCTTTGGCTATAAGGCCCTTTTGGAAGGAAATGTTACCAAAAAAAAAGAGAATTTAGGAACTTCAATTATAACAACGAATGACTTAACAAGCCATCGCTGCTTTCTTATTTGGGCACTCATGAATTAAGTTCCAGTAACTACTATAAATTATGTATATAATTCTGCTCACTCTAAAACTATTCTGTAAAGTAGCAGCCAGATTATTCAAAAAAAGAAAAAAAGAAAAAAAAAGCTCCTTATCAGGATTGAAAGATCATATGATTTTCTAAACAATGTATACTATACCACCATATTTACACACACACACTCACATTTATACAAATTCCTGTAAAATAACTCTAAATATTGAAAGTAATGCCAAGTTTAATCTCATTTTAAGTCATGCTACTATTATTACTCCAAAACCATGATCAAGAGAAATACATGCCACTTTGGACACGATTTCAAAATAATTAGAAAACCAAATTCTGAATTATTTCTTTTAGATATAAAATCTATTCTTATTAATCTCACTTATTAATCACTCTTGTTCATTTCCTTCTTTCATAATGTTTTACTCTGAAAATTTAAAAATTAAAAGTCCATATGTGAAACCATTAAAAACTTCCCTGTGTCTTAACTATTTGTAAGAGCTAAATATATTACTGTACAGTCAAATTAGCCCTTTGGGAATTTCAGAATTATTTTTATATCAGAATATACGCTTAACATCTATTTCTTTTTAAACAAACAAACCAAAACAAAACAAAGCCCGATTTTTCAAACTCTACTTATGTTCTAGAGATAACTGCTGCTGTGGGGTTGTCAGCCAAACATTTCTTCTGAAACACATTTAACTACAGAGGAGACTCACCTGCAGAAAGCTAAGAGTTAGCAGTAAAAAAAAAATCCAAGATTTCAAGAGTATTATTTCAAATAATATAATAAGCAAAATAAACCCATTTTATATACATTTTATATTCTATTTAACAATATGTACTTATAGTGATAGGGCAAGGCTCACATATTTGAATACTTGCCCTCCAGTTGGTAGAACTGCTTGGAAAGGAGTGGAGGCGTGGCCTTGTTAGAAGAGGTGTGTCAGTTGGGGTCATTAGTGTGTCTCTCTCTGCCTCTAACTTGCAAATCAAGTTAGGAGCTCTCAGCTGCTCCTACTGCCTTATCTTTGCTCTCCCATCATGGACTCTAACCTTCTGAAACTGTAAGTTCAATAAAACATTTTTTTCATTAGCTGCCTTAGTTGCGGTGTCTTAGCACAACAATAAGAACTCAAGGCTAAGTTTAACAGAGAAGTGTCCTCCAAAAATATGAAGGCAAAAATAGATATGTCCTGCTGATTCTTCAGGTTCCAGGTGCAGCAGACTGGAAAGCCATAGAGCTGCAGTAACTTGGTTAATGGCTCTGACCTACATATTGTGGTATTTTAAATACCGCTTATTTTTTTTTATAATCTTCTATTATACTTAATTCTTCATAGTACTAAGGCTTTAACAAAACTTAGGGGAGAAATCTAGTAATTATGTTTACCTAGTACAATTCTCTTTTCTCTTCTAGTCTGTACATTTCCATTAGCATAAAAGGCAATTTGTCCATATGTTCCTATTTATTTCTTTTAAATGAAGGCAGTTTCTACATGTTTTCACTGTAAAATATAAAGTAGTACATGAACCCTTATAAATATTTAAATCTTAATTTTCTGTCAAGCCATGCGATACCTGCAATCATGTCGTCGACAGCACTCATTTTCAGCAGTACTTGCTCAATCAGTCCCACTTCTGTGCTGGTCTGTAAATTCCGGACACTTTTTCGTAAGATGGCTGTAAACATGCTCCATATTTCTGCTTGACATGTTACATCACAGTGCTCCAAAAGCTCGGTCATGCATGTTATGCTCTCAGCATCCTGGATAATAAAGTTCATCTCCAAATCAAATTCCCCACCAACCAGCTGAAAGTAAATAGGAAAAACAGAAAAAAAAAAAGGTAAGTAAAAATGACATGGAAGGTTATTTACAACATTAACATAGAACAATACCAAATCATCAAATATCAAGGAAGTATGGAGACTAAAAATTTTCTAAGTCATCTTGCATAAAGCAAATTTTGATCAAAGTTTAAGAGTTATAGATATAAGAAATGAAACAGCCAAACAAGTCTCATTTTTGCAGAGACAAGAAAATTTACTTTCAAATCTAGAGAAACATAGAAACTACAGCAAATAATTACAGGGTGAGATTCAGGAAAAATTCCCATTTAAAAATATCAGAAATGATCCACTATCTAAAGATAGATATTAAGACAAGTCATTTTCATTTTTTATTACTGAAGTTATAGGTGGAAAAAACATTGTAATAAAAAATAGCTTTGTTCTATTTCAACATAGAAAATGAAGAAATATAAAATTAACAAAAGAACAACTTACAGTAAGTGTTGAAACATTTAAACAATAATTTTTACAAAGAAATATGTAAGGCTTTACAATCTTCTAAGCCATAAAATTAAAAAAGGAGAAAGTTAATTTACTGTCAACATTATAACTTGTGACAAATACTCAAAAATACTACTGTTCCCATCAACATGCTAATTTAAAGACCATTACTAGCCCCACTAAATGCACAGTACAGATGAACACACAGAATAAAATTCTATAATGGGCTTACTCTTTGTTGATCAAATCACATGATTTATTACTGTGGTAATAATAAAATAAGAATGGCCCTCATAGGTGGCATTATTAGAAAGGATGAGGAGGTGTGGCCTTATTGGAGGAAGTATGTCACTAGGCATGGGCTCTGAGATTTCAAAAACCCAAGCCAGGTCCAGCAATTCTCTTTTTCTGATGTCTATAGATCTAAATGTAGAACTCTCAAGCTATTTCTCCAGCACTATGTCTGCCTGTGTGTCACCATGCTTCCTACCATGATGACAAAGAACTAAATCTCTGATACTGTGAACAAGCCCCAATTAAAGCTTTCCTTTAAGCTTTAAGATTTGTGTGGTCATGGTGTCTCTTCACAGCAATATAACACTAACTAAGACAATAATACTCAACTGAAAGCATTATTTTTACTAAACAATGATAACCTGGCTATGCTTTTAGTCTGCAGAATGAAATATTTAGAAAAAAATATTTTTTAAAACTTGATATATTTGAAAATATTCATTTGTTCATTCAATAAGCATTTTATGTATTAACTGTTTTAAGAACTATTATATACTTTTGACAAGAAAAGTTTCACACACTAACAGTGGTAAGTTCCAGGAAGAGGTGAGTACATGTAGTCTCTCTTATTCAAAACCAGCAAGACTATAAAATACATAAAGCATAAAGGCTAGCTTAAAATAAGGGTTACTGTAAAGTGAAAACAAAGGAAACGAAGGTTAGGAACAGAGAGAAAATAAAACTCAATTTTAAAAAAAAAGAGACTCATTTTGTAAAACTCAAATTAAGAATTCATTTCTTACAACTGAAAGGTACCCCAAATCTAGATAAACAGCGATAACGAAGCAAATGATAATAGCACCACAATCTCACCTAGCATGGCGTCAGTACTACTAATGTCTTCTAAGAGTCTATTATCATCTTTACTTTAGACACAAAGAATCTCAGGCACAGAATGAAATAACTTGAAGATAGTCATAACATAGGTGAGAGCTCCAGGTCCAACCGCAAGACTTTCTTTATAAGAATTTGTATAAACAATAAAATCTCATTTAGGACTATTCTACATCATAAAATTAAACATATTTCTCAGAAGCATCACCTTTCATGATACCCACAAATAGCATAAAATATCTTGGGGTAACTCTGACCAAGGAAGTGAAAGATCTATTTGACAAGAACTTTAAGTCTTTGAAGAAAGAAATTGAAGAGGATACCAGAAAATGGAAGGATCTCCCTTGCTCTTGGATTGGGAGGATCAACATAGTAAAAATGGCAATTCTACCAAAAGCAATCTATAGATTCAATGCAATCCCCATCAAAAGCCCAAGAAAATTCTTCACAGACCTGGAGAAGACAATAATCAACTTTATATGGAAAAACAAAAAACCCAGGATAGCCAAAACAATCTTATACAATAAAGGATCTTCTGGAGGCATTACCATCCCTGACTTCAAACTCTATTACAGAGCTACAGTATTGAAAACAGCTTGGTATTGGCATAAAAACAGAGAAGTCGACCAATGGAATCAAATAGAAGACCCTGACTTTAACCCACAAACTTATGAACACCTGATTTTCAATAAAGGAGCTAAAAGTATTCAATGGAAAAAAGAGAGCATCTTCATCAAATTGTGCTGGCATAACTGGATGTCAACCTGTAGAAGAATGAAAATAGATCCATATCTATCACCATGCACAAAACTCAAGTCCAAATGGATTAAAGACCTCAATATCAGTCCGAACACACTGAACCTGATAGAAGAGAAAGTGGGAAGTACTCTACAACACATGACCACTTCCTACGTATAACCCCAGCAGCACAGACATTAAGGACAACATTGAATAAATGGGACCTCCTGAAACTGGAGAAGCTTCTGTTTAAGCAAAGGACACTGTCACTAAGACAAAAAGGCAACCCACTGACTGGGAGAAGATCTTCACCAACCCCGCAACTGACAAAGGTCTGATCTCCAAAATATATAAAGAACTCAAGAAACTAGACCGTAAAAGGCTAATCAACCCAATTATAAAATGGGGCACTGAGCTGAACAGAACTGTCACTAAGACAAAAAGGCAACCCACTGACTGGGAGAAGATCTTCACTAACCCCGCAACTGACAAAGGTCTGATCTCCAAAATATATAAAGAACTCAAGAAACTAGACCGTAAAAGGCTAATCAACCCAATTATAAAATGGGGCACTGAGCTGAACAGAGAATTCTCAACAGAAGAAGTTCAAATGGCCAAAAGACACTTAAGGTCATGCTCATCCTCCTTAGCGATCAGGGAAATGCAAATCAAGACAACTTTAAGATACCATCTTACACCTGTCAGAATGGCTAAAATCAGAAACACAAATGATAGCCTTTGCTGGAGAGGTTGTGGAGAAAGGGGTACACTCATCCATTGCTGGTGGGAATGCAAACTTGTGCAACCACTCTGGTAAGCAGTGTGGCAGTTTCTCAGGAAATTCAGGATCAACCTACCCCTGGACCCAGCAATACCACTCTTGAGAATATACCCAAGAGATGCCCTATCATACAACAAAAGTATATGCTCAACTATGTTCATAGCAGCATTGTTTGTAATAGCCAGAACCTGGAAACAACCTAGATGTCCTTCAATGGAAGAATGGATGAAGAAAGTATGGAATATCTACATACTAGAGTACTACTCAGCAGTAAAAAACAATGACTTCTTGAATTTTGCATGCAAGTGGACGGAAATAGAAAACACTATCCTGAGTGAGGTAAGCCAGACCCAAAAAGAAGTACATGGGATGTACTCACTCATAATTGGTTTCTAGCCGTAAATAAAGGACATTGAGCCTATAATTCGTGATCCTAGAGAAGCTAAATAAGAAGGTGAACCCAAAGAAAAACATATAGGCATCCTCCTGAATAATAACCTTCATCAGGCGATGAAAGGAGACAGAGACCCACATTGGAGCACTGGACTGATATCCCAAGTTCCAAATCAGGAGCAGGAGAGAGAGCACGAGCAAGGAACTCAGGACAGCAAGGGGTGCACCCACACACTGAGACAATGGGGATGTTCTATTGGGAACTCACCAAGGCCAGCTGGCCTGGGTCTGAAAAAGCCTGGGATAAAACTGGACTCTCTGAACATAGCAGACAATGAGGACTACTGAGAACTCAAGAACAATGGCAGTGGGTTTTTGATCCTACTGCACGTTCTGGCTTTGTGGGAGCCTAGGCTGTTTGGATGCTCACCTTACTAGATCTGGACGGAGGTGGGTGGTCCTTGGACTTACCACAAGGCAGGGAACCCTGATTGCTCTTCGGGCTGACCAGGGAGGGGGACTTGATTGGGGGGGGGGGGAGGGAAATGAGAGGCGGTGTCAGGGAGGAGGCAGAAATCTCTAATAAATAAATAAATAATTTAAATTTTATGATCAACATTTTCAATTTATGACACAAAATTCAATGTTAAGTAACTAGCTCCTCTGATTAATTTTGATCTTTGATTGAACTATTCTCCAGTTGCACTTCTGTATCTGAAAGAACCTTTCTGGTTTGTTTATAAAAATTATTTGCAAAAGTGATTAAGCGATTGACTCTCGATTCAAGCTTCCTGCATTCAGATCCAGTCTAAACCACCTACTGGCTATATGACCTCGCTAAAGCTACTTCTCTAAACCACAGTAATTTAACAGTGATTGCAGGTCTCTTAGCATGGAATCTAGAGAGATGGCTCTGTTAGTGAAATGCTTGGTGCACAAACATAAGTATTTAAGGTCAAGATTCTCTAAATTAAAAAAAAAAATCTGAGCATGAATGTGTAGACGAGCACCTCTACAGGCAGTCTAGTTGAAACAGTGAACAACAAGTTCTGTGAAAGATCTGGCATAAAAACAAACAAGGTAATAGAACATTTGAAATCAGAACACAGGCGGAAAAGGCAGGCAGATTTTTGTGAGTTTGAGGTCAGCCTTATAGACACAGTAATACGGTGAGTTTAGGCCAACCAGGGGTACATAATGAGTCCATCAAAGAAGAAGAAAAAAAGTATAGATACAGCTACCCAGTGTCAGCATCAATATCCACACACTAGTGCACACATGAATATGTTCACATCCACATACTCACACACATACAGAAGTACAGGACAAAATGGCAGGCACAGTCAGCATTAGGTTGAAATTTGTTATTAGGAGAGCTAGAGCAACCCCAATTTTCCATGTAAAACATGGACTCATCTGACCCAATATAGATGAAGACCCATAAAACTGAGTCAGCTGGTCTTAAGTTTCTAGCCAACAGCGTCCTGCACCATGACATTCTCTATCTTCTTGAGTATCTACCAAACCCAAATAGTATTTCATCAGTCCACACAACTCTAGGATACCTAGCTATTCATTACTGCATGTCTAATTAACCTAAGTCATCATCATATGAAACTGTTCACGAGTCATTAGCAACCCAGAAGAGGTTTTCCATCTCACTGATATAAATATTTACTGATGAAGCTAACAGCAGGTATGAAACTGTACATGACCCTGTATATAAATCATGCAGGAATAAGAATGCAAAAATGGAAAAGACAGCACTAAAATTTTTAGATTAATCTGTTAAACCAGTTTTAAATACTATAGCAGAGTCTGGTATAAATTCAAATACATATATAAATAAAGTAAATAAATATTAAAAAAAGGACTCAAATAAAAAAGAAAAGGCCTGCTTTAAAACAGAACTAATGCCCACAATTCTAGCAATTAAGCTCTGCTACCTAAAGTGTAAGTTTCCATCTTTCACATTCAATAACACACCATCCTTCTATGTAATTTTTAATTACAAAAAAAAGTACAATCAAGATTCCATGAATTCTTGGTCCAAATAGCAAAAACATGCTATTTGGTTGGAGTCTCCAGTTCAGCCGTGCACAATCTAGAAAGTGTCTCTCTCTCTCTCCCTTCCCCTTCCCTTCTCTCCCTCCTTTCCTCCTTCCCTCCCTCTCTCTATCTCTCTGTCTCTCTGTGTGTCTCTCTCTGTCTCTGTCTCTCTCTCCACTCTCTCCTCTTTTCCACTGTACTTCCCAGGGATTCTTAAAACAAAAGAAAACAAAAAAGGCCAGTTCCACAATGGCAGCTTCCTCCCCTCAAGTCCCCAGTAGCTCAATTCCTGCCTAAGTGATCAGTTAGTGATACCTGGGCACAAAAACAGTTTGTGGCAGACATGTCAATACCTCTGGCCTACTCCGTGCTTTAGTTTAGGGTGGGGGGCATTCAATCTCTGGGAACAGAGAACTAACCCTAGAGTTGTTCTCAAGAAACCTACTGCATACTTTTTCAATTTGACTTCATCTGGCTCACTTTGTCAGCAGAAAACCTTTAATGGGGACTGGGGTACAAAACCTATTACATGCCTCAGAGATACTGTGAAGAGGGTCAATTTTTATCTAGACAAAGCTAGTCTTTCTAACTTATATGGTGATTGTTAACATGGTTGTATTAAAGAGACTGTTGTAGGAAACTATCTTCCCAAATTAGCAAAATACTCATCCATCTATTATTCCAAAGGTGGTCCAATAGTTGTCAGAAACTAAGCCATATAAGCAAAAGCAGTCATCTTATTATTCAAACAACAGTCTACAAATCCTGTAAAGAAAAAGTGTAAATGGTTTTCGAGGGAAAGTGAAGACAAGTGAATTAAATATAACCTGGGTCAGATAGAAATGCCAGATGCAGGTTTCTTATTCATATAGAAAATGCCTTTTACTTTATACAAAGTCAGAGGTATAGATGTGAGGACTAAAGCTATGTTTTAAGTTTAAATTACTATGCTTGATATCTATAAAAAAAATGCATCTAACCTGCAAGTCCCACTTGCCCAAGGACAAGGTAACTCCCTGGACTCCTGGGGGCGGTGTTGTTCATGTAAAATAACAAGCCACATGTTTTCACTTCTGCAAATAAGGTTGGCTGCCCCAAGTGCACAGGATGTGATTGATCAAACATAGGAAGAAGGTATATAGGCAGGAAGTATGTCAGAATGTATGCCAGCCTGTGACTGAGAGAAGGCAAGAAGCACAATGCCTTCTGGGTTTTGTCTTTATAAGCACCAGACAAGCCATTCTCTGAGAATCCTAGGTATGGACCTGGCCACTGTCCATCGTCCTGGCTAACATTTGATAAAGCTTGCTTCAAAACTGGCTCAAAATTATAGTAGTGGTCTTATTATTTCCCTGTAAGATTAACAGTAGACTTGCTTTAAAAAATCAACATAAATGTCACGGTTACAGTAACTATGAAGAAAGACAGACTGCTGTAAGAAATGACATTTCTAAAGACAGCAAACCAGAAAAATATAATCATTGGGGAAGTGGAAATTATTTGGTAATTTCTGGCATTTTATTTAGCTTTGGTCTTCTGGCATTTTATCTAGCATTGGTCACCTAAACTGACCTTGAACACAAACCATCCGGCCTCAGGCTAAAGTGCTGGAATAAAGGCACAAGTCACTATGTCCACCTAGATTTGTAAAGTTCAATTATAGAAAAATCAACATTCTTTTTGAAAGACAAAAATCACAGAAAACATTCTGATGGGAAAGGATGTGGCACAAGAAAGTCTAAGCCCTAGGTCACAACCCAGCACTGGGGAATAGACAAAGAGGTGTGGCACAGAAAGAAAGTGACCAGCAAGTACCTGAGACTGAGGACTCTCAGTTTACTGCTTTGACATTCTGTTCTCACAGCAAATTCCTACCTACAGGCCTTACCCCACTCAAGAATCAATCAAGTGAGCTAATATGAAATAAACATCATTTATTTACATAAGAAAATATTGATAAAGCATCTGGGATATAAAATGACGACTAGAAATACACTGTCTTGCAAATTTTAATTACTAATATTTTGAATACTTTATAAAATTTTTAGAATCACAGTCTATTGGAATATTATGAAATAATTCAGTATTATTTTGATCAAAAGGAACAATTATAATAAACCAGTTGAAGTCTTTAAAATTCATTTATTACAAAAAATTCTAAAATTATAATATTGTTCGTTAAATCTCAATTTGCTACACAGATTCAGTCTTCTTCCTATTCTTAGATACTGACATTAAAAAAGTATATGAAGTCACTTTTCATCTAAAAGTATATATACATTTATTCCCATACATGGCAGAAAGTTTTCTCTTAAACCTTAATATTTTAACTTTCATTATGTCTCCAAGTATCTCCAACATAAATCCCCAAATATCTATCAACGCCAGTGGTTAAGTACCACTTAATTCTAAATACCTTTCCCAGAAAGATTGCCTTTCTTTAAATTTCCATTATAATCCATCCATGTGTCAATCATTAAATAATATTAGGGACTAGACATGTACATTCTCCAAAATACACTGAATGATGTCTTAATCTCCAGCATAGTAGTGTTAGAAGCTGAGGTCTTTGGAACACAATTAATAGAGACTGAAATCATAAGAGCAGATCTCTCCATATAAGCTTAGTGTTTATATAGGAAGGAGAGATATCACATCTTTGTCTCTCTGTCACAAGATAATTCTGAGGCACTATCGGTAAGCCAGAAAATAGGTTTTCATCCAGACCCATTATGCTAGCTAGCAACTAGACTATAAGAACTCCCAGCTTCTTCCAGAACTATATGGATTAATTAGTTATACAACATATAGAAGGTAAAAAAAGCAGCAGGCTTTACTTTGCAGGTCATTTCTCAAACTGTCAGCTAAGCTTTGTACTTGATGTTTCTATTTTCTATTTTCTTTCAACAATGATTTACTCAAGTTCCCATATAACTTTTTTTTAAGGCTGTAGAGATCATTACAGAACCAAAGATATTTTTTCAGCTCTTTATATACACCTCTGCTGCCTTACTTTACTCTTCTTCATATAAAACAAAACTGAAGGCACATACTCTTGATTTAGGAAAGTGTCTTAGGGTTACTATTATAATGATACACCATGACCAAAATGAACTTGGAGAGGAAAGGGTTATTTCACTCATGGTTCCAAATAACTTTATCATCAAAAGTAGTGAAGGTAGGAATCAAATCAGGGCAGGAACCTGGAGGCAAGAACAGATGCAGGCACCATAGAGGAGTGCTGCTGCTTACTGACTAGCTCCCTATGCCTTGTTCAGTCTACTTTCTTACAGAATCCAGGACCACCAGCACAGAGGGAGGTGGGGGGATACACAAAGTCCCCATTAACTAAGAAAATGCCCTACAGGTTGCTCAGATCCTGATCTTATGAAGACATTTTCTCATTTGAGGTTCACTCCTCCTTTCTGATGACTCTAGCTTGAGTCAAGATGACATAGAACTGGCCTGCACAGGAAAAAAACTTTTGCCAAGTATGTTAAAAACAACTTTCAGTTGTTAAAATCAGACTTAAATGTTTCCACTTTGTTCGTATTTTCAAGTAAATCAGTTTTAATACCTTTCTTTGAAAAAGCAACCTGGGGAGTGACCACACACACAGGGGACATAATCAGTACTGTACTACTGAGTTTGTACCCATAGGTATCCAAAATGCTGGCAAAAGTTTAAGAATTTCCCCTCAGCCCATACTGTCCCAGGTGAGGAGAGTGTCTGGGTTCCTGGTTGGAGGGCTCTGCTCTCAAGGACCCCACCCTGGGAGGCACACCCTATGCCCCATCCCTACCCACAAAACTCCAAGAACCCCAGAGCAGCCTCCCCACATATGCAACCATCTCCCAAAGCATCCGCCCCACCTGAGCCTTGACCCAAACTACCCCTGGAGAGATGAGTGTCTGAGTTTCTGACTAGAGGGTTCTGCTCTCTAGACCCTAGCCCGTGGAGGCACATGCTGTGCACCATCCCTACCCACCAAACCCCAGAGACTCCAGAGCAGTATCCCTACCATTCCCCCACCGTATCTGTAACCACTGGAGCCATGGTCCAGACTGCCCCCTGGAGAGCATCTGTGACTATCAGAGTCTTGTACTACCCCTGGAGAAAGTCTTGGCCTTGCCTACAACTTTAGGAGCCACAACCCATATCAGCATCCACTAGAGGCAAAGATCTCCCTGTACCTGGAAGAGCAACCACCTAAGCAACAGGCCCCACCTTCACCAATTGGAGGAAGAGAAGGGCAGACGACAGTGTAAGAACACATTCAACATCATAAGGAGCAATATGGCACCACCAGAACCTAGTGGTCCTACAACAGGAAGACCTAAACATCCTAAGACAAAAGAAGCAGAAGAAAGTGACCTTAAGTAAAACTTTATAAAGATCACAGAGACCCTTAAAGAGGAAATGAAAAATTCCCTTAAAGAAATGGAGGAGAAAAACACGAAAAAATGAAAGAAATCAATAAATCCCTTAAAGAAAGCAAAAGAAACCAAGAAAAAAATCACACAGGAAAAGTAAACAATTCAAACAGTTCAAGACTTAAAAACCGAAATAAAGGCAATAAAGAAAACACAAATGGAGGGAATTCTGGAAGTGGAAAATCTGAATAAACGAAGAAAATTACAGATGCAAGCATAACCAACAGATTACAAGTGATAGAAGAGAGAATCTCGGGAGCTGAAGATACAATAAAGGAAACAGATTCCTTGGTGAAAGAAAATGTTAAATTCAACAAGTCTTTAACACAAAACATCCAGGAAATCTGGGACACCATGAAAAGACTAAATCTAAAAATAATAGGGACAGATGTAAACATGCAGAATAAAGAATGGATATTAAAAGCTACAAAAGAGAAAAGCAAGGTAACTTATAAAGACAGACCCATCAGAATTACACCCTACTTCTCAATGGAAACTCTGAAAGACAGAAGAACATGGATGGATGTGCTGCAGACACTGAAAGACCAGGGATGCAAGCCCACACTACGTCCAGCAAAGCTTTCAATCACCATATATGGAGAAAATAAAATATTCCATGACAAAACCAGATTTAGAGAATATCTATCCACAAATCCAGCCTTACAGAAAATACTAGAAAGAAAACTCCAACTGAAGGAAATAAGCTGCACCCACAAAAACACAGGCAACAGATAACCTCACACCTCACACCAGCATACCCCCAAAAAGGGAAACACACAAACACTACCACCAAAAAATAACAGGAATAAACAATCACTGGTCATTAATATCTCTTATTATCAATGGACTCAATTCACCTATAAAAAGACACAAGTCAACAGAATAGATATGAAAACAGGATCCATCCTTCCGTTGCATATAAGAATGACACCTCAACCTCAAAGAGCTCATAATAAAAGGTTGGGGAAAGATTTTTCCAATCTAATGGACCTAAGAAACAAGCAGGTGAGCTATTCTAATATCTAACAAAATATACTTCAAACTGAAATCAGTCAAAAAAATATGGAAAAGGACACTTCATACTCGTCATAGGCAGAATCTATCAAGATGAAGTGTCAATTCTAAACATCTATGCCCCAAATATAAGAGAACTCACATATGTAAAAGAAACATTACTAAAGCTTAAATTGAACATCAAACCCCATACACTAATAGTGAGAGACTTCAACACCGCACTCTCACCAAAGGACAGGTCTGTCAGACAGAAACTTAACAGAGAAATAAGAGAATTAACAGATGTCATAATTCAAATGGACTTAATGGACATCTACAGAACATTTCACCCAAATACAAAAGAATATACCTTCCTCTCAGCACCTCATGGAACTGTTTCTAAAATCAACCACATACACAATAACAAAGCAAACCTCAACAGATACAAAAAAAAAAAAAACTGGAATAATCCCATGTATTTTATTGGATCACCATGGCTTAAAGTTAGACTTCAACAACAACATTAATTGCAAAAAGTCTACAAACTCATGGAAGTTGAACAATGCTCAACTGAATCACCCCTGGGTAAGGAAAGAAATAAAGACTTATGAGAATTAAACAAAAATGAATACAGAACATATTGATTCTAAGTTTTTACTGTAACTGTCAAAACAAGCCAAAGAACCAAAACAGAATTCAATGGTAACAAGCAACAGAGAATGCAAATCTTTTAAACACTTAGGAGAGTCACTATAAAAACAAAACCAAAATAATAATAATAATAAAACAAAATTTAAAAATATTCCTGTAGTGATATTTCACTTGTATTTTAATAAATAAAGCTTGCCAGAAGTTCAGAGAGTAAAACAGCCCCACTGATCAGCCTTACAGACCAGGCAGTGGTGACACACACCTTTAATCCCAATAGCCACACTAGTTTGCCATAGAAATCGGGCAGTAGTGGTGGACGCCTTAATCCCAGCCATAGAGAAGAATATAAAGTGAGAGAAAACAGCACTCAGACACAGTCTCATTCTGAAATTCCTGGAGGCAGAATCGCCTGAAAACCTGCCGGGACCCTGTCAAGACTGAATAGCAGATTATATAACTAAAGAATGCGTGAAATGTATACAGAATGAAATGGAGATAATAACAAATGAGAAAGAATGGAAATGGAATAAAAGGAACATGACAGTCTGTTCTGTGACAAACTTTTTCTAGAGAGACACAACACACATGTTTACTCATCCCACATAGGGAACCCATGACAGATCACAGTACAGATACCACCAAAGAACAATTGAGTAAATCAATGAGCTTTATTTGGTTACTTACAGGAGCAGAAATGATTCATAGACAGTTATTACCAAAACCCACACCAGCATGGAAAATGCTCACAAAGCTGAGAACCTGGAGCACAACTCATAGCCTACAGGCAGTTAAAGGAGTAAGAGAATATTCTTTCCTAGTACCTCAATTGGTATAAACTGCTTCCAGGCATCTTGGCTGGTTTTTGCTTCTTCTAGGCAGCTGTTCTGGTCTCAGAGTTTTCTTTGCAGCTCAGCTTGTCTGAGTCTTCTTAGCAAACTGGTTCTTCGGAGATTCTTCTTTGTACCTTTTCTCCAATGATATTATTTTGCTGATCAGCTTTCTTCCATTTGAGAGGGACTTACAACTTTTACTGCTTACTTTGGCAGGAAGGGGACCTAGTGAACATAGTCAGTTTCAGAGATTTCCTACTTTGAATTGTTTGCCTTCCTGCTTAAGGAGCTTCCCTGCAGGGTGGAATGTTTCAATCTGGAAGGAAACTTTCCTATGTAAAGATCATATTTCCAAAAGAGCAGAGAAGAAAAATGAAGGAAAACCATTGTCTTAAAATAACTGGATAAAAACATTTTGAAAAACTAATTAAGCTATAGATTCTAGAATCACTTCCGTTCAATCATTAATTTCACCAATATAAAAAAAATTACAACCACACATATGGTTACCAATTTAAAAAAAAAAAAAGACAGGCATGGTTACACATCACTTCAATCCCAGCATTTGGTGTGTGAGGGAGGACTGGCTGAAACAGGAAGATAGCAAATAACAAGTACAAAGCATGCCCAGACTACAAATAAAGACTATCTCTGGGGGGTGGGGGGAAGGGACATGAATAAAGAATCATTTTCAAAAGAAGCAATGAGAAGTATATCACCTACAAAAAAAGCAACATATTGTTTCACAACTCAAAAAACAGCCGTCACCTTCTTTTCACAGTGAGTAAAGAAAATAAGTAACACCTTACTCTATAGTCACTATCCAGAAATAAAAATGAATTGAAAGAAAAATTTTTTAGCAGAATTCTAACGACAATATGGTATATTTAGGGCTGGTGAAGCAGCTCAATGCCTGGCATAAATGAGACACTGGCTATAATTCCTAGTCTTGTAAACACAAAAAATTAATATATATATATATATATATATATCTGTGTGTGTGTGTATACAATAACAGTATATGAATTCTAAAACTCTGTATGTAATATATAACATATTACCAAATAATAAACCAAAGGCTCAACTATATGTATATAAGAAATGAAGAAGACAAATCTTGAACATGAGGGAAATGCATGTAACACATACTATTTCCTGTCACCTACAAGAACTGCTTTCCAAATGGGACAGCGGCTGCTAAGGGCTCTAGCGAGTCACATTCGTCAAGGGTAAATGGTGTACCAGTCTAGTTGCCCAGAACAGTTTTCCCTTCAATCTCCCTTCTGATCACAGAAACTATGTCAAACATTTTGAGATGTGAAAAGACTTAAATGCAACCTACATGATCTATATTAAAAGATTAAGCATCTTGAATGTCTAAACCAGACCCAAATTCAAATTAAGAAAGTGAGTGGCTGAAAATGTCAATGTGTAATGCACTTTAACCATAGGAGGAGATACAGACAATTACAAAGCTGATAAAATTCAACCCACTTAAATTACCTCCACGTGGATGAATGAAATATAACTTCTAATTAATGAGCTCTTCATCCTTTCAGCATTAAAAATATCTGTAATTTTTAGAAAACTCTAAACTGTTTATAGGGAATGGGTTGATTGCTATGTGCCTATCTCTTATTTCAATTTCTTTTTATTAGCATAATATGTGTCTCTTGTAGAATGCATACACCTTAGCATATTTCTTCCCACAATACAATCTTAGTCACTTAATGTTAAACAGTTAAATAAAAGCCAATTTATTTTTATTACTAACATAGTAAAACATTTTTATTTTTTGTTTGTTTGGTTTTTAATGTTTCTGTAACTAGCTTTTCTCTATTATTTTTGAATTGAGTTTGTTCATTCCTAGTTAGCTGTATTAGAGAAGACTGTTTTCAGTGCATATGTTCCTTGACTTTTCATTTATGATTTTTTTCACCTGATGGTGATATGAAAATAACACATCTTTGGTAGAAATCATACTCATAATTTAAAATTTTGACCTTGTCCCCAGCTGATATATGTTGCAAACTATTCTCCCAATGATGGCCAGCCTTAACTCTGAGTCAGCCACATGATCGCAAGAATAAAAAGTAGATATCAGTCTACAGCATGCTATCATATTAAAATGTGTAGTAGGCAGATTGAATATGCTTTTTACTTAAAACATTTTCAGTATATGAGAGTTCATGGTAAGTGGGGAAAGATTTAAATTCCTAGTCTTCAGAATGTATGGGAATTTTGATTACCTATGGTATATTTAGTGTTCATTGATGTCATAAAGCACACTAAAATAACATTTCAATCTCCAAAGTAAGGGTTTACAGTTTGATGTAAATTAAATAAACACTTCTAATCATGTTTCATGAATATAATATGATGCATCTGACATAAAGAATAGTAAAGCCTCCAATTACCAATGTCTCATTCTTACATAAACTGCTGTTTCTTCTTTTTAAGAGTTGACTTGATTTATAAGGTACAAGAATAATTCTCATACTTTCAATGTGGATTATAGTCTTCAATATTATACTGCCGGTTTTTTATGTTTTGTAATCTGAAGTCCATCTTGTTCAATACCAACCCCTTACCTCTTGTCACTTGATTTACATTTCCTATGACTGTGTTTCTATTATGATCTTAAGTCACTGCATAACCACTATACACATCTGCCAAACAACATGCAGATTTGCAATCTGTCCTATTAATCAACTTGAAATTTTTAACAGATGAAATAAGCCCATATTTATTAGTATTAGTAATACAACCTCCCAGTTAAGCCCAGATGTTTCAAAATAACATCTACAAAGGAATATTAGGCTCATTTATTATCTGTAGTTTGTTTGTTTGTTTGTTTGTTTCTTGTGGAACTCAAAAAGATTTTTATTTTTGTTAAAACCCCTTTATTCTAATATTTTCAATCCTCTCCCTCGGTAAGTCTAAGCATTCAACTCTGAGCACTGTTACAGTTGGGTAGTAGCTCAACTTCCTGGCCTCTGCCCTCCCAAGACACCATTTTAAGACAACATCATTCATTCTCAAGTATCACTTCAATAACTGAGCCTACACCCCTTTCCCTTTTCTTTCCATTTTGTCAGAACACACATTGTTGTCTTAAAAGTTAATCTTAGATTTCAGTTTAGTATGTTCAATGTTCACCACTAATCTTTAAACTGCAGATGACTAAATCTTTCTTTGTTTAATTGGAAATATGTAGAAGATTCCTTACAAAAGCCTCAAGTACTAAGCCCTCTGACTTCTTTCCTGCTCTTTTTTTCTAATTACTCCCATGCCAGTGCCAGGTTTAATTTGATTTAATCATTTATCATTCAATCATTTTATCATTGTTAATGCTTCTGGTATAGTTTGCATATGAAGTAGTTCTGGTTCCCAATTCAATGTTCAAATCAATTTTTAAAAGCAGGCCTTTTGGGAAGTGACTGCATCATGGGTGAGTGTTCAATTCAATGTACTGTGGGGAGGTGGAGCAAACTGAGAAAGATATGCCTGGTTGGAAGTAGGCTCTTGGCAAAGGGCCTTTCCCCTCTTCCTTACTGTTCCTCTCCCGCTCTCT
The DNA here is from genome assembly GCF_018167655.1 of Microtus oregoni. NCBI lineage: Eukaryota > Metazoa > Chordata > Mammalia > Rodentia > Cricetidae > Microtus > Microtus oregoni. Next base: position 21,578,811 of record NW_024543069.1, on the reverse strand, counting down.
TCCTTAACCCCTCTTCACCTTTATAGCTGCCATGGACAAAAATCATACCTTTTCCTCAGCCATGACTTTCTGCCATGTCACCAGTCTAAAAGCAATGATGCTGCCAAACATGAATTGAAACCTCTGATACCATGAGCCAAAATAAACCTTTCTTGACTTGATTTGTTCATTCCAGGTATTTTTTTCATAACAAAATACTAACACATATATATTTGCTATAAAATTTTATAAAAAAGTATCTAAATAATATGAAAAAAGCATTTTTAGAGTCTATAATTTGATATCCTATAGAAGCTAAATAAGAAGGTGAACCCAAAGAAAAACATATAGCTATCCTTCTGGTTATGGGAAGTAGACAAGATTGCCAGGCAAAAAATTGGGATCTTGGGGGTGGGGTGGGAGGGGGTAAGGGGAGATGGGGAGAGAAAAGTGAGAAGGGGAGGATGGGGGGAACTTGGGGAAACGGGATGATTGGGATAAAGGAAGGTTGGATAGGGGGCAGGGAAGCACATATCTTAATTAAGGGAGCCATCTTAGGGTTGGCAAGAAACTTGGACCTAGAGGGTCTCCCAGGTGCCCAGAGCGATGTCCCCAGTTAGTTCCTGGGGCAGCTGAGGATAGGGAACCTGAAATGACCCTGTCCTATAGCAATACTGACGAATATCTTGCATATCACCATAGAACCTTCATCTGGCGCGGGATGGAGATAGAGACAGAGACCCACACTGGAGCACCGGACTGAGCTCCCAATGTCCCAATGAGGAGCAGAAGGAGGGAGAACATGAGCAAAGAAGTCAGGACCACAAGGGGTGCACCCACCCACGGAGACAGTGGGGCTGATCTATTGGGAGCTCACCAAGGCCAGCTGGACTGGGACTGAAAAAGCATAGGATAAAACCGGACTCTCTGAAAATGGCGGACAATGAGGGCTGCTGAGAAGTCAAGGACAATGGCACTGGGTTTTGATCCTACTTTATGTTCTGGCTTTGTGGGAGCCTAGCCAGTTTGGATGTTCACCTTCCTAGACCAGGATGGAGTGGGGAGGACTTTGGACTTTCCACAGGGCAGGGAACCCTGACTGCTCTTTAGACTGGAGAGGGAGAGGGAGAGGAGTGGGGGAAGGGGGAGAGGAGTGGGAGGAGGGGGAGGGAAATGGGAGGCTGGGAGGAGGCGGAAATTTTTTTTTCAATAAAAAAATAAATTAAAAAAATAAAATAAAATAAAATTATCTATAAAGCTCAAATTCCCTCTTGATCTTGACATTTCCTCATCTCAGTGTTCCCTCTTGCATTTTCTAAAGAATGCATGAATTACACATTTAATTTTTTACCATTGTCTTACAATGTTTCTGGCATGCAATAAATTGGCATAGCCATATCTGATAGAAATAGCAAAAGTCATAGAGCCAGCACAGTTGCTTGACAAAGACAGCAAAGCTGAGCCACTTGATGGCCCTTTGCTTTTCATCTCTACCTGCTGCATACTTGGGAGACTTTTAGTATTTGTAAAATTTAGGGATATTAGATTGATGGGAAATTTCTCATGAATCATTTATGCCTTCTCCCAGCAGTACTGCTTCTAAGGTTCCCAAAAACAAGTCTTGAACGTACCATTCCTCCCGCTTTGAGAAAGGTATCTTTATCTGCTTGAAGATTTTCCTTATGCCTTGGAGGTTATGAGACAATAAAGATGCCAGAGGTCTCCTTATGAAGCTATGAGACATTCTTGAAACATCTGTCCCTGTACATGCACAGGGACAAGATATTCAAAACAAAGTAAACTCAAAAAGGTCAACAAAATTTGGTGGGCTAGAGGAAGAACACAAGCCTCTTCCTGCTATACACTCAGGCAATTGCATGGCATATACAGCAACAGAGTTACACTAGCTGAAGCTACCTCTGCCCTATATAGAGACTTAAACTGATGAGGAAAGAATGATATAAAAGATGACAAATGAATGAGATGTCCAGACTTCCCTTTCTTAAAAGAGTTAGCACATGTGCAGCAAATGTGGTGTCCTAGGACGAAGAAACAACAGAATGCCAGGAGTAGAAACTTATACAAATTCCAAAACATATAAAATATGACCATTGTATTATGCTGAATTTAAATAATAACTGTAGCAGCTTTGGTCTGAGAGTTAATAATACACTGCTTGGGACATGGCACTATGCCCAGGCTGGCTTGAAGATTTTGTTTTGATTTAGTGTTCTTATAGACACAAGAGCTACCAGCCTGAGAAGAGGCTGTCACAGGCATCTAGATTCTTAAAAACTGGGTTATGGGGTTAATGATTAACAATGATATCTCTTTGTATCAATGATGTCAATACTCGAGGGAAGCCTAGCAATGGTACATGCCTTTAATCTCGGCATTTGGGAGGCAGATGCAGGCAGATCTCGATGAGTTTGAAGCTAGCCTGGTCTACAAGAGCTAGTTCCAGGACAGCCTACAAAATCGTCAGAGAAACCCTGTCTCTAAAAACCATACACACAAACAAAAGAAAAAAAAACCTTGAGGGAAATGATTGGAAATGATAACTCTGTTCTGTCATAGTTTATTAATGATGACTAAAAGATGAGAAAAAGGAAGTAAAACACATGTCCCAAAACAAAAATGATATTATCTATAATTTGAAACAACATGAATGTATTTCTGCTTGCTAAATTCTGTAAAAATAAAAAAGCACTCTGGCAGCTAGTCAGTCAGACTGCAAGATTCCCCGAACACCATGGTCTGATTCACCTCCTTTCCTTGCCAACTCCTTATATCCTCTGCTGGTACCTGTCCCGCCACCAGGGATGGCTCCGGTCAGAGTAGAACAAGTCATACCAAGATGCACTTCCTCTCTGTCCATCTCTCCTAAAATAAAACTCAGAAATATCCTGTGTCTGATTCCTCCCATCGATGGTCTTACATGCATCCATCTTCAGACCCTACCCTGACCTGGAGCTGGACTCTGGCAGTAAATGCTAAGTTGTTAGTAGTAGTATTAGCCGTTTCTATTTGTTTTGTTTCCTAGAAGCCCTAATATCAGTAAGCAACCTTCCTCCAACCTAAACTTATTTTTGTTTTCTTTACCTCCCAGGTAAAAATCTGTTAAGTCTATTTAAGCTTAGCAGCATATTTTATTACTTTCTTGGAGTATCATTACATTTTGTAGCCCACTATTTTTTCTTGATCCACTGCATTTCTTGGTAGAGTACATCTATCTGTTCATAATTAATTCAACAATGATTTCTGGACAGGATACTTTCTGAGTCCTTGTGTGTGCAAAATTTATATTGTGTTCTAAAACATTAATTTGTCTGAAACGATATTGCTAGATTCATATATATTCCCCCCAACCCTTTAAAAATATTATTGCAGTGTTCCGAATCCAATATTGCAGCAGATAATTTGCTGGTATTTTTAGATAGATAGATAGATAGATAGATAGATAGATAGAAAGAAAGAAGACAGATAAATAGATAATTTAGATAGATAATTACAGGCTGAATCACGTGTGCAGGAACCAAAAATTGGTTTACATTACCTTGATTACTATGAAAGTGAGTTCTTTAAGGGTTAAGAATCTGATGTGCCAATGCAGTCAAAGCTACTTCCCACTTACTTTCTCTTCTATGAGGTTCAGTGTGGTTAGGTTTATGTTGAGGTCTTTGATCCCCTTGAACTTGAGTTTTGTGCATGGCGATAGATATGGGCCTATTTGCATTTTTCGACATGCCAATATCGTTATGCCAGCGCCATTATGTTGAAAATGCTTTCTTTTTTATTGTATAATTTTAGCTTCTTTGTCAAAAATCAGGTGTTCATAGGTGTGTGGATATATAACAGGGTCTTTGATTTAATTCCATTGATCCACATGTCTGTTTTTATGCCAATACCAAGCTGTTTTTATTTAATATAGTTCTATAATAAAGCACAAAGTCAGGGATGGTGATACTTCCAGAAGTTCCTTTATTGTACAGATTTTTTTAAGCTATCCTTGGGTTTTTTGCTTTTCCATATGAAGTTGTGTACTATTTTCTCTGAAGAATTGTGCTGGGATTCATATGGGGGTCTCATTGAATCTGTAAGATTGCGATTTTTACTATATTAAACCCACCTATCCAAGAGCAAATGAGATCTTTCCATTTTCTTATATCTTCAATTTCTTTCTTCAAAAACTTAAAAGTTCCTGTCATATAGATCTTTCACTTATTTGCTTAGAATCACCCCAAGATATTTTATGTTATTTGTGGCTATTGCAAAGGGTGATGTTTCTCTTATTTCCTTCTCAACCTATTTATCATTTGTATATAGGAGGGCTACTAATTTTTTGAGCTGATGTTGTATCCTGCCACATTAATTAAGGTGCTTACCAACTGTAGGAGTTCCCTGGTAGAATTTTTGGGATCATTTATAGCACAGACACTGATAACATCAAATAATAAATGAGACCTCCTGAAACTGAAAAGCTTCTGTAAAGACAAGGATACTGTCAATAAGACAAAACGGCAGGCTACAGAATAGGAAAAAGATCTTCACCAACCCAACATCTGACAGAGGGCTGATCTCCAAAATATATAAAGAACTCAAAAACTAGACACCAAAATACCAAGCAATCCAATTAAAATATAGGTAACAAATCTAAGCAGAGAATTCTCAGAAAAAGAAGCTCAATTAGCCGAAATACACTCAAAGAATTGTTCAACATCCTTAGTCATAAGGGAAATGCATCATACACCAGTCAGAACAGCTAAGATCAAAAACACAAGCGACAGCTTATGTTGAAGAGGATGTGGAACAAGGGGAACACTCCTCCACTGCTGGTAAAAGTGCAAACTTGTACAGCCACTTTGGAAATCAATATGTCGGTTTCTCAGAAAATTGGGAATCAATCTACATCAAGACCCAGCATTACCAATCTTGGATCTTGCTCAATAATAATCATACCACAAGAACACTTGCTCAACTATGATCATAACAGTATTATTCATAATCTCAAGAACCTAGAAGCAACCTAGATGCCCCTCACCTGAAAAATGGGTAAAGAAAACATGGAGTATTACACAATGGAGTATTACTCAGTTGTAAAAAAAAAAATCAATGACATCATGAAATTTGCAAGCGAATGGATGGAACTAGGAAAAATTATTCTGAGTGAGGTAACAGATTCAGAAAGACAAATAAGATATGTACTAACTCATAAGTGGATATTAGGAGTAAATTACAGGATAAACAACCTACCATCTACAGCCCCAAAGAGGTTAGATAAGAAAGAGGGTCCAAAAGAAGGTGAATGGATTTCCCTGTGAAGGGGAAATAGAAGAGAGATCCTTGGGTAAACTGAGGGCAGGGGCCAGGAGTAGGGCGATGGGAACCTGAGGAAGCAAGTTGGACCGGTTAGGTGTAGGAGGACGTTTGGGGTCTGGATGGAGGGCTAGGGAGAAACCTGGTGTCAGGGAAACTCCCAGGAATCTACAAGAATGACCCCAGCTAAGACCCCTAGCAATAGTGGAGGGGAGCCTGAACTGGCCATCTACTGCAATCATACTGGTGACTAATTGTCATCAGAGCCTTTATCCAGTAACTGACAGAAGCAGATATAGAGATCCACAGTCAATCACTGAACTGAGTTCTAGGAGTCCTCCTAAAAAAAGGGGAGAAATTTCACTGAGCCAGGTGGGTCAAGGTCATAATGGGGGAATCCACAGAAACAGCTGACCTGAGCTCTTGGAAGCATATGAACTCTGAACCAACAGTTAGGGAGCCTGCATGGGACTGGCCTAGGCCCTCTGCATGAGTGTGACAGTGTGTAGCTTGGTCTGGTTTTAAGGTTCCTAGCAGTGAGGTCAGGACCTATCCCCTGGAGCTTAGCTGGCTTTTGGGAACCTGTTCTCCATGCTGGATTACCTCATCCAGCCTTTATACAGGGGTAGCAGTTCAATTCTACCTCAATTTGATGTGCCATACTATATTCAAGTCCATGAGGGCCTGTCCCTTTCTGAATGGAGATAGAGGAGGAATGGGTGGATTGGGAGGAAGGTAGATGGGAATTCAGGGAGAAGGAAAAGGAGGAGAGGAGGGAGGGGAAATTGTGATCAGTATGTAAAATAAAGGAAAAAAGTCTTTAAAAAAAGAGTTAAGAATCTGGACTTTGAGACAGAATGCCTAGGTTAAGAATTTAGCTAGTAGAAGAGCTATCTTAAAAGACTTCTAACAATACAACAAAGTAATAAACCTGTGCCAGTACTACAGTTTTTTTGTGTAGTCCTGACCACTGGGGTAGTATACCCTTAGTCCTTGAAGATTTTCAAATATTCAAATGAAATCTGTCAGACTCTGCCTTCAGTTTTAATTACCTACTAATATAGTTATCAGGTAAGTCATGATAAAAAGGCCCGCTATTTCTGGTACTACTCTTAGTCACGATAATCTAATATATGTTTTGTTGCTTCTACATGGCCTGATATCTTAAGTAACATCCTCTCTTCCAGATTCCCTTCAAATAACAACCTTCTAATCTACAAGCTCCAATTTCTCATGCACACTTCAGATCATGCAAAGTTGAAACCTACTTACTAGGTTAAGTAGGGCCCACATTCCTGTTCAGGGTGGAAATTTTGAAAAACGTAACTTAGGCTTTCAGTCATCCTTACCATTAAAGAATCAAAGTCTCAGAGGAGGAAACTAAGGCAGGATGGAAAGACAGCAGAAAATGTGGGGTCTTGGAAAGAGAAAGGAACTTCTCACCAGTTTAAAAGCAAAATTCGAACACAATCAACATTTTCTGTGAATGCTGACAATATATACATAGTATTCCTTCTACAGAGGGATATTTTATTTTAACATAGAAATAAACCAGGCTTAAAACCTGAGTGTATTATGTAATAGCTTAGGTAAGATATCATGCCTTGCCTCCGACATTTTCTGGGAATCTCAAACAAGATCATTAACAGTGTTTAATGTAAAAATATCTTACCTTTCTGAATCCTTGTAACCTTATCAATTGTAAGCCTGTCAAGTACCCTACAGGAGCCCTGCAATCTCATTTAGGTTTCCTAGCAACTGTTAGAAAATAATAGCTTGAAAATCCCCCAAAATCATGTTGGCAAGATGGTTTCATAGGTAAAAGCACTTGTTCCAAGCCTGACAACCTGAGTTTGATCTCTAGACCCAACACAGTAGGAGAAAACCCCAATTCCTGAAAGCTATCTTCTGACCTCCACCCCCATACATGAATACACATATGTACAGAAATGTAAGTGTATAAACACACACAATTACACTTCATTTTTCATAAAAAAACTGACACGGCTATTAAAAAAAATGAAGAGTCTCACAAAGAAGCCTACATCCATGCTTTTGCTGTGTTTCTCATTTTTTCATCAGTAACTCTTTCCTTCCCATAACATTTTTTGCTTAAAATCTATATTGAGACATTAAACTCAAACAAAAAATACATATTATGAGTGGCGATTTTGATAATTATAAATATTATTTATAATTACGTCTGCTTTTTATTTTCCCATTTGTCCACAAAAAATTATATTTATATAAGTTCTGAAAATATTGCAAAGTTATTGATGTTAATAATATATAATACTGGAGCATGACTTAATAAAAAATCAATCAAGATCAATCATAACATATAAGTTCTGGGTAATTACAATATCATTTATTCTAAATATTGAAAAGTTATTGATATTAATAATGTATAATATTGAGGAGCATGACTTTATAAAAAAATCAACCAAGATCAACCATGAAATATAAGATTTGGGTAATTACAATATCACATATTGTAAGAATATTATAAGAATAATCTGGTTCTATACCATATTGTATATTCTGTCTGCTATAATGGCATGAAAATAAAAATTGTCGGGCTAAATAAAACTTGGTAAGTCTACTATAGGAGTGGATATTTATCTCCTAGGTAAATTTATCCATGATGTTCATAGGAAAGATAAGCCACAAAAGAAAACCTTAATCCAAACATCAAAAAACATGAAAAAAAATCCTATATGCCAATGGGCAAAGGCAATAAAATAGTACCAGGCAAGAACATCAAATTACATATACAACAGATCTGGAAGTGAAAAAGCAAAACACTGTTCAAAGGCAATATGAAAAAAAAAGTCCGAAAGCACAATATCTGTAAAGGTTTTTGAGTATGGTGAGGTACTGAACACTTAGAGGGGCCAACCTTGTCAACATTCAAAGTATCTGGAATGATTCTATTTCATTCAACAACCAACATACTTATTAGGAAAAACATCTAAAATAAGCATCTCCTGTTTACAGTATATTTTTCTTTTCTCATTCCTTTGTTCAAGTGAAAAACTGATTAGTGTAAACCTTTAACATGACTGGAATTTAATGCAGGCATTCCTTTGAATTATTTCATATAAGCCAACAACCCTCATTTCTTTACTTTTTCCACATAAAACCTGTATTTTAGCCGTTCATTCCTTGATTAGCATATATTAAATCATACAAAGTAATCAGTTTTATTACGACATTCCCAGGTACACCCACCCCTAGAGCCACACTTATTAGTCTCTACTCTAATTCCATGTTCTTTCCCCCGGCTAAAGTTCATACATGAAATAAATATGCAATTCCTGTTTTTGTGTCGCTGGCTTATTTCATTTAACAAAATGGTCTCCAGGACTATTCCTTTTTCAATCTTTATGGCTGCATATTTAGGGCTGAATAAAACTTTACTGTGCAAATTTTGTGCGCTGTCTCTACTCATTCACTGATGAGCACATAGGCTGATTCCATATCTGGCTTCTACATATAGTACAGTGATAAACACAAGTGTTCAAGTATATCTATAGTGAGATGACTTTAATGTTCAGGATATATACCCGAAAATGGTATATACACACTTCTATTGTTAATTTACTGAGGCATCTTCATATTCACTCCACAGTTGGTAAATTAATTTACATTTTTTAATCCACTAACAGCAAATAAAGTTTTATTTTTCATCCATATTCCTGACAACACTTACTTTTATTTTCTTAATGAAAGTTGAAAGTTCATATGAAATAAAAGTTCAGTGATTCTTATTTGCAATTCCCTCACGATTAATGATGGAACACAGCTTTTCATATAATTGTTGACCACTTATACTTACTCATTTGGCTAAACACAGTCATATATTCTTGTATTTATTGAAAATTTATACGTCTTCAATGGAAAAGTTCTTGGTTGTGTTTTGGTATAATTTGCCCATTCTTGATTGGATTATTTGTTCTTTTGTTGTTTGACTGTTCTTAGTTTTATATATACACACACACATCATATTAATCACCTGACAGATGAACAGCTAGTAAACATTTCCACCATTCTGTTCAATGTTTTCTTATTTTGTTAACTGGTTGCTTCTCTGTGCATAGAATTTTTATTGAATGCAATTCCATCTGTCAGTTTTTGCTACTATTTCCCGGGTTGCTGGAGTACTCTTCGGAAAGTCTTGTATACACCTAAACAAGTTTCAGATGTTACATTAAGATCTTTCACCTATTTTAGGTTTATTTCTATACAAGATGAACAACAGAGGTCGGGTTTCAGCCTTCAAAATGTGAATATCCAGTTATTTTGACAACACTTGTTAAAGAAGTTTTTTTTTTCCAATCTGTGTTTCTGGCATCTCTATCAAGAATCTGACAACTGTAGCTGGATGGGCTTATGTTAGAGTTCTTCTACAGTGTTCTGGACTAGGATCATTCTGCTTTCATCACTATGTTCCAGAGTATAGTCTAAAGTCAAGTTTTGTGGTACTTCTAGCATTGAACTGAAATATAAGGAGTTCAAATGTGATTGGCTATTCAGGCTCTTTTATGTTTCCATATGACTATCAAGATGGTTTTTTACATTTCTATGAAGAACATCATTGGAATTTTGTTAAACAATTGTATTGAATCTAAAGACCAGTTCTGCACTATCAATGCAACTGTAATAATTCTGCTAACACATCAACATAAAAGCCCTTCACTATACTACCTTCCATAATGTTTTCCTCTACTGCATTAAAATATTTCTTGAATGGGTCTTTTATTTTTTATTTGGTTTGGTTTGCTTTTAAGGCACTCTGAAATGAATCATTTGCCTTCTTTTTTAATAATAAGTTTGTTATTGGTATATTAAAAAACTACTTGCAACTGTGCCATGAAACATGACTATTAATTCATCATATTGGTTAAGCATATGATATCCTGAACAAACTGGAAATGCTCACACACAGAAGTGCAAAGTGTTTTAATCTCTTAAGAAGTATGACAATTTCAATGACCCAATAATTACCTTTGTGGATATGACCTGAAACGTTTTTTAAATCCTATAATAACTTGTAGAGGAATATTTAAGGAATTTTCATTTATCACAGCCAAAACATGGAAACTATGACTGTTTAAGGGTTACAGGTTTGGCTAAGACTAAAATCTGGTAGGACTGTTTTCTCTTTTCTCCTAATGGACCTATCAGTACCATGAACAGTTAATATGTATCCAATTCTTTAGAAATATATGCTTCAACTGAAAAAGGAAGTAAAAGCTATTCAAACACTTGTCCTTTATGTTGGAATGCTTTTCTTTTATGATTAAAGATATTTATTATTAACTTTCTGTGATCACTAGCAGAAATAAACAAAACTTTGTTTTCCTTTGCACCAATACCAAAAAACTTAAGTTTTTCAATACATTCATTTCTGTATATCCTCATAAGTATTTCTCTTTACTCACTATTCTCTGGTAATGAGAAAGTGAACAGCATTTAAAATTAAACCCACCTTATCCCAAATAAAATATTCATTTCTGGCCCCTGCAATGTTTTACTTGGTTAGAAGCCTTCTAAATGTTTGTTCTGTAACTACTGGAATCTCTTGTCTACTAAAATATAAACATTAATAAGAAAAATTGATAAAGCAGGATTATTCACACCATTGCAAGAATCACTACTACTCCATCCACTAAGCACACAAATGAGGCAGATATGAAAGGGAGCCTAAACACTACAAATACTTTGACCTCCATTAACAGGAAGTGTAATGCTATTTATCAAATTTCTAATCTCTACCAGTTATCAGCAATGAAACTTAAACTATTCATAATCCCATTTAAGTCATAGGAATAAAGTCCTAATTCTCTGAAAACAGGGGTAGGACTCAAAATGACAGATGGTAAACAGCATTCTAGGAGCAATATTTTTGGAGAAAATCACAAATAAAACAAAGTGATGAAAATGTTTTTGTTTGTTTGTTTTTTGAGGTAGTATTTCTCGCTGTAATAATCCTGGCTGTCCTGGAACTTGTTTTGTAGGCTGGCCTCGAACTCACTAAGATCCTCCTGCTTCTGTTTCCCAAATGCTGGGATTAAACGTGTGCACCCACATCGCAATTATAATCTTGATCATACAGCATAACAGAACCAACCAGTTAGGCTTCCATATATAACTTTCAAGATTTATAAATGAAAGGCACAAAGAGGTGTTGTAGAATTATCTAACTATGTAAGGATGTGTTACATGTGTTTGTGCTACATCTGTTTAATTATGCAAAGATGTGTTGTATTTTTTCACCTTGCCTGCCTAAGGCACCTGATTAGTCTAATAAAAAGCTGAATGGCCAATAGCTGGGCAGGAGAGGGATAAGAGGAACTGTTAGACAGAAAAAATAAATAGGAAGAGGAATCAAGAGGAAGAGAAATAAAGAAAAGAGGAAAGCAAAAGCTTTCTTTGAGGGCAGAAGCAAAGCAGCCGCCAGCTAGCCAGACACAAAAAGCAATAAAAGATATACAGAGGGAAAGAAAGCTGTGAAGCAAATCTTAGATGAAGAGAAACAGGTTCATTTAAGTTAAAAAAAAAAAAGCCAAGGCCAAGCATTCTTAACTAATAATAAGTCTACACATCATGATTTGGGAACTGGTTGGTGACCCAAAGGAAAAGCCCTGGTACAAAGAAGAGTTAATGAAAAGAGAGAACTAGGGTTTTCCCCCATTACTAGGTGGGGCACACGTGTTGAAATTTTCTGCAATCACTCACTAAGTACCTCTAAAGAAAATTCCTGAAGGTAATGAGGGATATACTTTCTCTAATATTTATCACCCTTGTAAGTTATCATTTTAATACTTACTCAACTGTGGACATGCAATAATATGGAACATCCAAGACAGATAAAATCTAGTCAGGCATCAGCAGTCATTTCTGATTGAATCTAATACTTGCTCCACAGAAGGGAATGTATATGTGTAATACCGTAAATCTAGTCAAATACCTACAGCTAGGAAGTCACAAGCCTTAGTGGGGAAGGTCATTACTACTGTTTTACTAAATGGTCATGATATAACCATCAAATTGCCTTTGAAATAGCTATGTTTGTGCCCACAGATTAGTGCTGTTGTCATCAAAAAAGTTTTCATCAAAAAAGCCTTTTTTGTTGCAATGGTCCATGATGATTAGAGTCATAACTGACCTAAAAGAACTAAGAATTAATGAATGTTGGATGCTCAGCCATCAGTGATCTATCTACATCACTCCAAGGCTCAAAAATACTACAAAAGGGATTGAAAAAAAATAAAGAGGAAGTGTGTGTGTGCGCGTGCTCACACGCGCACATGCATGTGTTGCAGGGGTAGAATACTGACTTCTGGAAGTGATCCAGCTGCTATACTTTTGACCTCACAGTCTTTGTGATTTTTATGAACAATAGTGAGCCTGTCAGCACCCTATTTTGAAAGGGGGGGCTCATTGTAAGTAAGTGCTCAGTGGGTGGCAGGAATTATTTTTCCAGCGGTAATTTCAGAATTACACTTAAAAATGTAATTCTAAGTATGTAACTTAAGAATTCTATCAATTATTAAGCCTAAGACAACTCCTGAACATGTAGGCATTCATACTAATTCCAAGTAGTTAAGTTGGAATTGGAGGATTTTACAGTAAACAAATTCTCACCCATATTCCTGTAAATAACCCTAATAAATCTCATTAAGTAATGCACAAAAACACATGCGCACACACCCATAACATGGGAGCATGGGAGTGGGGGTAGGAGTGGGGGTGGGGTTGAGGAAGGGGAGAGAGAAGGGAGAAAGGAAAGACTGGAGAGAGCTTGGGGGAGTGGGATGGTGGAGATGGAGGAAGGGCAGATATAGGAGCAGGGCAGAAGATATCTACATTAAGAGAGCCATTTTAGGGTTGGCAAGAGACCTGGCTCTAGAGGGGATCCCAGGTGTCCACAGGGATGTCCCCAGCTAGGTCCTTGGGCAGCAGAGCAGAGGGTGCCTGAACTGGCCTTGCCCCACTATCACACTGATGATTATCTCTAATATCACCATAGAATCTTGGTTCGGCGACAGACGGAGATAGAGACAGAGACCCTCATCAGAGCAAAGGATTGAGCTCCCAAGGTCCAGTTGAAGAGCAGAAGAAGGGAGAAGATGAGCAAGGAAGTCTGGACTGAGAGGGACTGGTCCACCAACTTAGGCAGTGTGCCTCTTCTAATGGGAGCTCACCAAATTCAGCTGGACTGGGACTGAATGAGCATGCGATCAAACTGGACTCTCTGAATGTGGCTGACTGAGAAGCCATTGATAAAGGCACTGGAACTTGTTTATACTGCATGTACTGGCTTTTTGAGACCCTTGTCTATTTGGACGCAAAGCTTCCTAGGCCTGGATGTAGAGGGGGAGGGCCTTGGACTTCCCACAGGGCAGGGTTCCCTGCCCTCTCTTAAGGAGGAAGAGGGAGGGAGGAGGGTAAGTGGTGGAACAGGAGGTGAATGGGAGGAGGGGAGGAAGTGTAAATTTTTTAATGGAAAAAAATAAAAAATTGAAAGAGAGAGAGAGAGAGAGAAATAGAAGGCATGACTCAAATGTAACATTTGAAAAGCATTTCTATTTCCCTAGGACAAAAACCTACAAATCTGCCTACAGATAAGTGTAGCTTGATTCCCTACTATAAGTGAACTTGTATTAAAACACAGTCACACATATTCATTAGTATGTTAGTAATATCCCTAAATATGATTTAAAATGTGTATTTATTCTTTGTACCCTGTTCCTGGCACAGAGCTTCAAAAATGCTTAAATTTCCAGAATGGCAGCAGCTTATGCTATTCACTAACTCACTGAAAGACTCAATTAGACCTAGTCCGTGCTGACACCATGACTCAAAGTAAGTCCTTAGATACTATCACAGAAGGGATTGTTACATCAAAAAGATCAAGCAAAAAAAGACCAAGCAGATGAGTGGAACCTGAGTTCAATTTTGTGTGACTCCTCAACAAAGATTCATGAACATACTAATGTGCATGACCAGAGAGGGTACGCAAACTCTGCAGCCCACTCCCTTTCAATAATTTGCCTTGTACAGCTCTTCCATATGCCTGTTCCCAGAGTGTATCCTTTATAATAAAACTGTAATTCTAAGTATGGCACGTTGGAATTCTATTAATTATTAAGCCTGAGGGAACCCCTGAACATGGAGTCCTCAAGGCAGGAGTACATAGTAAGTCTTGAAGTGTAAGTCCTTTAACATATGGGATGCATAACAATTCTAAGTAATTAGTTGGATTTGGAGAATTTTGTCTGCAACTTTCAATGTTCTACACTAACTTCAGTATCAGTCCCACAGTGAATTCTAGGATACCAACTTGGTGTCAGAAAATTAGTATTTGAAAATAATGTATTCTCATTTGTAAGACTGCCCTACACTACCACTCAGTGTTGAATAGTTGAAATAAATGAAATGTGGCACACAGGTCCTCAAAGTTAGTATCTCTACAGAAAACTTGCTGCTGCAGAGTCAAAAGTCTCCCATTCCATGTACTTTTTGCCTACATGTCAAATCTGAAACCTATTATATTTGCATACATAAAGATATAGAATCATCTGTCTATTTCCCTAGCATATTTTTGTTTAGTGGATTTTAGTGCATGATCCCCGCCTTATCACCACCCCAGCCCAAACCTTAATTCCATGCAGCAGTGCTAGAGAAGTGAAGCCCTTTGGGAATCTTTGGGCTCACAGAAATGGAACCTTTAAGAATGTGTTAGCGCCTTTCTCTGCTCATGTGAATTTAGCTCTTATGGAATGCATTAATCATCAATAGAGCATTGTTGTAAAGGATTTCTCTCTTTCACATATACCCTCCTGTTTCTCTACTTTGCACAAAAAGAAAAAGCATAAGACCTTCACCAGAAGCCACCCAATCTTGAACTTTCCAGTATTTACAGCTTTGAGCCAAAATACACATCTATTCTACATAATAACCTCAACTATTTTGTTATAGTAACAAAAAAATGGGCTCAAGTCACTACTTAAGATCACAAGCTATATAATAAATCATGTTTAGCCTCAATTTATTAACATAGAGCTGACAGAAGCTTAATAATCGGAACACCAACATGTCTCTTAAGTCATGTTTCTATTCCAATGCTTCTTACCTTTTCATTGACTACTTTAAGTAGACATATGTTATGTTTTAAAAATGCTATTTAAATATCAGATGACTAGCATATTAAAATCTGCATAGACCACAACTATCACCTAAACCAACTTCATTTACAGTCAGGCAAAACAAAATAAGATCTAGAATCCTGCAATGACTTACCCAATGAATTAATAGCAGACTAGAATACAGATACAAATCTAAATCTTATTACTAAGGATAGAAAACCTTTCAAAAATTACAAATCAGGAGGAAAAATATTATAAACAAAACTAAAGATTTGATTTAATGTCATTCAAAAATATTCTAAATGCATCATGCTACTTGGAGTGCCAAGCAATGAGAAAACCGCAATAAAATAAGTGATCATACTCCATCGAGAAAGTCTTAGGAGATAGGGTCGAGTGAAATAACATGAAATGAAATGTCTGCCCTGGCAGAGCTGAAGCATGCACGGGCAGCCTGCATATGGTGATTCTGTTGAACTTGTCCATGTTGAGTTTCATGGTATGTTGATGAGGACAACTGACCAGGTCACTTCCTTAAGAGGGCACCAGATCTCATTACAGATGATTGTGAGCCACCATGTGTTTGCTGGGAATTGAACTCAGAACCTTTAGAAGAACAGGTAGTGCTCTTGATTGTAAAGCCTTCTTTCCAGCCCGGTAGGGTGGAATACCTCAGTATGCTTAGGCACACAGTTGACTTGAATTAAACACAATCTTCCAATCTCCCTAAGGACAATGAACACCTCATAAGTATTTAAACCTCATGAGAACCATATTTTGAATACCTCTCTGCACTAAGTATGCATTCTGTATAGAAACTATTAAAAAATTCTCTTTAATATGAGAGATGTAGATTAATACATCTCTATAGAAACTATTAAAAATTATCTTTAATATGAGAGATATGTACATCTCTCATAGACAGTTTCCACTTGAAAGAGAAAAAAAGAAAGTAGCATCCTTCCTTTACTGTTTTCAAATGAATGAAAGATATGTATGAATGTATGCATGTACGTACACACCCAACACACACATTCATATATACATGATAGATCTACAAAGAGAGTGATAAAATAAAGGCTTAAAAAGGTTAAAAAAAAAGGTATAATATTTGGCTCAAGTGCAAAAGGCAAAGTAAAGACAGAACCAGGACTTGAATTCAGATTAGTCAAACCATGAAAGCCAAGCTATTTATAGAAAACCAAGACACAAAAATAATTTGAGTCAATACAGTATATATACAGTGATTTATAAATCTAAATACAGAGAGCCAGATACTAGTTTTCAAGGAGCTAAAAGTAGTAAATGCAAGATCAAGTCAGAAAAGGCACCTGCTTAATTACAGAGAATTCAACATAAAATTAAGCCCCTCTAGAAAAGAATCCATAGCAGAGAGAGAGAACTCAGACCTAAAGGATATTAGGATTTACTGAGAGACAAAACACTTGCAAAAAGACAGCACAGACCCGGGCGGTGGTGGCACATGCCTTTAATCCCAGCACTCGGGAGGCAGAGGCAGGCGGATCTCTGTGAGTTCGAGGCCAGCCTGGTCTACAAGAGGTAGTTCAAGGACAGGAACAAAAAACCTACGGAGAAAACCTGTCTTGAAAAATAAAAAAATAAAAAAGACAGTACAAACCGAGTATGCTTTATCTGAAAAACCTGGAACCAGAAATGAGTCAGATTTTGGAGAAGTGTTTTTCTTTGAGTAGTTTTTAGTTTGTTTTGTTGTTTGTTGTTGTTACTTTGTTATCTTTACAAAGACTTAGGAGTTGAACATCCCTATTCCAAAACCTATGTTCTCAAAAACATTTATTTTAAAACATCAGATTAAGAATATTCAATGTGTATTTGAACAGACTGTATGAATGCAAATTTCCTTGTCTAGAATGCTTTTACTCCGCCAAGGCCACTCACTAAAGTCCAATTAATCCTCCCAAGCCGACTGACTACAAGGAAATAACTCCATCTTCAAATCTGTTCTTACTCTTCCAAGTAGCTAATAACTCTCTAGGAATCTGCAGCACACAATACATACATTCCATCAAGGTAACCAACAAAGAGAAATGGCAGAACCAGGAGCTGAATTCTGAATTTAGACTAGTTACACCGAAAATCCCTAAATACATGATTTAGTAATTTTTAATTTACATATCAGTCTCACTAGAATTGATACAATTAAGACAACTGTCATCTTTCCATTCTCCTGTACCCTCAAGTTTGGTTATCCCTAGTCTCCCATCAAATGCCAAGAAATAACATTTAAGTTAATTGAGGGAATTAAATTTTTGGAGAGAAATGGTCCTGGATCTAAGATAAATATGTATGGTTTATATGCTTTTTAGAAGACCATGATGAAAGGAGAGAACCAACTCCTGTAGGCCAACCTCTGGCCTCCACAGATGCACTATGGCAGGTGCCCAGAAATCCAGATGCTTTCAATGTTCTATCTTCACAACCTTGCTTCATTCAAACTACAGTGGCTTAATATAAATAAGTGTTTGCAAATTCTTTTCAAAGCAGACCACACCTGCATGGAAACAGTTCCTATTATGTATTTATAATATTCTTTGGAAGATGAAAAACACTCTCAAGTCTGAAGAAACAAAGCGTGCGCACATACATCTTGTACTGGGCCAAAGTGATCAATTAAAAAAAAAATACCGTGTGAATAGAGTACAAGGGCACCCCAAGGAGATACAAGCACACTCAACTCTAGGAACGAAGAGAAGAAGTTTAATACAACTAAAATATGTAGAACCTATGAGAAAAAATTAATTGCCACTAGAAAGAGACAGGGCATATCATGACATGTCATATACATCATGCTACTGACATTGGAGCTTACCAGCTAAGAGAAAACACTGAATAATTCCACACCTGGGTATATAAAGAGATTCTTGAAGGCTTGAAGAATCAAAACTTTAATTTATTTAAACCAAATAACTAATTCTTGTGTTAGGTAAATACTAAAGTTGCCACAAATCTATTTCCATACCTTAATCTCAATGAACTACACAGCTAAAACTTTGAGACAGCAGTAAAACAAATTCTTAAGAAGTCTTGATTTTTTTTAAGATTTAAAAACAGTATGGTGATGTGGAAAGTCCTTTTGTATGTGTTGCTTTTATTGGTTGATGAATAAAGCTGTTTCAGCCAATGGCTTAGCAGAGTAAAGCCAGGCAGAAAATCCAAACAGAGATATAGAGAGAGAGTAGGCAGAGTCAAAGAGATGCCATGTAGCTGCTGAAAGAGAAAGGCACCAGAACATTACAGGAAAGCCACAGCTTCGTAGGGATACATAGATTAGTAGAAATGGGTTAATTTAAAATGTAAGAGCTAACTAAGAATATGTCTGAGGCATTGGCCAATGTTGTAATTAATATAGTTTCCATGTGATTATTTGGGTCTGGGCAGCGGGGAAACAAAAGCACAATCTCAGTCTACAGTATGGGCTGGAGAGTTGACTCAACAGTTAAGAGTATTTGCTGCTCTTTCAGAGGACTGAGATTCAATTCACAGCACCTACAAAGAGGGTAACAATCTTCTGTAACTCTAGTTCCAATGGGAATCAATACCCTCTTTTGAGCTCAGGAGGCACCAGGCACACATACATTGTTCATAAAAGCTGACAAAACACACATACACAAAAAAAATAGATACATTGTTTTCAATTTTAAAGCAATAAATATAGCAAATGTTGCCTTCTATATAAGGCATTAGAGGGGGAAGGGCTACGTGTTCTCATTTCCTTTTTAGTTTTCAGGATAGCCCAACTTCAGGCTATCCTAAAATTAAATACCCACAGAGCATTTAGCACAATGACTATTAATATGAGCTTAACAGAAACTAGTTATTAGTGTTATTATTAGTGTTAGTTTTAGTATTAGTATTGCTATCACGAAAAAAGGAAGTCTTCATTTTCTGGGTTATTACAGCATATTTAAAAAAAAAAGAAAAAAGCTGAATTTTTTAAAAAAAAAATCGAAACTGTCCTCAAGGTGATACCAATGAGTAATATCTTTAGGTACACAGATAAATGCATTCAAGAACAAATATATGAAGAAGAAAAAAGGAAAAAAAGCAGAAAAATGGAAAAGGATTGAGAATTCAGACTAAAACATTCTTAAATGTCAGTAAAGCTTCTCTATCAAAGATCGTCCACTCCTATCATCATCATCTGTCTTTCGGGCTAAGGCTACCTGTATGGGTAGGACTGCATCATCTCCACTAACCTATCAAGTACTGACTCTCAGAACCTAAGACCACCACTGAATTTGAAGGCAAGACCTTTAGAGAGACCATTAAGAGCCAATGATGAAACAGATGAGTAGATTCTAATTATATGGCAGAGATTAAGACACAGACCACAAAAGAAAAATAAGCAAATACCTGCAGGCCAAGAAGCATTCAGAAGAGCCCAGCCGTGCAAATACCTCAGTCATGGGCCCAAAGCCAGCAGAACTAGAAGAAAATTAGTGTCTATCATTTATGCCACCACATCAGAGGTATGTTGTGGCAGCCCTAGCAAAATAATACATCAGCTAAATACAAGATACTCAGGTTAATACAACCAAAAATGTAACTGCGGCACTAGAAATTCAAAACCCTGAAATTTAAAATTAGAGCTGCCTAATTTAGACTCATAGTTTCTCTGTTCCTTATATCTCCACATTTGAAAATCCAGATGTTTGAAATTTTATGAAACAGTAGCTTTCTAACACTCCACAGTTTCGGAGGCCTTCTTCAAATACAGTGAGTGCCCCTAAGAACTAATACTAAAGTAGCAATATAGATATGAGATAATCTAATACAAAGTAAGTTTATTTTTGACAGTCAAAATAATCTTCACAAAACATTCTGTTTTCCAGGTAAAATTAGATTTTTTTCATGACTTATTGGTTTTGATATCATAAATATATGGACACCTATGAAAGTAGGTGTACCTGAAAAAAGCAGGGTTTTTTTTTATTATTTCATTTAGAAACACATTCTAGCAAACAGTATCAACAATATATGTTTGAAATAACAGTACTTTCATCTCACTGT
This sequence comes from Microtus oregoni, assembly GCF_018167655.1. Lineage (NCBI taxonomy): Eukaryota > Metazoa > Chordata > Mammalia > Rodentia > Cricetidae > Microtus > Microtus oregoni. Next base: position 21,558,313 of record NW_024543069.1, on the reverse strand, counting down.
AAAGGAAACTGCTTCACTTAATTCTAGCAATTGTCTCCCATCAACTCTGCAGCAGCATTTACAATTTGCCCAGCATAGTATTTGCTGACAATAAAGCGCATTTTAATTTGTTGCCATATTGATTTCCATGAATTATTTAGGCAATTTTTACCAGAGCAAGGAGAACAAGCTTTTCCCCTGTGACATGTGGGTTTTAAATTGTGCTATCAAATCAATGCCATTAGTTAGGATGAAGTTTACAGACACAAACCAGGAAAGCCCAAATATGAATGGCTAGAACAACGTAAAAATGTTGTAGACATGTGTACACTTATGCATGCAGGCAAAAAGAGAAATACAGCATTCTAGAATATCTGTTTTTATATTAGGAATAGATCATTTAGTTTCAAAATCTTAAAAACTTCAATAACTTTCTCTCCGAACAAATAATACCCAATAACAATATAACATGTCACAGATACAACCCACATACATCCATTTAAATTTTCTATCAACCTTTAAAGAGAAAAAAAATAAAAGAAAACAAGTGTAATTAAATACTTATTTAGTGAATCCCAATAACTAAAATATCATTTCAACATATTGAACATCTTACTTTTTGCATCTAATCTTCAAAGTTCTCATCCTCACAGAGACTTAAAAAATAAAAGGAAAAAACTCCTTTTCAAGACTTTCTTCTTCATTATGGCCTGCTATCCCAAGGAATCATATGTATCCAGGATAGCGTAAAATATTATGAGATTGGGGAAGGAGATAATTTGTTGAGCTTGATTGTAGATTCTTGAGCATGAACTTTGTAGATGATAACATCATATCACAACATAAAAGGGATGGCCACGCCTATTTGTGTTTATTTCTATAAAATAATTTACATACTAATTGCCTATATCTGTCAAACCTACAGCATTATAAACTCCAGGCCAGAGTTTTGATGTGATAATATACTTAGAATTTCTATCAATACATGCAGTAAGTATTCAATAAGTACTTGTGTAAACATATACATATATGTGTGTATGTGTATATATATACACACACACATACACACACACATACATACACACATACACACATACACTGAAGTCTTACTGGAAATAGACATACTCCGAACCAATAAACTGTTATTAAAATGAGGGAGGAATGAGGGCCACAGAAAAGTAAGTGGGAATGTAAGAACTGGATAATCTGTAAGATAGAAACCCATCTCAAAAAACTAAACTCAAACTGGAAAATTATGTAACTCAATTATAACATACCCGTCTATAATATTTTCCTGTGTACTGATAATAAAGAAAAGCTTTTATAAAAATTCTGACATTTACAAAAAAAAAAATTCTGACATTTTTTCAAAACAAGATACACTTATGGAATCCCTGTTTAACAACTAATACCATGCCACAAGTGCAATAAGGTTGATTATTATACTTTATTCCCATAAACTCTTTAATCCTTCTACATAGACAGATATTAACATTGTAAAGTATATAATTTATTATTATATGGATCCCAGCCTCATTAATGTTTACTCTGAAATCAAAACCTCTACTGTAGATGTCTATATTCCATATTTTCTAAGCAGGTCAATTTCAATTTATTTCAGAGTTTGGCAGCATAATTTTCAGTGTATTTAGTTCAGTTGTCATTCTGAATGACAGTTTGTCATACAGTATCTAAAATACATTAATTTATCTTATGCAGTGAACATCAGTAATAAGGGTAAGCATTATTTCCAGTATACATGTAATTTCTCTTTTAATGAAAAACTCAACAAACTTGACTAAATGCTATTTATTTCCTTATCATATCCTTTATCCATGTATTTATAAGCACTCTCACTAATAAAGAAATTTACAACTCCTCAATCCTGGCAAATACCAACACTTAAAAACAAGTGGTAGTGTGCCTTTAACCGCAGCACTCTGGAGGCAGAAGCAGATGTGAGCTCAAGGCCAGCCCAGTCTATGGAGCTAATTCCAGGATAGCCAGGGCTACACAGAGAAACTCTGTTTTGAGAAACAAAGCAAAAATACAAATAAGGGCAGGCATGGTAGGGCATACCTTTAACCTCAGCACTCCAGAGGTAGAGGCAGGCAGATCCCTGTGAATGCAAAGTCAGCCTTACAACATGGCAAGTTTCGGGACTGCCAGGACTACAAAATGTGCCAAAATAACAATAATAATGAGGCAACAATCACTGAACAAATAAATATATTGCCTTATAATTCATATCTGCATTGTTATATATAGTTTTCTGACCTCATTTCCAAACTATTTTTCTATAATATATACTCAATTTTATAAATTAATTGAAAAATTATAATTTGAAAGAAGATAGAAAAAATATATCCTTGAAGAAAGGATGAGAAAAAAGATTTTCTTTTTTTTTTAACTTTTTTTTTATTGAGAAAAGAAAAAAAAATTTCCTCCTCCTCCCAGCCTCCCATTTCCCTCCCCCTCCTCCCACCCTTCTCCCCCTCCCCCCACTCCTCTCCCCCTCCCTCTCCAGCCCAAAGAGCAGTCAGATTTCCCTGAAGATTTTCTTATAGAAAAAAAGAGTAGTTGACAAAACAGCTAAGGAAAAATTAAACTGACATTGTTGCAATTCAGAAATTATAAATAATTTTTAAGTCTTGTGTTCATTTACTCCTTTCTCTGCTTTTCTTTTTGCTCGACTTTCACAAATGTTCAAGGTTCTAGCTCCTATTTTCACAATCAGCGAAGGGGCAGGCACTAACAACAACAACCAAAGCTTAACTTCAAACCTTAATATTTCAAACAAGACTGCCCTCATAGGATAGTATACCTTCAAAACCTGGCCTACTGTTTCACTAGTTGGAATTTAGCAAGGGCTTACTATGAAATGTAGGCTGGAGAGATGGCTCAGTGGTTAGGATTACCGGCTATTCTTCTACAGGACGTGGGTTCAACTCCTAGCACCCACATGGCAGGTCACAACTGTCTGTAACTCCAGTTTCAGTGGTTCCAATACCCTCACACAGACATATGTGTAGGCAAAACACCAATGCACATGAAATAAAAATAAATCATTTAAAAAAAACTTGAAACATTCAATCTGCCACCTACCTCTTACTGGTGAGCATCCTCTAATTCATTTTGAGTACAAATCTTTTCTGTTTCAAAGGTAAAGAAAGGGTGACTCTATGATAGTTGTGATCTATAACTTATAAAACTCTATGAAAAATAGATTTGTCTTTCCAAGTCTCCAAATATAAAGCTTACCAATGGAATTAGCTACAGACCAATGGAAAGAAAGAACAGACAGGCTCCTAAAAGTTGTCCACTCATCTCCATATTCATGACCCCCCCACACAAATTTTAAAACGTACTTTTTAAAAGAATGCTCTATCTTCAGAAACTGTGATGTAAAAATGAGTTCAAATGTGTATAGATCATGCCTTTTAGAAGCTCGTAAGATAAACTTAAAAAATTCAAAGACAAATTTTTTTGTTGCTCTTGTTTAATTTTAAAGTGTAAATTCCTGACTATAAATACACAAACAGTCTCTGAAGTACACAGTTGAATGGCAGGGCTTTCACTTCAGATGAAATGATGAGTTGAACAATCAAGGAAGAACTAAAATCACTATGTGTAACAACCTGTAAAAAATTAAATGCTGTTACCACTAAAGGTTTTAGATGACAAGACAAGAATAATATGAGAATGTTTCTGGTCTTTCTCCCTCTGTGACTACTCAGGAGAATTCTGGCTTTCTTGCTCGGTCTTCACAAGCCCCACCCTGTGGGACTACCTTGACACTCTAATTATTTTAGGCTTTGTAAAACAGACAAAGAAGTTTTATGAATAATATGAGGTTGTGGCTGATATGGTTTAATGGAGAAGTGCCAAGATAATACAATTTTTAAAAATCTATATTATGGAAAAAATGAGGGAAAATATTTTTAAAGAAATATGACTATGGTTCATGTTATCTATTACACATAATATTTTATAAATAAATTAAAAATAATCAGCAATCCATAAAAATACTTTTTCTTACTGACTTGCCCATTTCTGTCTCTACTAGAACACTGAGTAGATCATGAGTGTCAGGCATAACAACCACAAATATAGATGCAGTATCTTATCTGTACTGCCAATAGAGACAGGTTGGGTTCACAACCTCTGACTCACTGAAGATATTATTATAAAGGAAATAAGTCAGACACAAAATAACAAACATTATGTCTTTCCAATTATATGAGATAGCCATAATCACTGAAAGAGAATGTAGAATGTGGCTTTCAGAGGTTGCAGACATAAAGTGTTTTAATTTTTATCTATTCATTTTAATCTTCTCAGGATTATGACATACTCAAAATTATAGTTTTTATTTTTCCAGTGTATCATTTATTTTTATACATCATTTATTCAGCACTAATTGAATGTTTGTTAAGTGCAAGAGGACATAATTATACTGAAAGAATATAACAAAACATACCTCTCAACAGCCAGTGCAAAAAGGGAGGAGCAGGAAAAGGAAGAGAAGGAGAAAAGAGTGGAGGGGGAAAATGTACATACCCTTTGAGGATTAATTTATATGTTAACTAGACTGAACCATGGGATGCCCAGAAATACAGTTAGTGCATCTCTAAGTGTACTTTCAGATGAGATTAACATGGGAATCAACAGATTGAGCAAAGCACATTGTCCTCTCTAATATGGATCATTTAAAAGCTAAATGTAACAAAAAGCTGACCCTCTCACTAGTCAACTCCAAAGTATCTGAATGAGGATATGGGGTCCTACAAGCACCTATTCTCTGATCTTTACACAGAACAAACACCATCATCTTAGTGGTTCTCAAGTCTTTAAATTTAAACAAGTATGCCATCAGCTCTTCTGACTTCAAGTTCACTGAAAATGTAGTTTAGGACTTCATGTCTTTAAGTATGTGAACTGCTTTTTTCAGTAAATTTCTTAGTTAACAAGCATAATCTATCTTCCTGGTTGGGGTCTGTAGGTCAGAGATAACCTACAGTAATAGAGTTCCTGAATAACATAATAAGTTGGGCTCTAAGAAATTTTGCCACCTCCTATGAACAAGTTTGGCAAGTCAAACAGAAAAGAAAAATAAACAAAAATAAAAGCTAATAAATAATACTAAGATGACAAAATATGATTTCTTCAAGAAAGAAACAAACTGTAGTTATTAAGGGCCCCTGTGCAGGCTGTCCTGTTTGTTTGTAGAGCTGTTCTATTTTTGCCCCTTTGTTTCTGGGGAACAGTTACTAGACCAAGAAAAAACTCACAAATCACTCATCCATTAAATGGTGATCATTCTCCAAATGAAGTAAGTCTCTAAAAAGTTTCATTTATAGTTCTGCAATTTTACTTTTTATTGCAACTTGTCTTTTTGTCCTTCTATTACCTGTGCTAATCTTTGAGTTACTGAAGAGCACAGATTACAAATTGTTTTTTTATATAACCAATGAATGTCTTGACTTCATCACTAGACACTAGTTTGGATTGTTCATTAAATTATTTAACTATCACTTTTAGTATTCTCATCAGATTTGATTTAAAAAGCTTGCTTCGTAATCCAATTAAAAATGGGATACAAATCTAAACTGAGAAATCTCAACAAAAGAATCTCAAATGGCTGAGAAACACTTAAGGAAATCTATGTTCAACATCCTTAATCATCAGAGAAATGCAAATCAAAACAACTGATTCCATCTTACACTGTCAGAATAGCTAAGATCAGAAACACAAGTGGCAGCTTATGCTGGAGAGGATGTAGAGCAAGGGGAACACTTATCCATTGCTGATGGGAGTGTAAACTTGTACAGTCACTTTGGAAGTCAGTGTGGCAGTTTCTCAGATAACTGGGAATCAATCTACCACAAAATCCAGGAATATCACTCCTGGGCTAAACCTAAAGGATGAATCATACCAAAAGGACACTTGCTCAGCTACGTTCATAGCAGCTTGATTTGTAATAGCCAGAACCTGGAAACAACCTAGATGTCCCTCAACTGAGGTATGGATAAAGAAAATGTACATTTCAGCTATTAAAACCAAGGACACCAAGAAATTTGAAGGTAAAGGAATGTGGAACTAGAAAAAAAAAATCATCCTCAGTGAGGTAACCCAGACCCAGAAAGACAAACAGGATATTCACTCGTAAGTGGATATTAGCTGTAAAACAAAAGATAATTGTGCTACTTAATCCACAGATTCAGAGAGACTAGGTAACAAGGAGAGTTCATGGTGGAACACCCAGATCTCCCTAGAATGGGGAAATAGAAAAGATTTTGTGAATGGACTGAGGGCGGGTGGGGATGAACATGAGCCATCAGCTGGCAGGGGAAAAGAGGGAGAGAGTGTTGAGGGGGACTCCTGGTGGGGGCATTTCAGGATTGGGTGGAATATGCTGGTACAAGGGAGTTTCCTAGAAGTCAGCTTAGACTCTTAGCAATAATGAACTGAACTGAGCTGGCCATCTCCTGTGCCAGATTGGAGCCTGGTCCAATCGCCATTAGAGAGGTGCCACCCAGCAACTGATGTAGGCAGATGCAGAGACTCACAGCCCAACACTGGGCTGAGTTCAGGAAATCCTGCTGAGGCGGAGCAGGAGGCGGAGCAGGAGGTGGAGGCGGAGGAGGAGAAAGGAGTGTAGAAGTCAGAGGGGTAAAGGATACAACAAGAAAACTCATAGAATCAACTAACCTGGGTTCATAGAGACTCACAGAGATTCAACCTACAAACAGAAAGCCTGAATGAGACTGACCTGGGCACTCTGCATATACGTTATGTCGGGGTCCAGCCTCAACATGTTCTAGGATAGGGGCATATAGATTAGAAACATTAGGCAGACAACAAAGATACAAAGGAAATAGAGTCGGGAGGGCAACTCATTGAATACTAAATGTGCCTGCCCATTTATTTTTCATACCCCAACCCAAAAGGAGGGAAGAAGGCAAAAGATATCTTTAACATGATACAAAGAACAAACAGAGCAATTACCTCTTCAATGCCTGCAAGCATGGAAGAATCAAGTAACTATATCCTGAGCTAAGTATTCTGTTGTTTAGGCAGAACATGCAGCAAGCACACCTTAGGCCAACCATCCTGTAGGCAGTTACTCCCTGTGGGTCAAGTCTCCTGTCATAACCTTGAAGAAGCAAGAATAGGCCTGAACTCTCCGACCTTTCGTCAAGGTGGAACAGATCCACAACCTTGGGCTCCTATATTGTTACAGCTGTGTAGCTTGGTCCTCTTGTGGGACTCCTAACAGTGGGAACAGGGGCTCTCTCCTGAATATTTTACTAGCATCTGAGACCCTATTCCTCATACTGGGTCACCTTTTCCAGGCTTAATAGATAGGAAAGTTCTTAGCCTTACTGAAACTTGATATACCATGTTTTATTTATATCATGGGAGACCTGCCCTTTCCTCGATGGAGACAGTAGAGGATTGGGGGATTTGGAGGAGGGAGGACAAGAGAGGGAGTGGGGGAAGATGAGAAGAAGGCTACTGCCAGGGTGTAAAATAAACAGATAAATTTTTTAAAAGTGTAATTTAGCCTGCAAAAATAAATGATAAAGAAAAATAAATTAAACTGGCAAGAAAGTCCATCTGTCAAAAAACAAAAAGCTTGATTCTACTTAAAAGTTATAAACCAGAGAGTCACAAAGTAAAGGGAACTATAGTCATTAAGACAAACAGAAAAAAAGGTAGACTGGGTAAAGTCAAGGAACTGGTTAATTCCTAGTCTGTGAAACACTTAGGATTTCAACCAACAGTCTCATCTAATCAAGTCATGCAGCGGTCAGACCTTATCAGACTATAGGGAAGGCACCATGTCTCCTCACCTATCTTCAATGCTCAGATAACTTTCTTTTCAACATGAACTATGCATATATAAACCTAGATACCACTAGTATCCCTTTACTTGTAAAAGTAAACAAAGAAATGCTAAAGCAAATGGCCAATAAAGAAATCAAAAGAATCAGCAAGTACAGAATTCCCAAGTAGAACATGACCAAAACAAGTCTATTTATGAAATTATATCAAAAGTGAAAAAATACTCAGAAATAAGAAGGTAGCTATGCACCACAAAATGCCAGATTCTGTGTTAAGTATTCAAAATAGCAAGCTGAGAGATAATAAATACAATGATCCTCAAGGGATTATAATTCTCCAGGTAGTTCATCTAGTAAACAAACAATTAGAATGTTCAAGTGTTGAATTTGAGGTATAAACAAAACATACAAGAGAGCAGAATGGGAGGAGCACGTTTTAAGGGTATACCAGAGAAGTCTGCTTAAATAAGTAATAATTAAGACCAGAGTCTTAAACATGAGTAGGAATGTTTTAGGAAAAAGGAAGAATATGAGAGTTGAACAATAGTGACAATTTCACAGGTAATATGCAACTTGATGTAACTCTTAAAAAGAGAAGATAATCTTACATTAATTCACATTCCTTAAAAAATAAGTTCTAGAACTCACAAGAATTTGTTTAACTTGAAAAGGCAGAGAGCTTTTTGATGCCCTTATATCTCAGGTGATGATGACTGAACTGAGATATAGAGTCAATAATGCTGCTGGCACACTGCCAATATCATTACTACCAAAGAAATTATAAACAACAGCAAACTTAGAAATGGAGGATCTAGTCTGGAAGGCCACCCCTGAAGCAAGCAGCTACGCAACCTCAGACAAGCCCCCTTAACCTCAGCCAGACTCTGTAAGTGACAATAATAATAAACCCCCACTTACTCCAAGAACTGGAAAAGGCCATTAAGAATCACAGTGTAAAAACAAGGCCAACCTATTTATGCCAATTCCTCTTCCAAAAGTGAAAGCTCGGCAATATAGCAGAAATGCTTATACGTCAACTTTAAGCACAAGTTATTTCCCTCAGCAAAGGAAAACACTTATGAAAAGGAGACATATCTAAACATTTACAATCTCATAAAAATCCTGTATCAATATTTGCTCTACATTAGCAAATTAAGAGAGAAATCATAATAATTAGAAGTTACATTATCTATTTCATTAAAATAAGTAGGGCAGTTCAATGTGTATTCAAGCACATGTATGTAATGCATCTTATACTACCTCTAATATTCAACAAGAATGTCACCAAGCCTACTTTTTCTCTGTATAGTTTTAATCCATACCACTAATTTTTGATTCCAAATACTATACAAATGATCCAATCTGCCTAGTAAAAAGGTAAAAACATAAAAGTAAAAAGGTCACTTACAATACTGTGTAATAAATCATTTTCAAACTCAAAAATAGCTCACAATACAATTTTTGCTAAGTAACTTCTGTGTGTAAATCCATCCAATTGTACCGCATACATTTTTATTTCTCTCTTCAGGGAAGCATTACCACTCAGTGTCATTTCCTCACACAATGGTACTTTTGAGATAATCTCTGGGTACCATATTTTATATAGTAATGAGGAAGAAACCTTATTTTAGAATCTAAGGATCTAAGTCTAACAAAGCTATTCAGCACCAAATAATTGTCTAACTTGTCTAATTGCTTCCCATTCTTGCAGTCTTACTTTCTGAACCTAGCTGTAAAAGACAGTATCTTCAAAAGGAACAGTAGTCTAAGAATTAGACTATGCAGTTCAATTTCACAAATGAACAGGATATTGTCAGTCATTGAGACTATCACTGAAATTATTTTCTAAAATTAAGGAATCATGAAATGGTATTTAATCCTATAACTTGCCCCTTAGGCTTGTTATCCAAGTAGTTTTCTAAATATTTAAACAAATATTCCCAGAGGGAGGTATTATTTTCCTGGGATCATCATTCATGCCTTACTATATATCCATGTAAGACTCAGCCATGTGAAGGAAGGAACAGACGCAGCAGGTTCCAGGTAAAGAAACATGTGTTACCTCATGCCTATTCCTTTCCTAGTCTCTACCCTCCTCAAAGTAGGAAATTAGAGAAGAAAGGAAAAGAGGAAGGGAGGTAAGGAGGGAGAGAGAGTACCACAGGCATCATGTGAAATGAGAGCAAGATTTAGGAGTACATGATGGGGACACCTGAGATCTTTTTGAAAGGTTCCCAGGCTCAGATATTTTGTATTTGTTTTAGTTAAGTTACTCTTTTTTTCAGACTAAGAAAATGAACAACAATAAGTAGTAAATATTATCTATGCCCTAAGATCTTTGCGTGTAATAATTACATTTAATATGCACAACAATCTAATCAGGCAGATAACCCACATTAGAGAGACATGACAGAAAAAAACAGAGAAATCATTACTGTAAACTGTATAATAATTATAACATGGCTGTAAAATTATTTAACTTTTTCCTACTACCAAATAGATTGTTGTTAACTGCTTTATAACACTAAACTACATTTACTTTCTAACCTGTCCAAGGGTAAATTTTCCTAAGCTAAAGAAGCCTAGGGCTAGAGATTTAGTTCAGTTGGTACAATGTTTGCTTAGCGTGTATAAGGCTCTTATTTCAGTTTCCAGCACCACATAAACAGGGTGTGGTAAAGTACATCTGCCAGCACTAATTAAGGTGCAGACAGGCAGAACAGAAACTTACGGTCATCCTGCTACACAGTAAACTCTAGGCCAGTCTTTCTCAAAAACAATCAAAAAACTAAGAATTAAGCACAGGAAGCTTTTTCAAATTCTTGATAAGTACTGCTAAAATTACTTTCATACAATTAAACATTTTTTGCTCAGCAACAGTATTTAAGAATGTTTTTTTGCATTCCCTAACAAATAATAATCATTTTGTTCATGTTACTACCTCGTGTTCTTGTTTAGTGAGAATGAAAATTGATAGTAATTAACCATGTTTATTTCTCCTTTTTGAAACATACAAATCCTTTGGAAAATCCATACTTTTATTGTTTGTCCTGAAATATTTAATACCCTAAGGGATTTTTTTCAATTTATAATTTAAAGTATTAGGAGTCTTTGACATGCAATCATGAGAAAAAGGACTCAAACAAGCACAAGCAAAACAGGAAATGAGTTATCTTAACACACTGAAACATATGAACATATAACCAACAGACTTGAGATGTTCCAAAGATGCCCTCTGCAATTCACCTCTTGGTTCACATATCTTTGTGTTACTCCTTTCACTGTGGAAGACTGTCAGTCAACTTTACATTTACATTCTAGCATTTTAACAACTCACTGAAAATTTCTGCAACAGAATAAAATATGTTATCAAACTGTCTAAAAAGTACAGCTACATTTTATAAACAGTTTCTGTTTCTGATAAACCAGTTATCAGTATGGTCCAAGGAAACACCAAAGTATAAAAATGGGAAAATGTAATTCCTCAAATGAATGTCAAAAATCTCAAACTGTTAACAGCAAAAAAGACCAGATGCTGAGCAGTCAAAGTCCAAAAAAATCTATAACACTCGGGTCATATTACTCACATAGAATAAATAGACACATAGATAGGGAGGTACACAGGCAGGCAGGCAGGTGGAAGGACAGACAGACAGATGGAGGGATGGACAGAAAGACAGACAGGTAACAGATCTTTTCTTGAGACAGGGTTTCTCTGTGTACCTCTCTAGGAACTCACTCTGTAGACCAGGCAGACCTTGAATTCATAGAGATCCACCTGCCTCTGCCTCCCAACTGCTGGGATTAAAGGCATGCACCACCACTGCCTGTAGATAATAGAACTTTTTTATATCAATACTTCTACTGTCTTTATCTGAAAGAGAAGACGATTTCACCACCCTACCATCATCAATAAAAATAAATTTTAAAAAACATAATGCCAAGTTAGTGCATCCAGTCTAATTTTTAGTTTTATAAGCACTATTTTTGTTCACCTCAAATCATACATCCTTCTTAGTAGTAACTCCAAAAGCTGACAATATATAGCTACATAAGAAATTCATAATTCAAATACTCTTCATACAAGTAATATGAAATAGTTAAACACACACACAAACCATGATTACTGTCACTTAACCAAGCATATTGTAAAGTAAATCACAGCCCCTAATTCTAAGTGGACAGAATAACCATAATTTCACATCATGGCAAATGGAATTATTCAGGCAGCTAATTTTGGAAGAACCTATTCATTCTCTCACTTTTCTGTTACCTTCCCTAGGATATTTTCCATCTAGCAGGTCTACTGCTCAGGCATCCCACTTCTTTGAGATGTCTCAGGCTTAGAATGAGAACTTCCTAAAAAACACTGTGGGCAGTTCAAACAATCCTGAATGATAAAAGAACTACCAGAGGTATCACCACACCTGACTTCAATTGTACTACAGAGCTTTAGTAATAAAAAAGAACGATCTTGGCATAAAAACAAACACACTGATCGATGGAACAGAACTGAAGACCCCGGCATAAATCCACATACCTATGGATACCTGATTTTTATTAAGAGGCCAGAAAAAAACACTAGAAAAAAGAACATCTTCAACAAATAGTGCCGGTCAAACTGGATGGTTACATAAGAATGCAAATAGATCCATATTTAATCATCCTTAAAAACTCATGTCCAAATGGATCAAAGACTTTATCATAAAACCAGATATACTGAACCTGCTAGAAGAGAAAGTAGGAAATAGCATTAAACTCAGCAGCAAAGGAAAAGAATTTATAAACAGAACACTACTAGCACAGGCACTAAGATCAACAATTAATAAATGGGACCTGATGAAACAGAAAAGCTTCTGTAAGGCAATATACCTTGTTATTTGGACAAAGCAGCAATCTATAGAATGGGAAAGATTTTTATCAACTCCACATTCAGCAAAAGGCTAAAATCCAAAATATATAAAGAACTCAAAAACTAGACATCAAGAAAACAACCCAATTGGAAAATGGGGTACAAAAAAATCCTCAATAGAAGAAACTTAAATGGCTGAGAAATACTATATTCAACATTCTTAGCCACCAGAGAAGTTCAAATCAAAACTACTTTGAGATTTCAGCTTATACTTGTCAGAATGGTTAAGATCAATAACACAAGTGACAAACAGCTCATGCTGGCAAGGATGCTGAATAGGGGGAACACTATCCATTTCTGGTAGGAGTGCAGTCACAATGAAAATCAGTGCAGTGGTTCCTCAGGAAGATGGGAATCAATCTACCTCAAGATCCTGCTGTACCACCCTTGGGCATATACCCAAAGGACACTTCATCCTACAACAAAACACTTGTTTAATCATGTTCATTGTTGCTTCACTTCACCAGAAAATGGAAACAAACTAGGTGTCCCTCAACAAAAATAATGAATAAAAAAAAAATGTTGTACACATCCACACTGGAGTATTATTTTCAGGTAAATAGATGCAACTAGAAAAAAATCATCCCAAGTTAAGTATCCAAAACCAAGAAAGAGAGATATGGTATGCATTTGCTTATATAGAGACATTATCTGTGAAGTCAATGATAACCAAGCTACAATCCATAGAACCACAGAGGTTAGATATAGACTAAGGAACTAGGGCAAATAGATACATATTTTTAGGAAAGGGAAATACAGTTGTAAATGCATGGCTGTGGCTAGAATAGGAAGATCAAGTGGGGAGCAGGAGGGAAGAAGAGGCCAAGGAAAGAAATACAGGAAAAGACAACTAAAATTAAGGGCCATTTGAGGAGTAATATAGAAACCAAATACAGCAGAATCTTCATACATATGAGTCTACATATGTGTGTATATGATATATATATATATGTGTGTATATATATATATATATATATATATATATGCAATCTAAATGATATTGCCAAAAAATGCAGAGGGAGAAGACAGAGCCCCAACTGGTCATCTCTTGTCACCAAATGAAGCTTTCAGTACAGAGTTACATCTAATTGAGTTGCTAGTCAAAGGGGTCCCTTGGGAATCCCCCAAAACACAGTCTGTTGCTAAGACTATAAGTTGCTCTCCACAAACTTGACAACACCTACACAAATCCTTGAACATGGAGAAATGGGGCTGATGCCTACATTGAGTTTTTACCCTGCATGCTAGCTAGCATCTTTGATACAAAAGGGAATTTTTTGTAGGCTACCAAAACGCCAACCCAGCCACAAAACCTTTGGATGTACAATGGTATCCTGACTGCAAGATATGCTAGGGTGATGGTGGCTCAAAGCTTGTGAAAGTAACCAGCCAATACCTGATTTGCCATGAGGCCCACTCCACAAGACGGGACCCACACTAGCCATTTCATAGATGACCGAGAACCTGGCACTAGATATCCCAGGGACCTAGGGAAAAACTACATATTAATGCTCTTAAAAAGAAGAGTAGCAATAAAATAAATCCTAATGACATTCTGCTATACTCATAGACCAGGACCTTGTACAGACAAGCTTCTTCCTGCAGCAATGGGAACAAATACAGAGACCCACAGCCAGACATTAAGCAGAGTGAAAGATCTTAGAACACTCACCCATAAAAGGAATGTCTCCATCAAACCCCTCCCCTCAGAGTTCAGGGAACCCTGAAGAAGAGGAGGCAGAGTGTGAGTGCCAGAAGGGACAGAGGACACCTAGAAAACAAGGCCTTCCAAATCAACAGGAGCAATGCACATAAGAACTCACAGAGACTGAGGCAGTATGCACAAGGCCTGCATGGGTCTGCACCAGGTTCTCTGTGTTTCTATTACAGCTAACAGTTTAGTGGGTTTTGTGGGATTACTGTGTGGGGGAATAATAAGTGGGTCTCTGTTTCTTGTGCCTTCTCTTGGAATCACTTCCTTCTGTTTGTTTTGTTCAATGCCAATAGGTTAATTTTTGTTTTATCGTATCACATTTTATTTTATTATTATCCCTTAGAATCCTGTTTGTTTTCTAATAAGGGACATAAAGGAAATGGATCGAAATGGAAGGGAGGTGGGGAGGAACTAGGAGAAGTAAAGGGAGGGGAAACCATAATCAGGATATATTACATGAGAAAAAAGTCTATTTTCAAAAAAAGGAAAACAAGTATAATCATTAGAATATAAGCCATTCAGCTTCTGGATATTGTATCTAAATTAAAAGAATTGAAGATAGAATATTTTCTTCAATTGCTCTTTCCCGTATGAATGGCCAATTATTTCTGCTCCATCAGTCATCCTGGACTGATTTCCACTGTTTCATCAGATACAATTTAGCTACTACTATGACATTAAAGTTTGCTTTTATGTGCAGCTGTGTTCTAGCAGAAACATGAATAATAAAGACTTGACTGGCAACAAAAAAAAAAAAAGAAAGAAAGAAGAAGAACATCGGCTTTTGATCAGGCTGAGTATTTTCTGGAAGTACAGTTTCCCTAAAACCTTACTGAACTTTTAGTTATGTACTTAAGTCAAGAGCTTGAATTACTAACCAAAACAATAGGTCTTGCTGAGATACAGGCTATCAATTTAGGTTCAGCGTTTAAGTTGTAGTCTTACAGAACTAAGTCCTGCCTCCACCCTCATCTTAAGATCCTCCCTGCAGCACAATAAGCAAACACTAAGGCTGAGGAGGCACAGCTACTCTACCACCCTGGCTGCATCCTCATTTAATGCTCTGTAGAGTGGATTCACTTTGACATATGTCTGGAAGCTGGGAGTACACTGGGTGAGATACCTGAATGGAACATTTATCATTTAAAGTTCTTTCTTATCAATTTAGCATAAGGTAAAAATGGCCTTCTCGCTTACAATTTTCTTGATAGTTTGTTGCTCTTCCATCTTTGATGCAGCTACTGCAGAAGAGACCTCTCTCACTTTGGAAAAAAAAAACATTTTCTTTTCCTTTCATGCAAGTTTAGACCAAAGCAAGCTGTTCTAGTGTTAGACATTATAAGGGGGTCCCAAAGAGTTTCCAAGAAGACTCTACCATCCCTAAATTCCAGCCCAAACCGTTGCGTAGCAAGGTAACATGGTGACAATTTAAACAGCTGCTTTATAATCATCAAAAAATAGTTGCCAAGGAAGGCAATCCTCTCATTGCCTCACACTCCACCTCAGCTTGCAAACTCTGTATCTTAAAATGTCTCATTTCAAATACTAATTCTGTACTAGCAGAGGAATTCTTTCCATTCACAACTGATAAAAACCCAACTTCATTTGATTCAAAACTAATAACGATAATGTATCTTAAAAGAACATTTAAATGTTCTAGTTTTATTCTGTTGCTGCTATACACCAAGGTCATTCTCTCAAGATGACTCTAGACTGTGTCAAGTTGACAATGAAAAATAACTAAGACAAACAGTCAATCATGGCAGGCACAGAGGCACTGATACTGAATCAAGAAGACATTTAGCTCTCTTCAATTCATACTTGGTCAAATTTGAAAGCAGAAACTACAGCCATATACTAAAGAATCTACCTGTTCAGTGTCTTAACTAGGAGGGTTCAAAAAGTCCTGGCACCAATTATATGACCACCTTTGGAGAAATGTTCAACCTAAACCAATCACAAAAAAACTTTGGGTAGCTGTCCAGACAGCGAAATGTCTCTGTCAATTCTACAGTTTTAAAAGTTGTTTATAATACACTTCCAGTTTACATAGGTAATATTATATCCTTCTAAAGTCTTTGATAGATAGAGTTAGAAAATAAAGTTATAGTTATAGTTTTCCTTTGTTATAATAAAAATAAAATAGATATAAATATTATAACTATAATTCTTACTTAATAACTGTTTTGTTATATGTAATTTTACTATGTTAAATTTAAAACCTTTCTTTTTGTTTAAACAGAAAAGGGGAAATGGTGTAGGAGTTCCTTCTGTTTATGTGTTGCTTTCATTGGGTAATGAATAAAGAAACTGTCTTGACCTAGTTGATAGGACAGAACTTAGGTAGGCAGAGTAGACAGAACTAAATGCTGGGGAGAAGGGCAGGGCAGAGTGGCAGACGCCATGGATCTCCTGCCTGAGATGAACACTGGTTAGAATCTTGTCAGTAAGCCACAGTCACGTGGCAATACAAAGATTAATAGAAATGGATTAAATTAAGATGTAATAATTAGCCAATAAAAAGTTAGAGCTAATGGCCAAGAAGTATTTTAATTAATAGAGTTTCTGTGTGGTTATTTCAGGTGTAAGCTAGCCAGGTGGCTGGGAAAAACAAAAGGGCCAGCTCGTACAACATATATATTTAATAAATTCAATTTAAATGTATTTGATTTATGAAATTCTATCAGTAAAATATAAATTATTCTGATTACCAATTTGTAAATGAAGAGATTCTCAAGGAAGAAGGGTTACAGTCATAGTTTATTAATAAATAAATAAATACCCTCCTCACAAAACTACCATGATCCATATACCAAGAGGAATTTACTAGTCTAAATGCCCTCGTGCATTTAGTTGCATCTTTTAATACACTAAACTGTTATACCATTTATATTTTTAAGAAGTTAAAATACTATCATTCCTATAACTGAAGACACAATGATACATTGTATAGTAATTTAAAATAATCTATAAACTCATGAAAAAAATCAAATTCAATAACTCATGAAACAAGCTATGACTACAGTTGCATTCTACAATTATATTTAAAATTTATACTACCTAAAGATTTTTAAACACTGTTGTAATTATTTTATTAAATATTAACTCTCTTTTATCTTTCCTAAAAAATACGTTTTTTAAAAAAAGAAACTTCTGTCTTACAAACAAAGATAAGACATGAGATGTACATAGCATTTCCTGGAAGGAAGTAGAAACTTTCTATAAATACATGTCAAGTATGTTTGCAAAGGAAACAATGACTTGAGTATGCCTGCTTTACATGAGATGCTAACCAATAAAACCTCTTCAACATAAATTCTCTTATGATGCCACATAAAAAAATTCCTCCTGAAGCCAACTTCCTGACTAGTTTCGGTCACTGGTAGAGCCACAAGGCAAATCCTTGACACTGGCTATGTAACATTATTTTCAACCTAATTTAGTCGCTTTTCTGAAAGCTCTGTTCCATATTTGAATGTTTTAAGTCACCTACAACACCATGATACACAAGACAAGCACTTACAATGACATCATTCACTTTATCTGTTACTCTGTCATTCTTCTCTACAAACCCTGGGTAGGGGAAATGCCCACTGCCTTGGATAAAAAGCAGAAAAATTTCAAGCAGAGCTATGAAGTCCTGTATTATACTACATACTCAGACTTTACTTTGCAAATGTTTTTCAGGTAAGGCAAATGTGAAACAGCACCTGAAGACCAAACACCAGTTTTCTCATATTTTCTCATTATACGGAAAGAATGAATGAACAGGAACAAACAGAAATACTTTGTCAAAGGTGACTGACTACGCCAAGGCACTGTAGAAACCCAAGGTCTCATTAGTTCCCTCCCTTCCCTGTCACTGGCCAATGGAAGCGATGTTTCAAGGTGTCCACCTTACATTGTGCTTTCACGTTTAACTTAAGATCCAAAGTAAAAGAAATTCATTTTAGAAATATTAAAAGCTTAAAAGCTTCCAACTTCTAACACATCACTCAGTACTCCAAATGAATTTTACTAGTTGTGCTTACTTACCAAATAAAAATAAGGCTTTGATAATTATTATAATTGTAAATATACTTTTAATAATCAACTTAAAATTCCACAATTTCAAGTACGACTATTTTTGAACTATTAAGGTTAATTAACCTTAAATCTACAATGCCAAAAACTATACCTCACATGGCTAATTCAGGAACTACAATACAGCCAGCAACATACTAATGAATAGCTCCTTTGCCATCTACTCTTTACCTCAAAAGTCTCCATCTGAAAATAGATTGCACTTAGTATTTCCATGCAAAGATCAAACTGGGGAATGGAGGTGTATGCAATTTTGGTATCACATTATTTCTAAGGTCTAAGCTAAAACTAAATATTTAAAAAGAAAAAAGTTTGCATCATTTACGGTAGATTTCATTTCACTGAAGAGTTAAATGTCTTTTTTTACCAAAAAAGAAATACTTCACTTCCTTTTTTAGTCTACTGTGTATCTAACGAACCATCTGTTAAGAACTGATCCAGCAGGCATGGCTGCTGCAGAGTCCACACTGGTTCCATATTCAAATCAGGAGCCCTACTACCTCTTATCAGGTTACAACGCACTAGGTAAGCACACAAATGCCATTATCACATCATCCAAAATAAAAATCCTATTGACTACAGAAAAATGGAAAAACTTAAAATGTGTGTGTATGTTCCTTAAAATGCACATAAATTGGGTAGCAGCTAACACATGAATACATTTCTTGAAATTGCATGTCTTCTAAAAGGGGGGGGGGTAACGATAAAAGTAATGGCCTATTTGAGATAAGGTAAAATAAAAAGAAAACCATATTCACACTACTGCTTTGAAAAGAACTGGTTATGCCTATGGGATAACAACCTCACTAACTTACACTGACTTTCGTGGTGGTTTGTTTGAAAGGTCCGCAAAACTAAAAGAGGTGTTTTGTATCCAAGCAGCCATAAATACAGCAAAGTAAAGACAGATAACCTATCTTTTCCTGACACACTAGCAGAAAGAAAAACAAGTGCTTCAACTTTCCTGTGAATCTCAAAGGTTCATAAAGCACAGACATTATCTAATCCGTGTCTCAGAGTACCACTGCCATAGCTGCAGTGTTCTCTCAATTTTCCAGCACATCAAATAAAAATAATTGCTTCACTGAAAATTCAGACTACATGAGTACAGAAAAAAAAAAATCCCCTAGCAAGCATTTTTTTTATCCCTCGACTTCACACCAAGTACAATGGTCAACTGATTGCTCCTGATTTACACCTTGCCTTCCAAAACCCAACCTTACTGAATGTCAAGGGCTAGATGTTGCAGAAGAAACTGAAAAGCTTTGCTGCAGAAAACAAAAACAAAACAGAACAAAATATCTCCAAACCACTGCATTTAACAAAACGCAAGATCCATGAACCACCCTTAATTATGCTCTATTCAGAATTTTCCTCTCCTTTCTTTCTTTCCCTGCCATCAGGAACACTGCTTAGACTCCCTGTAGATAGCGCAAAACATTAAGTCATACACAGTTCTGCAGTAACTCTTGCCATGAAAGGAGCCAAAACCTAGGCTGCCTTTGAAATCTTTCCCTCCGCTCTGTCTCCACAAGCCACGCTCCAGAAGGCAACCACAGGAACCAACCTGTATGATCGGGTGCCCCTTCCATTTTAACACCTTCTGCGCCCCACACCCCCCAAAGGCTAAGGGAAGGAGAGCGATGATTACAAAGAGGGGAAGGTCGCCTGGAGATGGGAGTCGGGGTGAGCACAGGCACCGCGCTCTCCATCACAGCCTCAGAATGTACAGAAGGACAGATGCAAAATCTGCATCATTCGTCGCCCTCCCCGGAAAACACAGCCCCTCAGCTGCTCAAGTTGGACCGAGTGCGCTTCTCGCATTTCGGGAGCTGGAGGCGCGCGGGGGGGGGGGAGGGTTGGAATGGGGGTGTCGTGCCCCAGGGGCCGGGCTGTCACCTCGCGGAGCCACAGCATGGACAATTATGAGGAAGAGAGAAAAAAGCCCCAGAGGACCCAAGGGCCGCCTCACCCTTCCACGCACGGTCCAGGCCCGAACGGACGGTCGTCGGAAGTGCTAGAAAGCCGACCTGAGTTGGGCATCGCGCGGGTGGCAAAAGGGAGGTGGCGCGGTGGCCGTGGCCGTGGCCGCGCGCGGGCAGGCGGCTGAGGGACGCGGGGAGGCAGGGCGCGGGCGCCCGGGGGGACCCTTACCAGGTTGAGCACGGTCTCCACGATGTCCCGGTTGCTGACCTCGCCGACCTGTATGAGTCCGATAAGAACGGCGAATTTCATCCGGATGTTGCGGATCGGTACCGAAGGGTTGATCATCCCCGCGGGCAGCACCACCGGGCCTGAGCCCGAGCCGGCCGCCCCCCGCGGCTCCCCCATGGCGCCTCCGCCGCCTCCACCGCCGCCGGCCCCGACGGCCAGGAGAGCGGCGGGCTGCGCCTCGAGCCCCGGGCCCGGCTTGTCGCTCGCCATCCGCCCCGCTGCTGAGGAGCCGCGCAGCGCCGCCGCGCCGCCTCCGCCGGTTCCGTTATCCCCGCCGCGGCCCCCGCCCCCCGGCCGGCGCCTCGCAGCCCCAGCATCCACCAGCGCCGCGGCGCCGGGGCCCGCTCCCGTCCGCGCCTCAGCCGGGCCCGGCGACCGTGCGGGGCGCCTCGGCCAAACGCCTCGGGGGGTCGCCGCGGAAGTCTCCTCTCGGGTCCTCTCCCAGCCTGCCGCAGCCGTCTCCCCCAGTTCCGCTCCCGGGGCGCCTCCTCGGCGCTCGCCTCTCGGATCTCTCCTCCCAGATCCCCTCAGCGCTCCCGTCACCGAGTTCCACAGCTCGCTGTCACCGGCCCGGCCCCCCGCGGGGATGCTGCCTCGTCTCGCACTGTCCTCCGCCCTCCGCCGGGGGCCGAAGCTCGGGCCGCTGCCACCGGCGCCGCTGTTGTTGTGAAGCCCCGACGCCGCCGCTCACTCCGCCATGTTGCCGCCCCCTGCCTGCGGTAGCGGCCACTGCGCCTGCGCGCAGCGCCCGTGGGGGGGGGGGCGGAGCCCTCGCTGCACCCCCTCTTTTCTCCCTGCGCTCCTCCTCCGCATCCCTCACCCCTCGTCCCTCCCCCACGCGCGCCGGGATCGGACAGACAGGTGAGCAGGTGCGCGGGGAGGAGCCCTGAGGGGAAGGACACAGCTTGCGCGGCCGCCTGGCGTCCTCCTCAGCCTCGCGGTGCGGCGGGCCACGTGCGGGGAGCGGCGGGCCGCCGTGACCCTCCTCGCCCTCCGTGGGCCCGCGACCCCCGCCTCGCGGCTGGGGTCTGGAGACAGGTGCAATGTCGCGCGCGGCTTCCCACACCCCATCCCCCGCCACCGGAGAGGTGACACCTGCCCCTAGGCGCCACTAAAAATAGAACTTGTCAAACCGGGAGCCTCCTGGGCCGAGCTTGCCCTCGAACTCGCCTCCCTGCCTCGCCGCCCGTGCCCTAGTTGGGTGGAGCAGAACATCCCGGGCTAGAAATCCCCAGGGATCCCCAGGTATGATGCCAGTTGAGCATGGCTCCCTGTTCCATAGGCGTATGCCGGTCACAAGATTTGTTTGGATTATCCAAATATGTGGGGGGGGGGGGGGGTCGTCACGACCATCCTTAGTCCGTGAGAAACTTTTAATAAAAAAAAAAAAAACCAACGCGCACAATGTAATATCTCTGATGGCAATGAATTAGAACCAAAAAAGCATGACTGCCGGTTTCTCCCTGGACACCAAGGATATAGTTTCTTTAATATTTCAAGAGGTCTGCCCTTTTCAATAAAGACATATTGCCAGTCACCAGAAAGATTAGAAATCCTTAGGTGCATTCAAATCATTTTGTCCTCTAAACAAAAAAAAGTCAATATACAAATTCATCATAATATCTTTCTTTTTATTAATCTTCTTTTGTTGGCCCTTCAGTCAATTCTCAGGATGCAGGATCTTGTAAACATTTCTGAAGTGCAGGACAAACTTTCTTTATGCCTGTGCTTACTAATTAGTTCTGGGTTGTGTGTTACCAGTCTAAACTCCCACTATGTGCAAAAATAACTCAAAGAGGTGATAACTAATATGTCCATTTAAAATTGCAATGGAATTATAAGATGCATATATCATTGACACTCCTTGAGAAATAAGACTTCATAGTGTGATGATTAAGAAGTCCTGTGACATTTAGAACTACCTGACCCAGGTCATCCAGTTCTACGAGAACTATTTCACTGGCAAATTTAAATTGCTGAATCTCTTTTAGATTATGTAAAACCAGGATGAAAGATTTTATCTCAGTGTGCACACACATATAATTATACATATATACCATGTATATATAATCATATATATACACATATAAATAGGTTGTACCTATTGCTTTATTCTAGACATCTTGAATGAGAGCTTTGATAAACATTGACAGCCTGAACTTTCCTTTTCTTTTCTCCATGAATAGTTTAATATCCTTTTCAGAGCTCTGAATCTTCTGTTTCGTGTCTTGAGCAAAGGGTGTGTTCATTTTCTTTTTTGCTTGTTTTGTGTTTTTTTTTTGTCCCTTTCGATTTATTAGAGATGAGGAATAAGAAAACTATCACTACTAAAAAGTTGGAAAAGCTCACTTTTGCATACTTTATTAAATTTCAGAAATATTGTTTAAAGCTTGCTGATTAAAGTGTTCTGTAGCTTGCCAGCTCCTTGCCCTGTAGAAAATGGACAGAGCTCCGAATCACTCACTATCTGTGCAATCTACTTAGGCTGTGCAATCATCAGTCTCCTCATTCCTTAGACAGGCATGATAATACCTATCCCAAGGGGGAAAACCCAGTCCTATGAGGTTCGTTTAGCAGTAGCTAGCATATAGTAAAATGTGTCTTTGACTCTTTCATATACAGGAACTATGTGTGTTGAGTGACCTATATCCATAAAGACTAATTGTAACCTATTTACAACTTCATCAAATTTAAACTTAAGTTTTCTTCAACATTGGACCCTTCTGCCCCATTTTTTAATCCAGTTTCTTTTCCTAAACAGAGAACACAAACATAACACAGAAATTCAACTTTTTTACCTAACTTGACCCAGGCTAATCTTTACCAACCAGCAGATATTTGTGTGTCTATTATAAATTTGCAAATCACCAGCTGAAATAGTGAATAGCTAAAATGTAAATATTTTATATTTAAAAATAATCATCTTAAACATTAAAAACTAACCAGGAAGTCAATCTGAAAAAAAAAAACCAAGGTGCTATAAAAATAAGTCTTCTGGGCTGTAAAAAGACACAGACTATCCCAGGTCCCCTGACACACACGTGTGCCCTTAAGTATGATGTGCAGTTGCACCACCACATCACGCCTTTCCACCTTTAAGCCAGCAGCAATTGGCCCATCCTTCCCGGCTGTCCAGTCCAGCTTGTATAGCCCTCTTCATTTTCATTGCTGCTATCTTGCTAGAAAGTTTACACCTGGGTTCCTGGACTCCACCCCACTGTCACTGGCCCACCATCCCATGAATAAATCTTCAGTCTGCTTTTAACAAGCAGATAGTGGTCTGGAATGCTTAATTTATTCATCGCTACAAATTCTACATTCATCCACATCTTCTGTTCCAGGCATCAGCAGTGACTCTTTGTCATAGTACAACTAGAATGTCCATCTGCAAGCCAAGGCCCCCCTCCCTCCATACTTTGGCTCTTTTTCTGACAGGAAATTTTTTATCTATGACTCCCAACATTTTTGAGTGTGCACCACTTGTCTCAATTCTTAAAAATGTTTATCCAACTCCTAGATTCTTACCTAGAGATTTTATGTATTTAATATCCATCCATTGCCTTCTGTTTTTAATTTAGTATCAAAATTTTAATTAAATAACCTTTACTTTTTAATTTCATTATTTATGCGCATGTGTGCATTTCTGTCTGTGAGTATGTGTGCACTCAGAGGCACACAGGTGTGTAAAGGTCAGAAGACAATTTTCTCTCCTCCCACTGTGACATCCAGGGGATGAATAGGGTCACTCTTCCGTGGCAAGCACTTTTACCCCCTGAGCCTTGTCACTAGCCCAAAACGTTATGTTTTATAAAGCACATGCCTTATATTTAAAGCATATATACATGGGCACACATGCATATTGTGAGTTGATTATTAAATACTTGGGAAAAAACATTCAAGTTCTAATAGCCAATCCTATTCATTTGTATCTCATTTAGAAAAGAAGATGGCTGTAGATGTAGGTTCAGATACAAGTATACTGAAGGGAGTGAGTCTTAACTGGGTAGGATTAGTGTCCATCTAAAAAGAAAAGTGAAAAAGAAGCACAGAGAAGAGGAAGTGAGGCAGAAAGAGAGGACACCATGTGAATACCCAGATAGACCTTGGAGTTCTGCCGCAGGAGGACAAGGAAGCCTAGACTGCTGACAACCACCAGAAACATGGAACTACACTCCTGTAGTACCTACCGTCAAGGAGAGATGGCCTGAGGTGACCTTTATTTGACGTATGGTCTCCAGACCTGTGCAGGAATCTTTGCAGTTTAAAGTGCACTCCTACTCACATCCCAACTCTAGCTAGTAGTTTGTTACAGCATCCCTGAGAAACTAATACATACACACATAACATAAATGTGGTTTTGCTACCTCTGTAAACAATCACTAACGGAGATAAGCGATCTATTGATCACTTTGAATAACTTTGAGGTCCCAAGATTAAAACAATAAAGCTTTAGTCCACCCCGATTCCTTTTTGCCCAGGACTACTGTGTTCTCTTCCCTGAACACATTATTTAGTATTTCTGTGCACTAGCCTCATCAACCCCACTGAAATTCCTGTCAGTGCAAATGCTATCTTCATGAATACATTCATGATCCCATCTCTAGGTAAACAGGCAATGCTATACCCATTTTTAGCTTTCGGAGAGACATGTTTTCTGGCTCTTCCAGTAACGTAGGTTAACAAATGTTCACTTAACTAATACAAACTGCTTCCATTTTCTCTGCCTTGCTAGCTAAAAGTAAGAAAATCAGTAATTGTAGTCGCACCATATAATCCTTTCTCTGAGATGAGAAAAAAAGCATATCTATGTATTGCATGTGTAGTGTTTTCACAATAACAAACATTGAATGAGGCTTTCTTTCCCACAGTGGCCGCAGGCATGGTATACGTGTGCTAGGGAAAAGCACATTGAGAATGTACACAGATTTTACTCGCTCATTACTGCTCACAGTTAGTAATTGTCAGGCGCCATTCCTTCCGTGTGTGCCATGCACTCTTATATGTGTTCTTTCTAACCCTCGTTACAGGGCATTGAGTAAAATATTATCCCCCCTTTTCGAATGAAAAACTAATACAAAGTGTGGTTCACTCAGTTACGTGAGTCATACTTGAGGAAGTTATAAATTTAGGATTTGATCTAGTTATGGCTAGCTGAGCTCAGTCTCCCACACATTTCCCAGCGCAATCAAGACCAAAGCCTCTATTTAATGTCTACTAATCTTACCAGATAAAGACACTGATGAGAGTAGGAAAAGATCCAGTGCAAAAGAAAGACAACAATTTTTGTGTGTTTTCGTAAAGCTTCCCACCAAGAGAAGATCAAACGGGCCTTATATCTCTGTCTCTGTTAGAAGTTCACAACTAAAGACTGGCTATATAAATCAAAGACAGCATGCTTGCCCAGTATGCACAGATCCTGGGTTCCATGGCCAGCACCTGGAGTCAGAATAGCCCATTGGTCTTTTTGCTTCCTAGGGATCATTTTAGTTTGACAAAAATTCATGTGGGATAAATAAATTGCTTTTAATTATATTAAGATTATCGGGATTTTGTTTTATAGCCACATTAGTATACCTATACCATTCCTTATACTTGTAAATTAATCTTCTAGTTCTTGTTGAGAAGTATTTCTGTTATATTTCTCCAAAATAATTATTAAACCCCCTGCCCTGGGCATAGGGACTCACACTTTTAATTCTAGCACTCAGGAGGTAGAGGCAGACAAATTTCTATGAGTTTGTGGTGAACCTAGCTGACATAGCAAGATCCAGGCCAGCCAAGACTACATAGCTAAACTTACTCTCAAGAACAAAACAATAAGAAAAAAACAAACAATAAGCCCACAAATGTGTACCCTCGGTAGAGGAAAGACAAGAAATGCCATGAGGAACTATTCAGGGATCCTTTGAAATGGTGATCATACTATATGAAACTTTGAGAGAGGAAGAAGTGCCTATATCAAACTCAGTCCAACTACTTAGCAAAGCATAGCTGAGTACTGGACCAATGACATGAAACAACTT
Organism: Microtus oregoni; assembly: GCF_018167655.1. Taxonomy (NCBI): domain Eukaryota; kingdom Metazoa; phylum Chordata; class Mammalia; order Rodentia; family Cricetidae; genus Microtus; species Microtus oregoni. The sequence continues at coordinate 21,531,541 of NW_024543069.1, read as the reverse complement.
ACTAACTAACCTAAACAGTTACTGCATTGTGACAGTCTGGATCATCAACTTGAAGGCGTTTAGAATCACCTAGGAGACACACTGCCAGACTCGTCTGTGAGGGCATTTGCAGAGCAGTTTAACTGAGGAGGAAACAGTACCCTTGCTGTCAGTAGCACCCTCCCATGGCCTGAAATTCCTGGACTGAATAAAAAAGAAGACAGCTGGTGGAATGCCTGCACTTGTCACTGTCTACCTCCCGACTGCAAAGGCAGAGTGACCAGGGGCTCTCACTGCTGCAGTGTGCCTCCCCCATCGTGATGGGCTGTACTCCCAAACTATCAGCCAGAATACTCCTTCCTTCCCTGAGCTGCTTTCATCAGGATTTTATCACAGCAATTTTCTGTGATGTACAAGTAATTAGTACATACAGAGAGACGAGTTAGTACTTACCCTTACTTCTTTTCACTTAACTAGAAGTCTGGACTAGAGAAAAGAGAATTGGTATCTGACCTGTCCTTCCCACCTGACAACTCAAGAGTTATGCTTCGCAGAGCTGCTTAGGAGTTGATGTTCATGTGAGACGCAACCACACCCAGAATTGTACAACTAAAGGAGTTCTCCAGGAACAAAGTGCTTAATTCTACCTACCGATTAGTTGTGTGTTATGTTTATATAGTGGTGTATATAAAACCTCTTTTTTTTGTTTGATCTAATCTCATGAGAGCTAAATGAAGTATCATATGTTGGCCAGAGTTATGTCATCATTTTCTTTGTTTATATTAAAACAAGCTCTACCAGATTTTGTTTGTAGTAGCAACACATAACTAACATGTTTCCAGATACATTAGCAAAGCCTACTAAGGCAGGAATTTATCCTCAGATAGCTCACATGGTTATGTCTTAAAAACCAACATTTTCTTTCCGCAGGCATGCCATTGTTTTTTTAAACATACTTAACTCTAAAGAATCTGTAAAGCATGACATAATGACTGAAAAAAGGGGTTCAAAATGAGAACATACAGATTGAACCCAAATCATGGCAAGTTATCCTTGACCCTACAGCCCTGATCCAATACTGTGTAACTACCTCATCTATATTACTTAAAGAACTTGAAGGGATAAAGCATATAAAGGCTCATTACATTTTCCATAGATGTTAAAAATTATGTTCATAAGTTGACAGAAATATTTGAGAGTGTGTTGAGCTTTCAAGTCATATGATTTCCACTTACCTTCTTCTCATTCATTGTTCTCCTCTTTTCAAAGCCCACATGGAGCATGCATCTTCCTCGGTGTTTTGGTTTTTAATAAATAGCTCAGCATGCATGCATATATATAAATACAAATATATATAAAACATTTGCTTATTTTATAGTAACTATGATTTCCATTTCATTCTTGAATCTAAATTTTCATATCTATTAGATGTATCAAACTAATTTAATAAGATAAATTTGGTTTCTGCTAGTCATAGGTAGGAGAAATGGCATTATAAACTAAGTGTTTTTCTATGAGACTTTATTAAAACAAAGTCAATAATAATAACAAAATATTTCTTTGTAACTTACTAACCCCCAGGAGTGAACCATCTGCCAAACTGCAGTGGCTTAAGCCAAGCTTTTATCTTATAAATTATTTATCTACTATTCACTATCATTAAAATCTTTAGTTACTGCCTTCTCTGTAAACAGACTTAGCACTTAAAGCTAATGCCTGCATAGGGGATTGTCCCCTGTTTCCTTTCTAAAGGGAACTGTGGATTTCATGGGATTATTATTAATTATTATGCCATATCCTTCTTATCCATATAGTTTCCAGTTTTTAAAGTGTGAATTTTCAGTATTTCTGTGTCTCTGCTTCCTTATTCTGTTAATCCTTCTGTAGTTTTCCTACCTGTGTCTGTGAAATTCATGGTGTCTTTTGTCATCTCAATACCTCTACTAATTCCTAAATTTAAAATATCTTATATTGAATCACTGTAAGATATATATGAATTTAAAAGTAGTATTAACTGCTTTTAAAAATAGTTGTACAGATTTGATTCCATCTCTGAAATTATACAATGTAATATATCATCTTTAAATAAGAAAAATGCCAGAGGAATTATTATAATAACAAAAACACAGAATAGAGTTAAGTGACAATATGCATGGAAACTTAGAATGCAGTGTCTATAAATATAAAATAGCTAATATAACTGAAACAGTCAGCTGTGGAGCTTTATGACCACCTACCACTCAAGAAGCATTAACCTGAAATTAAATGTACTGATATTAATATTTTACACAGTAGCAACTGTGCACCTCCCAATACAAGTTCTTTGGAAAATATCCTCAAAACTGTCAGCTATGAATAGGGCAACTTTAAAGAGGTATTGTATGACCAGGCATGGTAACACACGCTTTTAATCCTAGTACTTAGGATACATAGAAAGGCAGATACCTCTGAGTATGAGGCCAGGCAAGCCTGGTGTAAAGACCAAGTTCTAGGACAGACAGGGCTACAGAGAGAGACCCTGCCTCCAAAACAAAACAAAAGAAATGCTATATGTAGCTAAATATGCATACAGTATTTAAAAGATTGTATACTATTTAAATAATACAAACCATATGTCCTGCTTGATAAAGCTAAAAAAAAATTAAGTTCATTTTAAAAGAATCAAGTGCTGAACAGTGCTGGTGCACGCCTTTAATCCCAGCACTTGGGAAGCAGAGGCAGGAGGATCTCTGTGAGTTTGAGGCCAGCCTGGTCTACAAATTGAGTTCCAGGACAGGCTCCAAAGCTACACAGAGAAACCCTGTCTCAAAATTTTAGTGAAATGTATTCATTGCAAAAAAACAGGATATGACTAAAATATAAAAGACAACAGGCATTCAGTACTCTACAGATCTATGGAGTACTGTATTAGTGACTTTTCTGTTTTTGTGATAACACACCGTGACCAGAGCAGTTTATATATTTAAAGCCCATGGTGTCAAGGAAGGCCTGGTGGCATGCAGCCAACGAAGACCACATTTTTATCCACACGCAGGAAACAAAGACAGAGCTGGAAGTGTGCCAAGGCCATCAACTCTGAAGGCCCAACCTCAGCAATACACTTCCCCCGAAGGCTCCTCCTCCTAGAATTCTCATAACCTCCCCAATCAACACCAGCAGCTAGGGACCTAGTACTCAAATTCTTGACCCCATGGGAAACGATGCTCCTTCAGACCATCACAGGTATATTCTGCCAACCATGGACAGTTCTAAAGTAGAGAGGAAAAAACTGTAACTACCCAAAGTCCCCATCCTGATTGAAGAAGTCACCAAGTGTGAGGAGTGCAGCACCTTGAAGACAGTGAGCTGCTAAAATCTATGTGAGTAATACTGTTTCGGAGGATGATAGCTCTGACTGGTGCTGTAGTCTCCTGTTAGGCCTTTTGCGCTTGGTTGGCAGCTACTTAAACATAGAGAGTATGCCTTTCCAACAAGTCAAGTTTCCAACAGTATCTTGAGCTCAGTGGCTCTAACATGGCACTGGTAAAGTCTGTATTGAGGAAAAAGGAGAAAAGTTAAGAGATAGAAATGTGAACAACTCAAAAACCTCAACAATTCGGTATAAATTACTTTTACTATAGGTGAGCTCAACTCTTAAAGAAAAAAAAATAGTTCTTAAACCAAATCAAAAACACTGAGTTCCGTTACACGTGCATAGTCATGAAGACTGACATCCTCAACGCTGCAGTGTAGCCGTCAGCGTGTGGTATCCTTGGATCTGTTCTCTTACCGTGAAATGGGAATGGAGTTAACAATAAACTTACATGTGATCACACTTTGAAAAGCACAAAGTGGCATAGAGAGAGTGATGTCAATTCTGACAGTACTAAAGTCAGACAGTGATACCGGTCACCTAGAACTGCAGGCCAGGTAATAATGCAGGGCTGTGGACTCCAAACAAGAAACTGGTTTTGACAAATTGTGGGAACATGATATTGGGGCTATAAGAAGGGAAATTGGCAAGATCAATGTTCAGAGCCAGTGATTGAGAAGCAAAGGTCAAGAATCCAAACTTCTGAGACAAAAAAATGCTAAGGCAAATCCAGAAAAGACAGTTGAGGTAGTCAGAGCTTCCCAGAGCAAAGCAGAAAGACAATCTCAGACTGGGCAAACACGTGGAAACATAATAAAATGAACGATAAACAAGAGGCCAAGTTTGGCGTCTTCTAAAGGCTTTACTTCATTTCCAGTGCTCTCTGGGAAGAGAAGCCTGAATCTCTGAAGGACAGATGCCCTGGAGCATGTGTTTGAGGTAAGGGAACCTACACAGAGTTAACAAGTTTCTCCTAGAAATATCCTGGCAATACTGAACAGCAAGACAAAGCTTTGTCGGATCTATACACAAATTTCCCTTGGGTTTTAGGCTATGCTTTGATGGTTAAACAAAATGTTTTGAAAGTAAAGAGACTAAATCAGATGTTTATGCACTCATTAGACACTCTATATGTATGATTTTAGATGAACATGAAAACATTTTCTTTGTTCTTGTGTCTTATGACCTAAATTTACTAACTTACTCCTTCAAGTCAGTTGACAGATAAACCAAAGCAGTGTGCATGCAAATGTTTCATGTAAATGCTCAGCATAACGTTCCTGGGTACGGGGACAAATTACTCTCATTAGGTAGCTGTTTTATTATCTATTTCTAAATTCAAGTCTGACTACCAGATGTGCAAGCCAGATGTTAGGAGGATCACCCATGAACCTCAGGCCAGGCTCTCTTAATGACAAAAAGTGGCATGCTGCTCAGGTGTCAGAGCTCAGCACCAAGATGGTTTTTGGTTTTGGTTTTGGTTTCCTGCAAGCACTTTGTATTTCTTCTCTGAAGAACTTTGTTCCCCTCAGCTCATGAGAAAAGTTATAGGCTATTACGCTAATGGACCATTGGGAATATCTGCCTGTCTATTTCCTAAATTTTGGCCATTTGACAGAGCATTTCTGGTAATTGAGTTTACAAATGCTTGCTTTCCAAGTTTGTCATTACATTTAGACATCTGTTAAATTTAAATTGGCATAATAACCAAGACGTGTCAATATAAAGATACTGCCATTAAAATCAGAGGTATTGGATGCTTCAAAATGTTTTAGATTTGTTATCGGCATACTAATTAGTAAACAACCAAATGCAACATTAATTGTGCAGTACCAAAATTTGTTACTAATGATGAATACTTATTAATTAATTAATACATGTTTTATTTAAATGTCAGTTTTTTTCACATGGTCAACCCTATCAAAATAATTACATTTAAAAGGTTAAAATGAGGAAATTCTAGTCATAGATTTTTCAGTCATTCTTACTGTAGACAACCAATTGACCCTATCTGGCAATTTCTTTGTGCTAATAATTCGACAAGCTTAACTCCCTAAATGTTTTAGTCTCTGCCCTACCCCTGCCATTTAGAAACACATATAACATGTAATATAGTTAGTTAACAGATTACTGCTTTATTCTTCAAAGCATATAAAAAAGAGAGCGGTGAGTGCTACCTGCCCAATCACCTTGAGATTTGTGTGTTTTGTACTTTCCTAATATTGAGAAATGCTAATCTAATCTTATGCTATCTTTAAGTTTAGAATGTATATCCTAGAAATATTTAACTGATCATTAATTTCCCACATATATTGGGTATCTGTGACAAAGAAATTTAAGTATTTTTTTATTACATCAGCTTTCCATATAACAAGAATAGCAAGCCGGGCGGTGGTGGCGCACGCCTTTAATCCCAGCACTCGGGAGGCAGAGGCAGGCGGATCTCGGTGAGTTCGAGACCAGCCTGGTCTACAAGAGCTAGTTCCAGGACAGGCTCCAAAACCACAGAGAAACCCTGTCTCGAAAAAAAAAAAAAAAAAAAAGAATAGCAGCAATAAGAAGGGGGAGTATTTACCAAATATTTCCCCTGTACCTGTGTCTGTCATTATCATGTTATACTCATTGAAATGAGCCTAGACATTAATTTGAAGTGAGACACCTAGCATTAACTCATCTGTATTGTGATGTTCCCTGTTAGCCAGGAAGATTACTCTCCCTGGTGCTGAAACTGGCAACAGAAACTTGAAAATTTCTCTAAGATGTAACCTGCCATTGAAACTACTCACTGGATGAATGTTTCATACCTCAGGCAAACTATTAAGGGCTAGCAAGATAGCTCAGGAGGTAAAGTACCTGCACTAAGCCTGATGACCTGAGTTCAATCCCCAGGACCCCAACGATAGAAGGAGAAGAATATCTCTCACAAGTTGTCCCGTCACTTTCATTGGCATGAGGTTCAACAACACCTCCTCTGCAACACATACACAGGCACAAACACCCACCCACCCCACCCCCACACACACAGGTATAAATTAAGTTTAAATGTAATATAATTTAAGTAAAAAGAATATTTTAAAATAAAATACTAAATTTTACATACATTAATATCTTAATGTTCAGTCAATATTAAATATTCTTCTTGTTTTTATTATTAATGTATCTTACTGTTGGAAAGTTGTTTCATAATAACATAACAACAGTTCAAAAACAGTAGATTAGATACCAAGAAATGTGTAAATGTTCAAGATGTCTGAAGACATTACCACCAGCCAAATAGTTGACTCCATTGATGTTTTGCAGTATTTATGTAGGTGTGAAAATTAGGGGATTTGTTTTAAAAGTAAATACATGCAATCTTATTCCTTAGTTGCATTGAAGCATGCTTGATTACAAGTAGTTATCTTTTGTTTAATGCTTGTAATGACTTAGAATATGAGGAAATTGTTTTGCCCAGCAGAATTGCTTTGTTGATCCTGAATTGAGGCCACACCCAGGGACAGCTATGCTTTTCTATAGCCCCTTAAATAAAACAATGTGCAGTGGCTGGTACCAGTTCTTCACTGGAAGATGAATCCAATAAATAATGGCCAATGGTCACATGTGCAATGTACATATTCATGTCAAGACCAGAACTTTCTAGACCTGGTAAGACCCTATCATGTTCTGACAGTGTTGTCTATATTCCTCTTCCCATTTGGAGACTTTGGCAGTCAAGGATTCCATGCAACATTTATTCTTACTTGGACTGTGTTCTTGACTAATAAATTTAGAAATATAATTTAATCTTTGTGCGTGTGCTCTCTCTTTTTGTGAGTTTGTACCTTACCTGAAAATACGTGTTATATTGGAGGGTACTTAACGGTGCAGTGTTCACTACCATGCGTAAGGCCCTGCGTTCTGTCTCCAGCAACAAAGTAGCAGTAATATTTTAAAGCTACATCTAAATTATATTCATTCAAACATTAACTGTTTTCTTCTGTAATGAAATTACTTTTTCAGAAATTTATTTTTAACTTTAGAGTTACCAGATTTTGTGATAGCTCTTTCAAACAGAATTGATCTGTATTCATGCATCACAACTGTGTCAGTACAGTTCAGACACCACGAGACCTTCCCTGGACTGCCACCTTAACCAGAGAACCTGACTGTTCACCCAGGTCTCACCTCTCATCTCTTCTTCGCACTTACAACAGGAAAATATTTTTAAATGAATAAAATTAACTATATAAAACACACATACATGGTATTTCTCATAATGCCCTTTGTCTTTTACTTGCTCTTTCAATAATCTGGAAAGCCTTTCACAACCACCTCTATTCCTGGGATTCCTACTCACTTCTGAAGATTCCATTTGTCCCTTTCTCACAAGGTTTTTCTAGATCCCTGGTCAGATTAGCACGGTGCTCAAGGCACACAAAGCTCAGAGGGCTTGGTGAAGTGGGGAGAGAGCTATTGTAATGCAGGGCAAGCCTGATTTGTCTTCCTGGCTCTATTGCATATCAGTTTGTGATTTGGAGGAAATCAATCTCTCTAAAGGTTAGTTCCTCCTGAGATTAACAGCACCTCTTTCAATGAGTTCTTACCATGATGAAATGAGTTGATTTCATCTGTCACAGTAACCAGGACATAAGAAGAAATTGTGACTCTTCTCTCCACTCTGCCTCCATTGCATCCCTGGATACCTGAGAGATAACTATTCTCAATGCTGCTCTTGGCCCTGGCAGTGCTTGGTAGGCACTAGGGAAATCTATGGAATGAACAAGTGAGTCACTGAAAACATAAGACCTGAGGACACAGTTGAAATAATCTTTTCATCCATTCTGTATCCAGAAAGAATAATTAAGAAACAGCAGTTGGAGGCAAGAGAGCTAACCCAGTGTTCAAAAGCACTTGCTGCTGCCCTAAAGGACCAAAGTTCAATTCCTGTTCCCCATGCTGGGTGACCCACAATCACCTGGAACTCTGGACCTCTGACTGCAGGGGATATGACCCCCTCTCTGTTGAGTGTGTGTGTCCAAAAAAAATATTCTGGCTAGATTTTTAATTTCCTTACATAATATCTAAAATGTTTACCTCTGATTTAACATTATATCTAAATTAGCTCCTTGAACATCAAAGTTTAGCTATAAAGAAGGTGACTACAGAATAGCTTGACATTAAAAACTATGTGGGTTTTTTTTAAACATCATTTGGAGTATCCATCTACCTGTTGTCTATCTACTATGTTAAAGACAATTTTTTGAGGCTATTCTGTTGCTCAGTTTCTTCAAGATGTGATGTGACCTGTGACCTGTGTTGGTTCTAGGTACGTACAATTAGAAGAAATACAACAGGATATGGAATTCTTATATGAGACTAGAAAGAGAAGGCTACTCAGGTGGCGTACTTTGGAGTATTGCGTGTTACTGTTTCTTGTGTAAACTTAGAGCTTCCTTTAGACTTCAAACATGGTATGGATGGATTTATAAAACCCGTTTTCCTACCACTAGAAGAAACCATGGTTGGAAAGATGTCAGATGTCATTCTAAATGTATCAAGTTGGAGAATTACAAAATTACAGGTGATAGCCATAGTCAAAACAGCAACAACAAAAAACCAACTTAATCAGTTTTCACAGGAACTAAACTACACATTTACACGTAATCATATGACAAGTTGAGATAGCACTACTTCCACACTTACTGTGTATAAATTATCTAAGTACTTTAGTATATGAATTATTTTTATATGATATAATAAAATAAGTAGCAGATCCATAGAATAGCTATACATATTAATATATAATAAAATATGAATTCTGAAATGAAAAATGATTAACTGTCATGATTTCTACAACAAGTCTTCTGTTCTTTTTAAAAATACATATTATTTTCCCATTATAAATTTAAAAGTAAATCTCAATTTTCCTATAGCCCCCCCTTCTCTCTGTTGTTTTGTTTTTAATTTTAGAAAACAATTCATATAAGCCAGGCTGGCCTCAAACTCACTGTGTATCTGAAGCTGGCCTTAAACTCCCAATCTTTCTACTTCTACTTCCCAAATGCTGGGTTTATAGGCATGTACCACTAGGCCAAGTTGTTGTTATTGTTGTTGCTATTGTTTCTTCTCTCTTATTTTTCTGTGTTTCCTGCTCTGTAGTAATGGAGTCTTCAATATTAAGAGAGTCCCATCTTCACTTTTCTGACATCTAGGACCAAGATGGGATATGAAGTGGAGGACTGGGCGGTGCATACTCCTCTCCGTTGATAGTAGAGTCCTGATCTCCTTTCTCAGAAGTGATGAAAACTGAAGATGGGAAAGTATTCACTCAAGAAACTCTTGAGGAACACAAGAAGTCATTAAACTGAAAGAACTGCAAATTGTCTACAGACACACAGACGCAAACCTCACTTCTTAAAGCATTTATGTACTAGAATTATGTCAGTTTCAGATAGAATTTGTTTTTCATGAGAGTGGATCATTATGTAAGGAGAATTTACAGCTTAAGGGATTCATTCTGCTAGAAAATGGAGAGACATTAAATTCAATAGAGAGAATTTGTGAAGCATCTTTCCATGGAGGTATTTCTATGGAAATTATCGATGCTATCTTAAATGCTGCTTCCCAGACATGGAAGGAAGAATTAAGTAACACTTATGTTCTTATTCCAACATTGGAATCTTTATCAGGAAAGTATTTTGAAAGCAAAGTTAAATCAAAAATCTTCCTAGCCTGCTATTTCTTGCCTCTCGTTTTTGTTAAGCTGAACGTCCATCAGTCAATACGGTGCAAGTACAGGGTATAAAATGATCTTTGGTTGTATTTGCTTATATAGTTTTTCTTTATTTTTTCCAGCTCACTCAGGTTTAAATTGAATATCAATTAAGACCTGTCACACATGTCTACATATTAGAGTAGAGCAGTGTGACAGACTGATAGGTTAGGGTCCGTGACCATTCGTAGCTGGGAACATAGCAGCAGGATGGTGCCCTTGGTGCTGGAGAAATAGCTGAGAGCATATTTCTGATCAACAAGCATGAGGCAGAGAGATAGAGAGAGACAGAGAGACAGACAGAGTGCCAACTGGGAATGGCATGAACTTTTAAAAGAATACACCAGTAACACACCTCCTCTAACAAACCAGCTCCTCCAGGTTCTTCCCAAACAAATCCACTGACTGGGAACCAAACAGTTGAGCCTCTGGGGGCCGTTCTCATTCAAATTGACACACCTAGTGAGAGACCTTGTCTCCAAACAAAGTAAATAACTCCTAAATAACAACGCCCAAGATTTGTTTCTAACCTCCCTGCTCACGTACGCGCACACCTACCCAACATACAAAGATACACACACACACACACACACACACACACACCTTTTTAGTAAAAATTACTAAGCAATGGCCATAAATGCTTTTCCTAATTCATTCACTGGTAATAAAAAGCTGAAAATGACTTGTTTAGTCTGTGCCATTTCCCTGCTTTGAGAGTTTCTAATTTATCTCGGTCTGATGAGAATCAAGAGGGTTGTGGTAGAATGGAGGCAGTTAGTGGTGTTAAAAGTGAAGCAGTGGAGATGAGGCGAGGGAATGTTCTGTCTTCGATCACATGAAAGGACTCTAGTGGAGTCATCCAAGCAGAGATGGTGGAGATACAGAACCACGTCTTCTTGCTCACTGGGTGTCCTCTAGCAATGTCTTTGAAAACAGAGAACCTGACACTAGTGGGTTAGGTCTTCTCTGATAACTCACACCTGCATGATAAAGGTGTTAAAGACATCACTTAGGCATGGTTAGATTTTCTGTTTTATAATGTAAAATAGCATGTGATTTAGTTGAAAGAAATAAGAAATTGAAGACAGGAGTAGTTTGTGAAATTAGAAGTTGATAAGCAGTATAGATTATTCTGGGATCACAGAACGAGTGGAGTGGAAATAAGGAATGGTATAATCTGAGGATCAACATAAGCATATGGTATGTGTGCTAAAGTTTATGGTTCGTGATGTGGCTCATGGAGGCCACAAAATAGGACATGGACAATAAAGGATCAAATGCAAGAAAAAGTGCAGGTCTCAAAGATGAATACATCAGAACCCCATAAAGTTGAGGTTTTGGAAGAGTCAAACGAAAATGATGGGCCTTGGCTGGAGAAGATACGCTGACATAACCGTGTCCATGGATACAACCTTAAAGATGAAGTTTTTATAGTTGAGGGGCTTTGAATTGAAATAGGCAACACTAAGCTAAAAACATGCCAACATACTTCGAAATTATATGATGTTCCAGTTTTTGGTGAAAGGACTAATTGGATGTTTTTCGAGGGAGGCCACATGCCGTAGAGAAGGATTGATTATTAAGTTAAAGCAAATGAATGAGTGAATGCTTTAAAATAAAGCTTTTAGAAGTTTCAATGGAAACATTTCAGAGGGAAAAAATCTGGTTAACAAATAACCAGTATAGAGATGAGTGGATAAGATAAATGACTTGAGTTTCATAAGATCAGAAAAAGAATGACTTTGAAGTTAGTTGCCTACTGTTTAATCTCATCATTCTTAAGGAGATGTAACTAAGGGTCCTTCAAAGAAGTGTTTATAGGACTGACCTCAAAAAGCACTAGGTTTTGTTTTGTTTGCCCCCAAAGTATACAGTAAGTTTATTATCAGCATCCCCACTTCCTGAAGTTAATGATTTGGTCGAGGGCAAAATCTTGAATTTAAATAATAGCAAAACTGCCTTTGATGTTATCGTAAGGAAGAAAATACGTTCACTTTGTTGGTAAAATAAAATCTTGTCTACAAAGAGAACTTATTGTCAATTTTTCCTTTAGCCTCGCCGTTCAGAAATACCTTTCCCATATCACTTAGCTGTGCCTTGTCCCATTAGAATCAAGTGCTGCCTTCAAGAAGCGTGCCTGCCAAGGGACCGCTAAAAATTCAACAAGAAATCCAATGGCAATTTCTTGAGAAAGACATGTGAAGTGTGATGGGGCTCCAGGGGTTAGACAACTTCTGAAAGACAGCAGCAGAATGAAGTGGCACACAGATGACCTGAAGCCCAGGAGACCTTTGAAAAATACAACGTAAAAGATGGAGATCAATTTAGAGAATTTTTGGCATGGATCTCAAATTCCAGAGGGACATAGAAATGGAATATCATAGAAAGGAACAATTACACTAAAGGAAGTTAGCATTATTTTGAAAAGAAGACTCAAAAAATAATATTTAAGGACTTAACATGCAAATGAATAAATGAACACAATTTGAAGAGGCCTATCCTTTTACTATTAATTTTTTTTAAACATCAGTCTTTAATAGCTACCGTTATGCTTGTCAACATCTTTGATGAGTGCTAATTTCAAAGCTATTGTTATATAAAAATTTTAACCAGTTAGACTTATGTCTATCAGGAGAAAATACTTCCAAATTTTTTTTTATTAAAAATTTCTGCCTCCTCTCCACCTCCCTTTTCCCTCCCTCTCCAGTTTGAAGAGCAGTCATGGTTCCCTGCCCTGTGGGAAGTCCAAGGTCCTCCCCCCTCCATCCAGGTCTAGGAAGGTGAGCATCCAAACAGGCTAGGCTCCCACAAAGCCAGTACATGCAGTAGAATCAAAACCCCGTGCCATTGTCCTTCTCAGCAGCCCTCATTGTCTGCCATGTTCAGAGAGTCCGTTTTTATCCCATGCTTTTTCATTCCCAGTCCAGCTAGCCTTGGTGAGCTCCCATTAGATCAGCCCCACCGTCTCAGTGGATGGGTGCACCCTCGAGGTCCTGACTTCATGCTCATGTTCTCCCTCCTTCTGCTCCTCATTGGGACCTTGGGAGCTCAGTCCAGTGCTCCAATGTGGGTCTCTGTCTCTAAATTTTTTAATTTAAGTTTATACAATACAATCTGTTTTTTGAATATGTGTCAATAACCCCATGTTGATTTTTCTAGGATAGAACCAATTTAATTTAAACAATTTCCAATACATACCATGTGCCAAAACATACAGCTGCAGTTGGTCCTCTAAATCTATAGGATCTGTATCTATGTATTTAATCAACTTTAGATCAAACGTTTTGTAATTGCATCTGAATGGGATAGGCTCAGAATCTTTCTATTTGCTCCTTAATTGGTGCAAATTGAAGCCATTTATATAACATTTACATTGTATTAGGTATTGTTAAAAAAAATGGAGAGATGATTCAAGGAATGCAGAAAGATAAATATTTTTATACACAAATCTGTGCTGTCTTATTGAAGGGTTTGTGCACCTATGTATTTTATTTTTGGAGAACCTACAGTCAATCCCCAACAGATACCGAAGGTTGATTTAATTTGTGGTGGTGGAATTCCACGTACTTCAGAGACTTCTTTAATCTCACCCACAGGTAATAAAGTATAGCCCTCTTTTACTAGACTCTCTAAAGGAAGATAATTACTTATAGTAGAGCATCAACTTAAAGGTAATCCTTTTGTCACAGTAATGGGCTCAGCCTATCAACTCAACTCTATAAAGTGTTAAGGAATCTAACACAGTTTAAAAGTGGGTATCACAGTTTGAGTCCAGGCTTAACTAGGCAATTTACAAACTGTGCAGTCAGGGCGTTTCAGAATCCCGGACACATCTTTCTTGAGGCAGCAACAATTGTGCTACATATGGGTTCTTCAGATGTTGTAAGCATTTCCTGCAGTTGTAGAAGAGACTCTTAGACCTAAAATGATGGCATACTTGTATTTTGTTCATACTCATGGGCAGCACCAAATAAAATCTCCCACAAAGAGATCCCAGGAAAAGGAAGGCGGGTGGGGGTGAGACATGTGGATAGAGAGATGGAGATATCCTAGAAAGAATCTAGACAATCATCTCTGAAGTTGGAACCACAGCAACCCAGTTGTGAAAATAAAAGCCAACAGGATCTTGAGTGCCTGCCCCAGGATTCACTAGAAAGCAAGGTCAGGAGCATGAGGCAAATCATCACATTAGTCTGTGTTCCTCCATGTAATAATCCGATTTAGAATAAAGGCTTATTTCCTCACAAATGTCCAGTGCAATGCCTTCTCTTTCCAGAGGGGCTGACCTGCTTAGGTCATTCAGTCAACAGAGACTTATAGAGGGCCTCTTGTTCTAAGTACTAGAGACCCTCTAGGGAAGGAGATAGTGCTCTCATCTCCTCGAGGGGCCAGACAGATAACAAACAAGTAATCACATCCAGTGATGATTCAATCAGTGAATTTTCGAGAAATAGGCAAATAGAAGAAAAAGCTGGCTCTAAAAGTAAGACTAAAGCCGAGCAGGACAGATGTTAAGTCCATCCTGCTTCAAGGCAGTATCTTGTACACGGTGCAATACAGGCTGGGCCCCAGTCTTTGGGGTAGACTTATTACGGGGATGGTTCTCGTCCCAGTGCCCATGACTTTTCTACAGAATTGGACACTACTATTGCTGGGTTTTCAGGACTGGCATTTCACTTTGTTGACATGGCTGCCTTCCTAGTGTCTGCACTTAAAGGCAAGGACTACCAAGCTCTTCCTGCAGAAGTTCCAACTGTAGCAGGCTTCTGTCCAGACTCATGTGACTTCTGAAAACTCAGTGGAATTTGCCATGATCCCAGATATTATTTCGCTAATGTAGAGACATCAAGGTATACAGCTAGCAAAAACCACATCTAGACCCATGTGAACTAAACCTACAGAAGTCTCGTGGTACTTTGCCAGAACCCTTGAGCAACACTGGGCTCAGTAGAGAACCCATTCTTGGGGCTGGAAAGAAGACTTAGTGGTTAAGCTCTTGCTGTCCTGCCCTGTTTGGTTCTCAGAACCCACAATCTCCAGCAACCCCAGCTCTGGGGCATCTGGCACCTGGGTCCTGAGAGTACCCACATGCAGAGACACACAAATAAACAGAAAGCAAATATTTTCCAATCCTTCTGAGTGCCTTGGGGTTTCACAGAAAAACTCTTCCCCAAATGCCCTGTGGCTGTGAAGGGCCGTGCTGCATTTGAGAAAGTGGAGATGCCCTCAAGGCCTTTTTCCTTATTGAGATGCAAAGCACTGGCTTGCTTTTATGCTACTAATCTTTTTAGCAAGCTCTTTCTCAAAGGCAACCCTCGCTTTTTCTTCCTTCCTTCCTAGGCCAGGCTGTGACTTTTCCAAATAAATCCTTCCACTCTGCTTTCTTTTAATTACACATTCTGCCCTTGAATTCTGACATTGTTTCCTAATCCCGCTATAATGCCCCACCAGACATCCTACGACATCACAGTAACATCAGCCTTCCCTAAAGTTCTAGGGCATGGATACTGTTCAGTCAGAGTATTTTGCGATGTTGGTTGTGACAATGGTGGCTTTTACCCCAGTTCCTAACAGTTGCATCTGAGAATGTGTTAGCATGACATTTTGAAGAGCATGTTCTAGCTCTTGCCTAGATTCCTCATTCTCTGAGCTCTCACCAAAATCAGCCATAATGTTCTTCTTTCAACATTTTATACTATTTCTAGACTGTTCCTCTAAAAATCATCCATCCTCCACCCACTGTGCCCAGTTCTCAATCTGCCTCCACAATTTCAGGTATAGTTATGATAGAAATCTCTTCCTTGTCATCATTTCTAATTAATTGTTCATCACTGTAATGAAATCCCTGAGGAAGGTTAACATTATAAAGACGACCTTCTTGCTGACAGAGTCACAAGGAGACTCGTGGCATTACATGGCAACAGAGAGGGAGGATGCGTGTGTGTTTGCTCTCTCTTGTTCTTGAAGACCTTCCAGGATTCAGTTATCCGGTCCACCATAAAGACCTAGTCCAACCCTCATCATCCCCCAAATCACACATCTAAACATTATAACTACTTTAGTGTTAGTAATGTCTTTCAATAGGCATTGAATTTCAGCACAGGAAGCCTTTGCAACACTCAAACTGGCTGTCATGGGATATAAACTATGATCTCAGTCAGGTTTTTCTCTTTCTCTACTCTGTTTCCTTCTAGAATTGTCTGTTGGCTGATAAATGGTCACCTTGGTAAGCATTCTTTGTGTGTGTCTGACTCTATCTCTCTGCGTCTGTGTCTGTCTTCTGCCTGTCTCATGTGTGTGTCTGTACTATACTGACTACTTAGCATTCTCTGTGTGTGTGTGTGTCTGTCTGTCTGTCTGTCTGCCTCTCTCTGACTCGATCTCTCGTTTCTCTTTCTCTGTTTCTTTTCCTCTGTCTGTCTCTCTCTGTGTGTCTGTACCACACTAACTACTTAGCATTTTCTCTCTGTTTCTTGCTGTCTTCTCTGTGTGTGTCTTTATACCACACTGGCAACTTATCATATGCTCTCCCTGTGTCTGTGTGTTTCTGTCCTCTGTGTGTGTGTGTGTGTGTGTGTGTGTGTGTGTGTGCGTGTGCATCTGCCTCTGTGCATCTCTCTGCCTTTCTTTCTTTCTCTGTGTGTCTCACTCTCTGTCTCTGCCTCTCACTCTCTTGCTGCAGACACTCAGAAAGTTATGTTCAGGAGGGCATGAAGGCATATATGAGAGGTAAGGGTATAGACTGAGTTGAATGGAAAGCTCAGAATAGGAAGCCTAATATAATCCTGTCTCTAATCCAGACTTCTTAAAAAGGCTGTCCTTGCTTTATCAGGCATTTTTCCAGCCATTCATGGAGTGATATTTTTGCTCTCATTTTGCTATAATTTGTTCTGTGTAGAACTGCTTTTGCAACCTTATGAGAGGGGAAACAGGGTCAGAGGCTGATGATGGAGAACGATGATTTTCAGAATGCTTGTGAAGCGAACAGCGTTCAGAGTAAGCAGTTGATTAACCTGGAGATCTAGGCCTGGACTCCTGAATGTCATGATTTGATGTGTTTCACAGAAGCTCATATTTTGTAAACTTAATCCCCAAATTCATATGTTGGTGGTATTTGGAGAGGGTAATTAAGGTTTGATAAGGTTATTAGGGTGGTATCTTCATGAAGGAATATTGATATCTTTATAAGAAAAAAGGAAAGAATCCGAAGCTAGCATCCTTGTGCTGTCTTGCACTGTGATGACCCCTTCCCCTGACATTCTGGAAACCCAGCTTTGGGAACTCTGAAAAATAAATCTGTTTTCTTTACAGATGACTCGGCCACTGCTGTATTGTAAAACAGCAGAAAGTAGCCTAAGTTACTATACCCCAGATCCATTTTTGTATCAATAAGGTCCTCATATTTCCAAAATCAAAATAATACATACAAACCATCACGCAAGACTGTGAAAAGAAATAATGTTAGTTCATTCTACTTAAGTGTTTGGGTTTGTTTATTAAGCACATAAAGATATCAAAAAAGTATGTTGCTTGTAGCAGACTTTCTTTTGGGCCACCAAGCAGCTTCCAAATCATGACATGGAGACTTAGTATTAGTTATGAATGCTCAGCCTTATCTTATGCCTTTTTTCTTGCTAGTTTTTATAACTTAACCTGTTTCTCTTCACCAACATTTTGCCTCCAGGCTTTTTACCTTTCTTTACTCCTGTAGACCCTACTCCATCTAGCTGGCTGGTGGCTGCCTGCCTGCCTGGCCAAAGGGTCTCCCTCTCTTTCTTCCCTTGTTCTCTCCTCCAGATTCCTCCTATTTATTCTCTCTGCCCACCAGTTCCACCTATCCCTCTCCTGTTAGCTTTTTACTAGTCCAATCATGTGCCTTAGGTAGGCAAGGTGAAACAGCAACTTATCTTTACATCATTAAACAAATGCAGCATAAACAGATGCAACATAAACAAATGTACTATACCTTTTCATAGTTAAAGTAATATTCCTCAACATAAACAAATGTAACACATCTTTGCCTAGTAAAACTAATATTCCACAACAATTGCTATTATTTTAAATGTGACAATCTTCTGCCAGAATATTTCAAAAATTGTAGGACTTACAGCATTTAGGTCTTCCCAGCCACACTAAACACTGGTTGCATCATTTAATCACTATGGTAACCAAAGCAAGCGCCCCTTCCTGTGTGCCAGTACCTTCTGTGATTGTACTGCCCTGTGACTGAGAGCTGCTGAAAAAGGTGGAGTCATGAATTTGCTTGAGGCTTCTTAGCTACTTTGACAGCTTGGATATTAGGAACCAATTTATCAAATACAACAAGCGAAGCAGAATCCAGTTAATCAATTTTAGGAGGATCAGGAGACAGTGATAGGGCTTGGAAAATACTTATAGGCTCAGAGTTAGATGAGCACAAGACAAAGTGGCCCACTTTGTTTAAGCCCAGCACTTACAAGGCAGAGGCAGGTGGATCTCTAGAGTTTGAGGTCAGCGTGGTCCGAATAGTGAGTTCCAGGACAGGCAGAGTTATATAGTGAGACCCTGTTGGAGGGGGCTGCTTGTTTGTCCCAGCCACCTAGAACCAAAATAATCACACAGAAGTCATGTTATTTAAATCACTGTTTGGCCCATTAACTCTAGCTTCTTATTGACTAACTCTTACATATTAACTCAACCCATTTCTCTTTATCTGTGTATCTTTACATGGCTGTGCTTATGGGCTAAAGTTGTTGTGTCCATCTCTGGCAAGGCTACATGGCTTTTCTCTGCCTCTGCCTCCTTTCTCCCAGCATTTAGTTTGGTCTTCCCTGCCTACCTAAGTTCTGCCCTATCAACAGGCCCAAAGTAGCTTCTTTATTAACAAACAGTATTGACAGCATAGAGGGGAATCCCACATCACCTCCCCTTTTCTGTTTAAATAAAAAGGAAGGTTTTAACTTTAACATAGTAAAATTACATATAACAAAACAGGTATCAAGCAAGAATTACAGTTACAACATTTATATCTGCTTTATCTTTTATCATAACTAAGGAAAACTATAACTATAAATTCTTCAACTCCATCAAAGACTCCAGAAGGATATAATATTATCTAAGTAAACAGGAGGTGCATTGTAAGCAACTTCCAAAACTCTAGATTGACAGAGACATCTCACTACCTGGATGGTCACCCAAAGTTCTTCTGTATCATTGGGTTGGG
This sequence comes from Microtus oregoni, assembly GCF_018167655.1. Classification (NCBI taxonomy): domain Eukaryota; kingdom Metazoa; phylum Chordata; class Mammalia; order Rodentia; family Cricetidae; genus Microtus; species Microtus oregoni. The sequence continues at coordinate 21,512,257 of NW_024543069.1, read as the reverse complement.
GCATTCAATCTTTAGCTCATAAGTCCATAGTATCTAGCAGACTTTTCCATGAAGCAGGAAATTTCAAAGACAGTTCTACCTATATTGGCAGTTTATCAGTCACTTTCTTTTGTGTCTTGCAGAATGTCTGGCAGACTCTTTCATGAAGCAAGAACCCTTAAGGGTTATCTCACCTTTAGGCAAGTTCATCAGTCATTTCTCTGTGGGTCCTACATGTCCAATTCATCAAGAAGCCCAGCAAGAGCAGTTTCTTGCCCAAATGGTGAGCAAACTTCATGAGGAGCCTCTTCAATGCCCTTCATCCTCTTGAGGTAGCTTGGTGCTGCCAAGAACAGATGTGTCTCGTTGTCATGAATAGTCCAAACTTCTTAAAACACTTTAAATGCCAAATTCTGTAGTCTTTGAAAGATTTGAAGAATCCCTATCCATCTGAAATACATCGCTGTACTCCTAGAAAATCTAACTAACATGACTACATGCTTGACTATTATAGATGACTATCTATTAACCTATATTTCTTAATTATACATTAAGATACACAGACACAACACCTTAATCAAGATCAAATACATATACACAATATAACAAAATTGACCTTAAATTTGTATCAATAAAGCAAATTATTCGTCTCTATAGCATATCCCCCTTTAAATGTAAACAAATATTTATAGACAATATTTGGGAATATGGGTGTAGTTCTTCTCCAAACTGCTTCCTGCTTTTTATTGGGCAAAGTAATTTCTGGGGGTGTTCACAGCAACCTTTCAGGGGGTATTGGTCCATCAAACCACATTAGCCTAGTATGAATCCACAGGTTCTCATCCTCTGTGGAAACAAAAGAAGAACCTCTTTTCCAAAGCAACATATCCTTAGATTCATATTTTGAAATCAAGATACCTTTAACACACACACACACACACACACACACACACACACACACATATATATATATATATATATATATATATGTTTAGCTTAGCAATCCCCAGAATCAAATATCTCTTTGCAGCCAAAAAATTCAAAGAAAACACAAAAATATACATAATCCAGAATCTATGTAAATTTTCCATTTTTGTGTGACTTATTTTTCTTAACTTCTTTTAATTTATGACTGTTTGTACTCTGTCTCTTTAAAGAATTTACCTTTTTTTAAAAAAAAACACATTTACTTTATTTATAACTGTCTATATTCTTTTTCTTCTCTCTCCTAAGCCTACGTACATTTATCCAACACTGTGAACCATTTAGAGGTCTTTTCCATCTGAATTTGTCTTTTTTGTGTATTTATAATTATTTTCTGACCAGGACTGCTTCTTAAAATGCTAAGCACTTCTTAAAAACTTAAGCTGCAGAATTACTAGGGTATATATGGTTCCTACTGCTTGCCCTGCACAGTCCAACATGATAGAAGAAGTTTGTTCACTGCCTCTGAGGCACGCACAACACTCCAGTTCCAAATATGTAGCTAGTCTATGTCGAGTCATTAAGGAATTTGTAACACGTTGCTTACAAAACCCATTTAAATGCTTGGTCTCCTAAAAGAGCCAGAGGTCGCGCTGGCAGCACCGCCCAGAAAGCAGACATTTCAAAACTACATGGCTTTTTTTTCCTGCTACCACTGAGTCAGGAAAACATCTCTTAAAGGAGCTACTGCACAACACCAGCAAAGAGCAAGAAGCACTCTCTATTTTTGTATCTAGAATTCCTTTTCAAGCCCTCTCAGGTTTTAAGTGGATTTTAGTCAACCTTGTTGGTGCCAATTTGTTGAAATTTGCTGCTTGTTGGTTAACAGCAGCTCAGCCCTGAAATAATCACACAGAAACTGTATTAATTAAATCACTGCTTGGCTCATTAACTCTAGCTTCTTATTGACTAACTCTTACATATTAATTTAACCCATTTCTATTAATCTGTATATTTCCATGTGACTGTGGCTTACTGGCTAAAGTTCCAGTGTCCATCTCTGGTGGGTTTACATATCTCTGACTCTGCTTCCTTTCTCCCAGCATTTAGTTTAGTCTTCCCTGCCTACCTAAGTTCTGTTCTATCAACAGGCCCAAAGCAACTTTTTTATTAACCAATGGTGTTCAAAGCATACAGAAGGGAATCCCATATCAAGACCCTATCTCAATCAAACAGACAGACAGACAGACAGACAGACATAGTTAAACATCTGAAACATGTCTAATCTGTTCCTAGTTACCCTGTCTGTTCAGCATCCATTTCTCCCATAGAGACTCCATATATATTTTGCAAGTGTAATCTCCATTCCTTCTAAGCTTGTGATTCTGTACTCTACCCCATATATCTGAAACTTGTGAGCATGAACAAGGCCATGCATCTAGATTTCTGATTTATTTTTAACATAAAAGTCATGATTGTGAATTCTATTAAAATATATATAAAAGCAGGATGATAAAACCATTCGAGTTTTTTAGCACATCAATCCTTTCTGATATTAACTATTCAACTTACAGCCACAATCTCTGTCTCCACCTCCTTTTATGCCCCCACCTCTTTTTTTCCACCTCTCATTGCTTGTCCCAAACCACCCTCCAAAATTCAACTCTACAACCTCTTTCTACAAAATCCCTTTCCAAACATTTATGGTATCCACTTTTGTGGATCTTGAAGAACTTCATTTAATGTTGTAGTTTTTACATGAGAATCTTATTCCCCTCCCCCATGAATCTGAAACTCCTCGAAAGTAATAATGTTGATAACTTATTCACTGCACTCATTGCCATCCTTACAATGAACTGATTTTCAGGGTTCTCAGTGAGTGGTAAAAACCTGCATGTGTTTCCTACCCATGCCCCAATGATGTAGAGCTGCATCCTGTCTCATAATGAAGGATGGTCCTTGCCACCACAGTGTCTGCAGGTCAAACAAAATTGCATGCATGGCCTTATACTGTATAGAGCAAGGTATAATTTTCTACTTGGCAGTTCTCAAAAATTGCATTAAAGCAGTATCTTAAAAACATCCAAGAGAGAAAAATTGATAATTTATGATAAAAATGGACTACAGCTGTGTTTACCATCGAGCACAATGGCAGAATTCACATGAGACATGGTGGTATTTGATTTTGAAAATAGCTATGGCCTAGCAGATAGCACTGTCAGTAAAGTGCATCTGGCATCCCAGGATGCTTAGCACCACAGGGGCACAGACATCTAAGTAAAACCATTTCCTTTTTTGTTCATCTGTCCCATTTTTCTTGTACCATGCCTGTTGGCATTTTGTGACCCACTCGTTATAGTATGTTTCCACTATGTGAGAAACTATGATAGTAAATTTTATATGTCAAGATGACTAGGCCACATGATGCCCAGACATTTAGTCAGATATTACTCTCTGAGTGTGAGGGTGTGTTTGGGAGGCATTAATGTTTGAACTCATAGACTAAATACAGCAGATGGCCTTCTCTAATGTGAATGGCTCTCATCTAATCAGCAAGGCCTGAATAGAAGAACAAGAGGACCTCCCCCGAAAGCATAGGGAGAATCTTCCTGCCTTTCAGCTGGAAGGCCAGCTTTTTCTTGACTTCCTATGTGAGCTGGAATATCAGTTCTTCTTGGGTCTTGAACCCACTAACTTTAACAGGGAGTTTTTCTACAAATGTAACCATACCCTCAGACCTCTTGTGTCTCCAGATTCATTGATTTCAGAGTTGAAATTTCTTGTAAATTCTTTCTATGCGAACCAATTTCTCATTATAAATCTCTTCATGTAACTATACATGTGCAAATGTAAAACTCGCAATATATATTGTGTTATATGTGTATGTATAAGTGTATAGGCAAATAAAAAAATGAAATGAGTTCCATTTCTTTGGAAAACCTTTCTTACTACAGTCACGGCACCAGAGTGGGGTATTGCTATCATCTGAAGCTGCTTCAACAATGGGTAAACTTAAGAACCTGCATCCCCCTGAGTAGAATTTTGGTGAAATATAGGTATTAAAAAGGTCATCTGAGAACAAGAACTCACCTGAATAGGGACCAGGTGAGAACAAGAAGAGCCTGCTTGTGTAATAATGGTCTTTATTATAATGGGACAAAGTACTTGGCTATATTATGTTCAAATATCTCATAGGAGATAGAAGTGATAAGTAATTAGATATTTATCTGCCTGAGATGTTTTTCCCACCAAAATGCTGAAGATGTGACCTGACTCCTTTAAGCTATAGTAAAATGTAGAAGGACGAAGGCGAGTTTGTGAGGAACCAGAACTTAAAGATTTTGGAAATCCTCATGCTGTCCATATTGCACAGAGTGAAGAAGACTACTCAAAATAGAACGTAATATTAAGGAGAACTGTCATACTTAGGTCTTACAGTCAGATGATAAAACCTATATGATTATGGACCTACTTTATTCTTCCAGTTAAAGAACCCTGAACTGAAAGTCATTGAAGGTCATTCTTACCACAACCCTGCAAAACAAGACTGAACCTTTGGGTTTCTACTTGACTGTAGTAGGTAAGCATGCCTCCACCTACTGCCTCAGGGGGAAGTCACCTTTATAGGGCCAGAGGTTTTCATAGGATCATATTGTCATTCCAATAGGCCTGACAGACATAAAATTTAATCAAGGAGAATTCCACCCAAGCCTTAAGATCTAATTGAATTTCCTTGTTAGTGTTTGGACATGGTGTTATGTTCAGAACCCATAATGACCCCGTTCCAGGTTCTTATGTTTGACCACCTGATCTTCAGGTGGTGTTTCTGTTTTTGGAAATTGTGGAACCTCGAGGAGGTGGGGCCTGTCTAGCAGAAGTGAGTCAATGGGGACAGTCCTTAGCCCTTTGAATGTAATAAACCCTGCCTTCATACTGTTGAGTTTAGCCTTCTAACAGCCTTGCCTTCCCTGAAAACCATGAGCCCGGATAGACCTGTCCTTTAAATTGCTTCTGTCTTTTGTCACAGTGATGAGAAACATAACTAATACACTTGCCATCTGAAATCCTTTTCTTTTGTATAACTTCTCCCCCTTCAGAATGTGAGTGTCTCACTGAAGATCGTGCCTTTTGAGTTTCGTGGGCTCAGAGCTAGAATGGAATGTTGCTTCAGGATAAATTGTATCTCAAGTCTCACTATATCTGATTTATATGCTTTGGACTTAAGAGTTGATATTGGTGTGAGTTAAAGTCTTTTGAGCTTTGGCGCTGAAACTGATCTGTTTTGCATGTGAGTAGGACATGCATTTTGGAAAGCCAGGAATAAAATGCTATAGATTAGACTATGCTTTCTCCTCAAGTTTCAAAGTGTTGAAGCACTCCTCCCAGTGTGCCTATGTGTAGGGGTGGCAGTGGTTAAATAATGTCACAACAAAGATAGTGCCTTGATTCAATAGGGCTTGTGGCCTTATGAAGAAAAGAGGGACACCATATCTCTCTTTGCCATGTGAGGTCACAGACTAAAGCAGTTATTTGAAAACCTGCATTTTCTTTCCACACTGAGTCTGTCAAAGCCAGGGCCTCTTTGAAGTTGCGCAATCTGTGCTATTTTATTATGACAGTTCCTGTTGGCTGATACAAAGTCCTGGATTGCTTTTAGGTTTTTTGAAACTAGCAGAGAAGTCATATATAATGAGTCAGAGTCAAATAGCTGAGGCATCGGGGAGAAATATGCACCTCTTGGATATGAAGGAAGCATTGATGGAGGAGGTTGGAAATATCATCTCAGGGCTGCAAAAGAGTAACTATGATCAATATTCACAGAAACAGAATAGCAACATTTTAGACAGTTTTGGAGCTTTCTGGATTATGGGTGTTTACTCTCACATAGCATAACCTTTGTCTTTAAATATGCACAAGAGTACAGCCAAGGAAACCCCACTTTCCCTCCCAAGGCTTCAGTGCAAGAGTGCAACCAACTGACAGCGGAGACTTGTCCAGACCCTGGGAGACATTAGATTGTTGGACCAGCATGTAATTATTGCTGACCTAGGTGGTCAGCATTAAAGCTTTTCTTGTCTGTGGCTCAAAATAGATGTATTTCAAGACACACTCTGAACTATTGAAAGTTGAGGGTCATAGCCTACACATGACCTCTCAGTTTCATGCTATCTTTGAGAAAGAGATTAAAAGCAAGATGCGACTACATTTTTCTCTTTTCTGTAGAGTGTCTCAGTTTATGCCTCTTTCCAACTGACCACTATAAGTAGTGACCAGTAATAGGAAGTTATGTGAGTATGGTAAATCCAAATAAACATAAAATATTATTAATTGTATCTTATCTGTAATATCAGCATAAATAGTTATGTGTCTATTTTAAAAGTAAAATGAATGATCAAAAGAACATTTCAATTTATCTAAAAATAGCATAGATTTTAATATCTCGTGGAATGAATTAAATGGGAAGCATAATAAAACCAATAGAAATTACTTAAAGAAATTTGAAAGTTTAAAACAAAAGCAATATCCCAGCTAACTGACAATTGCAGTCTTTGGAGCCCTTGAATGAGAAGAACAGTGCAGCAGATGACTTCTGGGAAACTCGGGGAGAAGAAATATAAAAATGCTTTATAGATGCCATTAAGTGGCTGGCTATATAATCCTTCATACTTTGAAAATGTGGCTTTATTTGTGGGTTCTTTAATAGCAATGATAAATGACATGCGTTGTTTTCCCCTCATTCTTGGTAATTATTTTGGTGTATCATTTTGGTTTTTTTAACATATTTTTATTGTAATATAATTCAACATACCATAAATATGACCCATATAAGATGTACAATGCAGTGACTCTTAATATATTCACAAGGTTGTGCACCCACCACCACTGTCTAATTCTAGAACATTTTTATCAGCCCCTAAAGAAAGTCATTGGAAATCACTCTCCATTTCCCCAGCGCAAGCATGCTTTCTGTCTGGATGTATTTGTCTATAGCAGACATCCCATAAAAGTGAGTTAATGTAATATATGGCTTCTTGTCTGTCATCTTTCATTTCGTATGTAGCATGCATCAAGATTTTATTCCTTTTTATAGCTATGCAGCCTTTTTATTATTGATTTTACTCCCGTGTCTCAGCTTAATTATGAAAAGCTTCTAGCTGCTCTCCGAGTCGAAACCCCTCATGTAATAGGTCCACAGCTAGGAGACTTGACATCTGCTGTGACGGTGGGTTTAATGTCACAGTGACACAAATTGGAGTCATCTGCGTACAGATCTTCCACTGCAGGAGTGTTAATTGATGTTAGAAGAGCCACCTCAAGTGTGCAGGGGACCTTCTGCTGCATCCCAGATAAAGAAGGGCATGGCAGGAGGAAGATGACTGGCCTTTCGTTTGGTTGGTCTTCCCTCTTGATACTGAGTTGATTCATCCTGTCACTGCTGCTACTGCTTCCTTCACCAATAGCAGAAACAGCATTTCCAGGCCTTCATAATTGACTAAGGACCCCTGGCTCTCCAGGAAACTTCCCAGTCTTTAATGACAGATGGGCACAGCCGTTCACATATGAGACAGCTGTTGTTACTATTTCCATGCTAGCTTATTTAATAAATGTGTGTGTGTGTGTGTGTGTGTGTGTGTGTATGTATATACACACATCCTATTGTTTCTGTTCCTCTACAGCAGTGGTCCTCAACCCTCCTAATGCTGCAACCCTTCAATACAGTTCCTCAGGTTATAGTGACCCCCATCCATAAAATTATTTCCGTCACTACTTCATAACTGTAATTTTGCTACTGTGATGAATTGTTATGTAAATATCTGTATTTTCCAATGGTTTTAGGTGACAGGTTGACAACTACTCTAGAGGACCCTAATACATTCCCTTAATGTGACACTTTGAAGAGCGTTAAGAAACCCCCACATAGAATGAACACCCTTCCTCATTGCACTATACCCCCATTTTTGCTATCCTTTTTACAACAGTGAGCCTGCAAGAAATGACTCAGTGGGCAAACACTTTCTGTAGAAGCCTTGCCACCTGAGTTTGATCCCTGGAAGAAGCCATGCAAGAGTGGAAGCTAGCCAACTTAACAAAGTTGTTCTCTGACCTCTACAATGCACCCTGGCAGGCACACTCCTAACCCCTAACATCACACACACACACACACACACACACACACACACACACTCTAAAACATACTAAATTAAAATAGAATACTATGGCTTGAATGTTGTCCTCCATATTCTCAAACATCTGAATGTTGGTTGCCAGTTAGTGGCACTGTTTAAGGAGACCTAGGAGGTACAGCTTGCTGGAAAAAGCATTTAACTGGAGGTAGGTGTTGAGCATGTAAAGACTTGCACCATCACTAACAATAAACTAATAATGGAAAATCTCAGAGTTGCAGGTGGTTATGAGCTGCTGGATGTGGTTCCTGGGAACTGAACCTGGGTTCTCTTGAAGTGCAGGAAGAGCTGGACTGCTGAGCCATCTCTCCAGCCCCCAACAACCATTTCTTAACTCCCTAGTTCAACAACGTCAGCTCCTTCTCTCTGGGAAATGAGGGGCTGTGACTGTCTCCTGTCTCTAAGGGACCCATTCTTGTACAGGAAACAGACTTATAATAAAGTCTTCCCTTCAGTGTGGTGAATGAGCTATCAATAGAAGCTACGGAGGCACGGGGCAAGCAAAGCGGGTTAGAGCAGAAAAGTGCAGCCTGCAGGGTCCTGAAAACGCTAAATGGACAGGGTCTTTGAGACAAAGATTTAGGTAGAGGAAGGAAAGAGACAAGGCATTGAAGGCAGAGAAAGCAACACTTTAAGTACACCAAAAGAATCATGCCATAGGCTGTATTCTGAAATGCCATAAAGACCATACAGCCAATGGCAGGAGGGAGGAAGGCAGATGAGATGGAAAATATGCTAATTATGGTAGCTTGGTGTTGCCTATGTTCCAGACACCCAGTACAAACAGGAACAGCTTGCTTTCTGTGTGCTAGGCACTACCTAAGTATTGATATTCCCAGTGCCATCCAATGCTCACAATAATCATATATGTATGTGCTATTTGTGTATCTATTTTTACAAGGTATGGAAACAATGGCACAGAGTGGTTAAGTAGGTCTATTTCTGTAACTAGATAGCTCTATAACGATCTATTATAGATAGCTAGATAAGTTGTCTATAACTATCTGTTACAGCTAACTAGATAGTGACCTTTGATGGGCCTGGTGAGCTAAGTGGAAAAATGGGAACTTCATCCTGAAAGTGAGAGGTTATAAACAAGAAAGTGGCCTGACCCTTTCAGAAATGTCACTCCATTAGAAGTTGAACAAGAGAAAGGGCTTGTACAGCAGAGGCTGAGAGAACAATCATATAGGCTTCTAAACCACAGTGGCGACTACACAAGAAAAGAAGAGAATCAAATTAGTCATTTAGGCTCTTCGAGACTGAAAGAGAAAAAGCAGAAAGTACATGAACATATATAGACACACATAGCTTGGAGGCAGCAAAGAAAGCCAGCACAGAGAAGTCCCCGGTTTTGCTGCCAAAAGAAGACTTCAAGAGAGGGCACAGAGAGGGGAAAGAGGCCATCTGAATGAGCAGAAGATTTGTTCTGGACCACATATCCACATGGGGGACACACTGTAAACCACCATTTTTAGTTTTGCAGCTGTAGGCAATTGAATAAGGATCTGACACACCATTTCTATTTGCTGAGCAACAGAATCTGCAAAGTCCTCGGCTGCCTTTGGAACACGAAGGACCTTGATGAGACAGTAAAGTGAGGAGAGGGTGAAGATCATCCCCAGTCAAGCTAAGCCAGGGGAATTCAGAGACTTCCTTTGGGTGTAGAATCCAATAGGGCAGTGGTTTTCAACCTTCCTAATACTGTGACCCTTTAATCCAGTTCCTCATGGTGTGGTGACCCCCAACCATAAAATGATTTTCATTGCTATCTCATACCTGTAATTTTGCTACTGCCATGAGTTGTAATGCAAGTTATCTGTTTTCCGATGGTCTTAGGTGATCCCTGTGAAAGGGTTGTTCGATCCCAAAGGGGTCTCGACCTACAGGTTGAGAATCGCTCTGTTAGCATGAGAGATAACTGAGGTCCTGGTTGGGTTATCACAAATAAGAGGCCTTCCAGGAGGAACACTGAGCCTGGGGAGTGAATAGATCTACAGCGCTCACTACACAGGGTTTCTTTTATACAATTATTCAGTTCAAGAGGCTTCCCAAAGTCTTTCCAGACTATTAACCATTGAATGCAACACTCCAAAGAGCCAGCAGGGATTAATCCAGAGCCAGGGTCAAACTAGGTCAGGACTCCTGAAAGCAGTCAGATGGAGCAAAGAAACGGACTCCCTCCAGCCCTCTGTGTACCAGCTGGCTCGCTGAGATGGCAACATCAGTAACCTACTGTAGGGATTTACCTCTTCTCTGTTGTGAACTGTGTTTAAATGGGACACAGAAAGGAAGCTAGCTCTTGACACACTGATTTTATTTCTTCTGGGTATGTATCCTAGCAAGTGAGATTGCTCGATCATTGGTAGTTCTACCTTTAATGCTTTGAGGGATCTTATTTATATTGCTTTCCATATGGCTGTACTAATTTATATTCCCACCAGCATTGTATAAACATCCCTTCTCTTTACATCTCACCAGCATTTGCTATCTTTAGTCTTTTAGATAAAAGCCATCCTTACTGAACTATTTATTTCTCCTCCTGAAATCAAAGTTGAAACCAGTGATTCTCCCTACACACGCGTGCACACACACGCACACACAACATTGCATTAATGGTGAGATCTGAGAATGGACTCACCTAAACAGAAGGATACTATGGCTCTTACTTCCCTCTTTTACTTGATAGACAGAGCCAGTGCAGGCATTGACACACCGCCACCATCACTACTTCTCTACCTTCTCTGGGAGGCCCTAGTTTGAGGGCTGAATTTTGCCCCCGCTTTGTGGTCCTAAGGTAGCATCAGAGCCGAGAAATAGTCAACCGAAATCCCTGTAATTTAGCATCTTCCCACAGGAGTTAGGTTCTGAAAGTGGGGCACAGATGAACATAGAGTGAGAAACAGAGAGTCCAGAAGGCCAGGCAAGATCCCCTCGGATGCCAGCCGGTTCTATTTCAGTGAGACTGGCATGATCTCAGCAGCTTTGCATCTGTCGATGCGATGCCGTTGGTAAGCAATTAAGAACACAGCCAGGAGTAAGAAAAACCAAACTAGATGTTCACCGCATTTCATTAGGGACAGTACACTTAGAAGAAACAGATATATAGTGGTTGTTCTTAGAATATAGTGGTTGCTTTTAGCTTCAGGAATCGTGGGAAAAGAGCCTGATGTCAGGTGTGTGCTAAAGTGCCCCAGACAGTTCAGAGACCTCAAACACAAAAAAGAAAGCTTGAAGAAAATGAGCAATTTTTTATTTAATCTTATCTCTCTTTTTTTCCTATTCTCCTTCTGGCTTTCAAGGAACTACCAGTCACAGGAGACTTAAGGCTGCTATAGTTTCATGTTCTGACCTTGACCTCCTTGCTCTTCTTCTAAGACTTGGGCATGCTCCAGCCCCAGACTGTGCCTGCTGTTCACATTCGCCTGTTGTTCTAGTTAGCTTTCCACAAGCAAGAAAAGGGTTTATTTTAGCTTGCAGATTACAGTCCATCATCCGGGGAGGGGAGGAAGGGAGATCCAGGACAGGACTCGAGGCAGGAACTGAAGTAGAAACCATGGAGACATGCTGCTTATTGGTTTGCTCCAAGTCTCACATACAGGAACTTTTCTCATAGAGCCCAGGTCCATCTCTCTGTGTAGGGATGACATTGCCCACGATGGATTGAGCCTCCTTAAATCATTTAGCAGTCAAGGAAATTCCTCGCACGCATGCTCATAGGCAATCTGATAAACCCAATGCTTCTACTGAGGTTCCCTCTTTCCAAGACTATTAGTCTATCACACCTGTGGCGCTCTTCCTTTGGAGCACAGCTCAGTAGCTCCAGGATAATTTCCATTCCCCTTCCCCTTCCCGGTGCCGATAGCTGTCTCGTGCACATTTGACCCCATCATTTGCTCATCTTGAATGCTCTTTCTCATAGCTGAAGGAGGGACGTTTGCCTTTACCTTGATGAGTCCCAGGAGGCATCAATTACACAGATGGCCCTCAACAAATCTATGTTGAATCAATGAAAACTACTTGAATATAGTCAATGCCTATAGTTAGAGATGATGAGAAGTAGCTTCAGCTTTTACAAAATGCATCTCCCCAAGGGGAAAGCCCTGGGAGTCCACAGAGATGGCAGAAAAGGCTCCCTCCCTCAATTTTTGTTATTTAAAAACTGTAAAAAAAAAAAAAAAACTGCTGTCAATGGAAGGTAGAAATTCTTGTCTACCTTCTGGGAAATGCTTTCTTTATCATGTAGATGAATACATTCAAGTTATCCTCCTGAAAGCAGAGCTTCCAGTGGTCAGTTTAATGGCCTCTGGAGAGGAAGACATTAAAGGGCACAGTGGTCCCAGGCACTGGGGCCACTCATTTTGATACTTGAAGGAAAAGGAAACAGGAGGTCATTCTTACTTTTCCAAGATTTAGTTTTTAGAAAGGACAGAATGAAACGTTGCAAACAAATGAGAACTGGGGGTATCCCACTGTAACCTCGTGAAGAGGCTCATTATCCTGACTACCCCTACTGTTCTCTGTAGTCCTTGGGCAGAGGGAAGCCAGTAATAAGACAAGATTTTTAGCTTTCTTGTTAATAAGTTATATAGCTGAGTTAAAGTGGCCCCACTGGTAAGGCTAAAGGCTGAACCCTACCTCCTTCGGGAATGTGTTCTCTTTTCTGTAACCTCTAGCATTCAGATGAGGGATGCCCCACAAAGGAAAAGATTGTCTCTAATGCACTAAGAAATTCTACTCAGAAAGAAGCGTGAATATGAATTATATTATTGTATAGGTCATTACCACTTGGTTTCTAAGCCTTAAACAGCAGGCAAAGCCCATTAGAGGGCTGAAAAATAAGTTAAAAATGATATGTTCATCTATTTTGACTCACTAGGCAGTAATCATCGTGGGAGGTTATCGAGAATAAAATGAAGCATGACCATAACGAGAAATGACTTTACTGGGTGACATAAGACACGGCAGAGGAAGCAACATAATAGCACCAGGCTGCCCGCATTTCTGTATAGAGTAACAACAGACATAACTCCAGTAACTAACCATAGTGTTGCCTGAAAACAGAAAGCAATATCACCCTCCAAGTTATGCACCATCACCATTTCCGGTGGAAGGGTATTACAACAAGAAAGAAGAAGACAGGGGTATTCATGTGGACAGGAAAAAAGCTCTAACCTGTTAATACTGCAGAGAGGAGAAAATGTGAAGGGCAGCATCTAACCCACTGCAACACGGCTGAGCAGACCATGCCTCGTCACGTGGAAAGCCATGAACATAACACAGCACTAGAGAGCTAAGGCAGTGTTTGGGGAAATTTATTCATGGCTATCTTAGAAAAGTAAGATTTTAATGTTTCAGTTTTGTAGAAAGTCTCGCTTGAAGAACTTAAGGACTTCTCATCAAATACATCTGAGTCAATTAGAAATGGCATCAAAGACAGCTGAGATCTGTTTGGTGGTATTTACTGAAATACATAAACGGTGGAAGAGTACCAGCATCCAAGACTGTTGCTCATGACAAACTATGTTTTATAATAGCTGACAAAGTGTATTAATTTAGAAATAGCTGTTTGTTAATTGTTCATGATGCTATGAATACCCAGAGTCCAAATGAGAAATGGTCAAGAAATACATGGTGGTGGTGTGGGGGGGGGGGATTATCTTGGTGCTGCACAAAGAAACACATAAACAAAACAAAAGTAATTCCTCAAGGTGATTTTTTTTTTTCTTTTAGCAGATAGGGTGCCAAGAACCCAAACTGAACACACTCCCCAAACTGGCCTCTGTCTTTTAATCACTGACATATGTGGTGTTGGCACCTCGGTCCATTGGTGAGTACTCAGCTTCACAACTGATGTCCTTGGCTAAGCTGTGCAAAGAAGGGAGAAAGGTCAGGAAATGCGGGCCCTTGTCAGGCTGACAACCTTCAATAGAAAAACAACATAACAACAAAAACTTATTTACTCTTGTTTTCTTTCTTGTATAACTTTACCAGAAGACTAACATGAAAGGAGGAAAAGCGAGTTAGAAAGCAGAATTTCTCTAGTTTGAGAATTTGTGTGCAGTGAGAGAAAATTTCAAGAGAATTAGGTTCTTCTTTAATTTTTTAAAACACCTGTTGTGTGTGGCAGGGGTGTGGTGCAGGTGGGCACGCGTATGTTCTGGCACACATCCTCTTCTTCTACCAAGTGGGTTTTGAGGGTTTCAGGTCATCAGACTTGGTAACAAGTGCCTTTATCTGCTGAGTCATCTCATTGGCTCCAAATTGGGTTTTTTAATGATGTGCAATTAGGAGAAAGAAAAGAAGGAGGAAAGGAGAGGGGAGGAGGAAGGGAAGAAAAGTAAAGAGAAGGAGGGAGGAGATGGTATTTGTTGTAAATCAGAGGGAAAGAAAGAAAAAAAGGCAGGAGGGGGAGAAGCAGAAGGAGAAAAGGAATATGGTTTTAACATAAGCAAAAGTAGGCAGTGATTATCAAAAGTATATACTTACTATTATGCAATATTATTATTAACATTATTAAAACACAAATTGTTTTAAGGCATAATAAAGTTGCTAAGAATTAATAGGATTTATGATTTTAAAGGTGTATACACAGAAGAATAATCAGAAGTAGAATGTAACACAAAACCACACTAACACACAGTCTTTTAGTTCATGTGTACAAGGAGTGAATAAGTGAGTATAACTTCAATATGACAGATGCTGTAGTCCAGGAGGCCAAAGGACAAGGATGAGAATATCAAGAGCTCTAAAATAGCTCGGGATTGTTTGGGCTGTGCACTGTAGGCTGGCCTTTGAGGTGCATGCCCCTGAGGTATTCTGGGAAGAATTTCTGATAAGGCTGAAAATTCACACTCTTGAAACCCACCCTAAGGATGAAAGGACTCTAGATATTATAACAGATTGAAAAGCTTTTTAAGGAGAAATCAGTAATCTAAATTGTAACTTCTATTGAATACTAAATGGTGACAAATTTGCAAAGAGGAGAATTGAAAAACAACATAAAATTGAACAGTTTTTTCATATTAAAACTCATAATAAGGACCTAATCAATGGAAGGAAAGAAAGCTATTCTGTGTTATTAGTGTTTGTATCTCTGATTGAATCTGTTAGAAATTTCTAGGTCTTAGCTCACTAATACTTTGAGGATTTAATCCTTGCAAGTTGTCTCCCATAATTTTAGACTTTGAGAAAATGAACTACCTATTTAATTAACAATGATAAAAATATGTATTACCTTTTTCTAATATTTTTTCTGTTATATTTAAAAAAAATAGAACAAAAGTACTGTTCCTAAAAACCAAGGACAAACAATGAAAACTAATGTAATAGAACAATAGAAACTTGGTCCTCAGTATGTTGATAGAAATTAAGTTATGAAAAGAATAAAACAGGGGCAGGTGGAGGCCAGCCATGCTGCCTGAATGGATGGAAGGTCCAGGTGTTCCTCAAAGTGCAAGACAACACCGAGGCCCCAGGGAATGGTGGGAAGGGATTAAGTGGGTGATGTGGTGGCGTGATGGGAGAGAAGCACATAGGTGGTGGATAAATGGAAGGTGGCAGTTTGTGTGCCATGAAGGGAGGTGGAACTGAAGATTGGAAGGTGGAGAACAGCCTGCTCTGAGTAGCCTGTGTGTAAATGGAGACTGTGCGTTTGTTTCTCAGTCACCCGGACTCAAATAATCACACAGAAACTATATTAATTACAAGGCTGTTTGGTCCAATAGTCCAGGCATATTTCTAACTAGCTCGTATATCTTAAATTAACACATTTCTATTAATTTATGTATCACCATGAGGCTGTGGCCTACCAGTAAGTTTCTGGCATCTTTTTCCTTTGGCGTTTACATGGCATCTCTCTGACTCTGCCTTCTTTCTCATAGAAGTCAGTTTAGTTTTCCCTCCTAGCTCTATTCTGCTCTGCCATAGGCCAAAGCATTATCAACCAATGATAATAAAACATATTCACAGCATACAGAGAGGAATCCCATATCACCTATGAAGTGACCTGAGACCATGGTGAAGTCCTGGCCTGTGCTGCTGCTGCTGCTGCTGCTGCTGCTGCTGCTGCTGCTGCCGCCAAGGGCCATGTATGGGTCCGTGGCCATGCAGCAGTAGGAGTCTGTGTAATGCCCATGGCCCATGTCACCACCAAAGGGTATGTGGATGTCCCAAATTTGGAGAGCCACCTGGGATCATGCTGATAGCCAAGGGCTGCACAGAGCTTGCCCTGCCTCTCATTCACTGCAGCACTCAAGAGAGCAGGCCCCTCTCCAGGACAGCACAGTAGGTATGGCTTTGTTGATGGGAATGAGGGTGAGCAAGCCCTGAGGGTGTGAGAGTGGGACAAGGAGGTCCCCAAACCCCCATCTGCTGTGGAACAATGGTCTTGTACCCTGTCACTTGTATTGTTTTAACAAAATGCCCATTTTCCAGTAGCCAGGCAGGAAGTATAGACAGAGTGTCCAGGCAGGAAGTAGAGGCGGGGCGACAAGAACAGGAGAATTCTGGGAAGAGGAAAGACTTAGTCTGCAGTCATCACCCCCAGATGTAGAGGAAGCAAGATGAGAATGCCTCACTGATAAAGGTACCAAGCCACATGGCTAACACAGAATTATGGGTTAATGTAAGATGTAAGAATTAGTTAATAAGAAAGCTTGAGGTAATAGGCCAACCAGTTTATGATTAATATAGATCTCTGTGTGCTTCTTTGGGACTGAAAGGCTGCAGGACTGAGCGGGACAGAAACCTCAGTCAACACCCATCTGCTAGGTGGTGGTGTGGGCAAGGGAAAGATGCCCTCTCCCCTCTCCCATCACTACCTGTAGCAGGCAGGAGAGCTGGCCTGGCAGAAGTGGTCCAGGGTGTGAGAGCAGGAGAGCTGGTACCTGATCTGAAGTCCCCAAAGAATTAATACAAAGTTAAAAAGAAAAGGGAAAAGTAAACAGAATAGGAGCTGGGAATGCAGTTCAGTTGATACAATGTTTATCTAGTAGGAATAAAGCACTGGGTTAAGTTCTCAACACTGGGTAAAATGGTATGATAGTGGGGACTCACAATCCTAACACTGGGTCAGTTTAAGGCCCTCCTCTGCTGTACAGTGAGTTGGATGCCAGCTTGGGGTATATGAGACACTGTTTCAAAACAAACAAACAGATCTAAATAAACAAAACAGAAATTAATAATGATTCTTATTTATTTGGACTAAAATTATGTATCTAAAGCTGGCCTTGAACTCCTGATTCCCAGCTTCTACCTTCCAAGTATTGGAATTACAGGTTTGTGCCAACAAAAATCATCATCTTGTGTTTGTTTGGTCGGTTTGTTTTTTAAGACAGGGGTTATCTTTGTGTAGCTATGGTTGTCCTGAAACTCGCTCTGTGGACCAGGCTGGCCTCAAACTCACTGCCCAGGTAATCATGATTCTTAAACTGTAGCTGTAATACTCTTATATGCCTTTGATCCTGCTCTATATCTTTCTTTGAGCTTGTTTGAGGTGATTAGGTAAATGGCACAGGATGGAAACAAGGACACAGGAGACCTACTGAAGACAGCCTTGGGTGGGAGAGACAGGCAAGGAGAAGTAGGGTGCCAACAGAAGAGTCTTCTTTCCATGCTGAGGGAGAGATGCCTAGTTGTAGATTCCATTTCTGGATGTAAAAGAACCAACTGAATTTTGCTGGAAAATGTAAAAATCTGGTGCTGGAGATTTCAAAGAGAATCTTGAGTCATTAAAAAACAAACAAAAACGAAAACCCAAAAACAAACACAACACAGAGGAGATTTATAAAGACATGTAGTAACAAGTCCTAAAATGCCATTTGTCTTTACCGTTAACACATATACTCAATAAAGTTGCTTGGTCCACAACTCAGAATCAGAATTCCTTGCCTAGGGCCTGTTGGTTGTCCCCTTCAATGGGCTGGTCTTCCTGCTTCAGTCAAACAAAATCAAGGTGACGTTCCACAGACTTCCTTAGATCAGGCACTGCACTCTTTGCCAAAGTGCATCGACGTTGGTTACAGATGACAATAAAAACTAACCATCGCAGGGACAACTTGAGGAATTGACTGTTGGGTCTTTGTTTTTGTAGCAGAAAGAGCTTCAAATGATTTGAAGCAGAGTACTCCATGCTTTTCTGACTAAACAGGGACTGTGTGTAGGGAACCCTAAAACCTCAGCTCAGGGGAACTGAAGTGGATGGACATGCAGGTTTTTTTTTTTTTTTTTTTTTTTTTTTTTTTTTTTTTAATGAAGCTAATTTTACCCCACTCTACCCGCTTTCCCCAAAACAAAAGGCAGGGGACCTTGTGAAAGATTATGGTACACGTTGGAACCTTTGCAGGTCCCATGGCATGTGAGGAATGCAGGCCGGAAAGAGAATATGCCCTTCAGAGAGAGCTTAGGTTTGGAGAGTTTATTTAGAGGGCATTGGGAAGAGGGGGGGGGTGGCAGCAGGAGCCTGAGACTGGAAGAGGGGTGGAGCTTGTCTCTTAAAGATTCTGTATGGGTTCATCCTGCCAGGTGACAGAGCAGGCCAACATAATCCTGTAGCATTAAGTTCGAGTGATGTCTTCTCTTTAAATCAAAGTCTTTGGTTGATACTACAATCACAGACCAGTCCTGGGCACTCTGCATGGCATAGTTCTTCCCATCTAGATCCCTGATTCTCAACCTGTGGACTGCAACCCCCTTGACAAGCCTCTATCTCCAAAAACGTTTACATTGCGATTTATAACAGTAGCAAAATCACAGTTACGAAGTAGCAACAAAAATAATTTTATGGTTGAGGGGGTCACCCCAACATGAGGAACTGCATTAAAGGATGAAAGCATTAGGAAGGTGGAGGACCACTGGGCTAGGTTGTTCAGTTATGAACTGTTTCACCTCCCACTGGTTAAACCTCTAAGCCATAATCCTTAAATACTTAGTTTCTTCTTTTGGGGGGGGGGGAGCATCCAAAGTTCAAATACTTGGTGTTTTAAAATCGAAAGGACATATTTGGCAACAACTTAATCATGAATTGAATTCTTTCGCAAAGAAATTCTAAATTCCAAAAACCAAAATACTCTTTTTAGTTGCATCACTAACTCTTTTAAGTTGGGTTTTTATGAGGAGGGATTTTGTTTGTTTGTTTGTTTTGTTTTTTCCCTTTTCTCTTGACTCCTTAAACTCCTTCCGACTGCTCTGTTCTTGCTGCTTGGGTGTTTTCACTCCTCCTAAGTCTACTTCCACTCCCACTCAGAAGAATGCTGTCATGACCACGCCCTCTCCCAGCAACTTCAAAATCCTTGTTTCATCCACTTCCTGATGCTCTGATTGTGGAAGCAGGAAGGCAGTTCAAATGCAGATAGAAAGAACTTAAATCATTACATTTGGGCTGCAAATTTGGCTCTGATCTGAGCCATCAAAAATCGTACACATCTCAGAAATATACAGTTGAGGGAGGTGCACTATATTTTTATTGGAACATGTTTTTTTTGCTGGCATTAAGTTTTGAAAGCATGTTTTTATTGCACTGGGGAAAAAATGACTCTTAATTTAAAAAAAAAAATCCTTTCCAAAACGTCTATCTCTCCAAAGAAGCCAAAATCAGAGTTCCTACTGGAGAGCTGGTCAACATTCCAGGGCACTTTCTGCTTTTGCAGAGGACTGGGGCTGGGTTCCTAGCATCCACAGAGTGGCTCACACCTACGTTAAAGCTTCAGTTCTAAGGGCTCTAATGCCCTCTTCTGACCTCTGTAAGCACACACATGCAGGGAGAACACTCACTTATAGAATAACAATAAATAAATCAAAAAATTCAAAAAGGACACAGACTTAAGGAGAACTCTGAAAATTTGGAAATCAAATCTAACTGGAGTGCAGGCAGTTTTGGATTATTTGGCTCAACCCATAGAAGAAACAGAAAGTTTATTCCTCCAGCAATCCTATTTGTTACTCGGTCAAGTAAGATTTGGTCTAAGTTGTTAGTCTGGGGCCAACCCGTCCATATTTGTGACTCTCAGATATTTTATAGAAGAAACATTTTTCCAGCCCTCCTCCCTTTTATGCCCCACCCCTTTTCTCTCCCTTGCTCCCCAGCCCATCTGCTTTTCCTTCTAGCCTTTTCTTTTTAGTGGTCCAGCATCACCACAGTAATGAACACTGAAGCAGAATGCTCCTCAGAAGATGGGGAGGGAAGGAAGGTGGCCCAGAAAGATGGTATCTTTTTTAAGAAGGAGCTAGTGGTTATATAAACTGTCACTCACTTTTACTCATTTATATATACATTATCTCTGTTAAATTTCACAATAATTTTTGTCCTAATTGCTATTTTTTTCTATCTGCAAGAAAGGAACTGAGTCTAGAGAGTTTGTGGATTTTGTTCAATGGCTCACGGAAGATAAATGGCTCATCTGAAAATGTCAACCTTAGTCTAGGAAGAACCTAGAAGGCAAGCTTTCTGTGTGATAGATCAGAGAGAAATCTTTGTCATTTGGAGGTCAGATGGACCAGTAATAATATTGATGTCCCCTTACAAAAGTAAAGGGACCTAAAGTCACAGCAATCTCAGACTGTTGCATACTGATTACCTCAGTTTGTTAAAAAAAAAAACTGGGGAGACAGGAATTGGCAAAGGAAATGGGTATATTTATAATTTGGTCCAGAACAGAAGTAAGTTTTCAGCTCCTCTCTGCCTTCCCTGTAGCCTTGTTATAGTTTGTAGGGTGGCTGAAATAAAAGTCAGGATCTAGGTATCTGTAACTTTAGTTGTATAATAAGGTAACAGAGTTGTGAAATAGTCTTTACCCAGAAGGCAGCCCCTCCTCTGGGGGAGTTACTCTAGCCACAAGGACAGCAGGGTTTCGGGCTATTTTTGCTGCCATAGTAGAATTTCCTGGAGATTTTTTTTTTAAGACACAGTTACCCTGCTACAGTATCTCTGATTCTCAGACGTCCCCCTGGCTTGCACACTACACACGAGCTGGGGGAGGGTATTCACATGGGTGTTGTTCCTAGACTAATAGCATAGTACAGCAGAGCAGGGAACAGTCATTACATGTGTAGCTGAATGTAGTCATTAATTACTTTCTTAACTTTTCCATTCATGAATGTTTGATAGAAGTTCTGCTTTATGGTTCTCAGAACTTCAGTTTCAATGATTTGTCACTGAATTTAAAAAAAGCTCTTACCCTCACAATTATAGCTCATTCTAGCAAAAGTACACCTATTAAGACAGCAAAGGCAGAAGGCTCACGGGGCAGGAACCAGGCACGTAGAGATAAGGCTCCAGATGTTCTTTCTCTCAGGGATTTGTCCGTTTTTGTGAAATTTTAATGGTCCACAAGTATGCTTCTTTTTAGTTGCATTGTCCCTGTTTGCCTGGTGTCACAGGACAGAGCTGCAAGAGCTGCAAGAACCCATGTGACCTGTGAAGTCTGAAATACTACATTGCTCTTTACAGAAAAGCCCAGCCAACTGTCACTCAGACAGTAAACTCAAAATGGCCTGATGGAGGAAGGTCATTGGCTAATAAAGGCACTGCCCTGGCCCATTTTATTGGTTAGAGGATAGGTGGGAGGAGTAAACAGAACAAAACGCTGGGAGGAAGAGGAAGTGAGGTCAGAGACTCCACAGCCCTCTCAGGAGCAGACGCCTGAGAGAGACGCCATGCCCCGCTCCCGGCATGAAGCTCCGACCCAGGATGGACTAGGCTAGAATCTTCCCAGTAAGACCGGTTCTCACAGATTATTAGAGATGGGTTGATCAGGATGTGAGAATTAGCCAGTAAGGGCTAGGGCTAAAGGGCCAAGCAGTGATTAAAAGAATAGTGTCTGTGTAATTATTTTGGGCATAAGCTAGCCGGGCAGGCGGCCGGGGGTGCTGAGAACGCAGCCCTGCCGCCCTTATTACTTCAATGGCCCCAATACTAGTGATGTAGTTTTCCAGGTAGGGTAGGTCTGTGTCCTTGAACCAAACCCTGAAGAACAAAACTGTG
This sequence comes from Microtus oregoni, assembly GCF_018167655.1. Classification (NCBI taxonomy): domain Eukaryota; kingdom Metazoa; phylum Chordata; class Mammalia; order Rodentia; family Cricetidae; genus Microtus; species Microtus oregoni. The sequence goes on along the minus strand of NW_024543069.1, from coordinate 21,490,189 downwards.
TGCTTGTTGCCTGCTTGCCTTTGTCTAAATCAGTTATAGCAGGAAGTTAGAACTCTGCTGCCTGAAGAGCATCTTCACATAATCTTTGTTAAAGAAGGTTGTCTATTTGTAGAAAAATAGAACCCTCCTCCACAGACTTCCATCTATTATTTTAAATTAGTAAAATTATGCACAACACAGAACTGACAGTCTTACAGAGTTGGATGACATATGATGTTTCTTTAACGATGAAATAAACTGGGAAGGAATGACGAGAGAAGAAAGCTTCTTTCTGAAAGACCCTTGTTGGGGAATATTATTTTCAGGTTGTGTATCTTTTGTTTCTGCTGCATTTGTTTAACTCCGTGAAGCTGTGTTACTGTGCCTAATGGTCCTAATAAAGAAAGAAATGGCCAATAGAGAGGCGGGTGTAAGGATAGGCGGGGCTTGCAGGCAGAGAGTATAAGTAGAAGGAGAAAGCACGTGGGAGGAGAGAAGAAAGAAGAGCAACAAGAGGACAAGGAGCAAGAGAACAAAGAAAGGAGGACACCAGGGGCCAGCCACACAGTCAGTCATGGAGAAAGAAAAGAAAGGTATACAGAAATTGAGAAAGACAAAAACCCAGAGGCAAAAGGTAGTTGGGATAATTTAAGAAAAGCTAGCAAGAAACAAGCCAACCTAAGGCCAGTCATTCATAACTAAGAATAAGCTTCTGTGTGTGATTAATTTGGGAGCTGGGTGGCGGACACCCTCCCCCGAAAAAAAACGAAAATATAACACAACAGACCCTTATAAGATCACCCACTCATATTCACACCCACTCGTCCACACCTGCTCATCCACACCCACACTGAAAAGTAGGCTCTTAAGGTGTTGTCAGAGAGGCCTCACCTAGTCATACTAACCAACGTTTATTAATTGGGAGATCTTAATTTGGGATTTAATGACCAATAAATGGGAATATGATAATGGTGACTACAGCTCCACTACTAGTGGCTGATTGAAAAAAATACAACGTTATCATTCTGTAGCCTCCAACCTCCAAGAGGTGGAGTCTGTTTCCTCTACTTCCCAAGTCATCGACCCACACAATGTACCTGCAATATCTGTATTGGTAACCTCTACGCTTTGTGGCCTTGATTTTCATTGTCTCAGATACAGCCCACACAATCTTACTGACTTAGATTTTCTAGTACCTGTGAGGAGGAGACATGAAGTGATGATCGAGACAGAGAGGTAGCTTGAGAGACAGCCAGTGTCTCAGCTATCAGTCAGGAAGAGTTTGGCCAAAGAGAAAGCTCTTGAATTAGTTGCTTCTCTATTGCTGTGATAAAGCATCATGCACAAGGCAAACAGACAAAAGGATTTATTTGGGCATATGGCTTCACAGGGATAAGAGTTTATCACTGCAGGAAGTGGGAGGCATGGTGTCAGGAACAGAAATCTGAGAATTCACCTCTTGAACCACAAGCATGAAGCAAGGAGAATGAAGGAGAAATAGCACAAGTCTCTAAACTCTCAAAGCCTGCCTCCAGTAACATATTTTCTTCATCAAAAACCATACCTCATAAACCTCTCCATACAGCAACATCAACCGGGTACCAAGTTTTCAAATGCCCAAGACGATGGGTGGGGGTGGGGGGGGCTCTTATTTAAATCTCCATAGCTTTGGTCCAATTTAGATCATTCTTTGTGTGGCTCATATCTTAGTCCCTGACTACCAACCTTAAAATCTGTGCTTCAGGGTTTATTTTAGATGTTGTAGAAAAATTTTGAGTATTTCCATTTGAATAAACTCAAAGCACAGTTTTTAGCTACAGAATTTTTATCTGTCGATTGGAGAATCTGCTTTCTTCCAAATGTGGTGCACATAATCCTGACTGCCTGCGTTGGAGATGTGGCTGGCTGCCATCCCCTGCACCTCTAATGTGACGTGTGGTTCCCTGTTACCTCTGCAGGAGACCAACATCCTCTTCAGTGTGGTAATGGAGTCACATTCAGATCCGTGGAGGATGGGGCAGCTCCCTGCTTGTTCTTATGCTGGAAATATGTTCTCTGTTATACTAAGGTCACCCATGTATCACCCTTTTATGTGTGTGGAACCATATTAAGAAATATTGTGAGATCACATTTGAGCATAGTTATAATTGATTGGTTGTGTATTTTCAACAGAGGAGAGGGGTCCTGTGTATAACCAGTGGGATGGATGTTTTGGTTGTTGATTTGACTACATCTGGAATTAACTAAAACCGCAAAATGGCTATGGGGAAATTTTGCTTAATTAAATCATTTGAAGTGGGAAGATCCACTTCCAGTCTGGATCTTTGAGGTGGGAAGGCCTGCCTCTAATCTGGGCCACACCTTCTTCTGGAAGCCCATATAAAGAACACACAAGAAGGAAATCTCTTTCTTCATCTGCTTGCTCTTGCCCTAGATAGCAAGTCTATTCCTTTACTGTGCATATACTGAGGACCAGCTGGGACGTGGAGCCTCATGGATAGATCAACTATTGGATCCTTGTAATTTTTGTTCATAGGCCGCCATCGTTGGATTAGCTGGACTACAGCCTGTAAGTCTATATCCCCTTTCTACATATGATGCACACAGTTTGGTGGTTTGAATAAAAATAGCCCCATAGGTTCATATATTTGAATGCTTGATCACTAGGGAATGGCTCTACCTGAGAGGGAATGAAAGTCTGACTTTTTTGTAATAGGTTTGGACTTGTTGTAGGAAGTGTGTCTCTGGAGTTAGGCTTTGGGGCTTCAAATGCTCAAGCCAGGCCCAGTGTCTCTGCTCTTCCTGCTGCCTATGGACCTGGATGTAGAACTGTCAGCTATTTTTCCATCACCATGTCTGTCTGCATGTCGCCATGCTTCCTGAATTGATGACAATGGAGTAAACCTCTGAAACTGTCAACAAGCCTCAATAAAATGTTTTCCTTTGTAAGAGTTGCCATGGTCATGGTGTCTCTTCCCAGCGATAGAACACTGAAGAAGACACCCAGTATGTCCATCATGTCCCACTGATGACTGTGGTATTTCCTATGAAACAATAAACAGTTCCTGTATTCCAGCATTGGACACTAGGCAATCACTTAGGACTTACTAGGCATAATTTATAAAGTTATATTAACTAGCTTAGATAACAGTTAATGAAATCCAATAATAACCAGCCTTTAGAAATGATAACCTCATCAAAAGCACAGAGGTTATTATTTTGGTCATTCTTATTCACGCACTTTCTTTAATAATCATGTGCTATAGCTACTTAGTTGGTTAATGCATTGCAGCATTTTTTTTAAGCTATAAAACAAAACTATCATGATAAAACTGCAAAAGTTTGTGGGTGGGGGGGTCAGGTGGTGTGTTAGGGACTGTTAACAAATTGACTGTTTGTGTAAGTCAGTTTTATTGGAATGAGTCCAGGTCTTTTAGACTTGTACTATTGGTGCCCCCCACCCATAATGATGTGATCGAGTAGTTGTCCCAAAGACTAGCAGAGTGGTGGTAGTAGAGACCAGAGACTTGCAATGCCTGATTACAATTACTTTCTGATCTGTTACAGAACAAGTCTGTTCATTCTTGCTGTGTTTAAGGATCCGACATTACTAAGGGTTCTCTAAAGGAACATAACTGGTAGAATGAGTGTGGTGTGTGTGTGTGTGTGTGTGTGTGTGTGTGTGTGTGTGTGTGTGTATACATACATACAATGCACACACACACATACTGTATGCTTTTGAAAATTATAAAGCCAAATCTAATGTGTACCAGACTTGTTAAACATTGAACAAGATATTGTTTTGTATTTAAGTTGTGTGCTTTTCTAGAGGTTGTATGGAATAACCTCACGGTGACTTAACTATCACCTGTCAAATCAACATGAGATAGCTTAACCAAACAAAGTGTTTCAAGGAATGGTGGTGTGTTAACTCAAATGGGTGAGACCTCTCAAAGTCACAAGCCGATAGAATTATTGCTGACAGGAGTTGAACACTTTTATTTATAAAATATAATCTTCATCAAATGCATTCAAAACTAACTGTCCAGTTGACTATTAAAGTCTTTTTTCCTTTGCAAATTGGTGCTTTTTTCTGTCTCTCTTTACTTCTATATTAACTACTTTTCTGTTTCTGTGATAAAACACCATCATCAAGGCAACTTATAGGAGAAAGAAAAAGTTTATTTTGGCTTTTGGTTCCAGAGGGTGAGAGTCTATCATGGCAGAGACAGCACAGCAGTAGGCAGCAGGCATAGCAGAAGGAACAAAAAGGTGAAAAAGGTGAGAACTCAAAACCTCAACATAATGTAGGAAGCAAACATACAGCCAACTAGAGACAAAATGTTCAAACCACTACAATATCCTTAACACTCTTGAGTCATCTATTCCAGAAAACACAAAACTCCCTAAAACTGTATTTTGCTATTAAAACACTTCTTCACACAGCTGGGCATGGTGGTGCATGCCTTTAAACCCAGCTCTTGGGAGGCAGAGGCAGGTAGATCTGAGTTGAGGCCGACCTGGTCTACAGAGTGAGTTTTAGGACAGCCTGGGTTATCTCAAAAAACAAAAGTAACAACATCTCGTTCAAATATTGAGAAAAAATTTGGGAAATAAAAGCAAAATTGGATAAGCTGAAACTAATCATTCTAGCATTCTAGTTTCATGTGTGATAAATTATAATAAATACCTCAGAAATCTGAACCAGGAGCTTCTCCTAACACTGATTTTCAGTATCACCAAGGAACATACTCTCCTTGTCTCATACAGACTGACTTGTTATGGACTTAAATAACAATTCTAATAGGTCACATACTAACAGTTTGCATTCATACCTGTAAGCAGGGTTTATATGAATTATTAGAATTTTGTTTGCATAATGGAAAGCATTTCTATATCTAGAAATTCATGCTTGAGGATACTAAGTAGAAGATATGTGTTTTATCATTTTCTTAGCCAGCTAGTCAACTACCAGTGTGAAGCATGGACATTTGTATGTAATATTTGTCAACCCAACAGCTAGTTGGAACATATGCATAAATGGAAATTTCTATCCGTTTTGTTGAAATCATCCTTCCATCACCCTCAAAATCTGTCTTGCTCCTGGCACTCACACTAGTGCCAGTTCTTGACATAATTTAAGCCCAAATTGTTTTGTCCCATCAACTAAGACTTGAAATCTCTATATTTTTTAAAATTACATATTTATTTATTTCTTTTGTGTGCATGTGTGGAGAGGGGTATGGCGTGCCACGGCATGCATGTGAGCATAAGGAAACTTGTAAGAGTCAGTTCCCTCCTGTCAACTTGTGTGTCCTGCTCATCAGGCTGGGCAGCAGCCTATTTACTCACTGAGCCATTTCGTTGGCCCATAAATTATTCTCATTTTTTTTATTGTTGTTATTTTGTCAACCTGACCCAAACCAAGCTCATTTAGGAAAAGCTGACTTTAATCGAGAAAATGCCTCTTTCGGATTAGCTGGTAAACAGAGCTATGGGAGAATTTTCTTGATTAATGTTTAATGCGGAAAGGACTAACCACAGTGATTGGTGCCACCCTTAGGGTTTATAAGAAAGTAAACTTAGGAAACCATGGTGAGCAAACTAATAAGCAGCACTTCTCCATGGCCTCTGCTATGATTCCTGCCTCCAGGTTCCTGCCTTGATTTCCCGCCTTAGTGGATACATAAACCAAATAAACCCTTTCCTACCTAAGTTGTTTTGGTCATGGTCTTTATCACTGCAATAGAAACCAAACTAAGACACTTGGGCTACACCACCATGGAAGCAACTTTGCCCATTTTGACCCATGAACATCTATCTGTTTTCATCACAGACCATGTGTTTTTTTCTAAGGAGCTGGGCCCATTTTCCATGATCGTCCTGACAATGAGCAGGCAGTCTTGTCTTTTTAATTCTGGTTCTATTCGCTAACTAGTCATATGAGTAGATTCTAAATTAATCAACTTGGAGTGAATAAAGAAAACTCTTGCAATTTTCACACTCTTATCTTCAAGCACATCTTTGTTTTGGGGGAGGGATATTTTTCTACCTCCTTATCAGGCATTCAAGTAATTTCCCAAAAATATCCATGCATACTGCATAACTTCCTGCTACTTCTGAGAGTAACTCAGGTGTCTTTATGCTGTCAGCCATCTGAAGCTAAACCCTTTTTCTTCAGTGGAAGAGTACAGCTCTGGAAAATACTGCAGCTTGATGCCTAACAACTTAATGCAGTTCTCTGCAAGTTCAGACATTTTCTGCATCACACAGAGAACAAATGTAGCTAAGTGTTAATTAAAAAGAACATCTTGAGTGTAAACATTAAAAATTGATCACCTTCTGTGAGCAATTTAATTTATGAGCATTAACATATTCTAAGCTGATGTCTTGAATTTCAGTATAACATCTTTGCTGTGTATGAAGGGCAGAAGAAAGAAACCCTGACACGAACATGCTCAAACCTCTGGCTTATCATTCATGAGTGTGCAGACTCTGGAGCTGGAGCAGCCCCCTTTCACGGGGCTCTGAGAGCAGCAGCTGCAGAAACAGCAGCCTCCCCAGCATCCTGGCCTCCTGCAGTTGTGTTCACATCAATAGCCCTGACACCACTGTAATCATTTTTGGCAAAGTGGGAGACCCATGGTGTGGATCTGGCAGCTTTCCTTTCCTTTTGCATTCTACTAAATCATTAACAAATGCATTTATTTATTGAATTTTCAGCTTGTTCAGTAAGGTGTAGCAGAATGTGCACACGAGAGAATAGGGAAAAAGAATAAATGTCATGCCAGAGTCAGCCAACTATCTTTGATAATTAATTAAGGAGAATATTAATTAATTAATTAATTAATTAGTGAAGGGGAAAATGTCCCTTAATTCAAAGTCTGCTGTTAGTGCCATGATCCCAATAGCACGTTTAGAAATGTTATAAAATACAATAGAATTAATTATATCTAAAATGTAAAACTAATGAATTGTTGGTCTCTTTCATTGGGTGCCTTCCCTACTCCCTTGAAAGCTGGTAGTCTGGGGCCTCTCTGACGCTCCCCAGTGGCTCAGAGATCATTCTGGATCATTCTGGAGCTTCCTACCTCCCTTCTACTCTACTAAGCTGTATCTCCTCCTTGCTCTGCTCTGGTCCTTCAGCAGCTCACACTTAAAGGAATGATGATTTCTTTGTCTGTGGTCAGATGTTAGTGGTGACCACAACAGTGCAAGGCGGTAGCAAGGTCTCTATTCTCAGACAACATTAAGTGTTATTAGTGTTGAGAGATGCAGAATCATAGTTAGATAGTTACCCCACAGAATTATGTCTGCTTGATTTGTAAGTTGTCTACTGGGTAATCTTCATGTAGACAAAATAGAGATAAGCTCAGATAAATTCTTAAACGTACGGATCTTTAAAAAACCAAGAGAGGGCTTCTTATTGTTTAAGAAACCCTCTTTAATGGCCCTTAGCCCTCTTTAAAGGCTGAGCCATCTCTCCAGCCCATTTCTTATTGTTTTGGTTGTGGACATAGCCTTTAATAGCTGAGACATCTCTCCAGCCCAAGAGGGGATTTCTTAATGGGCTTGGGTAAAAAAAAAATCATTCGTCATTTTTTTTATTTTATATATATCAAAATATTATTTTGACAAAGAAAATATATCTTATAAACACAAATATGAATGTTCTCTATGTTTTTATATAAATATAGCAATGCTTGTATTTTACAATAAAGCTCAAAGGGCCAGCAAGATGACTTAGTGGGTCAAGTACTTGCCCTATTTGAATTTGAATTTGATCCTGGCAACCCCCATAGTGGAAGAAGAGAACAGACACTGCAAACTGTCCTCTGACCGCCACAGAGGTGTGCATTTGCTCACCTCTCCCTCCCCCCAACACCAAGATGGCCTCTGATGTACGGTCTGATTGCTAGAGTTTATCTGTCTATGTCATTCTTCAAGGACTGGCAAAAAAAATAACAATATTGTCCTGTATGCTTCTCAGTTGCTCTGACAAAACACTTTGGCCAAAAGCAACCTGGACAGGAAAAGGTTTGTTTGGCCTCCAGGTCACAATCATTGAGGGAAGCCAAGGCAGGAAGCCGGAGCCAGGAACTGAAGCAGAGACCATGGAGGAACATTGCTTACTGACTTGCTCAGCTACGTTTTTTATAAAACTCAGAACCCAGTGCCCAGCGATGGCACTGCCTGCAACAGACTGGGCTCTCCCACATCAATCAGCAATTAATAAATTTCCCACAGATGTGTGTAATAATAGGGGCGGCGGGGCTGCGTCCCCAGCACCCCAGCCGCCCGCACGGCTAGCTTAGCTTATGCCCCAAAATAACAACACACAAACTATATTCATTTAATCACTGCTTGGCCCATTCTCTTCTAGGCTAATTCTCACATATTAATTTAGCCCATTTCTAATCATCTGTGTGTAGCACCCCAAGGTGCGCTTACCGGGAAGATTCTAGCCTATGTCCATCCTGGGTCAGAGCTTCATGGCGTGTGTCTGCCCAGGAGCGTGGCATGGCGTCTCTGCTCCAGCGAGCAGAGCTGTCTAGTCTGACCTCACTTCCTCTTCCTCCCAGCGTTCTGTTCTGTCTACTCCTCCCACCTATCCTCTAACCAATAAAATGGGCCAGGGCAGTTCCTTTATTAGCCAATGACCTTCCTCCATCATTTCCCCTTTTTCGGTTTAAACAAAAAAAAAAGGCTTTAACTTTAACATAGCAAAATTACATATAACAAAAGTTATCAAGTAGAAGTTACAATAATCTTTATCATAACTAAGGAAAACTATAACTATAACTAACTATTCTTAACTCCATCGAAGACTCCAGAAAGATACAATATTACCTAAGTAAACAAGAACTAAGAAACTTCAAACTCTAGAAATGACAAAGACATCTCGCTGCCTGGACAGTCACCCAAAGTTCTTTTGTACCATTGGGGCATCCATCTTCAGCCTTCAGGCCCATGGTATCCAGCAGACATTTCCATAAAGCAGGAAAATTCAAAGTCAGTTCAGTCACTATCTGTTGTGTCCTGCAGAATGTCTCGCAGACTCTTTCATGAATCAGGAACCCCGAAAGATCATCTCACCTTAGGCAAGTTCAGTAGTCTTCTCTCTGCGGGTTCTCTGTGTCCAGTTTATGCAAAAATCCAGGCAAGAGCAGTTTCTTGCCCAAATGGCTATCAAACTCCATAAGGATCCTCTTCGATGCCCATCTTCCTCTTGAAGTAGATTGGTGCTGCCAGGAGCAAAGTGTCTCATTGTCATGAAAAGTCCTAAATTATTAAAAGATTAAATGTCCTATTCTGTAATCTTTGAAAGACATGAAGAATGTCTATCTAAAATATATCTCTATATATCTAGAAAATCTAACTAACATGACTACAAGCTTTACTATTATCGATGATTATCCATTAACAACCCATATTTCTTAATTATACATTACATTTTTTAATGAACTACACAATCACAATACCTTAATCAATATCAGAAATACATATACATATAACAAAATTGACCGTAAATCTCTATCAATAAAGCAAAATCTATACTAATGCAAATTATTCATACCTATATCATATCCCCCTTTAAATGTAAAAGAACATTTATAAACATATTTTGGGAATATGGGCGCAGTTATTTCTCTCCAAACTGCTTCCTGCTGAATGGGGGCGTCGTTAATTAGGTCTTTCAAGGTATAACCTGTGTGTTAGTTTCATCTCAGTTGGCAGTTGAGTGAAGCAACTTTCTGAAGGCGTTCACACCAACCCTTCAGGAGGGCGTGGTCCATCATACCAAATTGGAATAGAAGAAATGAACAGCGTCTCATCCTCTGTGAAAACAAAATAAGAAACTCCTTTCCAAAGTATTATATCCTTAGATCCAAATTCAAAATATCTATGTTGGATTAGTTCAGCAGTATTTATAAACAAATGTCTTTTAGTAGCTTTTGCTCTTTCCTCAGCATTCAAACAATTCAAAGAGAGCATAATAGCATACAGTATTAAGATTCTCTGTGTATTTTCCATCTTTGTGCAGCTTTGTTTAAACCTCTATTTTGTTTATTTTTACTTTTAACTCTTTGCTTTTTGAGACAGGTTCTCTGTATCTTTGACCTGAAGTAACTCTGTAGACCAGGCTGTCTTTGAACTCTCAGAGATCCGCCTGTCTCTGCCTCCCAGGCATTGGGATTAAAGGTGTAAGCTACTACTACACCTTGAACTCACAGAGATCTGTTTGCCTCTGCCTTCTAGGCACTGGGATTAAAGGCATGTGCTACCACACACAACAACTCTCTTCCTTTTTTGTGTGTGTTTTTTACTTTAAGAATTTTGACTTTTAGTCTGCATATATTTTTAACACACTGTAAATCATTTAGAAATTTTCTCTGTCCTTGAATCTCTCTTTACTGTATATCTCTCTTTTTCTGACCACACGAGTCTTTAATTTACCAAGCAATATGGGTAGGATTAAAGGCGTGGCTTTGCCGGCTGGATCCAGCCCATTCCTTAGCTTTCCAGCCTCATGGCTGAGGTACTGGCTGTAGCCAGCAAGCGAGCTTCAGCAGCCTGTGCTTGCAAACCACACAAACCACCTGTGTAAAAGAGTCAGAGTTTGCCCTGGCAGGACAGCCCAGAAAGCCGGCATTTTTAAACGGCGCAGCTTTTTTCCTGCTACGGCTGAAAACCGAAAAGCATGCGTTCAGCTTTTCGTCAACACCGTTTAAGTGTTTCGTGGCAGGACCTCTTAATGAGCTGCAGGCTTTGCAGCTAAAGCTGAGTCAGGAAGCTTCTCTTAGAAGAAAGCGCATGCTTGCCTCTAACAAGCAGAGCAGAACCGAGAAATTGCTGCTACCAAGAAACCAGGCACAATGCTTTCATTTTGTTCTAGAATTACTTCCCAAGCTGTCTCAGGCTTTATGTGGAAGCAGTTGTCCACGTGGGCGCCATATGTAGTAAAAGGGGCGGCGGGGCTGCGTCCCCAGCACCCCAGCCGCCCGCACGGCTAGCTTAGCTTATGCCCCAAAATAACAACACACAAACTATATTCATTTAATCACTGCTTGGCCCATTCTCTTCTAGGCTAATTCTCACATATTAATTTAGCCCATTTCTAATCATCTGTGTGTAGCACCCCAAGGTGCGCTTACCGGGAAGATTCTAGCCTATGTCCATCCTGGGTCAGAGCTTCATGGCGTGTGTCTGCCCAGGAGCGTGGCATGGCGTCTCTGCTCCAGCGAGCAGAGCTGTCGAGTCTGACCTCACTTCCTCTTCCTCCCAGCGTTCTGTTCTGTCTACTCCTCCCACCTATCCTCTAACCAATAAAATGGGCCAGGGCAGTTCCTTTATTAGCCAATGACCTTCCTCCATCAGATGTGCCCACTGTCTGATGGAGGCAGTTCCTCACCTGGGATTCCCTCTTCCCAGGTATGGATAGGTTTGTGTCAAACTGACAAAAACCAGCTATGACAAATATAATATCCAAATGGGATTCTGAACTTCTAAAATTATAACAGCGTTTAGTTTTGTTAAGTTGTTTAGAAACTGAAGTGTGATCGTTTATTTTAATATCTGTTTAATCACGGTAAAAAAAATTAGAAATAAGTAGTATTTTAAATTTTCCAACACAGATTTAATATTTCTTTGGAATAGTTTAAAGTCATCAAAAAAAGAAAACTTTTTTCTTTCTCCCAAATCTTACAGTTTTAAGGATTGATCTCATAGCGCTACAGGGAAATTTTCGTTTAAAAAGTAGAAAGCTGCCATTTTCTCTATTTTTAGTTCAGGACTGCTGTGTATTAAGGAGAGGAAAGAATGTGGAGAAAAGAGAATTTTCTTTCATTTGATGGATACCTGCGCCTGATTGTTGCTGTAACTATTTCCGGATTATTTTTATCAAGCATCGAAAAAATGCTTTTGTCCTCTGCATTAAAATCTAAACTGGCACAATTTAAGAGCCTTGAAAAATCTGATTATACTATTAATCTATTAAAATTTGCATATGAAAATTAGACTCTAGCCGGGTAATAAAATTTATGTTATGATTTTAATTTTTCAGAAGGATAATTAAATAGATTCGTAATGTTCCAGTTGGCATGTTTTAGCTTGCACACCAAGGGAGGAGAGCTGAAGCAGAGGACAAAATATACTAGGCTTGGTGTAGAGGGATAGGATTCAGGCAGAACAGTAATGAGGGATGTGGCGGACATTGGTGCCAGAACACATTGCAAGTCACTTTGTAGCTAATTAACCTAAGAAAACCACCGCAAGGTAGGAATAGGCATGACACCCTCTTACCAATGTTGATATTGGAAATTTTTTAACTGTTATGTTAAGTGTTATACAAGGAGTTCTCACAATCTGAGAAAGAGTAACAGAAAGAGTAAGTCAGTTTTGTCCTGGCTCTGCCCAGCATCACTACATTCACGCCTACACGTTATTTGGGCATAGAACAGAAATGTGTCTAAGACAGGTATGTTGTGGAGAATACTTCTAGTTATGACTAAAAGCGACTCAAATATATTGCAGGAAAGGGAACTGATTGGCTCAGAGAACTAGAAAGTTTAAGAGGTGCTGAAAGAGATGTCATCATCTTTTGGCTCTGTTGTCCTCATACATGGGAAAGTGCTCGTTAGTGGTAGCCATAAGGGTCTCAGTAACTCTGAACTCCAAAAGACCTGGTGCTTACATTTTCAGAAGGGCAAACACTGCTCTCCTTTTCCCCCATCAGCCCTCACAAGCAAGTGCTGCATCGTCCACATCATCTATAGTAGTCAGATCGCCAGCGTCTGAGCCAGTCACTTCATTGAGAATGTGGAGAGTTTTGATCCGCCAGTTTAAAGGGTAAGAGAGGTGATCTCTCATGACCAACTGCTCTACCAGGCAGCGAAGACCAGTTCCTGATGAGACAGCGTCACGGAGACACTTAGTAGATGAAATCAGGTATCTATTCTGCCAGATCACAGGAAGAAACAACGTGTGTTGGGAGCAATTAGAGGAATCTCACAGGGACTAAAAGGCAGAAAAGTGAAAGACAATGGGACTACATGGTGTAGAGACTGTTCTAAGACAATAAAAGATAGACAAAGTTGAGTACACATGTTTTATGTTTCCATAGCATCCTGACCTTTTTGGTCATGATATTTGTGACTCTTTACCATAGCAACTTTTATAGGACTTCAAGCCCCATAATGCCATGGAATTGGATTATTCCATTCAGTCTTGAGGCCTTGAACCTGGCAGTAGTGTAGGGCTGCTAGCAAATGCACCCGATATCTGAATGAATGAGTGTATGGACAGATAAGTGGGGCTGCCATCTTCACGTCTCTTTGTACTGGATTCTCAGTCATCCCTGCCAGAATTTCCCATTTATCTGCTTCTCTTTGCTATGCACAGGTACCTTCCCTCCCATCAGGGATGAAGATCTGGCCCCAATTTTATGTATTATTTAGCCCCAGAGTCTCTCAGTTTTCCATTTTGATATAAATTTCCATTTTGAAAATAAAAGTAGGCATTTTGGGCTATGTGCCTATGATTTACAAAAGTAACTGCAGATGTAGTAGGCATGTGACCACAAGGTGTATAGAAGCTGCAGAAACTCACTCCTTCAGCAAGACTTCTATGTATAGACATATTTCACAATAGTCAAATCGTCTGCAAAGGAAATGTTATAGTCAATCCACTCAAGTCAGACTTAACACCAGTAAGATACGCTCTAGTCCTTAAAGATCTTGTTCATTGCTTCCATCCTCTTAAATGCCTCCCACTGTCTTTATCTTGAATATTCTTTATGTCAGTTATTGGACACAGTCATATATTCCATGTATCAAGATTGTAATACTTACTGCAAGATCTTGTTGAGGTAGTAGGCTCAAGAACACTCTCTAGGAGTGAAACAAGGTATCTATGAAGTGATGTCACCAATGTTCTTGAGATGCTTAAAGGGAACCATGTGATCATTCAATCAACATTAATTGAGCTCTGAGCTCCCAGTTAATATTAGGAGTTATATAAGAAGCTAGAGGTGAACAAGACAGTCTCTCTTTGCACAAAGCATACTTTAGTGAGAAATATGAACAATTAAAACAATTATTACCGCATGCCCCAAGAGCTCTGTTAGTGGAAAAGGCTGTTATAAGGAAGTAAATATGAAGGGGCCCTAACTTCAGCCAAGGAATGTGGGAATATACTCCTGAGAATATGACCCTTAGATGGGCCTGGGAAAGAGGGCTATGAATTTTCTAGGTAGTAGAAGAAAATGAGAAGGAAGATCATTCAAAGTGGGAGATACCGTATACAAAGACAGAGAAGACTTAAGAGTAAACACACAAGAGAAAGCTAGAGAGAGACACACAGAGGGAGACATACACACAGATAGAGAATATATACTGTGCATAATACCCTGCTGTGTGTGGTTCCTCCTTGCCTTTCTCATTATTTATATTTCAAGGAACAGATCCAATTAATTAGTTTAATGACTATATTTCGCTTAAAGATGCAGATGAACATATTTATTGAACTATTCAGGAATAGGCCTTCATTTACACAGTGTCACTAAAATAATGTTGCATGAATAGCTGCTGTTTCTTGGATGAGTGGCAATGAGAACAGTATATTGGCTTGTTGGCTTCTTTGCAGCTCCTTCTATATAGAGAGACTCTCTCTCCTGGACACTGAATTCCTTTCAGATGAGTTCATGGTTTCCTTGTCCACCTATTGGGGCTCAGGACTCAACCTTATCCCCCCAGCTCTCCCTAGCTTTAAACTTTACTGTGGGGAGGCTAGTATTCGGCCAGGCTCAGTGCAAGGAGGACGGACGCAATGCCGGAGAAGTAGTCACTCTGGGGATATGTGGGTAAACTGTGGTTGAAGAAAACCTAAATTGATGTGCTATATTCCCCTCTGAAATATTCAAGTGCAAGAAGTAATGAATTTCCTGCTTGCCACTGTTGTGTGCACTGCGGATGATGAAAGGGGGTCCCGACCTGCATGTTACAGAATGCAAAGAGCTCCCCACGCTCCGGGGACTGATCCTGTCCAGCCATCACTGAGCAGCTCAGGCTGGGCTCTTGAGGCCTGGCTTCTCCACCTCAACCTGCCCCAGTTTCTTTATCTGTCACAAGGCACAGTAGCATCTGCCCTACTTGCTTCATAGAGTGTGGAGAGATAAAAGTGGAGTAAACAACTGAGGTTTCAAGTGCTGTGAAGTAATTCGTATAGCATGACAATACCCAACACACGGCAGATTTCAAATAGGAGAAAGTGCCTGGTGTGGGGCACGCCTTTAGCCCCAGCACTCTGGAGGCAGAGGCAGGCAGATCTCTTGGAGTTCGAGCAAGTTCCAAGACAGTCAGGGCTACATAGTGAAACCCTCTCTTAAAAAAAACAAAAACAACAAACCAAAATTATATAAACCAATCAACTATGACAATGTTAGAATTCATATGTGAAGATGTATTTTACATAGCTATGTTATTATATTAAACTCCTCTTAACTACATGTTTTAACATACAGAAAGAAAAAGTGATACTCGTGTATCATACATTTTTGGGGATGTCTGTGCCTTACGTCTTTAATTGGATGGCAAAATATATTTTTGAAATGGATGATTTGGAAGAAAAATAAGAGAACATCTCTATTTCAAAGATGAAGGAAACTAACATATACTAGAATGAGAAATCGAACTTGGAGCTTCAAAGATGTCTCGGCAGGTAAGAGCTTGACTGTTCTTCCAGAGGGCTCAGGTTCAATTCCTAACACCTACAGCTCATGATCATCTAAAACTCTGGTTCTTGGGGATCCGATGGCCTCTATGACCTCCTTGAGCATGGCACACAGACGCACCTGCAGGCCAAACATTCATACACATGAAAGAGAAATAACAAAGAGTCTGAACTCAACTGTGCTGACTTCTAGGATGCCCTTGCATCAGGCTGTAGGCAGTCAAGTGCTCATTAGTTGCTCTCTTGCCCATTGTGATTGGTCTGGTTCACATCCGTGTTCTTGTTAGATCAACACTGTTGTTTCGCTATTGACATTCTGTCTCCCTGATCACATGGCATGTCCGTTATGTGTGTTGTTCTATCTACTCTTTCCTCCTCCTGTCCTTCAAAGGCATACTTAGCCAATCAATTGTGCATACTGGGTGTCTGCATTTCAAGTTCTTTCTCCACAAGGCACTCTAATTTGCTTTCTGCTCTTATTACCTCATTAAAACTGTTCTTTGCAAAGCCACCAGTGGCCTCTGTGTCCCTAAAACTAATGAACATTCTCCATAATTATCTGATTTGATTCCTCAGCAGCATTTTATAGAGTTAACAATGTTCTTCTTATCCATTTCTGCAAATTCCCCTTTCCTGTTGACTCTAAATCTCCAGCAGAGTTTTCTAGACTTTTGCAAGGGCTTATTTCCCTTTTTAGTTTTTGTGTTATTAGTATTTGTAGTGGTTTGGATAGGAATGGCACCTATGGGCTCATGTATTTGAATGCCTGCTCCTTAGGGAGTGGCACTACTTGAGAGGGATTAGGAGATGTGGCCTTGTTGGGGTTAGTGTGGTCTTGTTGGAGGAAGTGTGTCACTGGGGTGAGAAGTGGATTTGGGGTTCAAAAGCTCTCTTTTTTGTCTCTTTTTTTCATG
Organism: Microtus oregoni; assembly: GCF_018167655.1. Classification (NCBI taxonomy): domain Eukaryota; kingdom Metazoa; phylum Chordata; class Mammalia; order Rodentia; family Cricetidae; genus Microtus; species Microtus oregoni. The sequence continues at coordinate 21,473,567 of NW_024543069.1, read as the reverse complement.
CTGCTTGCGGATTCAGGTGTAGAATTCTCAACTTCTTCAGCACCATGCCTACCTACATGCTGCCATACTCCCTGCCATGATGACAATGGACTAAAACTCTAAAACTGTAAGCAAGCCTCAATTAAATGCTTTCCTTTATAAGAGCGCTGTGGTCATGGTGTCACTCATATCTTCCATCAATGGTCTGTAGATGTCTGAGTTTTCTGTCCTGCCCGGTTCCCACAATCGTTAAGTCCCAAAGATATCACACAGAGGTCTACATTAGTTATAAACTGATTGGCCCATTAGCTCAGGCTTCTTATTAACTCTTGTAACTTACATTAACCCATTATTCTTGTCCACGTGGCTCAGTACCTTATTTAGGGAGACAGTCACATCTTGCTTCTTCTGTGGCTGGGTCAGGGCTGCAGAGGAAATGGGCTTTCTTCTTCCCAGAATTCTCCTGTTCTTGTTGCCCTGCCTCTACTTCCTGCTTGGCTACTGGCCAATCAGCATTTATTTAAAATATAATTGACAGGATACAGATTATTGTCCCACATGTAGATGTCTCTATGTTCTGATCTTCCCACTTGACTTCAGTCTTATATGTCCAGAATGGAGAAAAGGCAAGTGATGGTCTAAACTTTCTGCCTGGACCCAGGAGAACCAGCTGTGCTCCCTCCTGCGTTGCTGGCCCTCTCTCCAATCGGTAGGTTAGACTGTTCATTCTGGATGCTGAGCATGAAGTGAACTGGGGAGAAACGAAAGCAGTAAGCGAGCAGTGATCATTCTCATCTGTAAAGGAGCCTCTTATTTGACTAAGTGACCCATGTCAGTGAAAGGCACAATAGACCTCCTCAAACCTCTGGGCTAGTTCTGACTATTGCTCTCCAGGTGTGCTTACTAATATCTCGCTATCATCTCCAAGGCTTCACTTACCATGAACTTAGGGATTAGAGTTTTGCTGTCATGTTTCATTTCCTACTACAAATGACTCTTGTGTTTTGTATAGGACTGACTTTCCTGTGGGTGATGAATAAATGTTTGTTTTGAAGGGATTATGTATGTGTAGGATATATTTTTCTTTTGGCATATGTATGTGTATATTATATTTATGCATGTGTGTTCACATGTGTGTCGGTGAGCACATTTATTTGTGTGCATGTCTTCCTCAATCATTCTCTACCTTATTCATTGGGGTAGGATATCTCAATTAAACCCAGAGCTCACTGTCTTGCTAGACACATTGCTCAAGAAATGCTTCTGTCTCTGTGGATTCCTCTGTCTTAACTTTCCTAGTGCCGAAATTACAAGTGGGCATCTATACCCACCTATAATTTACCTTGGCTCTGAGGATCCAGATAAAGTGTGGCAAGTGCTTTATCTACGGATCCATCTTCCCAGTCCCATGAAATATTTTCCAGTGCTCCCTTGGTCTTTGTTTTTATGTAGTGCTGATAAATGAGAAAACAATGTATGATACATTCCTATAGTGTTCTAAATGACTCACGTGAAATCACTCCTGGTGGTTAGAATAAAAAAATGTCCTTCATAGACACAAGTATTTGAACACTTTGTTACCAGTTGTTGATCTTGTCTGGGGAGTAGGTGCAGTTTTGCTGGAGAAAGTACATCACTGAGGACAACTTTGAGAGTTTATAGCCTCACCCTACTTCTAGTTCTTTCTCTGCTTCGTGTTGTGACTGAAGATATGATCTCTTAGCTTCCTGCATCAGCTGCCTTTTGCCACATCTCCCCTGCCTTTGGGGATTTATCTTCTGGAACCATAAGCCTAAAATCAACTTTTTGTTTCTTAAAAGTTGCTTCTGATGTTTTCCCACTGCAACAAAAAGTCATAAATACACCCCCCCATGTTTGTTAGCCTTGAATTTAGAATGGTATTTTGAATAATGCTTAATTAAGTCTTTCTTTATATTTACTTTTAGCAGAGTAGAGGCAGAATAGAAAGGAGAGGGAACATACCAACAAGTAAGAAGGTGTTTACCTTTGAGTTGTCCAGGAAATTGCCTTAACCTGTCTTTCTGGTGTGTCAAGTCTACTACAAAGGAAGCCTTTCATAGAGAAGGGACATTGTCCATGGACAGGCAAACAGTCTGTCTTTATAGTTTTATGCTAATACCATGGCATTACACTATTCCTGAGAAACTGTCTGTTCAAGGTGAGGGGAACATTTCCGCCATATTAAACCCTTCATGAACACACATACACACTAAAGCCCAGAGGCAGTCTTACCCGTGTCTGAACCTTTCCCTTCTGACATAGCCCGTTTATGTCCCTGCTACAAGTTTGTACCCTAGAACCTTCTATATTGGCAATTATGTTCTTCCACAAGACTTCAAGAAGGCGCTGCTGTTCCAGGCGTCTAATTGACTCCTTCTTGGCAGCGATTTCATGGCAGCCTGGGGTGGAGTTTCAGTTGGCCTGATGCAGGATCACCTAACTTGTTGCAAGTGTACAGTCACTTCCCAGGAATTAACGCAGTGTGTCAGAGCACAAAAATATAATTCCAGAGTTCCTTGGTCTCTTTAAGATGTGAACTGCTTGTTTTTGTTTTGTTTTGTTTTATTGTTGTTATTTTTCCAGGGAAAGAATACAGTAATAAAAAAGGAAGCGAGACGCTTGAGATCAGGAGAAATTCATGGCTTACTATTTCTTAGAAAGTGGTTATAAGACTGCGTGGCAGAGAAAGCATTGCTTCTATTAAGTCAAGCATAGGATGCATGGCTTGTCTCTAGTCACTTTTAAGGGGAAATAACCACTTTTAAAAAGGCGTGCACACCAGCCACTTGGGGTGGTCCATGACTTGAATCCCAGAGAGACAGACGTAAGTGGAGCTCTGTGAGTCTGAGGCCAGCTTGATCTACATAGTGAGATCCAGGCCAGTAAATGCTACATGCTGAGTCTCTGTCTCAAAAAACAAAAACTGTTCTACAACGGTATTCACGGATACTTGGTGGACTGGAGAGATGGCTCCGTGGTTCAGATCACTGACTGTTCTTCCAGATGGACCCACGTTCAATTCCCAGTACGCATACGACAGCTCACAACTGTCTGTAACTCCAGTTCCATGGGACTGGACACACCATGGCAAAATATCAGTGCACATTAAAAAAAAATAGTAAAAAGAAAAAGAAAGACATCCATACAGATGATATTTCAAATCTCTAAGAGGCTCTTCGTTTTGGATGATCTGTTGCCCTCAACATTTCATGGTAAGCATAAACTTGAGCTGTCAATAGTCACCCTTGGAAGGGGATGAAGCTTCCACGGTGTCTTTAGTTTGCACACACGAGAGTGACACACACTGTGTGTATCGCTCCGCTTCACTCTCTCGAGTCGGTGTCTCTCACTGAGGCAGGAGCGCAGCTTTTTGGCTAGGCTCTCTGGCCTGTGAACTCCCAGGATCTGCCTGTTTGTACCTCCCAGTGCTGGGCTACAGGCATGTACAGCAAAGCCTAGATATTTCATGTGGCTGCTTGTATTTGGAGCACAGCTTTACGCTTTCACAGCAACGTTTTTACCCAATAGTCCATCTTCATAGCCCTCTCATGAGCTGTGTATAAACATTATCATGTGTTCAATTGCCATGTATTCATTCTGATGCTTTTTTTAATTAAAAATTTTTAGGTTAATTTATTTTATTTTATCTGTTCCAGTGGTTTGGCTGAGTCTACATGTATGTACCGCATGCATGCCTGATGCAGTCAGAAGTGGTTGTTAGAGGCCTTGGAACCGGAGTTACAGATGGTTGTGAGCTACCATGTGGATGCTGGGAACTGAACCGGTGTCCTCTAAAAGAGCAGCATGTGCTCTTAACCACTGAGCCACCTCTCCAGCCCTTTTGGTTGGGTTTTATATTCCAAAGTTTGTACTACTTTTTCCCTTAAGAAATAGAAGTAGAAATACTTTTACTTGTTTGTTTGGTGTTGTGTATTTTTTTTTTAATCTTGGGTTTGAGTTCTGTGTCTTTCTTGCCTCAGCTTCCCAAATGCTGGGGTTATAGGTCTGTGTCACCATACCTGGCTTGGAACACAGTTTTAATAGAAACAAAGTATTTTTTTAATGTAAAACTAAAATCACCTAGCATATATATTTCATTAAAATTTACATAAGTTGAAAGCAAGACCCTTCATACTTTGGTCAGTTTGGATTTAATTTAAGAAAAAAAAAACTACAGCTGGGAGGTGGTGGCACACACCTTTAATCCCAGCACTCAGGAGGCAGAGGCAGGCGGATCTCTGTGAGTTCGAGGCCAGCCTGTTCTAGAAGAGCTAGTTCCAGGACAGGAACAACAACAACAACAACAAAAAAAACAAAAAACAAAATCTACAATGTAGAAATAGAAGCTGTGCCAAGAGAAAAGTAAGACAGTCTGAGAAAGATTGTTGATGTGACATTTCCCTCTGTATGCTGTGACTATCATTGGTTAATAAAGGAACTGCTTTGTGCCTATAGTAAGCTATAGGGGAACAGAGCTAGGCGAGGAAAACTAAACAGAATGCTAGGAGAAAGGAGGCAGAGTGAGAGAGAAGCCATGGAGCCACCACCGGAGACAGACGTGCTGAAAGTTTGCTGGTAGGCCACGACCTCGTGGTGATGCACAGATTAATGGAGATGGGTTAAGTTAAGATGTAAGAGTTAGCCAATAAGAAGCTAGAGCTAATGGGCCAAGCAGTGATTTAATTAATACAGTTTCTATATGATTACTTCAGTTCTGGGTGGCCGGGACAAACAAACCGCTTCCCTACTACAGATGGTGGTATTGCCTTTATCTGCAATGTGTGTTACATGTCCTGTAATGGCTATGAAGACTAAGCAGTTGTGGAATCCGCTAGGTACACAGATACATATGAGGTGAGCAGGACAGAGGGCTTATGCCACAGGCTTCTCAGGAAACACACACATATACAACACTTTAAACTATTAGTTTAGGATATACTAAAAAAAAAACAAACAAACCTAAAACTACAGATAACAACTTGTTTGTTAGATGCTAACTGTTTTCAATTGTGTTCTGTTTTTGCCTTCATTTATAGTGGTGTTACTAGATTGTTTGTGTGTGTGCGCACGTGTGCACGGATGTGTACATGCCCATGCACAAATGCGTGTGAGTTGTGCATCTTTAGATTTAATAGTCTGTGTCTGTCAGAATTTTCTACATTAATTTTGGCCATCTTGTCATATTCATTTTCACCCCCCTCCCAAAACATGCAGCTCCTCTTCAGTACCCAGATTTTAAACTATGGTGAGTCTTAACCCTTTCCTCAGCTGTTTCTATGACCAGGCTCAATGAACTCGTGAAGGCACAGACCCATTGAGACCAAAGTAAGAAAGGCACTAAACCCTGGTATATGTGATCACAGCACATACTCATCCCTGTGGACTTCCTCAATTCACAAGACCGAGGGGAAGTCTATGAGAAACCGTAGGTGACTTCCTCCACTGAGTGCCCAGGGGTCCACACTGGACCCCTTGGCCCTACTGATCAATCCTGATATTTAGGGCAGTTCCACTTAATTCGACTTTAGAAGCACAAATCTCCCCCAGCGGCTCGGGTGCTAGTTAACATCCTAATTATATAGCACCTTAGAAGGGATTTGTATGTAGTCATCTGGGAGTCAGGCCCATAGGAAAGGCTGCTGCCTGCTGGCTTCTGCCTCTCATTCTCGTACTCAATCCATGCTTTTATATAATGCTCCAGAGGACAATAGTAGTATATGTTCATACTACAAATGTGGAAAATCTGAACAAAAACAGAGAGAGAGACTTATCTCAGGTCACAGAGCTATTTCAAGACAAGCTGCATGTAAGCCTTAATGACTCTCCCTCCCCGAAGCCTGTGGTTTCCAGTCTGACGCTGCCTCACAAGCAGAAGGCACCCTACGAAACATGCTTGCTGCTTGCTGGCTTGCTTCTCCTGGTAGATGCTCTCGGCACAGAAATCTCAACTCAGAAACTATCAGAATTGGCTTCCAGTGTGGGGATGACACAGCAGTTTACAAATCAGTAAGAGGACCTCAAAATGTCACTCAGTGCTTCAAAATGTTTACTTCTCATCAGAAGACCGGGGCTCTCAAATGTGGAGCTCATTAGTTTCAGGCCCTTTGGCTATTTATACTGACAAAAAAAAATTACGTTCTTTTTTTAGCTCATTCACAGAAATCTTCTTTTAAGTGCTTGGATATCTATAGGAGACAAAAGGTCACATTCATATTCATAACCAAATTTGAAGAGATTTAGAGCTAACCTGTACAGGGAAAGACATGTCTAACTCCAATAATAATTTATTCTGGAAGAAAAAAGGGAAGAATGTACTGAATCTCTCTGAAATTCATTTGCAGGTTTTTTTTTTTTCCCTGAGCTTTGCAGCTTTCCCTAGACTGAATGTGATATCCTGGTTAAAACATCACTTGGACAATCTGAAGATTAAAATCAAGACTGAAAAAAAGTACGGAAGCAGCAGAGGGGAAGTAGTGTTTTCTTCTCCCTACCATTGCGGGGTTCATTGACTGGAAGTTTCTAGCAAAAAGCAGATTAATAAGAGAAAAGCCGACATGGTATTAAACACCGGTGATGGTCACAGGAAGTGGAAACTGGCCAGGGAGTATGAGGAGAGGGACTCTGGGACCTAGCAGTCTTGAAGCTCGTCATTGGCTGGAAACTGGATCCATCCTTGGATCTTATCCAAGTTTGTTTCCTAGCACTGTGATCAAAACCATCACCAAAAGCAACTCGTGGAGAAAAGGTTTATTGGGCTTACATATCTCCATCACAGTCAATGACAGACGTCAGGGCAATAACTCAATGTAGTATTAGGAGCGGCGGGCCTGCTTTTCGTCCCGCCCAGCTCCCGCACTGCTACCTTTACACCAGAAATAACAACACACAAACTGTATTCTTTTAAACACTGCTTGGCCCATTATATCTAGCCTCTTCTTGGCTAACTCTCGCACCTGGACTAGCCCATTTCTAATAATGTGTGTAGCACCCCAAGGTGTGCTTACCGGGAAGATTCTAGCCTACGTCCATCCTGGGTCGGAGCTTCATCGCGTGTCTGCCAGGGAGAGGGGAGCAGGGCCTCTGAGCTCACTTCCTCTTCCTCCCAGCATTCTGTTCTGTTGACTCCACCTGTCTAAATTCTGCCCTATCAGATGGGCCAAGGTAGTTTGTTTATTAGCCAATGACCTTCCTCCATCAACTCAAACAGAATCAGGCAGGGATCATGGAGGGGTGCTGCTTACTGGCTTGCTCCCCAAGGCATGCTCAACCTGCTTTCTTATAGCTTCTTGGACCACCTGCCCAGGGGTGACATCACCCACCATGGCCTGGACCCTCCCCGTCAGTGACTAATCGTGAAAACACCTAACAGACTGTCCACAGGCAGTCTGGTGGAGGCAATCCCTCAATGAAGCTTCCTTTCCTCAAATGACTCTAGTTTGTGTCAAGTTGACCAAGGGAACAAACAAACAATTGAACAAAAGGAACAAAGAAACAAAAAAATCAAACCAGCACAATCCTGTCAGCAAGTCTGTCCTTACCAGTGGTCTCGGACTGCCAGAATAGAGGTCTGCTTTGTTATTATTTTAGCTAAATGAATATCCTTGCCTATATCAGTGGTTCCCAACCTTCCTAATGCTGCAACCCTTTAATAATGTCTTTCATGTTGTGATGACTCCAACCATAAAATTATTTCCATCACTACCTCATAACTGTACCTTTGCTGCTGTCATGAATCATAACGTGAATATCTGTTTTCCGTCAGTCTTGGGTGACTCCTGTGAAGGGGTCACTCATTTCCCAAAGGGTTCACAACCTGCAGGTTGAAAACCGCTGCTCTACATGAGGAGGAGATCCAAACTAAGAGTCAGATGGAGCAGTTGAACCAAACAGCTTGTTCCTGCCCTTGCCCCATTGCAGTTTCTGCTGTAAGGCTTGGGGGAAAAATCTTCTGGACTAACAGTCAAAGGTATCCTATTTGGGGGGGACCTGTTCCTGCTGTAAGTTCCCTCTAACAATCTTATAGGAAAATTACCTTCTGAAACCTACTTTTCTTTTTTTTATTGATTTTATTGAGTTATACATTTTTCTCTGCTCCCCTCCCTGCCTCTCCCCTTCCCTTCAACTCTCTCCCATGGTCCCCATGCTCCCAATTTACTCAGGAGATCTTGTCTTTTTCTACTTCCCATGTAGAATAGATCCATTTATGTCTCTCTTGGGGTCCTCATTGTTGTCTAGGTTCTCTGGGATTGTGATTTGTAGGCTGGTTTTATTTACTTTATGTTTAAAAACCACTTGTGGGTGAGTACATATAATAATTGTCTTTTTGGGTCTGGGTTACCTCACCCAATATGATGTTTTCTGGCTCCATCCATTTGCCTGTAAATTTCAAGATGTTGTTAGTTCTTCTGCTGTGTAGTAGTCCATTGTGTAAATGTACCGCATTTTCCTTATTCATTCTTGAGTTGAGGAGCATTACTGACTTGTTTGACATGGCTTTCTCAGCCTGTGTTCTTCTAACACATAGGACCACCTGCTCAAGGATGACACCACCCACAGAGAGATGGGCCCTCTGACATCAAATCTTAATTGACAAAATACCCTGCAGGGCTTGTCTCTAGGCCAAGCTGGTGGAGGCATTATCTCAGTCCAGGTTCCCTCTTCTCAGATATCTTGAGTTTGTATCAAGTTGAAAAACAGAGCAAAACCAACCAGGACAGTGTGGCATGGTTCATTACGTGTCCTGGAGTCCCAGAGGGAGTTTATTCTGGGGAGGCATCCAGAGAACCAGATTCTTAGGGAGGCAGGACATGGCTGTGTTTGATATGGACTCACGTCCCCTAGCATTGCTGTGACATCACCCTACAGACTTCAGAAGTCACAAGCCGCCCAAATTCATGGAGTAGACATGCGGGCCCCACTGCACAGGAGGAGTGTCAGTTAATGTAGAGCTGTATTTTGAAGGCTTCAGAATCTGTGCTGGGGCCAGACTCTCAATTGCAGATTCCACTTCCAGTTTCTCCAACAGTCTCACAGTGTTTGGCTAGAGGCTCAGGCCCACAGTCCCCAGAAATGTGATGTGAATAGTTTATGCTGAAGATGTTGCGGTAGAAAAGAAGTTGAGAAGTATTTCTCTTAACTGTTCAATTATGCTGCCCTTAAGAGGATGTTATAAAATTATTGCATGCATGTCTGACAAATGTAGCTTCAAAAAAAACCAATATGTGGCATATTAATATATAATATGTAACAGCACAGAGTCGTCCAGTGGGTCCTTATTAAATAAAGTTTTAAAATTTAGTATTTGAGCCTTCCATTCTATCCTGTTACACAGTTGAGCATAAGTGATTTTGTAATGCTAACTCTTCCCTCTTTTGCATTTAGCACACTTTCACAAATCACAGGGCTCCCGTGAGTCCCAGAAAAGGCAGCATAGAGAACCTATTGTTTCAGGCTCCTTCAAACACTACATTTCTCATAAATAATTTCCACTCTACTGCAGCGTGGAAGATTAGAGGCTGGTGACCTCCTGGCTGGATCATTTTAATTATTTGACCAGAAAGTGACTTATAGTAACCTGTACCAGGCTTTCTTTTTAGGAGGGGTTGGGTACCAACCAGCTCCCAAATTATGACATGGAGACTTATTATTAGTTATGAATTCTTGGCCTAGCTTAGGCTTGTATCTGGCTAGCGCTTTAACTTAAACTAAACTGTTCCTGTTTTTTTTTTTTTTTAAATCTACCTTTTGCCGCGGGACTTTTTACCTTTTCTTTTTGTATGTTCTACTTTTCCTGATGTCTTTATGTCTGTCTGTCTGCTGTGTCTGCTGGCTTCTGGTCACAGGTGTGCCCCCCTTTTTCTCCTCATTCTCTTCTCCTTTTCTTCTCTCCTCTTCTCTCATCCTTCTCCAGCCTAGATTTGTCCTCCTATTTATTCTTTGTCTGCCAGTCCCACCTATCCCTTCTCTGCCTAGTTATTGGACATTCAACTCTTTATTAGACCAATCAGATGCCTTAGGCAGGCAAGGTGAAATAAATGCAACATGTCTTTACGTAATTAAACCCACTTCTTGCATGGTTAAACAAATGCTGCATAAACAAAGTAACACAGCTTTACACAGTTAAAGTAATAGTCCACAGCATAAACAAAGTAACACAGCTTTACACAGTTAAAGTAATAGTCCACAGCATAAACAAAGTAACATAGATTTACACAGTTAAAGTAATAGTCCACAGCATAAACAAAGTAACACAGCTTTACACAGTTAAAGTAATAGTCCACAGCATAAACAAAGTAACACAGGTTTATACAGTTAAAGTAATAGTCCACAGCTTAAACAAATGCAACACATCTTTGCCTAGTTAATGTAATATTCCTCAACAGTCACCTTTTCTGAATCTAAGTAAGTTTGTATTTTTTTTTTTTGGATGTATGTATGAATGCTGAACGTTCAACCATTTAAACTCATGCTAGTTCTTGGTTCAAATTTAACAATTTCTAAATAACACAGTTCTAAATAAGACCAGGGCCCAAAGGATCATCCCATGGACAGGAGTTGGCCTAGAGCATCATGCTGATAATGAAAGAAAAGTCTTATGTTAGGGCTTTTGTTATTTAGCCAACAGATTTAGTAGCCTGCTTTGATTTCTAATGAATGTGTCTTTGAGTTAAAACAAAGCATTCATTTGTGTGACTCTTACAATTCTCAAAACAATACTTCTTTTTTTTTTACCCCCTGAAATCAACTGGTTAGATTTTTTTTAATTCTTAACATGTACAGCATTATTGTAATGGTTTTCCAGAAGCCTATAAATGAATTTGATCATAGAGGGTTAACATAACCAAGTCCCACATTTTAGGGCTCCACATGATCCTGTGAAAGAACAGTAGAAAATGTTGGAAAGTGAAATATTTTAAATAGCCTCCTGAAATAAGAAGACTAAATATAGGGGTCACATTTTATTTCCAGGTACCCCACAACACCACCATAGGGCACAGACCTTTGCAGAAAGGCTGAAGGCTCAAGTGGCTCTGGCCAAATTACCAGGTGATATCACGGGAATGGAAATACACAATAATTGGTATTTAAAGCATAACACAAGTTACTCAATATGCTGTCGAGGGCTGCTTTGAAGGTTGTGAAACACATGGACCATTTATAACATTCTGTTATGTATGCATGTACATGAACATATATGAACAAATCACAGAAGCAGGAGGGCAAGGCTGATTCAGAAGAGCAGCAGCCGAGATATGCTTTCCTCCTCTGTTTTATTGGCTATGAACCCAAATTTTCCCATCTATATCTTTTCTACTTCTTTTTATAATTTTTATTTAAATACTACTTCTATTAATTCTTTGAGAATTTTACATAGTCTTTTTGATCATCTTCATCCCATTCCATTTCACTTCCACCGCCTTACCCTACCCCCAATGTCATGTCCCCCCCTTTTTTTGGAAACCTATGGATAGAGTCCAATTTGTGATACCTGAATACTCCTGGGCGTGGGATCATCTTCTAGAGCATGATTGACCTCACAGGAGTCAGAACTTTAAAACAACAACAACAACAACCCTTTGACTTTGCCTCTCCCAGCAACTATCCAGAACTCCTCAACCAGAGGTGGCACTTTGCACCCACCCCTCCCCTCTCCATGCTGGCTTTGCTTCCATTGATCTTGTATAGGTCTGGTCCATGATGTCCCGACTGCTATGAGCTCATACACGCAGCTGCCCTATGTATCTAGAAATCACTATTTTGTTGTAGCCATCACTGTCTCTAGCTCTTACAGTCCTTATGTCCCACTTTCTGAAATGTTCTCTGAGAGTTGGGAGGAAGAGGAGTGATACAGATGTCCCGTTCAGGGATGAGCATCCAGCAGACTCCTCTTCTCTGCATAGTGACCAGTTGTGGGTCTCTGTATTAATCGCTGTATAGGTCAGGGTGCAGGGAACACTGAGGCCATACATCAATATCTTCTCTGAATTTTCGAAGAAGATTTTGATAATTAGAAAGTCAGCTTAAATTTACTTTGCATTTTGCAATAATAGAAATGAAGAATAAGCACAAAAGACAAACAAACAAACAAAAACCCCAAGCCTTGGGCATCTGAATGGGTGCTGAATTCTGGAGGCTGGATTCTACTTTATTAACCTGTTACTAGGAAACCATTCTTCATAGTTTAGCATTTTATTATGAAAAATGAAATATCCAATTATTGTTTAGATATTTTGATGTGTGGTTTAGCCTTTATGCTTTCTTAAATGTTTTGTGATGAATTTGGTGACATATTTTATTTCTTTTCAGAATGATTTATATTGACCTTCTCAAAGCTGTTTTACATTTCAGACAGTTTGTCTGTGACTTTAAAAATGTCTGTGAATTTGTTTCAGAACCAAGGAATTTCTCCAGCAAGTCCCCTCACTAGTTCTAAGGTCACAGTCTTGCCTCTTCCCTCTTGCTGCTGTGACATTATTTGTTAATGAATCCCCGCTGAATGTCTCTGAAGAAAACCCACATGATCCCTAAATCATTCATGGTGTTAAATGCAAAATTATCTGTTATAACTGACTGGCAGTGATTTATTTTTCTTATAAAATAGTGCACCATTTGGAAACAATATGAATGTGTTAATTTTTGTATGACCTGAAGTTTCCTATAACATACCTTATATATGACTGTCCCCGAAGCTAAGTTCAACCATCCTGGGAAGTTCATCTGTGCACACTGACAAAAGGATCATACTAGCTGGACCGGTTGGCTATTTACATCCCGTAAGAGACCCTTACCTGAGAATCTCATTGCTCACTACCACCTGTTGTATACAATTCTGCCTTAATTGCAAGCGGCCTTAATTGCAAGGACTAGAATGTATAGCTGAGGAACACGAGGGGGGAGGGGTCCATTTATGCAGCCCTGGGGAAGCCCCTGTCTCTGCTGGGTGAAGGCTTTTCAGGACCAGCCTGTTTGTGAGGGAGGAGGACCCACCACCCTGCACCACCCTTCATATGTGCTCTGTGAGGAATCCCAATTAACTCAGTGGTTCCCCAAGGTGAATTCTGGTTGAACGGTACCCGGATTTGCCAATGGGACCTTTTGAGAAAGGGTAGATATTGATAATGATGTCTCCTCTTGGGAAGAACTTTTAGCAATAGCATTACAGAAGAATGTCTCTGCTTTTGCAAAAAGTCTGTTCAGTGTGTGGAGGATAAAATTATAGTAATATAGTGATGATAATGTTTGGGATGTTTTAGACTGGGTGGCTCTACTTGATGAATTATCTCATTTGGTTTAATGCTCACATTAAACCAACAAATTATTAGATGGTACTATTATTTCCACTCTTAGAAGAAAATGGATGTTTGACAATTTCCAGCGTAATTACTAACCTCAGACAACAGGTAAGTAGAAGAATTTGGATTTGGATGAAGTTGTTCTGATTTGATCTGTACAAGTCCGGTGTCCTTACTCAGAGCTCTACTGTCTCCAACACAGGCTTGCTCATTTGTATTCTTGGAGACCAAGGAATGTTTCTTTCTGCAGACACTTTATCTTAGTATTTGTTTCCAATAGATGGCAATTAAAACAGACTCAATCAAAATATTGTCTCCCTACCTGCAGAAATCTCGATCTGAAGTATTTCAGTCAGTACTCTTAAGGGGCTTCGCATTCAAATTCTGGGAGTCTTAATCTTCCAGCATCTGATAGTGAAGATGTTTTGTGGAAGCTTTGCCTCTTCCAGATGATGTGTTTTGATTTTTGTTTGTATGGCTTCAAGGTCCAGTCATTGTAAATACTGTCACTTAATAACCTTTCTGAAGAATCCTAAAAGGTATAAATTTGCTCTGTTCCTATAAACTTATATTCACAATCCCTCAACTTCTGCTGTGTAGTTTCCACATTTGGAAATGTATTAAGCCTTTAAAAACAGGCTGTGTCACAACAAAAGCAGGAGCAAAGCCGTCTCTGTCAGTCTGTGGATCAAGGTTTACAATCAGTCTTGAATTTGGTGATCTGGCTTTTATTTGTCATATTTGTTTTTGAAAAAAAAACATTGATTTAAAAAAAAACAAAGTAATGTTTGTTTGTTTATTTTTCCCCAGATGACTCGGATTAAGAGCTCTTTGGAAGCTCATCAGGACGGTTTGGTCATAGAGAAACTCTGATAGTGAGGAGACACATTCAACTCTGAATCCTGTTCCTTGCTGCTTTACTGCATAAGCATAAAGAACTGGGGCAAGAGTCTATTTGTTTGTTTGTTTGCTTGCTTATAGTTTTAGGGAAGATTTCCAAAAGGAGTAAAAAAAAATTAAATTGGGAGCCACTGGTCACTGATATAACATTTTCATTAGCAATATAGAAAGGGGTTGTCCTCGGGTTTCTGGTGTGGTGATGAAACACCACGACCAAAAGCAACCTGGAGAAGACAGGATTTGTTTCAGTTTACAGCTTGTGTCCCATTGTCCAGTGAAGTCAGGGCAGGAAGTCAAGTCAGGAACCTAGAGGCAGGAACTGAAGCAGAGACCATGGAGGAATGCTGCTTACTGCTTGCTCCTCATGGCTTGTTCAGCCTACTTCCTTATAGAACCTAGGACCACCAGCCCAGGGGTGTCACCACCCACAGTGGGCTAGACCCTCCCATACCAATCAATAAAATTCATTAAAGGCTTGTCCACAGGCCAGTTTGGTGGGGATTTTTCTCAACTGAGATTTCCTTTCCCAAATGACTCTAATTTATCTCAAGTAGACATAGAACCAGCCAGCATGGGGTGTTATGACAAGCCTTAATGAAATCAAGTGTACACGTAGGAAGGTGAGGTCAAGTGCACAAATATTTTCTATACATAGAGTCCTCTGGCTTCTTAATCCTGGCCATCCAGGCCATGCAACTGAGAAAGGGGTCTGGTAGAGCAAGTTTGTGCAACACACGCGTGTCATGTTTATCTAGGAAATGGGTCAGAGAAGACTTCAGTGCACAGTTACTAAACACTTGATGTTTAGTTAATTAATTCTACAAATATTTTGAAAAATACTAGTAAGCACCAATCACTGAAATACTCATTTATGGACAAACTTAATGTTTGATTGTTTTAAAAAACCCCTGGATTTTGGAGTGGTTCAATAATGTACATACAGAAAATTCCAAAAGATTTGGGTACCTAGAAATGAGTTTTTTCATAATAACGTTCTAAATGTGGCCTTTGTTATGGAACTGGGCTACAGCCAGAAGCTGAAAGAACCTTGGGAAAAACAGCAGCAAAATCCCTGAGTGCTTTAAGAGAAGTGGAAGCAGAATCCAGGGGAAGCTGGTAGGGTGATGGAGAGCAAATACACCACATGAAGAGTTGTGCTTTCCCGCGCTGCTGGTAGCTGAAAATTGAAAATTACTTAGCTTGGAGACTAAGAGAAAACAAAATAACCATGAAAAGAAAATCATAACAAGCCCTACAAAACCAATAATAATAATAACAAACTTACAAATGAAACCAAACCAAAACATATTTGTTGGCTTCTGGGGAAAAACACATCCATTTTTTTAACCTTCAGTGTTTCCAGAGAAAGTCCTAGCTTTTCAACACAGCTTCTTACACCCAATGCCACTCACTGTCTTCAACAGACCATTGGTTAGGTATGATCAGATGGTCACGTAAGTGATCAGGCGAAGAGATCAAATTACATGATGGACACCGTAGTTCTTACCTGTAATACCAGTACCCTGGAAACTGAAACAGGAGAAGTTTAAGTTCAAGGCCAGCCTAGGCCTTGTGAAGACACCCTCTCTAAAACCAGGAAGAAGTTGTTTGTTCCAGTTTTTCCAAAAGTAACTAAAAGCTAAGAAGTTAGGAAAAATTGTTCTTATATATGGCTAAATGTCTTCTGACCTTGGTCCCGCTTGAACTCTGATAGGAGACTCTGAAATACTCTACCTCGTGGTGGAGGTGTTCAAACAGTAGGTGAGGAACTATGACTGACGTGGCAGAAGTGAAGATTTCTAAAGAGACATTTGTTATTATCATATGGTGATTACTCAATGTAATTATCAGACTATTGAAACAATGGATCCAAAGAAATGAGAATTTCCCCAGGAATCTCATATGGGGAGAGGGAAAAGCCTCCCACCAGAGCAGGGCTTGTCTGCTGGGAAGAGATTTCACACAGCAGCTCTAACAACCTGTTAGACCACTTTATAGGATGAGCCTGAAGCCCAGACAAGGACGGGTTGACTGTGGGCAGACCCACACCCTGACTGGGCTGCTTATATGTGCATATCCTTGGCTTTCTAGTTAAATTTTGATTTTGATCTTATGTCAGGACCCTGAAGGTGAGAGTTGCTGGGTTTGGGTGGTCGCTTTGTCCTTCTTCCCAAGGTAGACATATTGAATCTCTCTCTCTCTCTCTCTCTCTCTCTCTCTCTCTCTCTCTCTCTGTCTCTCCTTCCCTCCCTCCTTCTCTCCTTCCCTCCCTCCCTTCCTCTGTCCCTACTATTAGAAAGATAGGAAGGAAGGAAAGAAGGAAAGGAAAGAAAAGAGAGAGAGAGAGCGAAGAGAGAGAGAGAGAGAGAGAGAGAGAGAGAGAGAGAGAAAGATGAAGAGCCAGCACTAGTTATACAAAGAACCAAGATAGCACATGCTCCCACCATTCCTGACAGGGACAGGAATAGTCTGAGGAGCTGGAGAATAAAAGACACAGCTAGGTGAGACTGTCTGATTACTTTTCTGAATCTCCCCTCAGAACACCATGGGTGTTCTGGCTTATTTCTCTTTCCTGCCCTGTCTCTGTATTCTTACTGCAGTATCAAATAAATGTTGCAGACACTGGAGACCTAGCTTTTGCTTCAATTTAATTTAATTGATGAGTTTGGAAACTTCAGCTGATAAGAAACATTTTCAATCCAAATTGCCACTAGATTATTTTATATTATATCCCTAGAATTCATGTGTCATGCTGAATCCATGATAGAATTCATGGCTCCTATTATGTGTGAAGGCCATTTTCTAAATAGAGGGAGAGGAGAGACTGTGGGTGGATCTTTAAAGGGCTGCCTTTTGCAGGCACCTGGTTCTTTCTGTTTGCTTGTCTGTTTTTGAGCTATTTTTTCTTTCATTGAAAATAGGATTTTTTTTCATACACTACAGTTTGATCATGGTTCCCCTCCCCCAACTCTTTCCAGTTCCTTTCTACCACCCCTCCCATCTAGAGCCACACCTTATCTGTCTCTCATTAGAAAACAGTCATCTCAGAAATAATATAATAAAACAAGATAAAACAAAACCAAAACAAACAAAATGAAATAGGACAAAACAAACAAACATAAGAAAAAGAGCCAAAAAAAGCCATGAGAAAAGCGTATAGATGCAGAGACACACACATTTGCACACACAGGATTCCCATAAAACACAAAACTAGAAGTCAAAATAAATACACAGAGGACTTGTAAGGTTAAGAAGAAACCTGTACGCTGACAACACATTGTGAGAAACAGAACCCCCAACAGCATCATTCATTCTGTGCTGACGGTCTACCACTGGGCATGGGGCCGACCTTTAAGTGGGGTTTGGTTCTCCAGTGAGATTCCCATGGAGAAACCTAATTTTTCATTTGCAAGTAGTTATTGTCAATTGGAGATAGCTTCTGGGCTAGGGATGAGGGCGTGTGCCCACTTCTCTCAGCTCTAGGACTCCAGCTGGTGCAGACCCGTGCAGCTTCTGTGCATGCTACAACAGTCTCTGTGAGTTCCTATGTGTCCAGAAGGCCTTGCTTCCTTGTGTCTTTCATCCCCTCTGGCTCTGAAACTCTTTCTGACTCCCCTTCCTCAGAGTTCCCTGAACCCATAGTTGATGGAAGCATGCCTTCAGGGCAGTTTGTTCCATGGTCTCTACACAAAGTCCAATTTTGTGTCTCTGTATTTGTTCCCATCTACTGGAGGAGGAGGCGGCTCTGTTGATGTCTGAGCCAGACACTGATCTATGAGTAGAGCAGAATGCCATTAGGAGTACTTTTAGTGCTGAGTTCCCATTGCCTTAGAAGAACAGTAGTAATTGGTTTTGGCTCTCACAGTATAGCCTGGACTGGTCTGGAGCTTCTATGTAGACCAGGCTGGCCTTGAACTCAGAGATTTCCTGCTGAAATTAAAGGTGTGCTTTACTACACTTGACCAGTGGCACCTTGTTCTTAAAGATAGCCAAAAGCAAAACACAACAAAACAGCAAAACAACTGCAGGCTCCTTGTTAAACCTCTGAGGTGATATAAATAAGAAAATGATTAACCACTTTTAAAAAATAAATATCAAGGGGTTTGGAGTAAAAGGGAGTAATCTCACCTTCATCAAAACACAAAACAGAGCTAGGCAGTGGTGGCGCACGCCTTTAATTCCAGCACTTGGGAGGCAGAGACAGGCGGATCTCTATGAGTTCGAGGCCAGCCTGGTCTACCAAGGGAGTTCCAGGACAGGCTCCAAAGCTACAGAGAAACCCTGTCTTGAAAAACCAAAAAAAAAAAAAAAACAACAACAACAACAAAAAGAAAACCACAAAACAGACAAACAAAACCCAAACTGAAAACGTTTTCTGAGCGACACCAGTGCTTTCAGGTTCTTCTTCAAAAGGTGACTTATTTATTTTTAGCTATGCATATGTGTTTATGTGCACATGAGTGCGATGCCCGTGGAGGCCAAAAGATGGCATCAGGAACTCTGGAACTGAAGTTCCAGGCAGTTGTGAGCTGCCCAATATGGTGCTGTGAACAGACTCTGGTCTTCTGCTACTGCAGTGTGTGCTCTTAGCTGCTGATCCATCTCTACAAGTCCTTAGTTCTTTCAGTTACTTTAGCACTGGGCACTGTTTCTACGCAGCCCTGGCTTACAGAGCATCTCTGTCCTTCATGCTCTCCTTTATGATGGTAGATTCTTTGTTTGACCAGAACCCCTCCCTACCTGTGCACTTGCTTTTGAAATGTTGTGTTGGCATAAGGTTCTGCAGAATCAACCTGATAAGAATGACCTGTCACTGACTGTCACCCTTAAGATATGATCCATCTTCCACCACCTCCCAACAGCTCCCAATGAGCCTGCTTTTCTCCTCAAATAGTCCCTTATGCTGATTTGACCAGAATCTCATTTGCCAGATTGTCCTAACCCCTGCCCCTGCTTCTTGATGGTAAACCCCACTTGCTCATTCTGGACTCAGCCTGGAGCCACGCTCTGTGTTCTAGAATTCTATCTGTAGACCACCAGTCATGCCATGATGATCCTGATTGAAGTCTGCCTTACTATGCTGTACTGTGGGGTAATTTTTTTCTTATTGAACAGACTTGCAATCGTCTGTGTTACTATTTTTTATCATTTTAAAAATGAAATCATGATTCACACATCCGGCAGCTTTCCGTCTTGAAGATGTCTCACCAGCCTACCCAGCTAAACAGACCTCTGGCCCCAGGGCAATTGCGATTACGCGGAAATCGAAATACAAGGCCTTGAAAAGCAAGTGTGGGCTGTGTCTTCCACAGTCATCGAGGCTGTCACAAGGAATAAGGATGGCAATGCCAGAGTGGTTTGTAGGTTACAAATACTTTATAGAAGGAGTCATTGAGATAAACTGATCTCAACAAGGCTTGGGAAGTCAGGCAAGATCTGAGTACTTTGGCCCCAACTCTACACATGCTAATATTGAAAATGTCTATTAAACGTGAGGACAGCCGGGCGGTGGTGGCGCACGCCTTTAATCCCAGCACTCGGGAGGCAGAGGCAGGCGGATCTCTGTGAGTTCGAGACCAGCCTGGTCTACAAGAGCTAGTTCCAGGACAGGCTCCAAAACCACAGAGAAACCCTGTCTCGAAAACCAAAAAAAAAAAAAAAACGTGAGGACAATCACCATTGTGATGTCCATTATATTAAATGAATTAAGTCGGTGGCATTTGCTGAAAAAGCACTGAAAGATAATATCCCATTTCTAAAGTAGAAAGTCAACAAAATGGCTTGATCCTAAGGAAAATGTGTGAGGGACTATTTGTCTATATTTTAAAGATCAGAAAGTGAAATTAAGAAAGTATATTAAGAGACTTAGGGTCCTTCTTCCTCACTGCTATCTGCCCCCCTCAGCAGGACAGGCCATATCTGTGTGGCCATATTTGGTCATATTCCTCCCCAGGGACTATAAGGGTTGGGCCATGGCCAATGTGAACACTAGGCTCAGGACTCATACATGTGATCCAAGACTTGAATGAACCATCTAGTCTGGAAAGACATGCCAAAGCAATCTGATTTTTCCCTTCTGGACCTGAAACAGAGAAACCTAGTAACCTGTACCCCTACCTTCATTACCCCATCCTTCACAATGGATACAACAGTAAAGAACCCTGTGTTGACTGTTAGATGACAGGTTATGTGTCTACATGTATATCCCTATCTCTATATATGGTATAGATATTTTTCAGCCACAAAAGAATAACAAAATCTCATAATTTGTGACAATATGGATGAACCTAGAGGACGTTATATCACATGAAAGAAGACAGGCACAGCAAAGTCTTGTATGATCTCACTTCCTTTGAATCTTCAAAAGTCAAACTCCTAGGATCAGAATAGGATGGTGATTGCACAGGCCTAGAGGAGAAGGGTGTGGAGAGATGTAGTCACAAGTTCTGTAGACCCAGCTCAAAGCCTAGGGTAGCGATCTGTGTACTAGTTAATTTGATTAGGGTTTTCATTACAAAATATTTATGTAGGTCAAATCATGGCATGCTGTACTTTGACAATCTTTATTTGTGAACTAAGTACCGTGTGTGTGTGTGTGTGTGTGTGTGTGTGTGTGTGTGTGTGAGGGAATAACAGCAGGAAGTAGCTTTAATTAAAATTTGAGGGCCTGGTGAGGAGGCTGCCATGTATAGTTATATTTAAGATGGGTAAGCAGAAAAGAATGACGAATGTGCCCGGGAGCATGGAAGTGGAGAGAGACAGAGAGAGGATGACTCTTCCTCATGCTTGCCTGAACTCTTCCTGTCCTTTGACCCAGATTTTTCTTTCTTGACTTACAATAACAGTAATATACTGAATTTAAAACAAATTCTCTCTCTATAAGAGTCAAGGTTTTAAAGTAGTTTATATTAGCCTTAAATGAAATAGAAAGGTTAAGGACGTGCTGATGGTATTATTGCTAACAGCTGGGGGTACAGTCAGGCATGCATAGTTGTTAAGCGCCCTCCTGTACTGAATTCTGTTTTCCTAAGACCTTTTCAGTATTTACTAGGAACCTCCTGAAGACCTCTGAGTGGTTCCCAACTTGTGAATTCTAAGGAATGGCATTGCACTCACAGGAAGGGCTTGGCGTCACCTTCAATTCATGTCATGCAGTCACCTGCTTTGTTCATGGACATTGACTGCGCTTTCCTTGGTTGTCAGTTAATACTTTCAAGCAAAGCCTGAAGCAACATTGTGTACATTACCATGCAGAGAGCTTTACAGTTACATCAAGAGCAGACTCCTCCTCCGCTGGAGTTGGAGAAACCTGCTTGTCTTAGGGAGACAGCATCTACCCTAAAGTATTTGTGTGGAAAACCACAAGTGCTTCATGTCTCTTTCATTATAGCGCAACCCACTTCATAATTACCCTATTTTACAATTAAGTTGGGAAAAAGTAAGGACCCTCATACCACTGGAATGAGCCAAATCTATAAGGAAATTTTCATCCACAAGAAATTTATTCCAAAGTATGTTTCCTTAGAATTCTGACATATTTGAATCAAAGATTTTAGAATACCAAAGGCACTGTCAGTTATCACGGGGGAACACATTTAAAAATATTTTCCAATTCTGTGATCACAAAAGGAATTTGACATGCATTTTAAAACTGCCAGCTTAACGTTGCGTGGTTATTGCTGAGGATAAAATACATCATATTTTAAAACGATGGAGTTTGTTATAAAATCAATTTTGCCATTGCCTTTTGGGTATTGTGAATACAAAGATGGCATTAAACTAAAGGATTTATGTAATCTTTATAAAGAATTCTGCAGTAAGCCAGACAGGTGATTTTTGTGTGGCATGCATGCCAAGTGCATGACTACAGAGCTTTGTAAGTGGACAGCAGAATTGTTCTGTTGATGAATCCCTATCTTACCCATGCTTTTGAACTGTCCTCAAATTTATGTCGATGGTGACTATCTATGATCTATGAGGCAAGAGTGGCTTAGTACTCACTGTGACTACCTCCTCCAGTGTGTACATCGGGACCACCTTCTTGGGTGTTGGGTGTTTATTATTAAATCAGCACTGACAATCACTTGTAAGCTTAGCATTTGGGAGGTAAAAATAGGCGAACCAGGGGTTCAGAGTCATCCTTAGCTACATCATAAATTTTAGGCCAGCCTAGGCTACATGGAAATTTATCTCAAACCAAACTATGCCAAACCTATTAAGTTAAAGTTCATTCTATTATACAGACTGTTACTTCTATTTTTTTTTGGGTGGGGGGGGGACCTAAAGTGAATCTTCACAGTTTTATCTACTACAAATAAAATATTTTCTGTGTAAGTAGTATTGCCTTTCCTGAGAGAATTTTCTGGTGCAAGATAAGAGCAAGCATTCTTTATTCCACCTGCTTGCTGCCTTCCATGGTGTACTTGTTAAGCCACAGAACTGGGGGCAACAGGGGTGGGGGCCGCTCATAAGCAGAGGATGACAGTGTGGGCAGTAGCATCGGCAATCAGACATTTGACACAAAGGTTCTGGAAGAATGAAAACAGATAGGACTGTGTTGGGGAATACACTAGAGTGTAAGGCACTTTATCTCTAACATGTGCACAGATCTGAAGTGGAGAACTGTCCCTTCTCGAGAATGCTCCTCACTCAGAGACTATAGACGTGAGCAAAGTTACAAGGAGGTACTTGCAACTGTGGTCTATCATGTAAAGGAAAATTCTAGAAGGAAATGTCCTGCTCTTTTCTATTTGACTTTTGTTTATCTTTCAATCAACCACACAAAGAGTCCCTGGCCTTGTGTGTTCAACCTTCATACAGAACTCAGAACTTCACAGAAATGATTTACTCTCTGGAGATGCGGGATTGATGCCACCACACTAGGACCTGGCTCTCACCATGTTGGTCCAAGGGGCTGGACTGTACAGGCTGTGGTGGCATTTGGACATAGTCCATTGCCCATGGTGCCTTATCTCTGAGCACACAGATGAAGCATCGTCTACTCCTGTAGTAATAAGAGCGGTGGGCTGCGTCCCCGGCACCCGGCCGCCCCCACGGCTAGCTTTACCCGAAATAATTACACGGAAAACTGCATTCTTTTAAACACCACTTGACCCATTTCTATCTAGCCTCTTCTAGGCTAATTCTCACATATTAATTTAGCCCATTTCTAATCATCTGTGTAGCGCCCTTAGGTGCGCTTACCGGGAAGATTCTAGCCTATGTCCATCCTGGGTTGGAGCTTCATCACGTGCTTCTGTCTGGGAGCTGGGAGCATGGCGTCTCTCTGAGGCGTCTGCTCCGGAGAGGAGAGCTGTGGAGTCTGAGCTCACTTCCTCTTCCTCCCAACATTCTGTTCTGTTTACTCCTCCCACCTATCTTCTAACCAATGAGGACCAAGCAGTTTCTTTTTATTTAACCAATGACCTTCCTCCATCATACTCCAAAAGGAAAACAGACTTTTGTGCTTATAGAGAACACCCACCCCAGCTACCTGCATCCATAAATATGAGTAGTTACCACAGGGTTGGCAGGTACGCAGCACAAATAATAATCTAAAAACCTTTGTCTGAGCTGGTTTCTGGGTATATATACCTAGAATGGCTGGGTTATAACTCATGATTGGGCCTTTTGCTTCAGCCTTGGGGTGCTGGGATTAAAGTATAAAAGCAGTGCCCTGCCCCTTAGCTCCCTGTGGATTGCTCATTTGTGCATTGCAGAATTCCAACTTAAGATTGATCAGCAAAATTTCTACTTGGAGAGAAAATGTCTCAGTATGGAAACTTCTTTAGGAATTGGAAACACTGGGTGTGATTAGAGAAGGTTGCTATGGTTGCTACCATGGGTAAACAAGGAAAGTTAGAACACTTGTTCCCGGGAGTGTGCTGCTTTGTTAGAGGGTTCTTCTCAGGAAATCTGAGCCTTCCCCCTCTTCAGAGATTTATCAGTAAAATCACAGGTGGATAAAGACTGAGAATTCGTAATTTTCATCTGCTCCCTGGGGACTTAGAGCTGAGACTGGCCTGAGAAGCGATTGTTCTTGTCTCAGCTGCAACGTATGAGCATCCAGAGATATGGGGAGGGCAGAACAAAGCAGTCTGCTTCACACCAGAATCCTGACAGTCTCCGAACGCGTCCTTCAGCCGAGGATGCACAGTGGACATCCTCGGAGCCCTGTCCCAGGTGGGATCCCAAGAGTCTCTCCATGTCATCAGGTGAGGATGGTACCAAGGCTGTGTCAGGGTCATTGCTGCCTACCCCCCATGAGGTTAGAAAGGCTTCCTTCTGCTTCCTAAAACAGGCAGCAGTGTACAGCAGGTAACTGCTCTTAGCCGGGTGAGAGCGTTTATGCTCTATTGATTAAGTTCACATTTGAGCTCTCAGTCATAAAGTAATCTGGGGATTGAAAATGGAGGTTCCAAGTTAATTTTGTGGTCTGTCCTAGCCAAGTGAGGGCTGAAATAATGTTCTGTATTCATGGAACCATTAACAAACCATAGAAAATGTGTTTTAGTTGTTTCTCTCTTTGGCCTTTGCCCTCCCAGGCTTTTGACAAAAATAAAAAACATTAAAAAAAAAACCAACAAAAAACAAAAACAGGAGGAATATTTACAAATTCACAAATTCTTGATCTTGTTTCTTAGATACAACTCAAGAATTAGTTATTTAGGATATGTATATATGTTTTAAAACATGAATATATATGTGTGTGTTTTAAAATCATGCTTAGCCTGACTCACGCATTTAAATTTTTTTCTCATGAAGGATCTACATTTTGTCTGTCACTTAGCAACAGGCTTGGAGTAATAATGGAAGGGGTATTAATACAAAATATTCTCTTGGTCTCCATCATTTTCCCACATGGAGGGCTCCCTCTTCTAATATCCACACTATAAAATTGCCTCCGGCAAGTGGATTCTTCAATGTCAAAATCTCCTGTATCTCTTTCTTGAATCTTTGTGTTTGTTTCATACTTTTGCTTCCTAGGCCTTATTTACTTATTTGTTGAACAGAATTAGAGGCTCCCATTTTCAGAGCAAGCCCTGTGCAGGGTGTTAACCCTGCTTATTTATTGGTTTCATGAGGTTACATCTTAGAATCAAAATCAGTGAGCAGACCTTCTGTGGTCCTGATGTGAGGCAATAAGAGATTCACAGCATCACCTACAAGTTATTCTGGCCAGAATTGCTTGGCTGAAACAAATCCAGCTTTTAGCTCTGGCTTCCAGCTTGCAGAAAATACCATGGATAGAAAAAAAGAAGATTTAAGTGCTACCACGAAGAACAATAAGCTCCACGAGGCAGGCTATTTGGCAGGAGGCCTGGCCTGGATTTATATGTAACAATTCAATGTTATAGAAGTCTTAATATATTGGGAGAAGGAATTATCATTGTCTATAAAGATGCTTAGGTGACACAGCAGATGAAAACTGCGTGCAATTCTTGGTTGAAGCCCATTAAGAGCAAATAAGCTGTTTAAGATTTTTTGGGAATAATTAGAGAAATTCGAATATGAAATTGGAATATCCAAGGAGATGTGGCCAAACATCTCTTCACCCCCAGACAGGGTACTCATGACAGACCAAGCAAATGATTCCCCTAGGTTAGCTTAGTGAACCAGTGAGTTTATTGGGGCTTTGTATAGGATAATAACGAAGGGGTTACTTACAGGAGCATGGGCGATTCAAAGACAGTGCACCACTCAGAAGCTCCGCCCAGCATGGGTAATGACTCCTACAAGTCACATCCCTGGAGCTTCCTGCACAACTACAGGGAGCTCTGTCAGCCATGCAGTCTCCTTTCCCAGGAGTCATTATGGGTCATGTGAACTTGGGGAGGGGTCTTGTGAATGAATGTTCCGAGGCTCAAGACTTTCCTGAGACTTATTACTTTGCGGGCCTTAAAAATTGTTGTTATTTATTTCTATTATTGTGTAGATACGTGTATATGTATGAGGTGGTAGTGGTGATAGTGATGGTGGTGCAGCGGTGTGTGTGTGTGCATGTGTGTGTGTGTGTGTGCATGTGTGTGTGTGTTACAAAGCACAAGTTGAAGGCAGAAGTAAATTTTTAGAAGTTGAGCAGCTCAAAAGCACCTGTGACTCCCGTTCTAGGGGACCTAATGCTCTCATGTGGCCTCAGTAGGTGCTGTATTCATGACACACATACCCAATTTAAATTTAAAGTAATATAAATTTTAAAAATCTTCGAGGAATAATTCAAAAGCATCCTCAAATAAGGCAGTAAAAAAAATACAACAAAATTACTCTCCCAGAAAAACATTTTATTCTTGCCAACAAACCCCATTTCTGCATATTTTAACTAAAGTTTTCTGGTTCTAGTTTCTAGTTCTTTTAACCACTTTGACTTATCCACTGAACGTTTTAGAACTCGGCTGAGGTTTCTCTTCACCTTTGCCTCTATCATTAGATGAAGTGACTTTGACAGCCATAAGAACAGCTGCCCACTCCACAGGCCTCTAGGCTTCTTCACTGACTTGTCTCAGTCCTATCTCTCTGTCCACCCACACCCCAACTTCCTTTGAAAGCTACCCCTCCAGTTTCAGTTTCCAGCAGCACATGCTTGGCCTCCGTCTCTTAGCTGTGCCACTTGCCCTGTTCTTGCCCTGGTGCTAGGGATGCCCCGTCCCATCTCTTCCTGTTGACTTTCCTATCCCCACCACTGCTGTAACTGGACCCTCCATTCTCTGGACACTGCCTTTCCTGCCCCTCAGATCCCTCACCTATTCCATCTTCCCTTCATATTACATGTTTGATAAAAACAATACCTGGATTAAACGAAAGTCTCGTTCCTGGCTCACCATGGCTGGAGGAAGCAGCCAGCCTGCCAAGTGGTGTTTTAAGGCTCTAACCGCAAACCTCAAGTGAGCCCTGGGGAGTGTCTAGCGGTTCCACTCTTCCCCAACCTCCAAAACCACTTCCCCTTTTCTCTTAGCCGAGCGGCTTGACTCTCATCTTACTGAGAAAATACCCATCAGCAGAAAGCCTGATGTCTTCCACTGCAAGTCAGCTCTTCTCTTCCCTTCCTCTTGAGTACAGCCTTCAGAGATAATCTTGTCTGCTCTTATTTCTGGTCAGCTCCCCTTGGAGAATTGGGATAAATCCTCTAGCCACACCAAGAGCTTTAGTGTTGTGACTTCCTTTTCCCCTACGTGTCAACATTTCCCAATAAACTAGATCAGCAACCGAAGGCCATAGCTGGAAGGTAGCGCTTGGCCCTGTTTCTGGGTTCTATAAAAACCTTCCTGTAACTTCTTAAAGCCCTTATTTACAGTCAATCAACCAATCAACCAGTTAGAGAACATGGTAATATTTGCTCTCTCCTACCCAGTTTCAGAAGAAAAGAAAAAATATCATAAGTAAATTTAGAGTTCCCTTTTCCCTTGCCTGTATTACTCCCACCTCCCGACTCCCTTGTGGGGATAGATGTTTTCAATATTCAGCACCTCTTTTTAAAGAGGGGTGGATAAAACTCTGAGTGCTGTGTGAGAATTCTGATGAACGCAGTTGGCAGGACCCCGGAGGAGGCCTGGCTCCTGCCGCATGGCTCAAGACAAGCCTGTTACCTTCAAGTTTCCCTTGGAGAGGAACAAAATATTTTCACCCTATACGTAGAACATGGATTGCTAGATATAATTAACATTAAATTGTTTACTATTAATTCTCTTACTATTAAATGAATTATTTAAGAGGCTTCCTCTGTTCTCCTAGTGCACACAGTTGAAATCTTTTCCTCCTTAATGGAGAAACTATCAAAGAAAACATTCGAGGGAAGTAAGAGAAATGCCACGCAGCCTCCTTGAGCAAATAAAATGACGATAGTATTAGGATTCACCTGTGCCTTGTGACAAGCATTTCCCAAGGCATCTTTATTCAAAAGAAAGTACATCCTGACTGATATAGGCAAGGAGCTGAGATAGGTTACTTTGTTGTCCCTACCCCCACCCTCCATGAGGATCCAGATGTATGGAGCATTAGAACTGTATTCACTAACTCATAGTCCAGCCTTCTTCTGTTTTGCTTCTCTATTGAAGAATATTGAATTTGACCCGCGTTTGGACTAAATAGGGAAATGTGTCGCTTTTATTATTTCACGGTTTAAGAGTATGCAACACCTAGCATAATTCTGACATTTAACCAAGAGATGATCTGTAAGGGTTACTGGGATGTGGTGCTAGACAGTTTCCAAGGCTTGTCCATCTCCACACTTCCCCAGGCGCTTAGTTAAAAGGATTTCAGATTTAATGTAAGGGATACACACACACACACACACACACACACACACACACACACTAAAAAGAAGAACAACATGCAAAAGAAGATATCATAAAGCTCTCAGTGAGAAATTAGCTGTAGGGAAATTAAGGCTTTTGAGAAGCAGTGGATGTATTTTAATCTCCTCTTTGCTGGAAAGAATCAGTCAATACTAGACACTGAGATTCCCTAAGTGTTTGAGGATTTTTTTTTCTTTTTCTCTGCTTACTGGGAATATATTGGAACAGAGCAGTTGTGGCATCTTGCTTGTTCTTTGAGAACAGAATATTTAATACCACATTTCAAAAGCAGGAAAGAGACTGAGATTTCCCCTCTCTAGTAGCACAGAGCAGAGACTGGAATCCAGTGAACAAGGGTTATGTTACTCTGTTAGGAGAATCGATATGTATGTATTAGTGGATCCTCTGTTCATCTTGTCTTTTGGAAAAATGCATTTGTATTATCTTATGTGTGTATGTTCATGCATGCAGGTGCCCTCAGAGGCCAGAAAAGGGCATCACATCCTCTGAGACTACAGTTTCTTGTGGTTGTAGGTCACTCTTGTAGGTGCTGGGAATGAAATTCAGAAATTCTACAGGAGAAGCTGGTGATCTTAACAGGGCCATCTCTCCAGCCCATTTGTTTGTTTCTTTACCAGATACTATGCAAAGTGTTGAGTTGTGAAACAAAGGGAACTCTATATTCCTTGGTCTCACCTTTTGCATCTGTTTAGATTGAATCCCAGTGGTTGCCCCTTCTCCTGTTTCTGTTTCCCTTATGAACCTTTGTGCCTCGTTCACCTCCACTGGCATGGAAGATAGTGCATACACAGTGCTTCTGCATATTGACTGTTGACATCACTGGCATCATCACCAACTTCTTCCTTCAGATTCTCTGTTCTGAACTTTGACACAGGGCTTGTATATTCAGGTAATGAGTATCAGGGTTTGTATATTTAGGCAATGAACAACAACAATAACAAAATCCCACTGTAGCTTGTCACTAAGACCAACATTCAGGAACTACTGATGAGTAAAATGAAAAACAGATTCTAGTATTCTCTACCCTTTCACAAAATTGCTTTAGGAAACAATCCCCCCTCATCTGCCCTTGTCCCTGCAACCTCTCCTCCAAACACAAACGATAAAATTGGAAAGGAAAGAGAAAAACAAAAAGAAAACAACAACAAAAAAGAAAGTAAAGGAAAATCTTGTCTTGGAAGCTGTCGTGTGACACACTGAATGGATAGCTTGTGGAATATCTGTGTAAATGTGAAACATATGTGTAAATGTGGAACATATGTGTAAGTGTGGAACATATGTGTAAATGTGGTGTTTAATGGGGAGAGTCCAGTGGAAAAGATTATGCTCCTAAAAATGCAAATAGGAAATAGTTCAAAAACGATCTTAACTCTGTAGGAAGAGAGATTATCATTGAACACTGGCTCACTGTTGAGAAGTGGGATGAGCACTCGGCATGGACTTTGTTTTTCAGGATTTATTCTAGATGATAGGAACATGGATGCAAAAGTTCATAACAAGGAGATTTGTCAGTGGGCTCCTCATATGGCTGGTCCTAAAATTTCTCTTCCTGTTCTACACTTCATATTTTTGTTTTTGTTTGTTTGTTTTGCTTGCTTTTTTTTGTTTTGTTTTGTTTTGCTTTGGGTTTGTGTTGCTTTGGAGCCTGTCCTGAAGCTAGCTCTTTTAGGCCAGGCTGGCCTCAAACTCACAGAGATCTGCCTGCCACTGCCTCCTGAGAGCCGGGATTAAAGGCATGTGCCACCACTACCTGGCAAGACTGAAATTCTTGAAGGATGAGCTGAATGTATCTCCCCCAACTATATCTCTTGTTTATCTCTATGTATTATGCTGAACATAATGGTTTGGGTGCTCATGGGTAATCTCTGCCTTCTCCCCAGGGTGCTGGGAACTTTGTGTCTTTGCTGTTTTTTTTTTTAAATCTGCCTCTCCAAGCAGATTGTAAATATCACAAATCATCAACCTCATCCTTCTCATTCTTCTTTGTATCTTCAGTGTTGAGCACAGTGTTCAGCAATCAGTAAGAGTGTGTTGACTGTTGACTAGCAAAGAAGGCAGAGGAATTACAAGAGAAGCAAGAGTTACAGGAGGAGATTCCTTGAGATGCAAGGCAGTCAGAGTCCCTTTTTATTTCTATAATCTTTTATTAAGAATATGTTTGTGAACTTCTCTATTTGAGGTCAACACTATATGATAAATGTAAGGCGTGCATGCCCTGGTAGTAATAATGGGATCCTTAATAGGTTAATGCTTTTCTAAGGCCTGTTAAATATTTCCACATACAGTGTTTAAAAACTTATTCTAAAGCAATCAGCTAATGTATATAGGTAAATGCTTAGCTTGATGGGGTTACATTACAACTTTAATAGCCTCTGCTGTGCTCATCCTGTAGGTGTTCAGCCACTCTTTATTGATGGAGTAAATAAGCTAAACTTTGGCAATGGAAGTGTGTATCTCTGTAGATCATTGTAGACAATTATTCATTATGAAATAGGTTTCAAGCAATATTTACATAAGCTGCACATAGTCTTAGCTGTGAAGAAACTATTCTCATTGTTTAACAGAACATGCTCTATCAGATACTATGTGCTCCGATCATATGAAATTCTTGTTTTGTTTGGAGCATAGTAGAAGCTGATTATTTTAAAACGAGTCTATAGTGAAGTAAGCCATTTCTTCTAAGAATCAATACCATTTTAGTTTGTGGTTATAGGAAAGAAAGTCTTTGTAAATAATCAAACAAAAACACTAGCAGTAGAGCTGGATATAAAAGAGGCATGGCTAGTCAGAGCTTCAAAGTATCCTGTTGCCATTCCTAGAGATGATTCTGGAAACAGTGTGATGCCTGAGAGGTCAGGCATAGATTGTGGTGTTTCATAACCATGTACCTACCTAAGTGCAATCTTTCAGATCAACAAAGAATATCTACAAAATAATGGTGATACAAGAGTCTATCCTGTTCTGTATAACTTACTGTGACCTTGTATTTAATATCTCTCAATTTTGTGTGTGCATGGAAATGCAGCATTTTTGGTTGACCCTGTTCAAAGTTCAAAGATGTCAGCCATCTTTTTTTTTTTTCTTCTGGTTTTTTGAGACAGCTTTTCTCTGTGTCACATCCCTAGCTGTCCTGGAACTAGCTTTTATAGACCAGGTTGGCCCGGAACTCACAGAGATCAGCCTGTCTCTGCCTCCCAAGTGCTGGGATTAAAGGTGTGCTCCACCACCACCATGGCAAGGTTGACCATCTTTGCTACTTGATCTACTCTTCAGAGTAGTCTTGCTCTTTTTGGGTTGAATTCAATCTACTTGCATTTATTTTCTTTACGAAACTCTCAGAAATGTCTCTGTTTTTGTTTGCTTCTTTATCTGTTCTTTTTTCCCTTCACAGAACATAGATTCCATGGCAGAGTGATCCATCATGTGTATCCTTCCATCTTGTACTAAACACTGATTTGATGCCAGAGAATGGCTTCTGGCTATGTTTTCTAAAGAAATGGAAACAGGGATTCCCTCATATACATGGTCATAGCAGCCTTATTCCAAGTACTAAAAAGCATTATCTATTAATGTATGAGTAATGGATAAAAATGATGTAAGAATGGGATATTTTTAGCCCTAAAAAAGAAGACTTTGCCATATGCTTCAATATCTATGAAATTTGAAAACATTTTCTACATGAAGTAAAGCAGACACAAAAGGACAATGACTAAATTATCACATTGTATGAGGTTCTCAGAGAAGTCTGATTCAAAGAGACAGAAAGGTAGGTTTTTATGTGCATCTTAAAAAGGAGACAGGTTTAGTTAATCTCTGGCGGGGCAGACTCTATAGGAATCAGTCATTATGCTCTGAACAACTTGGGGAGAAAGCAATGGTGGACATATTATACACACATGATCAAAATCCACACATGAACTGTGAGGTGAGGAAGGCTTTGCCATTCCTCCATGGGTTTGAGATTCTGGGGTCTTTGAAATGGCCACATCTGTATCAACAGCATGCATTCTCTTAGGACCTCACTCACTCGGGGCTTCATCCATATCCCCAGACTCCAAAGAAACCCTCCCTCACTTAGGTTGCTTATGCCAGACATTTTGTCACAATGACAAAACCAAACTGAACCAAACGGAAAACTGACCTCAGAGAAGTGGGTTGTCATTGTGTCTGAACCTAGCCATGTTGTCCTTAAGCCTTTGATTCTCGGAGGATTTGAAAGACTTAGAAGATGAGGAGTAAAGAGGCCACAGAATGCAGGGAGTAAAGCTTAACAGGTGTGTCTGTTGGGGTGCAGCAGATTGCAGTGTCAATATAATCAGTGAAGACTTCTGGTCACTTTTTAAGTAGTAGGGTTTGTGTGTTTTCCTTCTTTGATTTGCGCTGGTGAAGAGTCTCTAGATGTCTGAGTTATTGTGGTCATTGTTGGACTCCTTGGTTAGTGATTTTCCTTCTATTATTTTCTGTAAGGCTGGATTTGTGGCTACGTATTGTTTAAATTTGTTTTTATCCTGGAAAATTTTGTTTTCTCCATTTATAGTGAATGAAAGTTTGGCTGGATATAGTAGTCTGGGCTTGCATCCGTGGTCTCTTAGTTTTTGGAGAACATCTATCCAGGACCTTCTGGCTTTCATGGTTTCCATAGAGAAGTCAGGTGTAAGTCTGATAGGTTTACCTTTATAAGTAACTTGGCCTTTTTCCTTTGCGGCTCTTAATATTCTTTCTTTATTCTGTATATTTTGTGTTTTGATTATTATATGGCGAGGGGATGTTTTCTTTTGATCCAGCCTATTTGGTGTTCTGTATGCTTCTTGAACCTTCATAGGTACATCTGTCTTCAGGTTGGGAAAGTTTTCTTCTATAATTTTATTAAGTATATTTTCTGTACCGTTGAGCTGCACTTCTTCTCCTTCTTCTACTCCAATTATTCTTAGGTTTGGTCTTTTTATTGTGTCCCATATTTCCTGAATGTTTTGTGATGAGAGTTTGTTGGACTTGCTGTTTTCTTTGATCAGAGTGTTTATTTTCTCTATGTTATCCTCAGAATCTGAGATTCTTTCTTCTATCTGTTGTATTCTGCTGGTTATACTTGATTCTGTAGTCTCTATTCGTTTACCTAGATTTTCCATGTCCAGTCGGCCCTCTGTTTGTGTTTTCTTCTTTGCCTCCATTTCAGTTTTCAAGTCATGAACTGTTTCCTTTATCTGCTTGATTGTTTTTCCTTGGTTTCCTAGGGTATCATTCACTGATTTACTCAATTCCTCGAACTTTCTATTATACTTCTCATCCATTTCTATAAGGGCGTTTTTTATATGCTGTTTGAGGGTGTCAATCACTTTCATGAAGTCAGTTTTTTCTACTTCTTCTTGATTAAGGTGTTCATGTCCTCCTGTTGTGGGGTCACTGGCTTCTGGTGGTTTCGTGTTGTTTTTCAGATTGTTGGGAGAATTCCTGCATTGGCGTCTGCCCATCTCTTCCTCCCAATACTCCCCTTTGGATCTTCTTTTATAGGATCAGGTCTTCTTGCCCACTGATGTACCTTCCCAGTGATGTCACCCCCCAGAGATGTTTGTCCACAATGAGGTTTCACTCAGTGCCCAGATCGAAACTCCGCGCTGCTTGGTTAGCTCGCGAACAAAGGGCCCACCCTGCTCGCTGTGGGCAGGCTATGGGAACAAAGGAGCTACTGGCCACCCCTTTGTCCTCCCGGTTCGGATTCGGTCCCAGCACCCTAGCAGGCTGGGCAGGGAGGCGCTATGCCCCAAAGGAGGGAGGGAGACAGGGGGTGTGGGGATCTGGATGTAAGCTGAATGGGATAGGAAGAGAGAGGTGGTTTGGGCAGTATAGCTCCTGTAGGATGGCCAGGAAGTGTGGGCGGGCTGAGGTATGATCCCAGCTGCCGCAGCACTCACTCACCACAATGATATTTCACTTGGTTCCCGGATCGAAACTCTGCTCTGCGCTGCTTGGTTAGCTCGCGAACAAAGGGCCCACCCCGCTCGCTGCCAGCGAGCAGGCTATGGGAACAAAGGAGCTATTGGCCACCCCTTTGTCCTCCCGGTTCGGATTCGGTCCCAGCACCCTAGCAGGCTGGGCAGGGAGGCGCTATGCCCCAAAGGAGGGAGGGAGGGAGGGAGACAGGGGATGTGGGGATCTGGATGTAAGCTGAATGGGATAGTAAGAGAGAGGCGGTTTGGGCAGTATAGCCCTTGTAGGATGGCCAGGAAGTGTGGGCGGGCTGAGGTATGATCCCAGCTGCCGCAGCACTCACTCACCACAATGATGTTTCA
Organism: Microtus oregoni; assembly: GCF_018167655.1. NCBI lineage: Eukaryota > Metazoa > Chordata > Mammalia > Rodentia > Cricetidae > Microtus > Microtus oregoni. The sequence continues at coordinate 21,438,776 of NW_024543069.1, read as the reverse complement.
CTTGGTGCCTGGATCGAAACTTTGCGCTGCTTGGTTAGCTCGCGAACAAAGGGCCCACCCCAGTGAAGACTTCTGAAAGCTCAGATGGAAACAAAACTCCATGAGGAACAGGACAAGAGACCATCGATGGCTCAGTGGTTTTGAGCACCTACTATTCTTCCAGAGGACCCGGGTTCAATTCCCAGCACCCACATGGTGTCTCATAACCATCTGTAACTTCATTTCCAGGGGATCTGATGACCTTTTGTAGCCTCACAGCTCCAGGCTTGCACGTGGTACACACACATACATAGAAGCAGGTTATTCATACATATGAAAAACTAAATTAAAAAGAAAAAGAGGAAAGTGAAAATCAGAGAAAAAATATCTAAAAATCTTGTGGTTTGGTAAAAAAAAAAAACAACAGCTATGAAGAGTTGGAGTCAAGGAAGGCATAGTTCTGAAGAGATCAGTGGTATTAGAAAGAAGCTATGGCCCAGCAATGGGATATCTCAGAACTGGACAGAGATGACCCACCTTAGTCTCGTGATACGAAGTAAGAAACTCTTCTGTGAGACTCCCTTGAGAAATGGGTACCTGCAGATAATAGTGCTCTGCTTATATAGGCTCCCTGGAATCTGTGCACTAAGATCGATTGCCCTGTGCTCAGTGGCCCAGGTGTGCAGAGGCCACTGTGACTGTGCATCAGAGGGGTCTGTTCTTGCTCCAACTGGCAGCACCAGACAGTGGTATCATGCATATAATGTGACCACGACAGTGTCTTCGTTGGGATCAAGTCCTAGTACATAGTGACATCTTTGGAAACTTGATCTGGGTCTCTAAATGACATGTGTTATAACTATGTTTGGTACCAAGTACAAAGGAGAAATAAAAAATGTTATTTATCTGTTCTCACAGAAATAAGTGTTATAGCCTTACATTTAAAGCCGTCTTTTATTGTCGGGATCAATATGTGTTATAATTGAAGGGTTCTTGTCTCCATGCAAATTAATAATGCAATGTGTTTTAACTTTGTGAACACATAAGAGGAGAATTACAAAACATTAGAAGCAGCTGATTCATAAAAGACCAGAGAAAACAATAGTTGTCTGATATACTGCCAAGCAATGCTTTGAAAAGGTAATGGCTTATCTCTTTGATTTAAGGCTAAACTCAAAGTACTTATTAAAATTATCTGATATACTGAATGAAATGGTAACTATGGCTTCTATATTTTATCTTGTTTTTTAAAACTATATCCAATGTGTATGAGTGTTCACTCACATCTATGTGTGTGTACCATACATGTACCTACAGAGGCCAGAAAAAGTATCAGATACCCTGTAACTGGAAGTACCAGAGGTTATGACTCACTATGGGTGCTGGGAACCAAGCCTGTATCCTCTGCAAGAGTAGACAGTGCTGCTAACTGTGGAGGACCTCCCAGCCCCAAGTTCATCTTTCTAGTTCCTCATTAGTAAACATTTATGTGAGAGGAATTTCAAATTGACTTTCTAATTTATCATCCTCTTTAGTTTACTTCTAGCATGGCTCCCCAAACAATTTAAGGACAGTAGACAAAATACATTTCTCCAGAATCCTTTGCAACGAGGACTCTACACAGGAGTCATATAACTTAGGCCTGACAGGTGCCTTATGATGAGATGACCCCTTTTGGGGGGTTGTGCAGTCTTTTTGTGGTCAAGATTTGGAAGGAAGAAGTATGGATGGCACAGAATCTTTTGCTAAATTTGATGATATAATATTTGACTCTTCATGGGTAACTCTGATGAAGAAGCTGCAGATGATAATGTTACCAGTCTAAGGAAATAGAAGTGAGGTTTAGGTAGAGCTGTCCATTACAGCAACTGAGGGTTCTATTCACTGAGACTAGTTAGTTGAGGGGCATCCATGCTACACAACATGGCTCCTCCTGAATTTTGTAGTCATCAGAACCTTGAAATAATTTTCTTCTTGTTTAAATGGCTGCATTGCTTATTTCTAAAAATAGTGGATACTGAGGCCAATAGCTATGGTAGATACTATAGATACAAAACTGGATTCATGCTCAATTCTTATTTGCTATGATTTAATCCCAAACAACTCCGCAGTCACATAGAGAATGGCAACAACAGTCATCTGAATAAACAACAGTGCATTTTAATAGACAGAGGCCCGTTAATGTTTCATGAAATAAAACCCTGATAATGAATAGTCTAGGAGAATAATTGGATCAGGGATGATTGACTAGGAAACAAGTGAATTTCTTTGGATCTTTATGTCTGAGGCCAGTCAAGTCAATATAGTGAGACCCTGTCTCAAACAAACTCATACAGATCCACCTGTCTTTGTCTCCTAAGTGCTGGCATTAAAAGCATGTGCCACCATATCCAGCCATGGATCTTTAGAAACATCTAATTGCAGAAAGTGGACAGAATATTCAATTGGAAGGAGAGTGCACAGATTATAGTGTGATACAGCAGCATGGTCCTTCAGCAAAGTGCAAAGGTTTTACTATTTAAGTGAGGTGTAGAATTGATAAGGGGATGAACCAGGGCAACAGAGGAACCTTCTACCCTATACCTGGATGTTTAGATTTGAGGAATTTATATATATATATATATATATATATATATATATATATATATACACTTCTGAACTATAGCTTGGGCAGCCAAGAAGATTGGGGTTTGGGTACCACTGAAAGCAGAATGCAGGGAAGATTTTAAAGGCTGTTGAAATCACCTAAGAGAAGTGATGGGGTTGTGGAAAAAGAGATGGAGAGAAAAAGATGTATCAGAAGGATACTTGATTGCTGGCCAATGGTGAGAACCTAATAAAGACTAACTGAATGGGATGCAAAGACAAAGGGGTGTGTGTGTGGTGTGTGTGTGTGTGTGTGTGTGTGTGTGTGTGTGTGTGTGTGTAGGGGTGATTGACCATAACCAGAGTGCACTTAGCTCACTGAATAGGAGGAAAGTCGGTGGATGAACCATGTACCAAGGTGCTTGGTCTCTCTGTCTATTTGTGAGCACAAAGCATTTGGTAATCTAAGTTGTCAGTATATTCATTCATTCACTTTCATCCATCAATTCACTCATTCATCCACCAAAGATTTCTCTATAGTTTTAAAGCATTACTCATTATGTGTGTGTACATGCATGCCACAGTATACATGCTTCTAACAGGCTAGAGAACAAGTTAAATAAATTATTTTATGTGTATGGTTATTTTGTCTGAATGTATGTCTGTGTACCATGTTCATACCTGGTGCCTGAAGAGGCCAGAAGAGAGCAGATGGCTGTGAGCCACCGTGTGGGTGAAAGAGATTGAACATAGGTCCTCTGGAAAAGCAGCCATTGCTCATAGCTGTGCCCTTTCCCCCAACAACCTTTGGGAGTTGTTTCTGTCTTACCATGGGATCTTGGAATTAAACTTTACTGGTCAGGTTTATGAAGTGTTTTGTGCCTGCCAACATCTCTCCACCCTAACACATATGTACTGAGTATTGGTGTCGTTCTGGGTGCTGGGCAAGGTAGACTCCAGAGTGGATTAGATAAGCATCCTTAAGTTGGATTGAAGACACCAAAGAAGCCATGCAAGAATAATTAATTGCAGTTTTGAAGAGCACTCTGATGTACAGCTCAGGACACTGTAGGACAGAAAAGGCTTAGCAACTGTGTCGCCAGGAAGGCTAGTGCCGTGTGTCGGGTAGTGAGGACAATACTTGCTTATATTTTTAAAATTTACCACATTGCCCAGATTCCATAAGTGCTATTGTCCCTATAGCTTTAAGACATCATGCTATGGTGTCATTGAGGAAAAGCTGTCCCTGTGTAGGGAAAATCCTGCCCATTTGTTCTCCCTCCTGGGCCCCTGGCAGTGAGCCCTCTGTTTAATTTTTAACTAGCAGATGTATCTCTGGACCACACCCTAAGTGGGAACAGTGAGGAAGATGGATTTGAGGTCCTATTTACACTTCTTAAGGGAAGAAAACTGGGCTCTGCTGACAACCAGTGCCATTAATCACTTTCTGTTGGATTTATTATGTGGTTTGGCTTGTTTTTCAGTGGGGATTCTCTTCACCATTTGAAAGCGGACACTTTCTTCAGATAAAGGAAATGCTTTCAAGATTTACAGTGATACCAGCCATACTAATTTGCAGAGAAAGGCTTCATGGGTTGCTAGGAAGAACATTTATGGCCATAATTTGGCCCCGGCTATCATTTCCAAATGGCAGCATCTGCCTCCAGGTGTGCCCAATTAATCGAAGACTCTCAGAATAAAGTACAATATTTAATTGGTCTGGAGCAGTGTTTCTCAAACTATAGATTGCAACTCATTAGTGGCTTGTGGAATCAATTTACAGACTTGTGATGAGTGTTTTTTAGAAGGACTAGAACGGGAAAATTAGCGAAAATATCAGATGATATTGCATAAAGAATAGTTTCTTGCAAACTTGTTATTGTATTAATACATATATATTATAATACACATACATGTATTCAATGTCATATATGTTTTATGGATGTAATGTGTATCACAGAAGTTTATATGCAGACATGTTGATGATTCTCATGTGCCTGTTTTAGCCCTCACTGCTCACATGTAGTCTCGAAGGAACAATCATATTACAGTATAAAGCTTCCTCTGGCCAAAGGTTAACTGTCAAAGATTAAAGAAGCTTTAAATGCATAGACATGGAAAATGCTCTAGCAAAAAAACCATTTCATTAATATCTTCCATTAATATGCCAACCTTAACTTATTTTTTTATTGCTTAACACATTAAAACTATTAAAACTGTTTGTACACATAATTATTTAGCATGTTTTACCTACAAATGAGTTCTGATAAAAAAGAAAAGGGTAAAGTTACCTTTATTTGGGTAAATCTGTATTTGACACATTAAAGATATCATAAATCATTAACACATTCCAACTTTACTATTTAGAGAAAGCTCATTTCTTTTGATGTTTAAGTAATTTTGCATCAAGTACATATCAAACACTGATTAATTTTTATAGACTCTTTTGTCTCATATGTAATAGTTAGCAGATATAAATACCATTGCCCTTTTATTTACAATGTTTTAGAAATATTAACTCTTTAATACAATATACTGATATTATATTTTTCATCTGAACTTTCCATTCTTCTCTAGAAAGGTAATGTTAAAAGATAATGGGTCTGGTGCATGCCTTTAATCCCAGCATTCTGGAGGCCACAGCAGGTGAATCTCTGTGAGTTCAAGGCCAGCCTGGTCTATGAAACTAGTTCTGGGAAAGTTACGGTTGTTACACAGAGAAACCCTGACTTGAAAAACAACAACAAAAAAGATAATGGATAATATTCTTTTCTAAGCAAAAAATGTCACATTAGGTGCCACTGTGGCCTTACTCCAAGAGCTCCTGTTGTTCATTTTTTATAGTTTATTTAAATTACACCCCTTTTAAGAGCTGGCTTGATCCTTTTCCCTCTTCATTGTCAGTGTGAATTTCAGACTTTCAGTATAACGGTTAAATCTGATAAACAAGTAGAGGTTTCTGTAGTAATAGGAGCGGCGGGGCTGCGTCCCCAGCACCCCAGCTGCCTGACTAGCTTATGCCCGAAATAACAACACACAAACTGTATTCATTTAATCACTGCTTGACCCATTTCTATCTAGCCTCTTCTAGGCTAATTCTCACATATTAATTTAGCCCATTTCTAATCATCTGTGTAGCGCCCCCAGGTGCGCTTACCGGGAAGATTCTAGCCTATGTCCATCCTGGGTCGGAGCTTCATCGTGTGCGTCTGTCTGGGAGCTGGGAGCATGGCCTCTCTCTGAGGCATCTGCTCCCGAGAGGAGAGCTGTGGAGTCTGAGCTCACTTCCTCTTCCTCCCAGCGTTCTGTTCTGTTTACTCCTCCCACCTATCTTCTAACCAATGAGGGCCAAGCAGTTTCTTTTTATTTAACCAATGACCTTCCTCCATCAGGTTTCTGTATAAATGCCTAGAGTTTATTCAACTACGAAGCAAGTGGGTGCTGGTTCTTGAGTGCTGTCACATACTTCCTGGCTCACATGGAGTTCAGAAGGGGGTGACACCATTAATGTATGACTTGTGCCTTTAGTGGAGCTAATTGGAAATATGTGTGTAGTAGCTAATAAGGATAAGTTAGTCAGCTTTCAACTGCTGTAACAAAATACCTAAGACAATCAACTTATAATGAGGTTTATTTTGGAGGTTCTAGTCTGTGATTGGTTGGTTCCTTTTGCTCTGAGCTTGTGGTGAGGCAGTACATCGTGGTGGGAGTATGTGGTAGAGAAAAGCCTGTTACCTCATGTCAGAGAAGCAAAAAGTAAAAAAGGCGAATAACGCATGGTCCACAGTCTCTTTTGAATTCACATCCTCAATGACTTCAGAACTTTTCAGTAGGCCCTAAATATCCTCCTCAAGGTCCCCAGCACCTTCCTGTACCCCCACCTGGGAACTAATCCTTTAACACAGGGTCTTTTGTGGAAGCATATCCAAAACACTGCAGGTTGCATGCACAGCCCAGGCTGGGTCAGGCAGGATGAGATAACATGGGACACTGAGAAACCTTCCTTATGCAGCTTTGAAGTGAGAGGCTACCCATCATGGCGTTTGTTAGCCATTTGGACAGGAATCTGCTCTTGTCTGAGCTACTTGACTGGACTTGCAGGACTCACAGAAAAATGACTGCTGAACTTGTCCTTCGGGGTTCCTGCTTCATGAAAGAGTCTGCCAGACATTCTGCAGGACACAGAAGAAAATGACTGACAAACTGCCAATATAGGTGGAACTGTCTTTGAAATTTCCTGCTTCATGAAAATGTTTGCCAGATGCTATGGGCCTATAGGCTAAAGATGCCCCAGTTTTACAGAAGAACTTTGGGTGACTGTCCAGGTAGCAAGATGTCTCTGTCAATTCTAGAGTTTTGGAAGTTGCTTACAATGCACTTCCTGTTTACTTAGGTAATATTATATCCTTCTGGAATCTTTGATGGAGCTGAAGAATAGTTATAGTTTTCCTTAGTTATGATAAAAAATAAAGTAGATATAAATATTGTAACTGTGATTCTTGCTTGATACCTATTTTGTTCTACTTAATTTGCTATGTTAAAGTTAAAATCTTCCTTTTTATTTAGACAGAAAATGGGAGATGATATAGAAGGTAATGTATGTTGTGAATATGTTTTATTGCCATTGGTTTAGTTATTAAAGAAGCTGCTTTCAGCCAATGTCTTAACAGAATATAGCCAGGCTGGAAGATCTATATCTATATCTATAGAGAGAGTAGGCAAAGTCAGAGAGTAGCCATTAGCTGCCATAGAAGACAGACTTCTCTGCTGGAGCCTGCCAAAATTTTGCCGGTAGAACACGACCTCATGGTGATGTACAGATTAATGGAGATGGGTTAGTTTAGGATATAACTGCTAGCTAGAAATACGCTTAAGCTATTGGCCAAACAGTATTGCAATTAATAGAGTTCCTGTGTGGTTATTTTGAGTCTGAGCAGCCAGGAATAAATGAGCGGCCTCCAGAATTTGCTTTTATAAAAGAAATTAATTTCAGACCTAAATTAAATGGTCAGTGTAATAGGACTTTCTGTTTAGAAAATACTTAGTGCCTAAGAATTATGATTCCAAGTAACTCAGTGTGTTAATCGTTATTAATGGTATTATAAATATTAGCTTTGTGAAACGATTTTCTCTTTTGATCACATCTTTACTCCTGCTCAGTACTGCCAATGTCAAAAGGCATTTATGTATTTTAGTACTTTTGTTGGTCTGTTAAACCCTAGAGAGCTTAAAAGTCTGGATCTTTTCCTTCGTATTTAAGCTGCTGCTGCTTAGACGCTGCTGTGGTCTCAGGATGTCCCCTGAAGCCTGCGTAGTTGGAGCCTGAAGTTCACATATTGGATGATGCATCTCTCCATGGATGTCATCAACGTTGTTGTATTAGGAGTGGATGTGTGTTTGTAGAAGTGCTTCTCCATTGCCCTTCTGCCACTGCCACGGGATGACTTACCAAGAAGGCCATGGAATGACTCACCAAGGAGACTGCCACCAGGTAGATGATGGCACTTGGGCTTGAGATGCCCAACCTCCAGAGGGTGAGAAACACATTTATATTCTTTCTAAATCACTCACTTATAAAAATTCTGTTAAAGAGGCACAAAACAGACTAAGACCCTACAAACACCCACCAATAACAATGCCACTCAAAAATAGGACAGATTTTTAAATCCATTCATTCGATTCTCTTCTACAATTTAAAAGACTGAAGATAATTATGGCATTAGGTGTATTTTGTTCCATACCATTTGGTGAGAATGCAGAAACAGCTGATTCTGGAGAGAAGACATTTTTTTTTCAATAGCCAACTAATAAAACATCGTTGGATACACATTTCCCATTGAGCAGTACTCCTTCTGTGGCTTTTGCTGGTCAAGAACTGTGTTGCTGTACCTGCATTGATGAGAAGAGTGTGCCTTGTTCATTTCTATTCAGATTTTAGCTTTGCTATAAACCTTATTTGTATTCGATGCTATTTTTATTCCTGAATCTCTCATCTATTCTTTAGTCTACTGAACAAAACTAAAAACTATTTTTATAGCATAGAAGTCCTTTGAAAGTAAGAAACAGAGATCAATGTTAAATATTTGCACCGGGCTATAAAGTTAGAAGATATGATATGCTCTTGTTTGCTTGTGATAAAAAATGTTTGCACTGTGTCCACATGGAGTGGAACTCATAGACCAAAAGGATGAGATGATAGAAAAGGCATCAGGAACACACATAAGCATCCTTTAAAAGGTAACTGTGTGCAGGTTATTGTGAGTAAATAATCATATGCTCTATTGGGCTACTTTTGTGTGTCTTATCTGACTTGCCCTTGATTACAAGGCTGGGAAGCCAGATCCTTGTCATCTCTTGGGTGTTGCAAGTTTAACCAACTAGGATTTAACTCCAGGGAATTCTCAAAGTATATTTGGTGATAGAGCCACACTGAAATGAGCTTTGTTAATGGGACCGATACTACACAAGCTTATCTTTGAAAATTATATCCTTCTACATGCACGTTTCTGAAAAAGTTATTTCGTACATACAAAATAGAATCAGGGTATTCTCAACTCATTTTCAGTCACAGTTGAAAATGGCTATTGTAATAAAACATCCCAATCCCCAGGCAAACAAAAGGAGTTGTTATGATTGGTCCATCTCATCTATACACATCCTATCCCACATGACATCTCATCTCTATTCACCATCCAGGTTGTCAGTTTGACACACATGGGAAGAGAAAGAACCTCAGCCGAGTTACTTGCTCTTTTAAATTGGCCTATAGGGCATTGCCTTGATTGCGAATTGATGTAGGAGGGCCCAGCCCACTGTAGGCAGTGCCATCCCTAGGCAGATGGCCCTGACCTGTGTAAGAAACATAGCTGAACAAGTCAGAAGCGGCAAGTCAGTGAGCAGCATCCCTCCATGGCTTCTGCTTCAGTTCCTGCTTCCAGGTTCTTGCCTTGAGTTCCTGACTGGCTTCCCTTGGCGATGGATTGTAAACTGTAAGCCAATAAACCCTCTCCGCCATATGTTGCTTTTGGCCGTGGTGTTTATCACAGAAACAAAAAGTCAACTTCTGATAATCTTACAGAGAAGACTATCCTCTTATGGTATTGAGAAAGTATTTAATGTGTATTACTGAATGGACCTACATTATTTTCTTTGTCCGGAAAGTGTTGGGAGCTCAATAGCAGAAAAGCAGGCGCTCTGAGAAGCACCTGGCACAGCCCAGGCAACATAACCCCTGAAAGGACAATAGCAAACTGTGTATTGTGGGTCACACCTGTAATCCTAATACTTGGGAGACTGAGGCAGGAGGCCTGTGAGTCTGAGGCAAACTTGGACTGTATGGTGAGAAATCCTGTCTCGAAAATGAAACCTGACCAAACCTAAGCAAAACGACAAACAGAACAAAGCCGAGAACCATCACAAAAGTTGAAATGCTGTATATAAAGATTCTACAGAAAAAAAAACCTTCTGGGAATGACCTGACTTTAAGATGCTCATTTAATTTCATGGCTTGTATTTTATTTTATTGTTTAATAGACAATGATGTAGCCAAACTCTGCAGAGACGAAGTCCTCATTTAAGGCAGGAGAGAAATGTATTGTTTTGCCTGTTCAAATTAAGAGCTGAGAGTTTGCCAAAGGACAAGCCTAGGATTCCCCTGTAGCAATAAATACTGCTGTGAATTAAGGAAAAGAGCATTTCCTAAAGTGCATTTTCATAAACTGGAAGCAGATGGAGTAGCATTAGTATGTGCTATGACCTCAAGAGGAACCCAATTGGAAGCACCATGACACGGGGGACCGGAGATTACACCTGAAAAGGAGCCAAAGGGTCAAGAGCTTCGTTGTAACAAGGGGTGGTCACACTAGTCCGTGGCCCCTGTTTATGTGATGCATATGTAAAGAGAACACTTATGTGCCCAGCAGGAGTATTGCCTTTCTCTGACTTATGACGGACAGCTCACTGCTCAGACATTTTCGTTAGTTCTCAGGATCTGACAAGGACCATTTTAAAGTGCCTGGGAACCCAATGTACTTTTTGGTAACTAACCAATGCAATGCAAATGAGCACCCCAAATATTCCTGCCTGAGCGGAATTTAAGGCGTGTAGGTTGCCTGGAGAGCTTATTTGCATGCAAATCCCTTTGGTCTTCCTACTCTGCATTAGTCACTTGATAGCTAAATCTTAGTTCAGGGAATACAACTGGGAGCATCCAGGAGCATGATCCTAGAATGGGAGCCTGCTCCCCATCTTTGCTACAGTGTTCTCACCACTTCCTTCTCCTGCAGGTAGGATTTTCAGAATAACACAACTTTTGGGTTTCCCTGGAACACTGTTCTAATCTCCCCTTTATTTTATTTCCATCATATTTCCACAGCACATGCAAAACTCTAGGGCTTTTCCCATTTTCATGAAGGATGCTCCTTGCCACATATCCAGTGATCAGACCCGACACCCCATTAAAAATGAGGAACAATGAAAGACCACTCCTGTCCCAACTGCTGTTATTTTTACTCATGTTTGTAGACAAATTTAGTTCAGGACCTTGTTTTATTCGTCTGTGATCAAATGGGCATCTCCACCATGTTTCCGTGCAGTGGTCTCTGTTGTGCCACAGATGTTTCTTGTTGAGGACCAGGCGCTTCTTTCTAAAGGGGCTTGCTTGCGCTTTCAGTAGAACATCAAAGTAAAATCGAAACTGTCCCAGACAAGGCGTAAGTTGCCACACTCAGCAACTGAGTGAGACATTTCAGAAATGTATCTTCTGATGGGACCTCATTCCCAAAGTAATAGGGCCGGTGAGGCGTTTGGCTGCTTTTATAGCTGGTAAACAGTTTGCATTGTGCCTTTTACGACAGTTTCCGCTACTCCCTTGCTCAGAGCTCATTAAGTGTCGAAAAGCTACCATCAACAAATTAAGGGTGTTTCATACGCTTGACATGCTTTTCCGAACACTGAGAACTGGGCTTCTGGCAGCTTAACTTGCCCATCTTGCTGGGAATACCTTACAGAGAGCTATAGATCTGAGAGCTGTAACTTGCCCATCTCACTGGTAATGCCTTACAGAGGTCTGTAGATTTGGGAGCTGAGTTCTCTGAAGTGAGAGCACTTTCAGAATCATGGGAAAAAAATTTTTGATGTGTATCTAAAATTGACAACTTTTTATGTTAAAAATAAAAATGTATTAATTGCAGGGAAATGAGAATAGCATTGTAAGTTTTATACATAACAGCAATTTGACATTTTCTTTGGAATATGAGGGCAGAGGTAGAAAGAAGGTGGCAGAAGAAAAAGATCAAGTCTTTAAAATTATAAAGAACATCAATTCATCAACAAGAATTACACCAGCATAGCGAATTGAATATAGATTTTGTTTTCTTAAAGCTCTACTAAATGACAGGAGAATAATATAAGAAGAATGAACCTAGGAAGACAAAAAGAGGTAGCTTCTGAGTGGAGATTCATTCAAAATTTGACTCTCAGGAAGTCCAGGGAGCTAGTTCAGTGGCTGAGGCTTGTCCCTGCCTGTGGCTCAGGAAGCTGAGGCAGAAGGGCTGTTATAAAGCTGAGGCCAGCCAGGTGAGCAAGTTCTGGAGTGATATTTCTTGTTGAAGGCCAGGTGCCATTTTCCTATAGGGGCTTATGTTTTCAGTGGAACATCAAAGTAAAATTGAAACTGTCTAAGACAAGGCTAAGTTGCCACACTCAGCAACTGAGTGAGACATTTCAGAAGTATATCTTCTGATAGGACTTCATTCCCAAAGTAATGGGGCCAGTGAGGAGTTTGGCTGCTTTTATAGCTGGCAAAACACAATAATATGTTCCACTTAAAATAGTTTCAGATAAAATATCTATAAATATGGCGATTAAACTTATTTTCAGGGGCTGGGGAGATGGCTCAGCCCATGCAGAGGTTCTGACTTCAATTCTCAGCACCCACATGATGGCTCACCATCTGTAACTCCAGTTTCAGGGGATCCAGGGCCTTTTAAAGACCTCTGCAGGTACTGCACACATGTGGTTGTCATTCATACATACATACACACATACATATGTATATATAAAAAGCATATATATATATATATATATATATCTGAAACGAATTAATACAAATATACACCAAGAATGCTAAAGGGCGCATAAAGAATCAAGTAATATTTAGTGAGTTTGATGCAGGTCTTTAACCTCCATGTGTTAATGAAAGGTACGAAAGCGATGTAAAACTTCAAAGGAAAGCACTGGATTCAAAGATGCTACATTCAAATCAAAGATGTTGGCACCCACTTAATGTTTTAAAATAGCTGAAATTATTGTTGCTAAGCTGTCAATAGGGAAACCAGCACAAAGATACAAATCAACAGAATTGTCATCAGCGGTAAGGATATAGGACTTTCTTAAGGAAACTCCCATCAACAGACAAATACTGAACTATTTCTGCACATAAGCTTGGAGTCACATGTTTACCATCGGGAAGGCTAATTCTCTTAGCCTTCTGCTTTGTCTTGGCACCCATGAAACTTAAGTAATATTCAAATAAGCATAATTATCTGTAGTACTTCTGTTTTCACTTACAAAAGAGAAATTCCTTGTGACTTTCCAGGGAAAACCTCTGGGCTATTTTAGATATGCTTCCAAGGTACAAGGAATATGATCTCAACTTTGAAGTTTGGAAAGACAAGTGTCAGAATCTATTGGGAGTTTGAATTCTTGGTCAGGATGAAGTCAGCAGATACTACAGATAGTGTCTATACTATACTATATCTGACCATTTAGGATCATGATATTCCTACTTATCCAAGGAGCTATAATGTTTAATTTTAAGCTGTATGGCTCAATGCTCAGATAGCTGGAAAACCATTAATTCTGTGCATGTTTGTGAGAGTATTTACAGAAGGTAGTAGCATTTTGTCAGCAAAGCCGGTGGTGTGGTTCCCATCCTAGCTCAAAGACCTTAGAGCCAGGAGGGCCTGTGAAGTAAGTCCTATCCTACTGAGTCCCAAGGGTAGAAAATGAGAAGCCACAGAGTCTCTGGATACAGTAGGATGGATGGATGTTCCAGCTCAAATGGGGTCTAAACTTATTCTCTCTCTTGATCATCTCCTTTTTTTTTCTGGAAAACTCTGATAAATATAGGAGCTACCATTATTGGAAATAGTCTTAGCTTGTTCCTAAAAAAATAATTAAATAATAAACACATAAGCTATAGAAGTTTGTCACCTTGGCAGATTAAATGGAAGATATATTCAAGTCCTTAGAACTGCCTGTATGAACCAAATAGTAATCCAAGAAAGCTTGGCCATTTTAGAAGATAAGTCTAAACTTTATTTCTCCCCCAACATAATAGTTGATATTAGGGATTTCTTTTGAAAATCTAATAAATAAGCCCATCAAACTATAGCCAAATTTAATCTCTGCAAATTTTCTGTCTGCATGTGTCCTTTTTCGGTGTAACCTTTCCAAGTGGCAAAATGAATACATGTATTTCTGTAGCTTAAAAAAAAGTAACTTCTCTATACTATACAAAGAGAAGCAACAGAAAGCCAAAAACTAAATTATGCTTAGTGATTCCTTCTTCCCCATTCTGTCTCACTTAGGAATGATTCAAATGGCCAGTGGATGCCCCTCAGTTCACTCAGGTTGTATCCATGAGTCCAGTCTCTGAGTTACTTAACAATCTTGGAAGATACCCATCCAGCATATCACAAAATGTAAATGTGATTGCAATAAATTGTGTTGCAAGATGATTTAATTTAAACACATATTTGCATTTTTCATTATCTTAAATATTTAGTAGAAGTAACGTTAGTTTATTCTATCAATAAACCTGCAGAAGCTTATGAACTGTGCACTGACGTAGAATAAAAATGTAGTCTTCTATGTTAATTAATGCTGATAACTCAGAGAAGACATAATTTGTTTTTATTAAACCAACAATAATAAATTAGACTCATTTGCAAAAGGCTTGCTGAATTATGTAAGCTGGAATTCTTAAAATATAAATTAGTTGCATTAAGAATTCTTTTTTTAGAACATTGAAATTATTGGAAGTTCAATTTCCTTCATATTTGGGAATTTTAAGAATGTTTTATTTTATAAACATTTATCTCTGGAAGTCAATCATGATAAAGATCTTTTAATTTAAGAGATTTTATAATCTAATTTACAAGATAAGAAAGTATTTGCATAATAATTCTAGGTCCTTTCTGAAATATATATGTACACACATACATATATACATATACATATATACGTATACATATATATATATACACATACATACATGCACACACAAACATACAGAGAAGACATAGAAATGTATTTGGATATTGGAAAAGAACCTTTTTTAACCTGAATTTTACAATTTTTGTACATAGATCAGACATAATTTTGTACTGAAATACAGAATTTATCAGTCTTAGGACTACTTCCCATTGGCTCTGAAATTCTGAGTTGGTTTGACCACAGTATAGACAAATAGACAAAGAAATGCCCTGAACTTGTCTCTTTTTAGCACAGGTCAGCAAAGTGAATGCCATGGGCCGTAGAACATGCTGGCGCCAAGCAAGCTTCCTGTGATTTCAAAAGGGTCAAATGAAACAAGTCATTATTTGATGAGACCCTTCATGGTCCACAAATCCTAAAATGCTGCTTGCCTGTATTCCTCGGGGTCCTCCAAATGGTCTTGGGAGAATTTGGATTCTTATTTTACAAAATCACTGCCAAGAAGGGTATTCAGTTTTTGAAAGCTAGAATAAACCCCAAATCCCATGTGACGAACACACCAGTTTAGAAAGTTAAGACTTTTCATTTGTAAGAGCTTAGAGAGGAAAGGGGAAAGCTTCTTAACATTCAAGAGAGAGCCTGTCTGCACAATGTCTTGTTAATAGGAAAGAGGACTCTCTACCCCACCTCCAAGGAAAGTAGAATGCTTGTGTTGGGCCTGGGTAGGCAACCTATGCTTGGGAGAAGTCAGAGGAAATAGACAGAGGAGAACCTTGGTGAGCACACAAGCCTTGCACACTCTCAGCCCCATGAAATGTGCCAGGTCTGCAAACCCTCTCCAGGGGGGCTGGATCCTACAGGATATCTGAGCAGAGGGCTCTGGAGAGCTGTCCTCCCATACTCAATGAGTCTCCTTCCCTGAGATGGCTGGAATAGGTAAGAGCTCAGCACAATGGGACTTCAGATACTTGTAAATCCTTATTTAAACTTTCCTGGGTGGACACTCCTTTATATAAGATAGTGGAGCTATAAACAGGGTGGGTGACTGGGCATAATCCCAGAAAGAAGGGGAAGGCACAGACACAAAATGCACGTATAGTATCTAAGTAGGGTTGAACCAAAGTGAAAATTTCTCCCATCCCATCTCTGATAAAAATGAGGCTAGCCTCGAGAGATTGTTGCGGAGATTAAAAAAGAAAATAAATGAAATGCCCGGCACAGGGCCCCCTCAATAAATATTATTGGTAATGTTATTTAAATTAAATTTCTTGGTAGAGAGAGAGCTACATAGAAATTGGCACTTTGCTTACACTATAGGAAAACTGTCTTGGTTCATTGTATACTACAGAATACTCCTGAGACTGAATAGCACAATATAAATTTTATTATGTAATATGAATTTTATTTATTTATTTATTGAAATGGGATCTTGCCATGCAACCCAGGCTGGCCTTGAACTTGCAATCTTCTTCCTCAGTCTCTTTTATACTGGGATTACAGGCAGACACCATCATGGCTAGCTAAACTGAGTAATTTAAAATGAAATTTGTGGTCTTGGTACTCTACAGGGCATTATCAAGATGCTCGTATCATCTAGAAGGACCTCCCTGTTCTGTCGTAACACCACAGAAGCATAACATGGTAGGCAGGCAGGAAGCAAGAATGAGAAGCTGTCTCTTTTTTTGTGTGTTAGTTTTGGTTTTCTCATACCAGGAGCGATCCCATAGAGTCCTGTTGGCCTGACCACCATAGGAAATTCCCAGCTCCTAACACCGCAGCAGTGGCAATTGCATTCTAATATGAGTTTGTGGGAAACAAACCCTGAAATCTGAACAGAACCCTTCCTTGTTGCTTCAATCTGCAACCACTCAGTCCACATGGCTTATGTGGGAGGTAATAGGGTCAATGGAGTTGGTGGACCTTCGAAGGGATGCTGTTCTAAACTCAGAGGAAAAAAGTATACTTAAAAAGTATATAGAAACTACTACAAAATCAGTGTAATAAGAGACATAACTGTGTGAAGCAATAGTAAGAATTGCTTAGGGTAATTTCCCCTTTCTTATTTAATTTGGCCCCTCAAAATTTCTTTTCTTTCCCTAAAACAAGACTACAGATCATAACTTCATTGCTCTTACTAGGTGACCTTCACAGCTTTTACTAAATCAGTCTTCTAAGGAAAGATGTTCTATGGACTGAACAGTTCCTGTCCATTTGCGTAGAATATGCTTCATGGAGGAGCCATGAGACTCAAACGTCAACTTTTCATTTCCTCCTGGGTCACAGATGACCAGGTCATGAGAAATCACGCTGTGGCTTCTTAAGCGATATCACTGCAACATTGATGTTTAAGGGAGTTACGTGTTTTATAGAGCTCTGTGGTGGTTTGAATGTAAATTGTCCCTCACAGGCAAGTGTATTTCAATACTAGGTCTCTGTTGGTGGTACTATTTGGGGACTTTATGGAACTTTTAATATAGAAGCCTTGCTGAAGGAAGTATGTTCTGGGGCTGGGCTTTGAAAGTTTATAGCTTTGCCCACTTCCAGTTTCCACTCTGCTTCCTGTGTACAGTTGAGATGTGATCTCTCAATTTCCGGCTTCTCCTTTCATGCCGTTCCTGTCATAATGGACAACAGTCCCTTGGAACCATAAGCTGAAATAAAGTCTTCCTAATTTGCCTTTGGCCATGGGATTAAATTACAACAGCAGCAGCAACAACAAAAGTAACTAATACAGTCACCATGCTGTGATTTAGGATGAAAACAACATTTTGATGGAAAACAGTATCATATATGGCATGCCTTTGCAGGCTGAGGCCAATGCTGAAGCCTATAAGCCTCTTGTTGCATGGGTTTGTGAAGTCTAGGAAATCCTCAACAGAGAATTGATCTGTAACCTCTATTTTCTCCAGAAGATTTTCCTGCCACCTGCAGACCTGCAGAAAAAAAAAAAAATTCCTCTCATTTATAATTTGATTCCCTTACTCTTTAAAAATATTTGGGTTTTAAACATTTTCTTTGAACTGGTAATAATAAGTCTGCCTGTAGTTAAATCTATATTAGTTTGACCCATATTCAGAGCAATGTAGGCTCTTTTCAGAAAGATTACAATACATATCATGACTTTTTTGTTTTGGCTTTTGGAACAAGGTTTCTGTATGTAGCTTTGACTTTCCTGGAGCTCACTCTTGATACCAGGCTAGCCTTAAACTCAGAAATCTCCCTGCTTCTGGAGTGATGGGATTAATGGCATCTACTGCCATGCCCAGCTGTATCATGACTTTCTCAGTAAAGGGGAGAAACTCAAACTGAGTGCAGCAAAGACAGCCTGAAGATAGAGTTACCGAAAAGTTTTCTAATTCCCAGAGTACCTAGTCTCAAGGGCTCAGTTCGTCATTGCCAGTCTCTATCCATTCTTAGAACAAAAGAGGGCACATGTTTGGAGGGTTGGCATGGCTGGAGCTTGTGTCTGCCCCACTTGCTTTTGTAGGCACCCCTCCCAATTTACTTTGCTTTTCTATATGCCAGCATTGACTCATTTATTCACTCTTCTCCATCTCTTTTATGCTAGGTCCAAAACCAAGCTCTCATCTCAGCCAAGGAATGTATTGATCCTGAGTAAGTAAGTAACTATTAATTTTATGGTTTGGGCTCTAATGGACCCTTGGGGATAAGACTAGATTGTTTAAAGCATAGCTTCTCTGTTGTTCTGTAGCTCCGCAGAGGGCTGTTTAAATATTTACAAGCAAATGCAAGGCTGAGAGACCCGTAGCCAAGTGATGTGGTGGAAATGGTGCAGTAGTGGGACTGGCATTAGGATTCATGTTCCAGCCCTGCCACCAATTAGCCATGGGACTTGGGTAAAATCCAAGAAGCACCATGACAGCAGAGGTTAAATTGGAGAGGGAAAAAATTTTCGAGATTATTGCAAAAATAAGAAAAATTCCTCAAGGTAGAAATGGAATTAAATGCCAATAAAGCATGGACAAGTGAGATTAATAGCCAAGGAGTAGACAATTCCTTCGACAGTTACTAAGAGGAAGTAGCATGATAAGAAAGATTCTAGTTCAGATGCCTTAATAGGCTGACCATGAAGGAGGACAAGGTGATCAGACAAGCATAGAAGGTGGTATTTGAGATGGGGAGGGAGTACTTCCTGATAAACTGAGAAAGTGTACTTTGCCAGGAAGTGCACAGATGAGTTCAGAGATGGTTCAGAAGCATGACTACAGTTTCATAAAACAAAGGATCTTTGTCAGTCAGTCACTCCATTATCTCCACAGAATGAGTAGGCTGTCTATCCTTATTCCTTTGACACAAGCTCTTGCAAGAATTTTGAGAAGGCTTTAGCTACCAGAGTAGAAAAACAACACAAGCCAACATCTTCATCATCCAAAATTTCTAGCTTGGGAGGCTGCAATCCCACAAGGCACTTCACTTAGTCTCAGTCTTGTGAATCCGGTTTGTGCAGTAGAGAATGCAAAGGAATGAAACAGCTCACTCCCAAAGCACATCCTGAATAGGTCACATTGCCAAGGTGGCAGGATAGAGAGGCACAGCTCCAGGTTGTCACCCTCAACCATGTGAGGAATTCCCTTAATCTTTTAGTGACGGGAACCCAGGATTTGTGACTTAACAAAGAAATGAATTTCAGGACTATCCAATTTGAAGCAGATTACAGTTTTACTAAAGATACCTTAGGCCGGGGAGATGGCTTGGCAGATGAAAGGATTTGCTGTGCCAGCATGAGGATCTAAGTTTGATCTCGTAGCAGTCACATAGGTGGAGGGTATGATAGTATGCTGGATAGTTTCATGTCCACTTGACACAGGCTAGCATCATCTGAGAGGAGGGAGTGCTCCCATATGATGGGGTTGTAAGAAAGCATATAAGGCATTTTCTTAATTAGTGATTGATGGGGGAGGGCCCAGCCCATTGTGAGTGGTGTCATCCCCGGGCTGGTGGTCCCGGGTTCTATAAAAAAGCAATTTGAGTAGGCCATGGGTGCAAGTCAGTAAACAGTACTCCTCTGCATTGGCTTCTGCCTGCGGGTTCCTGCCTTTCTTCAGTTCCTGTCCTGACTTTCTTTGAGAATGGATAGTGGTGTGGAAATGTAAGCCAAAGAAACTCTTTCCTCCGCAAGCTACTTTTGGTCTTGGTGTTTCATCACAGCAATAACAACCCTAACTAAGACATATGTGTGGAGGTGGGAGAGTGGAGTGGTGAATGAGCTAGATCTTAGGACTGTGACCTCATTTCTGCATTACTTTCCCCCTTGTTAATAAAATTATTTGACTGTGTTGTTGTAGATAACAATGAGGCAAACAGCAAATGCATTCTTTTGTCTTTCTGTCAGAGCTAAGAAAAAGACTAGTCGCTTTATTTGAAAAAAAAGTCAGCCAACAAAGGAAGTGGTAGTAATAGACTTAATTACCTCTTCTAGGACTATTATTTGATGTCTATTTAAGGCTATTGCCTTTTATTTTAAATACTCTATGGTGTGCCTTATTTGCATATATTTGCATATGTCCGTATGAAATGCTTAATGGATGTCTTCAGCCAATTGCAGAGTTTACCTTTAGATTAACATACAGAGAACAAAAGAAGTGTAAAGGGTGAAGGGTTCTCCTACTGGGCAGATTCTGGAAAAGATGCCAGGGCCCTGGAAGCCTGGGACACCGTTTGTCCATAGCCTGGATGGAGCAAGGCATATTGGCCAGCCTAATCCTCAGGCTCTTGTCTAATTGAATAGAGCCTTGGATAGAGCTAAGAAAGTATTGACTTTGGCTCTTTTTTACCATTAGAGGCAAGAGAGGCTTTTCGTATCTACTTAACGAATGGACTAGTTACTTCACATCAGTATTTTTAGATTCCGAGTTTCCGGGGTCTATAAGCTGGAGTATGTGTGTAAAGTGTAAGAAGCTGCAGCACAGCCCCAAGGGAATTGTACACAGCTATGAAAAAACCTAGCAGACAAGAAGAGCCCCTCTTCTGGTTTCTTCGTGTCAGTGTGGACTAAGAAGTGAGTTATGGTAAAGGGACAGTCAGTCCAAATTTCATGGAGAGGAGCTGGAGTTGGGTGAATATGAGGGAAAACTGAGAAAGATGTAGAAATGGGGTAAATAAAGATCAAATATTCTCGTTGCTGGACCCTCCAGGCTGTGTCTGCCTTTCCTTGGCTTTGGGCTTACCCTATTAGTTGTAGATAACCAGCTATATAAATGGCTTTATTAACGAACATACACAGAAAATCTGCCTTTTTAATGAAGAGACAATCTTGCCCCCACAGGTGCCATTTGCATCTGTTTATAACTGAACACTTCTGCATTGCTGGTGCCAGCAATACTACTTTTGGGTATATATTCAAAGGATGCTTAATCGTGCCACAAGGACATGTGCTCAGCTATGTTCATAGCAGTTTTGTTTGTCATAGCCAGAACCTGAAAACAACCTAAATGCCCCTCTTCGACATTCTTCTAACCTGCATATTCACCACTCTTCAAATTTTATCTCGACACTCCTAGATTATATTGCTGGTTCTTTTATTGATTAATGCATAAATGAGTTTTTGCTGTGTCTCTACTTTACACTTATACAAAAATCAAGAATTTAACTTAATGATGCTTTTGACCCAAGGAAGTAGAGTTTCCAAGAAGGATCAGAAATTATATCCTAAGACATTTTTAAGATTTTTATTTTTTGAAAAAGATTTCTTTATAAAATATAATTTTTAAATTCTGTGTATATCTGTGGATATGTGCATGTAAATAAAGCCTGCAGAGACTGGAAGATGGCATCAGAGTCTCCTGGAGCTAGAGTCGGGGAAGATTGTGAACATTAAGTGGGTGCTGGCAAACAAAACAAAACAAAACAAAAAGACTTTAGTCCACTGGAAGAACAGTATGCACTTTAAACTGCTGAGCCCTCTCTCTCTCTCTCTCTCTCTCTCTCTCTCTCTCTCTCTCTCTCTCTCACACACACACACACACACACAGAGAGAGAGAGAGAGAGAGAGAGAGAGACATACACAAATAAATTAAAAATTAAGATCTACATATTTGATGGCTATTCTTGGTTGTCAACTTGACAAACATGGGAAAGGGAAACTCAATTGAAGAAATGTATCCATTAGATTGGTCTGTTGGCATGTCTATGGGACATTTTCTTGATGATACATAAGGGCCTAGTCCACTGTAGGTAGTGCCACCTTTGGGCAAGTGGTCCTGGGCTGTTTAAGGAAGTTAGCTGAGGAGAAGCAGGAAGCAAGCCCATAAACTGTATTCCTGTATAGTGTCTGCTTCAGCTCCTGTCTTTGCTTCTATGGTGGTTTGGATGAGAATGGCACCCACAGGCTCATATATTTGAATGGTGAGTCACCAACTAGTTGAACTATATAGGAAGGGATGGGAGGTATGGCCTTGTTGGAGGCAGCATGCCACTGGGAATTGATTTAAAGGTTGCAAAAGCCCACTTCAGGCCCAGTTCCCCTACTCCTACTTGTTACCTTTGGATCAGGATGAAAAGCTCTCAGCTACTGTTCCAGCACCATGCCTGCTTGCTTCTCACCATGATGATCATAAGCCCTAAAACTGTAAGCAAGCCACCAGTTAAATGCTTTCTTTTATAAGAGTTGCCTTGGTCATGGTGTCTCTTCACTGCAAGAGAATATTCCCTAAGATGACTTCCCTTGATGATGGATTATAACCTGTAAGCCAAATAAACCCTTGCCTTCCCCAAGACTCTTTGGGTTGGTATTTTATTGCAGTAATGTAAAAGGAAGCTAGAAAAGAAACTAGTCCTACAAAGAGGGAAATTGCTGTGTTGGACCTGTCTGTTTTGGAGGCTTGTGGGAACTCTGACATGGAAAAGCTATTGAGTGATCAGGGCATAAGGAACTTGGAAGATAATTCTGAGAGATGTGAAGAAGATGGAAGCCCGGCTTGTGAACTTTTAGAGGAAAGCAAAGACTACTAGGGCACCTGGGGAAGCGTTACTGATACAACTAATACTGGTCAGCTGGGGCTGAACAATCAGCCGCTATTAAAAAGAGACCAGTGTCACTGAGGTGAAAATTTCCAGGAAACATTTTCTCAGCATCAGTACCCCATGGCTCAGGGGATGCCATGGCTGCATCTCCAGCTGGCAACTGAACTGGATAATGTGTGGATGTGTCCCCTCTAGCACTGCTTTGGTGGCAAGGAAAAGGTAGGGTTGAATGGGCCATAGAGAGCTACTGAAACCTGTCATTGTGTGAAGTCAGAAGAGGCCATTGGTAAAGTTGCAGTGAAGACCTCAAGGTCTCAGAGACTCCAGTGTCAGGAGCCATTTCCCCCCAAAATTATTGCAGGGACCATTGTCCTGGGGAGTTTGCAGAGAGCCCCACACCCCAACGGTATTTAGAACTGTTTTGTCACACCCCAACGGTATTTAGAACTGTTTTGTTGGCAGAGCCTACCCCACACCCAACTATCTTGAGTGCTATCTGTTAGTGGAACCCGCCCCACATTCCAACTGTCTAGCGAACCAGGTATGACTTCCTGACCAAGGAATCATGACCTGACTGATCGTAACCTCCTGGCCAACAACCTCGCGACCGGCTGGAACTATCGCTGCAAGATTCCTTCCTGCCCATGCCCCTGCCCCCCACCTCATCCCCAAATTCCTCATCCAGGGGCTATATAAGCTGCAACCATGACGCTAATAAACGGAGGCTTTGACAAGAACTCTGCTTGGCCTTCTTCCTTTCTCCTGCCCATGTCTTTTCAGATAGCGCCTCTCCGGGACCCTGGAATAACTGACCAGCCAGGCAGGTTACAACCCCTAGACTAACTGACCTGCCAATGTGATATACACTCCAGGATTCTGGGGTGTCTAGGATGTCTAGTAAAGACAGCAGAAAGTATAGAGTGAAATCATTTTGAGCTGACCAATACGGGCTGAGGGTACTATAGATGGCAGAGCCACAAAGTATGACTGCCTGCCGAAGGCTTTTGGAATCTAGAACACCGAGAGTCCCAGATTTCAGAAATTGAGTTACATGACTGGAATTTGGTTTCATTTAACTGGGGTGTTTTTTTGTGCCCTGCTTCTTGTCTGTCTGTCTGTCTGTCTTTCTCTCTTTCTTTTTAAAAAGATTTATTTTTATTTTATATGTATTGATGTTCTGCCTTCATGTATGTTTGTGCACTACATGGTGCACTAACCCCAGAGGGCATTAGGTCCTACAGACCTGGTATTAACACAATTTTGAGCCACCATGCAAATGCTTGGAATCCAAACTGGGTCCTCTGCCAGAGCAGCAAGTGTTCCTAACCACTGAACAATTTCTCCAGACCCTGGTTCTTACCTCTTAGAATAAGAAAGTATTCAACTTGTTTTTTATTTTATAGGAGCCCAAGTTAACAGACTTTGGATGTTTTAAGTGTATACTAAACTTTTCTAACCATTAAAATTTTTAAAGACTGGAACTTTTAAAGCTGTATTTTATATTATGATATTAATGTGAGATTATGAGTACAACAATAAAGAAAAAGGTAAGACAGTAATGTGTTTGTGTGTTGACAAGGAGTGGACTTAGGATGGCTTTTATTGGTTGTCTATTTGGCACATCTGAGAAAAGGAGATCTCCACTGAAAAATGACCACCATCAAACTGGCCTGTGAGTATGTCTGTATGACATGTTTTGGATCGCCAATTGATGGAGTAGTGCTTAGCATCCTAGCACACAGCAGGCAGTGCCACTCCTGGGTAGGTGGTCCTGGGCTGTGTAAAAAAGCTCCTGGGCAAGCTATGGAGAGCAAGCCCCGTAAGCAGACTTCCTTCATGGCCTTTGCTTCAGTTCCTGTCTCCAGGTTCCTGTTTTGAGTTCCTGTCCTGACTTCCCTTGATGATGGACCGTAAACCAAATAGACACTTTTCTCCCTGAGTTGGTTTTGTCAGTTAATAACAGCAGAGAAAGTTTAACTAAGACAGAAAATGAGAAACCATCCAGCAATTTGTCTTTTTCAGTCTGGGTTACTTTACTTCATAATTTCTAGGTTCCCTCCATTTTCCTGAAGATGTCATAATTTTATTTTCTTCATGGTGGAATATTATTTTTTGTGCATATTATCACATTTTCATTATCCATTTATCTGTTGATGGACATCTATGTTGAGTATTTCTTTGTTACTGTGAACAGAGCAACAGTAGACATGGATGTGCAAATATCTCTGTGGTAGGATAGAAAGTCCTTTGGATATATTTATCCAGGAGAGATATAGAGGGGTCATATGGCAGTTCTATTTTTTATCTTGAGAAGCATCAACAGAATGGAGGATCCAGATATAAATCCACATAGCCACAGCCACTTGATCTTTGACCAAAATGCCAAAATATACTCATAAAAAAGGGACAGCTTTTTTGATAAATGATACTGGGGAAACTGGCTATTTGCATTTTGAAGAAAGAAACTCTCGTGCACGTAGAGCAAGCATTCTTACCAGACAACCCATCCTCCCAGGCCCTTGTCTTGATGATTCTGGACCACAGTCTGGGGTCTGACTCTGGCCTTGACTTTAGTTTGAGCTCTGCATGTTTTATTTTATCTCTGGCCTTTATTCTAGATCTGGCTTTATATCTGAATGTGCCTCTGAAAATGGGCTCCAAACTCCAGTTTCTGACACACCTGCTCTGAGTGAGAATTCACACAGGCACTTGGTGTTCACATGGTTTAGCTGGGCTTGACTTGAATAGGTGCTACGTGAGGTTCTGTCCTAAGGACAATTGATACTGTTCTATGGGTAGAGTATCTGTGTTAATACATCCCCCCTTAGGTGATATTCAGTTGCTGGTTTCACCACAGAGATGGGTATGTGGGCAGGTAGGCAGACTTATTTCCAGGTTTTGTATAATTTTATCAATATAAGATACTTTGGTAGACAGACCTAGAAAACTTGCAGGGACCTGAAAAATCCCAAAGTACAGATGGTAAAGATCTCTTCTCATGCATCCAACAAACATTATTTTCTCTTATGTATCATGGAGCCCTGGGGATCGCAGCGATGACCCAAACAGATGAAAATCCCTAAAGGGCCATAGAGTTCCTTGAGGGAGGGAGACACTGGCAGCATGTTCTGATGTTAGAGGTAAAGTTTATAAATATGTCAAGTGTATTAAAGGTGGGAAGGAGTAAAAAGAATCAAGCAGGGGAGAGATGTGTGGGGTGTTCGCATTCTTAAAACAGGTGGTCTAGAAACTGCTCATGGAAGTGACATTTCGGTAAATATCTGAAGGAGGTGAGAAAGGGGTCATAACTGTCCCCCAGATTCCTCCAAGGGAAGGATGTGGAGGGAAGACATCTCACAGCCAAGCATGGGTCTGACTGCTACTAGAGGCAGAGCTTTGGGCTTGTTGCCACTGTCATTAGTGACTCTAAAGAAGTCTGGTAAAGTCTTATTGTGACTATAATCTGTAAAAAGTGGGGGCAGGGACATCTGCATTTGTATCACGGTTTTATAACTCAAGTATCCCAATGAGAAGCCACCCATCAGGTTCTTGTAGGGATTTGAAAGTGATGTAATGACAGGGATGCAAGTTCATGTCTTATTTAAGTTTTTTTTTTAAAGTGCTAAAAAATATACCTCAATCTATGATATGCTGAGGTCAGGTTGTGTCCTACCCTAAATGTCCCTATCTTATGTAGAACAGTGTTTTTTCAGGCTGTGCCTTGCCCTGAGAAACTCCATGTTATAAGCAGAATTCGACTCTGTCTAGGGATGCTTTCATCACAGGTGATGAAACAAACACGTGGTGCTGGTTACATGTGCAATAATTGCAGCATCATGCATGGCACTCTCAGCTTCTGTCAGGTTTTCTGGAATCTCTCTCCATCCTCCACAACCCTGCACTTTGCTTCTGTAGCTCAACTTAACCCTGAGGCTCTGGTCCAACTTATAAACAAACAACATGGCTTTCAAGATCTCTCCAACAAAGTTTCTTGTCTAACCTTCCCAGAGACTATTTTTGAATCACTAACAACTTTGACCAGTTTGTGGCCATCCTGTAACCTACATGCATGCATAAATGTAATGGTAGCTACCATGTAGTGTATAACATATAACCTGAGAGTTAATATTACAAGTTAAGACTGGACTAGAAGAACCTGTGTTTTCCCAGATTCTAGGAAGGGGAATGAGGAACATTGAGCAAATTGAAACCAAGGATGTTTAGTAACTATACATTCTGACATCGTAGAAAGATATAACTATGTCAGTGTTCATTTCTGATGTAGCACACTTTTTTTTTTTTGACAACTGTCTTTATTCTTTATAGGCACCAGTGGAAGTAAAATATACCTGTCACTGATTTTGGTCTTTTTCAAAAGTCCTTCTTTTTCTGTAATTTCCTCTCGTTTCTACATAAGTAAAGCACCACTTACAATATTGAATGTGTCATGCCGGGAAGAGTGGAGATATTAATTGTCAGCACTTCAGTCCAATTTATATGTCTCTGCGAAGTGCCAGGGATGGTGGCTTATACGTCTTTTGATGGTGATGAGTCAGCAGGACACAGCAGGCTGAGACAGACAGGGCCCAAGTGAGAGGAGACACTTGGGAATAATTGGTGAAGTTCATAGGGTATACACCAATTAGCTTGGCCACATGAAGAGGGAAGCTCAGAAGGATATGCTGGTTCAGAAATCCTAATGGGACTAAGTAGGCTTAAAACAAGCCTGTTTTTCTCTCTCGCTGTGGAGTTTTAGAAGCTCTCGGTTGTGGCCTCTGCGGTGCCCCATGGCAGGCAGTAAGGAATCTGACTCAGCAGTCTGGGGACATTTCAATTTTAATTACAATTCCTGCTTGCTCTTAGCCTCTTCTCTCTTTTCCAGTCAGATGGACTTGAGTTATCTGTATAATTGTAAGAGTATGAATTTCTTGCAAGTGGCCGGACAGCAACTGATACAGCACAGGTAGCCAATCAAGTTTGCTGAGTTTGAACGGCTCAGAACAGCAAGAGTTTGCCACAGGACTACTTAGAGGTGGAAGTAAATGAGAAGCAGATACTGAATACAGCCCTGATACGAATGAAGCCGACATGATAAAATGCTTCCCCTCCATTTGCCCTGAAGTGGGACCTAAATGCACACAGGTTTTGCCTCAGAAAGGACAGAAATTAGTGACCAGAGGCACAGCCCTCAGACAGTGACATCTATGTCTTACGTGGAAGCCCTCGTACAAGAGAAGACATCCTAGCAGTACTAGTCCGACCCTTCAGCAGTCAGACTCTCGAGCCCAAAACAGTGGGTCCTAAAGAATGAAATCTTACCTAAGAACCCCATTCTGGAGACAGAGAAAGATGGAAAAGCCTGGAGCCACAGCCCAGCCAGAGCAGGACCGTGCCTCTCAGAAGAGCTTCCATACAGTCCTGACAACTTGCCTCATAATTCAATTAGCGTGCATGTTCCATGACCTTCGTTTCTTTTGGTCTATAAAATTATGACTACAGGACAAGTGGAGGGCATGTAGGGTGTCTTTATCTCTCCAGTTTGGCCAAACTGTAAATAAGTTCATTGTCTTTTATCAATTTCGGTTTCTGTTTATTTTTTTTTTTCAAGTAGGGATACAGAGGCATGAGGTTATGGAACTATGTGCCCAGGAACAAGGCCAGAGGGATCTACAAATAAAATCTGCTCTTATCTTCCATTAGTTTCAATGATCTATTCATCATTACATTACATTTCCCATTTTGTGTTTGTTTATTAAATGTGTTCTTGACAATCGCATGCATGTATATGGTATATTGTTTACTCAACCCCACCCTCCTTTGTCTCTCTTCCACCCCTGTCATTCCCTACCCCTCTCCAGGTTCCTTTCCCACATTTATGACTTTCTGCCTTGCTTTGTTGCCCACTGAGTTTAAGCAGGGCCTTCTGTATGTACCAGAGGGTTTGGAACTATCCATTGGACCCTGGTGGACTCACAATGGATACACAACTGAAGACAATGACTTTTCCTCATGTAGAACTTATCAGTAGCCAGTAATTCAGCAGGGAGGGGTAGCGCCTCACTAGCCTCTTCCTGATCTGTGATTGGCTGTTAACAGGTCCATATTTCTGCAGGCCCAGTGCAGGCACCCACAGCCATAGTGAGATCTTGTTTGCAATGGCTGCCATACCCTGAATATGGCATTTCACAGCCCCCCCTCTCTTTTATCTAGCTTTTAGATTCTACCATGTCTTTTGGGATGTCCCCTGAGCCTTACAGGGGTGGTATATATGTCCTATTTAGAGCTGTTCCCTTACTGTCGCTGATTCTAAGTACCCTGAGGAGCCCCAAGTCTCTGTTTTCTCCACTAATCACCACAAAGGGAGTCTGTAGAGGCCCCAGTTCTAGCCACACCTTTGAAGCTGTTATCAGTGATTGCTCCCATGAGTATATGGGATGCTTATGTCAATAAACCTCTGTTTGTTCATCTCTGGTTAATTTACCTTTCTGTCCATCTGTCATGCAAATTTTTCTCTGGAGGGACTAGGCAGTGCCTCACCCTCCTTCTACAGCCCTAATGGCAAACAAAACTCATCCTGGGGAACCAGTGAGTTTATTGGTCTTGTTTACAAAGCGTAGATGAGCGTTTGTGGACAAGATCCTGGGTGACTCCAAGGCAGCTGCCCAGAAAGGGTCTGATGCCAGCATGGGGAGCGTCTTTCCCAAGTCTGCAGACTGGAGCTTCCTTCCTCTCCTGGGTACTCCAGCCCCTTCCTGAGAACTGGGGGTCGCATGCCATCAGGGTAGAATGCATGCAACTGATTTAGAAAAGTGGGCTGATACTTGGGTAAGGGTGCAGAGACCCTCCACATCCCATTCCTGTATGGGGGGAGGCCATTAGAGGACAAATCAATTTATGATGATCTTTTGTGAGCAAACATAGACGAACTCATAAAGATGGAGCCTGTTTGGCTGGGAGGATGTACAGATGAGAGGACAGAGGGAGAAGAATGCTTTTCTTCTCCAGACAGCAACAGAAATGCCACTAGTCCTAATGCCATTTCTATAGACTGGCGATGACAATGTCACCACCCATGCCTCCCTGGGAAAGGCACTCTGCATATGCACCCACCTCTCTCAGCCTCTTCATGGATGGTCACTGAAGGAACATCTTCACTAGAGCACTGGGAAGTTGTCCACAGTTATGTCTGTCCTCCTTCTAGAAGCATCTCTACTCCGCCTCTGCAGGGTCATATTTTTTTTTTCATGACCACACAAGAAAAAAGAAAAAACGGGGAGAGGTCTTCAGCCTTATACTGAAACACCAAATAAGGTCACACATGGAAAGAACCTTTAGCAAAGACTGAAAAATGAGGGCTTTTTACTTTTATAGCTATGTCCCACTTACAATCACTTTTCATTTTTTTTAAAAAAGCAATTTCATGAAGTGCTAATTTTAATCAGCTTGCATCTGCATGAGGACCTCAGCCCTCCTCTTGCGAATTCTATTATATAACTAACTCTCCCCTTTGCAGACTCGACAGCCCTTGAAAGATTTATAGCTACCTATGCTTGCAGCTCTGTGTATCAATAACAGTGTTAGGACCTTCTTTCATTCATTCTCACTCCTCTTTTGTGATTATGAGTTATACAAGAAGGCCTCACGGCGCGGCCATGTCTGACCGATTAGATGAAAACGTGAGAGGAAATATCAGGCTCTTTCTGCCTGGGAGACAACCTGGCTTATTCTATTGATTTTTTGATAACCCGTGGCTTTCAGTGTCTCTGAGTTGAGGTCAGGAGGTTAAATATGTTCTCATTTTCTTTTCATAATTCAGCGATAATGGCTATTGGAATGGTTTTCACCATAAATGTTACGGTTGAAGTGGTGCTTTTGTTAATGCCAGATGGCCTTTGCTGTCCTAAGACCATTGTCAGAAGCTTTAAAGAGAGATGTTACCCTATGTGTAAGAAATAGCTTGAAAATGCACCCTTGAGGGTTTCAGATGGTTAGGGTCTGGGCAAGTTCTCGGTTGACAGAAGTCAGTCACGTTGACTGGTTTTTCTAAGGCACAAATCCCACTCCTTCACATGTCCTCAGAGTCATATTTGCCTGCTCCTCATGTGACAAGAACACAATCAGGACTTTCTCACTTCTGAAATTCGCCATCTAATGTTTTTAGATGATGGCTCATAGCCATGATCGATTCCAGAACTTCAATCCAGCTAAGGAGGAACTGTTTGCCGCATCCTTCCTACTAGAGTCACTGAAGATAAGCCGTCCTCAGAAGCAGCTGCTGGGTCCTTTTCCTGGGTAGTGAACCTAGCCAAGGGCGCCATCCCCGAGGGTCTGGGAGAGGTCAGAGCTCCTAGGTCCTCATTCCTGGGTGATGAACACCCCACGCCTGTGCTTGGAGCTTCTCGTTATCGTCTTGTTTAATTGTGTGTCTTCAATCCTACCTTAGGTCTGCACGTTTCTCTCTCCCTTGTAAGATAATAGATCGGGATGTTCATAAAACAGCCATGGCGGATCATTTTCAAAGTAATTAGTTTGTGTTTCAGGCATAATCAAAAGATAGATCTGATAATTGCTGGTTGACAGCGTGTATACCCAAAGGTGATTGAGTCTGGTTTATCTCTGTTCTCAGGGACTAATCATTTACATATAAGCCTCCCTCTTTAGATGGTTTTAAACACCAGCATGATTCTTCACTGAAGTTCCAAATAAATGATTCTCTGTCAGTATTTACCAAGGCCATGAGAATTGACTGTGGGGCCACTACCTGGTCAATTTAACCAAATCAGAATGAACTGTTTTCAAACTCATCTTTATATCAGTCTTTAGAAAGATACATTTAATTCTCACTTCTTAGATGTAAATTCTTCTTATTTTTATCATCTTAGTTCTAGTTTTTCCTCTCTCACAAGCCAATATGTGTTTTTTTTACCTTCAATATTGTTAGAAGCCATTTTTGATATTGTCACAACAAGAAATTTGAACAGTAACTGGCTTATTTGGCTTTGCAGCACCATCAAAAGCAGCTAATTGTTAATACACTGGGAGATGAGCCCTTCTGATTCAAACCAGTAATCATAGATATTTGGGAGAGAATTTAGCAAGCTATTATGGGCGGGCAATGGCTACTGCCAAGCGTTATTAAGCACGTCCAGTTTTATTTAAATAAGACAATAAGCTTATATTGTCTGAGTATAAACATTTATTCAGAACAGGCCTGTCTTCCTTTGACTGCTAAGCTGTATTATTTACAACTACAATTTGTTTGGGATCTTAACGTGTTTTATCAAGCTAGGCACTCTTAATCTCATTTTATGGATGAGAAAACAGAGTTTCGTATCTTTCATTTTCTTCTCCAATGTTTGTGAAGATTCAAGTCCAGTCTGGGACTTCATGAGGACCCATGGAACACTCCGTCTCATCTTCCAGTAAGGTTTTCTAGAATTTTTAAGTGAAGAAATCAACTATACTGAAAACTCCAAGCTGAGTAGAGATGGTGAACCATGTCCCCAGGGACATAGTCATTAAAGTGCAAGTAAAATGTTCCAAACACCTAAATATTCAACATTAGGTGTAACTCAGTGGGCATAATTGGAAGAGCCGTTTCCTTTTATTTGTTGAGAAAGGGTCTTGTTCTACATCCCAAACTGGCATCTGATGTGCCCTGCTGCCTCTGCTTGCCCAGTGCAAGGATTGTAAACACGAGCCACTGCACTTGGGAGTTTTTTTTATCAGAAAATAAGTAAAAACTTGCCCACTGTGATTCCAGGGTGCTGTAGACATAAATACACTGAGGAACATCTTTGCTTCCTAGATTGAGCTTCACAGTTTTGATCAGTGAGCATCTTAGAAAAAAAAAAATCAACTCGAATTTTAACAAATTATTTTATCCTTATACTTTTTGAGCCAAAGCACAATGAATAAAAAGTATAAAAAAATAAAACTATACAAAACTGAAACATGAGTTATTTTTGCAGTACCTCTCATGGACCTGGTTCTTCTTCTTGGTGTAAACAATATAACCAGAGAAGTGCTCATTCTCTCCAGTGCTGTGGAAATGTACAAGATTTACATCCTGCAACATAAGACATGCCATGCAAGCTTCTCCTCACCTTGGACTTCTGACTGTAATGAACCTGGTAGATTGTTTTGTATCATTTTATAAGCCATTTTCTGTCACCCAACTGGTATAGTTATTCTGTTGTATGAACAAACTATAATACATCTGGTGTGTCCTTGATTGAACAGACACATTCACCACCCGAAAGACTTCCATCTCATTCTCTCCATGCCTCACCTGGTTTCATGCACTACAGCTGGACCTTGCACTAATGCTCACACCGACTCTGCTCTACTGTGCCCGAGCAAACAGAGCCTCATGGTCTGGGTTTGCCATCCCAATCTGTCACTGTCCAGTGTATTTGCCCACACCCTTTGACAATGAATTGCTGATGAAGGACATTTTTCATAATCTCCTGAAAACCGACTTGAGGTTTCCTGGTCCTCGGAAGTCATTTTCGTCTGTCCAGCTAATCCAAACAGACATCAGCTGTTCCTCATGACAGTTACCGCCTGAATGATTGATTTAATACCGATAATTTTCAACAAAGCCATTTTCTGGTTACACTAATGAGCTTTGTCACAGTCAACAAATATCAGTATGGAAATGACCACATTATGAAAATGAACTAACACTGTTTAATTCAACAGGAGTACAATGAGTATTCATTCTGTTACTAATGACATTTAGTGTACAGATACATAGATGTCTTAGTCACCGTTCTAGTGGTGTCTCACCATGGCAACTCTCATAAGAGAGAGCATTTAACTGGGGACCTTGCTTACAGTTTCAGAGGTTTAGTCCATTATCATCACGGCAGGGAACATGGTGGCATGCAGGCAGGTGCTGGAGTAATAGCTGAGAGCTATATCCTGATCTGCAGGCAGATAAAAAGACACTGTGCTTGACATGGGCTTTTAAGACCTCAAAATCCACCTTTAGAGACACACTTCTTCCAACAGGCTACACTTGCTAATTCTTCTAATCCTTTCAAAGAGTTACACACCCTGGTGGCTAAGCATTCAAATATATGAGCTTAAGGGGCCGTTCACATTCAAACTACCACAATAGATAAATATGACTTTTGCCTTTGGTGACACTTAGGAAGATTCGAGAAGCAGATGTGAGACATTTCTTCAAAGGTGAAGGCTTGAGTTCGTCTTATTGCTGTTCATATTTGTTGAAACTTTACTGAGCTGAACTTACTATATTAAACCAAGTTGTAGGGGGTGAGGGGGTTGGATTACAGGACTCTCACCTAAAAGACTAGAATTTCTTGGATCAGACCCATCACACAGGGAATTACATTAAATCAGAAAGAGCATCTAAGCACACCATGAGATCGTTAACTTAGAGGTCACAGGGCAGAAAAGCTCCAAATTAAACTGAGAAGCCAGGGTAAGAACACGCGGTAAGTTTAGGGTACAATTCACTGGAAATAACACGGAATCTGAATCTTGGCCATTCTAATGTTCACATACCTTGTCTGCTAGTAAGGGAATGAGAGAAGAAAAATGATGTCACTCTTCACCAAGGGTGCTGTGCTTCTGAGGGCCAGGAGCTTCAGAATCCTGTGGTGACTGTACACAGCCCCTCTACTTGGGCTGGCAGGAGTCTGTTTGAGATCATACTTGGTTTCATCAATGAGGGCCGGATTTAAATTGACCTACGCTGTTATCCTAAAGAGGGCAAGATTTTGTTTCTCCATCATTTCCAATTTAAAAAGACTAATTTGCTTCAGCATATTTTAAGTTTATTCCATGCACTGCTGGTTGGCACACATTACTGCCTATGTTTAGCATAGCACATGAATTCTTTCTATGTCCTACAAGTTCCTTGCTTACTCGTTATCTATACTTGAAATGTTTTCTGAGTGTTGCTTATCTCTTTTGTCTTTTGTGAGCCAATGTTTTATGAGCTCGGATCCTTCTGTTCTTCGATAGCAGAACTGAGTATTCTCAAGTAATATGAGGAGTGCATATCATGACATCCTGCCCTTGCTGAGCCCCCGGGACAAATCTCAAAGCACATCACTATTAAATCTCAGTAGAGATATAGTGGTTTTAATATAAATGTTAGTTCAGATGAGGAAATCCAGAATTATAATAGATATATTTAGTTGGCAATGTTTTAACCAGGATTTTTTTTCCAGATTGCTTTCAATATGACCTTTCTTGGAGAAATTTAAAATGATTCAATCACCCCCAAAATTACTATTACATTCAACAACACCACATCTAGCAAGTGATAATGTAATAAATATTGAAATATCCACTGAATTGAAACATTATAATCTGAAATGTTAAGATAGTTTTTATTTGCTGTACTTATTATTCCAAATAATTTCCAGTAATGTCATGTGTGGGATTGATTCTGACCTCTATTTTCTGATAGAAAAGTTTCCCATAATCTGAGGTCACTTTGCCCCTCCAGGCTCTGAGAATGAACTAGGAGACCTCACAATGCATCTGCTGGTCTCTCTCTCTCTCTCTCTCTCTCTCTCTCTCTCTCTCTCTCTCTCTCTTCTGAGTCTCCCAGGTTTCTGAAGCACATACCTTTCGTTCAGACCTTTTCCTGCTTGATCATCTCTGAGTCCACTCACCTGAGGGATGTGACTGCGACCTACCTGGCCACAGAGGCCACAGCTGATACCCAAGGGAACATTTTGTAAGTGGGGCAGAGGTCATGCCGTAATACATTGTTGCTGATGTCCATCACGATCCCAAGATGCACTGCTGCACAGAGATTGAGACAGCAGCACAGAGCAGTCACCTTCTCCAAAATGTTTCCTTTTCTTTGTGGAAGGGATTCTACATTGAAGACAACACATTGACTTTGTAGCTGCTCAGATGTGACCACAGGGCAATGAGACCTCAGAGGGAAAACATGAGACCCACAGAGGAAGGGAGTGGCCGTGTTAGCTGTCACACACACTCCAGCTTCTTCAGCTTCCTCTGGAGATGGCTGTCATCCTCACCACACCAGCCTGCTCCCGCACATATGTCTGAGTCAGTTCCTTACACACATATGTTTCACTTTGTCTCAAACCTTTCTCATCAAATTGTACATATCATTTCTATTCTCTCTCTCTCTCTCTCTCTCTCTCTCTCTCTCTCTCTCTCTCTCTCTGTTAAACTTCAGAAAACACAACACAAAATCATGGGTTCATAATGAAGTGGCCTGTATGTTTGCAGGGAGTCACATGATGCTTTTTTAAAAGATTTATTTGTTTTCATTGTATGTATATGGATGTTTTGCCTGTACATGTTTGTGAACCATATGCATGCCTGGCACCCACAGAAGTCAGAAGAGAGCTTATGATCCATAGGAATGGAGTTATGTATGGATGGTTGTATGCCACAATGTGTGTGCTTCGAGGTGAACTTGGATCCTCTAGAAGATCAGCCAGGGCTTTTAATCATTGAGCCAACTCTACAGCCCCTCCTCATACCTTTTTGACAGAAACCCTGATAAAACTAGGAAGAGAAGGACCATATCTCAACATAATGAGGACTTTGTCGTCTGTTTCTGGCGAACACTGGACTAGGTGAAGTCTTAAAACTTAGTTGGAAATACTGTGACTTTTCTTCCTCTTTCTCTCATTTCTTCCCTCCCAATGTGCTTGCACAAACTGTCCTCATTTCTACTGCTCTAATACTAGAAGCCTGCATGCTGATCCCATGGGCAGTTCTAGATTGGGGCTGGAAGACCTGGGTGATCCCCTTGCAGGTTAGTTAGGCTGGAGGTAACTTTTGCCTTTTGTCTCTGAGTTTTTGCTTTGTTTTGTCTTGTTTTTAGCAAGGAAGGGAAACTTAAAAAATTTTGGTGTCATTTTCTTTGATTATGAAGAGTCATACAAAGAACTTCTTCACCTGTGAGTTAGAAATAGAATTGCCCTCCTGTTGGCCTCAATAGCAACTAGAGATTGCAAATGAATGGATGCACTGGCACCTGAGGATCAAGTAGGGAGGGGAAGAAAGGGCAAGGAAGGGCAAGGAGGGAATACAGGAGAAGACAGCTTAAAATGAAGGGCTGTTTGAGGGATAATATGGAAACAATACAATAGAAGCTTCTTGAAATATATATAAGAGCAATCTAAATGAAATTGTCGAATAATTGGGGAAAAGGAACTTTAAATGACCATCTCTTACCACCGAAGGAAGCTTCCTGTTCCAAGACTGGGTTACATCTAGTTGAGTTGTTGGCCAAAAGTGTCCCAGGGGAATCCTCAAACAACCTGAGTTGTTGTCAAGACTGTAGGTTGCTCTCTGCAAACTGATATGAAGGCTACATTGCTGAAGACAACAACCAGACACATCACTGAGCATGGAGAAGTCCAACTGGTGCCTACATAGAGCCTTCACTCCTATGTTCTGGTGTCTTTAGTACAGGAAGGTACTCTGCATGCTGTCAAAAGAGAAACACAAACACCAACTCAACTACAAAGCCTTTGAACTACAATAGTGTTCTGCTTGTAAGATATGCTAATGCAATGGTGGCACAAACTTGTAGGAGTAACCAACCAGTGTCTTATTTGACTTAAGGCCCACTCTATGAGGTAGAACCCATACCCAACACTGCTTGGGTGACTGAGAACCTGAGACTAGATAGCCCAGGGACCTAGGGGTAAACCAAATACAACTGTTCTTAAAAAACAAAAGCAACAAAACTAAAACAAACAAAACAAAACAATAAGTCATAGCAGTAACAGGACTAACGATATTCTGTTATACTCATAGATCAGTGCCTTGTTCAGCCATTATCAGAGAGGCTTCCTCCTGCAGCAATGCACACAGCCTGACATTGTAAGAGACCTTATAACACTCTGCCCAAAATGGCATATCTCTATCAAATCTCTCCTCTCAGGGCTCAGTAAACCCCAAGAGGAGGAGGTAGAAAGACTATAAGAGCCAGAGAGGATGGACACCAAGAAAAGAAGGTCTTCTAAATCAATACGATCAAAGATCATATGAACTAAGGTACTGAGGCAGCATGCACAGGGCTGTACCAGGTCCTCTGCATATATGTTATGACTTCAAGTTTATTGTTGTTATTTTGTCCAATTATAATGTGTTTGCTTTTGTTTTATCTTATTATAATTTATTTTATTATTTGAAAAAAAAGCAAAAACAAAACAAACTCGCTCAATACTAAGACCCACATGTAGAAGGTAAATCCATATCTGGGTAGCTTATACTACCTTTACAACTCCAGAAAAATAATGGAATAAAGTCTTTCCTGCTCTCATTACTAGCACTCTGTGCACACACTAGTTACGATATCAGTGAAAATTAAATGAAGCAAATGCCATGTCTTTAGGTTTTTAAGTTTGGAAGAATCTTATTTCTTTTTTTGTCTCAAGACTCTAACAACTGAGAAACAGTGTTCCTACATTTATGATATTTTCCCAATTATATCAAAGTGGATATAGCTTTAAATGTATAGTTAACTATACAATGCATAAAAGTGTCTATAAAATATAGGATCAATTAA
The DNA here is from genome assembly GCF_018167655.1 of Microtus oregoni. Lineage (NCBI taxonomy): Eukaryota > Metazoa > Chordata > Mammalia > Rodentia > Cricetidae > Microtus > Microtus oregoni. Next base: position 21,400,462 of record NW_024543069.1, on the reverse strand, counting down.
AAAAAGAAATTACAAATAATCTGTTAGGCTTTCTTACTCCTTGAAGTTGAAGTAGAAGCTTACTGTCAGAAAGGAGAGCAAGAACTTTTCATTGGTTTGGGGACAAAGGTAAAAACCAAACCAACGGAGTGAATGACATCGAACTTTCATTCTTGACAGTGCTTGACACTTAAAACTCAGTGGTAGGTAACCCTCGAGTGGGTCTTAGGAGAAAGTCCAAAAGATGGCCTTTCTGTGGGTCAAGTGTCTGTGTCCTGCATTAGCCATTGAAAAAATGGAAACAGCCCAGTCCAGTTATTCAGGGCATGCTGAGAGCTGCTACTTGCTACTCTGTCATGCTCCTACAAGAAAGGCAAACCCAGTAGCTTAGAAAGCATGCTAGAATGTTTGAACTCCTTCTGCAAGGAAAGGTACTCCTCAGTTGCTGTTTTAAGATCCATGGCTGAGTGAGATTGTGGTCAATCACCTGTAGAGAGCCAAGCATGGGAGAGTTTTGAGAGGGTTTTCTGTGGGAGATTTGCCCTTCTGTGACCTGCGAAGTTGGAACTCTGCTCTGGTTGTAAAAGGGCAGCGATGAAAACAGTTTTCCTCTATGGAGATGAATAAGGTACTGCAGCCTTGTTCTTCAAACTCACTTTTTGTTGTTGTTGTTTAGTTGGGTCAGGGCGTGGCTATCTTGATTTGCTTGGGCACCTCCTTCCTTCGGTTCAGCTGCATTTGGTCATCTAGCGTCCCTCATAATCAGTGGTTCTCTGCCTGTGCATTGAGACCCCTTTGGCAAATCTCTGCCTCCAAAAAATTTACATTATGATTCCTAACAGTAGCAAAATTACAGTCATGAAACAGCCATGAAAATAATGTTATGGTTAGGAATCACTATAACATGAAGAACTGGATTAAAGGATCACAGCATTAGGAAGGCTGAGAGCCACTGCTTACAACAAATCCCATATTGTGGTGGTTTGAAAGAAAATGGCCCCCAAATAGAGAGGCACTGTTAGGAGGTGTGGCCTTGTTGGAGTAGGCGTGGTCTTGTGAGAAGAAGTTTGTCATTGTAGAGACGGGTATTGAGGTCACATATATGCTCAGGATACCACCCAGTGACTCAGTTCAACTGAGTCGGATGCAAGATGTAGGATGCTTGGCTACTTCTCCAGCACTGGTCTGCCTGTATGCTGCCATATTGTACCATGATAATGGAATAAACCTCCGAAAATATAAGCCACCCTAATTAAATGTTTTTCTTCTATAAGAGTTGCCTTGGTCATGGTATCTCTTCACAGCAATACAAACCCCAACTCAAACAAAATATCTTGCACTGACTATATATAAAATCTCCTCTTTGGGATCAATAATAATAAAATGAGGGAAAGAGAACAGTAGACTTTGGATGTTATATTCTTGTATTCCTAGTTAGGGTCTCCGGGATTACACAAAATGACTTTTCATCTCAGTGAAGTAACTGATATAAAATTCAATTTTTCTGATTGCCAGTGTTGTTGTCATGGTTGTTTCTCACACCCTGAAAGCCGGCAGTTGCCTCTGAGGAAGAATCTTTTATGATCCTCCAGCGCTGTGCTGTCCAGTAGAAATACAATACAAGTCTTATGCATAATTTAAACTCCTTCCAGTAGCCACAGCTAAAAGGCTAAACTGCTGACCTCAATGGTCAATATCTAGTCCAATATTTTTCAACATGTAATCAAACTGTAAGACAATCTTAATGTTTTACGTTGTTTTTATCTAAATCTTCAGTATCCACAGTGTCATATGAGCATGGGTCACATTTCCAGTGTTAAGAGGACTTCAAGGATGTGTATTAGCAGCTACTTTCCTAGGAAGCCTGACTTTTTGAGATCACATGAGCAATACAATTACAATGTCTTTTAATGCATATAGCATGCGTCTAACAATGTTAAATTTTCTGGACGTATACACATATATACATGTATGATTATATGATCAGATTGTGGAATCTTACAAGTAGTCAGGAAATCATGTTAAATGTTATGGGCATTTAAAATTAATCTAGACCTTAAAATCCATTTAAATATAAGAACAATATACTCCTTAGCAACTGACTTACTTGTTTTTTTTATTATTGTTTTGCACAAGAGACCTTGTTTTTTTATGAAGTTTTCATCCCTTCTTAAGGACGCAAGTGTTTTCTTAAACTTTCCTCTTATATTGGAAGAAGAAATCTCAGAGCCTGGCACATTTAAAGCTAGTATTGTTGTTTTCTCCCTTAGGAGAAATTGTATTTTATCTAGTCTAATATTTTTCAACATATGATCAAACTATTTCTGATCGATGTGATTTAAAATTTACACCTAGAAGTACGATCATTTCTTTCCCCTCCCCACCTTTGATTATTTACTATTTTGATAAATAGAGTATATTCTTTATAGGCTCTTGCTCATTGCTGTCATCTAAAATTCTGTTCCAATTTTCTTTCCTTTTTAAAAACAGGGTTTTACTAGTCCTGACCTAGAACTTGATATGTAGATCTTACAGGCCTAGAACTCATTTTAACAATGGCAAAAAAAATCACTTGGGTTGGGAAGCGAAATTCAGTTTCCCTGCCTGAGGGACAAGATCATGGGACTGTCATTAATTGGTGAACGAGAAGGGTCAGTCGTCAGGGATGCAGCTCACACCACTGGTTCTTATAATTTCACCTCTCTTGCAATTCACAAATTCTTGCGGGAATGTGACTTTTCAAGAGAGAAGATGTCTCTGGGGAACAGAAAAACCTCCACACAAGGAGAAGCAAAGAGGAAAGAACAGAGGAACTATGGAATACTGAAAGGGTGCTGGGTGTATTAATAATGGATACGAACAAGCTGCCATGCAGAGTCAGGGAAAGGTTGCTATCTGGAACCCTTTAGGGTTCAGAGTCCACACAGATGAGTGGCTTCTGTCTTTTTAGTTAGAGTTTCTCCTGCAGTGAAGAGGCACCATGACTATGGCAGCTCTTAGAAAGAAAACATTTAACTGAGGTAGCATCTTACAATTCAGAGATTCAGTCCATTATCATCAGGTTGGAGAGCTTGGTAGTGTAAAGGCAGACATGATGCTGTCTACGTCTTGATCAGAAGGCAACAGAAAATGGACTCAATGTCACACTGAACAATGCTTGAGAGAAACCTCAAAACCCGCTCCCACTGTGACACACTTCCTCCAACAAGGCCACACCTTCTTCAGCAAGGCCACACCTTCTAATAGCGCCTTTCCCTTTGGGGGCCATTTTCTTTCAAACCTAGTAAATCCTGTAGGATTTCTATTTGTTAGTTACTTTTCTGTCCCTGTGAAAAAAATATATGATAGAGAAACTTTAAAGGAAGAAGGGTTAGGTTCATGGTTTCAGAGATGACCATCCATAGTCCTTGGCTGCACTGATCCTGGTCTTACAGGAGGTGGAGCGTGTGATAGAGGTTACCTGTTCTGCAGTACACAGGAAGCAGTGAGCAGTGCTAGGAAGGAACTAGCATGAAATGGAGCCCAGCTCTGCCCCGCCCCCATCCTGCCCCATGACCTCCTTCCTCTTCCCTATTTCTATCTACTCTCAATAGTTTACTACGTAAAGTTTGAATCCACTGGTGTATTAAACCATCCATAAGTCAGAGGCTTCTGGATTCAATTGTTCCTAGAGGAACTCTCTCTCATACACACACAAGTGTGCCTTACTCGGGCATTTCTCAACCCAGTCCAGTCGGCAGTCAAGAGTCACCATCAAAACGGTCCATGTACTCTGTCAGAGCAGCTTAGCTTTGCCACTGAGACTTGATAAGCAGCTGCAGACAATAAGTACACTGGCCACAGTTTCCCAACCCCAATACAAAGCTTGGTTCAATGGCTCCTCTACTTCCCTGTTGTTACTTTTGGAAAATGTATACCCTTTAGAAACTGATTCATCAGTGATGTCACATTTCCCAGAAGAAGGCATAAGATTTTATGGATGTTCCCATTATTCCAAGGTAAATTTTTATCAGAAATGACAGTCTGGCCTACCAGAAACCCAGACTAATAATAGCTCGGATGCCAATAGATAATGGCTGTTAGAGGTGACTTCTTGTGAAAGCAGTTTAGGGAACTCCAGGGTATTGCCTCATCTCCACACCTATCATGTCTCACCACTAGCCAATCTGCCTTGGACAGTAGAAGGAAGAAAAGGGTGAAAGGCAGATATAGCCCTTCCTCTCCTGGATGCAATGTAGAAGCACCTCATATCGCTTCTGCACACACCTCATTGGTCAGCACTTAGTCACCTAGCCCCATCTATTGGCAATAGAAACTCAGGTATAACACAGGCTTAACATTGTGAGAAATGCTCTGTGGGCGATTTCATTGTTGTGCAAATATCACAGAGTGGACCCATGCAAACCTGCATGGGAGAGCCTATTCCCCTAAGCTGTACTGTAACCCTATGGGACCACTGTCACATGTTCATGGTTGACCAAAACATTATGGAATATGTGTCTATTATTGACTATTCTAGATGCCCAAGTGAAATTGAGGCTCCTATTACTGCAGAAAAGGGGAATGAAAATTAGGAGATAGGTAGACATTATCTCCTTCAACTAGTTTCCAGCTTTCTCTTTGTACTTTTAGAGCAGTAAGGGCTAAAAGGAGTTTCTTAGGTTACAGAGTTCTATTTCATTGTATTTATATGACAGATTATGTGCTCTGTTATTTGGGGATAGAGCTGAGGACTTTAGACATATTCAGAAAAGGATGACAAGTGTGTATTAGACATCGTTAAGATACTTTTGAGAATTTAAGTGACAGTTATCTCTCATATGTTTCTCTTCCATCTCCCGCATTTGCTGCAGACATTACTATCAGAACACAGAATTCTATCCCAATCAAGTTGAATCTGGGCTTTAGAAACCTCTATTTCCTGATCAGGGATTCTTAAATTTAACCACTTGGGAACCATTTTGTCTGAAAAATTTGTACATAATCTGAATATACGAGTACATAAGATGAGTATACTAGGCAAATATTTACTGATAATAAATCATAAATAAATTTATTTTAGAATGCTCTTTTGTATACTTATCTACCACTTATTAAAGATGAAAGCTGATTTGTATATGAAAAAATTGGTACTCTTGTTGAATTTTTGTAAAAAGAATTAGATCTTGGGTGCCATAAGACGGTTCAGTGGATAAACGATTTTCTGTACAAGCCCAAGGAGCAGAGTTCCATCCCTGAAATTCGCATAAAGGAGAAGGTAAGGACAGACCTTACAAAGTCTCCCTCTGACCTCTATAGGATTATACAAGCATACTGTACACTCACAGACACACACTTAGGTACAGAAAACAAGGATTAAATTTTTCCTCAATATTTAATACTATAGGATGTAGATAATCATCGAAGCATTTCAGAGCTGATCAATATTTTTGTTTGATAATTGCCAGTGTTTGAGAATGCCACGTTGCATAAATATGTAGGACAAAATGGCAGAAGTGTTTAGGGCCACTTCAGAAATTGTTACAAATTGTGTTCTAAACCTAAGCCAAAATTCATTTAATGATTTGTTGTTTTTGTTTGTTTGTTTAATGAAACTCATCAGGAACTCAGCATCAATGTTAAAAACACCAAATATCCTAATATAACATAACTAAAGATACACTCATTTGCTACATGGCGTGGGGGGGGGATGATGAGAGGCTGATGTAACAGTCATTGTTCCTGCAACTGGAATATTGTGTTTCCTTAAGAGCAGACAGAGGTTTTATTTGCATAGCAAAAACTCTGCAATTCACAGTATAGTCGTGAATTTGATCCATGGTGTTTTGGGCAGTGTGTATTTGTGTTCTGTGGCCCAAGAGCAGGCTCAGTGCAAAGCAATTGGGTCGTGTGTTCAGAACCAAGGCTGCAGTCTAGTATGATGCCATGTTTGCCAGCCATGACAGAAGCATCCTGGGTTCATTATGTGTTGGATTTTAAATTATTTTTTATTTTTGAACATTAGGAAACCTATTGCTGATGTCAAATTTTTATTTTCCCCACATTCAGTTATAAGACTCCATTTGAAGTCAAAACCCACCACTTAAAAAGCTGTGTTTTAGACACAGCATCTACCAACCTAAGTGAGTAGATATGCAGTTAGAGATGGATTTATCCTTTTAGATTTACCCTTCTTCTTCCTCTTTTGCACTTTGATCTTATTTACAGATGTCCACATGATAATATAGGAATACATGTTGTTCTCTTTTTAATAAAAAATATTTTTATTTTATTTGTGTTTAGGTATATACGTGTCTGTCTGTCTGTGGGTATGTGCATGTGAGTGTAGGTGTCCATGGAGGCCAGAAGGGGGCACTAAATCCTTGGATGCTGGCGTTAAAAGCAGCTGTGAGCTACCTGATGTGGGTGCTGAGAACAAAACTCGGGTCCTCTGCCAGGGCAATGCACACTCTGAACTGCAGAGCTCTGTCTCCAGCCTTACATTCTGTCTTTGAAGTCCATTCTTCTTTCTTCACTTTTGCCAGAGCTTCATCTTGTTTGAGTTTCTAAGACAAAGCATGTCTGATTTTTAAAGGTAACTAAAGCCAAGCTTCGACCACAAAACATGCATTGGGATGATTTTAATTGGGCTGTTCATTTTAATTGTTCATATCAATTGGAACCCCAAACAAAAAAAAAAAAGGAGTTATTCACTGGAACACTGGGCTCAAACACCAGGTGTGAAGCTCCTCTGCCAGGCCCCTGACACTTATTCTCAAGTTCGTAGTTTGCCAAGGTCGTATGAGTATGTGCCAAGGGTGACAAGAATTTCAATAATCATGCAAAAGTCATTACAATTAAGATAGGCACAGGACTTCTGTTTCTCTTGTTTGTAGTTGACAATTAATGCGTGCCACCTTAAGAAATGATGTCCTAGGCAATTCCTTTCATGCTCTAATGTTCAGCTGCTTGTAGAACTTTTCAATTTTACAAAATGGATTTGACATTGTCAAAAATAGAATTGGAAGTCTGCTTTCTAGGGCACCGTCATTTTGTTGACGGTGTAGAGAGTGATTCAGCCTGGCTTACTCTTTGGCTTTTCCCGCCTCCATCAGATTCCAGCTTGGGAGCTCCAAACCATCCACCACTTTATAACACCTCCATGATCGATTTGTGGCATTAATTTTGAATTATTTTTAGTGTGATGGATCATGCTGACTCTCATACCTTTGTTTACCTCAAATTATGGGTACTCTCTTAGACAAAAAGTGTGGGTTCCACTACTCCTCACACGTGAACAGTTAGTTACTCAGAGGCATGCAGATTAGAGTCCTTTGTGCTAGTCAGGTGAGGTTAGCTTGTCTCAGGCTTTCGAGATCAGGAAAGCAGGGGGAAAATGCACAAAAACAAATTAAAGAAAGAAAAGTAATTCATTACAAGACAAAAATCAGCTAGCAGTGTCTATGTCTAAGGAAATACGAACTTTTCTCTTGAACAGATAGTTTAAAAGATTGACTAAATTTTCTTGTGAAAACTATAATTGGGTCCTCCATCAAAATTTACGGTGCTTTCAAATGACAGAGAAAATGAATCTAGCACAATAGACCAAAGGAAAATTTTGATAAGGAACACTTCTTGATGTGACTAGTAATTAGATGAAGTTTAAAAGATGCTGGGAAAATTTCCTCCTTTCATCTCCTAATTTTGAAGAAAGATTTAAAAGCAGCGAATTGTCATGGCTACAGCAAAAAGACAGAAAATAGTTTCAGTATGATGTAGTTAAATCGTGAGCTGTGCTTCTTCGACCAAACTGAGAGCAGTGTAACTTTAAGACACAGACCAAAGAGAAAGGTTCCCCACACTGAAACCAACTTCAGCTTAATGTCAATTTGAGAATGCCTGGCCATTGCCAGAAGTTCCTCTGTTGGTATATGACATTTAATTTCTGTGTGCTACTTCAAAATTGACTGATAGTTGGTCTATGTGTTCTTAATAGATAAACAAGTACTTATGTGTTCATTTGCCATTTTCAGGAAGTCCACGAGTTATTTTTTGGGGGACTTTACTTATTTAACAACTATTTAATGAGCATCCATTATGGGTGAGATAATGTGTCACTAAAAATTGACGAACTCAAAAGCACAGCCTTCGGAGAACCTATTTAATGTATGAAACAGATGAATAAGCCAATAATTTGGTTGCAAGAAGGCTGGTTGCTATGGCAGCAGCAAATCCTGCCTTAATGCCCATAGAAGAGACAGTACTGGGTCCTAGAAGGCTGTACTTGATAGAGCAGGGATGCTGGGGAAAGAATCATGGGTACATAGTGAATACATATACATGTTGCATATACATGAGGCATGGCAGTGCAAACGAATGTGTGCCATACTCTGGCGGGGGCTTGAGGAGAAGCACAAGATCCATCACAATAATCCAGCATCTGGTGACCTGTCACCCATCCTGTGTGGAGACCTGAACGATGGGGAAAAGGATGTGTGATAGTCCTTGCCCTCACAGAATTTACAAAGCTAAGCACGTCACAGACTGTAGTCAGGGACCAAGCAGCAGTGTCCTCTGTTTACTGCCATTGGTCCAAAGTGAGCGCTACTTTGATTCCAGGCACCATGCTGGTGGCAGAGCATCTACAATGTGAGCAGGGCACACTCTGTGCCTTGTGTAAGGACCATGAAGTATCATGGAAGAAACAGACACTGACAAATCAGTGGGAGTCACTAAGACAAACGTCATTTAGAAAATTCGCTTACTTATACTTAGGATATAGGACTTGCTGTTATTAGAAAGGACGTCCATCCCTTTATACAGTAATTTCCCCATATTTGTATCTTTAGTTCCCTCTACACCAGTGGTTCTCAACCTGTAGGCTGTGACTCCCTTGGGGTCAACCGACCCTTTCACAAGGATCACCTAAGACCATTGGAAAACAGATATTTGTGTTACGACCTAGAACAGTAGCAAAATTACAGTTATGAAGTAGCAACAAAAAATGTTATGGTTGGAGGTCACCACAATATGAGGAACTGTATTAGAGTGTTGTAGCTTTAGGAAGACCGAGAACTAGAGTGCTATACTGTAGGCACAGAGAGTTCATTTAAAGAAATTGCCACAAGAAAGTGACTTAGGGAGTAAGTGTCTAAGCTTGTACCTCTCTAAGAACATGTGTTGTTCCTCAGTGACCAACATCTCTCCTGCAGGGAAGTCCTATGTTAGAATTCTGCTTGTTTAAAATTCTGTAGACTTCTTTGTTTTTGGCATTGTGGTTTAAAGTTGGAATATTGAGGGTTCCTAGTATTTCCTAGGGGACCTTGTTCTTCTATTAGACAGTTTTTCATTGCTAGGAGCAGAGTACCTGATAGAAACAAGTTAAAAGAGAAACGATATATTTTGGCTCACGGTTTTATGATTTCTTGGCCCTGTGAGCTAGGATAGAGCATTCAATGCAGCTGATGACTCTTCTGTACTTCTAGAAGGACAGGAAATATCAGGTGTGAGAAAGATCAGGGGTAATGCATTCCTAGGCACCCCCTCCCCCAACCCTTGCCCTGTGAGCTACTCCCTCCATGCTTGGTCTACCTGCTGAAGGCAAAGCTTCCACAACCTCTCAAAATCGCACCCTCAGCAGGCAAGATGCTTCGTATTAAACCATACCAGTTTTGTTTTTGTCTGAATTGAGGATATGAAAACAAGGACATGACCACTCCTAGGTACCATTGAGGAAAAGGGTTTCATTGTAGATATGAGGGAGAACTCAGGCAGAGTCACCTGGAAGGGTTCAGATTAAATCAGGTTAGGAGAGGAGAGGGGGACAAGGGAGAGGGAGAGAGGAAGAAGAAGAAGGAGGAGGAGAAGGAGGAGGAGGAGGAGGAGGAGGAGGAGGAGGAGGAGAAGGAGAAGGAGAAGAAGAAGAAGAAGAAGAAGAAGAAGAAGAAGAAGAAGAAGAAGAAGACGACAGGGGGGGGGGAGGAGAGGGCAAAGAGGACAAGAGCAAGCCAACGAGGAACCACAGGAACCAAGAGGGCACATGGAAACCAAGAGAGCATGTGGCCAAACTGGCTGGGTTATATAGGAAAAAGAGAAGCCTGGGGGAAGGGAAGCTCGGCCTGGACTGGGGAGGCTTAGGGGAGAAGAGAGAGGGGCTGGGAGGAGCCACAGGTGCTGAGCCCTACTTGTCCTGGGTTTCTTTGGGACCTGACAAATCTTAGTTTTTACCTTGTAATTAAACAATTCTGGAAGTTTATTACAAAACTAAAAATACTCTTACATAGGATCCAGTGCTCATACTTCTTGGGAGTTACTCAAATGAATTGGAAACTCATGTCAGTCTCGAAACCTGTGCACAAATGTTTCCAGCAATTTTGTTGACATTGCCAAAATATTGATAACCAAGAGGTCCCTCAACAGTTAGATTTTTACCAATTCAAAGAGTATGATTTTGGGTAGAGCAAAGGGTCTATTTTGGGCATAAGGGTATTTCCCTTTCGCTCAAACATCTAGTACCAACTTTGATCACATAAATTAAATTATGATACTAAACAGGGAAAATTAAAGTATCCTCAAGTTTTTGTTGTGGGGGTACTTAATAAAATGAATTATCAGGCCTTTTACAACATTTTGAAGTATCTCATGTCTGAGCTGTTACATGTGACAGACTTTTAAAGTGCGACAGACTCACGTTGTAGTGTGTGTGTGTGTGTGTGTGTGTGTGTGTGTGTGTGTGTGTTTGTGTGTGTGTGTGTGTTTCTCCAGAATAAACTCAGAGGTCATTTCTTCAAAAGGTGTCTTGCGGGATTTCAAGACCATTAGTGCCTTTCTCCTCTGGCTACTGTGACAGTGACTACTGTCAGTTCTGCTCTTTAGCCAGTCCCAGGCTGAAGCCATTCTTGGTTTATAGTGATAGAGCATTCTGGATAAACACAAGGCAACAACAAGCTTATTTTACCTCCATTGATCATTATTGACTATTTTATTTTGAAAATAATGCTTATGACTAGATTTAATCCTCATGGTGGTAAAATGTAACAAAGCACATCTATTCCTGTTTTTCAGGGCATAGCTTTAGGGACACGTGATGCATTAGTAGAATTGTTGCGGGGGGTGGGGTGGGGGTGGGTAAGACTGTGCTTTGATGGTTTTCATCTGTCTTCTATTCTCCAGTTCTTAGAGATGCTAACAAATGATATTAATCATTTTAATGTGTGCGTATTTGCAAGCGCGGTACTGCACTTGTTTGATTCGGTGACAGCTCACAGTTTATGCAGGGTGCAGCCTCATGTGTTGCAGACATTATTACCATATGGTATTATGCATGCAGAACTGCGTTTCTATGGTTTTGATGTTATGGGAAGTAGCAGGCTGTTTTCTTAATTCTCATAAGTTGCACATCCCCCTAAAGACTCATTATGAAAATACACGTTGAAGTGAGTGGTGTCATTACAAGATTGTTCTTGCTTGGCAACAAGCAGTGAAAGGAGAAAGGGGAAAAAAAAAAGTATTCCTGACAGTTTCTGAGATGCGATCATTAGAAATCACCTCTGAAATGAACGTGATGCTAGAAAAAGGAACCAAACAGATTGCATCGTGCGCAGGGCTTCATCTGGGCTTTACACCGGGACTAATGATTTGCTGTGTGTAGTCAGTAGTTTTCACGACCAACTACTTTCTTGCTGCTCCTTCTCCAGGATGAAGCCAAGCAGATCCACAATTATAAGCGCTCACATGATTACAGAACACTCTCACCCAGTGGAGACTGTAATTAAATTAACAGCGAAAGCTTGAGGTTTCCTCTTCTCCCTTCCCCTTCCTTTTCCCTTTCCACTTCCCCTCGGAAAAGCAACTAGAAAGAGAATTCTCCCACCTCCTCCAGCCACAACCCAGATTCTCCTTTATCTGTCTCCATCACCTCCCTGTTGCATTGGTTCTACCTGCTGGGTGTCTTCTGTTGTGCATATCCCTGTCTCCATGGAGACAGACAGCTCTGCGGGTAGAGCCATCTGGACTCAACCTCACCCTCCAACCCCCAACTTTCTGGGATCAGTCTGTTTTTTGATTGCAAAGCAGAGAGGTGGAGCACTTACCTACTCTATGGAGAAGCAAAAATGTGGTCACCTGAAATTCTTTCTCTCTGTAGTCCTTTATGCAAACCAGGCAGAAAACTGAAAAGAACACCTCTTCTTTCTTGTGGGATTAGGAAAGCAGTCCCTTTGCTAAGAGGGTATAAATGCCAGAGAGGGACGCACAACAACAATAAGAAAACTCTTCCTTGAAAATCTGTCAGTTGTCCAATTGTAAAGGGGAAAAGTCAACTACAAACGTAAGAAATGTGGGGTGATCTGGAGCCTCTTTCTCCCTATGATGCACAATGATTCTAAACAGAAGGGCATCAAACACACACACATACAAATGTTGTTTGTTAATGAGGAGAGGAGACAGTTGATACATGCAAATGCTTATTTTACAGAGGAGACCCACAGATTTGCAGGAAAAGCCTGTAGCGCACAAAGGCTTTCAGGCTCCTGACATCCCAGTCTTTTTCCTTTAATGAAAATATTTTCATGCAAATGTAGCTGTGGAATTTCATCATTGCACTTTCAGGTCTGAATCAAATACTCATCTTGCTTATGTGATCGTAGTTTTCATGTGTAAAGAAAAAAATTATCCTGTGATGGCTAGCGTTATGTTTAAAGTTTAAAATCTGTGTTTAAGAGAGCAATAAAACAAAAACCACCTCTCGCCTGTAAGCCTCTCTTGCCTAAGGACAGACTACTTCCTGGGATGCTGGAGGCTGTTCTTCACTTAAGATAACAAGTCCACTTGTTTGCGCTTCTGTAAACAAGCTTGGTTGCACCAACTGCACAGGATGCATACTTGCTCACAGGTGGGCAGGAGGTACTTAGACAGGAAGTTCATCGGATGCATGCGGACATCTTATTGGCAGGAAGCAGGTAGCCTTGTGAGTTTTGCCTTTATAAACCCCTGACTAATGTAATCTGGTGCCATAACCTGAGCACACATCTTGAGTATGGACCTGGCCAGTATCCATGGTCGTGGCCAGTGTTTAACAAAGCCTCTTATTTGTTAAAAATTTATTAATGGTCAGACTTGTGGATCTCTGAGTGACCTGGGAACCATAACAAACCAAACGTGACAGGCTTGGGAATGCCAATCCCCCTAATTTATGAGTGTCGCAAGTCATTCTGATATTAGAAGCACCAGAATTGTCCTCAACAGTTGTCCAGAAAGATGTGGTTGCCTCCTCTGTACACCGATACTTCCAGGAATCTGGTTAAAGCCAGGATCACTCTGACTATTAGGAATTCATCACCAATGTGCCATGGTGACTCTCTGAAACACTTTTTCAATTGAACTATTCCCTGCACATGAAGCAAGACGCTTCCATCGGACTGTAATAGCTGACTTGCAGAATATGTGCTTTGTAGAGCTTAGCTTTGTCTGGATTTTACAGAAAGCCTGGAGCATGGAAATAGTTATTCTTACTGAGGCCCAGAGAGGTTAGGTAACATACCTAAGTTACACAGGTAGTGAGACTCTAAACCATTTTTTATTCAAGGGCTTATTCCTTTCAACATAGTTATTAAGAATTTCCTGATATTAAGCATAGATATTCTTTCTTTCAAAAGTTATTTGTTTTTATTTAATGTATATGGGTGTTTTGCTTGAATATATGTGTGTATGTAAGAGAGATAGTGTGTGTGTGTGTGTGTGTGTGTGTGTGTGCATGTACCAATGCATTCAGTGCCTATGGGGGCCATATCTTCAGGAACAAGAGCTAAAGATGGTTGTGAGCTGTAATCTGGGTGCAGAACTGAAATCGGGTCCTCTGAAAGAGCAGTGTGTGGCTCCCAAGGACTGAGTCATCTCTCCAGAGCCTGGTTTTCTTTCCTTGGAATCCAAAGTTGTCCGTTTGCGTTTGCGCATCAACAAAGGGCAGAAGCAAGTTATCGCTCAACAGCACTTTCCCTGAACCATTGTCTGCTGTGTTTGTTTCCTACCAAGATAAAGGGAATTCCCACCCTGGACACACCTAACACCTAGTGATTTCTATGAACTTTGTAGGACTTGAAGTGAAAAATCCTTTCTTCTTCTTTTAGGACCATTTCTCTGATGAAGCCAGAGTGACCTTCCAAAAGCCAGGAATCAGAAATAAGGGTCCTTGGATTTCTGAGATTTCTTCTAAACCCGTTCTTCTCTGTGTGCTAGCTGGAGAAGAGCTTGCATCCCTGAAATGGGCCAGTTAGGCAGGAGGCACGAATGCATGGGCCAGAATGCCCTTCCAGTATTGTCCATATCATTCCATGTGTAACCACACGCTGGTCATTCTCAGCTGTCAGTCTGATGCTGCCCCTGGGCAGCCAAAGAGTCTCCCAACAGCTAGTGAGTAAGAGAACTCAATTACCATTTAGTTTAGAAAACAGTAACTTAATGGCTACCACACCAAGCATTGGTATAGAGTAGCTACTACTCTTCGCTATGTTTGGGAGGATGAAAGAGAGAAGCTATGACATTGGGAAGTCACAAAACCTGGCTGTCTAAAGTCATGTGTGCTAAGTATTGGATCCCTGGTTGCTGGATCCTGTGCTGCTGATGCAGTAAGCCAAATCAAACTGAATTTATAAATCCAGATTTAATAAAGAGGACAATGCCAAGCAGAGCACTCCCGGGTGGCCATCAGACTCTTTGGGTATAGGGATGCCAGGGGCTGGGGTGAAGCTTCCACCCTAACAGGTTGGGAAGAGACCTAACATACCCTGCTGGCTGATCCTCCAACACTGGATGGCCCTGTCAAATGTGTTGTATAATTCCCAGAATGAATGAGCAGTTGTTGCTAATTTTGGCTCACAGTGTGGCTGGCTAGTGATGTACTTGTCACCGAAGCACTGGCTCAGCCCCAAGCTCTTCCCTCTGACCAACGCGGACCATGCCGTGTCATCAAGCACTTTCCTGTGCTCTCTCTGAGAGATGGAAAAAAAAAAACAAAAAACAAAACAAAAAACACCTTCACTCCAGAGCTGGAATCTAGTGATTCATGAGCAATCTCATTTGCTTTTAGTAACTACAGTCCTCTGCAGAGACTGTTTAAAAAAAAAAACAAAAACAAAACAAAAAAAACAAAAACAAAAACAAACAACAACTTTGTTTATTTATTCTTTGTGTCTTTCACATCATGATCCCTGACCCCACCTATCTCCTCCCACCCCTGATAAAACAAAATAAAAATTAAGAGAAAAGAGGAAAAGAAATAAAAAGGAAAAAAGGGAAAATCTCATCATGGAAGCTGCAGTGTGACACAGTGAGTCACACAGTAAACCCATTGTCCACACATTTTTATACGCAGGCATTCATTGCCAAGAATCACTGGTCTGGTTCCAGGCCCCTGGTCTCTGCTGCACCATCGACTCTGGGTCCTCACTGGGATTCTACCTGGATATCCCATTGCTGTCCTGTGTTGTGGAGATCCCGTGGGCCTGGGTCCACAGGACTGGTACACCATCCCCACTCCGTGCCCCTAGCAGATTCTAGATGGCGTGGATGTTGGGGTGGACCAACACATAATCCTGATTCTGGGACTGGTTAGTTGCAGGGTTGATCTGCCTGCCAGTTCTCCCTTATCCTCACCACCAGGGTGAGCTCTCCAGCATTGCACAGGCTAGTTTATCTCTTGTAGTTACAAGCAAGGGGCGGGGCCAATTCTCCAGCTTTCACATCCTTAGGTTTGGTTTTCCCACACCTACACCTTCAGGGCCAGCTCTACTGTGTTGTCCACACAGTTGAGGTGTAGGGACCACTTTCCTGAGTGCTGCAGCTGATGAAGGGCAGGGACAGCCTTCCCAGTCTCATGACATCAGGGCCTGCTCTCCCACCTGCCTCAGGTGTTGATGGGGGCATCTCTCCCCTGCCCATGCCTAAAGAAACTTTTATTAGTGTGTAATTAACTTAGTAGTGTGTATAGGTGACAGTTGTAATCTTTGACTTATTCAGAAGTACAAACCATGACATTGTTTCTAACTAGTCATGTGATGTCATTTCAATATTTTGATGACTATTGTCAGCATTTGTGACCAGTTGATAGCCAAATTCGAAAGCTATTGATTGCGTTTCAAGAAGTTTTATTTATTTACTTGTTTTGAAAAGCTGATTCTCACATTGGAGGCTAACCTGGAGAGTGGGTTTATGGGAAGGGAAATCTTGAGAGCATGCCAAGATTTGGAGCAGCTGTTCTATACCACTGTCACCCCAGAAAATGTGCGAATTATCTTTTCCTAAAAGACCCAAGTTAGCAATGCGACGGGTCCTGGCTGTTCTGGGATTACAGTCCTGAGCATTCTGCGGTTGCAGTGGTTGTCACTGCCACAGAAGCCGCCAGGTTCACACTGATGCCAGCTTCCAATCAAACCCTCACAAGAGTGTAGCATGTGGTCACAACAGAACTCAAGGCTGTATGTGTCTTCATCACACACACACACACACACACACACACACACACACACACACGAGCTCTTTTTCTGCTCTTCTTTTGACTTCTGGGATCTCACAGCTGGTGGGCTTCATGAGGCATCCTGCCTGGTTACCATGCCACCTGATGTGCCTCTTCAGAGCAGGGCATAAGTTAAGCCTGACACATGGCTATGCCCATGTTGTATTTTATCCTCAAAGTCTACTCCAGCAAAGCAGGTCACAGCCCACAGGTCTCAGCTCGTATTAAGATATGTGTGTTCACCTCTCTTCTTATGAATGACTGTTTTCAGCTGTTGGGAGGCGATTTACACTTTTCTCATTACCCCCTAATGTTACTAGGGTTTCAGATATTGCGGTCAAACAAATGAGATAATCATTCAAAAAACTAGGAAAGGTTTACTTGGGCTCATGGTTTTGTAAGTGCTCATTGTTGCTTAGGGGCATCATTGAGTATGTGGCAGAGAAATGCTGCTTACCCCACGACAGCCAGGGAACAAGAAGGGGCAAGGAGAAGGAGAATGGGAGTGAGAAGGAGGAGACAGACAGATAGACAGGGAGATAGAGAGACTACATGAGTCTACCACAGGTCTAATGTTTTTTTTTTAAACTAAGATGAACCTTGTAAAAGTGGCAGCAGCTCCCAGTAGCTCCAGAGGTTAGCAATCAAGCTGTTACCATATGGTTTTCAGTTGACATTTTAGTTCCAGAACACAGTGCTACCGCAAAATAAGCTCCCTCTTCCAAAATCTGGGGCTCCACGCAGATAGGTGCTAAGTTTCTATTTTCTCTCTGCATCCTGGGCACATCACCCTCATGGGATAGTAGGGAGTAAGACAGGTTTGATGTTAGGATCGGGACTAGATGGTGTTCCCATGGTCAGCATCAGATAAGACAACTAGTAGCTACATTACAGGGTGGAAGCTATTTCTCTTGTAGGTCCCTAAGTTGAGACTTTGAGGGCTTTAGATTTGTCCCAAGAGAAAAATAACAACTGGTTCATCTACCAGTCTGAAATTTGTTTGTTTATTTCTTATAAAAGAAAGCATTCAACTGTGGTCTTGCTTACAGGTTCAGAGGTTAGTCCATGTCGTGATGGAGGGGACCATGGTGGTACACAGGCAGACATGGTGCTGGAGAACTAGCTGAGAGTTCCACGTCCTGATCCTCAGGCAACAAGAGAGTGACCCTAGGACTGGAATGGGCTTTTGAAACCTCAAAGCCTATCCCCTTCCTCCAACAAGGTCATAACTCCTAATACTTCTAATTCTTGCAAAGAGTCACACTCAAATACACGAGCCTTTGGGGGCCATTCCTATTCAAACCACCACATTCTACTCCCTGGCCCCCAAATGACTGTAGCCATATCACAATGCAAAAATGCATTTAGTCCAGCTTCAGATGTCCCCATCGTCTATCATAGTCTCAATACTGTTTAAAAGTTCAGTATCTCTTCTGAGACTCTCATAACTCCAACCCTCCGCAAAATCAAATAAAAAAAAAAGCAGACCGTATACTTTCAACACACAAGAGCACAGAATACATATATTACTATTCCAAAAGGAAAGAAAGGGAACATAATGAGGACATACTGGGCCAAAGAAAGACCAAAATCCAACAGGGCAAACTAAATCCTACACCTCCATGTGTGATGTCAAAGCACTTTTCAGAACCCTAACTCCTTCCAGCGTTTTTTTTTGACTAAAACATACTTTTTTTTTCTTGGGCTGATTCCACACCTAGTCTGTAGCTTTCCTTAGCAGGTATCCCATGACTCCAACATCTTAGAGTCACGAACACAATCCAGGCTAACCCTCACCATTTCCTGCAATGGCTTCTCTGTGCCTCTTTGCAGGGATGCTCCTGCCTCACACCTGGCCTCACCAGCTTTCTTTTGTCATGGAGGAAGCTTCCACAACCACTGTCTTGTATTCGTGACTCTAAACTACAACCACGGGGCTAAAGCTGCCAAGGTCTGAGGCTTGCTGGGGCTGGAGCTTGGCCCCTCCTTCAATTACCTTTGCATCTGTTTTCTTTCTTTTTTTTAAATTCATTTATTTATTAAAGATTTCTGTCTCTTCCCCGCCACTGCCTCCCATTTCCCTCCCCCTCCCCCAATTAAGTCCCCCCCCCCTCAGCCCGAAAAGCAATCAGGGTTCCCTGTCCTGTGGGAAGTCCAAGGAACCCCCACCTCCATCCAGGTCTAGTAAGTTGAGCATCCAAACTGCCTAGGCTCCCACAAAGCCAGTACGTGCAGGAGGATCAGAAACCCATTGCCATTGTTCTTGAGTTCTCAGTAGTCCTCATTGTCTGCTATGTTCTGTTGTCGACGGTTTCCTTCTCCGCTTAAGCTTTTTCTTCGATTCCTTTCCACAAGTCTGAGGCTTAGCTGGGTGGGATCTTGCCCTCAGGTTACCACTCCCTTTACTTCATTTAGCGCCACAGCCTTTAGTTTTTTATGTTCTTGAAACCATTTGGTATCACGCAATAAAAAAGAGTATCGCGATGTAAGCTCATTTGTTTTTTTTTGGGTAACAGATTCTATTCAAGGCTCCGCTCACCCCAGTACAGCTTGAAAACCACCTGACAGTAATTAAATTATTCTAGCATCTCACTCCCCTCTCCCACACACATTTCCCCCTCCTTTGTTTTGTTATTTGGTGGTTTGTGCAGTTGAATCTTCTTCTAAGCAACAAGCAGAGCCACCCACAACTACACATGCTCACTATGAATCTGAACTGTGGGGAGGGGAAGGACGGATCCCTGCCTTTCCCCATACAGGTTGTAAATTGGTTATTCACATTTCCTTCGATGAGAATGTTAAGCACTGCACAGCATCTTCACGGGCACACGCGGCAGATGGCTGGGAATACTGTGCGATAAGAAAAGGGAGCCAATTTCTTCAGTTATTTTCACCTCCTGAGTACGTTCCAAAGAGATGCAGTGGCGTATTTTAGGGTGTCTTTGCAAGACCCCTTTCCTTAAATATGAATATAATTTGCTGTTGTGTTCGCTTTAAGATGGGCTCCTTTTGGGGGCTGTCTATATTGCGAGGCATCTTGCAGTATATTTGTATAAAACTAGACTTTTGTTCGAAGCTCTCTTGGGTGTCTGCCTAGGAATTAACCCAGATGTTTCCTCTCCATATTCAGGGAGGCTATGAGAGAGGAGGCAATGAAGCATGATACTCAGATGACTCCCAATGACCTTCCTGCTTCTCCCCTGCCTAATGACAGAATCCAGAGAAAGGAAAAAAGTTTCCAGGTCAGCTAGGTTGTCCTGTGATCTGAACCCAACCCTTACCAACTTGGGGACTTCGGACAAGCTTCTTAGAGTCCAAACAATTCTGAGAAATGTGATAGCTGTTTTTACCTACTGGGCAGTAGTAGAGATAATGGTAGATTGTGTAGATGAAGCTCTTTCCTTAGGTGCTCCGTAAATGGAAGTGAAGCTAGTAGGTCAATAGTAGGATCATGGCAAGATGTACCTGGATGCCATCCTCAAGAACTTTCTTACTGCACACATCTTAAACATGCTGTTATCATTTACATCACCCAGCGCTCTGGCAATACGTCTAGCAACCCCAAGTGCTGGCACTTCTGGGTTCCACGGCTGCACGTGTGCCAACAAGTGTTCAGGCAACTTACATAGCC
This sequence comes from Microtus oregoni, assembly GCF_018167655.1. Lineage (NCBI taxonomy): Eukaryota > Metazoa > Chordata > Mammalia > Rodentia > Cricetidae > Microtus > Microtus oregoni. The sequence continues at coordinate 21,380,363 of NW_024543069.1, read as the reverse complement.
GCCCAGGGTCCTCAAGCCCTTGTGATCTACGTGCAGGCAACAACATAAGCCCCTGTGTGCTTTGCTAGGCAGCCTTTTAAAGCTGGACACACCCGCTCCACCGTCTCTTGCCGCACCTGCTTACCCAGGCTTGTGCGAGTGTCTTCCTCACTTCCCAATAAAACTCTTAGAAAGTGAGTTCCCTTGTGTGTCTCAAGATCTGTTCTTGCGCCTGATAATTTAACATACCTCTTTGAAGAGAGCCCCTGTTGTCAGCCCCCTTAGGGGGCTCCAGCTCAATCATAAAAGATCCTTGACCTCATGTTCCTTTCTAATAGGACTTTTTTTTTAATTGTGATTGAATTTTTTTGGCTAAGATTTATCTTTGGATTTAGTTTAATACCCAAAGAAGCTTTTAGATGGCCTATGTTAATTCATTTACAATTGTTTTTGTTTATATGGACAATTCTACAAGTGTGCTTGAGACAGGCCAGGTTCATTAGGGCTGCTCTAAGTTCACGAGGCAGTGATAGTGTACAAGAGCTCACGTTAAGAAGCGTAAGGACTTTAATGCCTGGGAAGAGTTGAAGTAAACAGAAAAATCTTTTGTGACCTGAAGACTCTGGAGAATTGGGCTGGTCTATAATTCTAATGTTATACTGTCTTATATAGTGGCCAGTAGATATACGTGGCTATTCATATTTAAATGACCCCAACAGCAGCAACAAAAACTCAACTCAGTTGTAGTAGCCAGTACTTAGTACTAGTACTTAGTAGATGCATTTGTCCAGTACCTGTCAGAGAGAACAGTTCAGAGACAGGCCACCTCTGCCACTGAGATCCTTGTTCTTTTGGACAGCACTGTTGTGCTTGGAATTGACCCAAGGAGAGCAGAAAGTTAGAGGATTGTAAACCAGGAGACAGTCTAAAAGGGATGGATGAGAACTAAAGGTTGCTGGCCATTGTAAACAGAGATATGGTCTAGAGCACCAAGCAGAGGGAGCTTAGGAGAGAATCCATATGGTATAAGCAGGAAGGCAGCTTGAGCAAAACTCATAAGTACTTACAGAGAAGCACCTGGAATATGGGCTGGTAACCAGACTACAGGTTGGGGACGAAACATGCCTGTATTGTTGCCTATGTTGTTTTCTCTTGACCTGGTTCAAGATAAGGCTGGAAAAGATTAGGTTCTTTCTCAAGACTCTTAGGGTCACACCATTTTGAAGAGCTCCCCTATTTTGGGTAAACAGTGGCAATCCTCAGAGTGAAAGTAACTTGGTTCCAACTTGTTTTTCTAGATTCTTACCTCCCTGCCCCGCTGACTCTAGTACTGGCTGAGCATAGACTTGGTCACTGTTCATTCAGTAAGCCTTCAACCCACCCCACACCCCACCTCTTAGCTACCCCAAGGACTGACTGCAGCCCTAAAATGAACAACTTCACTTTTCTTTTTCTTTCCTTTTTTTTCCTGGCCTGTAAATGGGACAGTAGGCCCTGGTTCTGATATTAGCTAGTTCCTCACAGGTTCTTCCCCTTTCCTGTCTTTTTCCTTGCTGTTCTTACAAAGACCAGTAAAGAATCTCTTCAATGGATCTGGATTTCTTGAGAATTTCTGAGGACGGTTTTCCTTCATTCATATTCTCATTTACGCATTCATTCAACAAACATATCTTGAGAGCCTGTAAGATATAGCAGAAAACAGAATTCCTGCCTTCCATGAGCTTAGGCTCTAGAGCAGGAAGACAGACAACACAATTGGGGAAAAAAGTAAAATATATAATTATGATATGGTAATAAATGTAGAAAAAGATAAAATGGAAGAAGGACCTGAGGGAGTGGTTTTAAGGCATCATAGAAACTTCAGTGATCACAGAAGACCTCAGTAGTTAGAACACAAAGATGAGCATAGAAACCCAACAATTTCTGTGTCTGCTGTAGAGACTTGTGCATCAACCCGCAAACATACCTGTGGGAAATAAGTTCTAATTGGAAGGAACAGCAGTAAGAGAGAGCATGAGGCTCTGACCTAGAACAGAGGAGGGAAAGACGGCATGCTAGTAGGCCACCAAAACATTCACATTTTCTGTAAATGATGTTGAAAGAAAACCTTAAGAAGCTTCTTATCAGGGTTTGGCACATAACACAACTGGTTTATGTGAAAAAGAGTCACCATGATATCATGTCTGGAAAAGCCGGGCAGAAACAAAGCTGAGTACATGGAGAACCATAAGTTAATGCAATAATTCAGAGACAGTGCCTTGGCTTCGAAGCAGGGAAGCAGTGACTGTAAAATGTTCTGTCTTAGTATTTTAGGGTTGTTGAGGACCAAAAAAAAAAAGGTGGATTGTATCTGTCACAGGGAGCTGGAGAGATGGCTCATTGGTTAGAAGCACTGGCTACTCGTCCAGAGATCCTGAGTTCAGTTGCCAGCAACCACATGGTTGTGGCTCACAGCCATCTGTAATGAGGTCTGGCACCCTCTTCTGGTCTGCAGACATACATGCAGACAGAACATTGTATACATAACCAATAGTTGAATCTTAAAAAAAAAAAATAAGAAATGAAAAAGTAATGTTTGTTCAATTCATTTAAAGTGGAAATAATAAGTCTATGGAAGTAGTGTGCTATAATGAAAATTAAACATATCATCCAAATGAAAAAAAGAAGAGTGTATTGTTTCACAGTCTCCAAACCTAACATTTGCTTTCATTGGTGTTGGATTCTAATATGTACTTTGCATCCAGTCTGTTGAAATATGCTATTTGTACTGAAGTGTGTGAGAAGGATCTGGCCTAAGAGATGCCTTCTTGGGAAAGGTAGGAATTTATGATAATTATGAACATTACTCTGATATTGCACCAACATTTCAAGGTTACCCTTATGACAGAATCTGAAACTACATTAATAATCTTTCTGTGCTATCTTACACCAGAATATATTTGCTTGTATCGTACTGTGAATGCATTTACTTATGACTAATTTGGTAAGATTGTGAAGTTGTCATTTAGAAAATATGCTGAGTTATGCAGATTCTCTAAATTTTGACACATTTTATTGTACAAGATAAAGACTGTGTTCACTGATATCACCAACCTCATCAATTTTTTTAAGTATTAAAAAGCTGTCAAATCCCATAATGGTGGATGGCAGATGAAAGTCTTCAAAAATTCTCATTTTCCCTTGAAATCTTGAATTTTAATAATAGTGCCATTTTCTGCAGCTTCCTTTCTTTGAAGTGACAAGATCATTTGTTCATTTTTTTTTCAGCAAGGTATCTCCCAGAGACAACATGAACAATGATAGCTTGTCTATCAGCTGTTCTTTTCAGTAAAAAAAATGGTGTTTCTTGGGGAAAATGATCGGGTAAAATTGCAACATAAACAAGTGCTCAGAGATGCTCCAACCCCCGACAAGATGCTTCATAGATCATCCCTCTTTATCCCCTAGAGTGAAGAAGATGCTCCAACCCCGACAAGATGCTTCATAGACCATCCCTCTTTATCCCCTAGAGTGAAGAAGATGCTCCAACCCCGACAAGATGCTTCATAGACCATCCCTCTTTATCCCCTAGAGTGAAGAAGATGCTCCAACCCCTGACAAGATGCTTCATAGACCATCCCTCTTTATTCCCTAGAGTGAAGAAAAGAGTACAGCCAAAGACTGGAGAAATAAAATGAAGAATCCATAACGTTGTCAAAAACATCCTTTCCTTTATTTTATCGTTATTGCATGTGTGTGAGTGAGATGGCTCTTGTCTTTCATTGTGGATGCTGGGTATCCAAGACTCCAGGTCAGGTCACTAGGCTTGGGCAGTAAGTGCTTTTGCCCACTGAGTCAGCCTGACAACATTCTTTTTTTTTTTCATTATAGGATTTTTATATGTGTGTGCTATGTAGTTGGGTCATGTGCATCCCCATCTCTCTTTTTTTTTTATTGAAAAAAAATTTCCGCCTCCTCCCAGCTTCCCATTTCCCTCCCCCTCCTCCCACTCCTCTCCCCCTCCCCCCACTCCTCTCCCCCTCCCTCTCCAGTCTGAAGAGCAGTCAGGGTTCCCTGCCCTGTGGAAAGTCCAAAGTCCTCCCCCCTCCATCCTGGTCTAGGAAGGTGAACATCCAAACTGGCTAGGCTCCCACAAAGCCAGAACATGAAGTAGGATCAAAACCCAGTGCCATTGTCCTTGGCTTCTCAGCAGCCCTCATGGTCCGCCATATTCAGAGAGTCCAGTTTTATCCTGACAACATTCTTAAAGGAAGCCATCTCTCCCACTTCAGAGTGTAGCGATGAGGCGGAAAAGAACAGAGCTACAATTTGGGGCCTGCTGTGGTTTGCACTTACACCTCTAACATTCAGGTGTTAAGGGGAGGGAAGTCTAAGGGGTGACTAGATATGAGGACACTTGCTTTTGAGTGGGTACCGAAGGCTTTCTGCAGCATTCCTTAGCTAGCTTTGCTTTTTATGCGTGGCTACCATATGCTTCTCCACAGGAAGCTATGGGTGCCATTTTGGAGCATCAGAGTTCAGCACACAACCCTGTCAGCACATCCATTTTGGGACTTCCTAGCTTCAGAACTGCGAGAAAATATATTTCTGTTCTTTATAAATTACCTAGCCCAAGTTAGTTTTTCATCGTAACACGAAACCGTGAATGGACTAAGATACAATTATACCACGTTCCTTGTTATATCCCAACACATCATAGTTTTATCTCACATCACTTTAGAAATAACCATTGACAAAAGCCAATGCTGTTGAAAATTCTAATACTATTTTCAAATTACGTCTTATTTATTTGTGTGAATCTGTGCGGGGGGTGGCGGAGAATAAGCATGTATGCCACCATGTATCTGTGGAGGTAAGAGTGCAGTATTTCATGTTCTTCTTCTTCTTCTTCTTCTTCTTCTTCTTCTTCTTCTTCTTCTTCTTCTCTCTCTCTCTCTCTCTCTCTCTCTCTCTCTCTCTCTCTCTCTGTGTGTGTGTGTGTGTGTGTGCGTGTGTGTGAGTGTGTGTGTGCATGCTTGTGTGCTGTCTCTATGTCTGCTACCTGCTTGCAGTATGCTCTCAGAAGCCAAGAGAGACCCTGGACCCAGCATTTTAGGGATTTATGAGCTGCTTCATATGGGTTCTGGGAATCAAATCCAGGTCCTCCACAAGAGCAGAGGACATCCTTACCTGCACCACTATCTCCAGCCCCTTTAGATGATGCTTTAATGTTAGGAGTTTTCAGGTGCTGGGGCTGAAACACAAGGCGTTGAAATGTGAGTCAGGTGTTCAACTATAGAACCATATCACCAATATTCTGTGTTTCTTTTCTCTCAAAATGACAACCCCACTTGGCTGGACTTCTGTGACTATATTGTGTACCTTGGGTCGCTCAGAAATTCATGGGCTACAATTTTAGAATCCTGCAGAAGGAAGTGAGATTACCTGATTTTGAAAGATTTCTTGCTATTTTAGACAGGAAAGATAATAAAATTGAGTAAATAAAGTTAATTCAAGGTTAATAAAAGAACAGGCAGCTGTGTGGTGGAAAGGACAGGGTAGAAAGAATATTAGGGGAGGGGCAACAGTATCCAGATCCAATTTTGAAAATTTCATGATTAAATTATTAAAGGCAGTAAGTAATGCCATCTGACTTTAAATTTAAAAAAAGCAAACAAATGTGGAAACCGATTTAAATCTTGGTTTTCAGAATTTGGAATTTGATTGCTGATGGATACATGGGTAGCCAGCCTTTGAAATGAGCCTCAGTTATCTAGATGGCTCTTTCTCTTGGAATGTGGGATGACATTTTGCAGTGACTTCTAATGAATACAGTGTGTGGTGAGGTTGTACCGTTGAGACTAGTTTAGAAAGACTGCTCCTCAGGTCTGGGGGCTTTCTTTGTCTCCCACTTATCCTCATGGTGAAGAACACCCACAGGTACTCTAGAGTTAAGGTTGGAGAGAGACGCCCCATCTTAGTGGGAGGAGCTTTAAGTCATTAGCCAAAACGTAGACTTCTGAAGGCAATGATTAAGGTTGTCAAGAAATTGAACCCAATGCACAAATTAACAAAGAAGGCTGGCAAGCTTTTGTAAAAGCAAGGCTACCTACTGGACTGGAGTCAAGTTACAACAGTCCAGCCCCAAAGCCTCTTGATGGGAGGCACCATGGGAGACCTTGAGCCAAGGAGTCTGTGGAAGCACTCGGGCTGTGTTCAAGGCAGGCTGTTGGGGCTGGGGAGAATGCCTTCCCTTCAGTCAGAAGGCCCTGGGTTTGAAGGGCCATGGTAACAGTCTAAGGGTACGTAGTTGGTGGGATACATGGAGGTGAGGAGAGACAAGACCCTGGGCATATTCTGATGGCAGAACTCACGACACAGTCACTTTCCTACTAGGTTTAGAAAGAGAATACGAGCTGTGTAGAATCAGCCTGTGGGTGGCTTTCTGAAACGGCACTGTGGACAGACATCCGGTGTCAGGTCCTGAAAACATTCCTTTCTTGTGCGAGTCATTTGATGCTTTAACTGTGTACGCTTTGTATTTAAACATTTCATTTACCTTTCAAAACGAGCTCGACACGTTAAATTCGCCAATGAGCCACTTCTATTTTGTACGATAAATGAAAACAAACAAACAATGGATATCAGGCTGAAAAACAGAGCAGACACTTGCCTTTGTGTATATTATAAACAATGAAGCCTTTAAAAAGAGCTAGTACATATACTTCCTGGCTGAGGAGATAATCTAGCCAGTAAAGTACTTGCGAGCCTTGCAAGCATCAGGGCCCAAGTTCCATCTCCAGAACTCATAAGAAAAGCTGGGCATGATGGCCCACATGTAATCCCAGTGCTGGAGAAGTGGAGATAGGAAGATCCCTGGGGCTCACAGCCAGCTTAATTTTTATTGGAGATCTCTGGCAAGTGAGAGACCCTGCGACATCACCAACAGCAGCATAAATAAACAAACAAAAAGCCATTGGGGCCAGCACTTAGGGAAGAGTATGTAGCTTCCAGGCCAAGAACAGCCTTGCAGGCTGTGCTGGGAAGATCTGACTTGACCCTGTGGTTCCAGAAGAACTAATTCTCAAGGGATCTTGCCTGAAGGTTAACAGATCATGAGTTGGCTGTTCGGGTTCTGCTCTTGGTAGCAATATAATAGAGATAATAGGGGGATGGGGGACTGGTAAGTATCCCTCAAACACCTCAACTGGCAGACAGGAATGAGATGAAAATGTATAGAAACCCAACATAACAAAGCAGGTAGAATTTCATTGCTGATTCCTGTTTTTTGTTTTTGTTGTTGTTGTTGTTGTTTTTGTTTTCCTCCAAGATAGGGTTTCTGTGTGTAGCTTTGGAGCCAGTCCGGGAAATCACTCTGTAGACCAGGCTGGCCTTGAACTCACAGAGATCTGCCCCCCCTCTGCTCCTGATTGCTGGAATGAAAGGTATGCTCCGACACTGCCTGGCGTTGGTGGTTGCTGTTTAACAGAATTCCCATTTGTCTCCAAATTTCATTGGAGTTAGATGGGCTTGCTATTCCTGCCATAGTTTTGCATGATCCAATACTACTTAGCAAGAAATAAATAAACAAAAAGAAAAGCAAACAAGCAAGCCCTGTTCTGTGCTTTATTGGGTGTTTGGATACTTGTAAGTGTAAAGCTATACTTAATCAGAACGCTGGGTTCACAGTGAAGTAATTGCCTAGCTAATTACCCTCCTGGGAAAACGGCCTCAGATTGGTCATTATAAATCATAGGAGAGGAGATAAACGGAACTGTTGTTTCATAGCTCACAGAAGGAAAAGAAAGCCACTATTTTTATGGTTTTTAGATTCCCTCAATTTCTAGATACTACAGCTGTGTCCTCATTGTATTTTACAGGCAGAAAGGGAAAGAGAGAAGAAAGAAAGCCTCCCCTCAGCCATTCCTGTAATCTCAAATTTATAACCATGTCCAAGGTAATTCACCCACAAACCAACTAAAAACAGCCGTGGAAGAGATAGACCCATCTGCTGGAGTGATTTCTTAACTGTGGAAAACATTTCCTTTTCTCTGAAAGCAAGACTGTAAAAAAAAAAAAAATCTATATAAATTTCAGTCCGCAGAGCATGAAGCTCTAATTTTTCCACCTCTCAAGCACTTTGAGTAAATGATTTTTTTTTGCATATGTGGGATGTCAAAAAAAATCAACAAAATTGTGTGAAGGGAGTGTGAGAGATTGATTTTTCGACCACGTGAAAAGTCTTGAGAGTAACAGCACAAAAGATTCTTCAAGGAAATTAGCACCCACAAGAATTCTATTTGGCTTGGTACTGTAATCTGTATCTATCTCCCATTGATATGTTTTTTTTTTTCTGTTTGATATAACAGTGTGTTGAGCAGGAAGGCTGAGAAACCTCATGGCAGTGACTGTGTAGGCAGCCTGCAGGTAGCCTGGGGGTGACATGCTAAGTGCCTTGCAGTTAGGCTGGAGGTGACATTGTGGGCACCATGCAGATAGGCTGGGGATGACGTTGTAGGCAGCTTGGAGGTAGGCCAGGGGTGACATGCTAAGTGCCTTGCAGTTAGGCTGGGGGTGACACTGTGTACTGCAGCTGTTACTATCTGGCCCAGTATTCCTGATTTTATGGTATTATAAAGAAAGGGTCATACTGGTCAGGGTTTTGTGTTGCTGTAACTAAATACCAGCTGGAAACAACCTAACCAAGGGTTTATTTTGGCTCACAGTTTTAGAGCCACCAGTTCATTATGGTGGAGGAGGGAAGTGAAGACAGAGCAAACCAATTCGTGACTGGACATTCAGAAAGCAGAGAAGGCGATAAAAAGAGGACGGAGGCAGGAAAGGGAGGAAGAAAGAAGACAGAGTGTGACAGAGGAACCAGGGAGGCTTCCTGCAGTTAGCCCCCACCCCTCCTGAAGTTGCACGAACTCCCCACCCCCAACACCCGCAGATGATGACAGAGCACCAAACATGTAAATCCACGTGTCACCATTCACGCGTAAACCATAGCAAGGGCTTTCACTCAAAGGTCATGCAAGTCCACAGTGGTGGAAGTGGTCTCAGGAGGATGATGTCATCAGTGTCAGGTTCTTACCAAGCAGCTTCCGGTCTCGCTTCTACTTTCTTTCCTCTGCTCATTCATCCAGGATTTTAGTTACTTAGCAGTTTGGCAGACTAGCCTGTGTGGGTGGAATTAACGACCATCTGAGGAGGCCTGGGTTTTTCTTTCCCCATGTGGCAAAAGGACAATTATGTTTGTGTCATGAATTGGGCCTTAGAAACATCACTGAAGATTTGCTTTAAACTCGCACCTTCAAGCAAACTATGGGTTCCATGAGGATTTGAACATATACATCTCTCTCTCTCTCTCTCTCTCTCTCTCTCTCTCTCTCTCTCTGTGTGTGTGTGTGTGTGTATGTATGTAATGGAAATTAAAATCCTCTCTTACCAAAATTTAGGTAATTGATATAGAATGGGAAACCAGGAAAAATTCTGCCAGACTTCAAAGAAATATCAGTTCCTGCCCAAACCAGGTATGAAGAACAACATTGCCTTTTCTTTTCCCTTCCCTCTTTTCTAATGAGTTCTTCCAGGCTTAGGTATCCCAGGAAACAGCTGAGATTATTTTCACTCTGCTACAAAAATAGGCTTATGTATGGGCATGCCCAGAACTATCTGTATTTCAATGACAATTTGGAGGTAAAACTATATTTTACTTTATTATTTGCTTTTGAGACAAGAATGTAGCTCAGGTTGGCTTCAAACTTCCTACTCCCCTGCCTTGGCCTCTCAAGTGTCAGTACTGGATTACAGGCACGAACTATGACATCTGCCAAACCATCTTTTTGTTCAAGGAATTTCAACTGTCTTGGGGAGCCATTTTGGGGGTGTGTGCCTATTTCAAATGTTGCATGTGACTTTTTTGACTTCATCATAAGATTGGCATTTCCTGCATCTCTCACCATGGGGCTAACTATTCAAATGGACTCAATTTCCTTTCTGTTTGAAGTAGAGCCAACCCCTGGGATCCCAGGAAGATTTGTATCTTCCTTGAAGCAGCATTTGATAAGCGCTAGTTAATGAAAAACATTTCTGAATTAGTACAGAATATATGGTTTGTCATGGATCTAAAAATAGTAGAAGATGCGTTACCAGAATGTCTTCAAGAAATAAATGATTGAGTTTAATTAGAAAACAAACTGTACTGTACCCTCAATCACAATGAACCTTATAGGACAGGAATCTTCTGTAATTAGCTGGTCCTGGCTTCTCTTCAGGTGCTTCTCCATAAAGCTGGTTTCTGTGCCTAAGCCTTCATTCACCAGGGACTCAATCACAGGCAACCCCTCATCCTTAGCCATTCTGTGCTTTATTAGTTTGTATCTTTGTTTTTGGGCATAGAAGCTAAGAATCATGTTCGAAAAGTATCTCTTGAAGCCTGAATAAGTTTATGTGTGTCAAGAGAATCAACCAAAATTGTGTGCAACAAAGAAGGTGAAGGGAGATGAAGGGGCAGGACACATCTTACACACACACACACACACACACACACACACACACACACGGCACGTATAGGGGTCAGCAGTTAAGAGCACCTGCTATAATGACTTATAAAAACAAAGCAAAGTGGGTAACTTCCAGTGGGCCCTGCCAAGGTATGCCACTGAGCAAACAGGCCTTGAGCAAGAGAGTTAGTGCAAGAGGTTTATTGGGGGAGCGGGGGAGAGAATGAAAAAGCAAAAGGCCATGTTGGAGTGGGAACATGAGAGAGGCAGGCAGGCGGCAGAGAGAACTGGGAAAAGGAGAAAGAGACAAGAAAGGCAAGAGAGGCAAGAAGATAAGAGAGGTAAGAAGGAAGTGTGCCTTGCAGACACTTTAAAGGGGTGTACATGTCACATAGCTAAAGGTGGAAGGGTACCTGGTGTCAGGTAATGATGTAACTGCTTCAGTGGCTGTGGCAGCAGCTGCGCACATGGGAACTAACATTGGCTGCTCTTGTAGAGGACCTGGGTTTTGTTTCCAGGATCCACATGGTTGTTCAAAACTGCTTGTAGCTTCAGTTCTAGAGGATCCAATGACCTCTTCTGGCCCCTGTGAACGCTACATGGACATTGTCTTAGGGTTTCTATTGCTGTGATGAAACACCATGACCAAAAGGCAAGTTAAGGGTTTATTTGGCTTACACTTCAGCATTGCTGTTCATTTCTGAAGGAAGTCAGGACAGGAACTCAAACAGGGCAAGTCCTGGAGGCAGGAGCTGATGCATAAACTTAAGAGTGGGTCCTTGGTGGCAACTGGACTAATTAAAGTGTGAACAATCACAGGGACAGTAGAACTGCAGGATCAGGAGTTCAGCTGACCCTTCTCACCTCAGCATGAGGACTGGATGTTACAGCATGATCTAGGCTATCCTCCTGAATCTCCATCAGTGTGAATTCATCTCTCTCTCTCTCTCTCTCTCTCTCTCTCTCTCTCTCTCTCTGTGCGTGTGTGCATTTGTGTATGTATATATAATCCCTCTCTCCTTACACATACATACACACCTCTCTCTTATCTCTTTTCATTTATAATAGGGTCTGACAAATTTTCGTTTTCAAACCTTAAGTGTCTGAAGTGTTAATTGTTTATATAACTGGTAGAATCTCCTGACAATTTTCATCTAAGTAACAGCGACTAATATGTGTTTATATACCACTTTCCATTTTCTTGCTTTTTAAAAGCCAAGGGATGTACACTGTGTGTATGCCTAGTGCCTAAGGAGAGCAGAAAAAGATGTTGGATCCCCTGGAACTAGAGTTACAGTTCCCTTGTGGGTGCTGAGCCTGGTTGTTCTTGCAGAGGAACCAGTGCTTTTAATGACAAAACAGCTCCTCCACATTTCACTTTTAAACAATCTCAATAGTAGACACTCTGTAGTGCTGGATGAATTCGATGGAATCACCAAAAGACTGTGCCAAATTCATGGGTCATACCCAGGACCCTAAGTAGTTTACTGTTGGCCTAGAGAGAGAGATGCATTCCTTTGTTTGCACAGTGTCACTGGGATTGCAGCACCCCAATTATATTGACCACTGGAGCCTCTGCAAACCAGGTCCTGGCAGCTGACGCCTTGAAGAGGTCCTTGCAGCTTACAGGCCAGTGTATTTCAGAAGGATTATTGTATGAGCAGTGAAAACCTTCTATTATCAGCTGGAGTCTATGTATTTTACTTTAATAGAATAAACCAAAAAGTTCTTCTGGGTGTTTTTGGAAAAAAAAATATATATCACATTACAGGTATTTATTGACCTCCCCTTCTTGCTTCTCTCATATTTCCATTTGCTGAGCCATGGAAAAGCATGGCAGGTGTTCCTTAGCTAAGAACTACATGATCCATAGTCATGTATCAGTGGATGTAGTACTAGGTGGCTCCTTCTGTGTGTATGTTTGGAACTCAGGCCATTGTGGTAACTGGTGAATTGGCACCACTTCTTGGAGATGTTGCTACTGAAGCTGTGTTTTGATAGAAGGAAGGAGGATAGATTATGTGCCTCTGTGGTGAGCTCATATGCAGGAGCCTGCCTGGCAATAAGCAGAGGACACAGGGAGCCTGGTAGAGGAGTGCACTCGCTGGAAGTTTCATTGCTTGTTGAGTATGGAGCGAAATGATTTCAAGTGATAGGTTTGTGTCTGATCATGAAGGTTTGACCCCAAGTGGAGGAACCCAGTCTTGATAGGACAAGTGGAAAAGGGGACAATAAAGAGAGATGTGTTGGAAACTATGCAAAAGATGGAGTGGCAGATGGACTGGTGCTGAGGAACCAGGAAGAAAGCACTGTTAATGGGCAAGGTGCTGGGCGGGTAAACAACCATCCCCATCCGTCATGCTCCTCGCCAACTGTGCCCTTTGATTTCACAATGATTTATTTATTATACCACCCCCCTTGTTACCTAAAACATAGCACTTCAATTTCACATGCCATCTGTGAGCTAGAAACGGTCATAATTAACTACCACAAATGTTCTAAGAAGGTGTTGTGCTAAAAACAGCTGATCACGCTTGCCAGCGTGCTCTTTATGTGAGAACCCCGGCACTCATTGTGAGAGGGGTAGGGTTTTGTCATGTCTTCACTGAGCCATGCTTCTTATGGGAACCACAGGACTAGGAAGTTGTGATTCTCTAATTAAATGTCCTTAGGTTTAATGTTTTGACTATTCCTCAGTTAGGGACAAAAACAGTAGGCCCATCAAAAGTAAGTTTCTGGAAGAGATCCATCTACAATTGCATTAGGCCGAAGTCTGTACTCCGAAATACACAATAGGTATAAGAAAAATATCAAGGGGTTGGGGAGATGGCTCTGTGTTAAGAGCACTAGCTGGTCTTGCTGAGAACTTAGGTTTGATTCCTACCACTCATATCTATAACTGCAGTTCCAGGAGCTCTGATGTGCCTTCTGAATAAAATCAAGTAAAAATGTAAACAAAATAGATTAGTTAAGACATGTCTTCTCTTCCTGGTCTGACTTGGACCAGAAGTGCAAACCTTTTGATTGTGCCACTGCTCGTGTGTGACCTATGCTCCTATGACCCAGTAAACTTACTCATTTTGCTCAGCTAGACTTGATAGAATCTTCCCATCTTAGTCAGTGTCCTATTACAGTGACCATGCAACTCTTATAAAGGAACACATCTAATTGGGACTGGTTTGCAGTTCAGAGGTCTAGTCCATTGTCATCATGGCAGGGAACGTGATGATCTGCAGGCAGACACAGTGCCAGAAAGTAATTGAGAGTTCTACATCTGAATCCACAGGCAACAGCAGAGAGAGAGGAGAGAGAGGAGAGAGGGGAGAGAGAGAGAGAGAGACTGGGCCTTTGGTGTTTGAAACCCTAAAGCCCACTCCCAGTAATACACTTCCTCCAAGGTCACACCTACTCCAACAAGGCCACACCTCCTAATCCCTGTCTGTCAACCTGCACCACTCCACGATAACCAAGCATTCAAATATTTGAGCCACCTTTCCATGCTGCCCTGAGACAGGTCCACATGTGCTCTTGATTCCATTGTAGCTGAAATGGAAACTTACACAATATCTGAAGCCCTTGATGTCCTGCAGATGTGTCGAGGACCAGCCTTGACAAATGCACCTCTTGCCAGGGTAGAGGTGTGGGGATTTAGAGATATAGTAAAGAATATGAAGACACAAACGAAAATAATAAAACAGAGAAATATATAGGATAGTATAGGGAGGGAATTCCAGTGAATACTGAAATTCACCTGCATTTAATTTCCAGCTGCTTAAAATACCCCTAGTCCCAAAAGGTAGGAGTAGACAAAAAAAGAAAAAAAAAACTACATTAACATGATACAAGGAAATGAACACACCAATTGAAGGTTGTGGGCTACGTTCGTAGTTAAACATTCTGTTGCTAGAACAAAACAAATCACACTCACACCAAAACATTCTGTAGACAAACCACTCCCTGGGTAGAATCCAAAGTTATCTTCATAAAGGAACTGGACCCTTAGTTGGATCCTTAGACTCTTGTTTGAAGTAGGAACACACCTACTTCTCTATTCCTGAAGTACAAGGGCTGGCTATTAGCCACACCTGTTGACAATAACCTTGTGAGTGCAGAACTCTACCTCTAGATAAGACCTCTGTTTGAGGTAGAAGCAGACACAATAACCTTTAAGGAACTAGTGGTAAGTTCCAACTCTTTGACTTTGGTCAATGTGGAAATACGCTCATCTTTTTGGGCCTCCATACAAATGAAGGAGAAGGATGTCCTCAAATTCCTTGCCACAGGAACCTACTTAGATGGCACCAACCTTGACTTTCAGATGGAGCAGTTCATCTACAGAAGGAAAACTGATCGTATCCACATCATAAGTCTGAAGAGGTCCTGGGAGAGAGAAGCTGTTCTTGCAGCTTGGGTGATTGTTGCCATTGAGAATCCTGCTGTGTCATCTTCTCCAGGGTGTCCTGGCCAGTGAACCACATGAAGTTTTCTGCAGCCACTTAAGCTACTCCAATTGCTGGCCACTTCCCTCCTGGGGCCTTCACTAACCAGATCCAAACAGCCTTTGGGGGAACCATGGCTTCTAGTCGTGACCAATCTCAGAGCTGACCAGCAACCCATCACATAAGGTGTTTTATGTCAACCTGCCCACCATTTTTATGTGTAACACAGACTCTTCTCTATGCTATGTAGACATTGCCATCCCAACAACTACGGAGCTCACTATGCAGGCCCTGGAAATACTCTGCATAAACGACACTATCTCCCCGTGAGCTTCCTCGGAAAGTTATATCTGAGCTTAACTTCTACAGAGACTCAGAGGAGACTGAGGAGGAGCAGGCTACTGCTGAGAAGGCTGTGACCAAGGAGGAATTCCTGGATGGTGAATGGATGGAGGCAGCTCCTGAGTTCACTGCTGCTCAGTCAGAGGTGGCAGACTAGCCTGAGGATATGCTGGTGCCCTCTGTACCCAATCACTAGTTCCCTACTGAAGACTAAAGTGCCCAGTCAGTCATTCAGGACTGGTTAGCAATTCCCACAGCACAGACCACCCAGTGGGCTGGGGCTACCACTGATTGGTCCTGAGCTCCTCTGCAGGCACCTGAGCAAAGAGAAAAAAGATGGAAGGAGAGTAAAGTTCTTTTTTATTTATTGATTTTTATTGAGCTCTACATTTTTCTCTGTTCCCCTCACTGCCTCTCCCCTCCTCCTTCCAAACCTTCCCCAAGGTCCCCATACTCCCAATTTACTCAGGAGATCTTGTCTTTGTCTACTTCCCACATACATTAGATCTATGTAAGTCTCTCTTTGTGTCCCCATTGTTGTCTAAGTCCTCTGGGACTGTGGTTTGTAGACTAGTTTTCTTTGCTTTATGTTTAAAAACCACCTATAAGTGAGTACATGTGATAATTGTCTTTCTGTGTCTGGGTTACCTCACTCAAAATAGTGTTTTCTAGCTCCATCCATTTTCCTGCAAAATTCAAGATGTCTTTGTTTTTTTTTTTCTGCTGTGTAGTACTTCATTGTGTAAATGTAGCACATTTTTCTTATCCATTCTTCAATAGAGGCTTTAATCTGTCCCTTGAGGTCTTTACATCTCTTGAGGAGAGTCAGGCAACAGTTCCCATCCTGATTCCCCACACCCTAGCCTTGGGGCTACTCATCTGTGCTCTGTGAATCCCAGGAAGCTCTTAACTTCCAAGATAATTCATACACAGATTGGGAGTTGGCCTGTCGTGACGGAGCTCTCGTCGGAGCTGATCATGTTGTCATCTTTAGTCAAGTGATTCATATTATTACATAAATGTTGGTTTGGTTTGCTATTTAAGACATCTTCAGGAATCCTGAACACAATGATTCACCCCTGAAATGAAAAGCAACAGAGGGACATGCAGATTCAAAGTTGATACTGATAGAATAAAACCTTTTGTTTGTTAGATGTAGGCAGACATTTTCAGGCAGGGGTGGCTTCGTGTTCTTTCCTTAAATGGCCATGAAATAATTGGTAAATTAAATACTACAGGGTTGCAGTTCTCCTCTGTAGCTACTGGGAAAAAAAAACAATTTTCTAGATCATCAGGAGACTCATTCTTGAAGTGTCAGATATATATATCTTGAAGTGTCCAGAACTCACATGATTCATGGATCCCTTGATCATTCTGGTACTTCCTTCTAACATTTCAATATCTTACCATGAATTCTGCTGTTGGGCATAGCTTTCCTTGAGAGAAAAGGGTGAACATTTTTAACATTTTGGAAGAGCTATCTTATTCATCTTTTTAAAATTAAACTTTCAATCAACCAGGGAGGCAACCTTCTGGTGATATCTTTAAAATCAAGTGTCCCTGACAAGGCTTGTCTTACTATGTGCTAGCCATTGGAATTCGTTTACTAACACACAGCAAACTGCTTTTACTAGAGGCTACTCTCTGGCTGGAGGGAGGGGCAGGTAGGCATGCACAGGATGCCTTAAGGTATGGGAATAAAAGATCATATGGATGAAGAGGGTTGTAGCCAAGAGACCCCAAAATTTGGTGGCCCAAGAAAGAGAGGTTTGTTTATCTTTCACACGTATGAACAAGATGACTGTCTAGAATTTTGAGGTTTTATTAGTTATGGGTCCCTAGGGGAACCAGAACCATGAATATTGGATCATCGGGGATACATTAGATTGTTTCATAGGACCAGAGGCTGAACTGTCAGGAAAGAAAAAAACTGTTGAACCCAAGAAGTCAAGCTACCACAGAATAAGAGGGACCAGTGACTGAGAGATTTTAAGATGTTTCCAACTTTTGTATAAACAAAATTTCAATAAACATCTTTAAACCAAATATTGTGCATGCATTGCATAATTATTAAATAGGAATAAGGAAGAGAAATTTGGAGTCCCCAAATATAGTGGGTATAGTTGGAATTTTCTTTGGGCCACTAACTGACTTTCAAATAAAGACATGGAGACTTATTAGTTATGAATGCTTGGCCTTGGCTTAGCTTGTCCCACTAGCTCTTTTAACTTAATTTAACCTTTTTTTATTCATCTGTGTTTTGCCTCAGGGCTTGCTTCTTTCCTTCCTTCCTTCCTTCCTTCCTTCCTTCCTTCCTTCCTTCTCTCCCTCCCTCCCTTCCTCCCTCCCTCCCTTCCTTCTTCCTTCCCTCCCTTCCTTTCTTCTTCTTCTTCTTCTTCTTCTTCTTCTTCTTCTTCTTCTTCTTCTTCTTCTTCTTCCTCTCTCTCTCTCTCTCTCTCTCTCTCTCTCTCTCTCTCTCTTTCTCTGGCCAAAATTCCTCCTCCTACTTACTCTCCCTGCCTGGAAGTCCTTCCTATACCTCTTCCTTTGCTAATGGCTGTTTAGCTTTATATTGGACCAATTAGGTAAAATAGCAACACACCTTTACATGATTAAACAAATGCAAAGCATCTTTACATACTTAAACCAATATTCTGAAACACACACAGAACAGATGAAACACATCTTAGCATAGTTAAACAAATATTTCACAATAGTAGAGGCCTAGTCAGACTTAAAAAGTAATTACCAGGAAGTGTGAGAAATACATTTATATTGTTGAAAATCCTTTCCCTTTTAAAGTCCAGCACAACCCGAGTTTCACTGATCTTCTTGTGTTAGTCATAAGTTGATAACTATCTTTCTGGTGTTTCACTGTGAGTTTGCTGAAGAGTTCTGCTCACTGTGCTTACCAAATTAGCTGTTACAGTTAAGGAAAGTCAAAGGTGTGGGAAGTCCTTCTGTATATGTGTTGCTTTTATTGGTTAATGATTAAAGAAGCTGCTTTCGGCAATGGCTTAACAGAATAAAGCCAGGCAGGAAAAGATATAGAGAGAGAGTAGGTGGAGTCATGAGAAGCTATGTAGCCATCACCAGAGAAAGATGTGCTGGAGACTTGATGGTAAGCTACAGCCATGTGGCAATACACAGATTATTGGAGATGGGTTAGTTTAGGATATAAGAGTTAGCCAGAAATACACTTAAGCTATTGGCCAAACAGTATCACAATTGATACAGATTTCTGAGTGATTATTCCGTGGTTTGGGCAGCCAGGAACGAACAAGCAGTCTCCCACAACACAAACTCATTTAAAAGTGTTACCCAATCCATTTATAATGTCTTATTCTATGTTTTCTTAATCAGCTAATATTGAGGTATAAATTTTCAATGTGGGATAGAGGTGGGGCTAATTAAATGTTCTATTCCATCTATCGACATGATAGACTGGTGTTTTTCCTTTGATCTATTCATGTGGCTTTCCCCCTCCCCGATATTAAAACACCACAGAGTAAGACCTACATGGTCATTATGTGTTATTATTTATTATAGTAAGAATGACTTGACTGTCTCCATGCATAAAACGTTGCCTATTAGCACCTCATTTATAAGCCATATTTGTCTATGGCTCTATTTTCTTTTCTTACCCATTTCCAATTTTAGTATCTGGGTTATACTGGCCTTAAAATTTTTGTTGAAAAATGGTTATCCTTTCATATTCTTCGAAGCTGTTTAAACATGACAGAAATAATCTCTCCTTTGGAAGGACAGCCCCTTTGAATGTGGCTGCTGAAAAGCATTTTCAGTACTGCCTGTGTATGAAGGACCATTTGGGTTTTTCCATTTCCTTTAAAATTGATTTTTGACAATTTGCATCTCCCGGAAGAGGCTAAAAATTATCCTGTAAGTCTCTCTTGGCATAGAGATTTTAAAAAGAAACTTTTTTTTTTGTTCCTTTCTAAAAAGCGTGGGAGTTTCTGCTTAATTGTCTCTGTCATCCATGTGTCACATAGAGGAGTACCTTTCACTCTGTCCTGTGGCTGGGCTGCCCTGATGCTATGTGTAGCAGCTTCTCTCAGACTCTTAGTGAAATTTAGTCAGAGGATGGGCCCTCCTGTATTAGTAACATGGTGTTTTTCTGACTTTACATGTCTTAAAATCACATATAAAAGATAAAAAAAATTGTTCACGTCTCTATTGGAGAATATTTTAATACTGATTAATAGAGACAATACAATTTGAAGTCATTGATTAGTATTTTAAGACACATACAAATTTACTTAATTACAGTAGAACTTGATACATATTACCCATGACCAGGACTGCTCTTTTGCCCATCTGTTGGTACAGATATACACCTTGACTTACAGATCACCTTAACGGAAGGATACAGTCTGAGAATGTACAGCAGGTAATTTGACTGCGTGAACATCACAAAGTGTGCCTACAGAAATAGTCATTGTAGCCTGCTACATCTGGACGTACTGTGGTATAGTTACAGCCCCTAGGTTACAGCCTGGATAGCGGTTACTCTGCTGAATACTGTAGATACTTGTAACATAATGATAAACACTGTATGTAATGTAAAGTCTAAGCTTTCAACTCGATAGAATCTAGATTTACCTAGGAGATGGACCTCTAGGCATATTCATGGGGAATTATCCTGTCTGTGTTGACGGAAGAAAGAGAGTCGCCCACTGCAGGTGGCACCATTCCTAGGCAGATCCTGGGCTGTGGGAGTGGAGAAAGCAAGCTGAGTGGCACAAATGGGAATGTGCATTGCTTTCTTCCCCTGACTGCAGATTTTGGCTTCCCTGCCATGATGGACTAACCTGGAACTGCCAGCTATATGCACTCTCCCTTGAGTTGCTTTCGTTAGAGTACTTTTATCTCAGCCATAGGAAAATAAACTAAATTAGGATGATATAACTCTCTTCAGCTCCATGGGAAACTTAAGGGACTACTGTGAGATTTGTGTCTGTTGTTGAGAAAATCATGGCTCTGGCATGGGACTATATTTACCCCACATCTGTGGCTCATAGATTAAGAACTGCCTGACTTTTCCACCTCTGCCATTTAGGCAGAGCTGGGCACCCCGCCCCCCCCCCCCCCCACTGCTTGGGTCACTCCCTCAGCTCTCAGTGCTCTTCCTATTCAGTCTGCTTCTCCTATGACCTGGAATCCTTTCTGTCCCACTCTGACCCTGCCTTATCTCCCATCCAGTCCTCCTGGTTAACAAAGACCTCTGTTCCCAGAAGTGCTTGATCATATTAAGGTAGCGGTTAACCTTCCTAATGCTGAGACCCTTCCATACAGTTCCTCCTGTTGTGGTGACTCCATCCCCAATCATAATGTTATTTTGTTGCTACTTCATAGCTGTAATTTTGCTACCATTATGAATTGGATACGAATATCTGATATGTGACGCCTAAGGAGGTTGTGACCCACAGGTTGAGAACTAAGGGCAACAAATTAGACCATTTCAGGTTATTGATTCTTTAGAAATTTTATTTTATAGACTTTTTAATACTATAGATTTAAAAGCCCCCAGTCAATTCTAACTATAATAAGTCACATGTAAAATAAATTCTAATAGCATATAATCATGTGAAGATTGTAGTTTTGTATTTTTTCTCAGACACATCTTCTCGTAGCTTTTTAGTTTCTATCATCAAGACAGGTACAGCTTATGAGCTATGTATTTACATAAATAAGCTTGAATATATTTATTTAATATAGATATAAGCACACATATACACTCACATATGGTTTTTGAAACCAACCCTTATTCTGTAGTCCAGGATAGATTGGAACTTACATGGTAGTCCAGGGTGACCTCAAAATCACACTACTCCTCTTGCCTCAGCCTCCAGAGTGCTGGAATAATAGGTATAAACCATCATGCTTGGCTATACTGTTAAGAGAAAGAGTAAATAGTATTTTATGACATGTGGGAAGTATATGAAAATAAGATTTATGTCCGTGAATGAAGTTTTCATATAATCCAGCCACTCATGGAGTCACAGTAAAATGGCAATTGGGGGAGGTGGGGTTTGGGCAGTTGGAGGAAGCAGGTCACTGGTGACTGATGACATACCCTGGAAAGACATCCTTTGTTTCTAGCCCCTTCTTGGTTCTCTACTTCTCAGATGCTGTCAGGCAGTTTCCTTTGATATGTTATATACTCTTGGTACTTCATGCACAAGCAATGGATTAATCTTACTATGATCTGAATTCTCTGAAATCATGGTGCTAAATAACACTTCCTCCCTTACATTGCTTTTCTCTTTCTCTTTTAGTCATAGCAATGCAAACTGACAAACATGTCCCATAAGCCGCTTCTGTAACATATGTAACATACAGTGACCTGTGGGTCCTTGGGCTGATGCACAGGTTTCAATCTCATCCTATTGAACTATTTCGATTAGGTTCATATAGTATAAGACTAATACCATGCTTAAATTTAAGCTTTCTTGTTGAACACATAACAAGAACACATACCAAGAACTGAACAAGTATTTGTTTTGTATGACAAAGTAAAATGCTTTCATTAGGTGTAAAATTTAAAAGTATTCTCTAATTCAATGATGCATATTTCCAATGGCAAAACGTTTTTTTCCTCTAAAATATTAATGGTTTTGTTCCTTAATCTACAAGTTAATAGCTTGTGCTTGTACTGCTTGTATCAGCACCTGATGTTTCTGGTAACGATTATGTAACCAGTTAGATTATTATTCATTTGAGGAACATTATTGTTTCTTCTCTGTGGAGGTTTTCCAGTTCTTATTTTCATTTTATCCTGGTTATTCTAAAATCTGGTGGGAAGAAGTCTACATGTGTATTTGTCTCTTTCTCAATCCTACCCTACTTCCCAACTAAAATAACTACATCTTCCCCTTGATGTCAGCCTGCTTTTTGTCTGCAGATCTTTGTAGACTAGCTTCTAACTTAAAGAATGGTTAAAACGAAGTGTGCTCCAATATCATGTGACTTTTCTCATTCCTTTGACAAAGTACCTGACAAGAAGCAACTCAAGAAGGAAGGATTTACATTGGCTCATGGTTTTAGAGCATACAATCCTTCTGGGTGGGAAAGGCACAACACTGAGAGCACGGGGTGGTTGGTCACGTTGTGTCTGTAGTCAGGAAGCAGAGAGTTGGATGCTGGTGCTCAGCTCATCTTCTCCTTTATGTTCAGTCCATAGGCAGATGCTGCCCACATTCAGGGCGGGTCTTCCCTCCTCAGTCACGCATTTCCGGAAGCAGACATACTTAGAGGTGGCTATCATTAATACCCTAGGTGTTTCTTAATCTATTCAAAATGAACACTGAAATTAATTGAATTAACCATAGACTACATGTGTGCAAAGAAAATTTCCAGAAATTTGTATTTTTTCAGATAATATCAAGATGATTTTGGTGAGAAGGAAGAGATATCTTGATGACTAGAGATGACTAAGACTTAGGTAGGGGATGTGTTCTAGAGTGGAACCCACTTGTAAAGGGTTATCTCTAATTACACATGGAGGATGAGCTCCGAAAGGCCCTCTTCTGGGATTTAAAATTCATTGACTGTGTGTATAAGGTGGTTGTAAATGTGGGATGCATTTTGGATTCTGAAATAACTCTGAGTCACTTTGGGCATCTGTATACAGGGTCAGAGGTAACAAACATTTTGCAGTAAATGGAAAATCCTCGAGAAAGAAAGAACTGTGCAGAAAAAAGTCTAAAGTGTTCTACTGAGAGACCAGGAACACTGGGCCACCGGGTCATTTTCTCACTTTAGGATTCTTTGTCGTACACCTTCTTGATGGGGTAGACACATGGTGGCGTTGCCTCGGACGACCGAGTGTCTAGCCTTGGCTGAGGATAAAACTTGCTGTGCTTTTGCCTTTCTAGAAGCTGGAATTGCCTCTTTCCATCTTTCTGACTCCCAAGGCTGGCCTTCTGGTCCTTCTCTACTGATCAGTAGCTCTGCCGCAGTATGGAGCAGGCATGTACTTCTTGTCCTTTTCCCTACTCACCTCAGAGAGTTTGCCCACTAGATCCATTTGCTTCCCACCAAAGCTGAAGACCATGGGCATCATTCCTGTCACCGAGATTGGACATAGCATGTATAGGGTGGGTGAGCTCTTGTGCCTTGTAGCCCAGGAGCCTTGAGAGCAGGTAGACTGGAGAAGCCCCTTAGCAGGACAAGGTCTTTGATGTGATGATGTAACATCTGCTCAGTGTATCTGAGGGGAAGGCGCTTCAGTCACAGTAAGGCAAAGGGCTGAAGGTTCAACCACTGCTGATTTGAGCTCCTCTCTGTTGTACTTTCATTAGCTTTAGAAGTTGTATTGACTTAAATGCAATTTGAAAATTCTCCATTTTGTCTCAAAATATGCACTTTGTATGTTAAATTCTGCTCCTGGCTTGTTTCAAGTGCTCTTTAGAGACAGATTTTAAATGAAAGACACCATTCCAAAGGAAATTTAATTACTTGAGAATGCATATAATTCTCCATGTAGCAGAACCTGGGAATCAGAGAGGAGCAAAGAGCAAACTGCCCTTATGTTTGTTGCTCCATTCCTAGATGGGAACTCCCTCTGCTGCCCTGGCTTCCTGTCTGTTTTCAGATCTGAGTCTCAAGGGACTGAGGACCTTCTCTACCTCTAACCATTTATGTCCTTAAATCTTTCTCATCCATTACATTTCCCCAAAAGTTTATCTGACTTTTCTTTTTCTGTCTAAATGGCTCAAACTATGCATGCAAGTCATCTTGCATGATGGGTTGGGAAGACCTGAGTGTGACCCCCAGAGCCTGTGGTGGAAGAAAGGAACTGAGAACCAACTCTTTCTGAGTTCCATATGCTCACTGCAGCATGCACAAACATGTATTCACTGATTTCTCTCTCTCTCTCTCTCTCTCTCTCTCTCTCTCTCTCTCTCTCTCTCACACACACACACACACACACACACATCCTACTGAATCCTTAAGTATATGTGGTTAGGGAATGACCACTTTGGACTGAATGAATGAATAACCCACCAAGGGGCTTATTTATGGTTAAAACTGATTCTCCTAAAACGCCCACTGGTCATTTGCTTCCCATCAAGGGATGGGTCCTTGTGAGATGTCCCCCATTCACATTAGCACATGGATTGAAGTTGTCAATACATGGAAGAACTTTTAAAAACATGTTATTGTTAAAATAATGCTCAAACTACACTGGTGGTAAATCCTATGACTTGGAATTGAGTCCTGAGTCTACCCTTTGGTAGGTACATATTTCAATAATTACTAAATCACTCTACCTCGTGATTTCTTAACTATAAAGCAGAAGAATACCTATTAGTGCTTTGAATTAAAAATGAGGACAGATCATTACAATGAATACAACAGAATTTTAGATGGAAATTTAAAAGTCAACACCTCCTTAGGAAAACTGCTTTCTTCTACCCTCCTAGGCTCTTTGGCTGTTCCATGAATTAAGTTGACAAAAGATTGTTTTCAAACACATTCCAATAATTTATCTATTATCAATAACTGGCTTAAATTTTCATTTATTCTTTGAGAATGTCATAGCACCTTTTATTTTATTTTTGTGTGTATGGATGTTTTGACCCGGTGTGTGTGTGTGTGTGTGTGTGTGTGTGTGTGTGTGTGTGTGTGTACCAAGTATATGTCTGGTGCCCTCAAAGGCCATAAAGACCATTCGATAACCCTGGAACTTGAGTAACTAGTAGTTATAAGTGGCCATGTAGGTGCTGGGAATAAAGCCTGTGTCCCTTGAAAGAACAGTTAACTGAAGAGTCAT
Organism: Microtus oregoni; assembly: GCF_018167655.1. NCBI lineage: Eukaryota > Metazoa > Chordata > Mammalia > Rodentia > Cricetidae > Microtus > Microtus oregoni. The sequence goes on along the minus strand of NW_024543069.1, from coordinate 21,355,323 downwards.
CTATCAAGACCCTAAATAAGGCATCTTAATCATATTCAACACCTCAACTCCTTCCTCTAGCTCCCCTTCTGTAATAGATTCATATTCTATTCTTTTTGTTTGATTTTAACAACCCACTGATTCAATCAGTATATGGATATGGGGTCATTCACTGGGGTATGGAAACTTGTCAGCTCCCCCTACCCCAAACAGCTATCAGCTGCCAATAGCTCCTCAGCTAGGGGTGGAGCATAAGAAATCTCTCCTCTCCACGCTGGATTTTTCTTTTTATTCTGGCATGATTTTGTAGAGGTCTTCTACAGGTGCCCACAGTTGAGAGTTCACGTATGCAATAGCTATGAGAAAAGATTAAGGACAGGAAAATAACTGCACACACACACACACACACACACACACACACACACATACACACAGAGAGACAAGTAATCAAAATTTATATAATCGTAGTGCATATTTAACTGTCAGCTTGATACAGTGTAGAATTACTTACAAAAAGAGTCTTAACTTAGTAATTATTTTTACCAGACTGGTTTCTGGGCATGCCTATGAAGAATTTCTTGTTGGCCTTAGTTGATGTAGAAGGGACCTGTAGATCCCGAGGTAATATATCCTGGGCAGGTGGTTTTGGGTCACGTGAGAAAACAAGCTAAGCACGGGCCTGTGAGTGAGCCAGCAAAAAGCATTCCTCCATGGTTTCTGTTTCAAGTTCCTGCTGAGTGCCTTCCTTGACATCCCTCAATGATGGTCCATGACCTGGAAGTGTAAGCAAAGTAAGCCTGCTCCTCACACAAGCCACTTTTGTTGAGAGTGTTTTATGGCAGAAGCAGAAAGGAAGCTGGGACGCGCACTGTGCTGAACTGGGGGACTAGCGAAGGGAAGCATATTAACTGGGAGTAGGGGTGACAAATTATGGGACGTGTAAGGATATGGGAAAGGTACACCAAATAAATATCTGTAGATAAATTGTTGTTCTGTAGATAAAATCTATCAGGTAACAAAAGATGTCTCAGAAATTTCTTCCTGGTATGGGCATTAGGTAAACAAAGAATCACCTTGATAAATGTGGCTTCTTTTACAAAAGGGAAGTTTACGCCTTATTTTTATATAGTTAAGAGAGATGTAAGGGACTTTTCACGTATTGTAAATGTTGAAAGTGTCTTTCTCTCAGTTCAAAAAAATCAGTGTCTACAAGAGGAACATGTTTTAAGACTCTCCAGAGCCTGTGAGGGAATGCCTCAAGTGGAAGGAATTTTAGTCAATTAAAAGACTAGTCAGGGAAGCAGGAGGGCTAACTGCATGCTGTCACCTCTCCCTCAGCTCCTCCAAGTAGAATCCCCCAGTCTCATACCTACTCTGCAGCAGATAACCTGATGAAGCCACTGCCCTCCGTCCCATCTCCAGTGGATCACACGGATCTTCTCCTCCTACCTCTCTGACTTCCACCTGTCACCCTCATCCTTTATCCTGGACCCCTCCTACCTCCCCCACCTCCACCTGCCACCCTCATCCTTTATCCTGGACCCTAAGTCCAGCCGGTACTGCCTGGGAAGCCATAGGCCACTTCAACCAGGGCAACAGGACTTGGAGTGTTATCTAAAGCAAGAAAACACCTGAGGGAGATCAAGGGCTACAAATTGGAGAGGAAGAAGTCACCTTTATCTGCAGGTGATGTGATAGTATACAGAAGTGACCCTAAAAGTTTCCCTGGGAACTCCTACAACTGATAATGAAACAAGCGGGCATAAGGAAGCCTTGGCTCATCATCTCCTCAGGGAGAGAGAATAGGAGTGGTACCATAAAGACCCCAGGAAACACTACTAGATATTTAGTGATTAGAAACCACAGCTGGGAGTCAGTGCTTGATAAATGAAAGTTAGTGAAAACATATTATAAAGATAAAGATACTTTAACTTGCTTTTCAATTTGTAGCCCCTTGATCTTCTTCATGTGCCCTATTCCTCCAGCAAAGATTTCAAGAACTACATTGAATAGAGATGGAGAGAGTGGACAGCCTTGTATTGTTCCTGATCTTAGGAGAATTGTTTTGACATTTTCTCCATTTAAGTTGATATTGGCTATGGGCTTTCTGCAAACTGACTTTATTATGTTGAGGTATGTCCCTTGTATCCCTATTCGCTCCTGGACTTTTACTGTGAAGGGGTGTTGGATTTTGCCAACGGCCTTTCTTGTCTGCATCTGACGAGATGACCACATAGTTTTTGTCTTTCAGTTTATTTATATGGTGTATTACATTTACCAATTTATGTATGTTAAATAATATACACAAGTGACTCTAAATTTTCTGCCAAAAACTCCTACAGCTGATGAACACTTTTAGAAAAGTAGATGAATGCAAAGTTAACTCAGAAAAATCAGTAGCCCCCCAATCTACAAGTGACAAATGGACTGAGAAAGAAATCAGGAAAACAACACCTTTCACAATGAAGAGTTTTTATTTGGGAAACTCTAGCCAAGCAAGTGAAAGACTTGTATGATAAAAACTTCAAGTCATTGAAGAAAGAAATTGAAAAAGATATCAGAAGATGGAAAGATTCTGATGCCCATGGATCAGAAGGATTAATACTGTAAAAATGGCCAACCTATCAAAGCAATCTACAGATTCAATGCAATCCCATCAAAATTCCAACACAATTCTTTACAGATCTTGAAAGGACAATTTTAAGCTTCACTTGGAACTACAAAATGTCCCGGATAAACAATCCTAAAGAAAGAAAGAATTATTCATGTCTTCACAATCCCTGATTCCAAGGTGCAGTCTGGTTTCTGAGAGATAATGCTAAAGAAACCCATTTTTTGTTAACAAGAGACAGTCAGGGAATGGATCCAAGTGGGAGGGCAGTATCAAGTAGGGGTACTGGAAGGAGTACAGGGAGGGTAAATCATAACCAGGATATATTATGTGAGAAAATAATCTATTTTCAATAAAAAGAAAAAATACAGCACGGTGTTGGCTCAAAAACAAACACATTGATCAATGGAATTGAATTGAAGACCCTGACATAAATCCACACATCTATAGACACTTGATTTTTTTTTTATGAAGAGGCCAAAAATACACACCAGAAAAAAAGCATCTTCAACAAATGTTGTGAGTCAAACTGGATGTCTGCATAAAGAAGAATGCAAAGAGATCCGCATATTTATCTCCCTGCACAAAACTCAAGTCCAAATGGAACAAAGACCTCATTATAAAGTCAGGTACAAGGAACCTAATAGAAGATAAAGTGGGGGGATATCCTGGAACTTATTGGCACAGGAAAACTTCCAGAATAGAACATTGTTAGCGAACATTAATAAATGGGGCCTCATGAAACTGAAAGGTTTCTGCACAGCAAAGGACATCATCATTCAAAGTAGCAACCCACACAATGGGGAAAGGTTTTTACCAACTCCACATCCAATAGAGGGCCAACATCTAAAATATGTAATGAATAAAAAGCTAGATATTAAAACAAACAACCCAATTAAAAAATGTGGTACAGCTCTAAACAGAATTCTCAAATGGCTGAGAAACACTTAAAAAAAAGGAACCGGAGCACGAGCAAGGAACTCAGGACCACGAGGGGTGCACCCACACACTAAGACAATGGGGATGTTCTATTGGGATCTCACCAAGGCCAGCTGGCCTAGGTCTGAAAAAGCATGGGATAAATCCGGACTAGCTGAACATAGCAGACAATGAGGAATACTGAGAATTCAAGAACAATTGCAGTGGGTTTTTGATCCTACTGCACGTACTGGCTTGGTGGGAGCCTAGGCAGTTTGAATGCTCACCTTATGAGACCTGGATAGAGGTGGGCAGTCCTTGGGCTTCCCACAGGTCAGGGAACCCTGATTGCTCTTCGAGCAGATGGGGGGGGGGACTTGATCGGGGGAGGGGGAGGGAAATGGGAAGCGGTTGTGGGGACGAGGCAGAAATCCTTAATAAATAAATAAATTAAAAAAAAAAGTTTAACATCCTTAGTCATTAGAAAAGTGCAAATCAAAACTACTTTGAAATTTCATCTAACATTCATCAGAATACTTAGAAATAAATAAAAGAAGAGACAGATCATGCTGGCGAGGATGTGGAATGCAACGAGGGAAACACTCATGCTTTGCTGGTGGAAGTGCAAATATGTATAGCTACTTTGGAGATAAGTATGGAAGTTCCTCAGAAAGATGGGAATCTATCTACCTTAGACCCAGCTATACGACTCTTAGGCATATACCCAAAAGATGCTTCATCTTACCACAGAGATACTTGCTCAACCATGTGTATTCCTGATCTATTCATAATAGCCAGGAATTGGAAACATAATTAAATGTCCCTAAGCAAAAGAATGGATGAAGGTAATGGGATATATTTACACCATGGAGTATTGCTCAGCTGTTAAAAAGTGAAATCATAAAATTTGCAAGTAAATGAATTGAACTAGAAAAAAACCATCCCAAGTGAGTTAACCCAGACAGAGAAATATGGTATATTTTTGATATTTTATGTTTTAATAATATATGTGGATATTGGCTGTTAAGACAATGATAATCAAGCTATAAAATCTATAGAACCACAGAGGTTAGATATAGAGTAAGGTATTATAATTTATTTTAAAAGGGCAGGTAGGTGTCATGCCATACAAAAGGGCTCACATGGGAGGTTTATTGGAAGTGGAGAGAGAAGTGCCAGGCTTCCTTAGCCTTATTCCCCAGGGAAAAATAAGTACACTATCCACCCATTCTACAGCCCCATGATGCGAGACAATCAGATGCAATAGGGAGTCAAGTCAAAGCAGGAACTCAGTTTATTACTGTGAGCATTAATTTATATAGGTTAAGTGACATCATGTGATGTGGGGGTATCTTCCGCCAATGAGAGTCAGCCAAGCCCTCCCTCTGGCTAGAGGGGCGTCTACCTATATTTCACTGTCTTATCCTTACTTGGTAGCTTTGAGACTATCCTTCAAATTTGAGCCAGGCTTTTCTCTGTCCTACAGGCCTCAAGGTACAGGCCCTGAGATAATTTTGGCCCAACAGAGAAGGGAGAAGCGAGAGAGAGGGGGGGGGGGGGGGCAGAGACCAGTTCCTGAGGACAAGAGTGGCAGAAGAGAAAAAGGAGATGGGCAAGGCCAGTTTTTTTATAATGGAATGTAGCAAATGTGCACAGGGGGTGCTCTTAGTGGCTACAACTAAGGATGTATCCTGTCAGGACCCTAAGGGCAGGCCAGTACAGATGCCTGAATATTAACCCAAGGCACTAGGGAAAACAGGCATATCTCATTAGAAAACAGAAATTGAATATATAGTTATGGATGGAAGGGGGTTTCTGGAACAAGAGGATAAGTGGGGAGGGGAAGAAGAGAGGGGAATAAGGGATGGAACATGGAGAGAGACAGCTAAAATTAAGGGTCCTTTGAGTGGTAGAAGAGGAACCTAATACAGAAGAAGCTTCCTAAAATATGTACATATGCAAAGACAATATAGCTGAAATTGCCAAATAATGGGGGAAGACAGAGCCCCAACTGTCAATCTCTTGTCACCAAATGAAACATTCTGTCCCAAGATTGGGTTACATCTAAATGTGTTGTTGGTCAAAAAAGGCCCCATGCGAATTTTCAAATAACACAAGCTGTTGCCAAGACTATAGGTTGCTAGCAATTCAAGGCAAAGCCCCATTGCTGAAGACAACACCTACACCACTCATTGAACATGAAGAAGTCAAGCTGATGCCTACATAGAGCCTTCATCCCTACATTCTAACATCTTTAAACACAAGCCCAGCCACACACCCTTCCACCTACAATAGTGTCCACTCTGTGAGATGGAACTTATGCCCACCACTGTTTGGATGACCAAGAACCTGAGACTAAATAGCCCTGAGATGTAGGGCAAACCCAAATACTACTCTCTTCTACTTCCCAAAAATGTAGCAATAAAATGATGCCTAATGACATTTTGCTATACTCATAGATCAGAGTTTTTCTCAGTCATTGTCCAAGAGGCTTTCTCCTGCAGTAGATGGGAACAAATATAGAGACACATAACCCAGACTTTATGCAGAGTGAGAAAGCTTGGAACACTCAGTCCTAAAAGGAATGTTTCCATTAAATTCCTCCCCTCATAGCTCAGGGAACCCCACAAGAGAGGGGGCAGAAAGAGTATAAGAGGCAGAAAAGATAGAGGCCCTCTAAATCAACATAAGCAAAGCTCAGATGAACTCACAACGAAGCAATATGCACACTGGTCTGCATCTATCTATCTATCTATCTATCTATCTATCTATCTATCAATCTATCTATCATCTATCTATCTATCTATTTTCTATCTATCTATCTTCTATCTATCTATCTATCTATCTATCTATCTATCTATCATCTATATCTATCTATCTATCATCTATCTATCTATCAATCATCTATCTATCTATAATCTATCTACCTATCATCTATCTATCTATCTATCTATCTATCTATCTATCTATCTATCATCTACCTATCTACCTATCATCTATCTACAAATGGCTTTCAGTTTAGTGTTTTTATGGGATTCCTGAGTGCATGAACCTGTAGGTCTCTGTTTCTTTTACTTTCTTTTTGGCTTTTTTCCTTCTGTTTGTTTATTTTGTCCAGTTTTGGTGCACTGGTTTTTGTTTTATCTTATTATAACTTATTTTATTGTATTGTATCATTATCCCCTAGAAGCCTGTTTATTTTCTAATGGGAGACAGGAAGAAAGCGGATCTTGACTGAAGATGGAGAGGAACTGGGAGAAGTAGAAGGAGTGGAAGCCATAATCAGGATAGAAAGTCTATTTTGAATAAAAGGAAAAATATCCACGTGTACTAAAAACATGAGGAAACAAAACCTAGAACTGGCAGAATTGACCTCTCTGGCCACCCCAATGATCTTGAATGATTCTGCTGTGCTAATGGTTTCTGGGAATTGTTTGGTTCAAATTCTGATATTTATAGTCTGTACAGAGGAATGATGATGAGCAGATTGAAAGGGGGAGTTATATTTATACTGTGAGTTATTTGTCTGCAGGCGCCAATTGTTTTATTTCAACCAACCCTCCATCTATCTATCTATCTATCTATCTATCTATCTATCTATCTATCTATCATCTATCCAGTCAACAATGAGTGAGCCTCTACATTTGGTAAGTATAATTACTAGTAATAACTACCATTTTTTTTTGACATTGACTTTGTGCCAGCCATGGCATCAGGAGCTCTGATGTGCCCTCTGTCAACTCTCATAGGAAATCTAGGAAACTATTGGTGTTCCTTATCCCCATTCAACAGAAGATTATGTATATTCACTTTCTTTAAGGCCTCTCTAAAAGGCATGGTAGAACCAAGATTTAACCCAAAGTCTTTCTCCAGAGCCTGCTGTGTTAAGTTCATCATTTCACTTCCATTGACTTCACAGATCTTAAATCCTGTGTATACAGGACTACTGCATGAAGCAACACAACACTGACAAAAGGGAAAAGCAAAAACAATTCTTCCTTGATTTAAAGTATCCCCATCCGACTTTTAAGAGATTAATAAACTTACTTGTTAGGTGAATTTGTGCTACTGACTTTCCAGTGAATTGAAAGAGGCAATTGATCAGAAGGGATTGACACTGTGCAACAAAGACATCGGTACTTTAGTACTCAGAGTACAACTTGGCACTGAGAAGGGTGGACAATAAAGAAAGACCATGGAAGCCCCAATCTGCTCCAGTCTCAGCATGCTTCCAAAGGAGCATGTTGTGATGATTTGAAACAAATAACATCTATGCTTAAAATGGAAGCAGGTTTACATTTTGACTTTAAGAGTGTGTTTGGTTTGGTATAGGAGACATCATCATGTTCATTTTTAAATTTTGAAAATCCATGATGTTTTAATGTTGTTACTATTGGAGTGAGCATAATCAACTGGTTGACTCTTAATACTATGTTATTTCCAACATCTCAACAAGTGTGGCAATTTTTCCTCCGTTGTGGTTAAGACACTCTTCTAGCATCTCATGGAAAGGTTCTGTTTGATCTCGGTCAAGCTGGCCCTATGTGGTATAACTGACTTGAGAAGCTGTCCTGTTAAGGCCTGGCTCTATTTTTTTAAGTAGAAACAAGTGGTAGCTAATTGGAGATCTCTAAAATGTTTGGAGATGGATTGGTTTTGCTTTCAGAATTGTGCAGTGTCAAAATTAGCTCTCTGTGTTGGACTCTGCTTACATGGACAACGCTGTCTTTCCTTGATAGTTTATTCAAAACTCTTATCAGTCATGATAAAATAAAAAATGGGATTATTATATAAATCTTTAGTGTAGATGTAGGCCATAAATCAAAACGCTATAGTGAGCAGATTCTAGACTGGTTTAAACATACAATTAACTGATTGTAGTAGATCAGTGTGGATGATTTAAATCAACATGTAGCTTCTAGAAACTCAAAAGATTTTACGTTCTAAACCCTTGTTTCTGTTTTCTGAGCCAGGAAATGTGCCATTAAAACTTTTTTTGATGACTTAAAGGTACAAGAAACAGAATAACCCATTGATAATTATCGTTTAAAATAAATGATAATGGGTGAATGAAAATGGGTTAGTATATACTGAATAAAAGCTCTATTACCAATTAGTATTCATGGCATTCACTTAAAAGACACTAATCATTCATTTCACTTCAAAGTCAATTGTTTAAAATATAAAGTTGTAAATAAGAATAGAATTGCCAATCCCTGAAGGTTCCATACAATAAACTGCTCACAGTCAAAAAAATCCATAAAGTAATATTTTGTTTTCTATTTAGATAATCCTTTTTTTGGTAGAGATGATAATGTTGAAATATTTGACCTTGGGTTGTAACTCAGTTGTAGAACTCCCGGCTAGCACATAAAAAAAAAATCCTGGGGTCAATCTCTGGCGTAGAAAAAGTGGACATATAGGATATTCACAAAGATACAATCACTATGGTTAAAGGGTCCTTCTGTATTTGTGTTGCTTTCATTGGTTAATAAAGAAACTGCTTTGGGCCTGGTGATAGGACAGAACTTAGGTAGGCGGGGAGACAGAACTGAATTCTGGGAGGAAGAAAGCAGAGTGAGAAAGCTGCCAAGGAGCTGCCAGGTCAGACATGCTGACTCTTTCCTGGTAAGCCACGACCACATAGTAACACAGATTAATAGAAATGGGTTAAATCAAGATGTGAGAGATAGCCAGTAGGAGGCTAGAGCTGACGGCCAAGCAGTGTTTTGATTAATGCAATCTGTGTGATTATTTCGGGTGTAAGCTAGCCGGGCAGACGGGACAAACAAGGGGCCCTCTCTCCTCTCAACAGTCTAGTAATGTCAGGTATAGTAAAATTAATGAGACTTTGGAATATGCTAATTCTTGTGAAAAAAGTCTCCCAATAACAGTGACTATGAGTTGATGGAGCCATATGAAGTAGTAAGGGCAGCGGAGGGGCTGCGTCCCCCACACCTGGCTGCCCACATGAAGTAATAAGGGCGGCAGGGCTGCATCCCCAGCACCCGGCCGCCCCTATGGCTAGCTTTACCCAAAATAATTACACAGACACTGTATTCTTTTAATCACTGCTTGGCCCTTTAGCCCTAGCCCTTACAGGCTAATTCTCACATCCCGATCAACCCATCTCTAATCATCTGTGTATGGCACCCCAAGGTGCGCTTACCGGGGAGATTCTAGCCTAGTCCATCCTGGGTCGGAGCTTCATCCCGGGAGCGGGGTATGGCATCTCTCTCTCAGGCGTCTGCTCCCGAGAGAGCAGTGGAGTCTCTGACCTCACTTCCTCTTCCTCCCAGCGTTCTGATCTGTTTACTCCACCTACCTATGTCCTAACCAATAAAATGGGCCAGGGCAGTTCCTTTATTAGCCAATGACCTTCCTCCATCATTTCCCCTTTAGTACTCTTCCTCGTTTTTATTTTGTTTGCTTGCATGTAACCAAATTCTTTGTTAAACTAAGTAAAACCATAGTTATCATCTTCACGAGAACAAATCCACCGTCAGCAGTCTGAGTTCTGATGCCTCACCACCAAACTGAAGCAGTATGAACAGAACAGAATGCTATTGAGCAGGATGGAACTCATGCAGATGTTACCATAGAGATCTTTTTGTCGTTTCCCAAAGAAATAAACTCCACTAAATCATACCGAGTGCTACAGTGTGCCGAGGGGAGATAAAGAAGACAGAGGCTTACTAAAGAATTGCTTCTGCTGAATGTGCACTTTCTAGCATCAGACAGATGTATGTTTTTAATCAAATCTAGATAGTCAGTCTTGTAGGCTGTTCTAGGCATTTCTACAACGTGCCATCTTTTCAGCATTTGGATGTGTGCGATATTCATATTTGATAAAGATCTGATGACTAAGGGCATGCTGGGAGTTATGGTATGTAATTAGTTCTGTTGGCAGGGAGACTCAGTAGCAGTTTTGATGTGTGATTCACGTGAACCCATTCAAAAGGAATTTGGTAGGTGTTGAGACAGCCTGAATTAGCCTCAGAGAGAGGTAGGTGTTGCTATTTTAATGAAGTTTTGATTTGGGGATCAGATTTGGTGACCCCCAAGTGCCTTGTCGCTTTGGGAAATAAACTCTTTTGAATAAAGTTGAGAGGATTTTAATATCTATTCTACTGCTTCTGGCTCCCTGACCTTGCTTACTGCTGCCTATCCTGTGTCTTCCCTTCAGAAGCTATCATCCTATCTAAGGAGCAGCTGTGATGACGCTGACGTTGGGGAAATCCCTCTGTTTAAATCTGCTCCATGTTTTCTTCACCAAGTGAAGTTGTCAACAGTAAAGAGGCAAGTTCTTCCCCAGGAGACTTCCCCTTTCCTAGTCCTGGTTCTTTTGGAGACTACGCCCCCTTTCCTTTTGACAATTGAGTTGGATTGTTTTACAGTTCTGGCTTTGCTTGGAAATTGTTAATATTATTGGTCTCTTCTGTGTTGCTGACTTGAGAACTCTGGTCCAATCACCATACCCTTGGCTTCAGCTTTCAGAATCTCAATGGACCAGGCTTTGGCAAGTTCAGAACTCCTAAAATTCCTCTGATGAAGGTTCCTAGCTAACTCCTGGGCTTGGATGGCCTATCTCTACTACTTCACCTTCCAATTTGAGTTGCATAAAAGACTTTCCTAAATGAGACAAGAAGTTTTACTGCATTAGAAACTTCTTGCTGTATTGCATTTTTTTTTCCTTCTCAGCACTGGTATGAATTTCAAACTATCTGCTCACTGCCAGTTGGGTATCACGCTGTTTACTAGTTGAAACCTCATTATATGTGAGTGTTATGGTTCACACCGTATATATGCAGATGTGTTATTTCTTTTTAAAAGTTGCTTAATTGTGGTCCTGAATTTTCTTGTGAAAAAATGAAAACAGAAAACACAAATACGGCCCAGGCCATTAAAAAGACAATCATTTCCCATGAACATGAGTCAACTATGTCCTATCTGAAAAGTTCATGTGTGAGTGTATTAAAGCTTTGCATTTTGGCTTTCAAATATTTTGGGAAGGGGATATTTGTATAGACTTTACTGTTCATATATCCTTAATTTGAAAAATCTAAAAGCCCAGATACTCTAAAATATTAAACATTTTGAGTGCTAGCCAACGTGGCCTTCATAAAAGCACTGACATTTCTGATTTTGGAGTCGGGATGCTCAAACTGAACCATTCTTTCTATGAATAGTCATTTCACATAAAGTGATACTTTTTCCATTTTTATTAAGTTATATGTCATGAAAGTTTACATAAAACTAGTCCACTAAAAGATTTATTTTTTAACGTTTGTGGATTGGGCCAGTGGTTTTTCTAGCTGGAGTTGGTTAATGCTTTAGTATGTTGATGTGAAGACATCAGAGCAGAACATTAGAATGTAGGGATAAAAGTCCTGTAATCTCATCTCTTTTCTAAAAGTGAGTTAAGGCTTTTATTTCTAAGTGTCCTATTGGCCTGCAAACCCTCTAGTTTGGTGCTGTTCTACTTTGCAAAGCATTAATATATCAGAAGGGATTTTCTTATCAAATTGTTTCTCAATTTAAGATCCGTCTGAAATGGAAGGGCGTGCACAACTGGTAAAATTTGAATCAAGCAAGAGGGAGAAGGTTGACCAGCAGTTCCACTATTTGTCTCTATTCTCCTCGTTTGTTGATGTAGTAAAAGTGTAGTTTTAAATATCTAGAATTTATTCAAAAGACTGAAAATACTTTAGTGACAGCAGCCGGAAATCACTACGTGATTCTGGTCTTATGTAGAAAGATTCTGAAATTCTCAGTGTGGCGAGGGTCAATTTTATTTTTGGTAATTAGCAAGCTGTGCAATTGTTTATTCAGGTATCTTTCTCTTTACTAGCATGTGGACCTCTATAAGGCCCCGGTGGATAGAAATCATGATGTTTCCTGCTAAGCATTAAGCTAGAGTTGCTGTCTAATCATCCTTTTTACCATATGAATTTATAAACGTCTTTGCTATCTTGAGTCAAAATAATCATGCTATTGAGTTTCTTTTCCATGGAAAAGGTCCTCAGATCCTCCACACAAATGAGTAATACACTGGTTTCTAAAAACCTCCTCATTCAAAATGTCTTTCTAGAGAAAGTCATCCTCATCTCTCAGTTGGTTCCTTGGTCATTCTTCAAGCAAACAGCTTTATGATATCATATAAATATAGTCAGAGCTTGATTGTTCAGCCTTTCAAGCTGTGATGTATTGTCTCATTCCTTGAGAGGTGAATATATCACTGCCTCATAAATCTTAGTAATCAGTTTTCCTCTTTGGTTTAAGATTTCAATGAATAGCTCACAGGGAGGTGCATCCAGTCAGGGTGGCAGAAGAGAGAAGTGGAGAAAAATAAATAAATCACACTTCCTTTACATGAGTGTCTGTCAGCATTTGATGAGCTAAACCTGAGTTGGTCTGTGTTAAACTTCACACCATGTATATGTATACTTGTTGTAAGAATTTTCTATAGAATTTTCATGCATTTTATGAATTGGATATATTGGTATCTCAACCAAGGTTTTGCTGTTTCATAAAGCTTTTGTGCAATAATTCATCAGAGCAATAAGCTAGTCTATGACAAAAATGAATTTTTTAAACCCTTCAGAAAGTTCCTTTTGATTTTGTTCCATATAACCAAGAAGTGATATGGAAAACCTCTGTTGACAAGGCATTTATGTAATAATTGCATAAACTGAGATATAACTAACTTATCATTATTCTCCAATAATTGCATAAACTGAGATATAACTAACATATCATTATTCTCCTTAACAGCTTTAGTAAGGCATAACTGACAAAGCATTTATATTTAGGATCTATAGTGAAATCTTTTGATATGCAGAATATCGTGGAGTCATTAAATCAAACCAGTTAATGTATCCAATGCCTAAGGTACTTATTTTTTTAACAACTAAGCAGACTATAAAATGCTTCTTGATATCAAAAATGTCTCTTTTACTATAAAGTGAAGATGTATCTTTAAAAGAACTAGTATTCTAGTTTTCTGGGAATACTGACTCAGGAAATGTATTAATATGCTAGAGTAATCACACTGGCTATAACCTTTAAGCATTACTTTTAATGAAAGGTTGCTGTTTTTAATCAAGAAATAACTATTTCAGAGAAAGAGACCTCATTCATAATCTTAAAATATTCCTTCAAGTGTAATTTACACATTTGAATTTATTACAACTCTACTTTCTAGGTTTATAACTTAATATTGATATTTTAGAGGATATGAGTTATTTAGTGGAAATTAGAGTTTCAAAACTAAATTAAACTTTGGCATTTTCACTCATTAGGCTGAAGGTTTTGAAAAAATGTAGGGGAAAGAGTTTAGCTAGTTTTGTGGTTGGTTAGGTGTGTTGTTGGTTAGCTGTGTGGATGGTTAGTTGTTTGGTTGGTTAGTTGGTTGGTTACTCTGTCCATCTCTACCAACCCTACAGTCTCATTTCAGATCACTATGGGCACTGCTAGAAGCACCTTCATGTTGATAAGTTTATTGCCACATGTGACTGTGCCTGTCACATTGCCACATTGACAGTCACATTCATTTCTTGATGTCAAGGGGGTGAACTCTCATCTACTTAAAGGTAAAGGCTGGTTTGAATGAAAGTTAGATATATCTCCCAGAGTGACAAGAGTATCACAATGGGCATGACATAATTAAGTGCTTGTTGCTCATTGACTGCTGTGTTTTTCCTGAATTTCCCAGCCTCCTTTGGGGTGGTACAATGGGCTGTGAAAACAAGGAAGTGACTCACTTCCTCCACATGGGATGAGAAAATAGGTCTCTTTCACGTCCCTATTCTAGAGTTGTAGAAACTTTATAAGACAGGACTTAGACTCACCAAAATAAAACAAAGCAAAACAACAACAACAAAAAACCTCTATGTTACAAATGAAGAGCCTGCATAGATTTGACCTGATATTAGTGAGAAATATTTATATTGTTATTAAAAATTTGTGATTGTTGTGCCAAACGTTCCAATGACTCTAAACACTCAAATAGTAGTCACCTGAAAATGAAGTTTGTTCAGGCCCTGCAGTGTGTGTGTGTGGTATGTGTGCATGTGAATGCGTGTGTGTGGTGTGTGTGTGTGTGTGTGTGCATGCATGTGTGTGTGCATATGGGTGTGTGCATATGTGTGTGTGCAAGAGAGAGAGAGAGAAAGACTGATAAAAGACTGCACATATTTCCTGCCATAGAATTGCATGTAAAAATAATCCAATGGTTAAAATTCTTTCTGAAGGCATTTCTATCTTTTACATGGGTTTTAAAGAGAATTCCAGGAGAACATGAAGTGGGGGAGTATATATGGGAGGAGTTGGAGGGCAAGTAAGAAAGTGATAATAATAAACTGTGTGAAATTCTCAAAAAGTAAAAATTTAAAAAAAAGATAATTCCAGGAAACTCAAATTTGATCAAATTATATCAAACTGTTATCAAAATTCCTTTTCTTGCCTCCCAAATTCTTCTGTGTCTTATATCAGGGCCAAGGTGGCATCCCTGCAATGCTCTTTTAATATTACAGATGACAATTTAGAAGGGCAGTTTTCCCTTTTGTGACTTACTGCGACTTTGATCCTCACTGATATGCATAATTTTCTAGAGCAATGTTTCCCAACCTTCCTAATGCTGTGACCATTTAATATAGTTCCTCATGTTGTGGTGACTTCCAACCATACAATTATTCTCCTTGCTACTTCATAACTGTAATTTTGCTACCGTTGTAAAACATAATGTAAATGTCTATGTTTTCTGATGGTCTTAGGTGACAACTGTGAAAGGGTAATTCATCCCCAAAATGGTTGTGATCCACAGGCTGACAGCCATTGTCCTAGAAGCATATCTAAAACAATTACTTATATTGTTCTATTATTAAATAAAACTTGAGAATCAAATATCGGGGTAAAGATTGCCAACAATGTGAAGGGTTTCTTTTATGCCGAATACAAAGATAGTGAAGTTCAGACCCAAGCAGATTTGAACGATTATGAGTACAGTACCTCAGAGCACTGCTGCCCCTCCGTCCTCAATCCTGTACTGACAGGATTGCAGGAAGGCGATACTCATGCCTGGTGGATGTGGGTGTCTGTTACAGACGTACCCTCACATCCTATTAGAGAGTGAGCACACCAAAAAGGCTTCCAACGTAGATGGATCGTTTTATTTTGTTTACTTCAATTCTAAATAATTTAGGAGACTAAATGAGATAGAATCATCTCATTGATAGAATATTAATCATTACATAATAGGCACCATGAAAACACATCATCAAAATTCATTAATGTTTTATTAATACTATTTTTCATGATGACCTTTTTAATTAAAAGGATAATGGTGTTGGCTTTAGCATCCGGTCACTGCCTGCTGTGCTGCATGCAACCATGACAACCCCGAGTACCTCAAGTATAGTTTCCTGCCTAGTGTTACAATCTTGATGTGATTGTCCTTATCTTGGAGTTGATGTATGTACGTTTATCTGTGGAACGATTTTTTTTAAAGAGACTCAGTGGATCGTAGATTGCAGTGTCAAAGAGTTACAAATCAGAAGTTATGGCAGTAAAACTCAGTGTTATCGTCTCTTGAGAAATTCGTTGGTTCTAGGAAGCAGAAACCTGTCAGAACAAAACGTGACCATAGCTAGTTTCTTTAGCTCATTGACCATTATCTCCTCCTTGGTCCTTTGACCCCTTACCTGAAATGTTTCCCATCTTCTGCTCACCTGTTAGAGTCTTCCGTCTTCAAGGCCTATCACATTCCCGGGCATCCTCATCAGCTTTCTGAGGCACTCACTCATAATTGATGTTGGACAGGTATGTTTGCTTTCTGTAAGGGACACCCCCTGACTCCTGACTGTCCCAAAGCTTTCACATGTTTTAAGTTGCTCCATGCAGCTGGCAGAGTGTGACAAGGAAGGGCATGCTATTTCCCTTTTAATATTTGTTTATGAAATATTTTCTTCTATTGTGTTTTCTCTCTCTCTCTCTCTTTCTCCATCCTCTGTTTCCTTCCTCTCTCTTTTTCCTCTCTTCTTTTCTTCTCCCCTCTTCTCTCATTATTCTCCTTGGAAGAAGTAAATTGTCATGTCACCAGATGACTTAGCTTATCTATGGATAGAGCTGAGTGGTAAGAAGAGCTGTCCCCAAATAGCTGGGGAGTAATTGAGGCCTGGCAGTGACTGTGATTGAGATTGGAAGCAGCTTGTGCTGTCGTTGTGCCTTTAATGAGACCACAGCCCCCGTTAGCAGCATCACTGTAATTTTCTCAGCTGTCATGAGTTAATTCCTAGCCAGTTAACTGGTTCACAGATTCTTGGCCTGCAGGCTACCGAGAACAATAAAAAAAATTGTTATCTTCAACATCACAGTTTGCATAATTTGTTGTGTAACTTTAGACATCTAATATGGTATTTTATATCTCCAGCTACCATAATACTTGAAGAAGAATCCTGTTCTTCCACTTGGGATCTAGTATCTCTGGTATCATGAGCCAATGGGGGGCATTCCTCACGTAGACTGCCAGAACAAATTTAAAAAGAAATCATTTAAGTCACCGGGACCTGAGGCCAAGCTTAACTTTTTAACTTTTTTTTAAAAGAGAAATTGAATTTTTTTTGTCAGTTTGAGTGAACTTGTGAGGCAAAGGTCTTGTACTACCGAAGATGAAGAAGACTGGAATAGAGGGAAGAAGGAGGAGGAGAGAGGGAGGGAGAGAGAGAGAGGGCATGCCAGAGAGAATGTGGGTATCCCTGCAAGCACTACAGTGGGGCTTGACCACCCACTCCACGTCATTTCAGAAGTCAAGACTCTGGTTGAGATAAAATGACCGACCTTGGAAGAAGAGCATTTAAATGTCACAGGATGTCATGGAGGGTTTATCCAGTTCCAGCTGGTACTTTATTTTTTCAGTTAAAAAGCTCTTAGATTTCACATTTCCTTCCACTTTGAAATGATCAAAGACTATCAAAGGAATTGCTTCTGCGTTCATCTTTATGTTCTGATGTTTGTGAAGGAACTTAGCTGAAGTGATTACCAATGGAAATGAAGCTGTATTCTTCTAGAGTCCTGAGGCCTCTAGCATCAGAATCATCAATGGGACAAAGAGATGACCCCAGGGATGAAGACAGAGAGTGACATGCTAAGTACAGCCACATTTCCACGGGGAAAATATTCCAGGACCCTCCACAGATCCCTAATCTTTAGATGTTAAAGTATCTTGAACTACAGCATGATATTTGGAGTATCCTGGGCACACCGTCATCTCTAGATTACTTCTAATACCCAACACAGTGTAAAGAGCTGTGCTGCTTACCTAATAATGATAGTAGGGGGAGATACTTATGATCAAAAAAGTCACAGAATCCAAGCGTGTAGAACCCATGGTCACAGATGACTACCTGTATGTTGCTGAAAAATAATTTTAGCTATCTTCTCTATCTTCTCAAAAACTTCCTCATGTATAAAATTTATCACTGAAGAAATGGTTCTTAATATAGTCCATCTTAATACTTCTTTGCTTTTTCTGAAAAGAAAATAGCAGGAGCAGCTTGATAGATATGAAATTTATAAATGGCCAGAGTGAGGATAGACAAGACAACACATGGGTATTTAAACTCTGGCTTCCAGTGGCCTTCTGTGAGTTGTAGTCTAGAACTCCCTTGAAATGATTTCTTGTGGATTGAAGTCATTGGCTTATTCATGCTTAATGTTATAGACAGGAGAATGTTACATAGATTCAGATAGTCTCTCTATTCATAATCAAATTAACCTTGTCTACTTAGCTATATTGCATTGATGGAACTTTATAATTCTAAGATTCTATCATTCTAAAATGGGTTTCATTCTTCCGCATTTATTGTAAAGCCAGCCAATGGTTTCTCTGCTAAATGATCATCTAAGAACACGAGACTGTGCTGCTTAGATAAGCCATTCATACAAACTGGAGTCACCTGGGAGGGAAGAACCTAAGGAATTGCCTCCATCCAATAAACCTGTGAGCATTTCTGTGTGGCATTTTCATGATTAATGATTAATATGGGAGGACTCAATGCATTGTGGGTGCTGCCTTGGGACAAGCGATCCTGGGATGTATAACAAAGCAAGCTGAGCAAACCTCGGAGAGCAAGCCAGTAAGTGATGTCCTTCTATGGACTCAGTCTCTGCTTCAGTTCTTGCCTCTCAGTTCTTGCGTTGCATTTCAAGGGCACCTGGGAATATTTGGACAATTGTGTTGTAGGGAGGGAATCTGTGAAATTAGCACATGGAGAGGTTACCCTTTCCATCCTCTGTGGTTAGTGCTCTGTAGACTCAAGAGTCTGTAAGAGGCATGTGCATAGGTGCCATCATTCTCAGAGCGAATGGACCACACATGTTTATATACCAAAGACTGTAAAACTTTGCTTTAAATTATGATTATTATTCTCAATATACAACACGAAGTTCTTTGGAATCTTAAGTAATTTTCAAAATTATATAAAGGCATCATCAGGTATTTGAGGGTCATTAATTCAGGAAGATGGACTCCATTACTTGAGGATTTACCAGCTTTTGTCTGGAGGTGTTTGAAGCTAGAAACAGCCTAGAATACTGGTTTACTTACCCAAATATTTGCCATCTGTGACAGCTAGTTTTTATGTTGTTTTGACACAAGCTGCGGTCATTTGGGAAGTGGGAACCTCAATTGAGAAAATGCTCCTACCAGATTGGCCTGTGGGGTATTTCCTTGATGATGATAAACATGGGAGGTCCCAGACCCCTTTGGGTGGTGCCACCTCTGACCAAGTGGTCCTGAATGCTATAAGAAAATAGGCTGAGCAAAGGATGAAGGACCATGCCAGTAAGCAGTGCTCCCCCATGACCTCTGCTTCAGTTCCCACCTCCTGGTTCTTGCCCCGAGTTCCTGCCCTGACTTATCTCAATGATGAAATACATGCTTTAAGGTGAGATAAACCCTTAACCTTCCAAGTTGTTTTTGGTCATGATATTTTATCACAACCATAGTAACCCCAACAAAGACACCACCCCTTTCCCCAAACTCCTATGCAGCCCACTCTGATTTAACAGACACATTTTCTTCCTGAGGAATATTGGAAAATTAGGACACTGTGATTTCCTTTGATCCAGATAGCTTTTCTGCCTTTCTGAGACTCCACCTTAGTCAGGGCAGTTCACTGCCAGTGCCTTCTGACACTCCCAGTATGCTCTTAACAAATCTTGCATCTCTGATCCCCATCTCCAGCTCACCTCTCACGGGGGCCCACGTGGTGTGTATTTCCCACGTTTAGTGCAGAATGCATCCTTCTCAGCTCCATATTTCTAGCCCACTTTCATAGAGGACCACCGCTATGCCGACTGTGCCAAATTCATAAGTAGTAAAGGATTGGGAAGATAAGCAAAGGCCGACTTTATTAAAATTGTTCCAAATAAAATGTGCTGTTTGTTCTTCCCTTTCTCAGATTGTCATGGTTATAAAACTCTGGGAGAATTATTCCCACACATGAACTGACATCTGGGCAACAAAGCCCTGTTACTATTCATCTGAACTGCTTATGAAAAGTTGTTAAAATGAATAATGTGATGAGCTTGGACACACACGCACACACATTCTTCATGAGTCTATCATGTAGAGCAGAAGGAGCCAAGAGGTCCTGGGTCAAACTTAAGAAGGCATAACAGACATTTGAGTTTGAATAAGTGTGAATTTCAATAAATGTTAAAAGCAATATCTGTACTTATTGACCTAAGAAGCTTGCTTTTGTTAGATACCTCGTTTCACTTAGTTACTAAATTAGAGAGAATCGGAAAAAATAAGGAAGGAAGTAGATAACTCTCCTTAGCTGAGCCATCTGTGGTCCGTTGTTCTGCTTTCCATATACACCCAGGAAACAGTGCTACGAAGTTTCTTGACACATGATAGCGAGGTTCCCTTGCTTCTATCTCTCCATATCTCCCATAGGCCCCCATTCAGACCCTCTATGGTGGGGCCTTGGGTTCTCTGGAAAGTGTGCTCACATTTTTCAGGTCTCACCTATACTTCTCCTCCCTGATCTTCCCAGCTTCTGCCCACTGCCTTTTCCAACATCACGTAGCATGCTTAGTTATTTACCATGCTAGCCACCCATTTCCAACTACCAAAGCACCAAAATATATATGCAGAACTATGTAAAAATGACTCCAGTACTCAGCAGCTAAAATTAGGAAGCACTTATTTTTTTTTTTATCATTTTCTTTTTGTGGGTCACAAATGAGATCAGCTAGACTGAATAGTTCTGGCTTGAAATCACATAGGCTAAATCAGAGACTTGGGGTGAAGTCAACTGATGGCTTGACTAGTGGCTTCCAAGATGGCTCACTTACAAGGTTGTTGGCAGGAAGCCTCAATTTGTCACTGGCTTATGGCAGGAGCTCTCAGTTCCTCACTGTGAATCTTATCCACATTGCTGTCTGAGGCCCGTGGCAGCTGACTTCTCACCAAGCAAATGATCTGAAACAGAAGGAGAAAACTGTAGCTGTAGAGTATCTTACGACCTAGTCTGGGAAGTCTGACATTGACCTTTGCACAGTATCTTACTGGACCACTTTAGTCAGAACGGGAGGAACTGTACCAGAGCATGGAGCTGAAGAGGTGGAAGTAGGGGGCTGTCTTGGAGGCTTACTACTGCCAAACTCATATTCCTTGCAAGTGTTCTGCTACCAGGACTTTCCTGATTGACCAGAATTGTCAGTGTGTCCTTGGTGCCCAGTGACGAGGCTGAGAATTCTTAATGTTGACATCACTGTTGCTGTATCTCAGATACATAAAACCCAGCACATTGTCTGGAGCTGCAGAAGCATCACAAAAATAGTATTCCTTGTCATTCTTATTTTATAGAAGACTTTTCTGGAACAAATATAGGAAATACAACTTGCCCTCATAATGCCGGCTCTCATGATAGCTAAAAGCAACCCAAACTCATGGTTGTAAGTCTTTGGCTAAGTCCCTGGAGGGTTGGGCCTATAGATTACAGGCATGATAGACAAGGTGCCTTCTCAATTAAATGACCATTTTCTTAGCCTTGCATCAACTTTCTGCCTTTCCTACCTCTCCTTTGTTATCCCATATATTATTTACTTGATTGGTGCCGCCTCAAATCTTAAGGCAATAAATGTTAGGGGCCCTGTATTAACTCCAGTGTTATTAACACAAGCCAGAATCATTTTTGTACTTAATCTGGGACATTTTCTCTTATCTCAAAGTTAGGTATTACTATATAAGTGGGGCCTTAGCTCAACATTAAACTTAGGATAAAAGACTCTTATATTACTGAACATGTCATGCATGTTCTCAACCAAGAAGGTTATCATATTTTTCTCATCTATAACTCTCCTCTAGAGGACCACATTAACCCTAAAATGCCTATAAGACCACTGCTGAATGCCATTTTAAATGTTTCTTTGAAACAAAAGATGCTGCCTTGATAGTATCAACATTCAATGTCTGTTATTTTCTTCTTCACCTCATGGATGTTAAACGCAGCACAGTAGACTCTAGTATTTGATGCATGAATGAGAGTTGGGATGGGCATCAGAAATGTTTGGAACTGTTGCATCATTTGATGGCTGGCATTTAAAACATGATTACTCAATGAAGGTGAAGATGTTGCTTGCATTATGTTACAAAGCAGGTAAGGTGAATTGTTTTCAATTGTCTGGTTGCATCCCCTCTGTCCCCTTGTCCGCTGTGATTCTAGCTTGTGAATGGGTGCAGATTCCTACACGCAGATGCCATAGAGTTCCTAAAGTCACACCACAGAAAATATGCACCCAATGACAGCTTTAAACTAGTTATAACAACCAAATAGACCACAGGTTTTGAATACAAGTCCTACCATTATTTTTTTTCAATGCTCAAATATTAAATTACATCTCAGACACAAGCTATGTAGTTTAGCATGAGGCAACGTGAGAGCCATGTGTAATCATTGGGAATAAAATTGGCACTGAGGGAGACTGTGACTTAAGATTTGGCCTCCTTATTTGGGGTAGTGTTTAAACAGTTAAGCCAGAGGATTATCATCCGGTTTTCAGTTTTCCTGAGAGGTATCACGCAGGTGACCTGCGGTAGAATCATGAAAGGAACCACAGATCTTGGGGAAGCATGTGGGTTGTAGATGTTTGGGAAAGAGTGAGGCGATCCAGGGAGGAAACACTGGCCTCAGAGGGAGGCAGCCTTAGACCTGTCATGAGGCTGGAAGAGACAGGAAAGAAAATCTGGAGAAATGCTAACGTATGGGTGACACCTGAGACGGACAGAAATAGTGACAGGTGGTTGCTCTCCTCAGCTTGCTGTCATCCGCTGATATCCCCTCCCCACAGCTTTAGTAAATGCATTTTTAGGGACAGTTACTCCATGCCAGAGATTATATACATTTTACAGAGCTCAACTGGTTGTTTTAGGCTTCAGATTTTAGCTCTGCTCTAACTTCTATCAAGTCTCTTTCAAGGCATTTCCCATTCATAGAATCAATACTCTAAATTCTAGATACAATACTCCATAGCAATCCCCGGACAGGCAAATGTGTATGTATATTTTGAACCTGCATGCCACAGCAGAGAGAGCTTCAGAGCTGCTCCTTTAAAGCCAGGCCTTAGGTAAGGCAGCGTGTTTTATATCTCAATATCACAATGATGTATAAAGCCAAATAAACAGAGAGTAGGTGTCCAAGAACATTGCTACAGGGGGCTACGCTAAACGAGTTATGTCAGGGGAAGCAAGGCTGATCTTTGCTCATGATGGGTCAGAGCTGATTCTTCAGCCAGTGCCTCTGAAATGGTTTTCTCTGTGGATGCAGCTTCAGGTTCTGCCAAAAGGAAGATGGATCCCCGTGCTTGTTTTCATTTTCTTTCCCCCTGACTCGCTAGCATTAACGGTCCGCCTGCATATGCTTTTCTGCCTTGGTGATATGTTTCTTCTGTGGGTCTGTCTTTGCAGGAGACGGCTTTATTAGAGGTCATAGAAGAAGGCAATAGGGAGGCAGAGCCAGTCTCATCATTTTGCATAGCCCTTGGTCAAAGATGCTTCCTGAAAGTGAAAGGGACCCGAGAACAACCCAAGCCACCCAGGCCTTGTTTGTAGGATTCTGTGGTTCTGAAAGTGAAAGGGACCTGAGAACAATCCAAGCCACCCAGGCCTTGTTTGTAGGATTCTGTGGTGCAGCCCCATCAGGATGCCTTGCAGGTAGCAGCAGCAGGCCTAGGGTCTCACATCTCCAACAGGGTAGGATTATGAACCTGGTCATTGCACAATTGCCATAAAAAGACATTATGGAAACGGACAGAAGCAATTCCAAAGCATCTGCAGCCTTATTTTTTGGGTTGTGCTACAATGTTGAAGTGTACAGAAAAAGCTTCCTGCCTGGAGTCTTAAGTTTTGTTTGAAAAAATTTCCATTAATTGACATGTTAATCATTCCCAAGCCTTAAAGGGCTGTCTGGGATGGGAAAAGCACAGCTTGTAACTCTTCTGCAATTCTGATTGTCTAACCACCCACGCCTGCTAACCATATTCTCATTTGATCAGACTCTGAATTTTCAGAAAGATGCTTGATTTGAACCCAAACAGCCAGAACCGGTTTCTTTCTTCTTTAGAGAAAGGTGCCCCCTCGTTCTTTCTGTTTCTAATTACCCTGCCGAACATTACGCAGGTCAGTGCATCAAAACCCAAATATCAGACTGTCTTTGTACAAGAAAAGTACTCATCCAAACCTGCGAGGATTCAGCGGTGGAGGGTCAGTGCCACGCGTTTAATTATATTTTATGTTAACAAGTTAAATAAACTATGACAGTTTCTATGAAATTTTCACATTAATTATTTGCTAAAGCCAGAGTGAGACGTGACCCACCTGGGTATTTGAGTCAAATGTCTCTTTAGCATGATTATATTTAAAAGGAGTGTGTGTGTAGGCGGGGTGAGGGGAGAGGCTTACCATTTTTGTGTACAAAGCATGAAGAATTTGGCAATTACTTCGTTTTGTTCTTTTTCCCAGATAGAAATGTATCTTGGGCAAAGATAATTTGTTTTTGAATTTTTTTTTGCCTTGGTTTTCTATGATTAAGTGTTATTCTCCAGATATTTCAACTAATTATCATTGTCTCCCCAAGGGCTGATGGAACAAGGAAGCTGAGTGGAATCAGGCTAATTTCACTGAACGGCTTATTAGGCATTCACACGCATGTGCTCCCATGTAAGTACTGTAGCAGGCAAGTTAAACAGCTAGAGCCCTGCCTTTCCCGCAATCACTCCCCAATATTTGCAACTGCTCCTGGGAGCACAAGCAGGAAATTGGTGTCTAGCATCCCCCCACCATTCCCCTGATCCCCATGTAGTCAGGGAGGAGAAAAGAAGAG
Organism: Microtus oregoni; assembly: GCF_018167655.1. Taxonomy (NCBI): domain Eukaryota; kingdom Metazoa; phylum Chordata; class Mammalia; order Rodentia; family Cricetidae; genus Microtus; species Microtus oregoni. The sequence goes on along the minus strand of NW_024543069.1, from coordinate 21,330,426 downwards.
AATGCTGGAGATGTAAATTAGCCCCTTTGAGTGAACTCCACTCTGCATGGAAATAAAAGCCAAATACCGGAGTTCTGGATAGCTGGGGAACCTGGTTAGGAGAATTGGCATTTTTCCATCTCCATTGCAGTCAAGACCCTACACACTGTAAGCGTATGGTTTTTCCAGTCACTTTCTGAGATCTTATATAAAAATGACCTCTGTCCTCTTTATGTGTGGTCTTTTCTGTGAAATGAAGAAAGATGAAAAGATGGCTGGGAAACATAGCCAACTTTACCTTCTTAATTGTGCCTGACTTGTGGTCAGTCATCTAGACTATAAAAATGTGTCTTGGAGCGTGCAAGCGTAGACCATGAAAGGATGAATGGAAGCTGTGTATATTGTGTTAACCATTCACTGAGGAATCTAAGTGAATAATTTTGTTTATCTTCTTAACCCTCACAACTCAAAAAAAAAAAAAAAAACAAACCAAACTAACAAAAAGATTTTATGGACATGAAACTTCCTGAATAAAAGAGTTCAACAAATACCTAAATAAAAATAGAATAAGGGACCTTTAAATATAAAAATAATAAAAATGAAATAAGCAAAATAAAAACAGTAACTAATAAAAAAAAGTCAGCTTCTGGATCAGTGTAACTTTCTCAAAGAGACTCGGATTTTAAAAAGGACTTAGTTATTTTCATTTTATGTGTATGTTTTCATTTTACATCTGTCTATATGTACACCATATGTATGTAGTACCCATAGGAGCCAGAAGGGGGCATTGGGCCCCTCTGAAAATGGCAGATGGTTGAGTTGCTCTGTAGAAACCAAACTCAAATCCATTGCAAGAGTGGTCTATATGTTTAACTTCTGTGTCATTGCTCCAGAGTTGATTGAGATGTACCTGATTTGGTAAGGGGTCTAGGCATGATTAGATTTTTAAAGCTCTATTCTGATAAAGTACAACACTGTAAAAAAACTTTCAGCATAAACTTTCAGGGTAGAGAATTGGGACTGATAACCCAATGTAACCTTTAGTTACACTGATTAGAAGAGAAAGAAAAAAAAACTTATCTAATTGGATTTTTAAAAATCTTAAAAAATATTGTATAACAAACTTCTGTTTGGTACTTTATTGATCCACAGAGCTATCAGTGATTTTATTTTATGATACTAAAATATTACAGCAAAATTAATAAAATTCAAAATAAAACAAATAGTTGAATGTCTGAGGAGGTAGATATGTTTAATCTGATTTGAGCATTTCAGGAAACATAAAAGTATCAAATATCACAATGTTATACTAATATGTGTGTTATTTAAGTGTTATAAAACTGCATGGATTTTTCCTCTTTTTATTTTATAATTTTATGTATTTGTTCTTTAAATCTATGGACTAGTTAGAAATGTTTTGTGTTATGGCATGCATTTAGGTGGAAGCTCCACTTCAGTCCTGTCTTTCTCTCTCCAGCCGCACCCCTGAGAAAGTCTGCCAAGTAGCGGCTCCTCCCATGAGATGCTCAAGAGCAGGCCTGCAGGGTGTTTAAGACCTGGTCCATAGACCTGCCACATGATTTACCCTCTGCTTTCTTCCCCTGAGAAGCACTCAGAAGTTGCCTTGCTCAGATTAAACCTGGTTTTGATACCAAATTTAGACCTGGCCTGGATTTGATTTACTGCATCTGCAGAGAAACCCACAACTGGGATTTCAAAATGCTTATCATCATGAGTAGGAGTGTGCTTCAGTTTTCAAATATTGATTTTTCAAAGTTGCAGCTGTAACCTGTTGAAAAGATGGTTCATCCTGATGGACATCTTTCTTGAAAATCAAATAATTTATGGAAAGATAAGCCATGTACATACCTGCATGTCCAACATATTGGAATAACCAGAGAGCCCAGAGCTCAGTTAGAATTGGTTTTTTATAGTAGTAAAGGTGGGGGTGAGGGGTTTCTGAGATTCAGGACCCTTGATTGGCTGACATTTGCCTAGGGGTGTCCTGTTGAGTGTGTTCTGGCAGGTATTCCTATCTACAGTGGTTGGAATGCCAGGCATTTTCTTTGCATGGTGGAGACTGGGTAATCTCAGTTTGTGCTTCCTCCTGCAACCAGGCATTGCCTCAGGTCTCCATTTAAATTTATCAGTGGCCGAGTTCTACTCTGGCAGGTGATAATGATTGAAAGTAAAGAACTTGCTTTGGGTGAACTGCCCATACTTAGCTTATCATGGCTGGCCCCCACATTAGGAACCAACAGTATCTTTGACAGGAATGTTTCTGAGGTTATGGTCTACAATAATGGTCTTTGGGATTTCCGAATAATCGCTCTGATGTACCATTTGTTGTTCTAAAGACTTATTTTTCCAGGTTATTTCTTTAGCTCCCTACTTTTGATACCATGGGCAAATCTTTCCTGTGATTATTGTCAAATCTGAAACTTTTCATCATTTAATAGGTTAATGTTTTTCTTTCTATTTAAAAATTTAGTTTATTATTGTATATGTCTAGGGTTTTGGGTGCCTGTATTTCTACGCACCACATCATGCAGTACCTGTGGAGGCCAGAAGGGGGTGGTGGATCCTCTGGAACAGATGGTTGTGAGCCACCATGCGGGTGCTGGGAGGCAAATCTGGGTCCTCTGCAAGAGCACCCAATGCTGTTAACCAACCCTAGTGTTTGCCTTATTAATGTGATCCACGGGCGAAACTTGGTGTGCTCAGTGTTTTATGCAGCTGATGGAATCCATGAGTTGAGAATCCGGTGATTCTAAAATCATAATGCTCTCAATAGCTCTCCAGAAACCAAAACCTAAATGAGGAGCTTTCAGATTTTTAGGGTCTTGTTGTACTTGAGGCCGTGCTAGATATTTCTGGAGTCATTAGCTTCCTACTTGCTGTGAAACTTGACCTCACGGTTTTCATCATGAACTCAACTTTCAAGTGGACAACAGGAAGCACTTCTGATTGCTCACATCTCACTGAATCTCTGCACTCCTTTTGAATGGAACCAAAAATAGAATTCTGTTTTGCCTTGAATAAATAAGGCAACTGTAATGCTCCAGTGTTCTGTGGCAGCGTTTTCCTGCTATGGAGGCTGCCATGTGCAGTATGGGCCACCATTCTGCAAGTGGCTCTTTTCTTTATTTTTATTTATTTATTTATTTTTTGTTGAAAAAATTTTCACCTCCTCCTTGCCTCCCATTTCCCTCCCCCTTCCCCCCCTCCTCTCCCCCTCCCCCACTCCTTTCCCCTTCCCTCTCCAGTCTGAAGACCAGTCAGGGTTCCCTGCCCTGTGGGAAGTCCTCCCCCCTCCATCCAGGTCTAGGAAGGTGAGCATCCCAACAGGCTAGGCTCCCACAAAGCCAGTTCATGCAGTAGGATCAAAACCCAGTGCCATTGCTTTTGGCTTCTCATCAGCCAAGTGGCTCCTTTCTTAACCTGTTATCTTTTAAGCCTCATTCAGTTTTCTGTAGTGCCTATAACTGAAGACATCTCCTTATAAATTTACTTCATTATTTTAAACATCTGAAGCTATCCTTAAATTTGCTGCTATTGTAAAGCATGTGAAATGGCTTTGTGAACAGCAAATATTAATTGCTATTAATACCACTCCATAAAATAAATTAACAGACATTAAAAATGGTTGAAAAGAAATCACATCAGTTTTATTTTATAAATGAACAATTTACGTTATTAGAAATAAGGCATTTGGTCAAAGAGAATTCAGAGTAATTTTGAATTTTTTGCCAAAATAGATTTTTTGAGAGTCATCTATTTTTTATGCTAGTAAATATAACTCCAAAGAGGAACTTGTGAACAATCCCAAGCACAATGTACTAAACAGTATACCACACGTACAGTGATGAATAGCCCTGACCAATGTTTGGTCACCCAAGAGCAGGTGGTATGTGTGGGAATCTCCTTTCTGTGCTGTAATTACCATTAATGAATAAACAAACTGCAGTGGCCTGTTGATAAGGCAGCACTTAGGTAGGTGGGAAAAACTAAATGGAATGTTGGAAGGAAGAAGGCAGAGTGAAGGAGACACCATGGAGCTGCCAGAGTCAGACATGCTGAATCTTTGGTGGTAAGCCACTGTCATGTGACAATATACAGATTAATGGAGATGGGTTAAATTAAGATGTAAGAGTTAGCCTAGGCAGTTTGGATGCTCAACTTACTAGACCTGGATGGAGGTGGGGGTTCCTTGGACTTCCCACAGGACAGGGAACCCTGATTGCTTTTCGGTCTGAGGGGGGGGGGACTTAATTGGGGGAGGGGGAGGGAAATGGGAGGCGGTGGTGGGGAAGAGACAGAAATCTTTAATAATTAAATAAATTTAAAAAAAGCAGAAAAAAAAGAGTTAGCCAATAAGAATCTAGAGCTAATGGGCCAAGCAGTGATTTAAATAATACAGTTTCCATGTGATTATTTTGGGTCTAAACTAGCTGGTGACTGAAAAGAACAAGGGCCCTCCACCTGCTACAAGCAGGCACGAAAAGTTGCTCAGTAATGAAGGCTATCAAACTTTGATATACCTCAGTAAGACAATGATGAAATAATATGGAAGCTGGTTTAGAATAATAAGCTCCGTGTATATATAGTTTGCAAAGTTCACAGAGGTTTGGTATTTCTAGGTTGTTATACACTTAACACTGATGCTTAACACTTGCCTGATTACTGGTTAAGGAGGAGAAGGTCGAGAGGCTGTTGTTACTGGCAGTCAGATTCCGAAGCAGGTGTTATCAGATTCTTATGTAAAGAATTGAATTCAAAGGCTCCGACAGATTTGCAAAAGAAGCAAGATAATTTGAAGCAAAGGCATAATATAGATTAGAGACAGACTGTCAAAACTGATAGCAGACCTCATGAGTAAAGATACTCAAAGTTCCTGATTATTCTCAGGTTTCAGTTCCTGATTATTCTCAGGTTTCAGTTCCTGATTATTCTCAGGTTTCTTTGCGGGGGATCATAGAAAGGAGAAGCTGATTACTTGGGGTGTAGTCTGAGTTTTTCTCTATTTTGATATTAGCAGATTAAGTTATATGTTCATTTTTTCTATTGCTTGTCCCTTCCCATAATATATTCGATTTTAACTATATGCACACGAAACTATGCATAGGCATAGATGACCAATAGGGGCTCTTCCCTAAAAGGTTCCTGAAGATGTGGCCTTGTCTTACTGTGCATGTACCCGAAACAAATTCAGTCTGGACAAAACGTTCTTCCTTCTAGTCCCCCACTTTTTGGGAATATGCTTGAATAGACACTGCTTAGGTTCGATCATTACGAGGCAGGGAAACTAGTATCCTTGTTCAGAGGTGGGAGTGTATAGCTCAGTTCAGGTGAAGAGAGGTGTGCTGTAGACATGCTGAATATGAGTTTAGGGCCAGGTTCTAGGTTAACTATAATGTGCACGGCTGGAGAAACGAACCCAGGACCGGATGCTTCTCCAAAGGAGCAGAATAGTAGAAATCCACTGTCACAAAGGATTCTGAGTTCTTTGAATTTAAGTCCTGGACATGATTAGATTTACATACAAAATGGCCTTCTGGGGACACTTGCAGTCCATAGCACACAAGGCAAAACACCCACTGTAACAATCCTGTTCCTTCTCATAAAGTAAGAGGAAGATAACTGAGAAATGAATACAGAAATGTGGTATAGTTACACAATGGAGTACTACTCAGCTATTACAAACAAGGACATCATGAACTTTGTACGCAAATGGATGGAACTAGAAAAAAAATCATTCTGAGTGAGGTAGCCCAGACTCAGAAAGACAAGCATGGTCACTCATAAGTGGATATTAGCTGTAGAGTAAAGAATAACCATGGTACAACCCACAAACTCAGGGAGGTCAGATAACAAGGAGGGCCCGAGATAGGATACACAGATCTCCTTGGGAATGGGAAATAAAAGATATTTCATGGGTGGTCTGGAGGTGGGTGTGTATGGAAACATGAGGGATCAGGTTGAGGTGGGGATAGACGGGGAGAGTATTGAAACAGATGATGGAAGGGTGGGACATTTGGGGATGAGGTAGAAACCTGGTGCAAGGGAAACTCCAAGGAACCTACAAGGATGATTCCAGCCAAGACTCCTTGCAAAAGTGACTACATAGTCTGAACTGGTCATCTCCTGTGACCAGGCAAGACTTTCAGTGGAGGGACTGAGATACCAACCCAACCATCTAACCCTTGATCTATAGCCAACCAATGACTGTCTAGCCTGAGACCCATGCCAGGAGAGTGAGCTTACCCCTGATGCTGTCTGGAGAGCCAGGACCCAGAGGTGGGATACCCCAGAGATCTAGGATAGAACCAAACACACTAAAGAAAAAACAATCAATGTAAGGATGCCTAAGGATATTCTGCTATACTCATAGATTGGTGCCTAGCCCATTTGCCATTAGAGAGGCTTCACCCAGCAAGTAAAGGAAACAGATGTAGAGACCCACAGCCAAACAGTAGGCTGAGTTCAGGGAATCCTGCTGAAGAAAGGAAGGAAAAATTGCAGGAGCCAGAGGGGTCATGAACATCACAAGAAAACCCACAGCATCAACAAACCTGAACTCATAGGAGCTCAAAGAGCCTAAACCTACAACTAGGGAGCCTGCATGGGGCTGACCTAGGGTGCTTCCAATTCTGGATATTCTGAATAGAGCAGCAGTGAACAAGTGTCTCTGTGATAGGATGAAGTACCTTTTGGGTACATGCCAAAAGGTGTAGCTAGATCTTAAGGTAGATTGATTCCTATCTTTTTGACGAACTGCCACGCTGATTTCTATAGCCACTGTACAGGTTTGCACTCCCATCAGCAGTGGGTGAGTGCTTCCTTCTCTACATCTATGCCAGCAGGAGCTGTCACCTTTTTCTTGATCTTGGCCATTCTGACAGGTGAAAGATGAAATCTCAAAGTAATTTAGATACGCATTATGAATGGATAATACTGTGTTGAACATTCCTTTAAATGTTCCTCAGCCATGTGAGTGTTCTCTTTTGAGAGTTCTCTGTTTAGATCTGTATCCCATTTTTAAAATTAGGTTATTTGTTTTCTTGATATCTAGTTTTTTTTAAGTTCTTTATATATTTTGGATATTACCAATCAGTAAGATGTGTAGTTGATAAAAATCTGTCTCCATTCTGTAGCCTGTTTTATTTAGAGCAGTGCATGACCTTAATCCTGTGCTCTGGAGGTCCAGGCAAGAGGATTTTCCATCAGTTCAAAGCCAGCCTGGTCTACATATAGAGTTCCGGGAGATCAGAGTGACACAGAGAGACTCTGTCTAAACAAACAAACAAACAAACAAACAAACAAAATGCAAACCCCAAACCAAACCAACAAAAACTTAGAAGACAATGAAACATAATCTTAATATTCATTTAGAAATTGAAATAAGCACACATCAGTGTATGACATTCTTTGCGAAGTTCTATTTTATCTGGTTTAAATTAGGAGATTTTTGTTTTTTATTGTAAAGAATCTTATCGACAATAAGGGTGGGATTCTTTTACTTGCCTTATGTTGTTTCTTAAATAGAGCTTTGATATAATTAAGACCATGAGGAAACACAAAGGCTGACTTTTAGCTGAGATTTTCAATTTTTTCATATTGAAATTTTTCTGTTTTATTTTTAAGCTCTGATTTGCAGAACATTGGTATTTCCAACTAATTTTATGGTTCGTGCTCGAACATAAGGCTTTAATTCAATTGTGGACATTTAAGAGATATTTTAAACAGCAAGCACCATGAGAATTCTTAATATTCAACCACAAATGAGGCATTGTTATTTATGATGTGCCAAAGGATTCACAGTCGCCCAGTTATTAGTTTTTTTTTTTTTTAAAAATCTGCTACACAGAGGATGAGACATAATACCATACAGTACAGGATGAAAGAGATTAGCATGAATCAAGTCCTAGAGGGCGGAGCCTGTGCAGAGCAAACCTTCCCCCTTGCTGTGAGATAATCCTCTTAGGAGCAGGAGAGTCAGACACAGTCTCCAAGTGCGAATGGACGGATAACTTCTTAAGTCTTCAGAATTGTGATTTATAATCTTTTAAGTTTTTCATCTCATTACTAAATTATAATTGCATTTTATTCCTGGAAGTAAAAAAAATTAAAACAAAAATTTTCTTCGGAAATATGGCAAGGGACCAAATTTCTAAACATTCTCAGTGATAGAAAAATACTAGCATGAGCCCTCCGAGCTTCGGGGTTCCCACTGTCTAACAGAGCACACACACGTGCACACACACGCACGCGCACACACACGCGCGTTTCTCAGTGGAGACTTCCCTACATACTATTTCATGTAGGCCACTTAGACGGGAGCAGAACTCTCCAGGGCTGAAGCTCCTTGGAAGAACTTAGAAGGCCAAAGAATTTTCAGTTCTTCTTTTAGCGGTCACGGTGCCCACTTCACTTTCTATTCAAGGCCTTAGAACACTCCAGACTTATGCTTTGGCCTTAAGAGGATTCCACCATATAAAATATATTACTTTTCTTTCATAATTAAAAAAGGACTAAGGAAAACAGGTTTAATTCTTCTGTTATTCAGGTTTATAGATTATAGAGATTCCAGTTTTGATTTCTTTATGTAGTTTTTTTTTTTTAATTCTATTGCACAATAACTAGGAGTTCCCAGCCCCTCTGCTGAAATGTCCCTCACAAACTTATGTTTTGATCTCTTGGTCTCGACTTTATCCCACTATTTAAAATGCTCTGGATCATTCGCGAGGCAGAACCTGCCTGGTGACAACAGGCCACTGTGGTGGGTGTTTGATGAATGTCCTGCCCCTGTTTCTGGTCCCACTGTTGCCTGGCCTTTCATGTGAACAGCATCCAGCTCACACTTCAACTGCCATTGTCTGAAGCGCATCGCCAATGGAGACTCTCTGAAACTGTTTTGAAAAGCCAATGTAAAGATCTCCCTGCTTAAGTTGTGTTGCTTGGGTATTTTGGTCACAATGACACAGAAGAAATGCATCTCGCTGTATAGGTGACCCTTGGGAGGTGGCTGTAAGGGCACAGATGACGGGTTTCCTCTGCGCAGAATAAGAGCATTGCTGCTAGGATTCCATCATTGAATTCTTGGGTGCGAATATGTAAGGGTTTCATCTTCTTGATCCTCGTAACCACTCCAGATGGCATCATCAATGAACATCACCGTTAGATAGATAACAAGACAGAGGCACGTGGAATTTAGATGCCTAGATCCAAATCAAGTGATAAGAGATAAGTAGCAAAAGGTGAAGCCAGAATGATGCAGCCCATATCAGTGGCTTTCCCACGTCAGTGGCTTTCCCACATCAGTGGCTTTCCCACGTCAGTTACTTTCCCACATCAGTGGCTTTCCCACATCAGTGGCTTTCCCACATCAGTGGCTTTCCCACATCAGTGGCTTTCCCACGTCAGTGGCTTTCCCACGTCAGTGGCTTTCCCACGTCAGTGGCTTTCCCACATCAGTGGCTTTCCCACGTCAGTGGCTTTCCCACGTCAGTGGCTTTCCCACGTCAGTGGCTTTCCCACGTCAGTGGCTTTCCCACGTCAGTGGCTTTCCCACGTCAGTGGCTTTCTCACGTCAGTTACTTTCCCACATCAGTGGCTTTCCCACATCAGTGGCTTTCCCACGTCAGTGGCTTTCCCACGTCAGTGGCTTTCCCACGTCAGTGGCTTTCTCACGTCAGTTACTTTCCCACATCAGTGGCTTTCCCACGTCAGTGGCTTTCCCATGTCAGTGGCTTTCCCACATCAGTGGCTTTCCCACGTCAGTGGCTTTCCCATGTCAGTGGCTTTCCCACATCAGTGGCTTTTTGGCTTTCCCACGTCAGTGGCTTTCCCATATCAGGGGCTTTCCCACGTCAGTGGCTTTTCCACGTCAGTGGTTTTCCCATGTTAGTGACTTTCCGAAATCAGTGGTTTTCCCTCATCAGTGGCTTTCCCACATCAGTGGCTTTCCCACGTCAGTGGCTTTCCCACGTCAGTGGCTTTCTCACGTCAGTTACTTTCCCACATCAGTGGCTTTCCCACGTCAGTGGCTTTCTCACGTCAGTTACTTTCCCACATCAGTGGCTTTCCCACATCAGTGGCTTTCCCACGTCAGTGGCTTTCCCATATCAGGGGCTTTCCCACGTCAGTGGCTTTTCCACGTCAGTGGTTTTCCCATGTTAGTGACTTTCCGAAATCAGTGGTTTTTCCACGTCAGTGGTTTTCCCATGTTAGTGACTTTCCGAAATCAGTGGTTTTCCCTCATCAGTGGCTTTCCCATATCAGTGGCTTTCCCACATCAGTGGTTTTCCCACGTCAGTGGCTTTCCCACGTCAGTGGTTTTCCCACGTCAGTGACTTTCCCACGTCAGTGGCTTTACTATTAAGCTTTCCCATCACTGCTTGGGAGATGGCAGGAGCCTTTTCCTTTATACTGATAACTACATTCCCATTTTTCTTTATGTATGTGTTCCTCTCAAACTACTAAATCAGATGGTTTTCTCCTCTCATCTAAAACTTATTTCTAGGCATAAGATGTCTTTTAATGTACTGGGAAAGATGTTTTATGGCTCCAGCTATGGTAAAAAAAAAATCTCTTCTTGCTTAAGTATATCCTTTAGATATAATTCTAGCATGTCTCTTAAGTGTGCCTATTTATAGTTGAGATAACACATCATGTGTGTGAAAAACTCTTACATTCTGCCTTTCTCAAGATAAATGTCCTCAGCATTTCCCTCTCCTAGCCTCAGAAATCTTCCTTTCCTCATAGTTTCATTGCGTTTTCATTCCTCTGTCCAATTTCCATTCCTTACTTTGAATCTGCTCAGTCAAAACTGTGCATTCAAAAAATAAAAATAAAAAATAAAAAACAAAAAACCCCATGCATTCATTTATTTAACACATCTTATTGCTGCTGTGTTCCAGGCACCATCTTAGACACTAAGATTATCAACCAAAATGATTCCTCCCAGAAATTTATAAGCTAGTCATTGAGATAGATGAATAATAATTAATATATAAGTTCTGGTAGTTTAATGTGCTACATAAATATAAAAATAAGTGTTTCATCTACTTAAGATTGAGGGGGGTTGCCAATTGTAGGGGTTCTTGGAGTGAGGCTGGATCACACAGGGAGAAGAGGAGGCAGGGAATTCAGACCAGAGGGGACACCATGTGTAAGCCCACAAGGAAGGCAAGAAACAAAAAGAGAAACAAGAACACAAAGAGTTGTACAGTGATTTCTAGTGGCAACAGTTCCTAAGAAATACATCTTTCTGATGTCAGTCCTGTTGTGAACATTATGCAGAGTGCAGTCACATAGACTATGTTGGCTATGGTGTCACTGAGCAATGTAGTCTGATGGGATCGTGGAGTGTATGTTATCTGTCACTGACTAAAACATTCAGTGTATGGCCTCATTGAAAAGTTCACATCAGGATGACTAAGAGAGCTAGAATGATTGATGGCGTATTTTAGATTTAAATTTGACTCTCAATATCTTGAAGAATTAGAATAATTTTCAAGTACAGGGAAGACTGGCTGAAAGAGCATTTTATAGTATTCTTAGGAAAGAAAGTAGCAGAAGACACCAGAATGCTTCATAGATGAGATTTTCACTTTTTATTTTAACAGTTGTACCAATGCACGTGTATCAGAAGAAAAATTTCAGTTAGGGGAAGCTCTCTGAATAGAAGAAAAAATACTTCTCAGAATTGATCATCTTTTTTTTCAAGACCAGTAGATTTGATGAAGAGGAGGCTGATGGGAAAAAGGAAGTCAGTCACCTTGGAGCATAGATGTGCATAGCCAAGGAATTAGTTTGGCTATAAGAGGTTTGCAGAATAACATTTTTATTAAGACAAAACTAGTTGAATCTACTTTAGTTCATGCTCCAAAAGAGTGTGATTCTTGAGTTGTGTAGGAATGCCCTACTGGGTTACCTCATAACTACTGTGTTGGTGGCAATTTGTTTCTTTGCTTCCAAATGTGAATCTGTCCACAGAACTGGATATTCTCTTGGGACATACCAAGAGCAGAGGGTAGTCTCTTAGGAGAGGTAGGCCTGTAGTCAGGATCTGAGTCTGAGAACTTAGCTCGAAGCTGGAACCAGAAAAAGTAGAAAAAAAATCAAGATATGCTCCCCTCCAAAACCATATAGACCTGGTTATGAGGACTGTGGTGTTTGAATGAGAAGTGCCACCCCCACCCCCGCAATAGGCTCAGGTGTTGGAGCGCTTGATCCTCATTCAGTGGTATATTTGGGTAGGTGGTATACAACCTTGTTGGAGAAGGAACATCACTGGTGCTGGGCGTTGAGAGTTCACAACCTCACCTACTTCCAATTCTCGCTCTCTCTCTACTTCATGATTGAAGTTGAAGATGTGATCACTTAGCTTCCTACTGTAGCTGTTTGCTGCCATCCCTCCCATCATTATGGACTCCTCTGCTGTAGCCCCAAAGAGCTCTCCCTTCTGTAAGTTGTGTTGGTCATAGTGTTTTACTACGGCAACAAAAAAATAACTAGTAAGTGGACCAACAACATTTTGGGTTAAGGTTGATGGGGGAGACTCTTAGAAACAATCCTTGAACTCAGATTTTCAGATTCTATCTTAGGTCTGCCGGACTGTCTTCCAGCCCTTACCCCAACGGATGGCTTCTGTTGTCACACCTGGTTACTCCTATCTCAGGAGCTGAACTTATTATAAAGGTCTTCAATACTTGCTTCCAATTAGGGCAGAGGAAACTGGGTTTATTAGTAGAAAGTCAGGGTATGTATCCTTCAGGGCCAGCAGGGTGAATTAAACCCAATTAATCCTGAAGTAGAGGTTTTTAAAAGACCATTGAAGGAGTGATTACTTGCAGAGGAGTGGGGAAGGTTAAACACATCTCCCTGGAACATTGAGGCACTTAGGCACCGGCAGAGCAGGAAGCTAGTCCCTTCCCTCTTTCTAAGGGCAATAGGGACTTCTGTCACCAGGCTCTGATGTGAAGTGTGTTTGAGATGAGTCATCTGTGCAATGTGTGCTCACAGGTAGCATCCAGCCCCACAGTGTGTGCCTTCATACGGTCAACCCAAAGTGACACCAGTCCCAGTCACTAGGGCTGCCGAAGTGATTGATAGAAGGAGCTTCCAAAAACCAGGCAGGGTAGGAGAGGATGAAGGATTGATTAATTCGGAGAGGAAACAGAATTATTAGTGTCTTTAAAATTGGTGAAAATGTATTTTTTTGACTTTTGGAATAAACTATTTGGGTTTTTGTGCAAATGTTTCTTTTTAACACTTCAAAATTGTATAATATGTACCCCCAAATGTCATCATACCTAGATGATAAGGTTGTAGCAGCTTTACAATCAGGACACCTTGTTACACTTAGATTCTTAACAAATTGTTACCAAGTATGTTAATGGGCTGCAAAGACCAATAGTTTTAAGGGATGTGGTAGCAAATAAAGGAATTATCTCCACATAGTGTGCATTATAAACATGTGTCAACAAAGTTTGCAGACATTCTATAATATTTATTGTTAATGATATAAACTAATTAAACATGTGTGGTGCGGTGTGACGTCACAATGTGTATATACAACATATAATGAGCATTCAGGCTAATTATTATACCCATCATTTCAAATATTCACTATTTTCTTGTGTTGAGAACATTTGAAACCCTTTTTATTAACTATTCAGAATGTTCAGTTAACTCTTGCCAGCTGTGGTGGTTTGGGAAAGAAATCCCTCCCTTCCCCGCAGTTTCTGCTGTTTGAGCTGTTGGTCCCCAGCTGACGATGCTGTTTGAGGAGGTTTAGAAGGTGGGGCATTGTTGGCGGAAGTACATCACTGGGGTCAGGTATATTAGCTTGGTTTCTATTGCTGTGATAAAAACCATGACCAAAAGAAAACGAGCTATTTCATCTTATAGCTTAGAGTCCATCCTTGAAGAAATCAGGACAGGAACTCAAGGAGGGCAGAACCCTGGAGAAGAGAAACAGAGAAAGTTGAGGAATGCAGCTTACTGGCTTGCTCTCCAGGACTTGTTCAGCCTGTCTTGTTATAACACCTAGGACCACTTGCCCAGAGGGGACATCTCAGCCCACAACAATAATCAATCAAGAAAATGTTCCATAAGCTTTCATTTCCATATATATGTGGCAACATGCAGGCTATAGCCTCGGTGCCTGGCTTGTTTCATTTAACATAGTGCCTTCCACTTCCATTCACGTTGTTTGGAATAACAGCATTTCATTCTTTCTATGACTGACAATACTCAACTTTGTGTAAGTACCACCATTTCCTGTCCATACATCCATCAGTGGACAGTTGGTTAACTATAAACCTTGATTATTATGAAAATCAAACAATTAAATAATGCTATGCTAGCTCAGTATTTTGACATACTAATTTTAATTCCTTAGGAGATCTAGTCATGATTTGACTGGATCATATGGTAGTTCTTTTCTTACAGTGAGAGAGATCTGTACTGTTTCCCATAAACCAGTCCTTGCTTCTAGTCCCTACAACAGTGTGTGACACATTCCCTTTCTCTGCATCCTTGCTAGCATTCATTTTCTGTCCTTTGATAGCAGCCGTTCGAAAACAGCTATCTCCTTGTGGCTTTGAGCTGCATTTTTCTGATGCTTAATGACATTTGACATTTTCCTGATGCTCTACTTGGCTACTTTTGTAGTCTCTTTTGGGAAATGCCTATTAAGGTCAGTCACCCATGTTTTCAGCATCCTTTTGTCCTGACTTTTTATATAGTTACACTGTGCAGCTTCTCTTCAGGAGCCACAGCTCAATGCCAGCTTACAATTGCTCAGAACTTTCAGTGTTTCATATAGAAGCATTTTACGTTTTAGATATCTTTCCATAGTATAAAAAGTTAAAATCACTTCAGAATAAAATGGCGTATAATAAATTGTCAACTAATCTGTGCCTGTCACATCCAGTCTAAAAGCTACAAGTAAGATGGCAGTCACAGTATTTCTTTAGAATGTAACTATCCCAGGTGCGTGGCATTGCAGAAAACTAAAATACCTTTATAAATGATCATGTCCTGTATATTCTGTTAGTGTTTGTATTGTGTTTTACTGCTCTTGTGATCCTATAGTCTTTGAAGCTTCCTATGATCTAGTACAGATTTATCTGCTTTTAATATTATCTATTGTATGTGTCTCACAACATGTAGCAAAATGTCTGGGACCTAGTCAAAGCTCAAACAGTTTGACAACTTGGATTCAATCTGCTAATTGTTCATCATAGAATTTCTTATTCCTTAGAATCTTATGAATGGGAAGAGGAATGATTTGAAAGTCTTAATTATGAATCATAATGCATAAGCGTACTTCTTTCATCTTAAACGGATCTCAGAATACTAGCTATTTTCTATGACTATACATGACTTCCAATTCTGTGACAAAGCTGATTTTGACAATTAAAGTTAATATCTGAATAAATCCTGAAGAATTTTGCTTGATTTTCAAATTTTTGTGCGATATGGTTGCCATTTATTTGAATAAGCCATCTTCTTATGCTCTACAATGTACTAACGACCTCGTCTATAAACTAACATTGTAATAGACTGCTTGTGTGGAATTAGAGTGTTGGGCCAAATCAGTGGTTCTTATTCTTTTGTAGGATAAATCAACCAGGTTTGGCAATTTATCAATGATATTGGGATCTTGTGGAAATGAAAGAGAAAGTTGCTAATACGTTAGCACAGAAGACATAAATGTGATTATGCCAGAGAAAATGCAACATGTCCTATGCTTTCTTTGAGCATGTGAAAGGTCCTAGACTCTCTTTAGGGGAACACACAATCTGCAGTCCTTAAACTAGAACAGGCCCTCAATGCTCCGCGACCTACTTTGATCTACCGACGGGACCCGAGGGACCTACTTTACAGGGCATGGAGTCCTGAGTAAAACTACTCCGCACTTCTTCTTCATGAGAACCCTGATGCCATCTCTAATTGAATCAGTCCAGAATCCTGATCAGTGACACCACAAGACATTGGCTCAGAGAATTCTGGACAGTCTTCTCTCTCTGGGTCACAGATCAGCGCTTACATCCCTTTACAATTGAGGATCTTTACAGTTTCCTGTTTAGGTGTGTAACCTCCCCCTATAGCCACCCATGGAAAGCCAAGACACTCTACCAGCTGCTATGGTACCTTCAGTACATCGGGTAGCCACTAAAATCTAGCTGATCCCGAGGACACTGACTATCTAAGTACTGGAGCAATAGCGCTGACTGCCAGGAGCAGAGCCCCATAGGTGCTCGGGTGCCCCACAATTCCTGTTTCGTCCTGGAATCTCCAGATCCAAGAGCTCAGGCAGTCATTTGGGGGTTTTCTGTACGGGCTGAGTCTGGTGAGTCACTGCAGTACTGGCTACAATACAAATGCAAATGTCTATTTTTCTATTTTGTATAAAATCCTTGGGCTTATTTTTCCATTTTAATAGAACAAGTAAGAAATACTGACAGTTTGGAAAGTATTTAGAAAATGGAAATCAGGATGACAAAGGAAAGAGTAACTTTAAATTCATAAAAGAGAAAAAACAAAAAGGAGAATATACATGAATGAAATCCAGTAAATAATGTGGAATGGAGATGGTTATCATCTTAAAAGGACTGAGCCCGGTTTTTCATTACCAAGGCAACAGCCACATCATGGAATTGCAAAACGACAGGAATAAACAGCAATCATAAGAATGCCCAAGCTCTATAAACAAAGACAATTTGTGTACAGATGTGAATTTAATAAACAAGATGAAAAGCTGTTTTGTTCAAACTAAAACTTTTTTTGTAGGAAAAAAAAGGACCTTTTTATTTGGTTTTGTTTTAAAGAAAATTTAATATCCTCTTCTACCTTCAGAAAATATCAGAGGGCATACACATGCCATTCAAATTATGAATTACAGCCTTCTGGATTCACAGCTAAGGTAACTAGAAAAAAAGACCCTCTTGGCCCTTTTCTCAGAGCTGCGAGAGTTTTAGAGATATGGGTATTTAATATTTATTTAAAACTCTCTATGTGAGGGGCCTTTTTAAGATATTCCTTATAAGAGGTTTGAATTTTAACTGAAACAAGTGGATAAACTGAGTTGCCTTTGTTTCATTTCCCCCCCTTTTTTATGGATGCAGGAGGCATTATGTCAGAGGAATTGGTGCTTAGCATTCCAAATTAACATTGCATGAGAAAGTCTGACTGGATCAAGTCATAAGGAATATAGGACAAATCTAATGTGTGATTGAGATAATGGGTATCTCTTGCTCTCTTTCCCCCCCTGAAAGATAAACAGGATTCAAGTACGTGTATTTCTGTAAAGTTTGCAATGGGCTAGGTAGAAATGTTGATTTATTTTTCCCCTACCTATTTTCTTTTTTTTTTTAACTTTTTTTTTATTGAGAAAAGAGAAAAAAAAAAAAACAAATTTCCTCCTCCTCCCAGCCTCCCATTTCCCTCCCCCTCTTCCCACCCTTCTCCCCCTCCCCCCACTCCTCTCCCCCTCCCTCTCCAGCCCAAAGAGCAGTCAGATTTCCCTGCCCTGTGGTAAGTCCTAGGTCCTCCCCCCTCCGTGCATTTCTAGGAAGGTGAACATCCAAACTGGCTAGGCTCCCACAAAGCCAGCACATTACATAGGTTCAAAACCCCGTGCCATTGTCCTTGGGTTCTCATCAGCCCTCATTGTTGGCCATGCTCAGAGAGTCCAGTTTTATCCCATGCTTTTTCAGTCACAGTCCAGCTGGCCTTGGTGAGCTCCCAATAGATCAGCTCCACTGTCTCAGTGGGTGGGTGCTCCCCTCGTGGTCCCGACTTCTTTGCTCATGTTCTCCCTCCTTCTGCTCCTCATCGGGACCTTGGGAGCTCAGTCCAGTGCTCCAGTGTGGGTCTCTGTCTCTCATAATTGGTTTCTAGCCATAAACAAGGGTCACGGAGTCTACACTTGGTGATCCCAAAGAAGCTAAGTAAGAAGGTGAACCAAAGGAAAAGCACATAGTTGTCCTCTTGGCTATGGGAAGTAGACACAATTGCCGGGGAGAAGATTGAGATCTTGGGGGTGGGGTGGGATGGGGGTAAGGGGAGATGGGGAGAGAGGGGGGAGAGGGGGAGAATGGGGGGAGCTTGGGAAAGGGGGAGGATTGGGATGAAGGAAGGTTGGATGGGGGAGCACGGAAGCACGGTTCTTAGTTAAGGGAGCCACCTTAGGGTTGGCAAGAGACTTGAATCCCCTACCTATTTTCTAACACCCTCAGCTTCTGCCACTCCCCCTTCATTTCAAACTCGATCCTCAACTCCAGCGTATACATTCCAGGAAGAGGAATTAACCTGAAAGCCTTTGGGTGCCCCTTGGGCAGTTTTGAGAATGATGCTGTAATTTCATATTATGAAACCACTGTCAGGGAGCGCCCAGTGTCTTTAGTCCTTTTCAATGGCAGCCTCCCTGACATCTGGAGAGGTTTTAGGTAGCCCCTGACTTGTGCCCCCCACAGTGTCTAGCATCTGATTGCATGGAAGGCAACTTGCCCATGGTCTCAAATGATACAAAGCACATTGCCCTAGTTATACCCACAGTCAGGAAATGAGGATTAAGGAAGCGCGTGGGAAGTTGTTTCTTCAGTCAAACTGGGGAAATCTGGCTGAGGTAGCAGAAAGATGTCAGGAAAGAAATCCTGTGTCCCCACGCCCGCCCTCCCTGCCTTTTTAATCTATGTCAACCAATACTCTCATTTTTCTGCCCATTTTTTCTCCTGGACTTCCAGAAACTCTCTGTTATGGCAGACAGAGTGACATAAGAATCACCTCTATAAAACCATTCTTGATTCCATCTTGCCTCACAAAATGTTTGGTGCAGAGGTTTCTCTGTCCTGACATGGACCAGATCCCTTCTTTTTTGAAATGTTCCGAACCACTAGCTTGTCCCCTTGTAGCCAATAAAGGATTGCCATGTATAGTTTAATACCAATGACAAAGTCTTTCTATTTCCAGCACTTTTCCCTTAAAAGCTTGCTGCTACACAGTACTTCTTTGGATAAACTTCCTAACAGCTTTGGACACCCTACTGAAACAAAGGCGGAGGACCCCTTTGGTGTACATTTATGAACAAATGACTATTATTAACGTTGTCATAAACTGCTTTGCCTTTGACAGTTTCAAGTCTGTGTCTGTCATTCCTGTCTTGTCAGACTGAGTTGCTATGAGCAAATGTCTCATAAAAACAACTGAAGTCGTGTTTCTTACAAGAAACTTGGCACTAGAGAAATTCCCAGGAATCCACAAGGATGACCCCAGCTAAGACCCTAAGCAATAGAGGAGAGGATGACCAAACTGGCCTTGCCCTGTAGTCAGACTGATGAATACTTAAATATCACCATAGAACCTTCATCCAGCAACTGATGGAAAAAGAGGCAGAAACTTGCATCAGAGCCCTGGACTGAACTCCCAAAGTCCAGTTGAGTAGGAGAGATGAGAATATGAACAAAGAGGTGAAGACCATGATGGGTTCATCCACTGAAGCAGTTTACTTGAGCTAATGGGAGTTTATCAACTCCAGCTGGATAGGGAAGAGAAAAGCATAGGTCCAAACTAGACCCTCTGAATGTGGTTGACAGATGTATGGCTGGACCAGACTGCAGGGCCACTGGCAGTGGCACCCGAATTTATCCCCATTGTTTGTATTGGGTTTTTGGAACCCATTTCCTTTGGATGAATACCTTGCTCAGCTTAGATATAGTAGGGAGGGCCTTGGACCTTCCCAAAACAATGTGCATTATCCTCTCCAAGGAGTGGAGGGGTGTTGGATGGGGAGGAGGGGAGGGAGTGGGGTTGGATGGGGAGGAGAGGAGGGAGTGGGATGGGATTGGTATGTAAAATGAAAATGAGATTGTTTGTTTGTTTTTTAAATAAATAAATTTTTTTAAATATTTATTTATTTACTATGTATACAATATTCTGTCTGTGTGTATGTCAGCAGGCCAGAAGAGGGCACCAGACCTCATTACAGATGGTTGTGAGCCACCATGTGGTTGCCGGGAATAGAACTCAGAACCTTTGGAAGAGCAGGCAATGCTCTTAACCACTGAGCCATCTCTCCAGCCCTAAATAAATAAATTTTAACAAACAAACAAACAATTGAAGCTATGAGCCCATGGCTTCAAAGAGCTCAGTCTCTTTGAAACACCAAGCATGGAACCAATCCATGGCATGGTAGAATATTATGGAGGCAGGAATATGTACAGGAAAAATCTATTCTCAGAATGGACAAGAAACAGGAAGTGAGGAAGGGACTGAGTACCAGATGTAACTCTCAATGACACACTTCCTGCTTCCCCCAGGTAAGCCTGCTCCAATCACTAGCACCATCAACTCTGAAGCAAGCCTTCAACATTGGGGTTTGTAGTGTCCATCTCAGACACAAATGAGAAACTTTTTCCATTTTAGATTTGTGTAGATTTCCCCCGGAATGCCCCTCCTACCCTGCTATGCATACTTTTGATGTCTAGAGAAAGGCTCTTGTCTTTTCTTTGGCACATGACTTGTGGATATCAGTGCCACTATTGTTTGGGGTCATGATACCGCAGAAGCCGTATGAATCAGGGCCCGCATCCACTGGCCTGGTCAGGCTCTGATTGAGGGACCCAGGGGCTCAGAAGTTTGGTTCTTTCTGCCCTTTGCTGTTATTTTCATGATAGAAGGGACCCCTTTTCCTCTGTGTTTTCTCCAGGCCTGGTTTTCTGATCTTCCTGGCCCTGTGAGCTGTTGTATGCTGTGATTGAATCTCTTCTGCCTACTTCAGCTTGAACTGAGTTGTTTCACTTGCCAAAAATCTCTGCACAGATACAGAGCCTCTAAATGAAATAACATGAAAAGAACTTAATGCCTACTTCTCTCAGCTCAGCGCAAAAGCTGTTTCCTGAAAGTGCTAGCGTCATTCCTTAGGAGATAGATAAGCACTTATTTATGTGATGGGACCCCAGGAGGAAGAGGGCAGAATATAGTCTACAAAAGAAAAGGGAGCAGAAGGGACTTCCACGGGTTCCAGAGACTTCTCTTAAGGCCTGTCCTGCTTCCAAGAAAGGCAGTGGGAGGGAGCAGAAAGGGAGTGGACATTCCTTCGGAATTGCATTAGGTGACCTTCCCATATGTGATTTGTCCATTGGAAATAAATCTATCTTAATGCTGTATTGATCTCTTTCCAGGCTGGCCCAAATCCTAGGGAAAGAATTCACCACCAGGATGGCTCTGGATCATTGTCTTCTCAACCACAGCCACCTTTAGAGGACTATTTGGAGTTCTGAAAATTCTCAGGTACAAAGCATGGCTCTGAGTCACCACGGCAGTGAGACACTCCTCTTTGGCTCTGACAATTAGAACTGTGGCTAATTAATGCCATTCCTTCCGGCTGAGAACCAGACACCTGAGCCTGAATTTACCTTTGTATTAACATACATTTCCCTGGTGACATTGCTGTAAAGACAGCCAATGATTTTGAACTAAATCTTGTTTGTGGCTGCTTTGTTCTCTGTGAGGTTTGGAATGCAGAGAAAAAGGAGCACAGAGATGGATGGCCCTGTTTGAGTATTCCACATCTGCAATCAGTTTAATTGCCCCTTTCTTTTTAATATGTTTATGACGGAGGTTTGGTTGATAGCCTCTCAGGGTCTTTTTTGTAGAGGGTCTTGAGTTGAATTATCAGCTAAGCAGGGGGTTAGTCTACTGACTGTATTTTATGGGAGAAACAAAAGTAACAAGAAGAAAGAAAAAACAGTGAAATGAGAACAGAAAGTTGTCTTGACTCTGGTAACTCAGAAGAGTCACCAGCTGACTGTGTATCTTGGGGGGACACCCAGGTTTTATACCTCAAAGCAGAGCATGCTTCAATATCTGAACAAGAGCGTTCATCCTGCTCTTAGGAAGCCGTACTACTGGAGCCACCACTTATTAGATTTGTTTTGTAAATCTTAATTAGCTGATAAAACCTATGCTTGTCAGATAACAAAGTCAGGAAAAAAAATCCAAGAAGAGGAAGAAGACATCAATGACAGACAGACAGATAGATGCCAGATGTCGCTCCTTATATAAAGAGGAATGTTTTAATTGAACTGTGTCTCTGAAAACTGTCAAGTATAACTTACTGCTTTTTATGCAAAATACGATTATTTACTAAGCAGCAAATGTAAATTATTATGAGGGTCTGTTCTTATGAATGACTTTTGGGTCCTTTCATTTAAAAACATACTTTTTGGTGTCTTCTGATTCACCTTAGACTTGTTCACTTGTTGAATCTTTCTTTATTTAGATTTTTTTTATTTTGTGTATATTCAAATTTTCCTGCATCTGTGTAGCTCCCAGAGAGCCCAGAGAAGGGCATTAAGTCCCCTGGAACTAGAGTATCTGATAATCGTGAGCTACTATGTGGGTGGTAGGACCTGAATGTGGGTCCTCTGGAAGAGCAACAAGTGCACTTAACTGCTGAGCCATCTCTCCAGCCCCTGCTCTTTTAAAACTCCAGTTCATCATCTTGCCTCTTCCCCTGCTCCTACCATGCTAGTTCCTTACTCCCTAGCTCTCTAAAGAGCCACCGTCTGCTATCTAGACTTGTGAAGACATCTGTTACAGCCCGTCTTATTTCTAGAACCCAATATTGCACATGGGAATTGTTTTTCCCTTGTCATGTCTTTCTATGCACACTTGTGTTAAAGTGCAGGGCTCATCTTCTCTTGTTGGGATGGTTATAATATCTTACCTGAGCCTTCCTTTTCTAGTAGCTTCTTTCTGGCTCTGTTTCTTTTTTTCTTTTTTTTAAATTTTTTTTTATTATGTATACAGTCTTCTGCCTGCATGTATGCAAGCATGCCAAAAGACAGCACCAGATCTTCTTATAGAGGTTGTAAACTACCATGTGGTTGTTGGGAACTAAACTCGGGACCTCTGGAAGAGCAGCCAGTACTCTTAACCTCTGAGCCATCTCTCCAGCCACTGAAACAAAAAACCCACCTGACTGAATCATTACAAAGCAAAGATATGATCATATAGTTTCCTGCCCTTAGCTGTTCCCTGCTTCTTATCCATCTCAAACAAATACAGGCTTCATAGTTCAGTGCCTAGATTTATACATCCTGCCCTTATCTCGATTCTCAGTCTCGTCCCTGACTTTTCCTGAGACCTACCCATGTTTCACCAAACTAGATCTCTTACTACTGCATGACTTCCTTGTCCCATACTGCAGCAACTGTTCAGGAAAAAATCCACAGAAGAGAGTTGAATAGATCGTATTATAAATTAGAATGACGCTCCACAAAATTCTGTCAGTCCAAAAAAGCCACCTATTATCTCCAGTAACCAGACCAGATGCCAGTTCCCTATCTAGTGAGTCAGATTGGTAGGAAGCCATTCCGCCATCTTGAAACCTGGCGGCAACTCCTGCAATAAGTAGCCTCAAGCTGCCAGGACTTTATTCGTCACTGACAGCTTCCCTAAATACACCCCCCACACACCCCCCCCCCCCCACACACACACAACTAACCTAAAGGATGCCCCATTTCTGGTTGGTTCACCTACAGTCATGCCATGACAGCAGCCTCACCAGGGCACACCTGAGCCTTTCTATTTTCTACTCTAAATATGTTCCCTCTATTATGCCTACCTAGGAGTCTCTGCCAAAGTACAGACAATAGCAGCCAGTTCCCTGCTAATGCAATCTCTGAGCAAACTGGCTTTGCTTGTTCGTGTTTGGCTGCTCTGTTTATTTCCGTGGTGGCGATTTAAGTTTAAATGAATGAAAACATTCTTGAGCTGTGCTGGCCACATTTCAAACACTCATGATAGCCCCACGTAGCTAATGGCGCCCATGATGGATAACGTAAACGTAGGATGTTTCTATCGTCCCAATTTTCCACAGATAATTCTGCACATGTTTAGGGTTTTCCCACTTTTGGGTGATTTGAATGAGAAATGTTCCCTGGAAGCTCAGGTAGTCAATACTTTGTCCCTAGTTGGTAAAGCCCTTTGGGGCAGTTAGGGAACCATTAGAAGGTGGAGCCTTGTCGGGACAAAGCACTTTACTGTGGCAGGGCTTTGAGAGTTTCTAGCCTTGCTTGTCCCACTTTCTGTTCTCTCTCTCTCTCTCTCTCTCTCTCTCTCTCCTCTCTTCTTTTCTCTCTCTCTCTCCCCATTCTCCCATATGTGTGTATGAGTATGATCAGTCAGCTTCTGATTTCTGTAGCCACGTTTTCCCTGACTCCTGCCCTGCTTTCTCTGCCATGATGGGCCCTATCCCCCATAAAACCAAAACCTGCATTAAGCCTTCCTCCCACAAGCTGCTCATGGTTCTGGTATTTCACTACCACAGCAGAAAAGTAACAAGTCCACACCTTATACTGCTCTTTCTATTTGAGTGACAGTCTTCCCGCATCTTTACCCGTCAGTCTCCCACCCAGCCTGCAGACAGAGCTCAACTTACTGCATCCTTCAATAAACCTCATGGATTCCTATATTTTTAAAAATCAGTTCTCACTAATTCAATTATGTATCTTTTATAAGCTCTCCCCCATCCTTTTGCCCCGAGGACCACTTGACATCAGGTATACACCTACTTGTTATATACCAAGTTTTGGGGCTAAATAAATAGTAATAGTCACTTACTAACTTAAAACACATACACATCATTTTAAGAAGTTATAGGATGACAGACAAGGATAGCCTTTTTTGGTTTACATTTGGTATATGGATTCTACTGCCTTGTATACAGCGTTGCTCTTCCATGTCTGTTTCTGTCTGTTACCCTCTTGGTGCCTTGGAGGATGTTTGCAGAGATGGACGGAATTATTTTAGAGCTCATATTGCTTTTCCTTAAGAGTCATAGGCTTTTGGCAGTCTCACAGGCAGAGGTGGTTGGGAGACAGCCGCAAGTCTCTCAAGATACATTTGGAAAGGCTGGCCTCTTATTTATGTCTTTAATACCTAGGAGATATGAGTACCTCTGTGTTTGTTCATATCCCCCCCATTTGCCTGAAATATGAACCCACCTGTTTCCTACTAATACCTTTCCTGGACCTGATGAATCTCCCTCAGAAATCCAGTTAAACATCAGCTCTATCATGTATTCCTCTCTCTCACTTGACAGAATAACTCTCTCTCCTGGCTATTTATCAGTTGCTGAGAGGAATTTAAAATGAGTGCCACTGGAAGAACAGGTGTTGACCATAGAAGGAAAACAGCCCACTACTTATCTTTGGAAGTCATGTTGGGGGTAATTTAGAATAAAAGTCCACCAAAGTTAACAAAGAAATAGCTACTCTTTCTTCTCCCATCTTCATCTGCATCCAAAGGTCAAGAAGGACTTATGGAGCTAGAAAACCTGATTCACGCTGTGCAGAGCAGTGCACATTTGTCTGGCAGAAAGTCATTACCATCCAGTGAGTGCTTGAGGTGGGGAACTTTACAGGGAACAAATACTGGGTATCGTGAAACAGGGTGACACTGTGAGAGAGTTGGGGCGGTGATGCTAGGTCAGCATCTGGGGCTGAGACTTACAGGAGAGGATCCAGGGAGACGACGACACAGGGAAAATGAACCACTCACACAGAGGTCCTGTGGAAGAACTGGACAGAAGGACCTCTTCAGCAAAAAACATTGATTTCTTCATTATTATTAATGATGTTTGGGAGAGTTAGCATTGATGTGGGTAGGAATGCCTTGCTCCTATGTGTGCCACACATTGGCCTATACCCTCACCATTGATTACTGGGTGACAAGACCCAGACGTCCAGATAGACACCTTGGAAGAACACACGGATGTGTTATTGACTTTGGAGGATATAGAAAATGGGCAAGGTTATTTTTCTCACAATAATTATTGTAGAGTTATTCATAATTAATTCTTTTATTCCAAAGCATTCACAGTGAATTTTGGAAAAAATGTTTTCTTGGCTAGACTTGATCATGGGAGGATGATGCTGTGTCTATGTTTGGGTCTAAGTCTCTGGAATTTTAATAGTTGGCCCCAAGTTGGTGGCCATTCGGAAAGGATTAGAAAGTGTCGTCTTGCTTGAGGACACAGGGTATGGACTTTGAAATTTCAAAAGACTTTCAAGTATATTCTCTGTTTCCTGCTTGTGATTTGAGATGAGTGTTCTCAGCTGTTTCTCTCATCACCTGCTACCTGCTACCTCGGCTCTGCCCTCATTGACCCTCTGCAACCACAAAACCGAAATAAACCCTTTCTCTTATAAGTTGTTCAGGCTAGAAGAAACTACGAGGAAGAGATATGTGTGACTTGAAATACTATGGCCAAAGTCCTCTTAGGAAAGTACATCACAGAATTATAAGCTCTCAGGGCTGTGAGCATCCAAGAATTAACTAGTGTCCACTCTTTTATTCTACAGATAGAGACGTCGAGATTCAAATAGTTCCCACACTGTTTTCAAAATACAAAATGTTCTTTTAGAGTCTTGCTGACAGCCAGATTGATTTAGAGGTTCGGATATTGTAGCTCAAGTTCCCATTTGTGCCTCCAAGTTCACCATCCATTTCCACTTAGAGAGAGGTCAGGATTCTGCACTCATTGTTTCCCTGCCTTTGGCCTGCTCTTCACAGCCCACTTACTGGGAGGTTGGCTCACTCCTTCCTTTTGTTACCTCTACTCCTGCTGACAGAGGAGGAAATACACATTTAGCCCCAGAAATCGCTCTCATTTCTCCATTTGCCTGCTGTGCCCCTTCCCTCTCAGTTTCTCCCCACATGGAACGGATTTTGAGAAAGACACTCTCATTTAATTCTGAAAAAATATATAGTATTTTTATTTTTCATAACTGAACATTTTCTTTCGCAATAGGGATAGTTAAATGAAAGAGGTTTTTTTTTGCCCCCCCCATCATGACTGTGCTTAAAAAATTCATTTTTGCCTTTTTTTTTGCCTAATGAACATAGAATTTCCATGATTGCCCACTCAAACATATGAAGCTGATTTGCATTAGGTTTTGGGGACGTTGATCGTGTGTGGATACGATTCTGTTTTCTTGTGTGGTTTTCCTGGGATCCCAGTATCACAGCAGGATAGTATAGCTCTGGAGGTCTTTTAGCTAGACTGATTTAGCTGTATCATGCCCTGTGCTCAGAGATCCTTCTTGGGAGGCATCCCCACTGTAGCTGTTGGATCCTCATCCCCTCGTTATTTTATGTCCTGACTCAAAAGAGCCAACCATGTGAATCAACTAGCTCTATTTTCTGATTTAAATTGCAGATCCCTCAACTGATAGTGGCTTCAACAAATTAAAATTTATCTGTATCCATCCCATAAGAAGAATATTGGAGGTGACTAATAACTGGAAGGATTCAGGGACCTAGTGATCATGGAGTCCCTCAAATCAAACCTGTACTTTACCAACATGTAATTGAGTGATCAGGGCCTGCGAACTAACCGACAACAGAGAAAATGAAACTGGATGAAAGACATTTGGGGACACCACAATATGCCACTCCAAAAGAGGCCTCTTAGGCATATGCATTATTGTGAGGAACTGGCCACGAGAACGAGCATATTCAGGCCCAACAAACTACACACAACAGGCAGGAAGCAAGTCAAAGCCAGACATGGGGAAGCTAATAGCTACCTATCAAAGAAAACTATCAATAGCCATCAGAATCAAATGCCTGAGAGCCACAATCCAAAGCACTAATTCTTACAGAAATTTCTCTTGCTAATCTAAATTTGGGAAGTAAAATATGAGAGCTCTTCATTTACCTCCTTGGTTCTGTCTATCGGTTCCAACATACAGGGCCACCTTGACAGCTCTGTCTTAGCTGTTCTTACTGCTGCCATAGTAAAACACCTTGACAAAAGCAACTGGGGAAGGAGTTAATGGTGGCTCACATTTGAGGATGAATTCATCATGGAGGCAAAGTCTAGGGAGCAAGAGCTTGAAGCAGCTGGTTTCATTGTGTCCATGGTGAGGAAGCAGAGAAAAAACAGTTGGCGTTTTTATATTTATACAACCCAACCCAGAGAGTGGTGCTTTCTAATTTTAAGGTAGAAGTTTTCACCTCGACTAACCTAAGCAAAGCCATCCCTCAGAGGCATGCACAGATGTTTGTCACCTAGGTGAGTCTAGACTCTGCCAAGTTTATAATACGTATTAACCCCCTATCCCCTTTCTTCTAACAAGATACTGCACAAACTTAAGGTCCAAACACCCTGTTTATTCCTCATCTTCCCTTGGTTATACGTATGCGTTTTATGCAGAACACACATCTCAGTGAATCTTTTATGGTTTTGTTCTTATTTGTCTGTCCTCACTCAGTTTTACAGGATCTCAACTGGAGAACCTAAATAGAGAATGAAGAAGACAATTGACTGCTCCCTAGAATATATCAGAGGCACTCTGGGAACTAACTACCCAATTAATCAGCAAGGGTATAAATTTCAGCATAGTGAGCCCTGCGGAGAAAGAAAAGTTTGGAGCATGGTTCTGATAAGGCTACAGAAGGCTTCTCATCCCAGTGGCAATGGCCGTTCTTCTTTCTGGTAGAAAGCTACCTGGGGGGTTTTAAGAGCAGCTGTATTTTCATATCTGGGAGCTGGGGTTAGCCCTCTATCCCTCTGATTGGTGGCTTAAGCAAGGGAAGTTTAAGGACAATTCTTAGTTGTCATACTGTAAGGACCTGGAGACGATGGTCTCTTTGTTCTCTTTGTGGGTGATGGTATTGAAAGAAGGGGGGAGATCTGCTAAGCATTCACACCAAAACCTGGTAAAGGGAGTGAGGGATAGGATGGGTTTACTTCTGTTTCTGTGTCTCTTGCTAATGTAGGGACAGTCTCTCCCTGACACTAGTCCCCCAGATTCCTTGGAGAGCTTTCAATGCCGCAGGTTCTCCCCTAGAATCAGATCCTGTGAGATGGAGGTATCTGTGTGTCGGCAGATGCAGAGGATGTATCTTGGATCTGTGTTTATAAGTCCATATCCAAGTATGAGCTGGTTTCCACAAGGGAAGAAATGAGGTATCTTTGAACCATCTGAGCACAGCTTTCTGGACTATCACCAGCTTCCTGAAAAACTGGACGTATGGCATTTGTCCACTCAGATTGCAGATTTCATCTGAATTCCTCATCCATAGACAGCTTGTGTGACCCAGGCATCTGAGATCTCTTAGATGGTTTGTTCATGTAGTTGTAAGTAAGGTTTTATAATCACTGCTATTGCTATTACCAATGGAGTCATTATATCATTGAGATGACAATTTAGGAGACAAAGGGCATTTTACATTCATTTAGAGGTGACATTTAAATATGATTAATAGTGGCTCTTTGTGAAAACATGCATTTTGAGGGGAAAAGAGGAGTGAAAGAAGGCACTAGCAACATAAATATAGAGAATCTTAAACAGACGATGTCTGCTTTTGCTGAAAAAGATGCTGACCTGCAGCCAACTCTAACTGGGAGAAAGAACTTGATTCCAACATTGACGAAGGCATGCGTCTGTTTCTAGGCTCTCGCTGTGTCATTGTGGCTACCTTGGCCTTTGAGCTTTAACATTTCTCAAAACACTAGCCATACTTGTTGTGCAAACTGAGATAAAATGTGTACAGTGTGCTGGAAAACTCAGAAAAGAAACTTTTCATGGTTTCCAAACATAGGTGATCAAAAGAGCTAGAGGGTTTGGTCCCCATGATGGTTCTTGTCACCTTTCTGTCCTTCAGATGGAAGATGGAATTCTTCACAAAGCTTTTGGAGCTGTTGTGCAGCAACTTCTTCCAAGATGAAACTTTCCATCTTGGAAGGAAGCTCCTTAAGACACAGGTTCTTCAAAGGGAGGCAATGCACCCCTATCCCGCAGTGAAACTTGTTAACCTCAGGAAGTAAACAACCTAGGAGCTTCAGGAAGTCCTTGAAACTGACCAGGTTCACTAGGACCCTCTTCCCCAAGCTTATATAAGCCACAAGGATTATGAAGAGACACTTTGTGGTGAGCTGAGCTTTCTAGAAGACTCTTAGATCATCTGGGTCTAAGAAGAGACTCTGGTCATCTGAGATGTCTGAAGAGACAGGACCTTCATGAACTGTGACACATGCCTGTATGTGCTTTTGTAATGCAGAATTCTTTGGGTCATTTCTACTCCTGCAAGTAACTCTGCATACACATCCCTATAACTACCCCAATGAAACTCATTGGTTCACCAAGGTGGACTTTTGCTGTGTCTTTACGTTGCTCCGCCATTATTTTCCTCTCTGGAGCGAGTAGGAACTTGCCCATGCCTCCCCAAGAACAGCATCATACAACAGAAGCTCAGTCTATAGTACATGAAGACAGGACTGTTATTAAGAGCTAATTCTCCATTGTATTTCTTGCTCTTTCCAGACTACTGCTGTGTTATTTCACACATCTGTCTATTATAGGCAATATTTTCTTCTGCCTTTCCTTGCTAAATGTGTATGGGTTTTGAGATTACGCTTTAATAAATATTTCCTGAGGGAGATATAATTCAGACGATGTGTTCCTTACAGCTGATAAAGGAACTCGGTGATAGAAACTTAAAACACTATTTTGTGGGAAGGGGGTGCAGTAAAATCGAAGGAAAGAACATGGAGATGTCTGTTCAAGTTTACTCTTGGTAGAACATGGATCAAGATGAGTGATCAGATATGAACTGCTTCATCTGAAAACCATATAATCATTTTAGTGTACATGGTCCAGCATCTTTGTCTTATAAGCTTGAATATAAGAATATTTATAACATGGTTTATGGGGTCTTATGGGATTTTATTTTTCTCTTATCTCACAGTTGTTGATTTTTCTCACACCAGTTTATTTAGCTGTGCTTGGTTTTGCTCCACAGAGCTGAAATATAGTTTTATAAATTTTAGATGGAGAATGTGTGTCTAGATTTTATTTCATCTCTCCTACCACAAGGAGCTTCCAGCAGGTCTCTGCCTCGTGAAACGTTTCCCCAAAGACCTGTTGTGTACATTGGTATCAGGAGAAGCAGGAGAGATTTAAAAACATGTCCACTGGTTTGTTTGCTTATGTATACAGTCCTCGCCTTGTCTGGGAAGTGTTGGCGAAGCTCGGCAAATCCTCACTAAAGGAGTAGAGAAGGCAGAGGGGTGGGGCTGTAGCACACTCTGGGGTCTTTTCCTGCTACTGTCAGTAACGGTCTGAATACACGCCCAAATTCATGTGTTTGAAACCTACTGGATACCTACCATAGTATTTTGGGAAATGGGACTTACATCGTGTGGTTAGGTCCTGAGGAATTTCTCTCATGAGCAGAGTAACACTACCCCATTTGCTGTGGGCATGTCAGAAAAGTGAATTTTGTCTCTTGTTCTCTTCTGCTATCCCGTATTCTTCCCTGTTATAATGTGGCAGAAAGATCCTCATGCTGGGAATCTACACACAGAAAAACTCACCATAACCAAATTAGCTAGTACTTCTCCCAAATAGAGACCCTTGGTACCCATTGCCCTACCTACAGGCTCCATCTTGCTCTTTTTCTATTCTGGTCTAGGAAATATTGGGTTTATTCACTACCCACCAACCCCTTCTCTATTACTGTGAGAGCTGCTGACCCAGGCCACTACAGTCTTGGGTATTATGGAAGTGGGGAATGAATGAAGAGTGTCCTCCAATCTTATGTTTTCAGCTCCTCTTGTTTATAAAATTTCTAGGAGCTAACTCTTTGTAGAGTCTAAATTAACTCTTCTAGCTCTAGAAGGAAGCAAGTAGAGCCTGCTAACTTCATTTTCCATTTCGAATTTAATTCAAATTTCAAATATAAATGAGCAGATTTATATTTGGATTGCTGTATTTGTCAGTGATCCAAAATTCATATTAGGCTGAAACGTTTTTCTCCCTTTGCTGCTTTCAGATACTTGGAATTGAGAATTTCCTGATAAGTGCTCACCTCCCACCTTGGAATCCCAAGTGCATCGGGGAAGCTCTCCTAGTAAACATGAGAGACTGGGGAACACTCTTTCAGAAACAAACCCCTCACTAGTGTTGTGGAATCTGAAAGCAGAACAGCATTGACTTTCAGGAGCGAGGCAAGCAGCCCCGTTCTTTATGGGCTCTGATGTTTGCTTAAGCAGCACAGAATCAGAGAGAACGGCCCGCAAAGCTGCCAGAGGCATCCGGTAATGCGGACACAGGTTTGCAGAATTCCTGGGCATTTGTGTCTTGCTTGGAGGCCAATCAAGTTCACTTTTTCAGGTCTTCTAGTTACAGGTCCAGGAGAGGAAAGGCTTTTATGCAGGTCTATTTTAGAGGCAGTTTCTTTTTTTTTTTTTTTTTTTAGGTGATGGTAGTCCCATTGAAGTGTGTCCTTGTATTTAAAGTATCCTCACACCATGGAATGGTGGATATTTTAGTTATTTTCTTCAATCGAGCTGTGTGGTTGCTGCCAAGGCTCCATCACCTTGTGGGGCCTGGCTCCCGTGTGATCAGTGGAATGCTAGGGGACTTATCCAATCTGTGACCTCTCCTCCATTAGCAGCCTGACCCGCCGGATCACAGTGAAGCCCGCCTTTGATTCTGGGAGCAGAAAGGTGGTTATGACAGGGAAAGAAGCCTCCTTGGTGTGACTGTAAGATGAAGGTGGTTGGCTTTGAAATTCCCTCTCTGGGCAGATATGCCAACCCTGGGTGTCTCTAAAGTCTTTCTGTCCATCTTTCTCTTTAATTGGCATAACAAATTGCTCAGGGTCCTTGTCATCTAAAGGAAACCCCAGCAACTTTGCAATCCTGATTTCCTCTAGTTCTAAACTGTGTCAGAGATCCATAAAATGTACCGACACGCAGTCTCTTTAGAGCTTTAGGTTTAACTGTTCATTTGAAATAATCCCAGACTTAAAAAATACTCCAAAGTGTTCCAATACACCTTTCACCCAGCCTCCCCTAATGCTACAGTCTTACATTAATCTTCATTGTTTCACATTGAAATTGGTAAAATTATATTTTGCAATACTAGCAACTAATCGACAGGCTTCGTTCTTTTTTTCCTAATCATCTCTCTTATCTCCCTTTTCCAATCCAGAAGAATACATTGCATTTAATTTTCCTGAAATCTTAGTCTCTCCTCAATTTTAGAAGACTGGCCATCTTCATGTATTTTTTTATGGGTTTGGAACATCTGAAAAGGATTCACCTATTGCCCTGTGAAATCTCCCTCAGTTTATGTCTGCCTGCATTTTTTGTTCATGGTCAAAATCAAGCCATGCATTTAGGCAGGAGTATCTCAATATGATGCTGAGATTCACTTTGGTAGCTCTGGTAGCTGTGCCTTCCATTGCAAAAACATTAGTTCCTTCTTTGGACCTGACCAATACTTGAGAGAAGCATGCAATCCACCATTTCCTATCCTATTTACTCAGGCCTTTGGGCTTTTACAAACTGAAAAGTCTAAATAGGACTGTGTTTATTATAAAGGAATAGCATATGAACATATGCACTTGCGTGCTCACACACTCTTAAACACACAAGAGTCTTTTTTTTTTTTTTTTTTTTTTTTTTTTTTTTTTTTTGGTTTTTCGAGACAGGGTTTCTCTGTGGTTTTGGAGCCTGTCCTGGAACTAGCTCTTGTAGACCAGGCTGGTCTCGAACTCACAGAGATCCGCTTACCTCTGCCTCCTGAGTGCTGGGATTAAAGGTGTGCGCCACCACCGCCCGGCACAAGAGTCTTAATCTACTTTGTGATTGCTGCTATCAGCTTTTATTTTGCCATTACACCATTACTCCACAGGACAGGGTGTCTCTTGTCTTGTCTGCAGAAGTTTGGGAAGGTACAACCATGAGCCTAATTCATGCCATCGAAGAGGTCAGTGAAAAGTCTCAGAGCCTATAAACCTCATTTCATTATTAAAGCATACCATTTTTTAACCAGCAAATGATGTGTCTGTATTTGGTTTAAATAATCCCTTGTTTCTGATGACTTTGAAAAGGGCCTCGGACATTTCTCCTTTTATTTTCAGACACCATTTAATTCTGGAATGTTAAGGGTTGGGCGGTTTGCAAGTGCATCATTTTCACCAAACCGAAGGGGTCTGTTCAGTCTGGAATGTGTGGACACAGAGATGCCAACATGATCCAGTTATTCCGTTGTCACACAACAGTGTCTCCAACGGGAGAGTCCTCATGGAGGAAAACCCACAGAGGCAGGGAAGCACAATTGGTGTATCTGTAAATAGTGGAAAGGATAAAAAAATTGTTTTAAAGACAGAGATTCCATTTTCCCGGATTTCTTTCATCCACACAAGCAGATGGATAGTGAAATACGCTATTCATTCTATTGTATGGTCTCGTGCCTGTCAGGTCACGTATTGGGACAATAATGTGTATCTCAGCCACTTTAGCTCACTCGGCCACATTTTATCCAGATTACGTCACTTGCTTTGTTAGTTTTTATTAGAACGCTGAATAGCCCTGCGCTGGAGATCAATAGAAACAATGGAGGCCAGGCAAGTGACTCATGGTACAGTCACAGCCATGGCTTTGAAAGAAGACTGACTTCCCGTAAGCTCACCAGCACCTATACCCCTCTCTGGTACAGTCTTCTGAATCTTCCTCCTAAGCCAGCTCTGGGCACCTCACTTACAACGGAGAGGCTCAACAGTGGCCTGGGTAGGGAAAGTCTTCATCTCCCTCCTGTCCCCTGCTCTCGCTATGCTGTGAAGACCCTTGTATGAAAGACAGTAATATAGCAGTCAACATAGATTGCTGGTTTATTTGGTGAGTCTCTGAGAGGATATTCATACTGTTAGTGTTTGGGAATCTGATACTCCCACTCAGTGTTCACTATATTTTGTTAAATTTGTACTCTGGTCTGCCTTGCTTGCTCACATAGATCAAAAGACTCTTTATGACATATTTAATGCAAACCAACACTTAGAACAATATTAAGTGCAATTCAACCACATTAGTAAAATGACGTTATAATGAATATATTTACATCCATGTGAAGCACCCATTCTCCCCATCCTTTCCTATCTTCTTAATGTCTTCTGTTACTCAATACATATGGATAATTAGCCCTATTCAAAAAATACCACATGCCCCCAGCTTACTTCATTCCCAAACAGTTGGCTGTGGGCTGACCTCTCTCTCCGTTTAATCCGAGACTTCTCTATGAATCACTGGCATTTACTGTGTAGAATTATACAAGCTAAGGGCCTGCATTTTGCAGCCTGATCATCAGCTAATCTAGAAAGCAGCAGCCCACATGGAAATGCGGATGCGTTCACCAAAACATAAATAACAAGGGACCCACTCACCCTCAGTCTGTGAGCTAAGGACATGGGTGTGGTACAATCGAGCAAAGACCTAGGGTGAAGCAGGCCAGGGTGGGGAGTGGGGGAGGAGGTATGTTTGGGTGGTAGCAATGAGTTTTCTTCAGGACTGTGTGAGGACTCATTTTTTATGGTATGAGCCTAAACCTGGGGGCTTCCTGTGGTGTCTGAAGCAGCTGGCGTCAGAGGCAGTCGGTAGCTTACCCTCCTGAAATCAAGGTGGACAGAAGCCATAGAGGCTCAAAGCCAATGGCAGACAGTGACCTTGATTTGTGACAGGTGGCCCTTCAGGGGTTCGCTGTAGACTGTCCTAACACACACCAAGCCTTTTCCTGTTCCAGGACAGGGTTTGACTGTTGTTATCTGAATAAGAACCCAGAAAGACTAGCCAGCCCCTAACATTCTTGGGGAGAGAACAGGTGGAGAGTAAAACTGAGACCTGTGAAGCATGGACCCATTTAATAAGGCCTTGTTAGGTGGAAGGTACACCATTTTTAATAAATGTACAAAATGGGAAAAATCAAATTGTACACAGACTGTGCCCAAGGCTTAGAAGATAGCCATAGAATTGAATATATGTCTAAGACTGGAAGAAGCAAAGAATGTTAAAAGTGTTGTTTTTGCTTGATTAGAATGTGCGTGCTTTCTGCCTTCCCTTTCTAGTTCCCTCATTTCCCATAATAAGTTTGAATATTTTCCGTTATGAAACTAATTACTAAAACCTAGAACCACCCACATACATAATATACACATTCCCCCCCCCCAAAAAAAACCCATCTTTCAAAAAAGCATCTTAAGCCACTAAAGTCCTAACTACTGGGTGTGTATGAAGCCTGAAATTCTCATTTTTATCTCATTTGTAGTTGGAAGTCTTGCCTTCTGGGAAGATCTCATTTTAACATGTGAAATTCGGCATAGTACTGGGAACATTAATCCCCGCACACCTCAGTATGAAAAGTGTGCCTGATTCTCTAGCCTGCCAGACTCCAGAGGGTTTGAATCTAAGGGCATGAGGGTGCAGGTGGCTTTGATAGAGAAAGCCCCAAGTGTTGATTCCTTAGAGCTCTACAAACCTTACAGCACACAGTAACACTGAAGACATTTTTCATGGTTGAGAAAGAAGGCGTGTTGTTTATAAGGGGTCAAAGATTGCAGGTATTTTTGAGGTTTTATTTATTTTTATTTTAGGTGTGTTATTTTGTGCATATCTGAGTACCACATACATGTGCAGTACTCATGGTGGCCAGAAGAGGGAACCAGATCCC
Organism: Microtus oregoni; assembly: GCF_018167655.1. Lineage (NCBI taxonomy): Eukaryota > Metazoa > Chordata > Mammalia > Rodentia > Cricetidae > Microtus > Microtus oregoni. The sequence continues at coordinate 21,293,911 of NW_024543069.1, read as the reverse complement.
TTGGAACTGGATGGTTGTTACCCACCATGTGGGTGCTGGGAACTGAGTCTGAATCCTCTGGAAAGGCAGCCAGTGCTCTCCATCACTGAGCTATCGCTCCAGCTCCTTGAATTGCTTTGTTTTGTGAGCAAATTTGATAGTGCAACAAACTGCAGTTTGTACATCTTGGCAAAAATAGCTGTTTATGTCTTCAGGGTAGATCCTGGGCTTGAAAATTGTATATCCACGGGTATGGATACCCAAGGGTGAATTGTTTTTTCTTTTTTTTTTTTAATACTGGAGATCAGAACAAGCTAGACAAGTATTCTACCATTGAGCTAAATCAGTGTTTTGTGTGATGTTTAATTATTTGTTTTATTTTGCTTTGAGATGGCATCTAAGTTATTACAGATTGACCTTGAGCACGTGATAGTTCTGCCTCCGCCTTCTTAGCAGGGACCAGAAAGAGGCGCCACCATATTGAGCACATCTGACTCATATTTGGTGTCAATGTCAGGCACCTTCCAAATATCAAACAGGACTAAATGCCAGATGGGGACCACGCAGACATGAAGAATTAGCAGAAGGCAAAGTGACTGAGTACCCAAGATCTCTTTGCTGACATATCTCAGAGGCGTGGCTGACTTCTTTTCTGAGTGTCAAAAGCAGCCTTGAAGACTCACACACACTTTTTTCTAGAAGGGCTAGGAGCCACCTTAACGTGAAGCGTGAGCCATCACCGGAGCTCCAGCAACCAGCCCTAGGACTCTGCTCGAGTCCTGAAGTAAAATGAACCTTTTTGTTTCCAGCAGGCAAACCCAACTGTCTGGTAGGATTGAATTAACTGGAAAACAAGCAAGGGAAGGCTGACAGCTTTAATTGCTATTTAATAGACCCATTTCCTAAACTCCCTGATATCTTGTGTTGATTGTGATTGCAGAGGGTCCCATGAGTAAATCTCATTTAAATTGATGCTCAATTTGGCCAGGATTGAAGAACTCGTGGGTGGTAATTGTAGAACAAAACCGGGTAAAATTTCTTTCATCTCTTGGTGGAACAAATATGAGAACTTTAGTACTTAAACCCAGCCCATCTGGAATCCTCCAATGAAAAGCTTTAGCTCCCAGAGAAAGGGCTGGGGAGTCCCTTTGTCCTCCACTGAAGGCTTTAAAGACCCTCAGCAATTAATAAATGAGATCATCAGCAAATTGGGTTTTTTTTTCACTGAATTTTAATAGGCTCATTTCTCAATCCAAGCTTGATCCTGTTTGGGATGAAAGAATGATCACTATTTGAAAGACTTCCAGACCTATAATGACCAGGGGCAAAGAATGATAACCTTTCAGCCCTCCGTGCCCCAAGCTTATAAGATTACTTTCAATAGGCACATAAATTATCCATGGGTATTTTTCTTTGGGGAAACATTCAGAAATTGCTCGAAGGAGTATAGTGAATCAATATTTACCATATAGATTTTCTGTTAAAAATGTTTTCCCACTTTCTCCCCAGTTTTTTACCCAGGCCATCTTTGTCTATTATTAAGTCCAGACCTATCTGGTCCACACAGGCATCCCTCTGCTGTCTCAGAGGCAGAGGGCACTTTATCCTTTCTGCCATTCTCATTAAACCTTCACCCTAGATTGAGTCCTGCTACATAAATCAGGGGCACTCCTGGGCGACCTTCTTAAGGATTATGTCTTTTTTTTTTTTATTGCTGAAATCCAAAGTCAGCTTCATTACAAATGTGATTCAGACTGAAGACAGTGCTCTCATCAATAGCTCAGTGGCCATTTCTCTAGCCTTTAAGACAACTCGGCACTTTGTGTCTGCCAGAGGGTGAGAAGTGATGTCCTCAAATCCCCGGCACACATGTTTGCAGCAGCGAAGTTATTGCAGATGCAGGATGCTAGCTATGGTGAAAAAAGCAGTCAGATAGAACCCTGTTAGAGGAAAGGTAATGTCCACGACCTAAAGAAACCACCTGGATTGTTACCAGGGAGGAAGACTGTGAGAGGACGGTGAAAATCCATGAATATTCTCGATGGAAAGTAAAACAAGGAGCTCACAGTTTTTGATAGCTGCACATGTTTTCCTAGCGGCTTGTGATCTTTAGCTCAAGGTTGCTGTTGTTATTTTTTTTTTTAGCTAGCATGGCGGTCGTGACTTACAGATAAAAAACCATCAGGAATTGCTGAGATGAAATTTCCTGCCCTCGCATTTGCTGAGTCAAGAAGAGACGAACATAAAGCGATACTTTACACTTCCTGCTTATGTAAATAGGAGCAGTGGAAGATGGTGAGGGGCGGCTGCAATAATTAAATAGATTTAAACCTGAAAACAGCAACAGCCTCTTTACACGAGCTCCGCGTAGAGATAGATGCTCTAGTTCTCTGAGATTCAGAGCGGGGACTGTGAGCTGAAGCTCTTTGCTCATTTGAAGTAAATTGCCTTGACAGGGCATGAGAGGGAGTCGATCTCTGAGATAATCGGGTTCAAAATAAGTGTTTGCTGAATGGAGACAAGAAGCCTTTTGTACAGATGAAATGCTGTGTGAATGAGTGATTGGGGTAAAGGTTCTCTCTGGGAAACATATACATAATTCAGTTGCAGCAGATGTGATGAGGGGATCTTTGGATATTAATTCAATAAGTTTAACTGCTTACTGTCTGCACGGTTGAGCACTTGGGGGTTCAGCCATAGAGTGTAACACTGCTGCAGGAGCCTGACTGTGTCTCTCTGCCTTCTCTGAAGTTATTGGGGCTCTGGTGGGTGTGAAGGCTTGAGTATGTGTTAAACACTTAGTTTCCTGCTGTTCTGAATGGTGTTGAAACTTTAGGAGGCAAGAATAGGTCTCAGGAGTGTGTCTTTGAAGGTATCCTCCTCCTCCTTTTCCACCACACACAGACACACACACACACACACACACACACACACACACACACAGAGAGAGAGAGAGAGAGAGAGAGAGAGAGAGAGAGAGAGAGAGAGAAGAAATCCTCATGAGAAGTGCTATGGATGGAACTCTTGAAATTAAGAAACCCTATCCCCTTTCTGGTATTTCTATAAGGGACTTGGATGCTGTGGCAATAGTAGGAAATTCCCAGTCACACCAAGTCAGACAACTGGGTCTTTCTGAAAACTTATATCCAGATATATGCCATAGACCATAGGCATGTCTCCTCTCTGCATACCAGGCCAGCCAGAAAGCAGTGGGGATCAAGAAAAATCTCAGAAGTAGCTGAGACACTGAGAGATATTGTTCAAAACTGAGCAATTGATAGGGGATAATGTTTTTACTGGGTTCATGGTTCTAAAGCCTGGAAAGTTCAAAGCTGGGAATGTTGACTCCTTCTAATTGGTAGGGACCACAGAAGTCTTGGAGCAGTGCAGGATAGTGCACAGAAAGACAGAGTTCTTGCTCAGTTCTCAGTTCTTTTTCTGAAGGTATGGCATGGATAGATTAGGAACTCATGGTGACAGCCTCATGAACTTGAAGTGTTTCCCAAAAGTCCCACCTGCAGACACCACAGCTGATTAAAGTTTCCACTTTCTGGAATCCTTTGTCTATTGAGACAGAAATTTGGGTGGAAATATTCAGACTACAGCACTGTGGTGGACATGCGTTGATGGTGCAGTTCTGAGTGATGGGATGTTCGAGGTGGTCACTTACTACTTAAGGCATCTTTGGATTCATCGTCCCCCATCATTGCTTGGATTCTACAGAGGTGGACTCTGCCTTCCGAGCTTACTTGTATTCAAATCCTTTTTCAGGCATCTCTTTGGAGGGGCTCCAATGTCAGAAACTGAACAATATTTGACAGAGAAATCTTGAAAAAATTTTTAGTCAGAAAATATTGATTTTGTTTGCTGTGCATTCACAAGACTAGAACTAATGGGAGACATGGATATTTTAGGAACGTGAGGATGTGTCATGAGGAGAGATGTTTGAGAAAAATGGCAAGTCTTTCTCCCAGAGCAGTTGTGCTGTTGTATTTCATGAAGATTTCAGAATACTCCTTGATTCCTAGTTTGGAACATGCCACTTGTGATGGCTCATCTTGGTTGCCAACTTGACTCACTTGGGGAGAGGGGACCTCAACTGAGGTCTTGCCTCCATCAGATTGGCCTGTGAGCCATTTTTTTTTCATTGTTAATTGATATCCAGATGGCAGTGCCATCTGTAGGCAGCTGGGTCTGGGCCCTATAAGAAGAGGTAGCTGAGTGACCCTGAATATGTAAGACCATGAGCAGTGTTCATTCTTGGGTGTCTCTGCTTCAGTTCTTGCCTCCGAGTTTCTGTTTTGGGTTCCTGCCTTGGTTTCCTTACACAATGGACTGTGATAAATAAGCCAAATAAACCCTTCCCTCCCCTAAATTGCTTTTAGTGGGTGATTTGCCACAGCAAGAACACCTATAATACTTACATTATCTATAATAACCTCAATGGAAATATGGAAATAAGGGGAGTGGAGTTTAGGGAACACACTCCATCAGATTCTAGGAGCAAGTACCTTGACTGGCTGAACCATCCCACTGGCCTCACTCATATCATTGTATTTTTCCCCGTACGATTGTCAAAAATACTCACCCACACTCAGGCAGGTCTACTTTCTCCTTCTTTTTAGAAGATTAAGGTGGGGAAGTGGGACAAAGAAATCACAGCATTCTGAGGGACTTAGCGACCCTAGGGTGTGTGTATAACACGTATCTGTTTCCTGTCTTCTTCAAACATCTCCTGAGAACAAATAAGAAGCCTCATTGCTGAGTGACACCCCGCTAAGCATTTCCAATTGACAAGGACACATTAGCGCTGCTAGGCTGCTCTTAGAAGTAACTCAGTGTAATTGGACCCCCTTGGCATCCAGTGTCCCGTAGCCTTGTTGTTCTGGAAGCTGATGCTGCCTGTTTTGATAACAGGTTTTAAATCTCTTCTCCCACTTAGGATCTGAAGTTCTACTTTGGATGAATCTTGAGTCTACCCTTGCTGGGCTACCTTAATGAATTTCTAAGCACAAGGGCTCAGGTCTTCTTTCAAGGTTGCTGGCTGTGCTGGGCTATGAGGGGATAAGATAACAACGGTAAAATGGGAGTGATTTTCCTAGCCAGCTCTGTAACCATCTGATGTGTGGCTCTCTTCCAGCTTCCACAGCTGAGGCATTGCTAATTGTTGAATTTACATTAAGATTGTAAGCTCTGGCAAGCCTGAAATTCATGTTGGCTCGAATCCTCAGCCTCATTCCACAAATAGCACCTCCAACCCCAGACGCTGAGGTTGAGGTAGAAGAATCAAAAGCCGAGGGAGACAACTCTGGTCTTCTCTTTCAGTGAGGGGTGTTTGCAACAGAGGGAAAAAGAATTCTAAAACCCAGAAACTGTTCCCCCAGCACAGCCTTTTAAGTGTCACTGAAGAGCCAATGGCTCTCGCATTCTGCACAGAATGGACTGGGTTTATTTTCCACATCAGAGTGATTTGACTAGAGAGAGAGACAGTTCTGCGGGCGGAGGAGCTCTGAGCACTCCTCTGAACTTTAACCTCAGTTCTGAGAAGGTGATCTCTGTTTCAACCAACACCGACTCAGACGGGCTAGCCTCTTTTCAGACATCATCATATGACAGTGAAATACATTGTTACTATTATTATAGTTAATAATAATTAATAATAAGCACAGGCTACTATTATTATAGTCACAAGTTTAAGATTTTAAATCTCTTTTGGATGTCTTCTAAGTATAGACTTAAGAATTGCTTCTCATTGTGCTAAATACATCTGTCCAATCTATATACATCCATTCTTCTAGACAGAGGAAAGAGTGTTAATGTTCTTAACCCAAAATCATTTTTGGGGGCCCAAGCTTTTACTATGACTCAATGTTGTGAGTCTACTGCTCTTTCTACACTGTGGATTTCAGCACAGATTGAAAACAGTGGTGATACTAACGCTTCTGAAATTTTTGCCTTTTTTATAAACTTAAAAAAATTCTTATAAGCTTCAAGGGAATTGACTTGAATCCACCTGTCTCAGGTCAAATAAATGGACTCCAGATAAATATTGTCAACCAACAACCTGTTCACACCTCTCTATTTCATGTATCACTGAGAATGAAATACCTCTCTCTCTCTCTCTCTCTCTCTCTCTCTCTCTGTCCCTCTCTCTCTGTCCCTCTCTCTCCCCTGGTCTTGGGATTACCCAATGGCCATGACCATGACCCTGGAAATTTTGAATGTATACCCAAGATAAAAATTTCCCATAAACTTGTTAACTTTACCTTCTTTTTCTAGTCTGTCCGTCCCAACAGATTTCAAATCAATAGCAGACTGTTCCAGGACTAGCTCCAGGTGTTCTTAAATCTGCATCCTGGACAGCTTCATAGCCACAGGAAGTCCAGTCTTACAGATTACTCCAAGGCATAGCCTCAACTCTTCTAGCCCAAGATGGTCCTGTAGAGCCTGAATGGTGACTAACTGGCCGGCTCTTCCTGGACTTGAGCAGTATTCAAGCTTCCTTGAGTCTACCCAACAATGACGCCCCAGTGTCAACAAGAAGTAGTCATAGGGAAGATTACATGCAACCCCTTAATTATGTATTATCAAAAAAGGCTGCGATGTTAGGTTTCAAACTCTGGGACAAATGCTGAGATGCCTATTTAACACATCAAAACAAACCTGGTGGCAAGGCTCTCCCTGTAATTCCTTACTCCCTATCTGTTATAGGATCCTCCTGGCTGACATACCCCACCCTTACCCTAAACTTCTCCAGCCCAGGATGCTGGGTTGTTCCTCCCTATATAGTCCAACCATTTTGGTTGCCTACTTCTTTTGTACCTCTGGCCTCCTGGCTGCTGGTCCTGGTTCCCATCTTTCCCCTCTCCCTTCTCCTTTCTCTCTCCCCACATGGCCTAGCTCAGGGTCATGTACAATCTGGACACTTGCAGAGGGCCTTGTCTCTGGCTATGCTCTCCTACATATCTACAATAAACTTTCTCCTCTGCCATACCTATGAGCAGTCACATTTTCTTTCCTTCCCCTTCTTTCTTTTTTATTCAAGTAGTCATTTCAAAGTTAGTGTCCTTGTAAAGACAAACAGACAGCACAGACAATAAGATAGTAACTAAATGAATTACTGTAGATTATTTTGGTTTTTTTCTTTCTTGTAAGAGTTGATGCAGAGAGACTTTCATTATCTACTCTACTGAGAGATTTGACAGTCAGTTCTTTTTCTAGTCTACTGGTGCCTCTCTTTTTTGAATCAAATGTTAATTCCTAAGCTGACAAGTAAGTGAATGGTGTTCCCAATGGCAATTATGTGTCTGAGGGACACATAGGAGAACAGGTCATATGAAAATGGTGGGACATTTTGACCATAACAAGATGCCACACAAATACCACAGACTGGATTGTATAAACAATATGAATTTACTTTTATTAATTCTAGAGGCTAAGAAATATCAACTCAGGGAATTGAATGGTTGAACTGTGGTGAAGACACTTGCTCCTGATTTAAAGAGGGATTTTATATCACCTCGTAGTGATGAGAAGGGGGGATGGAGAGAGAGTTATGGAGGGAGGGGGAAAGAAGGGAAAAGTGGAAATAGAGACAGAGGGGGAAAGGGAGGGAGACAGCCAGTCAGCTACACACATACACAAACATACACAGAGAGAGGATACACACACACAGAGAAAGAGAGACAGAGACAGAGACAGAGAGAGAATGAATTTTCTTCTAAAGATGCTGTCCATACTCAGATATCCATACTTATAGTCCTGAGCCATATTCTAACAGCATCCTCTCCAAATACCATTGAACAGGAGTTAGGAATTCGATACGTAAACTGAGAGGACCCAAACACTCACCTCATGACATTGGTGACACTGAAAGTATAGCCAGTGTACAATATGATATCTGTCCTCGGCTGGTTTGCCGGGTGTCTGGGATTGCCAAGGTCACCCCTCAGCCGCACCTTCCCATAGCAATTCTGCAAGAAACCCAGATGGCCTATAGGTTTTTCACACGTGTGATTTTAGCTCATGTCAAATACAGGCTGGCTAAAGTGATCCACAGAACAGTGCAACTGGCAGAATAAGGCTTTAAGGCAATGGTGTTGGGGTGGGGTGGGACCAGAGGGGTCACTTAAGCTTCTATGGGTGGTATCCTGAGTATATATGAGACCTTAAAATCCACCTCCACAGAGACACACTTCCTTCAACAAGGCCACATTTCCTGATAGTACCACTCCCTTTATGGAGCATTTTCTTTTAAACCATCATACATTCCAAAAGCTAGCCTCCAAGGCCTATTCCCTTAGTTGGCTACTTCCTTATGCCTAACTAGAAGCCATTGAAATTTGTTATTTGGCTACACTGGCTAATCTGTTCAATCAAGACTCACCAGCTCACCCTAGCACAGAATCCCACTTTCCTCCTTAAAAACCATTGCTGCAAAAAACACATGCTGTTGTCTTTGTCTGATCCAAAGGCGACCCTCTCCACTCCTCCCCCTAACTTGTCCCTCGGGGTGCAGAGAATTTGGTGTCTGGGTGTGTTCTGTGCTGACTCCGAGGCCCCTGCAGTGGTCATGTGAGTGGGCCATCTTGTTTCCAGTTCTGGTGCCTGGATCCAGTCTTTAAGTGCAGTTCCAGCTAATTTTAGACTATAGTTCTGAGCAATTACTCCAAGCCCAACTGTCAAGCTATGCTGCTCTCCAATCCCTGAACCAAAGTCACTGTCAAAGGCAATAAATATTCATTGCTTTAGGAGAGAGAAATTTATTAGGGACAGCTAATTAATTTGTACCTGTTCTTTATTAAGGCAGGACAGGGTACACATTGCTGGTGTCCGGTAGCCACGCATGATGGCCATTCCATGTGACTCAACTGGAGAGGAAATGGCCAGGGGATTCCGTAGACTTTCATTCTGTTAAAAAAGGGAAAGAAGGAAGCATTTGAAAATAAAAGATACATATTTTACCTAGTTTGCTGATATCTCTGGAACACTGGGGATAGGCATATCACAGCACAGCACACAGAAGGGGGTAAAATTCTAAAAGACTTCAGAATGTCTGAGTTTTCAGCCAACTCATAATTAAGTCATTAAACTTTTCTGCTCCAACCTCCCCGGGGCTGATTGCAGATCACATGAGATAATGAAGATGAGGGGGCTTGTTCACAAACATTTTCACACGTACCTCATCCATGTGTCATTACAATCATAGAGCCATGGGGTGCGAATGAGGGTCAGGATTAGAGACTTGATGAGAAGAAGAAATACAAGAAAAACAACTCATTTTTCTCTGTAAAGGAAATAATATTTTTGTAACCATAAAAATATTTTAATTGATTTTGAACATGACTTTAATGTCACGGAATAGTTTTGTATGTATGGGGGAAAAGCTGGGGAATCGGGTCTCTACAAAGCTTATAAGTTACAGAGTGGATGATAAGCCGATTCCTACTAAGTCTGTCTCTGACACTCCACTGGCATTCCCAGCAGGCCCAGTGACGGATAGAACGGTCTGGTGGCCATGCTAAATGCACCTCACCCTTCTGAAGCTGATCTCAATATCTGCCCCACCATAGAGAGCTTGTCACACAGTGGGTCTATTTCACAAAGCCGACAAACCCATGTATCCTGAACTAGGATGGTGAGTGCTTCGTGGTGACAACACCCACATTTCTGGTTCCCATCCGGAGTGGAGAAAAGAAATTCATTCTTCCTTTAATGCGTCATACTGTCCAACGCACGCTGCCTAAGATCTTGACAAGATGAAGCGCGGCTCTCACCAGCATGAAGGAGTTGGTGCTGTGGGCAAGGCTTTAATGCAAACAGAACTACCAAAGGTACCACATTGCGGATTCAGCTGCCCCTTTCTGAAAGGGAAGAGAAATCTTTGTATCCTTGTTTAATAACCAAACTATCTTCAAATTAGAATTTTTTCAGACATGTGTCTGCTTGTCAGTTCTACCTTAATTTTCATGTTATCAAGCGAGCCAACCACCCACCCCCATCATCACAATGTTTCAGAAATATGACACAATGAACAAGGCATTTTTTTTTTTTTTACTGTAGCCCTAATGATGTGTCCATCCTATGACCAGGTGTCATGGTCAGTTTCAGTTTTCAACTTGACACAAACTAGAGTCACTGGGAAGAGTGAGCCTTATATGGGAACTGTCTTCATGGTATTGGATTGGCATGTGGGCTGATCTAGGAGGCACTTTCTTGATTGTTTATATGTGCAAGAGGGCCCAGCCTACTGTGAACACTCCACAGTCTCTGTTCAAGTTCTAGGCTCCAGGTTTCTGCCCCGAGTTCCTGCCTTGGCTTCCCTCAATGAGGGAATAAGCCAAAGGAAGCCACCCCTTCCCCTGCCTGGGTTTGGTTGGAGTGTTTATCACAGCAAGAGAAAGCAGAATAGCTTCTTGTACATTTCAGTGGAGTGGGACCAAGCTTCTCTCCTGATGCTAGAATTTGAGTTCCCTCTGCACAGACTGGGGCTGCACTTTCTAACTCCCCAGATTCCAGGGAAAGAACCTTGCCTCATGCATATTTTATATTTAGCATCCTCTCATTAAGGTGTCATTTCACTTATGGGGGAACAATTAGGCATTCAACTCTCCACAATAGAGGAGATACATAAAAATATGAGAGTTACAAAGGAGATGAAGGAGGGAAAATGCAAGAAAAAGGATGTGTCTGTGTTATTCAGAACTCAGACATGCACTTTGGCCTTTATGGAGGACCTCAGAAAAGTGGATGAAAGGCAATGAAAAGTGAATTCATGAAATAAATTTGGGAAGGAATGATAACTGATTACAACATAAATGTTGAACAAGGAATTGACTTTATCACGTGTGTGTGTGTGTGTGTGTGTGTGTGTGTGTGTATGAAAACCACTGCTATGCTCTTGGGTGTGTATGTGTGTGCATTTTTGATAAGTAATAGTCATTATAGAATGAGATGGGGTAATTTGTTTCCTAATTACTTTAAGAATCTGTTTCTCCAAATGTTGCTGGGGGTTCATCATTTTCAACCAAAAATATCAACTTACTCCTTGCGAGGTAGTTTTGGAATCTCTCAAAGCAATTTTAGAAACAATAACAAATCTGTGGCAGAGTTGCATTGCAGTGCTGGTTAATGTTTTGCCAACTAGACACAACCCATGGTTATCTGGGAAGAAGGTACTTCAATTAAGAAAGAAAATGCCTCTATCAGATTGACTGCACGCAAACCTTCAGGGCGTTTTGTTAATTAATGAATGATGTGGAAGGACTCAGCTTATTGTGGGTGGTACCTGATTGCATAAGAAAGTAGGCTGAGAAAGCCAGGGGAGCAAGCCAGTAAGCAGCACCCCTCCCTGGCTTTCACTTCTGTGCCTGCTCTAGCTTCCCACAGTGATGGACTGTTATCAGGACATGTGAACCAAATAAACTCTTTCCTCTCTAAGCTGCCTTTGGTCATGTTATTTCTCATGGCCACAAAGAGTGAAGTAGGACAGCATTAGAGAAAGACAAGGAATATTAATTGTGATGGGCAGCTATTCCTTACTTTGAGCCAGGTATATTCATGAATGTTTGCTGTCTTATCTCACACAAATACTTTCCACCATTCATATGGGATTTCTCTCTAAGAGATACTTGTGGTGATTAAAGCTCCATGAGTTTTAGGGAAATCAGCCGGGTGAGATGGCTGTGATATATATTGCAATCAGGGAAGGTTTCTGCAGGGCATTGATACTTGGGGAGAGTAACAGCGGGGAGGCTGGTACGAGAGGATTGGGTTGGACTTGTGTGGATGTGCAGCCTTCCTTGTCCCCAGATGGTGACATTTTTCCATGCTATAAGTAAGGCTACACACCATTCTACTGGCAGCATAATATTCTACCTTAGAGATGTGACATCATTTTCTGTCTTATTTTCAAGTTTATCATTTTTTTGTTCCTGTAAACAGTTACCCCAGGGAACTTCCTTGTCCACGCATCCGGAGATGATTCCCCTCTGATAAACCCCGATGTGCAATCTTGTTTTTGTCAATTTTTAGTGCTGAGAATTGAACCTGGGGCCTCACACCTGCTATAAGCAGGCATCCCACCACTGTGCTGTAGTATCCAGCCCAGCATTTAGTTCTTTCTCCCACAATCCTGCACTTCCCTGTGTGACACCATGTAGCAGCAGCAGTCTCTGCTGCTGGGTGATTCTCCTGTCATGGGGGCTTCTGTGGTGACTTTGTTATCAACAATTAAACATTTGCCAAACTGGAAATCAAGAAATTCGGAAAGTCATATGTGTGTTTTCTCAATATACCCAGTGTTAAAACGGTTAGGTTTATAAACTCAGGCAATCCTGTTTGTGTGAGTTCTTGCTTTTTGTGTTGTCTTTCCCTTGTCCCCACCTGCAGAAACCTGGAATCTTGTAGCTGCCTCTGCTCCAGTTCTCAGGCGATACCACATCGGCCCCACACTGGCTCATTCCAGTTCCTCCTTCTGGAATGTGTAACTTCTTAATAGCTCCACGATCACTAGTTTTTTGCAAGTCATTTTTACCCTTACACAATCTATCTCATTTCTCTTGGAGATCAGCTTTGCTAAGTTCCGCATCGTATCAGAGGAACATTTGTAACAAACTAGCCAGGGGAAGGACCACATCAAATCACAGCTCAAATCTTTCCATAGTTCCCTATGGCTCTCATCCCTACATCAAGAACAACAAACATCTCAGCACGGTGTGTTAGCCTTCCACTGTTCGACCATTGCTATTCCCTTCCTTGTGAGCCTGCTCTCTGCCTTTCCTCAGTGGCAGCCTCCGTACTAATTCCATCCCTAGAGGGTGGATGATGCCCCCCTTCTCTCTGCTGTCTCTGTGCTTGAAACATCTCATCCTTTCAGACACAGCTCCTGCTTTTCTGCAGAGTGACACCTTGGCTGGCCTCCGCAGTCACTGCCTGGCGCTGCCTCCTTCCGCCATCTGTCTACCTTGTGTGTACCATCATCAGAGCAAAATAAGAGGGACACATTTTCTTAGCGACCATGAAGAAAATGCTAGTGGGGACAGCAGATTAAAGAAATAAAATGGAAATCTCTTAGTGAGTTTATCAGGCAAGGATAAGGAACGTTCTGAAGCATGGGGGGGGGGGGGGTAAAAAGAGCAGGTACATCCCCCCATCCACCCTGACCACCACAGGCCCTTGGTGTGTGTTTATTTCTGAAGTTATTCATTTAAAAGTTATTTTTGATGCAAGGATATTTTAATAAAGGAGACAAAGTGCACCCATTGTGGGTTTATAGTTGTGCACAAAAAATGATGCTGAGTAGAGAAGGACTATTTCTATCCCAAATGATTTCAAACAGCAGCGGTATGCTTTCTTACAGAAGTTGTTCAGATAAAAGGGTAGAAAATAGCCTGTCTATGGCAATAGTAATGAGCAGGTCATCATTGTTCACTCTGTCTTCCTTGCCAGGCTCAATTTTATTTAATTTCCAAAAAAAAAAAAAAAAGAAAGAAAGAAAGAAAAAGAGAAAGAAAGAAAGAAAGAAAGAGGGAAAAAAAACCCTTCAGGTCTTTCATCTCCCTTTGATACACAATCCTCTGAAACGAAGAAGAAAAGTTAATTTCATCACTAAGCTTCCAGAGTTGGGAAGGTGTGGGGCCAGTCAGAGTTTGGAGGAAGTGTAACTCAATGGATTCCACCAAGGTCTTGATGCTTTAGACTCAACCTGCAAGCGTGTTCTTGGCTGGTGCACCTGCCGAGGGTGGCTGAAGATACCCTCAGTTCACACGGCCTCATTACTCCATGCTGAGCTATATGAATATTATATTTTATGAAAGAATTGAGAAATGTTTTAAAATGCTGGCTCTTCTTTTACTGTTTTGTAAGTGTTATATAGCTTCTGTTAGATACATGATTGCAAATACCTTCTTGCCTGGGGCTTGGATTTTTGACATCTTATTTGTTTGTTAAGGACAGTTACCTCCCTGAATAGCCCAGGTTATCTCCATGTTCAAAACCTTCCTTCCAAGCAGAGAGACTATAACTCTATGCCACCTCATCTGCTTATATTCACTACCTCAGCTTTTTGGTTTTATGAACAAGGTTCTCAATTCAATGTAACATATCTGGTCATTTCCCCTACATACTAGTAACTTCTGTGTTATGTGGAAGAGAAAGGTGGCCAGCATTAATCTTATAAAAATAATCTACTAATTTTATTTTTAGAAGTTGGCTTTCTTTCTCTTTTACCTTTTATTTATGTTTATTTTCTATTTTCCAGAGATTATTACAGAGAAAATGAAAGAAACAATATATTTTTCATCTTTCACTTTGAAATCTATTTTCTCCATGTATTTGAATTGGCACTACCCTCTCCCCTGGGGCTTTAAAATGTCACCTCAAGCTCTCTGGTCCTAGTTTCTGGGGAAAGGGTAGCCAGTCTCTTAGCACCCTGTGATGGGAAGGAAACTTAACCGGAGAGCCCCAGTGTGGTTTTATTGGTGCACACACTTTTTGACCTTGGTAGACTTCAGAGTCCTTATGTCTCTGTGGTCTTGTATCTTTTGTTGTTTTTTCAAGGTCTCCGGTTGGTTTATTGTCACATGCCACTTGTGACACATCACTTCTTTCTTCTTCTGAAATGGTCAAATTTTTAAGAAAGTGTCATATCCTGCCTGTGGGTATTTTTCTGATTTTTCAATCCCTTATATCTCTTTGTGATTGGATATTTTCTATTGATCCATTTATACTTCACTAGTTCTTTCTTGAAACATCTTTAGTCTGTTATTTAACTCATTAGCCAAGTTATCAATTTAGGTACCTTATTTTTAATTTCTATAAACCTCATTTGATTGTTTTATTCTATTTACTCTCCATGTATTTACTTGAATACGAACACAGACATTCTTAGGTTCATGTCTGATCAGTCTAGTTCCTGCTGCTGTTGTTTAAGTCTTTCTTGAGTTTCGGTCATTTGATAGTCTTGTGTATCTCTGACGTGTTAAGAGTCTCATCTGTTGGGGACGTTGGAAATGTTGGTATGTCATGAGAGGCTCTGTTAATTCAGTTCATCTCCATTTGTATCTTCCTTGCTCTTAGATGTAGATTTATGCGGTCCCATAGCACACACGGAGCTCTTGAACCCTCCTCTGTAGTTCAGAGAGAGAGGAGGTGGGGATGGACCCTCCAGTGATTTCTCTTTGTTGGAGAGAAGAAAAACGCTGCAACACACATTAACCTTTCCCAGTGAGATTTTTCTTTCTAATCTCACGTTCCCCCTTTAGCCCTAATAAGCACCTTTATAAATAGTTTCACACTTCAGAATGGAAGAATTCTTCACATGTTCTCTTGAGGTCTCAGGAGAAACAGATACAGTTTTCTTTTAGTAATCAGTTATACTCTGAGATAGCACCATCCTCTCCAAGGTGTCAACAAATTACATAATTGGTGTTATTTTAAAATGCATGATTTGGGGGTCACCTTATACCAGCCCACATCTCTGGTGGAAGCCAGTCCCATGAATCCGCATGGTAGGGCGGAACAGAATTTTTTAAGTTGTCCTTTGACTTCCACATACATGCACATCCACACATAAACACACATACATAAATAAATTAAAATAATCAAATGAGGTTTATAGAAATTAAAAATAAGGTGCCTAAATTGATAACTTGGCTAATGAGTTAAATAACAGACTAAACATGTTTCAAGAAAGAACTAGTGAAGTCTCAACAGATACAAAAAAATTAAAATAATTCCCTGTATTATATCAGACCCCCATGGATTAAAGTGGGATTTCAACAATAACAGAAATAAGAGAAAGCCTACAAACTCATGGAAACTGAACAAATCTCTACTGAATGACTTATGGGTCAAGGAAGAAATAAAAAAAATCAAAGACTTTCTAGAAAACATTGAAAATGAGTGCACAACATACCTGTACTTATGGGACTCAATGAAAGTGGTGCTAAGAGGAAAGTTCACAGCACAACATGTCTTCATAAAGAAATTGCAGAGATCTTATATTAGCACCTTAACAGTACACCTGAAAGTTCTAGAACCGAAAGGGCTCAAGAGAAGTAGAGGGTAGGAAATAATCAAGCTGAGGGCTGAAATCAACAAAGTAGAAACAGAGAATCAATGAAACAAAGATTGGTTCTTTGAGAAAATCAACAAGATAGACAAAGCCTTATCCAAACTAACTAAAAAGCAGAGAGAGACTTTCCTAATTAAGAAAATCAGAAACAAAAAGGGAGCATAAAATAGACACTGAAGAAATCCCAAGACTCATTAGGGCATACTTGAAAAACCTATACTCCACAAAATTGGAAAATCTCAAAGAAATGAACAAATTTCTTGATAGATACTATTTACAGAAGTTCAGTTGAGATGAGATAAACAATTTAAATAGACCTATAGCCCCTAAGGATATAGAAACAATCATTAAAAGTCTACCAATCCAATAAAAGCCCAGAGCCAGACAGTTTAAGTACAGAATTTCACTGTATTTTCAGAGAAGAGCTAATATCAATACTCAAATCATTCCACAAAATAAAAACAGAAGAAGCATTATCAATTTTATTTTATGAAGCTACAGTCACTCTGATACTCAAACCACATAAAGGCTCAACAAAGAAAAAGAGTTACAGACCAATATTCCACATGAACACTGACACAAAAATACTCAATAAAATACTTGCAAAGTGAATACACGAACACATCCAAAAAATCATCTACCATGATCATGTAGAATTCATCTAAAAGATATAGAAATGGTTCAATGTACAAAAAACTGTCAATGTAATCCACCATATAAACAAACTGAAAGAAAAAGAAAACACATGATTATCTCATTAGATGCTGAAAATGCTTTAGAGAAAATCCAATACCCTTCATGATAAAAGCCTTGAAGAGATTAGGGATCGAAAGGGCATAACTAAACATAATAAAGACAATTTACAGCAAGTCTATAGACGACATCAATTTAAATGGAAAGAAACCCAAAGCAATTCTACTAAAATCAGGAAGAAGATAAGGATGTCCACTCTCTCCATATCTGTTCAATATAGTACCTGAAGATCTAGCTAGAGCAATTAGACAACTAAAGGAGATCAAGGGGCTACAAATTAGAAAGAAAGAAGTCAAAGTATCACTACTTGCAGATGATATGATAGTATACATAAGTGACCCCAAAAATTCTACCACAGAATTTTTACAGCTGATGAACACCTTCAGCAAAGTGCTTACCTAGATACAAGATTAATTTAAAAGATCAGGGGCCCTCCTATATGCAAATGATAAAGGGAGTAAGAAAGAAATCAGGAAAATAACACCCTTCACAACCGCCACAAACAATATAAAATATCTTGGTGTAACTCTAACCAAGCAAGCGAAAGACCTGTGTAACAAGAATTTTAAGTCTTTGAAGAAAGAAATTGGAGAAGCTATCACAAAATGGAAAGATCTTCTATGCTCATGGATTGGTAGGATTAACATAGTAAAAATATCGATCTTACCAAAAACAATCTATCGATTTAATGAAATCTCCATCAAAATTCCAACATAATTATTTCCAAACCTTGAAAAACAATACTCAACTTCATATGGAAAAATTAAAAACACAGGATAAGTAAAACAATCCTGCACTAAGAAGAACTTTCAGAGGTATCAAAATCCCATATTTCAAGCTCTACTATAGAGCTATAGTATTGAAAATTACAGGCTATTGTCATAAAAGCAGACTGGTGAATCAATGGGATTGAATCGAAGACCCAGATGTAAAACTACATGAACATCTATTTTCTATGTAAATCTATGGACACCTGATTTTCTGCAAAGAAGTCTATATTATACGATGGGATGGAAAAAAAACATTTTCAATGAATGGTGCTGGCATAACTGGATAACAACATGTAGAAGAATGTAAATAGATCCATATGTATCACCCTAACAAAACTAAAGTCCAAGTGGATCAATGACTCAACACTAACCAAGACACACTGAACCTGGGGGAAGAAAGTGGGGAATAGCCTTGAATGCATTGGCACAGGAGACAACTTTCTAAACAGAACACCAATAGTGCAGACACTAAGATAGACAATTAGTAAGTAGGACCTCAAAAGACTGAAAACTTTTATAAGACAAAAGACACCATCGATACGACATAAATACAGTTTACAGAATGGGAAAAGATCTTCACCAACCCCACATCTAATCTAGGATTGATCTTCAAAATATATAAAGAACTCAAGAAACTAAACAGCAAAAATACAAATAATGCAATTAAAAATGGGATGCAGATCTAAACAGAGAATTCTCAGCAGAAGAATCTCAAATAGAGGAGAAACACTTAAAGAAATGCTCAGCATCCTTAGCCATCAGGGAAATGCAAATCAAAACAACTCTAAGATTCCATTTTACACCTGTCAGAATGGATAAGATAAAAAAACACAAGTGACAGCTCATGCTGGAGATGATGTGGAGCAAGGGAAACACTCATCCATTGCTGGTGGGAATACAAACTTGTACAGTCACTCTGGAAGTCAGTGTGATAGTTTCTCAGAAAACTAGGAATCAACTTACCACAAAACCTAGTTAAACCACTCTTGGGCATGTACCCAAAGGATGCTCAATCATAAAACAAGGATACTTTCTTAACTATGCTTATAGAAGCTTTATTGTAATAACTAGAAAATGGAAACAATCTGTATGTTCCTCAACCAAGGAATGGATACAGAAAATGTGGTACATTTACACAATGGAGGATTACTCAGCTTTTAAAAACAAGGACATCAGGAAGTTTGAAGGCAAATGGATGGAAATGATTATCAAAGAGGCTTCATTCAGCAACTGATGGAAACATATGCAGACCCACTGGGTTCATAGGGGCTCACAGAGCCTGAATCAACCACCAAGTAGCTTGCATGAGACTGACCTAGGCCTCCTGCCTATCTGATATAGTTGTGTAGCTTGATCTTCTTGTGGGTCTTCTTACATTGGGAACAGGGGCTGTCTCTGACTCTTTTGCCAACATTTGAAACCATATTCCTCACACCGGGTTGCCTTGTCCAGCCTTAAATATGAAGAGAGAGGCTTAGCCTTACTGCAACTTGATATGGCATGTTTTGCTGATATTCATGGGAGGCCTGCCCTTTTCTGAATAGAAATGGAGGAGGAGTTGATGGAAAGGAGGAACTGAAAGGAGAAAAGTGGGGAAATCGTGATTAGGGTGTTTGTGTGTGTGTGTGTGTGTGTGTGTGTGTGTGCGTGTGTGTATTATGTACATATGTATGTATATTGTGTATTTTATTTTATGGTTGTTTTGTCCGCCTGTGTGTCTGTGTGCCGCTTGCATGCCTCATACCTGCAGAGGACAGAAGAGGGCATCGGATCTCCTGGTACTGGAGTGGGAGTGGCCACATGGGTGCTGAGAACTGAATCCTGATCCCCGGCAAGGGCAGTAAGTGTTCTTAACTGCTGAGCCAACTCTCCAGCCTCCACGCAGTTACCTCTTTGATATATTATATTGTAGAGATCTAGAGAGCATCCGCAACCAGCACCAAGCCAAGAGGCAGCTAGAATTAGAAACCAGAATCTCAGCTGTTTGGGTATGATCCATAACTGGAGTGACAGAAATGACTGAGATACTAAGATACAGAGTGGAAGATAGGAAGAGGGGAAACCTGGAAGTCAGACTCAGAGAAAGTGGGTTGAGTTCCTGGTGCTTTATGCAGAATGACTATTCATGCAAGACTTTCTTCATCCCAGTGTGGAAATCACCCTACCTTCTCTTGCCTTTATCACTTCGTTCATTCCCTGACCAAGACATGTAGTTTATGTGTGTGTGTGCGCGCACGCATACATGTGTAATTATTTCAGAATTTACCTATTCAAAACCAAATAGGAAATGAACAAAAGTTGGCTAAACCCTTTTGTGTGTATGTGTGTGCATGCGTATGCATGGCACGCATACGTGTGCATGTGTGTGTGCACGTGCATGCATGTGTGTGTGCGTGTGTGTGCACATGTGTATGTGATGCAGCAGCATTATGGTCCTGCAGCTCCTGACAATGATGACTTATAACTAGTGATGATGATGGTGGCATACATGTGGCAGTGAACCCAAGCCAAGTAGTTTCTCATGCCATTCTTTGCCTGTTGCCCTTGGTGATGCCTCATGTACTTTAAACCTCCATTGCTGAGGCATTCTGCCTCTGCTTTGTGCTGTTAGCCTCCTGCTTCACAGCACTCTTGGAGACTCTTGACTGCCCTGTGAACTGACCCAGCAATTATGACCATGGGCTTTTGGAAAGTTCCGGCACGTTATAAACACATCAGTGAGCCAGTGGATGTGATAATGATAAAATTACACTGGTTTGCTTTCAGCAGCTTGCCGAAAGTCACTCACGAGGGAATGCTTCTCTGTCTAAAGTCAGGGCTCTTGGTCAACCGTTCTGACGGTGCCTGGTGCCCTGGGAGGCAGAGAGATCAGACCCCAGGAGGTGTTGGTCCTTGAATTGGTCTTAAATTGAACTAAATTTGTGAGAAATAGAAACATAATATTATTAGGATCCCCAAAGGTTCTTTTGCTCATTGGATTTAGATAAATTATTAACATCAGCAAATTCCTTTTCCCTATGATATAGTTTCTCCTGACTGAAGATTGCAAGTTGAGTGCTCATTTGCTTTGAAGGGTATAATAATGCAGACACAGAGGGAAGTAGATTTTAAAATATTCCCGTTTAATCATTTTACACACACACATGCACGCACATGCATGCACACCCATGCATGCACCCCATTCCAGGAACCAGCATGGGCACATTTCTGTAGGCTTCTACAAAGGGACTCCTTGACCCTGCTCTGATGACATCATATCCTCCTATTTGTCAAGAACTGTCGACCTATGACCTTGACTGTGTTGCATGTGTGGATAATGTATGTTGGGGGAAAGCAGAAACACTCCTGCTGTAGGGAGCATCTAGAATCACCGCCTACAGATACAGACATACAGGTTCCTACTGGAGTTGTGACCTATGGTTCCAGGATTTTAATAAATTGTTGCTTTCTCTATTCTTTACATCATCATCTGTGGTCCTTCTCACTGCCTGTCCATTCTTGTCAACAGCAAACACCCTGTAGTGGTCCTAGCATTACACACGAGCAGGGATCTAACAAAGCTCTTTGATGTGATTCTGTTGTTTTCCGCTTTAATGTTATTTAGGACAAGACTGATTCTGTCTGGATTGTGGGTTTTCTCCTCTATGAAACACATAGTGAAAGAGTGAAAGAAAAATTATGGTTTTCCTCTTTCACAGAGTTATTCATCCAGTGTTTGTTGAGGTGGTCAGAGGGATATGAAGGGATATAGATCAGCCTACTGAAAACTTCATGGTAGAGAGAAGTCTGTGCAGAGTGAACACTCCAAACACGGCAAATCCATAACACTACACATGGAAATCATGCAATATGCAGGAACACATCCTGCATTGGGAGATCTCTGGGAGTTTCCATTGCTTTGGGCGATGAAAAGAATCTGACCTGATCATGTTCTAAACAATGAAATGAAATGAAACATGCAACACTGTCCACACATTCAAGGAATTGTAGCCACTTTGGTCCATGGGTTGAATGGCAATAGATGGGGGCATGAAAGTATGTTTCTCAAGATTATTAAGGACATTAAATGCCAGGCTAACAGACTTGAAATAATGGAGAGTCAAATGATCTTTCTTTATTTCCAAATTTGAGACTAATAAGACAGACACAAATAATATAAACAAAGATAAACCTTAAAGATGATATCTTGCCCATGTGATCTTTTGATGAGATGCAAATGAGAAATTGTATTACAGGGGCTCTCTCCAGTGCCCTGTGGCTCCTTATTCAAGCGTTTCTGTCACCTGTTGGTATTTACCTTTGATACTGGAACTTGGACCAGTGTTTGAACTCTCCTGGCATTGCTTCATCTTTCCAGACAGCGGCTCTTTTGAAGCATCCTTATAATAGATGCTTCTCTACTTATCTAGAGAGAGCACACTCTTGTCATTCAAGACATAAATAGCACCCAAGCCACCTGCACGTCCAGAGAGGATGGAGGGGAGACAGGGCTCTTTTCCCACTGCAGGGCTGCCAAGTTTAAAATGATGGGACTTTTTTTGTTGCCCTCTGAAAGGGTAGAAAGGAACCCCCACAAAATCCTTGGCTTTTGTTGTCTGTGTTTTGTATGCATCCTTTACACTTCTAGTAAGCTTCTGAAAGGCTTCCCAAGACCATCCAATTATCTCATTGTAGTGATTAGAGGGGCGGGGCTGCTTCCCCAGCCCCCTGGCCACCTGCTAGCTTATGCCCGAAATAACAACACACAAACTGTATTCTTTTAAACACTGCTTGGCCCATTTCTATCTAGCCTCTTCTAGGCTAATTCTCACATATTAATTTAGCCCATTTCTAATCATCTGTGTTGCACCCCAAGGTGCGCTTACCGGGAAGATTCTAGCCTACATCCATCCTGGGTCGGAGCTGAATCGCGTCTGTCTGCCCAGGAGCAGGGAGTATGGCATCTCTCTGAGGCGTCTTACCTCACTTCCTCTTCCTCCCAGCATTCTGTTCTGTTTACTCCACCCACCTATCTTCTAAGCTATGAGCCCAAGCAGTTTGTTTATTACTTAACCAATGAAATCAACAGATTGATATATGACACTCCCACATCATCTCACTACAGTTTCAATGTGTTAAAGGTGACTTGGACACATGTCTCCACTGCCTTGTTCTCTCCAAAGTATTAGGGTTGTCACTTTGACTCCTTCCCAAGTACGTGATACTCTTATAATGCAATTCACCAGGCTCTTCTACAGTGTCCCACAACGAGGACAGTCTTTCGGGGTGTGAGAAATGATTTGCAAGGACAATCAGAGGGGACCATCCATTCACAGGGTCTGAATCAGAGTTGTCTCACATGCCAGGAGTGAGATTGATCCCCGTAGTTTACGCAAAAGCTTCAGTGGAGCTCGGGAAGGTCCAGTTACGTTTCTTAGAATGTCTGAAAGGTTGCGAGTGTGACTTTCTCCGTCTCAGCGTCCCTGTCTCTTTCAGAGTCGGTCTGAAGAAACAAAACGAAACCAAACCGGATGAAACTAAAACAAAAAGAGATTTGGCAGAGCCGAAGCCACAGATCGCCATGGAGACCAGAGAGGTTCTGGTTTGTGTTTGTTTCCCTGTCAGGTGTTGCCGGGAGATTCATCCCCCTCGTGTCGCTGCCAAGTATGTGAACTCCAGTAATGTGGATGGGCAAAGAAATCACCAGCAAGGACCTCACAAAATTGTAGGCTAACAGCTAAAGTCAGAGATGACTCTGCTAGCAGATCCGGCTCAGCCCCTTGTCAACTGGGTGGGCTCAGCCTCTTGTCAACTGGGTGACGAATCTCCTGTGAATTCTGAGACCTGGAATCTAAATGAAGGGAAAAGATCAGCCAGGGTGAAAGAGACAGATGATGTAACTCCACCGCACAGAGCATTTGGGGAAGGACCTTCTAGTAGCCCAAGTACCTCTCTTGGAAAACAATGTTGTAATTAAGTATTCAGGGGCCCTACTGATGGAAAAATGGCAGGGAAGAATGCTCCCACAGACTGGGTGACAGCTTCTAGCCTCAGAATTCTGCAGCCCTTCAATTTCCCTGGAAAAAAGATGCTACAATGGTACAAGCAGGTCCTTCCTTGGTTCCATGTCACAGAAATGAGGTGAAAGAGCTAGATACTGATAGCAGCTCCCAGGATGCATTGCTGTCTTTGCCAAACTAAAAGTGCAGATTATTTTTTATGTCCTTGAGTGTATATATCATGTGTTTGCCTTTACTTGTTTTGGTTCACAGCCATGTAAATCAGAGTACCTGGTTGATGTTGGACATTTCCACCTGTAAAATTTTAGGCATTGTTTGTTAGAGACATTCATCAGCAATACTGATTTATTGATGTTATCTATGGCTATGAGTCAGACACTTCTCATATGCTCATCCCTGTAGTATGTTCCATAGTCCTAAGCACTAAAGTCCTTCAACTGATCCATTACAGATCAGAAGCAATGATACAGCCCAAAGAAAACACACACTGAGATCATGGTAACACGGCCTCAGGAAGAAAATCAAGAAGGAAAAGGGTACAGGCTGAGTACAGTAGCTAGGGAGGATGTCAGGATTCATTCACACAAAGATTTTAAGTAAGCAGTGGAGACAGTCAGGTGGAATAAGAGCGTCTTACAAGGGAAACCATCACAGGTGCAAAGACTTTGAGTCTACAGCATCCTGGTGTGTCTGAAAAAGGTAAAGGAGGCTAGAGTGATGCAAACAGAGTGTTGGATATCTGTATGAGAGCAGAAGAGTCACTTGAAAATGGTTGCATTCTAGAGTTATTTACATAAGTCAATGGGGATGGAGAGATGGCTCAGCAGGTGATAGCACTGGCTGCTCTTGCAGAGGACCTGGGCTCAGGTTCCTTTGCCCATGTGGCAAGTTACAACTGTCACTTCAGTTCTAGGAGATCTGACACCCTCTTCTGATCTCTGTGGATACCAGGCACACATGTGCTACACACACACACACACACACACACACACACACACACGCAGGCGAACACTCATACATGTAAAGTAAATCTAATAGACTTTGAGGAATGAGTCATTGAAATATAGAAGGCACAGTTTCCAGAGGGGAACTTGGGAAAGAGCCACTGGCAGTCCTCATGCCTGAGAGCTGAGGGAATGAGAGCCTTGGTCTTCAAGGGGGATCTGGGTATGGTGTACATCACAGTTTCTGTACCTTTCAGTGAGGTAAATAGAATCATGTTGCTAGCTCATTTATAGACAAGTACAGTGAGGTTTAAGAAGAGTAATTGACTATGTGGATTTCCACGGTTGCATGTGATCCATCAAGGCCATAGACTGGACTTCTGATTTGGTGACCCCATCACCCATCATCAACCATAATAACCCAATCTCTGTCTGCTTGCCATGAGAGTCTGTGTGACTCTCAGGAGTAGACTGTTTCTGTGATGTTGAAGTGTGTGCTCTTACAGTGAGCCTCTATGAGCAAATTCCATGTCCTCAGGTATGGTGTGGTTAACCTCTCATGCATGGTCTTAGGCCATGGATATGCTACAGACTGGTACACCTCTGCATATATGTATGTATGTATGTACGTATGTATGTATGTATGTATCTATCTATCTATCTATTTATCATCTATCTACTATCTATATATTTATATAGACACATACACACACACACACACACACACACACACACACACACACACACGCACCCTTGCGTATAAGGTTCCAAGAATATCTGTTTGCAAGTCAGAAATTTCACACCCTAGATCCAACTGGCAAGAAGCCTAGAACTCACCATTTCACTTTACATTCTGAAATTCTCACACAGATTTACTGACAGAGTAACCAGAGTATTAAAATGAGCTTTGAGCCTAAGGTTCATTTGCATATGTCCCATCCTATGACACTCATTTGCTGTATGATTTCAGAGTCTGTTTTGCTGTTATGAGATGCTCTACAAATCACACATGTATTTATATTTGAGCTCTCCTGTCATCAAAAGGCATGTCTGACAAAGACACATATAATTGACCATCTGCTACCCTACCTTCATGCCTTATGTATTATTTGTACGCATAAAATACTATAGTAACCAGATATACTAGGGTCTTATTAAGTTGGTAACTAAGCTGAATATCTTAATCAGTTGCAACTAGACATGGCAATTTAATTATTAGTTGCACTTTGGTAGAGCATTGCAGTCCTCAAAGAGAGGCAGAAATGCTATTAGCTTCTGGTACTCCAGTCTGCTTGTTTTGGTATCTGCTGCCTTCATGTAAGCCATGGTCTCTTCTCTTTAATTTAGTTTTTTAGGTTAGCACACAAAGAAATGGGCTGCGTCACATCTTCATTCATGTGCCCCCTGCTTTATCTTCATGCAGCCTGCCCCACTGAGTTCCTCCCCTGTTCTATGCCTCTTATCACCCCCACTCCTGCTGCTTCTCTTTTGTCCCCAGTCAGGGCCCCTTTGATTTCCTATGGCCTGTGTCCCACTACACTCTCCACTCCCTACCACCCTTGCCATCTCTTCCTTCCCACTCATGATCCCCTTTCTAGTTTTGTGACCTACAGATATGCAAATGTAAACACGCGTGCACATTGTTTCAAATCTAGGTTCTACGTATGAGAGAAAACATGAAGTATTTCTCTTTTTGACTCTGGCATATTTTGCTTAACGTGGTGATTTCCAGTTGTAGGCATTTTCCTACAAATACCATACTTAACTTTTCTTACAGCTGCAACAACTTTCATTTTGTATATACAGCACTCTTTCTTCATCCATGCCTCTGTTGACGTACATCTGGGTTGGAGCTCTTTCCTAGGTACTGTGAATGCATCAGTCATAAACATGGATGATAGGTTATCCAAGCTCAAGAGGTTAGCCCTAGATATATCACCATACAGTCAGTGCTAAATGGACTCAGCAGGATGCAAATGCTGTCTTATGTATATAAAACAATAATAATGAAAGAATAAGAGGTCATGAATTTGGGAGGGAGTGTGTGAGGGGACACAAGAGGAGTTGAAAGTGAGAGAAAGGGGTGGGAGTATAAAGTTCTCAACCAAAATGAGATTTAAGGAAAACTACACAGTACATTTATTTTGAATGTAGTCTCGTGAATAGAGAAAAATGTATGCCTGCATCAAAAAAGATCATTTCCGTCCTCCAAATTTACATTTCTTTGGGGACAATCTTATTGGTTATACGGAGAGACAGTTTACATTATGTGTGCCATTGTTGCCTTTAATATAATTATATGTTGAATAATTAAGTAATAGGATACATCTTTTTATAATTAATATTGAAGTAGATGCTAGGCATGTAAATGGAAAATGGTAAGGGTCTGAATTGAAGGTTTTTTAATGACCTGAAAAAATGCCCCTTTCTTTCCCCTTTCTTCCATCTTATGTGTAATCACAAGCCAAGATCAGTCCCCTCACCTTTGAGCTTTCAAGAGGTGTTGCTGGGTTTGAAAGGTGGGAGCCGTGTATTTAACACCCGAAATCCCCATTCAGGTTAGTGTCTGTGCATTCTTACAATCTAAGGATTTAAATTTCCCCAGAAATCACATTTCTTGCTATTTTAAAACCCAAGTAATTCCAAATTGGCTCAGATATATTTTGTACTTCAGAGCTCCCTGACAGCAGGAAGCCATTCGTCCGCGCGGGTATTTCTGAAATAGAACCTTAGAGAATAGTGCGCACACTTTAAACAGAAAATCTTGCAGGAAATGGTGGTATGAAATGGATCACTTAAAAACACCTGCCCTGTCCTGATTTCAAAATCTTAAAGATTTTTTCAAATAAATCTCACCCAGAGCCTGGCTCTTCCCACAGAAGGAAAACAGCATTCTTTGATGGCCGGTTTTGTTATCCTAAAAGCTTCTGGGTTTCCTTCTCCAACTTGGATTCAGATCAAACTCCTGAATAAATGACACATCTCTCTCCTCTTCTCTAAGCTGTTCTGACTCTGAAGGTCTCGCTTTCCTCAGGCTGGAGCTGTTTCAACGTCTTGCAATGAGGCAACCAATTAAAGTGTTTGTGGTTTGGCTGCAAGACTCCCCTCTTCTCTGACTAGAGTTCTATCTTCTTCAGCCGAAGCCAGTACAGCATATTCCCATTTCTAGATCTAAATTCAGAAAACACTATGCTCAGAAAAAAAATTAAAAACCCATACTACTATAAAGGAAGCATTTGACAGTAGCTGATCTCCTTGACTCCTTCAGATACCAAGTAGGATATCTACCCAGAAACCATCATTACTTTCTCAGAACTTCATATACCACAGGGCTTGTAATGAATATGTCTTTATTATGAGCATTGAAATCATGTAGTATCATCTGTATTTTGTTTATAAGGACTTGTTTTGAGAGAAAAGTCACTTCCTTTGCATTTTTTAGAATTTCTATTTGCCCCATTTGATGCAGATTCTTCCTTATCCATCCTTCCTACTGGACTAGAACCTCTTTTATAGTAGGACGAAGACTTTCACTATTTTTAATTTTTTCTTTGAGACAGGATCTGGCTTGCCTGGAGCTCACTATGTAAACCAGTCTGGTCTTGAACTCACAAAGATCCACCCACCTCTGCTTCCCCAATGCTGGGATTAAAACCCTGTGCCACAATGTCCAGCTTCTTGTTCATTGTTGAATCTTCCCCACAGGGCATGCGTCTGGCACATGGTAGAAGATGAAGGAAATGTTTCCCGATTGTGCAAGGATTGGCTGCGGGACTATCATTTGCATTAAATCAATATAGACAAGGGGGGGGCGTAAAACTAACGCATTGTATATTGTTATAAACACTGACTGAAGACCCCTCAAAGGTGGGCTGTGATGGACATTACAGTAGGGAATGGTTATGAGTTATCTGAGCTCATTGAGAAACTGACTTTAGAAGCAGGATTGCTCCCCTACTTCAGACTTAAACTTGTCTCAAAGTGCCTTTTAAGGCCCCTGTGTGGGGATGGGTTGCCACCTTCAACTGTGACAGAGAGGAGAGGAAACAGCAAAAACAGCCCAAAAGTAAAACCACCATTCCCTTGACAACAGCTAGAAGGTCAGCCACTTCCAACGGAAGTTACTGTTGTTTACCTCATGATATGAAAATGTACAGCAGTTAAGAGAAGTTGGGAGCTGAGATGTGGGGGGCTCATCCATGAGGAGGAAGTTAAACCCAGAATTCCAGCCCCCTGCCTCAACTTTCCCAGATGCTTTCTGCTGGATGTTATGAGCACCTGAATTTATGATGTGATGTCAGCTTGCTGCTCTTTGCTCTTTCATTTGAAAGCCTCATCTGAGGGGACCCTCTGCTGTGCTGGACTCTCTGCAGGGAATGCCAGCTGGCTGCTTCAATGGGGCTTCCTCAGTAGTTTCTACTGGAAGTTCCAAGGACCCAACTAACTAACTAACTAACTAAGTTTCTTTCTTTCTTTCTTTCTTTCTTTCTTTCTTTCTTTCTTTCTTTCATTCCTTCTTTCATCATATGTCTATTATCTATCTATCTATCTATCTATCTATCTATCTATCTATCTATCTATCAATCATCTGTCTATGTAACTATCTTCAGTTATTGTTATTTATTCTTTTACTTTGATTTTCAATATACTTAATAAACTCACTCATTCAAAACAAGAAGTATGGCTATCATAGATAATTTTCTGGATCATATAAGATATATGCTTAAAAACCACAGGGACCCAATGATAGACAGATTTTTCTGTGTGTAGGAAGCATGCTAGGAAAAGTTTCAGAGGAGATGTTATCTGAAGAATATCTTGAAGAAGAAGAAAGAACTCCTCAGAGGCCTGGAAGAGAGGAAAATGAGAATTCATGACCAAAGGAAACCTTATAGTCAAGGCATGCAAAGTTTGGGAGACATGAAGTTGGAGATTCCTAGTAGGCCTGGAGTTCAAGATAAAGACTTACCCTATAAACTCACTACTGAAATATGGGTTTATATTTCAAGTCTTTATTTTGAGCGTGGGGACACTGTGGTCACTAAATAAGTAATTGCAATATGTGCACTAAAAGATTGAAACAACACTAGGACACACTTGTGTAGCAGGAGATGAAACTATTCAGTTGACAGGACTTGTACTGCTTCTAAGAAAGAAACTGAGCTTCAGATTGTAGCTATGATCTCAAGCCAATGTCTAGTTTCCCTTTGAGGAAGCACGGTGACCACAGGTCAGCTGTCTCTTTACTGTACACTAGGGGCACCATTCCTGGAGCAAAGTCTTTGGTCTGGATCATGTCAGATATGAATGGAGAGGATTTGGGATATTATTACCCTTACATTATAATGTGCATTTCCATATTCACCCCCAAGGTAAAAGAAGAGCAAACATTGAAAGAAGCTACCCAAGCCAGGCTTTACAATTTCACAGGAAACACAGAATGAAGAGTAGAGAGAAGCCAGATATCCTGAGTCCAGTCCTGACTGATTACCAAAGTGCTTTGAGCATCAGTCCTGTTTGCAAAGACTTAGGCCAGATGGGTGGGTCTGTACTAGCTGCATTTGAGAAAGTTGACAGGCAGGGGTAGGTGGCTAGCTGAGTATATAGTAAAGTGTAATGTAAGTTGTGACAAAAGAAGCTAAATAGTCTGGATCTTTGAAAAAAAATGCTTAAAACATGAAGAGAAGGATCTAGATATTATCTTCAAGATGAAGGGGAATGGGAATATTTAGTTTCTATCTCTTTTCCCCGGGAAAGAGTTTTGTATTGGTAAAACACCATACAAGGGAGCCGCCAGTTGCCGTCCAGCCATGGCCAAGTCCAAGAACCACACCACACACAACCAGTCCCGGAAACGTCACAGAAATGGCATCAAGAAACCCCGGTCACAAAGATACTAATCTCTCAAGGAGGTCGACTCCAAGTTCCTGAGGAACATGCGCTTTTCCAAGAAGCAGAACAAGAAAGGCCTGAAGAAGTTGCAGGCAAATAATGCAAAGGCCATGAGCGCACGTTTAGAGGCCATCAAGGCCCTGGTGAAGCCCCAGGTGGTGAAGCCCACGGTGCCAAATGGCCCCACCCGCAAACTCAGCCATCTCACTCCCACTGCTCGTTCCAAACTTGGAAAACAGATTAGAAGCTACATGTCCAGGGGTAGTAGGCTCCAAAAAACAAAGCCCAAGGTTCAAACCAAGGCAGAGGCCTCGGCTGCAGCTCAGGCTCTCAAAGGTGCCCAGGCCCCTGTGAAGGCCCCATAAAAAAGGTTTCAGTCTGCCAATGTGAAGACAGATAGACTGGTGTGAAAATCTATACAGTATTTGCAGATGATCAGGACCTTATGCTGGTTTTACAAATAAACTTGAGGCAAGATATGTTAAAAAAAAAAACATACCAATTAGGCAGCCAAACTTGAAATTATAAACACAGCTGCCTAAGTTAGACTGGACCTGGAAATTCTGTTGCCTTGAAATGTTTTCTGTAGGCGGAACTGTGACTCTGGGCTAGGCCTTGAAGATGCCACACCATAGTTATTGTGATGAAACAGACGTGTCTATGGCTGGATATGGGGCATTCTGAAATCTCTTTTCATGGCAACTTTGAAAATCAGCCTCCTCTGTTTCGTTTTGTTTTCTTCAAGTAATCTAGAAAGTATGAGAACAAAGACTCCTATTCCAATGACCTGTAAAGCAAGTGTCATGTTTGTTTTCTCCACGGAGGTAGTCTTTAATTATGTGTGCTCCAAAATGCATACAAATTTTTCTTTTCGAAGAAGGTTCAATGGTGTCAAGAATTTCTTTCTGTACTGTAGCTTATTAAGGAAGATGGAAACTCCCTGGGAAAAAAAAAAGAGAAAAGTAAACAACTTAAGAAACATTCCAAAATGAATATATACTCTAAAAGGTACTAGGAAGTATTGGGAAAATCAATGTTGGGGTTAAGCAGATACAGGAATGAGTGGCATTGACATTGAGAAAAAAAGACAAGGAAAAAATGCAACTCCCTGTCTGTGCTAGTTACTTACTTTGCCGTGATAAAACACCATGACCAATGAAACTTAAATGAAGATAGTTTATTTTGCCTTATGGTTCTGGGGCACAAGAGTCTGTCCATTGTGGTAGTGAGGCATGACACAAGGTCATAGGAATAGGAAGCTAAGAGGTCTCTTCTTCAACCACAAACATGAAGCCGAGAGAGAAAATTGGAAGTGGGGTGAGGCTATACCAGCTCAAAATTCACTAGTAATGTTCCTCTTCCAATAAGCCTGTAGCACCTAAAGGTTCCATGACCAAGCCCCAAAACAGTGCCACCAACTGGGGACCAAGCATTCAAAAACTTGAGCCTATAGGAAATTTCTCTTTCATAACACAATTACTAAACCTTTGCTTAAAGAGAAAACAGTATGCCATTTCTTCTGGAAACATTCAGAACAATTTTTTTCTTTAAAAGTTTTTATTTTTTCATTTTACATACACAGTTCCCCCTCCCTCCTCTCCTCTAGTTCCTCCCACCTTTTCCCCACCCAGATCTTCATCCATTCTATAGAAAGGGTAAGGCCTCCCATGGGGAGTCAACAAAATCTGGCAAATCAAATTGAGGCAGGACCAAGGTAGGACCTCTCCCCTGTACTGAGGCTGAGCCAGGTATCCCTTCATAGAGAATGGGCTCACGCACTAGGGATAGATCCTGGTCCCATTGGCAGTGGGCCCACAGACTGTCCAAGTCACAGAACTGTCACCCACATTCAGAGGGCCTAGTTTGGGCCTATGCAGGTTCCGTAGTTGTCAGTCCAGAGTCAGTGAGCTCCCACTAGCTCACTAGTGAGATGTTCAGTGGATTTCCACATCATGATCTTGACTCCTTTGCTCATATAATCCCTCAACCCTCTCTTCTACTGGACTCTGGGAGCTCGGCCCAGTACTTGGCTGTGGATCTCTTCATTTGCTTCCATCAGCTACTGGATGAAGGTTCCATGATGACAATTAGGGTAGTCACCAATCTGATTACAGGGGAAGGCCAGTGGGCACCATTTCCACTATAGCTTGGAGTCTTAGCTGAGGTCATCCTTGTGGATTCCTGGGAATTTTCCTAGCACCAGGTTTCTCCCTAACCCCATAATGGCTTCCTCTATCAAGATACCTCTTTCATCGCTCTCTCTCTCTCTCTCTCTCTCTCTCTATCTCTCTCTCTCTCTCTCCCACAATTTGAACAATTTCTAAGCATTAAGGAGCAGAATCTTTTTACTCAGGTAAACATGGCTTCTCAAAATCCCAATCTATGCCGTATCACATACAGTGATAGGTGAGGGTAGATGACTACATCCCGACAAAAAAAAAAAAAAACCAAAAGGAAGCCTATCAGAGCCTGGTGGCTTTTCTATCTGATCATAAATGCCTCTATTTCTGATTCAGAATACAAGCTGCTACATAAAGGAAGCCGAGACACATTTACAGTGATTTTTGAAAATCTGAGTGGGAAGCTGATGGACTTAAAAGCTAGGAGTATGCTCTTTTTCTTCCTAACTGTGATTGGGAGGAAGGTATAAGAAGTCATTACATGGTAAGATATGTATGAAAATGAAAAGATTTGGTCCTAAACAGCAGATAACATCCCATGAAGACTAGGAAGAAAAGGCTTAAGAAAGTAAGTGATGGTCTTCTGAAGATGAGGACTGTATTTTATTCATCTCTGTATTTGAAGCACTTACTATAGTACTTTACATATCAGCAGGTTAAAATTGAAAGCTTTTGAAAGAGAAAAAGGTGTCAAACAAATGAAACTATAAATTATAACTGTATCAGTGATAAGAGGTGTGGGTAAAGTCAAAACTAACAACTTGTGAAAGTGTGAAAGATGTGCGCACTTATTCTCACAAGAGAGAGCAGGCAGCTGGTCAACAATGATCACCTGTGGCTAAGCATGAAAACACAGAAGTGCAGAACCCAGGTGTGCAGAATAAAGTGGAGAGGAGCTAGAAATGTTAGCACAAAGATACAAAACTAGTCTCCTAGTTACTGCTATACTCCAATTAACCAACTCGATGAGGGATTATACGCTTCTCCAAGGAAATAGGTTTGGTAGGGGCCTCATGGTATAGCAAGGCTTTGAGGGAAATAATAAAAATCAATACTGTGCCAGAAATAGAGGTGAAGACCAGGATAATATCAAAGCCTCTGTAGTCATAAGTGTAGATAAATATACAAACATCTCACTAAAGTAAAGTTATTCAAATTATAACCAGCATGCCCAAAAGATAATGAATGGGCTTCCTGGGCTTCCCATAATTAAGTTCTGCAGACTAGATACCTTAAAAAACAGAAGCACATGCTCTACTGTTCTATAGGATGGAAGCCTTGCATCAAGGCTTTGGCACGGTCAGTTCCTTTGGAGGCTGTGAGGGAGTCTCTGTTCCAGTTCTTTCAGCTAGTTCCTCATGACAAGTTTTGCTAGAAACTTTTTGTGTTTATAAAGCTTTAGATTCACAAAGATAGAATAGGATAGATGATTTGCCAAATGTAAATGGACTAAATATTGTAACCATAATTTTTACTTGATAACTGATTTTATATGTTATTTTACTAAGTTAAAGTTAAAACCTTCCTCTTTAATTAGACAAAAAGGGGAAATTATGTAGGATGCCCTTCTGTATATGTGTTATTTTATTGGTTGATGAATAAATGGCAGGGCAGAATAAAGCCAGTTGGGAAATCTGAAGAGATATAGAAAGAGAGTAGGTAGAGTCAGGGAGTCGCCATGTAGCTGCTGAATGAAAAAGACACACTGGAACCTTAACCAGTAAGCCACAGCCTCATGGTGATACTGATTAATAGAAATGGGTTAATTTAAGATGTAAGAGTTAGGCAGGAACATGCCTAAGATCAATATCTTAGTAGCGTTGTAATTAATATAGCTGCTGTGTGGTTATTCAGGTCTGAGCAGCCAGGAAACGAATGAGTAGTCTCTACACCACTACTGAAACAAAATTTAGGACAAAGTGACCGCATTATTGAGAGATCATTATAGTGAGGAAATGATTATTATTAGGTCTATACATATACATATCTAGACATCAAGAAAGCAGTTTTTTTAAAGTGAAGAGGAAAAACTAATTCTGTTTGTTTCTGATGAATATGTAATACTTCCTGACAATGTCGAGTCATAGTAAACCTATCTTCTGGTTTACCAGTGTAATCTACCCATTTAAAACATATGAATCTATTGGTCTCTCTTCACATTTCTTCAGTGTCTTTTCATTGTCCACAAGCTAAATGCTACCAAGATTTTCACGATGAATGAGTCCCAGCCTCAATGCCTGAACAGCCCCTCAATCTCTTGCTTTATTTATTAATTAAGAATATTTTATTCAAAAATTGGGTTGTCTTCATACTGATGCTTGAGAAACCAAGAGTTATGAGTTGAGTTGCACAGATGAACAATGCACAGCTGTGTTGATGTGGCTTTGATATGGAGTATCGCCATGATAGTCCATGTGTTCAAGGCTTGAGCCTCAAGGCAATGCTCAAAGGCAGAGCTTTGGAGGAAGGGTTGGAAATGGAACCTCTGGCATAATCAATGGGTTCAATCACTGTTAGAGTCCAAATCTGATGGTGTTTTGAGGAGGTGGTAGAAACTAGAAGGTAGAGCCTTGTCAATATAAGTATGCCCCAGGAAGCTAGACTTTGAAGAGTAGATACTGTCCTTGGTCCCATCCTCTGACTCTCTTTTTACTTCCTGCCAGCCACAACGTGAGCACAGCACTCCTCTGATGCAACCTTCCATGGTGATGTACTGCTTCTTGGCAGACTCAGAAACACGGGGCCATGTTTCCCTGGACCAAAACCATGATCCATAATAAACCTTTCTTTCCCATTGTTCTCAGTTATTTTGACATAGTAATGAAGTGTGCACACATGTATAATACAATAAATGTTATAATAACCCTCTTCTGACTATGATATGAGGGTACAGAGGAAGGGGAAGTGAACATTGTCAGGCGGCACGCAGAAGGCATACAGCTTGTCTGTTTTTCTCTCAAAGTCATTGTCTGGCCATGTGTGCTTTGCTCTACCCCTCAGAGAGCAATGTTTTCTAGTCTCCTGCATTCCATGAAAGGTACCATTCATAACTCCTCAGGGAAGGAACCACACTATCCTGAACATCTTGGTTTCAGGTGCTGTATTCAACACACCTGCTTCAATTCCTTCCTGGTCCTAACTTTTGCTTGACATCTGCCCTGGGGTATATGTTTATGCACTCTGTTAATAGGACTCCACTTTATGGATATAGGAGCTCTGGTATCATCTTATCTTCTCTATAACCCTGGTCACTTCTCCCTGATAGATTCCTTGGCTCTCCATCCTCATGTAGTCATCCCCAGGAGTAGTTTGTGAAAGTGCCAAGACTGCTTTCCTTTCTTCAGTGAATCCTGTCTGGTTCTGAAGCTAACAGTAAAGGCTTACTCTGGGTTCAGACTTCTAATCTAAAAGGAAATCAGAAGAATTTGGCTATGCTAAAATTTATTCTTGTTATATGCAAGTTGCTTTTCCCTAGAGGAAATGTGAAGAGCATACCCCAGATGAGGATATGCTTCCAGCTCCAAAAATTGTTATAGTGTATGAAGGATGTTTGCCCAAAAGGTATCAACTGGGGCATCAAGGCCACCAATACTTACATTTCCTTAAAAAAAAAAAAAAGCGTTCATTAAAGGTGGTGATGCATGCTTTTAATCCCAGCACTGGGGTGGGGGGGAAAGACATGCAGAGTCAGGTAGATCTCTGTGCGTTCAAGGCCAGCGTGGTCTATAGGGTGAGTTTCAGGATAGCCATAGTTATACAGAAAAACCCTGTCTTAAAAAACCAAAAATTAACCAAACAAACATACAAAAAAGCAAGTAAAAAGTTTATTGTTTTCTGGGTCTGTATTAGTAAATGACTATGTAATAATTTCCCACAAAACAGATTTTGGAAAGCCTTGGAAATATCATAAGGTCCCGTCCCTAGATGAAGAGCTACAGATAATCATTGAATGACTGCTGAGAGAGGGAGATTGAGTCATCTTCAGGGATGAGAGCCATGATGAGTTATCACAGTGGTCAGCTCTGAACGCTCGTACATAGGAGCATAGGTTGTATTTGTGCAACGACAATGAAGAAAAGGTCATTAATTGGAGGAGGAGGGAGTACTTGAAAGGGAGAGAGGAAATGATGTAAATAAATTATTCATGCATGAGATTATCTAATAACGGTAAAATAAATGTAAACTAATTAGATGGAGACCATTTTTTTTTTAAAAAAATGAGTCTAAACAGCATTAAATAGGCAGGAATCATAGACTCCGTACCAGCTGATGTGCTATAGCCTCCCAATCAGTGAATAGGGAAGATAACGTTCTGTCTTTGTGAGCTACTCTGTCTGGTAAGAATGTCTCTTCATAGATTGCTTTTGTTTAGGAAACCCTTGATTTTTTTAAGACGGTACTATTGAGTTTTACTTTAAGAATCAATGAATATTTCAAAGAGATGAAGGATGGAATAATCAATTCCTTATTTTGTGGGTAGGAACATATCAAATTAATCATATTTTATCAAGAAAAATCTTATTTTTGCAGCTTTCAGGCTATCAAATTTAACAACCTTCAGAAATGTATTAGACCTTTTTTATATTTTTGTTTTACCTATATCTCCCCACTATTGGCAAAGCGAAGAAGTAATGAATGGGCTACCATTCTCTGTAGAATGTAAGACTTTAACTTGTTCATTTAAATTTTGTATTGAGTATCTACTGCTGTGAAAGGCTCCCTGAGATGGAATCTGATACAATATGAACTCTCTGAAATCATTTTCAAAATCTAAGAAAATTTAATTTCCAAACCCTAATTTCTCTTCTTTTCCTGTCTCTCTTATTTGCTGTCAATACCAGGAAGGTCTATTGTTCTCTGTCAGACAGGATTTCTGAATCTGTAAAATGAAAATACTGGTATTTACTGCACAGGCTTGTTTTGATATTTGAAATAAGTCTCAGGTGTTTGGTGAATATTAGATCAGACTGTCATTACTTCAATCATATATATATATATATATATATATATATATATATATAAATTAATTTAATTAGTACCACCACTAGCCCCATGTGAGAATTTATGTTTAAATTAATTAAAATGAAACAAAGTTATCAATTAGTGGGACTGGCCACAGTTCAGTTCTCAAGAGGAGCTCATGGCCACCACATTGCACATTGCAGTAGGTATAAAATGTTTTCATTGTGACAGAAGGTTCTATTGGACAGCACAGTTTCTAGGGACCTTGAATAAAAGGAAGAAACAAAGGCAGAAAGAGGGAAGGGATTAGAAGGACAGAAGTCCTCCAAATATTGGTTATTGGAAGAAAATGTTAAAATTAGGTCAGACTTGTTTCTGATGGGTTTGCTAACAGTGCCATCTAGGAAAATGGCCATTCCTCCTTAACCCTTTTAGAAGTGTTATAATCCGAGGTTTACAAAGCATGTTCTGTAACTATAAAGCCTGGTCCTTGATCCTTGGTCCAGGATCCATTATTTACTGGCTGTGCCACTTTGGACAAGCTTTTTTAAAAAATATTTTGTTCAATATTCACATGTATAGAATGTTTGGATCTAATCCACCACCCACTTGCCCCAGCTGGCATTCCTCCTCAATGCCCCTCTACTGCTACTTCTGTTCCGTACTTCATGTGCACTCTCTTTCTCTTTTCAAACTGAATACCCACAAAATATATTCAGTGCCGCCTGTATGCACATGGGTGTGCGGCTGTCTGCTGGAGGAGCATGTGTTGTAGCCTCTTTGCCACAGTCTTCAGCTTCCACCCAAACTCCAGAAGCACCTGGGCTCCAAATGCCACAGGTCTTACAGCCTGGCTCTCTCAGTCGGTAGAGCATGAGACTCTTAATTCCAGGGTCATGGGTTCAGGCCCGTGTTCGGTGCCAATTGTTGTACGAGTTCTAAATGGAGCCTGATACCAGGGTAAATACTGAAAGATCAGTGCCTTAAAGGAGCAAGCCACAGCCAACTCTTACTTTGCTAACTCCTTGACTGAAAAAAGGGCTGAGCTCCTGTCTCCTTCCACCTTATAGTCCTATTTCCACCCAGCCATATCACTTCCTGTCTGTCTGTAGAGACCCCCAGACCTCTATGGTTAACTAGGGGCTAGCTTCACACTCTGATCTCCAGGCAAGCTGTATTTGTTACAGCACAAATAAATTATTACCACAAGCCTGGGGAGCCTATCCAGACCCACATTCCTGAAGACATCTGACTCTCCCTCCCCAGTAGACATCAGCTGTCAATAGCTCCTCAGATAGGGGTGGGATTTATTGATTACCTCCCCCATGCATTCTGGGATCTTGGCTGGACTGATCTTAACATGCATCTTGTGAACAAAGTCTCACCTTCTGTGACTTCATATGTGCAAAGACACTATTATGTTCAGCATATATCCTTTCCCTGCAGATTTCCACTTCCTCTGGCTCTTACAGTCTTTCTGCCCCTCTTCCATGGTGAACCCTGGGCCTTGGGGAGAGGGAGTATGGTGGGGAACAAGCTATTTACCGTCTCTGTACACATCCTCATTGTAAAATGTAGGCCAGAGACGGTTTATGTCCTCTGTAAACTACCATCAAACATCGAGAACACTCAGTGAAACCATGCCACAGCCACTTTAGCAAGCACACATGACCTGAACAGTAGCCACAGAGCACTGATAACTTGGCCTTTTCTTGGGCTGCTTTTGGAAGATTTCCCAAGTTTCTGTTTTAAAAATAATGCAACATTTTAAATGTAGTATTTCAAAAGTAGAAATAATAAAACTTCTGAAATGGGAGTTGTGTATGAAGTGCTCATGTGTGACATTTGATGGAAACATTCCCTTCTTCCCTCTTGTTTCCTTATTAAAACCACGACAAAGCACAAGTCCCCATAGATATGATAGCTGCTTGTCCTTCAGCATAATCTAACCTTGTGTGCAAACAAAAACCACACATCGCCCTAGAAGAAAATGCACAGATTTTGTGGAGCAGATAATGCATTTTCCTTCCTTACACTCTGATCCCCATTTTGTGAGCTTTCAGTGCAACTCGATTTACTGTACATTTTCAATTACCTAAGCAACAGAAGAGAGAAATAGCAAGAATAATTTAATGAGACAGGTAACCTAAACAGTAGATGGGTGCCAGAATCATTAATATT
Source organism: Microtus oregoni (assembly GCF_018167655.1). Taxonomy (NCBI): domain Eukaryota; kingdom Metazoa; phylum Chordata; class Mammalia; order Rodentia; family Cricetidae; genus Microtus; species Microtus oregoni. The sequence goes on along the minus strand of NW_024543069.1, from coordinate 21,254,176 downwards.
CATTCATTTAAAAATGTTAGTGGATTCAGTCCCCATTTGTCAAGTCTTTCATACAAAGCATTACACTGGCACTATTTACGAGTGCCCCCGAATAATTCTTATGGTGAATTTATCCCAACAATTGCTTAGTTTGGGCTTATATTTAAATTGGTTTATTTTCACTAATATAGACAGACTGACTTTAGAAGATGAAATGGCTCAGGGAATCAGGAAAGAATCAGGCTGAGATTAGAATCCTTTGTGTCAACAATCAGTATTTAATTTCATCTGTAAATGACTAAAAAGGAGAAGGTCCTTATTAATTTGTATATTTAGTATTCAAGGAGGTGGTTGTCCCAGCCTCAGAGAACCTAAAGAGCTACCTCATATCTTTGTATTGGCTGCATAGATGTAAGATGTTTCCTACAGACCTGCGGGGTGAGTGCAGGGATGTCATATTATCCCAGTGTGAGCACACAGGTAGCAACTGTTACTGAAATCACAGGACAATGACTTCAACAAATTATCCGTTTCTTCCTTTGAGTCTCTTCTGGAATATGGGGTGGCATGGTCCTCCCACTCCACAGAGGGAAGCCAAATGACAAATGCCAGCTCCCCTTGCTCTGACTTCAACAACTTGGCCCCTGGAACAAGCAGCACACTAACTAAGGTTTTATCTGCTGGTGCCCAGGGGAGATTTTGGAAATGAAAAGACAGACTGATGCAGTGAACCGTGACACATACTCTGGTCTCAGCAGGCAGCCTTTCATAACCCGGGCTGTTGGAGACTATTGGTTGCTCTCCACAAACTGACTGCAAAGCCCTATTGCTGAAGGCAACACCTACACAACTCATTGTTGAACAAGGAAAAATTGAGCTGGTGCCTACAAATATCTTTCTCTCTACACGATAGCGTTTTTGTTTTGTTTCGCTTTTTGGTACAGGAAGGTACCCTGCATGCTGTAGTAATAAGGGCGGCGGGGCTGCGTCCCTGGCACCCGGCCGCCCCCACGGCTAGCTTTACCCAAAATAATTACACGGACACTGTATTCTTTTAAACACTGCTTGGCCCTTTAGCTCTAGCCCTTACTGGCTAATTCTGATATCCCGATCAACCCATCTCTAATAAACTGTAGCACCGGTCTTACCGGGAAGATTCTAGCCTATGTCCATCCTGGGTCGGAGCTTCATAGCATGCATCTGCCTGGGAGCGGGGCATGGCGTCTCTCTCAGGCGTCTGCTCCGAAAGAGCTTTCGAGTCTCTGAGCTCACTTCCTCTTCCTCCCAGCATTTTGTTCTGTTTACTCCTCCCACCTATCCTCTAACCAATAAAATGGGCCAGGGCAGTGCCTTTATTAGCCAATGACCTTCCTCCATCATTTCCCCTTTTTCGGTTTAAACAAAAAAGGCTTTAACATAGCAAAATTACATATAACAAAACAGTTATCAAGTAAAAGTTACAATAATCTTTATCATAACTAAGGAAAACTATAACTAACTATTCTTAACTCCATCAAAGACTCCAGAAAGATATATTATCTAAGTAAACAAGAACTAAGAAACTTCAAACTCTAGAAATGACAAAGACATCTCGCTGCCTGGACAATCACCCAAAGTTCTTTTGTACCATTGGGGCATCCATCTTCAGCCTTCAGGCCCATGGTATCCAGCAGACATTTCCATAAAGCAGGAAAATTCAAAGTCAGTTCAGTCACTATCTGTTGTGTCCTGCAGAATGTCTCGCAGACTCTTTCATGAATCAGGAACCCCGAAAGATCATCTCACCTTAGGCAAGTTCAGTAGTCCTCTCTCTGCGGGTTCTCTGTGTCCAGTTTATTCAATAGTCCAGGCAAGAGCAGTTTCTTGCCCAAATGGCTATCAAACTCCATAACGAGCCTCTTCGACGCCCATCTTCCTCTTGAAGTTCATTGGTGCTGCCAGGAGCAGAGTGTCTCATTGTCATGAAAAGTCCTCAGTTATTAAAACATTAAATGTCCTATTCTGTAATCTTTGAAAGACATGAAGAATGTCTATCTAAAATATATCTCTATATATCTAGAAAATCTAACTAACATGACTACAATGATTATCCATTAACAACCTATATTTCTTAATAAACATTACATATTTAAATGAACTACACAATCACAATACCTTAATCAAAATCAGAAACATTTATACATATAACAAAATTGACCTTAAATCTCTATCACTAAAGCAAAATCTATACTAATGCAAATTATTCATATCTATATCATATCCCCCTTTAAATGTAAAAGAACGTTTATAAACCATATTTGGGAACATGGGCGCAGTTTTTTCTCTCCAAACTGCTTCCTGCTGAATGGGGGCGTCGTTAATTAGGTCTTTCATGGTATAACCTGTGTGCTAGTTTCATCTCAGTTGGCAGTTGAGCGAAGCAATTTTCTGAAGGTGTTCACACCAACCCTTCAGGAGGGCGTGGTCCATCATACCAAATCGGAGTAGAAGAAATGAACAGCGTCTCATCCTCTGTGAAAACAAAATAAGAAACTCCTTTCCAAAGTATCATATCCTTAGATACAAATTCAAAATATCTATGTTGGATTAGTTCAGCAGCATTTATAAACAAATATCTTTTAGCAGCTGTTGCTCCTTCCTCAGCATTCAAATAATTCAAAGAGAGCATAATAGCATACAGTGTCAAAATTCTCTGTCTATTTTCCATCTTTGTACAGCTTTGTTTTAATCTCTATTTCGTTTATTTTTACTTTTAACTCTGCTTTTTGAGACAGGTTCTCTGTATCTTTGACCTGAAGTAACTCTGTAGACCAGGCTGTCTTTGAACTCTCAGAGATCTGCCTGTCTCTGCCTCCCAGGCATTCAGGATTAAAGGTGTTTGCTACTACACCTTGAACTCACAGAGATCTGTTAGTCTCTGCCTTCTAGGCACTGGGATTAAAGGCGTGTGCTACCACACACAACAACTCTCTTTCTTTTTTTGTTTTTTACTTTAAGAACTTCAACTTTTAGTCTGCATATATTTTTAACACACTTTAAACCATTCAGAAATTTTCTTTGTCTTTGAATCTCTCTTTACTGTATATCTCTCTTTTTCTGACCACACGAGCCTTTAAATTACTGAGCAATATGGGTAGGATTAAAGGCGTGGCTTTGCCAGCTAGATTCAGTCCATTCCTTAGCTTTCCAGCCTCATGGCGGATATACAGGCTGTAGCCATGTTTACTGCAACAACTGTATGGCATTTCAAGGTCCCTGCCAGCAAGTGAGCTACAACAGACAACACTCACGTTCTCTCTTGGTAGCCGGCCCTCCTGCCTTAAACAGTCAGAGTTTGCCCTGGCAGGATGGCCCAGAAAGCCAGCATTTTTAAAAGGCGCAGCTTTTTTCCTGCTACGGCTGAAAACCGAAAAGCATGCGCTCAGCTTTTCGTCAACACCATTTAAGTGTTTCGTGGCAGGACCTCTTAGTGAGCTGCAGGCTTTGCAGCTAAAGCTGAGTCAGGAAGCCTCTCTTAGATGAGGCGCTTGCTTGCCTCTAGCAAGCAGAGTAGAACCGAGAAATTGCTGCTACCAAGAAACCAGGCACAATGCTTTCACTTTGTTCTAGAATTACTTCCCAAGCTGTCTCAGGCTTTATGTGGAAGCAGTTGTCCACGTGGGCGCCATATGTAGTAATAAGGGCGGCGGGGCTGCGTCCCTGGCACCCGGCCGCCCCCACGGCTAGCTTTACCCAAAATAATTACACGGACACTGTATTCTTTTAAACACTGCTTGGCCCTTTAGCTCTAGCCCTTACTGGCTAATTCTGATATCCCGATCAACCCATCTCTAATAAACTGTAGCACCGGTCTTACCGGGAAGATTCTAGCCTATGTCCATCCTGGGTCGGAGCTTCATAGCATGCATCTGCCTGGGAGCGGGGCATGGCGTCTCTCTCAGGCGTCTGCTCCCGAAAGAGCTTTCGAGTCTCTGAGCTCACTTCCTCTTCCTCCCAGCATTTTGTTCTGTTTACTCCTCCCACCTATCCTCTAACCAATAAAATGGGCCAGGGCAGTGCCTTTATTAGCCAATGACCTTCCTCCATCAGCATGCTACCGAAGGAAAAACATAAATACCATCCCAGCTACAAACTCTTTGAAATACAATGATCTACTGGTCTGCAAGAGATGCCAGTGCTTTGGTGGTGGAAAGCTTGTGGGAATAAACAAATAATACCTGATTTTACTTAAGGCCCATTTCACAGGATGGAATCTGTACTGGACACTGGTTGGGTGACCAAGAACCTGAGACTGGGTTGGGGACCTAGGATAAAGCCTAATACTACTGTTCCACTAAAAGACTGTAGCAATAAGGTGACTCCTAATGCCATCCTGCTCCACTCATAGGCCAAGGCCTAGTTCAGTTATCATCAGAGAAGCTACCTCCTACAGCAGATGGGAACAAGGCAGAGCCACACAGTCAGACAATATGCACAGAGAGACAGACTTTTGAACACTCGGCCCTAAACAGTACATCTCCATCAAATCCCTCCCCTGAGGGCTCAGGGAACCCTGTAGAAGAGGAGATGGAAAGAGAATAAGAGCCAAAGGGAATGGAGACCACCAAGGAAGCAAGGCTCTCTGAATCACCAGGACCTATGCACGTATGAACTCAGAGATTGAGTCAGCGTATACAGTGTCTTCACCAGATGGGGTCTTAGAGCCAAAAGGAGAAGAGGACATATGCCCCCATCCCTAATCCAGACGCTATTTCCAGTTGATCACCACTTACAAATGAGAATTTAATTTCCTCCTAGAGAGCCTCAGCAGATAAACAAACTACTCTTAAGGGTAGGCTGAATGCCCAGCAATATATGGCCAATGGAAACTCAACGACACCTTTGGGGGTCCCTTGTTTCATAATTTTGTATCAGGGATTTTTAATTTAATTTAATTTCTTTTCTTCCCCAACATGTCCTTTGTGTATATAATATGGCTTCCAGTTTAGTGTTTGTAGGGGATTCCTGAGTATGTGAGTGAGTGTGTCTCTATGTCTATATCTGTTTCTTGTGCCATTTTCTGGGCTCTTTTCCTACTGTTTATCCCATTTCAGTGTGTTAGGTTTTGTTTTATCTTATTGTATTTAACTTTTATCCCTTAGAAACCTGTTTGTTTTCTGATGTGACAGAGAAAGAGGTTGGACCCAGATGAAAGGGAAGGTGGGGAGAAACTGGGAGGAGTAAAAGGAGGGGAAAACATAATCAAGATACATTATGTGAAAAAAGAACACGATTGTCAACAAAAAGGATAAAAATAAAATCTGAGAATGAGATTATGGGTGTCACAGTGTTTGGAGACTTGGGGTGGGCAAGTCCTCAGTTAACCGGATTGAATTTAGGACATAGCTACTATGCTGGGTTTTTTTTGTTGTTGTTGTTGTTGTTGTTTTGGTTTTTTGGTTTGTTTGTTTGTTTTCTCTACTTGACACAAACTAGAACCATTTGGGAAGCAGGAACCTTAACTCAAAAGATGTCTCCATCAGATTGGCCTGTAGTCAGGCATGTGGGGGCATTTTCTTGATTAATGATTCATGTGGGAGGGCTCAACCCACTAAAGGCAGTGCCACTCCTGGACTGGTGGTCCTGGATTATATAAGAAAGCAGGCTGAAGAAGCCACGAGGAGCAAGCCAGTAAGATTTTGGTATCACAACAACAGAAAGCTAAGACATCCACTCCAGTAGCCATTTGTATTGACGGGCACACGTAAGCACTTAGTCTCTTATGTATGGCATAAGAAACCGCATAATGAAGAGTTTGAGGCGGTTAGCATTCATCGACTTAGCCTTCACATAGCCGAGGCTTGGGTAGAGACTTCATTTGCAATTTAGTGTAATTATTGACAAAGTTAAAGATGAGGGCATGAATACTTTAAGGGAGTATTTACATTCAGCTGGGAGCCAAACAAAAGCCTTGTAATTAGGATGCCGGGAACATTGTTCTATGTCACTGGTTAAGTCCACAGGACAGAATGGATACAGAGCCAGCGTCCACACAGCATGGGCAGAAGACAAAGGGAATGAGCACATCTGTCTTGCATGCTAGCTAATCAAACGTGCTTTTTTCTTCCTCTCAAAAATAACCAGTGTATCAGGAAACGCCCACATTTCTCTCCATGGTTGGTCTGGAAGGATAAATTGAAACAAGCCATCCTTTTATTTTTTTTTTTTTAACTCTGCTGGGAACTAAATGTTTATCCCAGGAAAAGGCAGAAGAGCTCAGAGGAGAATCTAGCTGTCCACATTAGTCATGCCTACACAAAATTCCTGGCTGAGGGACAGGCAGGCAGTACAGTGGCGTTCTGACAAAAAAAAAAAATTAAAATTAAAAGGGATAGAAATTTCTCCAATGAGAGCTGAAAGATGAAGACAGCTGTTGCCTTTTCTCCAGCCGTTATCTCTTTCAACCAGACCCAAAGACCATCCAGCTCCAGGCTTAATTAATCACTTGCTGGTTTGGATAATGGAAGAAATGTGGGCTTTTTTTTTTTTTTTTAAGGAGGAGCAAAGTTCCCAGATGGGAGTGGGAATGTAAGTAAGTCTAGAGAAAGTGCCTACTTCGAAAGAGATCAAAACGTGGCTTCTTCATTATCCCAGGGCGACCGACTTTTACTGCACAGAGCATTGCCTCTCCATGCCACTTGCGTACACCTGTCGGCCTGACAGTTACATCCTAACCGTTCTCTAAAGTTCCCATCCACATAGTTGAGCATATACTTTTGTTGTATGATAGGGCCTCTCTTGGGTATATTCCCAAGAGTGGTATTGCTGGATCCAGGGGTAGGTTGATCCCGAATTTCCTGAGAAACCGAAACACTGCTTTCCAGAGTGGTTGCACAAGTTTGCATTCCCACCAGCAATGGGTGAGTGTACCCCTTTCTCCACAACCTCTCCAGCAAAGGCTATTGGGAACTCACCAAGGCCAGCTGGCCTAGGTCTGAAAAAGCATGGGATAAATCCGGACTAGCTGAACATAGCAGACAATGAGGAATACTGAGAATTCAAGAACAATTGCAGTGGGTTTTTGATCCTACTGCACGTACTGGCTTTGTGGGAGCCTAGGCAGTTTGGATGCTCACCTTATGAGACCTGGATAGAGGTGGGCAGTCCTTGGGCTTCCCACAGGTCAGGGAACCCTGATTGCTCTTTGAGCAGATGAGGGAGGGGGACTTGATCGGGGGAGGGAGAGGGAAATGGCAAGCGGTTGCGTGGACGAGGCAGAAATCCTTAATAAATAAATAAGTTTAAAAAAATAAAAAATAATAATAAAATTATGCTCAAGCCGCTTAAAAAAATAAAAAATAAAGTTCCCATCCAATTAGAACAGAAGTTTCAATATGGCTTGTTACCACAAAAACTCAGCCTGAAACTTAATTCCCAAAAGAATGGCGTTGAGAGATGCTCGGTCCTTGGTGCCATAGTATTTGCTTGAGGAGGGAGTCAGGCTTTTCTCTTGGGAGTGACTTCCATCCTTACAGGCCTGGTTACTATCAGAGTGGTTTATTGTGATGGGAGCCTGGCACCTGCCTTCTCTTTCACAGATGCTCCGCCTCTGGCCTCCTCCTCTTCTGCTCTCTTTGTGAACAGAACCTCTGTGAGGATCCAGGCAGAACCAGAGTCGATGTTAGCACCATGCCTTTGGATTTCCCTATTTCCAGGGTATGGTCCCAAATAAAACCCTTTCTTTTACAAATTATGTAACTGCATATGTTTTGTTATAAGCATGGGAAATAGACTAACAGTTTGTGAGGTCCCCCTTCATTGAACAATCTTTGATTAGGGAGAATTTGTATGTTCTCCAGAATTATGTCTTAACAAGATATCTCTGAAACAAAGTGACTTGGACTTGAAAAAGAAACCCAAGACACCATTTAGACCAGGTCCCAAGGTTGCAAGCAGAAGGATGACAGCCATTCTGAGGGAAGAGAGGCCGGAAGTCAGCTTTGGCATGAAGCACCTAGATTTGAAACCAATGTAAAAACAGTAACAAGGAAAGAAGAGGGACCATGGACATGGAGTTGCACAGGGAAATAGGAACTTTTTTCTCTTTACAGAGGATCTGTTGAGGATGCTGGCTTTAAATGAGTTGTCCTGGGATCTACTAATGGTATCACTGGCATTGTGTTGAGGAGTGAGGTTTGGGAATTTCTTTTCTTTGAACCACACTTAATAAGGCACAGCAGACATTTTGCTGAGAAGGAAAAAGTACACTCTCCTTTCCCAAGCTTGTCACCATCTGGAACATAAATATTGAATAAGGTGCGATTTGGGCTCAATATTCTCAGGCCACAGAAACACAGATTGGACGGAAGAAATTTGGTGGATATAAACAAAGATTAGAATGTTCTCAAAGGACAGATGAACACTTTAAGAATAAAGGACAGGGGGCAAGACTGTTTTTCTGGGCAGTATGAAATAGCCAAACACAGGTATAGTTAGTTAAGTACTTGAGGTAGAAAACAGGGATGGATGGAAGGAAAGCATGTGGAATGAAGTTTGTTTGGACCACTGTTGGCAAACAGATAAATATATGTCTTGCTTGTGTTCACGAAAAAAAATACAAATGGTATCTCTCTAGGTCAGGAAGGACAGACTGACACAGAGATTTTGCTTTACGAATCAGGCCTATCTGGCTAACTGAGGAACAAACTGAGTATCAGTGATGAAGCCACTGACGTATGTGTTGTGCTTCGTATACAAGATTTCTTACAAAGACTTGTGATAGAGGTTTAGTTGCCAGCTTATAGGCTTTTGGGAAGTGACTGAATCATGAGTGCTAGACGTTATCAATGGACTCACACGTCACTGGGTTCACAATCTGATGAAGTCACAATTTAGAGTAACAGAAACTTAAGGAGTGGATCTAGCTGAAGGTAACAAATGGATCTGGGGCACATGTGTTGCCTCTGATCTCCTCCCAGGGGTCCCCTCTTTCCTTGCTTTCTGGCTCAAATATTGTAAGTAGCCTCCTCACCAACATATTTCCACCACAACAACACCCTGCTTTGTCTCAGACTCAGAGCTATGGCGTCAGCAGACTATGGACTAAAGCCTTTGAAGTTGCGTACCTAAACAAATCTCTTCTACTTCGAGTAGGTTTTCTCAGCTGCTTTGCTCCCAGGATAAAAATGTAACAAGCAGAAGGACGAACTGATGGTGTCAGCACGGTAATTTAGAGCCTGAAGTAAGTAAGAGTAGCTAGAAAATAGCAATGGTGGGGAGCAACACCAACAGCTGAGAAACGCTAGCAACAGCACACATGGCGGAGCACTCTAGGACACCGAGGGAAGGAGGAAGGTTCCTGTTGGAACAGGATCGGGTTAATGAGAGAAACAGACAGAGAAAGGACAGCACTGCAGACATGTTCCAGATGCTCAAGTCCCTCCTTTCACATCTGCTTTCAGGTCACATTTGCATTTTGTTGTTTTTCATACCTACATCCAACCTGGCACTCAGCTTGCTTGTTCTGTTATCCTAGCATCTGCTTGTTTTCCGTTTAATCACAGAGTTACGGTTGTGCCAAGGATCTGGTTCTCCCCAACCTGACCCACGGAAAACCTTAATGTCTACTTGTGGCTTTCAAGCCTCTGGAGCATCCACATCTGCAGTATTTCCCTCCTTCCTTGAAATCTCTCTGGTATCTTGTCTAACAGTGAGCTTTCCCAGTGAGAACTCTTCCCTTGCTTTATCCGAAAGCACAACTGAGCTCCCTGTGCTACCAACTCTTTCTTTTCTCCTAGTTCTGTTTCTTTTCAGCTAAATGGACGAGTCTGCTTCTTCTGCTTCCCACACCCCTGTGAATGGCATATCACCTCCCTCTAAGCTACGCACAGGCTAAACTACTGTAACAATCAAGTCTGTAGTTATATGAAGAGCGAATGTGACCTCAGTCTTGCAACCTCTCCCCCCAAAAAAGGAATATATGGTTAATACTTTCAGCATGCTCTGTCTCATAGGTTGGAGCAAAAAGGAAACACTACTTTCTGAGAGGTGGGAAATGCTTAGTAAAACTTAATACTTATTGTTCCCATTATCGTTATCACCCTCACCAACACCATCATCACACTCATCATCACCACCAGTACTACCGCTATCATCCTTTTAATACAACTCAGTTTGAATTATTTTATAGATTCTCCTTTGTTAATTGGCTTCTATCAGTATATCAGTATAGCATGTGTTTGTATATGACTTCTGGAATCCAGTGATCAGTATACCTTTAATCATGTTTGTCATGATATTAAGCCCTGAAAGACATTTACAGAATATCATACAGTAATGATAATTGTCTCATAAGAAAGAACCTCTGGGTACCTCATAATGCTTTCATCACGTGATAAAAGAGTGACTTTAACTTTGTGGGGGTAGTTTGAATGAAAGTAGCCCCCAAAGGCTCCTAGAGAGTGGCACTATTAGGAAGTACAGCCTTGTCAGAGTGGGTGTGGCCTTGTTGGAAGAAGTGTGCCACTAGGGGTGGGCTGTGAGGTTTCAAATGCTCAAACTCAGGGCCAGTCTCTCTCTCTCTTTCCCTCCCCCCTCCCTCCCTCCCTCCCTCCCTCCCTCTCTGCTGCCTGTTGATCTACATGTAGGACTCTAAGCTCCTTCTCCAGCACCATGTCTGCCTGTGCACCATCATGCTTCCTGCCATGAGGATAATGGGCTAAAATTCTGAACCTGTAAGCTACTCCTGATTAAATGTTTTCCTTTATAAGAGTTGCCATGGTCATGGTGTCTCTTCAAAGGAATAGAAACCCTAACTATGTCATCAGTATAGACAGAATGCAGAAAGATACTTTATTAGTAAGTCCATCTGATGGTCAACAGGACCAAAAGTATTCTGAATTGATTGCTTATTCTCTTAAACCACATGTACATGCACAAACCAAACAAATATAAACCTCCGAAAAATGAAAGGATTTTTCTCATGGGCAAGATAACAATGGGGATGTTCTATCGGGAACCCACTAAGGCCAGCTGGCCTGGGTCTGAAAAAGCCTGGGATAAAACCGGACTTGCTGAACATAGCGGACAATGAGGACTACTGAGAACTCAAGAACACTGGCAATGACCCTTCTGATTCTGTATTGTGGAATACATTAAGGAGTATAGGTATTAGGTCTTCTTGGAAGTTCTGGTAGAATTCCGCATTGAAACCATCTGGTCCTGGGCTTTTTTTGGTAGGGAGGTTTTTGATAACAGCTTCTAATTCTTCGCGACTGACAGGTCTGTTTAGATTGTTCACCTGGTCCTGGTTTAATTTTGGTAAATGGTATTTATCTAAAAAAGTGTCGATTTCCTTTACATTTTCCAGTTTTGTGGCATACAGGCTTTTGTAGTAATATCTAATGACTCTCTGAATTTCCTCTGTGTCTGTGGTTATGTCCCCCTTTTCAGTTCTGATCTTATTAATTTGCGTGTTCTCTCTCTGTTGTTTGATTAGTTTGGATAGGGGTTTATCAATCTTGTTGATTTTCTCCAGGAACCAGCTTTTTGTTTCATTGATTCTTTGGATTGTTTTCTGTGTTTCTATTTTGTTGATTTCAGCCCTCAGTTTGATTATTTCCAGTCTTCTACTCCTCCTAGGTGAGTGAGGTTCCTAGTTAGTTTGTTGGGCAGCTGAGGATAGGGAACATGAAATGACCCTATCCTAGAGCAATACTGACGAATATCTTGCATATCATCATAGAACCTTCATCTGGTGATGGATGGAGATAGAGACAGAGACCTACACTGGAGCACTGGACTGAGCTCCCAAGGTCCCAATGAGGAGCAGAAGGAGGGAGAACATGAGCAAAGATGTCGGGACCACGAGGGGTGCACCCACCCACTGAGACAGTGGAGCTGATCTACTGGGAGCTCACCAAGGCCAGCTGGACTGTGACCGAGAAAGCATGGGATAAAACTGGACTCTCTGAACATGGCGAACAATGAGGGCTGATGAGAAGCCAAGGACAATGGCACGGGGTTTTGATCGACTTAATGTGCTGGCTTTGTGGGAGCCTAGCCCATTTGGATGTTCATCTTCCTAGATATGGGAACCCTGACTGCTCTTTGGACTGGAGAGGGAGGGAGAGAGGAGTGGGGGGAGGGGGAGAAGGGTGGGAGGAGGGGAAGAAGGGTGGGAGGAGGGGGAGGGAAATGGGAGGCTGGGAGGAGGTGGAAACTTGTTTTTTTTTTTCTCCTTTTCTCAATAAAAAAAAAATTAAAAAAAAAAACAGTGGCAATGGGTTTTTGATCCTATTGCATGTACTGGCTTTGTGGGAGCCTAGGCAGTTTGGATGCTCACCTTACTAGACCTGGATGGAGGTGGGGGTTCCTTGGACTTCCCACACATCAGGGAACCCTGAGTGCTCTTCGAGCTGATGAGGGAGGGGGACTTGATCGCGGGAGGGGGAGGGAAATGGGAGGCGGTGGCGGGGAGGAGGCAGAAATCTTTAATAAATAAATTAATTAATTAAAAAAATTTAAAAAAGATAAATTGAAAGAATTTCATGTCTCTCTGTCATCTGATGTATGAATTTATTACGTGAACAATAAAAATAAATCTCTTCAAGACCAAGGCAGAAATGAGAATTCTTTATAGTTGAGTTGTGCCTTCTCCTGATTCAAACCTCCTGATATACCAGTGATTTCTGCTTCTTCTGTCATGGCTGCCTTGGGGAGTGGGATGAGGACCTCCAAAGAGACTCACATCGCATCTGTACAGGATGGCTGGGCATATCCAAAGTGAAGACAGACAGGAAGCAAACAAGAAGCTAGCCTCTCTTACTCACAGAACCACGACTTGATAAACAACACAGAGGAGACACAGTCACCGCTGGCCCTTCGACAGATGCCTGACCGACTGAGCTCGTGTCAAAGTGACCACAGTAATGCAGCTTTTTTTCCCTTTAATGTTGAGCCTGGTTCCACCTTGTCTGGTCTCTGCTAATGCCAGGAAGGCTAAATACTCCTCCTGAGTCCAGAGTACCCGCTCTGTAGATGTCTGTTGCATGCAGGAGCCCCTCTGTGGCTCCATCCTTTCTCCTCAGCTTCCATTAGGGCCAGTTCATTTTATATTAGTTTATCAAAGCCTCCATTGCAGGCTTTATGCCTTTGCCTTTCCCCTAATGTGTGTTATATATTTTAGAATGTGAAAATTGGTCTTTTTTCTTTCTCCCCCTAAAAGCTTCCATACAATGTGTCTTTATAACATTACTCAGAAATACATTAAAGATATTAAAGAATACAAAATCTGCATTAATTCCTATATACTTTATTTAGTAAAGTCAATATCTATTATTTTTAATGCCAATTATTTTTCTGATTTTAAAGAGCAGCTTTAGATACTGGCTAGGCTTAAAGTTGTACCTGAAGTGGACATTTATTTGAATGGTCTATGTGGTATCCATCTTTCATTCCTATGTCTGAAGAATCTTACAGCTGATTAAGGTAGGAAAAATTTCCCTTTCTGGATCCTCATCTGCTAGACGTCGGGCACCTGAACACATCTGGATCATCAAATGTTCTCCCTAGGATACCAAACTCAAATCCCACTGTGACAATGGGCACAACGGCTAGGTCCTCCCCAGGACATCAGAATCACAGCCTGAGATTAGAATGTGTGAAAGAAATGAGAGTTGCTACTGTAGTAATGACTGTGGTACCCTGCCTTAAGTTGCAGATGCCATGGTTACAGCATCTCGTATCAGTACTTGCTCCGATATCAGTTCTAGTATTGGTGGTGTGAAGATTGGGAACAATGACAGTGGTAGCACCCTGGCCGGACACCGTAAGGAGGATCTGGGCTCAATTTATAAGCCTGGGCTTACATAGTTTTTATCTTTCCATACCTGGTCCCACGGTCTTCACAGTAATCCTATAAAAATAGTGTGGTCCAAAGCATTTTAGTCAAAATCAAAGGGCATTAGTCGAAATTAAACACAACATGACTCCCACGTGATAAGATTATGTTGAAACATCTTTTTAAAGAGCCCTAAGAGAGCGCATGAAAATGTAGGTTTCTGATACGGAAAATTAGTGAAATTTCTTCTGTTGTAAAGGTCTATGAGGAGTTAACTCTGAGATCTGAGTAAAGCAGGAGACTGACAATAAACTATGGGCCTGGGCGTTGCTGTCAAAAAGGCTCCAAAGCCACAGAGAAACCCTGTCTCGAAAAACCAAAAAAAAAAAAAAAAAACCGGGAAGTAAGCGGGTGGAAGGGCGGTGCAATGACGACTTTCGTTCAGTGCAGAATCTGGGTCTGCGGGGAAGAGGAGCAGATACAAGCATGGCATCTTTTCCTCAATGAATTCTTGGGTCTTGACCTTTGTGTTTTCCTTGGGTCCACTGGTCCCAAGGAAACTCTTTAGGTTTTCTCTCCTGTTATTGACTTGCTGGGGCTCTTGCCTGCTCCACTGGGCCGGAAGTCATTAGCACTCAGAAAGGAGACGGGCCCTCTCTGAGGATGCGGGAGATGATCTGGAGAGGTTGAGATTATATCCACCTTTAGAAACACCTTTCTTGATTTGCCTATCATGCTGTTTGCATCTTGTTTTCCTCTGAAAAACACGTACTGATGATGTTTTGCTGTAATCAGGGAACTAAAAATAACTCCTAAATGGGCTTCATACTTTCCCTCCAAGTGCGGGTTCTTTTTGTACTCTGGCCATAGAGTGGAAATCTTTCTAGTGGTTTGAATTTCTGATACAGCATCCGGGGGCTTTATGTATCTGTTTCCTGCACCCACCCTGTCAATCTTAATTTTAAAGCTATTTTGAAAAGTCTTTAAAGAAAATCATTGGGGGCGGGGTCTGGAAAGAGACATGTCATTGGTTAAGAGCTCCAGCTGCTCTTGCAGAAACCTTCAAGTTCCCTTCCCAGCACCCTCGGGATGACTCACAACTGTCTGCTCCAGTTCCAGGCGCGCCCTCTTCTGGCCTCTGCTAGAACTGCATGTGTGTGCTCTACAAGCAAACATAGTCACAATACTCACAGCCCACAGAAGGAAATAGTCTTTAAAATACATTTCTTTCACGCAAATGGGCAGGCATCATTCCACCAAACATCTTATTTCTCAACCTTATACCAATGTTTTGATCGTGTATTGTTTGCTGACCTCTCATCTCCTTTTCTCCTTAAAATGTTCTAAACTTTCCTGTTTGACACCAAATTTGCTTTTCTTTCCCTAGTGGCCTTAAGAATAAACAAAGACTCACCTTAGATAGCTCTCTCTCATGCATCTAACATTGATTTCCACTTGATTTCTAGCCACTACTCATGATCACCCTCTATCTTGGAAGAGACCCTTTCTACAACACTCTTGCCTTCCTGTTGCCGCTTCCTCCCTTTTAATTTGCTAAAGCTCTTTACTGATGCCAGGATGCTTTTGCTGTTATTTTTTATTTTCTTATCACCGAACTGATCACATGACTCTCTTATCAATAGTGTCCAGACTCTCCTGAGTTTTCAAGTTAAAGAGCCCATTCATTATGTCACTAAATAAGCCTTCATTTTCTAGACTCGTCCCATTTTTTACTGTTCACCATTTTTCAAGTACGCTTCTAGGAATATTGTGGAAAAGTTAGATAGGGCAGCTCTCCCGCAGGCCTTAACTTGTGATGTGCATTCTGGATCTGTGAGAAGTAGATTATAATGTACATTAGGGAGTTACAAGAGGGGAAATTCTCTGCAGTGCTTCCAATAATCATGTGCTCAAAATTCTTTTTCTCTGAGGATGATTTCAGGTTTCTGGTAGTCCACAAATGCAATTTGGAGCGTTCTCTTTCAACCGTACCTACAGACACTAGCCCTTGACCCCAATGCATTTTACCTCAATCAAGCTCTTTGAAGGTCCCAGAACACAGAAAGATCTTTTTAGCCTGTGTGCTATGCATGGACATTCCTTTAGGTCCAGTGTCCATCCTAGGATCTTAAATCTAAGCACCTCCCTCTTTTTCAGGATGTCAGAGCCTTTGAGCATCCTTCGTTTCCCCAAGTCTTCTTTTAGATGCCCTCTTCTTTGACTCCATGAACTTTATTGAGAGAGACACAGTCTATTCAAGACTGACTCTACAATTGACTTCTTTCCTCCTTTTCTTTTACATATGTGTTTGGTTTTGTGGGGCAAGTGCCTATCTGGACGTGCACTGTGGAGGCCAGAGAACAAGCTCTGGTATTGTTTGTTCTCAGATGCCATTCACCTTGCTTTTTTGAGACATGGTCTCTCTCTGGCTTGGGGCTCACCTGATTCAAATAGCCTGGTTGTCCAGCAAGCCTTGGAGAACTGCCTGTCTTCATCTCCCCAGCACTGGGGTTTGCAAGTGTGTGCCACCATATCCAGCATTGTTATGTAGATTCATGGGATCCAGTCAGGTCCCCATGCTGAACTGAGCTAGCCCCACACCCCTGATCCACCTTATCTCTGTGTTGTTGGCATCTAGGGTATTGTCTGGCACAAAGCAGGTGTTTAATAATCGCTAAAGTCATAAGTGAATGCAATAGTTGGATTGAAGAAGGTGAAAACACATGACTCACAAGAAAGGAGTCATTTTCTCACGAAATTGTGATCAGAGCCATAAGGAGAACCAGCTGGGTCACTTGAGAAAGCAGAGCTTAGGTTGACAGTGGTTTGTGGACACTGAAGCGTCTCTGGAACAAAGACACAGTGAAAAAATATCCTGTTAGAGGACCTGGGTGGATACTTGTAACTTCTGAAAAACATAGAATGGGTAACCTAACAGAATTATGCTTTGTTCTCAGTTCTGGGGATTGAGTTAGGGCCTTGCAAATTCTAGACAAAAACTGACTGGAATAGCCCTCCCCACCCCTGCTTCACTGTTTATTTCGATATAAGATAGCTATGCTGCTAAGACTTTCCTTGAGCTCATTCTATGTTCCAAGAGGCTAGAATTTATGATCATCCCGTCTTAGCCTCTGGAGCAAATGGGATCACAGTCCTACACTTCCAGGCATGGTTTAGAATTAACTTTTTAAATATGACTTTTCCTGATGATAAAAGGAATCTGTGCCATTTGTTTTCATTACAGCAAATTTAGAAGTCACAGGAAAATACACAAAAGACAATATAATCTATTATCCAAAAAGAGTACTGATATTTGGGGCAGGATTTCATCTTACACGCAAGAAAATATAATCATAGGATAATGTTATTTTGAGACAATCTTTTCTTTATTTAATAATATGCTAAAGTCATTTCTCCAGTTATTTCATGCTCTTATGCAAAGTGATACTTTAAGTAACTACAGGATATTCTAATGCATGCTACATCTAATTTTTTGAGTCCTTATTTATTGTTGTCCATTAGGCTCTTGAAAGAGTCTCGCTTCTTTAAATAACAATGTGATGGATACTATGGCACACTGGAAATTCCTGAGAGCTATTATCTCCCAAAGATTTTGATTTACAGCAACATATTGTTCCCTAGAAAGATGATATAAATTTATGACTTAGTCAACAGACTACAAAATGATATTTTTCACTTATTCTCATCTATTAGGTTCTAAAACATATTTCTGTCTATTTTGGTAGATGAAAAAAATGGTATCTATGTTAATTTTAGCTTTTGTAGCTATTAATGGACTGAGAAATTGTTTCCATTTAGTTTTTGGCCATTTTTACTGATTCATTTATAATTTTCCTTTGTCCATTTATGTTGGTGTGTGTGTGTGTGTGTCTGTGTGTAGATATGCTGCAATGAATACAGGAATGTGTATATTGCAGATGTTCTAAATCTAAACAATTAATAGGAATAAATGCCTAGTCACAGAGGCTGGCCACCTAACAACATTACAGTTCTCAGGAATGAGAAATTGTAGAGCTTCCAGCCAGCTAATTGTTATGTGTTTTTTCTTTGTGTACAGACAATGCTTATTATTTTTTTCAAAGCACTGAGGGTTAAACTTAGCACTAAACTCTATTCTCAATTTATTTCCCCCCTTTTGATGTTGAGGTAAGGTTTCACTAACTTCCACCGGACTGCCTTGAACCTGTGATCTTCCTGCCTCAGACTCTCTAAGTGTCAGGATTTTATAAGCCTGCACCATCAGACCCAGCTTCAGTGTACACTGTTTTATTGATTTTTATTGAGCTCTACGTTTTTCTCTGTCCCTCCCCCTACTCCTCCAAACCTCCTTCAAGATCCCCCATGCTCCCAATTTACTCAGGAGATCTTGTCTTTTCTACTTCCCATGTAGATTACATCTATGTAAGTCTGTCTTAGTGTCCTCATTGTTGTCTCAGTTCTCTGGGATCGTGATTTGTAGGCTGGTTTTCTTCAGTGTACATTTTAACTGACACCATGTCCTCATTTCTTTGTGTTTTAACAGAAAGTCTCCATTGGTGGATTTAAGCAAAAGAGTATATGGAGCCAAAGAAAAATGAGATAGAATTCTTATTCTTTTTTTTTTTTTACAAGTTTTGTGAATTTGAAATTTAACCTCGTTGGGGCTTAGTTTTGTTGGGATAATAATAGACCTTGTACTATTGTTCATATTAAATGAGGATTAATGGAGAAAGACAATGAAGTGGCCAATTTTAAGAGGCGATGCATGCTTCTAAATCCAGCACTCATGAGGAAGAGGCAGGTAGATCTCTGTGAGTTTGAGGCCAGCCTGGGCTATAGAGAGACTTCTAGGGCAAGCTTCTTAGCTACTAAGAAACCCTGTCTTGAAAAATGAACAAACAAAAAGAGGAGTAGATATCCTGTAATTATACAATGGGAAATATTACTCAATTATCTATTACATGGTATTGGGAAAAGAACAATGCAAAACTTGCAGAGAATCTCTGCTGGAGCAGGTCTGAGCCAGCAACCTACATTGGACCCAGCTGGAGCCAACCACTTCAAGGGGATCAGGCCTCCACTGAAGCAGGCTCAAGCTAGCAACCTCCACCTGAGCAGGCTCAAATCAACCACCTCCATGGGACCAGGCCTGAGCCACTGACTTCTACAGGAGCAAGTCCAAGCCAGTGACCTCTGTGGGAGCATGCACAAATGACCTCTGGGATTGCAGAGTTACCTCTGGGAACACAGAGTGACTTCTGGGAATGCCAAGTGACTTCCAGGAATTCCGAGTGACCTCCACAGGGACTGGGAACCATGGTCTTGACTCTACCACCAGCACTAACCATCTGAGCCTTGAATCCACTGGAACCTGGAAGAGTGATCACCAGAGACATGGCCCCAACTACATCAATCAAAGGTAAAGAGGGTAGATAAGTTTAGAACACACTTAACTCCACAAAGAATAACATGACACCAACAAAAACTAGTGGATCTAAAACAGGAAGAGTTGAACACCCCAATACAGATGAAGTAGGAGAAAATGACCTAAGAAATAACTTTAGAAGAATATTTGAGGCCCTTAAAGGAGAAATAAAAAATTCTCTCAAAGAAATTGGGAAAAAGACAAACAAAAAATTGGAAGAAATCAACCAATCCCTTAAAGAAAACCAAGAAAAAGTAATCAAACTGATGAAAAAACTATTCAAGACTTGAAAACCGAAAGAGAGGCAATAAAGAAAATACAAAACTGAATGAATTCTGGAAATGGAAAATAAGGGAAAATTATCAGGAACCATAAATACAAGCATAAACAACAGAATACAAGAGCTGGAAGATCTCAAGCGTTGAAGGTTCAATAGAGGAAATAGACTCATCAGTCAAAAAAAAAACATTAAATCTAAGATAAACTTAACACAAAATACCTAGGAAATATGGAACACCATGAAAAGGCCAAACAAACCTAAGGACAATAGGGATAGAAGAAGGGGAAGTCCAACTCAAAAGCTCAGAAAATATATTCAGCAAAATCATAGAAGAAAACTTTCCTAACCTAAAGAAAGATATGAATATGAAGATACAAGAAGCTTACAGAACACATAATAGACTGGAAATTTTGCAAATAAATATGTTTCATTTTGCAGAGTTTGAAAAATTAAATTATGTGCACTATACTATAGATATAGCTGTAGTTTCAAGATTTCAACGGGAAACTGCTTTAAGTTCTGAGAAGGTTGATTCTGTAATTATACATTTATTGGAAGTCATGGCCATTATGGGGATACCTGTACAAATTAAGACTGACAATGCTCCAGTAAATGTCTCTAGTAAAATGAAACCATTTTTTTGTTGCATATTATAAAATAAAACATATTAAAGGTATACCACACACTCATAAAAGGACAAGCAGTTGTAGTATGATCTAATCATACTTTAAAAGATATGCTGAGTAAACAGAAAGGAGTAATAAAGACCTCCAGATATATGTTACACAGTGCTTAATTAACTTTAAAATTTTAAATGCTATTGAAAAAGGAACAATTGCTGTGGAGAAACATTTGATAATAGGAAAAAAACTGCTGAATTAAATCAGCCTATATACTTTAAAGATTTGACCTCTGCTGTGGGATAATGCTCTTGTACCCTGTAAAGATTTGTCACTTGTATTGGTTTAATAAAACACTGATTGGCCAGTAGCCAGGAAGGATGTTTAGGTGGGATGACCAGATTAGGAGAATTCTGGGAAGAGGAAAGGCTCCATCTGTAGTCAACACCCAGATGTAGAGGAGCAAGATGAAAATGTTGCACTGAGAAAAGATACCAAATCACATGGCTAGACATAGATAAGAAATATGGGTTAATTTAAGTTGTAAGACCTAGTTAATAATAAGCCTGACCTAACGGACTATCAGGAGCTACTGAGTAACAGCCTCAGCACTCCCTGGGGGTTCAGAACAGTACTTCTACAACAAGCAAAAACTGATTTGGGAATGGGATCTGAGGGCTAGAACAAACTGACTGACTTAGGCACATTTTCCCTGCATGCATCTTTATTTCTTGGGGAAGATTAAAGAAGGGAGAAGAAGACAAAGCATTATAGCATAAGGGATAAGAACAAAGCATAAGGCTAAGGGCAAGGCATCAGGCATAAAGGCATAAGAGCAAAAAAAGGGTGATCTTGACAAAGCTTTCACTTTATATAAGCATACAGACAAGTTAACAATCCCATCAGTGGTAACCATAGTATCAAACATGCATTTTACACAATCAGAAGAAACCAGTGGATCTGGCAAGGATGCTCTTTACATCTCTGAGGGGATGCAGCTGTGATGTTCCCCTATGACTGGGAACACAGCATTGGTAGCTAGACTAACCTGCAGGCTTGATTTGCATTAGCATCTAGCTTGTTGAGTTAAATGGAGTCTCTTCTAAGCACTTTGCTTTTGACTTCAGCAGGGTGCCCAGGGGAGAATTTTTCTCTCTGAAGCTAGTTTTAGCAATCCAGGCCTTTTCCCTGTATAAACAGTTAATTTCTTGGACTATGATCCTATGTTAGTTGAAACCAAGGTAAAAGGCAATACAGAATATTAGTAGAGCAGAAGGTAATACAGAATATTAAGTCAGAGCAGAAGATCAGTAGATTACACCTTCCTAAGTCTGCTGTTAGAATAGATATACTACCTCCAGTATGAGGTTCCTTCCTTATCTGTGACTACTGTCTATAAAGAAACTTTGTGGGGGACTATTTTTATGTAGATTTTGGCTATGAGAACAAAGGACTTGATTGCATGAATCCTTTTCACACCATGGCTTCAAGGTGTAGGGGGGAAAGTATCTAATTGCCCTATAGGATAAGTCAGGTTTATGCACTGCTGGGATACTATAGGAGGGGGAAATGCCATGATTTCACATGATTTTCAAAGAATTGACAGTGACTTATCCAAAGGACAGGTGTCCCCATAGCTCTGCAAAAATGGGTTAGTCCAAGTGGATGTGTATGTATACACTTCTCTTGGATTAGTCCAGTAGACCTGTGAGCTGTACATTTACTATATAATACTTCTGTGCTCACCAAAATGGGCCAAACAATGTTGTAATTAATGTAATTTCTGTGTGATTATTCAGGTTCTAGTGGCCTGGAAACAAAGCACAGTCTCCTGCTACAGACATCAGAATAGAAACCAGAATATGTATCACATTGGGGAAAAAGTTTTGCTTTTGTTTCCACAGGAGAAGAAAAGTTATGGATACCATCATGATTGATAAAGATTAGATTTGAACAGGAGACATCCAGATCAGGAGAGGTAATAGCTCATAAACAGCTTGGTCATCCAATCCAAACTTATAAGAATGCCTTTCATTTGATCAGGTATGAAAAAAATGCAGAAAGATAATAGTTTTCTTTTGCCACCCCCAAAAGCATTTTGTCTTAACAAATATATAACCTGCCCCTTCAAAATAACTTCCAAAGTTAGGATTGGAGCAGGGTTTTGTTTATGTCTTTCCAGGAGAATAAAAGCGTCCAACTAAGAAATCTGAAGATTACTGGACTAATGAGACATATGAAGAAGTACAAATCATCCAAAGAACAATGTCCCAAGAAAAAGAATAAAATTAGCTTAATGGTATATAGTAGATCTCGAATAGGAAAAAATTTTTTATACCTTTTCAAATAGTTGTTTCTGCTGCTCTCTATAAAGATGAAAGGCAATTGGTCTTTTTGTGGTCCCAATTCAGTTAAAGATAAAGCTGGTTTTGGAGTTGGAGCATGACTTTTTTCTTCTCAAATCCAAGAATACTTGTTAAGAAAACCCCAAATCTCTGCCTTATGCCAGAGATCCACCTGACATGAGACAGAAGAAAACAAAAATAAAGTGACTATTCTATTATCACTAACCTCATAATCCTTTGGTTTTATTTTGACTCTTTAGAACAGTTCTTAAGGTATAAATATTATCTCAAAATTTATGACAAAATTTAAACTTTCTGTCATGGTGTTAGTGGTTATAGCCAATACTAATTCTAGAAATGGGCTTCATCTAGCTTCTTATACATGATTTCAAGCTTGTGTGAAGCATGTAACTAGAAATTAAGTTTGTGTACCCCAGATATATTTAATAGATTGTGGTCTCAAAAAGCTCACCACATTCCCAGAGTTGTGTTCTTGGGAACAGTTTCAGATGTAAAGTTGCTTATTGAATGTTACTCTTGAGAGGAAGACTTTAAGAAAATAGGAAAAGTAGACCTGGGTAGAGGAAGAAGCTGACCTGTAGTAAAGTTGTTACATGAATAAAATAATTCAGGATTCTGGAAAAAATCTACTACAGTGAGTCATATGCCCTGAATATCATGAAACTCAAATGAAATATTTAGGAAGTTTAGGAAGGAATGATACCCCATAAATGCAAGGTAGACTAGATAATCAATTTGCAGTTGTCGCCTCTTCCCAGGAGACTTCAGCCTCAGTCCAGCTGACAAAAACTGACATGAATACAGTGAATACAGGAATTATTTTGACTTCTAAAATTTAATTCCCAGAGGTCTAACTTGTTTGAAGTTGATTTTGACTGACATTAAATCTGTGTTAGAACATTTAGGAGAATGAGAAAGGGAATTATATCAATCATTTTAGTGCATCATGTAGCTGAGTACCAGGCTAAGAATAATGCCTCTATTTTCCTAGGACAGAGCATGCTCACGCAGTCATAGCATTTGTTTTCTGCCTTAGGCTTTTCTGTAATGGTTTTTGATTGGCTAGTGAGCATATAGGATGAGATTTTAACTCTAGGTAGAGATAAACAAAGTACATTGAGTCACAAATTGGTATGTTCAACTCTTACCTCACTCAATAGACTTCCCTCTGTCAGAGGAATGGATAACATCTTGATGGATTCCTTTGAGGCTAGAATGGATTCACCCAAGCAGAGTAGCCAACCTCTTTATCAGGTGAAGAGGGAGCTCAAACATACAAAGATGTAAGACAATTAGATTTCCTCCTAGAGTAAAGTTCATGGTGCCATAAAGTGTGTGCTGAACTTTCTAATTTGGTTTTCTACGTCTCTCTTGTATCTCCTACTGCTTCGGCAGCAGACCTTTGTGACAGCTCCTTGGTTGGCTCTGTTAGGCTCATGGAAACCTCCATGTTGGCTTCTCTGGCAGAAGTGGCGTATAACCTTGTATAACCTCATGTCACCCTTTCCCACCGCCCACCATGAAGCTGTTTCTTCCCTAGAATACTTTCCTAGCATCCTGGCGCATGTGTGGGCGTGGAAAGGGGGTATTGAAAGAGAAAAATAAGAGGATATGGTGGGAAAACATGAAAATGACCACTTCTAGGGCACTGAAGTATTTGCAGCTTTTCAAAGTAAAGGAAATGTCTTTATTTACAAGAATGTACTCTTAAGGATTGAGAGGGGGCTCAGCAGTTAAGAGAGCACGTTCCTCTTGCAGATGATTTAAGTACTGTTCCCAGAATCCATGTTGGGTAGCTCACAACTGGCTTCAGTTCTAGGGGATCAAATTTCTCTGTCCTCCAACACACACACACACACACACACACACACACACACACACACACTTAGTGGATTAAAACAATAGAAAGTCATTCTAAATTTCTTTGGAGCAGAAGTTGAGATGTTGGTGGAGCTGTGCTCTTTCTGAAGGTTCAATGCAACAGTTCATTCCTGTGTTCCTCACAAGGCAGTTCACATCCCTTTGGTCATGGCTCTGTCACTCTCATCTGTCCTTCTATTGTCTTATCTTCTTTCACTTTATCCCTTCTGTGCTCCTTTTGATTGCACAGGGCTCATATAATATCCAGTGTAATCCCTATCTCAGAATCGTTAATCACACAGCAAGACCCCATTCACCAGGTAGCATGGCTTGTTCACAGGCTTCAGGAATTGGCATGTGGCTGTTGTTAGGACATTATGATTTTGCACAGCAACAATGGTGTTGATTTTGGTATTAAAATTTTGTTTGAACAGATAAGATGCAAGACCCTGTGTGTCATCCAAGAACAACATGGAGGTCACTTCACCTGCCTCCACACCTTCTTCTTGTCACTGGTGGCCCCTGTGCTCCTGCAATGAACACTACAGGGGCATTATGTTTGCACACTTTCTCATTTACCAGTTCCCCTTAGTTCTGGGCAGTAACTGGGCACTCAATACTGTACTGGACAAGTGTCCATATCCGAGTATGTGGATGCTGCTACCATCAAGACATCATTAGTGAGAACTTGTTTTCTGAAGTTCTGCACTGGAATCAACTGTAATTTCTCCAACCAAAGAAAATGTGTAGTCGCGAAATAGCTGTCATCAACATTCAGGATCTCCCAAGAAGATTGTTAAACGAGATTCCAGTCTCTAAAATATTCTGTGTTTTACAGTGAGTTGTTCATTCCTGGAATAGCCAATAAAGAGGAATTACACCTCTTCATTTCGTAGCAGTAAAGATGTTGGCTAAGGTCTTCAAAGACTAGTTTCCAAGGTAACAAAGTTTAGAGTTCTAGTTACATGAATGCTCAAAACAATCTTCAAACATGTATGTGTGCACAGATGCGAGAAGGCTCTACCTTACTCAGTAGTGATTGTACATTTCACTAAGACTAAATGATTCATGGTAATTTTCAGTAGACAGCACCACATGATTCTTTAATCTTGTTGTGGAGACTGAAGAGATGCTTCAAGCTCTTAGGAACATTGGCTATTCTTCCAGAGGACCCCGCTTCAATTCCCAAAACCCATATAGTGCCTTACAACCATTCATAAGCCCAGTTCCAGGAAATCTGGCACCCCCTTCTGATCTTCATGGGTACTGCAAGCATGTAGTGCACTCATTTTGTTTGGGACAGCTAATGAATCCTCACAGAACTGGCATTTCAGATTCCATTGGGTCTTTGTTGTTTCTCAGACAGGGACACTGCTGAGGGCGATTCCCCAGGTTTTACCAGCCTGTTAGAGGGAAGCGACAGGGATTTCTATCACATAGACTGCAGAGCCACAGTAGGTGCGATAAAGCAGGGACACAGGACTTGAAATAAACAGATAGGTTTCAGAGTGGCACTCTGTTAAACGTGGAGCGGCTGATAAGCCTCTGCCGGGCCTTGCTGGCCAATGATGGCCTCTCATCACCTAGAGGCAGTCACAAAAGGATACAGGGTGGTGAAATAGTTTGCTGCTTTGAAACATTTTTTTTCACTTTTTTATCAGATGTTTTGAACATTGCAGCTGAAGCATAGATTCAAGCATTTGCTGAATCTAGGCTCAAAACCTTCGAGAGGAATTTCCCTGATCAAATAGCTTATCTTCATTGGATCATGAGGCTTCCACTTGTATGAAGAGGAAGATGTCCATTCCTAATTGCTTGATTCAGACCCCGAGTGGTCTTTCCCTGCCTCTCTTTTTCATTTGTGTGCCTCTGTGTGTGTGTGTGTGTGTGTGTGTGTGTGTGTGTGTGTAGTTCATGTTTGTGTGTACGAGAGCATACGTGTTTTCAGGTGCAGTGCCTGTGGAGTCCTGAGGTCGATGTCAGGAACCACTCTTGGTTGCTCTTCCTCCTCACTCTCTAAGGCAGAATCCCTCAGTCAAATCCAAAGCTCACTGGTAGGGTTAGTCTTGCTAGTCAGCTTGCCCTGGAGAACGCTGTCTGTGTTCTGAGGCTGGAATCGCAGGGGGCTGCAATGCTCATTTGGCAGTTATGTGGGCTCTGGCGATCTGAATTTGAGTCCTGATGCTTACATGGTCAGTGCTTTAACTTTTATGTGGTCTTCCCAGCCCACCGAGGATAGATGTGTTGATGGCAGATGCTATTGTAAAGAAACCTTAGGAGGCAGGGCCTGGATCCAGGTCTTTTGTCATTGGGTGGGATGTGCATGATTAGGAAGTGGCTAATGGGGTCCCTGTCCCTCTGATGCTCTCTCTCTCTCTTGTTTCCAACAGAAGATGAGCAGCTGTTCTATGATGCCCTCCATCAAAACAACTGGGCCATTCAAACTTCAATCTGGACCTTTGAAACCTTGAGCCAAAGAAGCCCTAGTCTTTAACAGTCGAATGTCACAGGTGAGCATTTCAGCAAGATAAAGCTAATGGACACAGAAAATTGGTACCTAGAAGTGGCAAGGTACTATGATAGTGCCTGAGACAGTGCAGCAACGTCTTTGGAATTTTATTACCAGAGTGGGGGTGGGGCTTAGAAATACCTGGAGGCTGGAGAAGCAGGCAGAGCTTAACCATCAGTTCTGGTGATGGCAGTAAATAGAAAAAAAGAATATACATGGTAAAGTTATGTTTCTGGGGAGGGAATGGGAATGCTGGATGGACTGAGGATTTTATTGAAAATGGGATTAGAACCCACCTATATTACACCAGGGCAAAGAAATTACATGCACTTTAAGCAGACCCTGGGATTTTGTGGGTCACTAAGCTGAGACACAATGGGCCAGTTTATTTGGCAAAGAAGATTTTGAGCCCTCACAGGATTAACGGGTACAACTGGCATGTCACAAGCCGCTTGCAGCCAGTTTACTAAGAATAGCAAAGGGAGACAGAGTAGAAACTTGTGAAAAACTTTCTTCATGGCCAGAGTAAAAGAGTGTGTAAAGATTCAACCATGGAGGGTTTCTGAGGAGATTAGCAACTTCAGAAGAATTCAGAGGCTTGACCCATGGTAGTAAGGAAGGTAGATGGTGTAAGTACATCTCAGAAATGGAAAAGACTCCCCCTGTAGCAGGTCCAGAGACCCAGAAAGGCAAGTTTATTTTTTTTTTAAAAAAAAATATTACAGAGCACAGTCTTTTAGGAAGGAAGTCCTCAGGGGGCCCCGTTCACCCTTGACTGCCTAAGCTGTGATGGTTCCCAGGAGTCACTGTAGGCATGGCCCATGTAAGTCTAGGGAGAACTTGTGTCAACAGTAGATTTTGAGGTACTTGAGATTCTGGTTTCTCAGGTACATGTTCTATAGGAGTTGTGGGGTGTTGTGTGGCTTTACCAGGGGAAACTCAAACAAACATCTGCTCGCTCGTCGCCTGGCACCAACAACAGACCAAAGAAATGATTCTATCAAAGTCCAACTAAGCAACCAATGAGTTTATCAAGGTTACTCTGGGAAGCTTGGATGGCTCAAAGGGAGGTACATCACAGACCCACTTCATCCTGGGCACCAGCTTGCGAAATCTGCAATCCTGGAACTCCATACAATGTGCAATCAGCAAAATAGACAGATGAAGGAGTGTCCTTTTTGTCCAACAGTCTTGATTGCTTACTCCTTGGGGAGGAAGGGTCTTGTGAAGCTTACATGTTTCAAGGACTTCCTAAATCTTTTACAAAAATATTTCTTTTATATGTATGAATGGTTTGCTTGCAAATATATCTGTGTACCCAAGGAGGCCAGAAGAGGGCATCAGATCCCTCTGAGGTGCCATGCGGGTGCTGGGAATTGAACCTGGGACCTCTAGAAGATTGCTTAACCACTCATTTCCTAGATCGTAGTAAGTCTTCCTCCAGGAATCTTCAGGAACTGTGCAGAGCCAGTCTGATTTGTTCCGCAACCTGAAAAACATAAGGGTTTGGTTTACCAAGTCATGGGGAACCCACATCCCATCACTGTGTGTCCTTGGTGCCTGTGGTAGAATTATGAGGTTTAACCTTTGCCCTGTTGAATTTCAGGTGACACCTTCTGATCTTGTCTTTATAGTCTAGGAGATATACCCTTTGCTTGTCCTTTCATTATGTGTTTTGATTACTTCAAGTATAAGTTATATTAACAGAAAACTGGCTAACACACCACACCAGGTCCTTATCATCTTAAAATAAGATAGAGCTTGTAAAGTACTTGGTAGATCAAAGGCATGGAAATGTTTATTGCTATCATGATTAAAGGTACTTTTAAAATGGATCAAATGAATGGAGCTGTTACACAGCGTCTTGTTATGCTGTGCTCCTTGCCAGCATTATTTTGTTTTTACAAGCAAGGTGCCTGGCATCAGAAGGAGTAAACATGGTGGAGGCACACAAATCAATCACGTTTTAACAAGACTGCTGTGATTTCAGGATTTTAACCCTTCTGCTGTTAATTAATTGGGAAGGTATATGGCAATAAGATTAATTGGGAAGGTATATGGTAATACAATTTAGGGTTTTTTTTTTCCTTTCCCTTAAAACTAGCTGTGAGCTGCATCTAAATTTTCACTAAGTAGGCAATCAAAATCTTCTGCTTTTATCAGCAAAGAATTATGGAGTAGAGAAAGACATTGTAAATGCATAAATAATGGGGACGGATGATGAGTTGGTGTATATGTCCTGATAATTACTCCTTCCTTCTCCCAGGATACATGTGCTGTCTTTTTAAACTCCATTAACAAGAGATTACAGATTTTAATGGGGCATGATAATAACTCTACCTTAATCTTAGAGCAACATGCTCCAGGTAACTTCTAACTCTGAGGTTTTTTCCCCCTAAACTTTAAGTATTCACTATGGTTCTTTAAGGACTGAAACTAAATACTATGTTGGTATCAATTATATTGGTACATAATTTTTGTGTTAGTGATGATTACATTTTAATTTTTATTAATTATTCACGAATTTCATGCAATGTGTTTTTGTCACATTGATCCCTCCCTCAGCTTCTTCTAGATCTGCCCCTTCCTAAACCCCAAACATGGAAACCCATGATGAGAGACAGCAGAAAGCTTAGCCCTACAGGGAACCTCTATACCATACCTCTTCTCCTAAGACTCAAGCATTGCTGCGGAAGAGGAGGCCACAGAGTTGGCAAATGGCTGTAAGGAACCAGTGTTTTATGAACAAAACCACACAGCTTTTGGATACAGTTGTTGGAACAGCACACACAAGAGCTGTGTAAGCCCAAGCCTACCAGAGTCTCAGCCTGGAGGGGACGGTGAAAGTGAAGGCCATTAAAGCTTTAAGATGGCAAGGGAGATAATTGTTTTCTTAAGGACAAAATTTCTTTAGCCCGTTTAAAACTCTTAATAGTAATTAAAGTTTTCTTAGCAGTGTGTGTGTGCGCATGAGTGTACATGTGTCTCTGTGTGTGTGTGACTTAGTAAATAATGCACTAAGAAAACCTGGCTTCCCCAAACACATTTGCCTTCACTGACTGTGGGGGTATCTTAGGAAGTATTTGGCATTTGAATATTTTCTGAATACGAATAAAATCACACAACTGTCACAGCAAACAGCCTGCACATGACAGGTGGCAGTTGTCCAGTTCAAGGCTCACTGTGGACATGATGTGGCCTTTCACTCACTGGACTGCCATCTAGACTTTCTAACATTTTTTTTTCCTCTTTCAAATGTGTTTTGCATTCAGTGATGTTTCTAGCCCTTTAAATTTAAGGAATAATGATCTATGGGAGAACTAAATAAACAAATTATGTTAGTTGATGTGAAATTCCTTGGCAAAAATCTAAGCAAGAGCCTAAGACTCTCCTGGAAGATTCTTGGGTTTAGAAAAAAAAATCTTTTTCGCTAGAACATGGAAATTTTCCTCCAAGAGAAACTGTCTTTTAAAACTGTCAGGAGTAAATAAGCCGCAGCAATTACTTCCTGGTTCTGACTTCCTGAGACACCAACAGTCCCCAGATTGATCCCTTGGGAGAAGAGAGGCCTCTGCGTTTTTCTAAGTAATACGTTTTGGATATAAGTTTTTCCCCTTCTCATCGCATTAACAATTAATCTCTGAGGCTTTTTAACTTTTAATTGATTTCTGTACTGTTTTGTAGAAGATATTAATCATCAGTTCCATTCAATTTGTATTTTGTTTTTCAAAGAGGAAACTAAGTAGTACAAAATAACATACATCATATTTTATTTTGAGTTGTTATTTTGTGGTAGTGTGTGTGTGTGTGTGTGTGTGTGTGTGTGTGTGTGTGTGTGGTATAAGGAAAGCTCAGGAGAGGGACTCCTCAAACAACTTATTAAAGACATTGGCACATTGATTAGTTTCCTTGCCAGCAGTTGGCTTGGGGAATTTTAGCTGTGGGGAACCCAAGCTTTGGAACAATCCCAACAG
This sequence comes from Microtus oregoni, assembly GCF_018167655.1. Lineage (NCBI taxonomy): Eukaryota > Metazoa > Chordata > Mammalia > Rodentia > Cricetidae > Microtus > Microtus oregoni. The sequence continues at coordinate 21,223,344 of NW_024543069.1, read as the reverse complement.
ACAGGACCAGCCATGCTTCTACCTACCCGAAAACCCCTGTCTTTTGCAGTTGCAGGGGCTCCACTTCCTGAAATAATTTTTTGTCTCTTCCAAAAGACATGACCCAGAATCAGACACTGAGTCACACACCCGAAAGGGCAAAGGGCTTGGAGTCAGCTTCCTCTGTGTTTCCACTATTCTCTCTTCCCATGTTGAGTCATGAAAATCAAGTTAACCTGAAAGTCAGGTTAACTGGAGGAAAGTTGGTTATCAATGATTCAAATACATGGAATTCCCAGAAAAGAAATTAAATTCAAAGGAAGAGACTAGGGGCCCTTACCAGTCCTTTTAGAGAAAGAGAAGGGGTCTGGATTTCAAAGGACAATAATATATAATGGAAACAGCTGGGGTATGCAGGGATGGGAGATAAGGCATTAGTAAGAAATGAAAGCCTATTTGCTGTCCCCTCCCTGTCTGACATAGGAGTGTTCCCCTCACCTTCAGTCAAAAGAGCATTTCGCCTCAGTGCAAATAAGCCTTCTGTCACTGATAGAATACCTTAGTCACTCAATTTAAAAGCAGAAATAGATTATTTTGGCTCATGGCTTCAGAGGTTCACGCCATGGTTGCTTGGCCTATGTTATGGAGCTGTGACAGCACAATATCTCATGATAGGGGTATGTGGCAAAGAAGGCATGCTCACTTCGTATGGCCTAGAAGCAAAGGGAAGGAGGATGAGCTAGGACCGAGCATCCACTCAAGGGTCCCAGTGACCTGGCTTCATTTCACCAGTTCCACTGATTAATTATCTTGTCATCTCCTAACAGCACCATGGGCTAGTGATGAAGCCTTCATTACTGGGGATTTGGCAGATTGTCTTATTATAGAGATTTGCATTGGTGTGGATCTTGGTTTATTGATACAAATTTCAGGTCAATTCTGCTATATGTATATTTCTGCTCTTGGTTAAGGTATTGTGATTGTCTAGTTCATTTAAAAATGTAATGTATAACTAAGAAATATAGGTTAATATATAATCATCTATGATAGTCAAGCTTGTAGTTATGTTAGTTAGATTTTTCTAGATGGACAGATATGTATTTCAGATGGATAGGCATTCTTCAAACCTTTCAAAGACTGCAGAATATGGCATTTAAAATGTTTTAAGAGCTTAAGACTTTTCATGACAGTGAGACACAACTGCTCCTGGCAGCACCAATTACTTTAAGAGGAAGATGGGCATTGAAGAAGCTCCTTATGGAGTTTGTTAGCTATTAGGGAAAGAAACTGCTCTTACCTGGACTGCTTGATGGCATGCTATGTGAAATGGACTTGCAGGACCCACAGAGAAATGACTGCTGAACTTGCCTAAAGGTGAAACTGCCCTTTAGGTTCTTGCTTCATGAAAGACTAGAAAGAGTCTGTTAGACATTCTGCGGACACAGAAGAAAGTGACTGACAAATTGCCAATATAGGCAGAACTGTCTTTAAAATTTCCTGCTTCATGGAAAAGTCTGCTGGATACTATGGGCCTGTAGGCTAAAGATGGATGCCCCAACAGTATAAAAGAACTTTGGGTGACTGTCCAGGCAGCGTGATGTTTCTGTAATTTCTAGAGTATTGGAAGTTGCTTACAATGCACTTCCTGTTTACTTAGGTAATATATCTTTCCGGAGTCTTTGATGGAGTTGAAGAATTTATAATTCTAGTTTTTCTTAGTTATGATAAAAGAGAAAGTCCCTGTGCTTAAGCACTAAGCCCTTTACCCACTCATCTATCACCCCAACCACAAGGAGCATTTTAAAACACTTTTCCATAGGCTCAGACATAGTCATTGCCACACTTGGACTCAAGCTTGGGCCTTGATCTACCACAGTGAGTTCCCAATTCATTCCAGGTCTCCTGGGATTGTCCCTTGCTAACAGCATGATCGCCACTCGTCAATGCAAATGAAGGTGGCAGCCCCTTCTGCCCCAGCATTATCAAGGCCTCAATTGCCTTGAACACAGATGCTCCTGTTGTGATTCTGTTTAAATAGGCCCGGATGTGAGGACTTCCTTCCATTTCATCTTTAGAGCCCAATTCAGTGTCTTCCAGAACCAAACTGAAATCATCTTCCAGAGAGAATGACACCCTTTCTCTATTTGTCTCCTGTGACACCGTGTTTGACCAACAAACACCTGGTTGCAGAGTTAGCATGGGTATTCTTTTCTGCACACGTGGGTTTTGATGGCAGGCCACTAAATTTGGCTTTAATGTCACAAAAGCTCTGCATGGCTTGATTGACTCCGCACAACGTTCAGAGTGCCCAGGGAATTACAGCTTGGCAGAGCTACCGAAGACACAGCTCTCTCTTTAAATGTCATCGTCTTGGCACACGACTGGTTCCGATGTCCGCAATAATTCTGTTTCCCCCAGTCACCTGATATTTTGTCTGAAAGAAATATAATGCCCCGGATTTCATTATAACATAAACAGACGTGTGCCTGTGAAGAGAGGGTGAATCATAAATAGTTGCCTTTCTCGGGGATTGTAACACAAAGATACAATTAATTTACATCGAACTTTTGAAGCTAAAATATCCATAATCCCAAAGAAAGATTTTAATGGCTCTTGTTTCAACCTATGCTATGTCAGAATGAACATTTCCTTCAAACATGATGCCAAACCAAATGTTACCTACTTTGTCCCACAATTCCCATAGAGAAAACAGAGGGAACCCCCCATCCTTTGTAAGCCCCAGGAAGCACACAATGTGTGTTTGTGATCCTCCAGTGCGTAATTCTGTTTGTTTACCTTGTTTTCTGTTCCTTCCATCTTTTGAATGATCAGGCTCAGGCAGGAGAGTGAGGAACAACCTGTTCTGACATTTGAAGTATGCTGCTATTATTAGAAGTTTTATTTTTGTTTGTTTTTAATCTTGTTTCTTGAGTTCATTGCTGGGTCTAAAAGAGTTTTGAATCCGCAAACTTAATTCATCCATCCTTCATCCACAATTACTGGTTTCTGAGGAAGATAATTGTATCAGTTACAAAACAAGCCAAAATAGAACAGAGCCAAACAAAAGGCACCCACCAAGAAACCCCACCAAGGAGATATGTTACAGTTGGCCACTGGCTTGTCATTCAAACTTCACAAAGAAGTTGACACAATCTTGTTCTCTTTCACCAAGTTGGGCAAAAAGCTCTCACCTTTCTGTAGTCCTTATATCCCTTCACCAAGCCTGCTAAAATTTTTATTAAGTCCTTAATGTGTGGGTTGAAATCAATAGCAGGCAAGCTATTAAAAATTATTGGTCAGCTGTGGCTCCTCACTAAATATTAAAGCAGGCTGGCAAATTAGCTCACACACCCAGTTACCAGACCTGAGAGGAATAACCATGCAGGCAAGCTGACATCAGAATGCAAATAAAACGATACTGCCAGGGGCTACTTGAAGAGTCTTTTGGCTGATGTTATTTGCTGTTTATTATTCTGGGTTTTTACCTCCTTTGTTAGTATGAGGAGATGGCAGGGAACAGGTTGGAAAGACTTTTTAAGGATGCTTTCTATTAAGAGGTAGTTATCAAAGCAACTTGGGAGAAACTAGAAACATGTGTAGAAACACCTGGACTATGTCGTCTGCCTGTGGAGCGCCTTGGAGGAATGGGAGGTTTTCTGGGTGGGGTGTGCCTTGTATTTCAAGAGTGTCGTCAGCAATGCTTTACTGTGTGTGATATGGAAAAGACCGCACAGGGAAGATCGTGTGGTACTAGGGAACAGTACTGTGTAGGGAAAGATGTGATTTTATCTAATAGTTGAAGTGGGGAGGGCACAGTGTGAAGAGGATCATGTGGATCTCTGCCTGAAGCTAGAAAATTCGGACATTCGCCACTCATGAAAGGGGCACTATCTAAATCAGAAGGATTTGGATTTGGATAGGGGTTCGGCAGGGCACCTTCCTTCTTTATGTTTCAAGTTTCCCAACAGATGAGAGTTTCCAGTAAAATTACTGGCCAGCAAAAGATGTAAAATTCAATGTTTAGAGGATTTTTATTATGGAAAATTAAGAATGAATAGAATCTTTAAGATCTTGGGTTTAAAACTAGAAAATTATAATTTGTCATCTCTCCATCCCAGACACTCTCTGGTGTTTGTCCTTCTAATGGGATATGGAGAAAGAAAGGACTCGCTTGTACAATGAATTCAAGAAATTAGTCAACAGAACTCTTACGTTTATGTTTTTATAGATTTAATCACACTTACAAAATTAAAGTCACTGTGTTTGGTAATTGGCATGACATCTCTATTTGGGGGATCTGGATATTTTGCTTACTCGTTGGTCAAATGAAGAGACGCAGCAGAGCATCCATGTTGCTGCTTTCTTGCAGCACACAAGCCACAATTTGGCCGAGTAGTCATCTCCTGATGCTTCCGCTCCAAGGTTCTTCCACCTTGCAGCATCACCCAGCATTCTGCAAGGCAGATACGAGCTCTGAGCCACCCCCACCTTTTACTGTTTGATTCTTTTATTGATGTTGATGGAGTTCTTTTTTAAAATGAATAAAAAGTTCTCTTGATAGTATAGCCAGTCTTTTTTCTTCTACAGCGTAAGGAACAAAAGGTGGGTACCAAAGAGTCCTGCAAAGCAAAGGATCAGTACTGTGGACAGGGACCCGAGTGTGAAACAACACAGTGGCATACTAACGAAAAAAAAAAAAAAAGGAATGACCACCTATAATAGTTTCACTATTTCCTAGCAGATACATCTTTGGTATGATGATATAATGACACAAGAGAAAACAAAATAATATATAACAAAGCATCACAAACTAGAGTCAGATACCCATAGCCAGGAAGATTTGGACAGTTGAATAGAAAGATGATGTAGTAGGCACAAAGTTGGGTGGGAAAAAGGGAAAAATAAACTGTTTCTGTTGGCAAGTATCCCGATTCTCTACATAACCACTGTGTGTGTGTGTGTGTGTGTGTGTGTGTGTGTGTGTGTGTGTGCGCGTGCGTGCGTGCGTGTGTGTGTGTGTGTGTGTGTGGTGGGGTAAAAGTGTTCATGTTATTGAGAAGTGAAGCACACATATGGGCACTGTTTGTAAGGGCTGGAGAGATGGCTCTGCAGTTAAGAACACTGGATGCTCTTACACAGAACTCAGTTTTGATTCCCAGCACCCACATGGCAGCTCACAATCATTTGTAACTCTGGTTCCAGGGAATCCAGTGTACTCTTCTGACCTCCATAGGTCATAGCACAGATGTGATACACATATACATGTAGACAAGACCCCGTACACTTAAAATGAGAACAAACAAAGCAGTCAACACTCTTTAAAATATCTGAGATCTTGTAACTGGAAGCATGTCATCCTCTCAAGGGATGTGTTTAGGGCTTTTGTTTGGAATGTCAAACATCATCAAATGAAAATCTTCACAATTTTCAAACACATCTTTTTTTTTTTTAAATCTCAGTGGGAAATGTTCTTCTGTTACATTTTTGATTATTACTTTTAGAATGGGTTTCTTAGTTCTTTCAACTTTTCATTTCCCTTCTTTTCTCTCATTGCATTCATAATATATTCTTCCTTGGTATTGTGGGAAAGAGATGACCAGTTCCCTCACATTGTTTCCTGACTTCTACACGCAAGTGTGGCATGCCTTCTCCCACCTACAACAAGTAGATAAATGTGAAAAATAATTAAAATCACTTTGTTTTGTCCTTAAACTCTCAAGTCTTTAAGTCACCATTGATCCACACTACAGATGACTACTGGGTACATGCCGTGGGCACTGAAAAAAATAATTTGGAGACCAATTTAAAACTGTAGGTAACTTGCACATGTAGAATATATTATGGGATATTTTGACCACATACTCATCAAGATCTAGTCAAGTTACAGGGCTGATTCTAGCACATTATTAGATTGTATTAAAAGAAACATCATTTAGGTCACAGGCATGGATTGTGTTTCCCCAGAGTCCATAGGTCAGACTGCTTTTATGACAGCATGAACCATCAGAAACATGGGCATAGAATTGGGGCAGAGGACAATAAGATGGTGATTGGGCAATGAACTAGATGTAGCTGGATTGTTCCCTAACAAAAACATTTGGGGCCCATCTTTCATATTCTGAGGTTTCTCAAATGTGGATAGATGTGAGTTGACTCTACAGGTCAAATACTCCTAACCGGAAAATATGGTATTAGAAATACCCCCAAATCCCAAACAATGTTTTGAGCACCTAAATGGGGCTTAAAAGGTTTAAACTGTGAAACATTTCAGATTTTTTTTTTTAAATCATAAGTTTTCGGTCTATAGCAGAGGAGTTGTGTGAAGCCCTGGGATGATCAGCCTAGAAAGTCAATAATGCAGAACTCTTGTTACTGCTCTTGAAGAGATGGCTTTTTTCAGTAGATGGTCTTTCCAGGAACTACATCTGCACTCTGGTGGGAAGAAAGGACTTTCACTGGGGTTGGGGAAAGTGGCCACAAACATAGGAATTACTTAGCATGGTATAACTGTGCAAAAGCTGGTCTTCCCAGCCCAGCACAAGAACATCTCAGCTGTTAGCCAGTTTAATTTATTTATTTTCATGACCTCTTTAAGTAAGTTAAAGAAATTGAACTATGACAGCACATTCTATCTCAAATAGTTTGGTAAAATGTATTTTATTCTGATGCTATATGAAATATTTTCATAGGTCTAAACTCTAATAATCTTTAAATTACTTTCTTCCATTTGAAATATTCTATTTCTTGGAATCTTCATCCTGGGCCCTGGCCACCATAGGTTTGCAAACTGGTATCTGCATTGATGTCTAAGTTCAAAGGTCATATCAGCAAAACTAGACCTGATTCTCCCTCTAGTGACACAAAGTCAGACACCTCACCATTATTTTAGGCACTCTACGGGATAATCTTAAGGATTTTGAAATAGAAGAAAGCTGCAAGAAATTGCTTTATCAATCTTTTTGTTGTGCACAACATTTTGCCCTTCTGTGCAGTTTTGCTGTCTGAGATTCTAGTTGCTCATGATGTGCCGGAGCTTGAATGTATTACATGTAAAAGTTTCAGAAACAAACAATTCACAAGTTTTATTTTTCTGGGTTTTCAGTGCTGGGGATCAAGCCCATAACTAGGTAAGAGCTCACCTCCCAAGTTTCCTGTTTTAAATTGTGTGTTGTTCTGAAAAACACGATAACATATCAAATTCTACTGATCTGTTCTGCCTTGAACTTCAATCACCCCTTTATTCTATGTCTATTTAATGGAAGACATAGGCAGAAGTGCTTTCTCTCTCCTTCCCTCTCCCTCATCCTCTCTCTTTCTTTCTCTCTGTCTCTGTCTCTCTCTCTCTGTGTCTCTGTCTTTGTCTCTGTCTCTCCCTCTGTCTCTGTCTCTGTCTCTGTCTCTCTCTCTCTGCTCCTGTCTGTAATTTCAGGCATGCACTGAAATCCACCAACACACACTCAGAAGAGGAAATTTCACATGAGTCAGTTCTCGCCCTTCTGGTTTCAAGGCTGACGCTCAAGCTGGAGCTGGAAATCTTGTTCTTGATTATGTGTGTGGGTGTCTGCAGGTGGCCCTGGGAGGCAGCAGGGTAGGATGCGCTGAAGCTGGAGTTACAGGAGACTGTGAATGGGTGCTGGGAACGGAAGCCACATCCTCCCGTCTGGAAGAGCAGTCCATTCTCTTAATGGCTGAGCCATTTCTCCAACCAACTACCTTTCAGTAAGTGTGTGTTGAACAAAAAGAGTAAGGAACCACACACTACATAGCGTCGGTGGATCTAAAGGGATGTACTGAATTTATGGTGAAGACTGGGTCATCCTGAATGATAAACCAGCCCTAAACCAGGACAAGCCTTCAATGAAATCCTATTAAAATAAGCAAAGACCTCGGGCTCTTTTCTGACGGCAGCTGCCCTCATTTCCGAATGAGCGTTGCTTCTCATTCAGTGGCGGGCTCTAGGCACACTTTCGCCATGGTTCATCTCTTCTACAATCCTTTGGGACAGAGTTCCCAGGGACGTTTCTCTCATGGCTGGGCTGACTGCCAGTGGCCCAGATGAAGCTAGAAGCTCAAATGGAATACTTTCTTCCAGGACGGCGTTAACCTCCCAGCTACTGGAGGTTTCATTATCTTTCCAGGGATGGCTGTGTTCCTGTCAGAGATATGGAAGGACATCATTACAATCCTAACAGAGTGTCTAAGAGGAAGTTGGTATCAGGCACAGGAGGGGCCTGGCAGGGATCCGTTGTCCTGGAACCCCAGATATCCCAAAGCAGCATGTCACTCAGCCAGTCTATAACACATATTGCATTATCTTTCCCAGTCAGGACTGGCTTCCAGAATTCTATGAGTAATTCAGACACAAAGATAATTTACTTAATATTTTCAGCTGGACATCTCTGTGTTCCCATCTAAATGAGGAAGTAGTTAGGGGCAATAGGCAACCAGATCCTCAGACTTTAGCAAAGTGAGACAACAGGCAGTAACATCAGGGCTGTAATGAAAACTTAAGATTCTTACGCATATTTTTAATCCTAGCACTTGGCAGAGGCAGGGGCAGGGGCAGGGGAATTTCTGTGTGTTCAAAGCCAACCTGGTCTACATGGGGAACTCCAGGCCAGTTCAAACAAACAAACAAACTAAATAAATAAATAAATAAAATATTTAAAAATTATGAATGTTGAAATTATACACTCTAATTTCAGCAAGAGGCTAGGCCAGTTTAAGATTCTCTCTGAGTCCTATTTTGGGTCCCTCTGCTTAAAGATGAGAGGAGGCAGGGGAGTGAGCTTGGTGTGGGGAAGAGGAAGGAGGACTCGAGGAAGCATAAGTGAACTTGACCTCATGTGTGAAATCCCCATTCATTGTTGAGTCATTAAATGCAGTAATCTGCCCTTTTCATGTATATGATAGAACCATGAGCTTTAGAAGAAATAAATTATAAGCATCAAATATTCAATTTTGTAGGAACTGGATAAAAAAAAAGAGATTTTTTTTTCCCTAAAATACTCCCCCACCCCTGTTTCATGATTTCCCATGTTTGCATTCTGACCAAGCCTCCCAGCAGTCTCAAGGTACTGTCCCAGAGGGGATAAAAAGCTACTTGGATATTTTTGTATTGTTTCCCCTGCTTGGGTTAAAGGTATTTCCTCCTCTTTAAAATTACCTTACATTTCTTGCTTCTAACAAGACACTAGTGACTGGTGCACCTCTTTCCAGAGAACTGACATTTCCAGGCTGTTAAATGTTTTCAGCTCCTGCAAAAACAGACGACTTAGATAAGAGCTAAAGGGTGACCAGCGTCTCACGCCTACACCAATCACCAAGGCTGGTGACATTATAGGCGGCTCTCTCTGGCTTCAGTGTTTGAATCAATAAGCAAGGGACGGAAGGACAGACAAGTTTGGATATTTGTCCTCAGGTACATTAATTCATAAAACCAAGGACTCAAAGGGAATATTATGAGACAAAACCCCTACGATCCTGCCTCCAGGGAAATGATCATTTGAATAACTCAAGAGAAAAAGCCAGCTACCCCAAGTAGGGTTCGTAAGGGACCCTGCCACTTTAGCAGTGTGCCCCAGGGGCTTATTATTCCTTCCAGGCATGTGATTCTTCACAAACTGAGTTTAGCTAATTCCAAAACAGGCTTAAAATGCTGCTGTCTGCCTCACTTGCAGCATTCCAATTTCTGGAGAGAACGATTGGTGTCTAATAGCTGTTGTCTGGATACCTTTTGAATAAGGAACCACACAATTGAATAAATAAATCAAATTAAAGCTATACAACAGAGAAAATGGCACAATCATTCAAGCTACCAGAGAACTCACTCACCAGGAAACTTTGGTCACACATAGCACTGTTCAGGCAGTGTGTGCAACTGAAAGATGACAAAGGGACAGGAGTCCATTAGGGCTCGATTTGTGCCACTCAGCCACAGTCCACAGCAAGCCAAAACACACAGAGTAGGTAGATAATGAATCAACCTAAAAGGAAAGCATACATTTACACTGGGTTTAATCGGGATGGCTGGGAGATGACATGAGAAGGACTGAGTTAGGAGGCACCTGGTAAGACTGGGGAGCAGAAGGCCTCAGAGGCACCTGTAGAGAATGAAGTTGAACCACAACTGTCTGAACAGCTGTGCACACCTGTGTGTGTATCTGATGGTGGTAATGACGTCTTTGGCAGGAACAGGTTGATAAATCTGTTGATAGACAAATCCACAGAAGACACCACATACCATTGCTACAGTTCAGAGTAGAAAATAAAATATTCAGTTTACCCATGCCATGCTATAGGCACCACAAGACCTCGAGATTTTGTCCATTTCATTTGTTGTTGGTTTGTTCACTTAGGTGTGGTTCCTGGAATATTGTGGGAATGGGACATGTGTTTGCTGAGTGACAATGAAACATGATTGTGGTGAGGACACACCTTTAATCCCAGCCCTGGGGAGGCAGAGACAGGCGGATCTCTGTGAGTTCAAGGATAGCTTGGTCTACAGAGGGAGTTCCAGGTCAAAGATACATAGAGAACCTGTCTCAAAAAGCCAAAAGTTAAAGTAAAAATAAAAGAAATAGAGGTTAAAATAAAGCCACATAAAGATGGAAAATACAGAGAATCTTGATACTGTAAGCTATTATGTTCTCTTTGAATTGTTTGAATGCTGAGGAAGGAGCAACAGCTGCTAAAAGATATTTGCTTATAAATGCTGCTGAACTAATCCAAGAGCCCAATGGACAGCTGTAATTCCAGCACTCCTATGTGGAAATGGGAGGTGCAGAGCGGAGAATTGCCTGGAAGTGCATCACCCAGTTTGTCTGGAGACACAACATGGCAGAAACAAGAGAAAATCTGCCTTAAAAGCAAAGCATGGAGCTTAAGACATGGCTGTGGGGTTGGAGAGATGGCTCAGTGTTTAAGAACACTGGCTGCACTTTCATAGGACCTGGGTTTGGTTCCCCGCAACCATATGGTAGCTCACAACCACCTGTACTCCAATTCCAGGGATCTAACACCATCCTCTTGCCTCTTGAACTCCAGGCACACGTGTGATATACATACATATAGGCAAAATACAGACACAGAAAAATTTTAAAAATTAAACTGGGAGGAAAGAATGGACTGCCAAAAGTTGTCCTTTGATGCTATACAATTACTATGGCATGCATATACGTGCTCTATAATAATAATAATAATAATAATAATAATAATAATAATGTAATAACAACACAACACACAAGTATTAAGGCATGAGTATATTTTAAACACTAGAGGTCAGTTTCAAGCCTCTGTGATTTATGCTTACATGTACATCTATATTGTACTGCTACGGATTATTGATTTTCAGAGCAATATATAGCCTGGGACTTATTACGTACCTCAGATTGACCTCAAAATCATGGCAAACCTCCTGTCTAAACTTCCCAAACATTGGGATTATATGTGGGGGTCATCACGCCTTGGAATATTGTATTTTTGTTACATTGGATATCAGGAATAATCTTGATCTTGAAGGGGGAGAGAGAGAGAGAGAGAGAGAGAGAGAGAGAGAGAGAGAGAGAGGAGAGAATATGAGGAATATGAGTGGGAATAGAACTGTTAAAATGTGAAGAAAGATAATTCTAAACAAATATAAGAATAGATGCATAGACGAAGCTAGGTTCTAAGGCTGGCATTTTCCAGGAAGAGAGTCAGGATGTGAGATGACGATGACGGGCTGGAGTGTGTGAGCTAATCATGTAGGTCCCAGAGGCTCATGACGGTGCCTGAAGCAAGGGAGGCAATCTCAGTGTTTGGATTTCTAACTTTAAGGCTTCCAAAAGTAGAATTTCTATAAACCTCAGTTTCTTTGTCTTTCATTTTTATCCATTAACGAGATGTAAAGCTACTGAAATATTTGAGCAGAGATGAGACAAATCTTGACATACCTCTAAAACATTCTGTGGCAAAACCCAAGCAGTGTTTATATCTTCCACATGAGAAACATGATATTTTACATGAAGAAAGTTTATTAAATAAGTAAGTTAAAAGGGAAATTGAATCTGCCAGGATCATTTCTCTGCATCCTTTCTCTGGATTTGCCAGACCTGTGCTCTGGTATTAGAAATGGTATTAGCTGTGGTACAAAAACCACTGACAGAGAATGACTAGCCAAACCATCCCATGGAGCCCTAGTCTTCCGATTCTTATTTCTTGGGCTCTCACTTATAACAGAAATTAACTGTTCTGGAAGAGAGCAAATTTTATTTGAGCTGAATCATAGGTAGGATGTGGAAATGCACAGGCTGTGTTCAGTTATTTTTAAAACAGACTGCCAAAGTCTCAGGTGACTCAGAATGAAGTCATACAGGATAAGTGATGAAACCTCAGAGTTACAGCCTCAATAAAATCGTAGCTATTCATTCTTAGTTTGGGAAATGATGATTGGTTTTTTTTTTGTTAAACCCAATTTGAAATCTGAACAGAAAATGATTTCTTTTCAGTGTCCAGATAACTACTTCCTTTTAGAGATTTGGAGAATTGTGCATGCCTCTACATTTGTGGAGTTTCTTGGCAAGGAAAATAAAATGTATGTGTCCCCAAGGCTTGTCATAGAGTATAGCAATAGTTTCGTTGAACTACCATCTAAGGAAAATTTCTTTGGGGACTTAGTTTTTTCTTCATGTTTTACTTTTTCTTCAAACTATATTATTTTCTTTATTTTTTTTCATTTCCGCTCATTTTGTACTAATTTGTATCATCTGATAGTTTAACACACAAATTGAACTATATTCTGCTGGAGTTACAGGCGTTTGTGAGCCACCACATGGGTGCTGGGAATCATGCCCAGGTCTTCTGCAAGAACAGTTAGTGCTCTTAACCACGGAGCCATCTCTCCATACCTGGAGAAAGAAATTTGAAAATCAGAAATACCCAATGAGATTTCAAGATGGCTGGTAAAAAGCATACTGCCATATTCAACATATTATTTTATTGATCATGTTGGCTAACGTGTGAAGGGGAAACTGCTTTGAGAACTCTTGTGTGTGATGAAGAGAACATGCTTTGGGCAGCTGATGAAAGAAGGACCCTCTGATGGAGGAAGGTCATTGGTTAAATAAAAAGAAACTGCTTGGCCCTCATTGGTTAGAAGATAGGTGGGAGGAGTAAACAGAACAGAACACTGGGAGGAAGAGGAAGTGAGCTCAGACTCCACAGCTCTCCTCTCGGGAGCAGACGCCTCAGAGAGACGCCATGCTCCGCTCTCCCGGGCAGACGCGATTCAGCTCCGACCCAGGATGGACCTAGAATCTTCCCGGTAAGACCAGTGCTCACAGATTATTAAAGATGGGTTGATCGGGATATCAGAATTAGCCAGTAAGGGCTAGAGCTAAAGGGCCAAGCAGTGTTTAAATGAATACAGTTTGTGTGTTGTTATTTCTGGTAAAGCTAGCCGTGCGGGCGGCTGGGGTGCTGGGGACGCAGCCCCGCCGCCGTATTACTACAACCCTCTTCACTAGAAGATGATTTAGGCAGCTGATGGAGTTTCTACATGCCAATGTCCAGAACTCATTTGTGTGTATATATGTATATGATTATATATGCATATGTATAATTATCTAAAGTTGATATGTGGATGTATAGAACATATTCTGCATGTAATTTGAGACTCACCTTTAGAAACATGCAGTAGAGACTTCAGGTATAGAGTTAGTTACCTGGATTTGAACTCCTGAAATTAGTCTAGAGATATTCAGCTAGGAGTTTGAGTATCTGCCTGTCGTTTGTCTATCTATTTACTACAGTTTGAACTAGTCTCCAAATTTCCATATGTTGGAAATTTGATATCTAAATGGTTGTGTTAATGGCACTGAGAGATGAGGTCTCTCAGGAATTCAATTATAAGAATCTGTCCGTGGAATGGATTATTCTGTGCCTCAGTTGATGAATCAATGGGTTCTCAAGAGACTGATTTGGTTGGGAAGTTGACTTGAGGAAGCTCTGCCACACAGTGAAACTCTCTCAGTGCACAGCACCAAGGAGAAACGCTCACCAGCGGCCAAGCTGGCCCCGGCCTCATGCTCTCCACTAGACAAAGCCCTCCCACTTTAAACAAGTCTCTTTCATTCAAGGATTACCAGGTCTGTGGTATTCCCTTAGAGCAGGGGAAAAGGACTAAGCTTGCATTTGCGTGACATCTCAGGGTTTCCAATAGATTCCCATGGGGAAGAGCATAGAGGAAGAATATTTCTTTGAAATCTGGAGCACCTAACACTACAGGAACAGAGAGAGATGAGTCTGCAAAGGTGCAGGTGGCAATATCAGAGGGCTGGCCTCGTCCTGTGCTGTGCTTACTCCACAGCAGCCTAGCGGGGAAGTATGGATCAGTCAAGCGTAAGTGTGCCCCGCTTAGAACAGATCAAGAAACCCCCACCAAATCCCAGCTTTCTCTCTACCTCCTGAAATGTGACAGTGTTTGTAAATTTCGTGTGCCATTTAAAGACTTTTCCTAGCAATGCAAGCAGGAAGGGACTCGATTTCCTTCCCCACTATGACGTAATATGGGCTCTTGAATATCCTCAGCCCTTTGTCCCATTCAGCTCCCTGTTAGATGCTATCTAGAAAAATTAATTAATTAATGCAAAGGTTTTTGTAGGCAGGTGAGACTCGGTTCACATCTCAAACCTGCAACTAACTTCAGCAAGTGAGGCTTTTCTTTCTTCTTCAATGAAATGGGAGTGATTGTATCCCTTTAATAATTTGGTTTTGAGGAGTAAAGAAGACGGCAGGCAAATTGTTTCAGCAAGAAGATATTAAAATTTGATACATGTTCAATAAATTAAAAGTGTTACTTTTTTTCTGACTGTGATTTTTGATGCTGGGCCATGTTCACTCAATCTGAAAATTGCCACCATTGTAGAATTTAGAGGAAGGTAAATCAAAAAGTCAATATGCTCTCAAACCATAAAATTTTATAAAAGAAAATAAGAAGAAAGTACTCTTGAAAGATTAAAGTTTTATTTGCTACAAATTGATCAGTCTCAGGGTTTTACTCCGGCTCACGGGCCTACAAACCCACACATGCATGAGTGTGTCCTGTCAAGTAAGATGAGGAACATAAATATTCACAGGGCTCTATTTTGGCAGAGCTATCTGCCAAAATATTCTCACATCTCCTTGACCAGAGGTCATTTTTATCTCCTGATCCCTTTGATGAAATTTTATAGCATTTGATAACCTTCCTCAGACCTTTCTATTTAACTTGGATTTCCATTCCTAGGAGATAATTTCATCAGCTGACTTTCAGTAGTATTGCAACCTGTTTGGTCTTCCTTGATTCTCTCATGCAGTGTTGGCCAACAACAAGATCTGATTGGCCTTTGGTTACCTGTTGAGCCTTGAACAGGGTGGTCTCCATGTTTGTTGTCCACTATTTTTTAATTACATTTCCATTTTAGAGATGCATTTGCTAAGCCGCGTTTTCTGGAACTCTCCGAATAGCCATTTATTTTTTCTTTTCCCAATCTTTAATGGCCGATTGTTAGCACCACTGAAATTGTTCTTAAGAACTGGAAGCAGCTTTACAAGAATAGTTAGTGTTCATGATTTCGAGGATAACTTTGATGACCACTGCCCCATTACTCTTTGTAAAATTAACACCAGAATGTTCCTGAAGTAATTTGGTCTAGAATTTGCTTGTGGTCACAGAGAATCCCATTTTCTTTAGCCATTTGCTAGCCTCTGACTAGTCAATATAATCATCACAGGAGAAAGTACATATGATCCTATTTTATTTCATTGATCTAACTCATTTGTGTGTATATATGTATATGATTATATATGCATATGTAGGAAGTCAAACAAGGACAAAAAAGTGCTCAGTCAGAACTTCCAACCAGCTTTTATTCCTTTATTTTTTTCTAGTCTTCATAAGTCACAGGTTTCATATATACCATGGATTTTTTTCTGAGAAAATTCTCACTATGCAGATCAGGTTAGCCTAGAACTGACAGAGATCCTCCCACTTCTGCCTCCTGAGCACTAGAATTAAAGGTGTGTGTTACCACAAAAGGTTTACTTCAATTTATACTAATATCTCCCCATTAAAGTAACACTTAGCATATTATTGTGGTACAGAGGGTTATTATCTTGAGATTTCAAAACAATATTGAAACCGGGCAGTGGTGGCACAAGTCTTTAATCCCAGCACTCGGGAGGCAGAGACAGGCAGATCTCATGAGTTCAAGGCCAGCCTTGTCTATAAGAGCTAGCTCCAGGACAGGCTCTAAAGCTAAAGCTACAGAGAAACCCTATCTCTATCTGAGCAGTTAGCATTATGATTGCCCTCAGTAACAGTGCCATTTTAATGTTGCAACTACCTCAACTAGTTGAAGGCATTTGTGCTATGGAACAATGATCTTGTACCCTGTGAAGATTTGTTACTTGTATTTTAATAAAACGCTGATTGGCCAGTAGCCAGGCAGGGAAGTATAGGCAGGACAACCAGGCAGGAAGGACAGGAAGAACGGCCAGGGAGAAAATAGAGGCAAGGCAAGGAGAACAGGAGAATTCTGGGAAGAGGAAAGCTGAGTCTGCAGTCATCACCCAGATGCAGAGGAAGCAAGATGAGAATGACTCACTGATAAAGCTATCAAGCCATGTGGCTAACAAGCATAATGGGCTAATTTAAGATGTAAGCCTTAGTTAACAAGAAGCCTGAGCTAATAGGCCAACCAGTTTATAATTAATGTAGACCTTTGTGTTTCTTTGGGACTGAATGACTGCAGGACCTGGCAGGACAGAAACTACTGTCAGAACATTTGTTTGCAGTTGCACAATGATCACAACATTCTGCTGAGGTTCCTGCAAATGTCACAGCCTGCAGGGAAATGATCCAAATGGGGTAAAGAGTGAAATATTCATCAACACCACTTTAGCAGGTGCTGGGCAAAACATCAAGAGTCCAACCTTACAGCTTACTTTTATATATTTATTTAAGCATGGTAAAACTTCGGGGGGGGGGGAGGGAGTCACCATGTGATAATCATCATAACAAAGCTCCCTTGCAAAGCACACCTCTATAGCAAGGCACCTGTGACCTTCACAGTAAAAATGAGTCCTATTGGCTGATAAACAGAGCTCAGGGCTAGGGCCTACAGACAAAGGATTTGTAATAAGCATAAGGATAGATTCTATTGAAGGAGGATACAAACTGCATGGGACCTCTTTCATAAGGGTAGGTTCTACTCACTGAGAGACAAAGCTCAGGATTGGGGCCTAAATAATGCTCAGGATTTAGGGGGATTTGGCTGAAGGCTTGTTCCAAAGGATAGCAAAAGATCATCAGGTTAATAGACAACATCCACTTCAGCTATCTGGGTGAAAAGACATCATTTTCTCTACTTGAATAAAACAGGCCTGTGTTTTTAATAATTCTGGTTCCTCCAATGTTTTCCCTAAACTATGTCTCCTGCATGTTCCTACCCCATTTTTCAATCAGCACACAAATACACTAAAAAAAAAAGCAAACAAACAAACCACATCATCAGAGAAATTACTGCATCCAGGAACTTTGCTGAACTTGAAGTTGAAACGGCACTTAGGACTTTCTGGAAACATTGCTCCTCCACTGAACCCATAACAGAAAACATTCAAGTTCTGGAAACCTTTTACCTCCTCTACACCTTCCCTTCATTTCTTCACAACTCCAAATTAACTGCCATGCTTTGGTCCCAGTTATCATTAAGAAGGTTGTTCTGAGAAAACAGCCCAAGGGCAAAGGAAAATTCTGAAATGACAGCCTGACCAAGGGCTTGAAACTTTTCTTCTCTTTCACATGAATCAAGAAAATAGAAAATGAGTATTAGCCTTGTCTTGAGAGAAGTTCAATAAAAAGCTGAAATAAAGTGGACTTCAGATTTAATGGCTGTGATGATCTGGGAGGAAATAATGTCCTTCAACACTGCAGAAACAGCTGGGGCCATGGTAATAATATTTAAAAAAAAATGGGTCATACTAATGTTGAGTGTTCTGTGTATTGTTCAACCCATCTACAGTGCACCAATAGGCATTTTTCTTTCTTTTTTAATAATTAAAACACTGCTTGGCCCCTTAATTCAAACTTCTTATTGGCTAACTATTACATATAAATTTAACCCATTTCCATTAATCTGTGTATCTCCCCCATAGGCTTTTTTTCTAGAAGTAGATAGACAGAATACTTGGAGCTGACATCTGTAGCCTTAGGCTTCCAAAGAGGATATGTACTTGTTGTCATGGTAACTCTCAGAGTGCTATCTTTCACAACACTGAACTCAAGAAAAATAAACACTTAGAAATTTAGCCCTAAAGCAAATCCCCCACTTGCGCATTTGCTTACATATCTCTGCTTTGTGAAAGCTTTGCTTCTGGTTTTTATTTACAGCCAGTGTCCCAGGAATGAAGAATGCCAAGCAAGTACACAAATGTGTTGAGTTTGTACATTAAATAATTTTCATGACACTTCTCTGTCTTTTAGTTAAGATGAGGCAGAACTTCTCCACGATACATTTTAGCTTTTAAACTAAGTGAGCACTGCTCTCACAAATCAAGAAATGTTTGTTTGTTTTTCCTTTCTACTGAATTTTTATGTCTGCACTTTTATCTGGGAACTTCAAGGTCAATGGATTAGAGAAATGACCATCTTCTATCCCACAGCAAGTGTTTTTGTGCATTAGTAGAGAATTTACCTAATTAGAAGTTTGTGTCTTCCCCTTCCTTCTCAGCATCTGTTATCCTCTAGCTGTGTTCTAAGGTGGATGAGAAGTGTCCCTCAGAACTCTTCATACCTCCAGAATGGAAACATTACACAAAAAGCACAGGAAATAGAACCCCAATCTAGTGGTAACAGCATTGGAAGGAGCTAAAAGGCCATCAGCTCTACTCTATTGCTTTCTGTAAATGAAAAACATGAATCACAAAGAAATAAAGTGTCTTGCCTAAGGTTTTGTTCCAGCACAGTCTGGGTGCTGTGGAAAGGGTATCTTACTTAGGGTTACTAAAGTTGTGATGAAACACATTGACCAAAACCAACTTGGGGAGGGAAGGGTTTATTTGGAAACACTTCTACATTACTGTTCATCATGGAAAGAAAACAGGGCAGGGATTCAAATAGGACAGGGACCTGGAGCAGGAGCTAATGAAAAGGCCATGTATAAGTGCAGCTTACTGGGTTGATCAATCTGCTTTCTTATAGAATCTAGGATCACCAGCCCAGGGATGGTACCACTCATAAGCGGCTGTCTCCTCCACCCCCAACCAATCTTGAATTAAGAAAGTGCTCTACAGCTGGATCTTAGGGAGACATTTTCTCAATTATGGTTCCCTCCTTTCAGATGATTCCAACTAATGTCAATAATATAAAACTAGTCTGTGCAATTACTTCTTGTCAACTTGACTTACAAACATATCAGTATTAAGTCAGAACCTTTCCTTTCTTATTCATCCCTAAGATCACACATTAATATCAACATTATGATGGTTCCAGAAATAGAGATGTAGAAATAAAATATAAATTTATAAACCTAAAGAAATGGAAACTGACAGTCATCCACTCTGTCAGCAGCTATGGGTTAACTTTTAACAATGGGGTTCTTAGCTTACTACCAGCAGCTCTGGCTAGACCAAAGGTTAGCTTTTCCACAATGACTCTCTGCAGCTAGGGGTTACTTTTTATTACCATAACCCTCCTGCCACTTACAACTGACAACTGCCACTTACCAAAGTTAATTTTTAAAAATGGTTTGTGCGAGACTCCTAGCATACACCCCAGCCCATAAGCTTTAGCCAAATGTTTTTATGTGACTTTTGGCTTCACATTGTTTCATCTCCTTCCCTGCTATGGGAAACCGGTTGTGACAGAAAAGCTGTGAAGTTCTTTGCAAACACGATTAACTATAAAGAAAATTTGCACGCTTATGTAAACACTACTTAGCTAAAACCTTGTTATCGAAAAACGTAAATCTTAAAATGCAATATGTCTCTAAGCTTAACCTCAAAATTGTAAAAATTCATTTGTCCATGTCTCATGCTTACTTCTTACTATAAAAAGAGAGTTGGAACGCACCCCGACTGCCACAGTTTCAGAAGCCCCAATTCTGGCTATGGACCCAGCTAGCTGGTAAACTTTTTGTGCCCTGTGGTGATTTTTGTAATAAAGTTTGCTTCTGGTTTCATAGACTTTGGTGGTCTGTCCCTCATATTTCATGTCCCTGGACCCGACAGTCTGTCAGAAGCCACATTTTTGTGGTGACTTCTGCCATGATCCCAGCTGTGGCATGTTCATACGTTCCAGAGTTGGGGGGGGGGCATGAGGATTAGAAATGTTAGGTAGGAAGACAGAGATAAGAAAGAACCACAGAGACACTGGATAGTACTGAGAGACCACTCAGTCTCTCCTGCACACCGAGTTCACCCGCATTTGTTTCCCACACACATTTATGCCCCAATACAAAATGGGGGGGAGGAAGGCAAAAGAGTGCATGACACAAAGAACAACCAGAATAGTTACTTGTTTCAATACTTAAGTCATCGAGCCGTTAATTCCTGAGAATAACTGGGGGGGGGGGGCTTAATTGGGGGAGGGGGAGGGAAATGGGAGGCGGTGGCGGGGAAGAGACAGAAATCTTTAATAAATAAAGAAAGAAAGAAAAAAGAAAAACATTCGATGTCTTCCGGGGCAGTGAACACACCCTACACCAAATATCCTGAAGGCAGTCACTCTCGAGGTCAAACCTCCTATTTCAAAAACAATGAGCAGAAGTAGACTTGGAATTCTCTGACTTTTGGCCAGGGGAGAGTGGACCTACCTCTATGGGCCATCTTAATGTCCAAAACGCCAACGGCACCCTAGGTCAGGGTCAGGCTGTCTTGTTCTGAAGCCACACCAATCATTAACAACCTTGAAAGAACAAAAATAAACAAACTCTCTGACTTCCCGACAAGGTTGAGTAGACTCACAGTTTTGGGTCTCCACAACAATCAAAATAGAAAACATTTTACAGACCAAAAAAGTCTCACAGTCTTACAATTCAAACACTAAAATTCAGTCTTTTTAAAAACCTAAAGTCTCTTTTAAAACCTAAAATCTTTTATAAAATTCAGTCTCTTAACTGTGGGTTCCTGTAAAGTCAAATATAAGTCAAATACTTCTGTACTTCATGAGGAAAGAACCAAGGAACAGTCACCATCATATCAAAGCAAAACCAAGCACCAACAGTGTAAATATCTCGATGTCCGATTAGCTGGGATTCACTCACAATCTTCTGTGCTCCTCCGAGGGACTTGGGCCACTTCTCTGGCTCTGCCCTCTGCAGCACACACAGTTTGTTTTTCAAGCTTTGATGGGCTCCACTCCACTGCTGCTACTATTCTTGGTGGACATCCCATGGCACTGGCATCTCCAAAATGCTTTCCTTGATACTTTTTTCATTACTGTTTGTCTTAGAGTTAGGGTTACTATTACTGTCATGAAACACCATGGCCAAAAGCTACTTGGGGAGTGTAATGATTCAGCCACACAACGTGGCCGACTCTTCTGGGTACCAGGGCCACGCATGTGTGGACAAGCAAGCCCTCAGGCAGAAGTGCCTAATGGCCCCAGGAATCTTAAAGGACCCTGCGTGACCCACGTGCAACATGGTTGCATCATGTACATATGATGCAGCCGAGTGAGCCCTTGTGCACATGTGTGAGCTCCGTCATCTGCCTATGACATAACCACGTCATCCCCCTGTGCGCATATGCTAGGCAGCCCTTAAAAGTTGGAGACGCCATCTTCAGCTCTATCTCTCTCTGCACACTGACCTTCCCCAGGCCAGTACACCCCTGCCCCCCAATAAACTCCTAAGTGGGTTTGTTGCGTGTTCATGTTTCCTTCTCACTAGTGCCAGGGAGAAAAGGGTTTATTGCACTGACAATTCCTTTTAACAGTTCATCATCAAAAGCAGTAAGGACAGGAATTCAAACAGGGAAAGAACCTGGAGTCAGGAACTGATTCAGAGGTCATGGAGGGATGCTTCTTATTGGCTTGCTTCCCATGGCTTGTTCAGCCTGCTTTATTACAGAACCCAGGACCACCAGCCCAGCTATGGCACCACCCACAATGAACTGGGCCATCCCCTACCAATCACTAAGAAAGTGCCTTGCAGGCTTGCCTACAGCCAGATCTTGTGGAGGCATTTTCTTAACTGAAGTTCCTTCTTAGACAACTTTGGGCTTGGGTGGAGTTGACATAACAGTATTTAGCACACAGTTGAAGATGATATAAACATGGGTATAAATACCCAATGTGCTGTGTTCATAAGACTAATCTTAAGTATATGTTCCATAATGGTTCAGCAAGAACTTAATGAGAACATGTGACTAGCCACATTATAGTATTAATTAGTGAAGAGAAAGGCCTTGTTAGGTTGTGTAATGTGTGTGACTCTTGGAGCAACTCAGCCAAGTCTAATGGGCTTTGCTGTTTTTCTTTGCATGAATCGATGTTCGTGAAAGTTAATGGCAATTATGTTTCTTACTTATGAGAATTTGCTTAACAAATGATACAAATGAGTTTTTTTAAAGAGTAATTTCTCTTCATGCCTCAAATAAGGTTGTGCTTTCAAATTATTCCTACAAGCAAGGGAAAGAATGCCTAAGCGCCAAGCTTGCCCTCCATTTTGGAAGCTATTATTATTTTTTTTTTAATTTATTTATTTATTAAGGATTTCTGCCTCGTCCCCACAACCGCTTCCCATTTCCCTCCCCCTCCCCCGATCAAGTCCCCCCCCCTCATCTGCTTGAAGAGCAATCAGGGTTCCCTGACCTGTGGGAAGCCCAAGGACAGAGACCCACACGGGAGCACCGGACAGAAATCTCAAGGTCCAAATCAGGAGCAGAAGGAGACGGAGCACGAGCAAGGAACTCAGGACCACGAGGGGTGCACCCACACACTAAGACAATGGGGATGTTCTATTGGGATCTCACCAAGGCCAGCTGGCCTAGGTCTGAAAAAGCATGGGATAAATCCGGACTAGCTGAACATAGCGGACAATGAGGAATACTGAGAATTCAAGAACAATTGCAGTGGGTTTTTGATCCTACTGCACGTACTGGCTTTGTGGGAGCCTAGGCAGTTTGGAAGCTATTATTATTATTAATACGCAGACACCAGGCAACTTGGAGGGTCATATTGTGATTAATTTCAAAAGTTCCACCAAGTACATATCATGATACCAAGTTTCACAGGAGAGAGGAATGTCTGGTCAGATGAAGCTTTAGTCCAGAGTCCTCCTTGTTCTCTTTCCCTGTCTTGAATGGGGCCTCAAAACTGACAACTGCATTGTAATTGTGGCAGAATGACTAGATAGTAACAGGTTCTTAGACATGGTTATTTTCTGTCATTGTTGCAGTGAAGATCCTAGGGACAGCAATTCTTCTGACAGTGTCATACAATCACCCATGAAGCCAATCAAGTTCAGGAAACTTCCGAAACAATAATCTTTAGGATTGTGTCTCATTTTAGTGCATGTGTGTTAATTAAACTGTAGTAATAGGAGTGGCGGGGCTGCATTCCCAGCACCCCGGCTGCCTGCTCGGCTAGCTTATGCCCCGAAATAATTACATGGACACTGTATTCTTTTAATCAATGCTTGGCCCATTTCTATCTAGCCTCTTCTAGGCTAATTCTCACATATTAATTTAGCCCATTTCTAATCATCTGTGTAGCGCCCCTAGGTGCACTTACCGGGAAGATTCGAGCCTATGTCCATCCTGGGTCGGAGCTTCATTGCGTGCGTCTGCCTGGGAGCTGGGAGCATGGCGTCTCTCTGAGGCGTCTGCTCCCGAGAGGAGAGCTGTGGAGTCTGAGCTCACTTCCTCTTCCTCCCAGCGTTCTGTTCTGTTTACTCCTCCCACCTATCTTCTAACCAATGAGGGCCAAGCAGTTTCTTTTTATTTAACCAATGACCTTCCTTCATCATTAAACAATGAAGTTGGATGTTGCATTCGTTTTTCCTCATTGTGACAGATATTGGAGGCGAACAACTCAAAGAAGGGAAAGTTGCTTCACGGTTCATTCTACGGTCATTTGGCTGTGTTGCTTCTGAGCTAGTGTTGGGGTAGAGCACAATAATTGAGAGCTTGTTGTCACTGAAAGTGACTTCGTTCATGGTGGATAGGAGGCAGGCAAAAGAGACGGAGATATGGAGAAGAGTGTGGTACTAAAAAACACCCTCAAGGGCACCCAATGGCCTCCTTCCTCTAACTTCAAAAATGGCTATCATCTGATATCCAATTAGGTTATAAACTTATGAATGGATTGCTGGGTGAGACCACAGTCCTCAAGATACAATCTCTCCTCAAAATTCCTACCTTGAAGCATGGCAGTCAGTCCTGGGTCTATACCATCAACCCATGAGATTTCAGGGAGACATTTAAGACTCAAGTACATCATGATTTGATAAAATAGAAAAATTGTATGTAAGTGCCACAAAAAGTGTCTGCAGGAAAATACATGGTATAAAGTATGGAAAATTATAGCTTTTAATCCAGCCTGTCAAAATCTTACTTTAAATTCTAATGGGAAAAATGATCTTTTTCTTATTAGTCTAAATATTTATGAAAGGTGTCACATACAGTCATAATGTGACTGAACAACACCTTATCATTGACCAACTGCACAATTCTCTCTTTTTTGAACATGCCTTTTAAGGATGGTTTAATAATTATTACTGATCAGGAAGAAGAAAGGATTGGGAATCAACAAGGCAAGTTAATGGTTGAAAAAAAAATTAATTTTTCTTTTAGAAGTAACATATACATGCACGTTACATTCACTGTTAACATGCTTCCTTATTGACAACATTCTGGAATTTTGTTGGAGACTGTTTCTCATCAGTGTGTATTCCACTTGACCTAAGCAGGCTCTACAGAGGAGAAGACAACACATTACCAAAGTGGGTCAGTGCATAGCAATTTCCTGTCCTGTTGTTGGCTCATTTTAAGCACATGATCCAAGGAGACCTAATCAGATGGATCTCAGACTTTCTCTCCATGCAGACTTGAACTGGGAATGCATATACATAGCTCATAATTGCTATCCCAGGCAGACTGTTTTGTTTGTGTGTTTTTGAAAGAATCAATACAGGAAGAGACGTTTAGAGAGAAGACAGCAACCTGATCAAAGCCTTGACTCTTAAATTTAGCTATTCTTAGGAAATGCTTTGCTTGGAAATTGAAATAGGGAAGCTGGTCCCTTAGTTGTGTTAAGGTTAAATAAATATTAGTGGGTAATATTCTGCAAGGAGGGAACTAGAAATAAAGACACAAAACTTACAGTCACATTTAATTTAATATTTTCCTAGTTTATTTGTTTCCACATGAACATAGGTAACTTCAGTTTCAAGTATGAGGTCTGTGATCATTATTTTTTCTATTTATGCAAATATGTCCCCAAGTTACTTTCTAAAAGATTATACTAATTTCATATTCCCGACAACATACGTGCCATTGCTTCTTACCATGTCTACTAATTTAGTAGCCAAGCATTGTCATACTCCCAGACAATATTCATTTTACTATTTGGAGACTGACTAATTTATCTCATTGTTTATGGAATATCTGTGTTTTTTCTTGTGAGTTCATGTCAGTTTTTTATTTCTTAGTATTTCATTGCTTTCTCTCTTACTGAATTTAGATTTCTCCTTATTTTCCAAACAGGAATTTTAAGCACAGAACACAACACCAGTCCCATTTTGACACTCAATGTCATGTCACAAATGGAGTTCTAGGGCTGCCAACTCCTGAATTCTAAACTGTGTGGACAGTAGATATTTCTATTTTTAAAGAAGCAGATAAATTGACAACTAAAAACAAACAAATAAGATCAGAGCAAAACAAATTGAGTCTTTGTGTACAGCCATGACCCAGTGAACTAAGTTTGGCAAGAAAAGCTAAAACATATAACAGACCTGTTATCAGCTTAGCCGCGGGAGGAAAACCTGTGCAGGCTTTATTACACGCCATTGGATCTCACTGACATGATTTCTTACTTAAGGCATTTATTCGGTGTAAAAGCCTGCTGGAGGGTTTGAAACAATCCTTCTTTCCCATAAAATGTCATCAGCCAGCCTGCAACTTTATTTACCAGAGGGAATGCATTCTGTTCTC
This sequence comes from Microtus oregoni, assembly GCF_018167655.1. Taxonomy (NCBI): domain Eukaryota; kingdom Metazoa; phylum Chordata; class Mammalia; order Rodentia; family Cricetidae; genus Microtus; species Microtus oregoni. The sequence goes on along the minus strand of NW_024543069.1, from coordinate 21,197,190 downwards.
TCAGAGTGTTGTTGCTTTGCGTTTCCCACCGGAAACACAGCACAACACCTTGTCAGTTCCTGCTCAGGAGTTTGTCTCCTCTCATTTGGATGCTGGGTTATTTCCCAGGACTGAGAGATGGTAATAGGGCTTCGAAGTTCAAGTCTACAAAATCACCACTTTTAAAAGTGACTTTTATTGACCCGGTAAGTAAACATGGCAATCTATTTTCCTGCTATGTAGAAAATAATTATCAATCAAAGGAAGGAAGGAAAGGGGAGAGGGTGGGGGAGAGAGAAAGAGAGATAGAAAGAGAGAGAGAAGCTTTTTTAATTACAATCTTCATGAGAATCTCAAAAGGTTTTAGGTCTACTTTTCTTCCAATGATGAAATTCAAATTATCCACAAACCTGTTAATTTTGTGGGGTTAGCCTATATCATATGGAATAAATAATTTCCTAGTAAGTTTTTTCTCCTTTATAGCTTTTTTGACCTTGTCAATTAATTACTGTCCTAGAGAGGGTGGAAATATGACATAGAGCTGTTTTAGCGTGAGATGTGGCACTGTTCCCCACATTTCAACACACAAATAGTGTTATAACACAATTCCTTTGTGATAATTGCTGCAGAACCTGAGAGGGTCTTATTTTCCTCATGGTTTAATTTATGTCTTTGTTCTATTAATTATATTTATCATAAAAGTCACTAAACATCTTTTTTTTCAGAATTAGAATAAAATTTATTTATTTATTTATTTATTGGTTTTTCGAGACAGGGTTTCTCTGTAGCTTTGGAGCCTGTCCTGGAGCTAGCTCTTGTAGACCAGGCTGGTCTCGAACTCACAGAGATCCGCCTGCCTCTGCCTCCCAAGTGCTGGGATTAAAGGCGTAAACATTTCTTTCTGGAATTATAAAAGGCATGTTTTGGGGATAAGTGTGCATGTGTGTGTGCGTGTCTGTGTGTCTGTGCACTTGCAGCTTGCAAATCCTTAAAAAGGAATTAGAAAGATGATTCACGATTAAGAGTACAGACTTCTCTTCCAGAGGACTTAGGTTTAATTTCCAGTACCCACAAGACAGCTCACAACTGTCTAACTCCAGCTCCAGGGAACCCAGTAACCTCTTTTGTCTTCTGTGGGCATTGGGAACACAGACACGCATGCAGGCAAAACTTTTATACACACAAGCTGGATAAATCTAAAAGATTTAAATGTGAAAGATTTTCCAAGTAGAGCGATAAACAGTCAATAGGATGTGAGCTGTATTTGTTTACAAGGAAAGAGTCTGCTCATGCCTCTGTCTTCTATTGTGTTCTCAGAGCCACGAGTTTCCTTCAGCCGCTTTTATTTCTCCATCCAGAAGCACATTCACATCTAACTGCCCCCTGAACAACTGGAAAGGGAGCAGTAATAAGTGTGGAAGGATGCAGGGAATGAACAGGGCATCTGTTACAGACAGAGAACGGAGGTGTGAGCCAGTAGAGTTCTGAATTCATGGCCAGGAGAAGAGAAAAGGGGGTAGAAAGAGGAATGGTGGGTTAGGGGGAGAAGGAGGAAACCCTTATATGATCCAGAGGTGGAAGAAAGGCCTGATTCAAGGAGATCTGCCTAAGCGATACCTAGAGTTGAGGAAAGCGTGCCCAGAGAAGGCCCATGCCTATTATCCCAGCCATGGGTTAGCAGGAGAGACCGTTGATTCTCTCTTCTCCTCTACCCACCACAGTGGCACAGTCTCTCGATCTTAGCTCCCAACATCCCAGTTCCACACCATCTCCACTGTCTTGGAGCAGCATGCTGGTTCACCCCAAATAATTTTCTGACTCTTTCTGGAGAAGGTCTGCACCCCAGACATTTTTCTGAAACAAATTAAATCAGATCATCCTCATACTGAAGGTCATTTGAGTTAATAAAGGACCAGGTTTATATCTATCTAAGGATGACATACTTGTACTCTGGAACTGTCAGATGGTGTCAGTGTGGTGGTTTGGATAAAAATAGACCCCATAGGCCCATAGGGTGGACAATCAGATAGAGATGGGACTCGTGGACGGTACCTGGAAGACTCCATATGTCCTAAGGAAAAGGACATATATGTCCTATAGGACATATGGAGTGGAGTGGGCCTGGCTTGAGAGAAGATACACCCTGTCAATTGGGTGTGTCATACGATGATCTTTAAGTATAAAGATTGTACAAATCATAAGGATTGCTAAGGCAAAAATGGCTCTTCCTTTGGGTAGAGTGGGGACCTGACCCTAGCCTTAATCTTACGTGCATGCATATGTATATGTAGCACAGCCCTGATAGCAGTTAAAAACATGAGAAGAACAGATGGGAATTCTTCAGCCCTAGCAGGAATAAGAAAACATACATAAATGGCTAACCTGCAAAAAGACCAGTGTGGTTCTGGAGAAATCCCTGGCAGAAGGCTTGCTTAAATGCAAGCCATAGCTTTGGATAAAGGCAGTGGTATGCCTCTGGGTATTTATGAAGCTTCTGGCACCAGGTGTCTTTTGTAATTTGCCCACCCATCGTGATTAGAAGGAAAAGAGACCACCTTGCCCCATAATTTCCCACACATAGGTTTGATGGTGGTCGTGTCCACGGTGCTTTCCGTCTTTCTCCTAATAGAACATCCATGGGAGGCAAGGAGGTTCTGATATCCCTTGGGCAGGAATAAATGGCTGTCTGAAATAGCTAAGGCAGTTCTCTCTCTTCAGCATGTGTGGGTAACAGAACTGAAAAGAACTTTAAACAGGAGAGTGAATCAATGGTGTAGAAATTTAAATGAGATGTTACCTCAAACCAGAGCATTCAACAAGTGGACATTACCTGAGGCAGAGAGGACAGGACTGGTACCCATCCTACCTAATATTTTATTTAGGATTTCTATTGCATGAAACACCATGACCTAAAAGCAAATTGGGGAGGAAAGAATTTATTTGGGTTTGACTTTCATAATGCTGTTCATCATTAAACCACTGATCACCATCAAAGGAAGTCAGGAGAGGAACTCAAGCAGGGCAGGATCCTGGAGGCAGGAGCTGATGGAGAGGCCATGGAAGAATGTTGTTTACTGGCTTGCTCCTCATGGCTTGCTCAGCCTGCTTCCTTATAGAATCTGGGACCAGCAGCCCAGGGATGGCACCACCCACAATGGGCCCTTCCCATCAATAACTAATTAAGAAAATGCCTTACAGCCTGATCTTATGGAGGCATTTTTGAAATTAAGCTTCCCTCCTTTCAGATAACTCTACTTTGTGTGTCAAGCTGACATAAGACTAGCCAGCACAACTGACCCCTTGTCAACTTGACACACAAGCACACTACTATTAAGCCATACCTCTCATTTCTTATTCATGCCCAGGATCTCACATTAAAAACAAATAACTTTAAAAGTCCCACAGTCTTGACATATTCATGCACATTAAAATTTCAGTCTCTTAAAAAATATCCAGTCTCTTTAAAACTCCAACCCCCCCTTTAAAGTTCAAAGTCTTTCAGCTGTGGGCTCCTGTAAAAATCAAATTTAAGTTAAACACCTTCTTCAAGAGGGAAGAACCAGGGCACAGTCACAATCCAAACCAAGCAAAATCAAGTTCCAATGGTATAAACTGCTCAGTGTCCAATTATCTGGGATTTACTCACAATCTTTTGGTCTCCTACAAGGAGCTTGGGTCGCTTTTCTAGCTCCTCAATCTGTAGAACACACAGCTTGTCTTTTAGGCTCTGGTTGCTCCACTCCGTTGCTGTGGCTGTTCTTGGTGGTCATTCCATGGTACTGATGTGTCCAAAACACTAGGGTCTTCTGCTGCAACTGGGCTGTACTTTTACCAACAGCCTCTCCTAGGTTCTTTTCATGGTCTCAAGCCTCAACGTCTTTGCATGACCCCTTCAGCGATGGGCCTTTAGCTGCCACTAAGTCTGAACCTTCACCAATGCCTCTCTTGGCCTCTCCCAGCACCAAGTCTCAGCTGCTCTCCATGACCTCTTACTGCCTTCAAAACCAGTCCCACCTGGGTGACCATTACACTACCAAGTTTAGCTTGCCAGCACGAGGTTCAACCTTAGTTGCCTTTGGAACACAGCTTCTGTGTGTTGACTCTCAGGACACACTTCCCAGAAGATTGTACCGCAACAAAGCTGCTCTCTTCTAATCACCACTAAATTCTCAGCTCCAGCTGACCAGCATCAAGTATCCCAGCAAAGCAAAGGTTTTGCTTTAGTAGCTTCTGCTATCTTGTTAGTTACAGCTTATTCTTGAGCCCCAACTAACCAGAACAACAGACTGTTAAGTTAAAATAGGAAACTGTTCGAATAGAGTCTTTAGCCTTTCCTCTGAAGCTTCACAAGCCACGCCTCCATTGTCAGCATTGCTCTCAACATTCTCATCCTCCAAGCTCCCACAGAACAACCCACTGAGCTCTCCATACTCAATGGCTTTTCTAGCCCAAAGTTCCAAATTCCTTCCACGATTGCCACTAAAACATGGCCAGGTCTGTCACAGCAATGCCCTTTCCTGATACCAACTTTTTGTCTTACTTAGGGTTTCTATTGCTGTGAAAAGAAACCATGACCATGGGAAATATTTAATTGGGGCTGACTTACAGGTTTAGAAACTTAGTCCATTATTGTTGTGGAAGGAAGTATGGTGGCCTACAGGCAGTCATGGTCCTGGAGGAGGAGAAGATAGTTTTATATCTGGCTTGGGAGGCAGCAGAAAGAGAGAGCGTAATTGGGACTGGCTTGAGCTTCTGAAACCTCAAAGTCCACTCCTAATGATACATTTCCTCCAAAAGGCCACAACTGCTCCAACAAGTATAACTCCTAAGAGTGCTGCTCCTGGTGGGCCTATGGGAGCCATTTTCATTCAAACCACCACACTGATGTCCCTCTGACAGATGTCTTCCGCATTCATCTTGGGAAACCTGAGCACACTGCATGCATCACTCTGTGTTCAGGCCACTGTTTCCATCTGTTAATAAGGACATTGACTGTAATTACAGATGGTGTTATATTTATTATGATTTAAACTCGGGTTTAGACTGGGTCAGAGGGAAACTTTATAGTTCCTATATCATGAAGGGTTTAGTTCAGTTTTATGCCAGTTAAAGGTAAGAAAACAAATCCCCAGTCTAAAGCAATAGAGGTTGCTTGATTTTCTGATATATGCCCACTATTTAAATAAACAAATCAGAGTAATAAATCGAGTAATTGTATTTTTATGACTCTAGTTCTACATATTCAATATTTGCATGAAGATTTCAGAAGCGCATTGAAGCATCTATTTTAATACTGCCAATACAAAGTCAAACTTACATTAATAATTGAGAGCAGTTAGAACTACAGAATCCAATATTAAGAACTTGTTTGTGTGTTTGGAAGGGGTGGGGGCATGCAAGTGCCTCTTTGGATGTTCTTCAAGCAGCTCCTCTCCTGATTCAACCTGCATCTCCTATGATCATCTCCCCGTAAGCAGAGAACCAGCCTGCCAATCAGACTCCCTCCTTTGCATTGCTTTCTTGGGTTGTACTTTGATTATTTCTTCTTCTTATTGTAAGCTTCATGTTGATATTTTTGGGAATTCTGTTTTATCACTTGAAGAAATGTCTAGAATATAGTAGAGGCTTGGTTTTATTTGTGTAATGGATGAATCTTGAGATATACAAAGACATTCTTTAAACAGATAGGCAGGAAGAGGTTATGTGTTAGTCAGGTTTTATAGAAAGACAGAACTAGCAAGATGAATCTGTATATATAAAAATGGGATTTTTAAAGTGACTTACAATTCTAACTATTCCAACAATGGCAGTCTCCCAACAGAAAGCCCCAGAATCCGGTAGGTGTTTGTTTTTGGAGGCTAAGTGTCTCAGATGGTCTTGGGTGTATGCTAGAACCCTGACAATGTAGTAATGTTGCTAAGGGAATAAACTTGCTAGAGTGTGAGGGCAAGCAGGCAAAAAGCAAGCACCTCCATCTTCCATGTCCTTATATAGGCTGCTGTCACCTCCTTCTTCCATGTCTGTATATAGGCTGCCATCACCTCCTTCTTCCATGTCTGTATATAGGCTGCCATCACTTCCTTCTTCCATGTCCATACATAGGTTGCCACCAGAAGGTGTGGTCAAGATTTAAGATGTGTCTTCCTACCTCAAATGATCTAATCAATAAAATCCCTCACAGAAAGGTGTGTCCAGAAACTTGTGTTTTAGTCAATTTCAGGTGTAGCCAAGTAGACAGATAAGCGTAGCTATCATGGGTTACAATGGAAAAATAGCTATAAACTCTCAGAGGAACTCTGTCTAATAAAGAAACGGCAGATGCTTGTGCTCACAGAAGTGAAGAAAACACACATAAGATACCATGTGTGTCTTTAGACATTGTTACTTTGTCCTTTTTATGACTAAATGCTTGAAGCAACTTAAAGGAAGATGGATTCAGTTTGGATTGTGGTTTGAGCAGACGCAGAAAATACACAGCAGGCCTTTCTACAGCGGTGGGAGTGCTGGACTGAACAGGGCTGCAGGAAGAGTGGTGTTGGAGGGAGGCATGGCTTTCTCACCTCCCTATGTCTAGGGAGAGCAGGAAGCAGAAAGAGGCCTGCTCTCCAGTATTCCACTACCTCTAAGGACCCCATCACTTTGCAATAAAGTCATCAAAATTTTAGTGCAATATTGATTTAATTTGTTGTGAACAATAGAGACCTCATGATGTAATCACATCTCCAAAGCTCCAATTCTGAATATAGCTGCATTTTGACTCAAATTTTCAACATGTGAATCTCAGCGTGGCTTGTGAAGGTGTTGTATCAATACCATAACAAGATCCAATTTTATACAGCACAAAAATGGCTCTTTCAGAGGGAGGTCTTTGTTAAAGTGATCCTTGACCTCATGTATGAGAAGCCTATAACTGGACCCATGATCCTTGATCCTTCCTTAGTATTCTGTTACATGGAATGCATTGAACATATTTTATAGGTAAGAAATCAGAAAGATATCAAAGAGCCAAAGGAAAGATTTGGTAGGATAACTAACTCCTTTGGGGTTGCTAAAGCCACTTCCTAGGCTTAAAAGCCCAGGTTGGCAGAACAAATAATCGGGCCCACTATTGTGGTCCTTAGCCCTAGAACTTCTGGATTCTCTACCTTAGCCAGCTATTCTAGAATCAAAATGACTGTCTGGACACAGGTTTGAGATGATTCACAACAGAAAATCTAGAAAATGAAGGCCTTCTTCAGCCTCCCCAGGCTGCTGTTTTCTATTCTACTGCCTACCAGTTTCTGTCTTAGAGAACAAGAAAATAGCCTTCTAGACTAACAGAGCAAGCTAGTGGTTGTTTCCACCAACCATGGAAATGGGATTGTTTAGACATTTTTTTCCTTTGAGTTGCTTTCAAATCTGTTGATTAAAAAAGACCATGGAAAAAAATGATGACCCGAATGCACACAAGAGGAAGGGAAGGGCAAATGAAAGTTACTACTGACTGGGACTTTCAATCTCGGTAGCTCAGATGATGAACTTGGGATCATGGAAACTGGAAACAGTTCACTTAACAGATGGTAGGCAGCTCTTGTCAGAGAGAGCACTGCTCAGAGCGTGAGCCTAATTGAGTCATTCATATCTGTATAAATTAACATTTTAAAAGCTATAGTATCCTCAGGAGAATTTTCAAGGTAAACATTTCGAGCTTTCCAGATCTTTCCAGTGGAAGGCTTATCACTGGGTAAAGGTGGATATAATCTGTTCAACATAATACCATCCATATCCAAATGGACCGTGGTGCATCTTAAAAAGACAGAAACACCGTGATTAAAGACACTCTTTCTTTTGGCACTCCTGATGTTTTTATGTAAGTTCTGTTGTCAGAATGGCTCCTTGGGGCAAACATCTGCCTACTTGAAATTTTATTAGGAAAATAACTTCATTTAAATCTTTCCTCATGCTCCCTTCATGCAAATTTCTGTACACAGTCAACCAGTTATAGAAACTGAAGTAATTATGTATGTCTAAATAAGCCTATTGAAAAATTTTAGGTATCATCTAGAGTCATTTTTATATGCAGCTACACATTTAACCCTGAATATTCATCATTTTCTTCCTTTGATTTTCTAGGACTCCTCTGGCAATATCTACAGCTTAGGCAGGTGATGATGTATTGGTCTAAGTTGTTCTCGGGAATCTGTAAAGCTAGATACTGAGGATTAAATTGACATCTGCAAGCCTCAGTTTAAGACTGACACAGTAAAAAGAAAACATCCTTTTAAACTGTCATTTATAAGAGAGAAAATTGTGCAAGAGGAGGGATAAAATAAATAGGTCAGGGCTCATGCCATATACAAGGAAAGAAATTTATTTCAGGTTGAACTAATGATACTTTGAACTATCTTTTAAAAATGTTTTTACATTCATTCGTTCATTCATTCATTTATGTGTAATTCACATGAGCCATGTTGCAGGTGTGGATGCCAGAGGACAATCTGTAGGAGGTTGTTCTCTCTTTCTACTTTTTGGGTTCCATGGATTGGTGGCAAGCACCCTTCCCCTCTGAGCCATCTTACTGGGGCCATTTGCAAATACCTTAAGAGTTCTTAGTCAGCAAAGATATTTTAGTAATCGTTATCATTTGGACATCGGTGTTAAATTCAAATGTTCCGCATTTTGAAATTTTGACAGCAATTCCATATTCATAGTTTAAGGCATTCAGGCTGAGTAGAATCTTGGAAATTTTAAAAAGTCTTTTTATAGCTCTGTAGTCCATTATCTTAGCCACATCCTATTGCCTAGAAAGCACAGTCTTGCAAACCTTTCTTTTGTGGCCTCTTCCAGTGGCTTCTTCCATGCATCTACATCAAATGACTCTGGTAATATTTCTTGGGTAGCATAAAAAAGGCAAATAGATCCAGTAAGTAAGCTCCCATTATGTAGATAAAGAATTCCTCCTTTCTCAACTCTGCTTTCCACTTCTTTGTTCTTGTGAGTTATTTTATGAGTTTTGAAACTTGTTTGGCTCACTTTTCCAGTTGTAAATAATGTGTTCAACTCTCTTTTGATCACCCTTGGAAAGCATCTCCAGATGCCCATTAGGAGAGGAAATAGGACTTTGCCCATTGCTCTTGAGAGTGGCTCCATTACTTTTATGCTGTCAAAGTTGCCAGAGTTTATTTTATATTTCACCCAAATGCCACAGCCTTGCCCCTCGAGTTGCTATACTAGCCTTCTCTTAGTGGATTAGAACTCTTTTAGAGAATTGTTTCACAGCCTTAGCCTGGAGGTAAATTCCACTCCTGGTAGGACCAGGAGAGATGTTGGCAGGGTTGGAACTCTGAGAGACTCCTAGGCACAGCTGTGTTATAGATAAAACGCCTAACTATCACCAGGTTTTGCCCTACCTTTTCCCTTTCATGTCGTCCCCTACCAGTATAGAGTTTTGTATTTCTTTTTGATGTGGAAAGGGGACTTCTGTGTAATTTTTTTTTGTAATCTACAAAGGTATTTTCATCAATTTTCCATCCTTTCCAGAAATTACTAAGATCCCTGGCTGGCTAAGAGTCTGCTTTTCATTCTCAGTAGTAGTGAAGATCTATTGATCTTTTATTGTGAAACTGCAATACTCGTTGTGTGGGGGAGGGGGAGAAGGGAAGAAAAGAATAACTCATATATTTTCACCCATGATCATAAGCAGAAAGTCTTGATCTTTCATTTTATTTCTTGTCTGTAACCAATACGTCTGACTCTATTTTATTTATGTAGCAGTTGGATGAATGCAATTCTGGCCAGTGTTCTCTGTTAAAAATGGAGGACATCTTTCCCAGAAGGTTTTTCCTGTTCCTAAATTCTGAAGCATCTCTCTGATTCAGCTACCACACAGAGAGCTACAGTTTTGTTTCCCTGGATTTCATGAATACTTTGCTCCAGTTAGAAAGAATGACTCACTGTTTTCTAAAAGGATCCTTAATTTTCTACATTTGTGCTTTTGTTCTGCACTTCTCCATGACTGCTTCCCATGATGCTCTCTTGCCCCATCTCTGGATCCAGAAGCATCATCTAACCAATACAGGTGCACGATACCCAGCAGCAGCTTCTCTGGACATCTTCTGACCTGAGCTGATTCTAGCTTGCTGTCCTATGATTGTGTAGCATCTATTTCTTTCTGTGGGATTTATATTTGCTTGGAGTTGTACCTATCTGTGAAGTATCTTAATATCCTTCTACAGTCTCATCAAGGAACACATGTGTGTCTATAAAATTCTTGGAACATGGGGAGCAACAACACTCTTTTCTGTCACTCTTATAGTCATCAAACCCTTTTCTAAGAATTCTTTCTGTATTAAAGGCACTGTTCTTCAAAAACTGGTCTTAAGAATCCTTAATAATCTTTAACATCAACTCCTTTTTGCACTTGAAGATACTCCAGTTAGATGCTCTCTGAAAACATAAAATGGACTTCAGTGTGGGCCGAGCTGGAGTGATGAGGACTAAAAACAGTGTGAAACCTATCCTCTGTTCCATAGTGGTGTCCTTTAAGGTCCAAAACACTGAGTATATAATGTGTCTGGAAGCTTGCAGTAGAACAGCAGGCTCATAGCTAAAAGTACTACCCTTCAGATGACCCCAGCCCCAGAAGCCCCCAAGCTCTAGAAAAAGACCTTTATTTTGTAGTTGTAAGCAATTCTTGGTGACTCTAACATTCAGTAGTTCTAATTTGTTCCATGGAAGTTGCACGCTGTCCATGGTGCTGCCCTTTGTCTTCTCTATTCTGGGGAGCAAGCTGAAGAATTGCCTTGTCTGAGGGACACTGCCCTCCTAGCAACAGGAACGTATGACACCACTGTATGATAGCTTTATATCTTCTTTGTTGGAGGGAATTTATTTAAAGGGAAAAGAATGGCTTAAAACAGTACCCTAATTCAGAAAAAAAAAAACCATCTGAGCTATTCCAGTTTGTTTCTATTGCTATGATTAAAACACGAAAACCAAAAGATACTTGGAGAGGAAAGGGTTTATTGGACATCCACTATGACGTCACAGTAAATCATGACGAGATATCAGGACATGGACTCAAGTCAAAAGCCTGGAAGTAGGAACTGAAGCAGAGATCAGGGTGGAACTCTGCTTACTGTCTTTCCTACCTGACTTATACATCTCAGGATCACCTACCCAGGGAAGGCCCCACCCACAATAAGCTGGGCCCTTATTGTCAATTAATGATTATTGGTCATTAATCAAGAAAATGCCCCCACAGAGTTGCCTATAGATCAATCTGATGGAAGAATTTTCACAGAAAGTTTCCCTCTTCCCAGATGACACTAGCTAATGTCAAGCTGACAAAAATCTAACCAGCATACAAGGTAATAATTATAAGAAAATAAGAAAGTAGCTAAAAATACAAATGGATTCCTACATGACTAGACATTCGTCACATTTCTTCTTTAACAGAGTCTGATAAATAGGTGGTTGGCACACACTCACGAAGGTTAATTTATTAGCTTATGGACATTCAGTTAAGCTACGTAGAGAAAAAAAATGTTTCTAACCAGGGCTCCTGGCACCCAGTGATAATTCCTGAAGTCTGTCACTTATCATAGGAGAATAGTGTTGGCAATCTCCCAACACTTCCTGCAGGCATAGCAAGATGGAGGAAGGAGGGAAATATTCAAATTAATAGGGGGTGGATGTTGGCATTCGCAGCAAGCAACACTGAATCTCACATTGCAAAGCATTAATATCGTTAACAGTCCTGCTTATCAACTTCTCGGCATGGTGGGGATGTGGAGGGCAGCCACAATGCAAGACTTCCTTTGCTTCCTTGATTCAAATTGCCTGAATGATTCAATGCATGGAAAGCACAACAGGGGCCAGGGAGGAGAAGCAAGTTGTTTAAACAAGCCATCTCTAATAAATTTAAAAGCTTTCTCTCCCTGGCCTGTATGTAAGGAAAACTGAGTTGGTTTGCTAGAGTTCTCCTTCACTGTGGATTCACACTGGGAGTGGTACTTCTCTCAGGAATCGTGCAGTGTTTTGCTTAGGTAATAAATACCACGGTTGTTCCGATTGTTGAACCTATAATTAAGGGAAGACTTTGGACAGGCAGAATATTTCAGATATTCCCCCATGCAAAAGCAATTATGAACAATGACTAAGTAGTTGTTGTGTATTTGTAGGGCTTACTCAACAGACCCTGAAACAGTAAGGCAATTGAAATATGACATTGTAAAGCCCGTGAAATGAAGAGAATGATCGCATGCTGTAAAATAGAACTATTCATGTTTCCCTCATATGACTAAAGGAAGAAATGGTATGGGGCTTTCCAGCACATAACAGTTTAAATTATTATCCCCAACCCCATAAAATCTCTGAAAGCAAAAATCTTGTTTTAGTTAGGATTCTATATTTGGTCCAAGAGTAATTGTTGACTTATTATAGATCCTCAACAAACTTTTCTTAGAAGGATAGATGATTTTAAAAAGTGAGATGAATAAGTACATTTAAAAATGAAGATGTTGAAATAAAGCAAAATGTTTCTGAAAGGACTAAATTCTAGTTAGATATAATATACAAGTATGAAGAAATACAGGCCTACCTGTATTTTGTTTCAAATCTTTAGATTTATCAGAAAGAGGGTCTTGCAGAAAAGTCAAATTTCTGAATTACCTCACAAAATTATTTCTGATGTTCTGCATTGCTAGTCTGAGGGCATTGTTTCCCAGTGAGAGTAAAGGCTATTCTCATGAGACCACAATACAAGCACAGAGGTGTGTCACGGGAAAACCAGTGATGAGGCTGTACCACATTACTCCATGCTTCTAATTCTAGTTAGAACTGACCATCCACAGGCAGTAAAAGGACAAACCCTTGTCCCCTAGAGCAACTCAACCCTCTACCTGCATATTCTAATTTACATGCATCTATAATGTGTTTATACAGTTAGAGTCGGTTGCTACTGGATACAATATTCAATATTTTGTACTGGCTGACTCAGTACTCTGCCACAAACACTCAGAGTTTATGATTTGACCATTCAAGGCTTTTCAATAATGAGTTAGGTTTTGAGGGATTGGTAAACTATCAAATTGGACAATTCAGAACTCAGGTGAATATGAAATTGTGGCCTTTAGAGTTATTGCCAACTAAATGAAAGATAAAAAGGCATTGCTGAAGGTACGCAGGCCAACACTGCAGACCTGAATAGGACCTGGGATATGACTTTTCACAAAGCTGAGATTTCAATAATAGGTTAATATGAGATTATGATCAAAGTCAACATCATCTGATATTCTTGGAAGTCTGTAGACTGCTTTTTGATGAGGTACACATAACATCACTCAGAGCATATTAAATATTAGGTCATATAGAGCTTAAAGCAAAGCAAAGTAAAATGACTTGCATTTTGCTGAAAAAATGAATCACTAAAGGCTCCAGAAATTGAAGTCTAGACAGAGAGAGCGAATAAAGCAGGCAGCAACAGAACCCATAATTGCCATGGGCTGTGATGATACAGACTGCACCAGCTGTTCTGCTAGGAAGGCTCTCTAAAGGGCTCGCTCAGAAGGTCACAGTCCTGTCTCCAGGTCTGTCTGGGGGTTTAGGATGAGCCACAGATTGTCTGCTTGATGTCATTGTATAGAAACGAATGTCCCACAGACCAATTATTCACTTTAGAGTTGACCTCAAATTCCCTGGGACTCCCACAGCTGCTCCAACAGTGTAAATATAAGCTCTGCTCAACATCAAGTTAGGAGACATCTCAAAGGAAAGACAAAGATTTTTCTAATATTGTATTTTCATAAAGTCCAAAGGGAAGAAAGTGTCTAAAGTTCCTATGAGCTAGAAAGCAATTGATTCCTTGAGAATTTCACACCACACACCCCAATTCCACTCATTTCCCAGTCCCCCCACATCTACCCTTCACCTTTGAACCCCAAAATAAAATTTAAAAGAAAAAGAAACCAACCAACCAATAACAACAAAAAAAGCCCTTTTCATTTCACTCCTCCATCTTTCACACCTCTCCAACACCTCTTCCTTCATCTTAGTGGCATTGCGAGCCTTGGTGTGTGACACAGTAAGTATATTCTTTTGTCCAATCAGCTTTACTTGCAAGTGTTCATTGCAATGAGTCATTGGTCTCCAAGGCCTCTGGTTTCATCACTGGACCCTCACCAACACTCTTCTCAGATATCCTGAGTCATGGAGCTGCTATGGCCTCATTCCCATAGGATCAGTCCCTTCACACACTCCAGGAGGTCATAGATGAGATAGATATTAGGGTGGGCCAACCGAAGGCCCTGGAAGTGGTCTGGATGGTAGCTGAGCTGGTCAGTCTAAGCTACTGGGGCTACTCCCTCAAACGAGGAGTAGAGTCAGCTCTCCTATGCCCATACCATCAAGACCAGATCTCCTACACCTGTGGTGAGGGGTAGGGCCGTCTGGGCCATCTCTCCCAAGTGTGGCATTGAAATTTGGATTTGAGGATTTAATCTCCACATGAAATATGGATCTTATGAGAACTATATTCCAATTCTCCAACAATGGACTGAGACACGGTGCTCTTCAAACTGCCCAATTGCTGAAGTCTCTGGTTGCCCCCCAATGAAATAGTGAGCATTCAAGTCATGATGATTCCAGTTAGGATTATACCTGGATTCCTGACCTCATCAATCAAACTTCTGGATCCTTGTGATTTTGTGGCAATTAACTCAGTATATGTTGTTTCTTATTCATTTTCTAAGTCGGTGTTGAAGAAAAACTTTCTACTATCCTAACACCATAGAGTACATTGTGAAAAATAAGTTTAAATAGTGCACTTATAAAGAACTTACAAGCTGGGTTAATTTAGTCAGGGCTAGACACATACAAAAGCTGCATCCCTCTCAGCATGATCTGTTCCAGGAAGCCCATAACATTTTGCTGGAGAACATATCACTGCTTTCTGAGCCTTCTGGTTGAATTGCCAGCATTGCTTCTTGTATTCTTAGGTGAGGAGTGTGCATTTTGAACTCCCAAGGGGTGTGTGAGGAAGAAGTGAACTCACAATATATCACACCCCACAATGCCTATTTTCCTAACTCCTAACTCAGAACAAGGTGAGAAGATGTATGTCCTTTAAAGTCTGGTCCAAAAAAATCATAAGTAAAGTCTTGCCATTGTACCTAAGGAAATAGAAAATGAGAATGGTAACAACTTCTGGGTGGTAGATTTATTTTAATTATTGTCTTATATTCTTTGTTGTTTTTCTTGGCTTTTGCATTGCTTGTTTTATAGTCATCTGCATAAAAGGTGATTCATTTCTCTGAAAGCTAAGTGTGTGTGTATGCATGTGCATGCATTTGTACATATCTTCATGCCTGTGTGTACTCATGAATGTACATATGTGTGCATAGATGTCTTTTTCTGTGTCTATCTATGCACGTATACATTTGTGTGTGTGTGTCTTAGTCTTAGTCGATAAAAAGCAAAACCAATGTTTCATTTTTTGATAACAAAATCTTAAGGAGTAATTCCCAAGGAAGGGGAAGGAGAAGGGAGTGGGGTGAGGCAGAGAGGGAGAACAAGCAAACACACTGAGATTGTTGCCCTTCACGATAAAAGAGACATCACTACAGTTTCTCAACAGTCTCTTCAGATGATTTAAGAGGCTCCCATAGTCCATTGATCAAAACTCACCTGTAGTGTGTGTTCATACCCTCCAGTCCCCAGCTACACATCTGGACTATCTTTCATCTGAGACTATGAAGGCACAACAGGGAAGAAGGAAGGCAGGTGAGAATTTTGGGTCCAGATGTTAAGCACCTAGACGTCTGGAATGAGACATAAACACACAGGACCAAACAGGTTCTAGAAAGAAGGTACTTTAGCAATTCCTGCTGCCACTTGTGCTGAGTGTGCTTTTGGAGAGGGAGGCTATTTTTGTTTCTAGTATTGCAGAGAGCTGTACTGAAGCCAATGGTAATGAAGATAATTAGACGTATAGAGCTGATCAAATCTCAACTTGTAATAACACCCTGAGCAATGGCAGGCTCACTGTGAATCATAATTTCATGTAAAATATAAGGGGGTAGAGACAAAAAATATTCAGAGAAGGGACTAGAGACAAGACTTAGTGATGAAACATGCTTGCTGCTTTTCCTGAAGACTTGGGTTTGGATCCCAGCACTCCCACAGAGTGGGTGGTTTTCAATTTTCTGTGACTCCAGATTCATACACATGTGGTATTCAGACACTTATACATAAAGAAAAATTAAATGTTAAAATGGGGAGAGAGAGAGAGAGAGAGAGAGAGAGAGAGAGAGAGAGAGAGAAGAGATAATGAGCCAGAGAAGGCTGGCTAATAACATAGAGGAAATGTCTCCAAAGAAGGAGGCAAGAGAGTTATAGTGTGGCTAAGCTTCATCAAGTCTTAGAACCACAGTTTACAGAAAGTCTGTAATACTCATGACTCTCTAGAAGTATACATGATATTTATCTTGGAGAGTTACTGGTGTTTAACCCATGCTGAAATGCCAGAAAAATGCAGCGTGGTATCCCTGTATGACTGATGCAGAGACAGACACACTTAGGAATAAAACGGAGCTGCCTGGGTTTGTTGAGTGCTTTTTTTTCTTCCTACACCCCTTTTCCATTTGGTACTCCAGTCCATTTGATGGTGATGCTCACATTCAAGGCAGGTAATTACCTCCTCTACTTAGCTATTGTTATAACAATCATCCTCTCCCAGAATCGTTCCTCCATAAATATTCACAGCAGGTCTCAACATACCTTACAGTACCAGTTTGAGAGAGCTTCAGGTTGAGCCAGGACGGAAGCAGAGACCTACATTCGACAGGTGCACAGCTGAGGACTTACCAGGTTGAGTTGGATGATAGCACCTAGAAACTGATCAATGTTGAAAAGAGAAAAGAGAAATTGAGGGATGGCGCCATTTAGATCTGATGCTTGCTTATTGTTGTTAGTTGGAGTGGGGCACAGGCTGTGACAAGGTTGATTGATATACTAGTGAATAAAGACCAAGATGGCCACAGTGGATGGAGAATGCTATTACATAATACAATGGGGGGACTGTGATATAGCGCAGTAGTAGATAATTTGCCTGTAATAAGCAAGACTGTGGGTTCGATTCTAATACTATGTGTACATACAAACCACTACCACCTCTTTTTTTTATTGCGAAAAGAAGAAAAAAACATAAACAAAAAACAAGTTTCCACCTCCTCCCAGCCTCCCATTTCCCTTCCCCTCCTCCCACCCTTCTCCCCCTCCTCCCACCCTTCTCCCCCTCCCCCCACTCCTTCCCCCCCCTCCCTCTCCAGTCCACAGAGCAGTCCAGGTTCCCTGCCCTGTGGTAAGTCCTAGGTCCTCCCCCCTCCGTCCATATCTAGGAAGGTGAACATCCAAACTGGCTAGGCTCCCACAAAGCCAGCACATTAAGTAGGATCAAAACCCCCTGCCATTGTCCTTGGTGTCTCATCAGCCCTCATTGTTCGCCATGTTCAGAGAGTCCGGTTTTATCCCATGCTTTTTCGGTCACAGTCCAGCTGGCCTTGGTGAGCTCCCCGTAGATCAGCTCCACTGTCTCAGTGGGTGGATGCACGCCTCGTGGTCCCGAATTCTTTGCTCATGTTCTCCCTCCTTCTGCTCCTCATTGGGACCTTGGGAGCTCAGTCCAGTGCTCCTGTGTGGGTCTCTGTCTCTATCTCTATCCATCACCAGATGAAGATTCTATGATGATATGCAAGATATTCGTCAGTATTGCTCTAGGATAGGGTCATTTCAGGTTCCCAATCCTCAGCTGCCCAAGGAACTAACTGGGAACCTCATCTTGGGCACTAGGGAGCCCCTCTAGGGTCAAGTCTCTTGCCCACCCTAAACTGGCTCCCTTAACTAAGAATTGTGGTTCTGTGCTCCCCTATCCACCTTTCCTTTATCCCAATTCTCCTGTTTCCCAGGTCCCCCCTCCTTCCCTTCTACCTTTTCTCTCCCCATCTCCCTTTACCCCCATCCCACCCCATCCCCAAGATCCCATTTTCTCCCCGGAAATTTGGTCTACTTCCCTTAGCCAAGAGGACAACTATATGTTTTTCCTTGGGTTCACCTTCTTACTTAGCTTCTTTAGGTTCACCTCTTGTAGACTCCGTGGTCCTTATTTATGGCTAGAAACCAATATGAGTGAGTACATCCCATGTTCATCTTTTTGGGTCTGGGACACCTCACTCAGGATAGTGTTTTCTATTTCCATCCATTTGCATGCAAAATTCGAGAAGTCATTGTTTTTTACCGCAGCGTAGTACTCTAGTGTGTATATATTCCACACTTTCTTCATCCATTCTTCCATTGAAGGGCATCTAGGTTGTTTCCAGGTTCTGGCTATTACAAATAATACTGCTATGAACATAGTTGAACAAATGCTTTTGTCATTTGATAAAGCATCTCTTGGGTATATTCCCAAGAGTGGTATTGCTGGGTCCAGGGGTAAGTTGATCCCGAATTGCCTGAGAAACCGAAACACTGACTTCCACAGTGGTTGCACAAGATTGCATTCCCACCAGCAATGGATGAGGGTACCCGTTCCTCCACAGCCTCTCCAGCAAAGGTTATCCTTGGTGTTTTTGACTTTAGCCATTCTGACAGGTGTAAGATGATATCTCAAAGTTGTTTTGATTTGCATTTCCCTGATTGCTAAGGAAGTTGAACACGACCTTAAGTGTCTTTTGGCCATTTGAACTTCTTCTGTTGAGAATTCTCTGTTCAGTTCAGTGCCCCATTTTTTAATTGGGTTAATTAGCATTTTAAAGTCTAGTTTCTTGAGTTCTCTATATATTTTGGAGATCAGACCTTTGTCTGTTGTGGGGTTGGTGAAAATCTTCTCCCAGTCAGTAGGTTGCCTTCGTGTCTTAGTGACCATGTCCTTTGCTTTACAGAAGCTTCTCAGTTTAAGTAGGTCCCATTTATTCAATGTTGCCCTTAATGTCTGTGCTTCTGGGGTTATACATAGGAAGCGATCTCCTGTGCCCATCTGTTGTAGGGTATTTCCCACTTTCTCTTCTATCAGGTTCAGTGTGTTCGGGCTGATATTGAGGTCTTTAATCCATTTGGACTTGAGTTTTGTGCACGGTGAGAGATATGGGTCTATTTTCATTCTTCTACAGGTTGACATCCAGTTGTGCCAGCACCATTTGTTGAAGATGCTTACTTTCTTCCATTGTATACTTTTAGCTCCTTTATCGAAAATGAGGTGTTCATAGGTTTGTGGGATAAAATCCGGGTCTTCTATACGATTCCATTGGTCGACTTCTCTGTTTTTATGCCAGTACCACACTGTTTTCATTACTGTAGCTCTATAATAGAGTTTGAAGTCAGGGATGGTAATGCCTCCAGAAGATCCTTTATTGTATAGGATTGTTTTGGCTATCCTGGGTTTTTTGTTTTTCCATATAAAGTTGATTATTGTCTTCTCCAGATCTGTGAAGAATTTTGATGGGATCTTGATGGGGATTGCATTGAATCTATAAATTGCCTTAGGTAGAATTGCCATTTTTACTATGTTGATCCTCCCAATCCAAGAGCAAGGGAGGTCCATCCATTTTTTGGTATCCTCTT
This sequence comes from Microtus oregoni, assembly GCF_018167655.1. Taxonomy (NCBI): domain Eukaryota; kingdom Metazoa; phylum Chordata; class Mammalia; order Rodentia; family Cricetidae; genus Microtus; species Microtus oregoni. The sequence goes on along the minus strand of NW_024543069.1, from coordinate 21,177,618 downwards.
CAATTTCATTCTTCAATGCCTTAAAGTTCTTGTCAAATAGATCTTTCACTTCCTTGCACTACCACCTCTTCACCATACATCACCACCACCACCACCACCGCCGCCACTGCCACTACCATTGCCACCACTGGAAAACTTGAAAAAGGCTGAAGGATGGTTCACTTGACAAAGCATGAGGACAGAAGCCATGGCAGCCATGGAAGAGGTGGCACACCATTTATATTCTCAGCTGTTATGAGAGGGGAGGTGGAGATGGGAAAATCCCTGGAGTTTATTGGCCAGCTACCATAGTCCACTTGGCAAAGTCCTAGACCAGTGAAAGATCCAGCCTTAAACAAAAGATGGAGGTAGAAGCTGCCTGAGGAATGATACCATAGGTCTGACACACAGACACACACCACACTTGCTGTGGGAACACCTTCAGCCAGTAGCCTTTAAGATACCAGCCCACTTGGGAGTGGCCTTTTATATTATAAATGCTGACAGAAAGCACATGCTCACTCTCTCTTCCAGCTCCTGGATTCGGTTCCTGTCCCCCGTTCATGCAGAGGACCGTGTTCTGTAAGTCTACCCCCTAAATAAATAACCCTTTATTATACTCAATTCTGAGCTAGTGTGGGATTTCTTTTGAGTGGCCATCTTCACACATCTTTCTATTGACACACACAGATGCATACAACACGAGCCCATGAAGAGTACCATGTGGCTCTAAACATTACCTCAGGAATCTTACTCCACCTCTCTTTACTCTCTGACGCATGACTGATTTGCTCACGGTTGGTTCCTGGGACACAGAAGGAGTACTGGCTATGGCTCTCAGTGAAGGGAAGTTTTCACTAAGCTTGAGACCCTGGACTAGCAGAATCAGGGGAGCAATCATGACAACAGAACACTTTTGTATCACGCTAACCCTCAATTTCTCAACCTAACAATGAATGGATGAATGTTAAATGTAGAAATAAATGATAAGGTAAAAGTCCTGATGATGCAGGATGTCTGCCAGCATTGAAGAACCACTATGTGGCATTTGTATTTGCTCCCAGGGTCTAGGTCATTTTTGAGGCTTATAACTTGGCTATGAACATATATTTGTGGTGTTTATTTTTTTTTATTTTATAAATTTGAGGTTTATTTTTTTTGTATTCATTTGTTTTTTTGTTTTTTTTTTTTTTTTTATCAAGCCCATGACCCATTTTTCTTAAATTTAAACTTATCATTCCCAAACTCATTCTGGCACCTTTTTTCAGACTTCAATTGTTTCTGAGATGTTTACTGCTTTTAAAACTGTTTTATTGCCACACTTGAAGGAAGTTAAAGTGTTTGAATTTTGTCATGATCGTGAGTGATCAGGCAGTGACATGGCTTTAAGACAGAAGAGAGCAAAGAGGTCTAACTGATTAAGAGAGAAAGGTACTTCTTATGTAGTTAGGTTGCTTCTAGGAATTAAAATATGCCTCCTCTGGATACGTTCTTCCATTGTATAATATAATAAGCAAGAACCTGGCAGTGTTCTTTAGGAGGGGAGGTTGGCAGTTTGTTATGTATTGAGTGTTTCAGATGGTTTTCAGCTGGCGTCGTCAAGTTCTAAGCGAATTTCTAAGTCAGTACCTGTGGACTAGCAGTGGCTGTGTTTGGTCCTTGATCAAACAGTAGGTAGAACGAATGCTCCTGACATTGGTTGGGTGTCCTGTGACAAAGGCAAGTGCCTCAGAACATGTGGGTGCTTCTTGAGCCAAGAGCGGCTGTAAATGTCCCAGTCACTGTCGAGTATGGATGGCCTTCAAGAGTACAGCTGCTCAACTTGATGCCTCCTTCGAAGCTCTGGTTGTAGCTGCCTTTAGAAGTTCTGAACATTAGGTCTGTAAAGTAAATGGGGCAAATCAAGTAAACGAAGGCGAGCTATGACCAAGTCTCTGAGATTTCACAGAACAGAAATGCAGCACATCAGCCACACTGCAGGGACGACTGTAATGAGGGAGGAGTGAGCCACAGGGCGTACACATTGTCCCCATTCAAGCTTTGGACTACTGTCCACACCGAGCCTTGATTGGTCTCTTTCCACTAAGACCCGTTTTTCTGCTCTTTCATCTCCAGGGTGTAAAATGGCCATTCCTAACTGTCACATATACATGTTTTGATTTATGTCACCAGTTCTGTACATCCGTATCAATTACTGTGTAACAAATCATACAAAACTTGATGGCTTGAAGCAACAGTCTTGTATCACCTCACACATAAGATATATTGGGAACCCAAGTGTGATTTACCTGAGTCCTTCCACAAAATCTCACCTATCCGCATTAGCAATCAAAGCGGATGACTAGGCTAGGGCTGCGGACTCTTGTGAAAGCTTCAACCAGGGAGACAAGCTCCTAAACGAACTCACATGGGTGGTTTTGAAGGATTTAGTTCCTTGAAGATTGTTGAAATCACTTCCTGAGAGCTCTTTCATTTCCCAGCAGCCTGGTTCTCTCCGCAGGTCAAAACCTGGCTGTCACCACTTTTTTTGTCTGATAGTGAGTGAACGAGATTAAGAAAGTGACATCTGTGAGTTTGACAGCTACACCATATCTCAGAGATATGGTGGGGTATGACATCTGTTCTTCTGATTTTTACTTCTTTGGATTAAGATCATCACTCTTGTATTTTATTCCTGTTCCGTGTATCAGAATCTCCATTTTTAAAGTCCCATTTTCTATTCTGTGCATATAATCTCATCCTGTTAGTTCATTCCCCTGTCAGGGGTCATTTCGACCTTTTGACTGTTTCAAATAATAGGCCTATAGAATGAGCACACAGACACGTGAGCTCTTCATTCTTTGGGTTGCATCCCCAGAGGCAGTATTCTGCAGCTTATGATTTAAAGAACTGCTATTCTGGGTTCCATAATGGTATCACTTTTATATTACCACCAACAGCGCCAGGATGAGGATTTTGTGTCTTCTTGTCAATACTTGTTTCCATATTTTGCATCTGTGAACGTCTTGGTGAGATAACTTTCACACTAAGCGAAAAAGTGGTACATTGTGGTTTTGATAAATGGTGCTCTTACTAACATCATTGGACATCTCCTTATGTGCTTGATCCGCCACTTGTGTTTTGTCGGATGGATTTCTGCTTGAGTCTTTCTGATGCTATAATAAACTACTCTGATTAAAAGCAATTTAGAGAAGAAAGGGATGGTTTCAGCTCACAGGTAAGTGATGTCAGAGTTCAAGGCAGGAACTGAAGCAGAAACCATGGAAGACACTGCTCACTGGCTCACTACTTCTGGCCTCCTCAGCTACTTTTATTATACAGCCCAGGCCTACCAGAACAGGAGTGGCACTGCCCACAGTGGGTTGGACCCTGATATATCAATTATCAACTAACAAAATGCCCCCACAGACATCATAGCTACAGCCATGGGCCAATCTGATCTGGAAAATTCTTCTCCTGAACTTCTCTCTTCTCAGGTGACTCTGGTTTGTGTCAAGTTGAAATCTAAAGCTACCTATGACAAGTCCTATATTCATTTTAAACTCCTTTTGTCTTTTCCACAATTTTGGGATTCTTTGTATATTGTCAATTATAAGATTTTCAAATGGTTTCTCCTGTTCTGTAAATCAGTTTTATTCTTGTGGCAATGTTATTTGATGCATAGATGTTTTCAATACTTTTAGGAAGTTCACTTTATTTTTTGCTTTTAGTTTTCTTCTAAGAGTTTTATGGTTTTAGTTCTTACTTAGGTATTTGAACCATCATCTTTTATAGATCAACCATAAGATCCTAGAACCACTGCATTAAATGGGGTTGGTTTTACATTCTTTGTTTAAGTGTACAATTCACCATTTTTAATCTAAGGCATAGAGGAGAAAGCATTGTCAACACCTCTGTCCTCCTAAGACATCTGAGAATCCCAAACACACACAAAACCTAACAGGCATTTCATTTTCCAATCATTTGACAAGGTATCTCAGACTATCTGGTGGGTCATTACAGTATTGCAGAAAACCTGCCACTGTAACAGGTACACTTAAAAGCTTTGGGAAGGCTTATTAGCGTACGTTTGTTTTATGTTAGCTGATTCCTCACCTTATTTAATGGAATCAGTTTGCCATGGTAGTGTCAGTGTTATATGTTAAATGCCTGAAATCCTGGCCCATGCTCTGTTCTCTTTGTCTTCCCTTTGCTAATCCTGTTTTTTTGCATTATACAAATCTTCTCCTATGCATCGTAGGTGTTTACCACACACCCGAGTTTTGCATACTCAACAGCGAGAAAAAGAAAACCTTTTCCCATAAAACAGGGCATTAATCAGGGGAGCCCCTGTATGAAGACAGCATCTCTCCCTGGCACCTGTGGCTCCGGTGCTTGGGGAGTCAGTGGAAACCACACAGGTGAGTGAGTGGATGGATTATATTAAATTGGTAGCTTTTATAATGTAATTGAGGCCCTGGGAAACCAATTCAGGGCTATCCAGCTTCAGCCAGAAAATTGAGAAAGACCCTAGAATAGCTTTATGGTTTTGTGCCTCTAGTGATTTACCCAGGGGTAAAGTAATTTGTGGCTCCTCAGGCCGGTGCAAGCTGTTTCCCAGGCTTGGCTGGGGCTGTGAGAGGCAAGGTGTGACATTTCCTTTTTCAGCAGCCAGTCCTGTGGCATGTGACAATGTGCAACAATAGAAAGCTGCCTGGGCCCTTGCAGCCCATCCGGCTGCCATTGCAAATCAGACTCTGACAGTAGGCAGCCGACAGAATAGGCCCACTTGTTGTAGAAGGAGATCCAGACATGACAGTCCAAAACAAGAAATTTTTTTTAAGATAAAAAAAAATGAGTTTGGACACATCTCAAATGAAAATATCTCCTAACTTCCAGGATATTTCCATGAAAACCTAGAGATCACTTTGTATTGTCATAGTGGAAGTAAATACGGTTGGGAATGGAATAGACTTCTTGTTTCTTTGTTCTGGGATAAGGGAATGTGATTTTAGCTGACAAATGCCAACTGAACTCAGCAGTAAGCATCAGAGAGGAAATGCTCCCTCATAGTTCTGGCTTTATGTTCTCTCTCCATCTAGCTTTGCAGCTGTGGTTGGTTCAGAACTCTACATCCTTAGCCTTGACTTCCGAAAGACCGGGTTGTGGGCTTGTATGGCCACGCCCAGATCAACCTGGTTTTCAATTAAATCTCCACTAGCAATTACAGTGTTTGTGTAGAGTGCCACTACAGAGATAACAATCCTCAGGCTCTTCAGCCTAAATAGCTCATTAGGATTTTTAGCTTACAATATTTTCACAGACAATTCCTTATTTCCGATGAATTTACACTACTTACAGATGTGTGGTGATGTTGTAGGGTAGTGAAAAATGTTGGTTAAGGTGGCCCATCCATTATAAAAATCCCATTTTAGCTGCTTATTCATGTTCTCACCCACAGAAATACATCAGTTCCTGACAACCCATTTTATTATATGATAATCAAAGCTCTGCTTTAGAGAAATTAAATAGTTGCTCAGTTTTATTCCATTCTTCTTATTCCACTCAAGACTGGAAATTGGTGGGCGCCAGTTCAGATGCATCATGGTGAGAGGCTTGAAGGATTTGGATGAATGGTGAATGACCGCTACAGGTACTGATGGGGACCACCTGGCTGCCACGTACACGCAGTTAGCATGATGCGGGAAGGAGAAGCTGCCTTGCACTTTGTTTGTCTGCTGAACAAGGATCGCCCTCTTTTCTCTCACATCCTCACACTGGCTTCCCATGTGGTCGTGGCAAATTTCTAGAACTCAGTTTCCTCCCTAGTGAGCAGGATAGCCCAGCCTCCCTGGAGCATGGTGTAAAAGATAAAGAAATAATTGCATAAATCTGCATGCTGCCCAGTGTATACTAAATTACCACGGATGTTTATTATCCATTCTTACCATTATCTCAAGCTCGGAAAGTTAGAGATTTACAAGAAATTATTCCCTCCATATATTAAGTAGGTAAGGAAATCAAATAAAAAGGAAGAAATTAAACACAATGAAAGAACAATTTCTAGAATTACTGTTAAATATAATTTATGGAAGAGATGAAATTATGTTTTGACAAAAACAGGTGATTAGATACGAAAGATCCCATGTGATCCCCTGTATCACCCTTATTGTCTTGATCCAGAGCCAGAAAAGCCAATTGTAGCTATTAGCCCATCATTGAGACAAAGGTGGCACTTGTAACCTATAGGCTATTTTCATAAATGATTCTCTGAAACATCCAATAGTCATTTGGTCATAAAAACTCTGTGTTATGACTTGAATATGAAATTGTTTCCGTGAGTTCTTATGTCACATGCGCTTTTTTTTTTTTGAAAGTTCTAGAACCTCAGACAGGAAGTGTCATTAAGGATGTGCTCTCAAGTGGGATATATTGCCTGGACCTCTCTCATTGCTCCCTGTTTCCTGTCCACCATGAAGTGAGCAGCTTCTGCCAGATGTTCTTGGTGCCCTAATTTTAGCTTCACCAAGGCCTAGAAGAAAGAGAGTCACGATCGAAGCCTGACGTCTCTGAAACTGGACCTTTTAAGTTGTTCTGTAAGACACTTGGCCACAACAATTGCAGTTCTGAGTGACACATACTAACACATTCTGAGTTGCTTGAAGAAGGGTCAAGGTGGAGATCCGATGGAGGGGGGGGGGGAGCATGTTGGTCAAGGGTCTGGTTTTCTGATTGCTGTGAGGCAGGCCGTGTGACCACAGGTATTAAATGATATGTTTTGTCTGATGATAAGAGCAGTGTTGGTCCTACTTCAGTTACAAGGCTTCCTCCAAGTTTGCCTCCTGGGTCATTAGGAGGAGAACTGCCGAGGATCCTCACCTTACTCTCCAACCTTTTCAACATGTAGCATCATCAGTTTCTTTGGAGTTCGTTGTTTCAACAGTTTGATAGTCAGGTTGAGAGACACTTGGGTCTCTTTAGAATACTGTCATTTAATTTTTATGATCTATACCACTGATAAAGCAGGAATTCAAGGAACAACTACGAGTTAATTCTTACTTTACTCTCTGATAAAGAATAGCTGGCCGCTGTTTCCCATTTTGCCTCCCTTAGTCCAGGTGTGAAGAGTGTATATCAAGATGCAGAGCTCCAAAGTTTCCCTCATGCCTGGAGATATATTGGTTTGTTGTGTGACCAAAGTCACTTTAGTTGCTCCAGATAACACTAGCACAGAGACTGGCTCACCCTGAATATTCTCACTAAAGACACTCACTTTGTCAGTACCCACTATGGTTGAGGAAACTGGAGGCAAAGGTGCTATGTTCTTACCTAAAATACCCCAGGAGACACTCCATAGTCTTCTATGTGCTGGTTGTGATCATAGCTGGATTACAGAGAGAAAATCTAGGACAGGGGGGATAGGAGCTGTGCAAGGTATCTATAATCAGAAGAACCACCTGTAAATATCTTAGTCGCTGCTACTTGATTAAAATGTGTGACATGTTCTTTAATTTTGCCATTATTACCACTAAAACAGAAATATCAATGGTATGGCATTTTTAACACTGGTGTAAGAAGTAAATCAGGAGCTGTTGAGATAGCTCAGTTCATGCAAAGTTTGTTGTACAGCATGAAGGCCTCAGTTTGGATCTCCAGTATCCACATAAAGCAAAGCCAAACTAAACCAAACAAAACTAACCAACCAACCAACCAATCAACCAACAGCCAAAGAGATCCCAGATGTGGCAGTGTGCACCTATAATACCAGTGCTGGAGAGATGGGGACAGGAAGATTCTCGTGACTTGCTGACCAGTCAGCCTGGCCAATGAGTGAGCCCCATGTAAGTGAGACCGTCTCAATAAACAAGATAGAGAGTAATTGAGGCATCTTATATTGATCTCTGGCTTCCACACACATCTGGACACACTATCAGATAATACGAATCAAAACATTTTGTATAGTAATCAGATGCTAGAGAAAAACAGTGAAGTCAACCATTGAGTAACATTTGGAAAAGCATTACTCTTCCTAACACTCAGATTTTTTTTTCTTCCATAAGATGAAACTCTGAATTCGTGGGCATTTTGATGCCTAACATGATTGAAGTCAGCAGTTGGGTCACTAATTAAGAGCTGTGCACCCATAATTCTTGTGGTAGAGAAGTAGAAAGAGGAGTGTCCACCATTACAGCCAAATGCTTTCTCTGTATATACTTAATAGTTTAGAGCTTATCTTTTATCAAAAGATTTAATTGTGTGTGTTTATGTGTGTATGTGTGTATGTGGAGTGTTGTGGTATGTGGTGGTGTGTGTGTGTGTGTGCACGCACACATGCACACATAGTGCACACCACATATGGGCAGCTACTCAAAGGCCAGAAGGAGGGACCAAATCCTCTAGCGCTGAAGCTACAGCAGAGTGTGAGTCTCCATGGAAGCTGGGAAGCAAACTCAGACTCCCTGGAAGAGCAGTGTGCATTGTTAACTGCTGAGCCATCTCTCTGTCTCCTTAGACTCTTTTCTTAAACACATATAAAGGTTCACTTATTACCAGATTTATTTTACCCAGAGTTCATTGGAAATGGTTTCCTGATTGAATCTTTGCCTTTCTTATAAAGCCAGCACTGACCAGGATTCCTGAGGAGAGCCTGCTTTTGTTTTAAATAAAATGGCACTATGGGAGCCTGAGTATAGAACTTTATCCCCAGCTCTTTATGTCCTTCCCAATTATCCCCTCTCCTGTTCTTACAGTTGGCTGGCCCATGACTAATTTGATTACAATTGTTTTGTTTTTAACATTTAAGTGACTTTTCTTCCGGATCATTCGTCTCAGTTTTGTACAGAAACTAACAATTGTCTTTGCTTTTAACTCCAGGTCATTGATATGCTAATTACCACTCCATTAAATTGCCTAATTACAATTGCACCAGTTAGTGAACTGGTGTTTCCTAAGCAAAGAACTCAAATCGAGAATAAAAGCCAGTGAACATGGAGAATGCCAGTCTCCCAGCTGGCTATGGATTGGGGGCAGCCTAGAAGAGCATCTGCCATCAATAGGGTCTGGACACCTCAGCGTAGGAACATGAGGTCTCTAGTGATGCTCCCAGAGTGGCCATGAGCATTATTGGAAAAATGAAGGTTGAAACTTATGTAACTGGAGGTTTTGCTCCCACCTGTGAGTTCCCAAATAACCACTCTGAAGCTTAATATTAATTACAAATTGTTTGGCCTACTATCAAGCTTATTACTAGCTAGCTCTTACAACTTAAATTAGGCCATTTCTATTATTCTATATTTTACAAGATTCAAGGCTTGTTATCTCACATCTTGTTTCCCTTGTGTCTTCTGGCATCGCCCTGACTCCACTTTCTTTCTCCCTGTAACTCTGTTTGGATTCCCACCTAACTATATTCTGTCCTATCATAGGCCAAAGCAGCTTCTTTATTAACCAATGGTAATAAAACATAGTCACAGCATACAGAGGGGCTTCCCTCATCAAGCCTCCCCACTGGATTCAGAGGAATTCAATATCATGACAACCATGTATGGAGATCATTTAGATAATTAGGCAATCAAGACTGTGGTTAAGCTTTTTAAATTCTTTTACACCTTACACCCTATTGCTTTAATACTGCTCCATCTCATGGTCCTCTCTGTACAGCAGACATTTTCTCCCCATACTACAGGGACTTCCCTTCTACTTGGTGCCAAGACCTTGACAATAGATACCTTTCATTTCAGCCTAAACTGGGAGAAGGTGAACACTTGTTTCCAGAGCAAAGTCCTAGGCGGGCTGCCCTTTAAAGGCTAGCTGCCGTTGGGGCTCCACATGCTTTTGCTTCAAGCCTGGTGAGGTATTTATAGCTGATCCCGATATTCTGTGATGTCGTACAGAATTCTCGAAAAGTCGAGTCGAGAAAGGATCTTTCTTTTTATGTGTTGGGTGTGCAAAGTTAGCATTGAGACACAGTGGTGTGCTACATTTATAAACTGCATTTATCTAAAAAGCAATTTCCGATGCTGGCACAACAGAAGGAAGGAGAGGTAAGGAAGGCAAGTGTGCTGCTCCCAATGAGTCTGACTTCTCTCTCCTGACTTAGCAGGATATGGACCGTGCACATTCCTGAATCCACTCTATCCTGTCAGGGCACTTGCTCTCTGATAGCTTGTCTGGAGAGACGGGAGGAATACTTATCCCATCCAGCCACCCATCACTTATATTGGTGCTAGACAAAGAGTAAAGCATTGTTTCACCAGCCAAGTGAGTTTCATGTTGGAGTTTGATGTTAGGAGTCTGGGGTCTCAGTCTTTTCTGTCTGTCTTCTGAAAACACTCTTGTCTAGACACATGTTTTAAGCTGCAGATTTGCTGACTGTGTAAGAGGTCTGGGATACCCTGCAAAGGGCCTCATTGTGTGAGACCATCACCGTTGTTCACAAAAGCCAGCAGTGACCCATTATACAGTCAAGGGTCAGTCGGGATCTTCTCTTCCTCCTCCAAGCCACTGAAGTGATAGGGAGTGAGTTCATAAGAGACAGTCAGCTCTTCAAGGAAAGAAAGACTGTCTTCTGTCCAGTTTTTTTCCTCTTCATTTTAAAAGAGACTATTCTAATAATAATATCAAGAAAAAAGGTCTAAAAATACTCCCAAAGAAGGACTGTTTTCTGAATTATGTGTAACTGCAGACATAGGGGACCAAATGTGGAGAACTTCGCAGTGTTTGAGCTTCATAGCGTCTGTCTGAAAAGCCATGCTTGTTTTCCTGTGCCTTTCATTAGCAAACAGGTTCCTTAGCAACCATCGTGGGCGCAGGCTCCATTTTGCATACTTGCCGTGTAAAGTGAGGAACCTGAAGTACAGGGTTACCATGCTTTAGATCCTAACCTGTCGGATAACCATGATTTCAACCTCTCTGAGAGCCTGGGAAAGGGATCTGTGTTCTGCCCCTCTCCCTGTATGAACTCCAGGATAGCTATCTCCAGTCTCTATAGCTAATGTCTGATTTCTGATGTCCCACGGTTACAAGACAGTTAATACTGTCCTTCTCACCACCCCCTCCAAAGATAGGAGGCTTTTATTTTTGCAGATCATTTTGAACCTTGACTTTGGAACTTGTAGGGAGGCAGCCTTTGTGTTCGTGGTTTCCCAGTGACGCCTTCCTTGTCATTAGCCTGTTTGCTTACAATGAAATAAGTTGGACTTGCGAGACAGCAGGCACCAAGTTATAATTTCATCTTTTTAAGAGTGAAAGGAAGGGTTGGCTTATATCAACTCCTTCCTCCTTAGTTATCTGTTGAAGCTGCAAATGTTCCTAGGTGTAGTTATTAAAGTCATGATATCAACTCCCAACATAGATAACCCTACGCTCAAAGTTTGTGTGTCCTGGGAACTTATTTAGTACCCATTGCAGATTTATTGCTTAAATAAAGAATTACTACCCAGGATTGTGCTCAGATCAACTTAAAGGGGCTTAACAAATCCTCACTGTCTATTGCAAGTTGCTCTTATCTTTTGAAGTGTTAAGTGTATAAATACACAGAATATGCATACGTAATAATGCATAAGTAGGTAGAATTTTCACTTGAACACATAACCAAATGGGAAACATGACAAGTGACGTCCCTTTTTGTTTTCAGCAAGAGGCATGTGGTCTAACACCTTCATTTTCCAGACAGCAAGCAAGGTGAGGTGTGCTTGGGCATTAACAGTTCTCCATGTTGCAATATGAGGGGCTGATTGTGAGGTGACAGACCCCCAGACTGTCAGCTTGTAGATCCAATTGACAGGAAATGGAGGAATGGAAAACTGTCTTTCAGACCTGCAAGAAATACGTCTTGGAAAAAAAAAGGTTGGGAATTTCTGCAATAGAAAATATAGAAATCTATTCAAATAACCTTGATAAAGTAATTTTATCAGTAAATTAAGAATACAGTTCTATAACCACTGCCACTTCCTGTTATTTAGTAATTCTTTTCCCTCGAAAGCCCCTAGGAAGTCATTGAGACAACAAAAGGCCGAAACAGCAGAATCAAGTAGGAGTTCTATTTCTGAAGAATATTAATAATAATTGAGTCATACAGATAATTGATGAGAATTTGCTATCCTTTGTGAGTAGAAGACTGATGTAATGAATTCAGGAAGGCCAGGAGACATCTTTGCTGAAGAAATAGCCACATAATTTGAAAAAATTGGTACTTACAGGGCAGGAGAGCTATTTCAGATGTTAAGAGCAGTGGCCATTCTTACAGAGAACCCAGGCTCAGTTCTCAGCACCTACCTGGTGGCTTATAACCATCTGTAACCCTAGTTCCTGGGGATCTGATGCCCTCTTCTGACCCCCATGGGTAGCAGGAATGCATGGAAGCATGCAGGAAAACACCCATACACATAGAATAATTTTAAAAAATGAGTACTTACTAAAATGCTTGAGGTTTTATCTTAAAATGAGCATTAGCAAGAAATACACTCAATTTCTGCTTTAAATTGTTTTGCTTCTGTCAAACAGTTATTCCTATTTTCTGGCTTTCCTCACTTCAGAATTCTCTGTCTTTCCACGCCTGACATAAAGCTGCTAAGAAGTTAGAACTTTTGTTACAGAAACTTGCTGAATAACGGGAAGAAAGACAGCTTTACACTGCGGTCATCAGCTGTTCAAACAGAAGCAGAAAACCAGCCAAACAATTCCAAGTATAGATTTCTGTTTTCAGTGACTATAGGCCATAAAAGAAAAGCTTTTAGTGTTCATTCAATAGAAAACACAACATCTGCTATCACTGTAGTTTTTATTGTAGACTTAAACATGAAACACCAAATACAAGTTCATTCACATGTAACTATTGGTATACAGGGTGGTGGCCAAAAAAAAGAGAGAAAGAATCCAGACCCAAAAACCACTAAGCTTAATCTTATTTAGAAGTGGATGCTGGGATTCCAACCCAAATGTATGCTGAGAATGCAATGATCCTAAAAGATCATGCTATATTTTGACATAAAAAGAATTCTATACTTGATCTCTGCACTTGATTCCCAAAACTCTTGCAATACTGAACGATAAACACTGCAAGAGCACCTTTATAACTTTACTGAATCTATGGCCACGTTCCTAACATAGAAAGCCAAATGCTTCAGAATTCCTAGGAGGGGATTGTGGAGAAACTCTGGTTTACATTCAGAGGTGAGGAAACAGAATGAATGACCTGGGCACTGTGATTGGCACCTGAAGCAGAGAGTTCTATAGTGAGACTTCACTTGTATTTTAATAAATAAAGCTTGCCTGGTGATCAGAGAGTAAAACCGACCAGGCAGTGGTGACACACACCTTTAATCCCAGCAGAAACACTAGCTTGCCTTAGAAACTGGGCGGTAGCGGTGCATACCTTTAATCCCAGCACTAAAGAGGAATACAAATGGTGGGAGCTCTCAGTCAGTCTCATTCTGAGGATTCCCGGTGGTAGAATCACCATTTCAGACCGAGACAGAGGACAGAGCCAGTGACTGGCTGTTTTGCTCTTCTGACCTTCATGTTGAACCCCAATGTCTGTCTCTGGGCTTTTATTAATCGTGTTGCAAAGGTCTTGTGCTACTGAGCCCAAACTGTGGGGTCTGTACAACCCCCTGTATGAGCTAGTGTTGGATTGGGTTGATTTGTAGAACCTGCAGCTAGTGTGGTAGAATTTATTGGTATGGGAATAAATACCACATACCTGTGTTTATAGCATTGTTCAGTGTTGAGTTCTGAAGACAAAAACATTTATCTTTTACTTTGTAGATTGTATACTTAAAATTAGGGTTTGAGAAACACACTTAGACCAGGGAGGGGGCTCAGCAGGTAAAGGCCTAATGGCCCTGAGTTTAATCCTTAAACCCCATGGTGGAGGGGAGAATTGACACCTAAAAGTTGTCCTCTGATTTCTCTCTCTCCACTCAGTACTCAAATATTAACAAATAAACATTTAAATAAGTATGTTAAAGAAACATACTTATTACTTTAACTATGAACTTTTTTTTTCTAATTGAGAAAAGAAAAAAAAACAAGTTTCCACCTCCTCCCAGCCTCCCATTTCCCTCCCCCTCCTCCCACCCTTCTCCCCCTCCCCCCACTCCTCTCCCCCTCCCTCTCCAGTCCAAAGAGCAGTCAGGGTTCCCTGCCCTGTGGTAAGTCCTAGGTCCTCCCCCCTCCATCCATTTCTAGGAAGGTGAACATCCAAACTGGCTAGGCTCCCACAAAGCCAGCACATTACGTAGGATCAAAACCCCGTGCCATTGTCCTTGGCTTCTCATCAGCCCTCATTGTTCGCCATGTTCAGAGAGTCCGGTTTTATCCCATGCTTTTTCAGTCACAGTCCAGCTGGCCTTGGTGAGCTCCCAATAGATCAGCTCCACTGTCTCAGTGGGTGGGTGCACGCCTCGTGGTCCCGACTTCTTTGCTCATGTTCTCCCTCCTTCTGTTCCTCATTGGGACCTTGGGAGCTCAGTCCAGTGCTCCAGTGTGGGTCTCTGTCTCTATCTCCATCCATCACCAGATGAAGGTTCTATGATGATATGCAAGATATTCGTCAGTATTGCTATAGGATAGGGTCATTTCAGGTTCCCTATCCTCAGCTGCCCAAGGAACTAACTGGGGACCTAGGCTTGGGCACCTGGGAGCCACTCTAGGTTCAAGTCTCTTGCCAACCCTAAGGTGGCTCCCTTAACTAAGAATTGTGCTTCCGTGCTCCCCTATCCAACCTTCCTTTATCCCAATCCTCCTTTTTCCCCAAGTTCCCCCCATCCTCCCCTTCTCCCTTTTCTCTCCCCATCTCCCCTTACCCCCATCCCACCCCACCCCCAAGATCCCAATTTTCTCCCCGGCAATTTTGTCTACTTCCCATAGCCAAGAGGACAACTATATGTTTTTCCTTTGGTTCACCTTCTTATTTAGCTTCTTTAGGATCACCAATTGTAGACTCCGTGACCCTTATTTATGGCTAGAAACCAATTATGAGTGAGTACATCCCATATTCATCTTTTTGGGTCTGGGTTACCTCACTCAGGATAGTGTTTTCTATTTCCATCCATTTGCATGCAAAATTCGAGAAGTCATTGTTTTTTACCGCAGCGTAGTACTCTAATGTGTAAATATTCCACACTTTCTTCATCCATTCTTCCATTGAAGGGCATCTAGGTTGTTTCCAGGTTCTGGCTATTACAAATAATGCTGCTATGAACATAGTTGAACAAATGCCCTTGTCATATGATAGGGTATCTCTTGGGTATATACCCAGGAGTGGTATTGCTGGCTCCAGGGTTAGGATGAACTTTTAATTCTCACCATATTTCTTCCCCCATTCATCTATGGCTTAAATGGGATATTGATTTTACTATGTAGAGTAGATTAAATTATATGTTCCCCAAATCTTATCTAAGTAAGAAAGAGAGAGGAAGGGAGGGAAGAGAAAAGGAGGGAGCAAGGAAGGGGAAATGGAGGGAGGGAGGGAGGAGAGGGGAGGGGAGTATAGCAGGTTTCTTCTTAAGGCCACCAGCTCACAAATAATGATATGAATACTTATTAAATATGAAAGCTCGGCCTTAACTTAAGCTTGTTCCTAACTGTTTTGATAACTTAAGTTACTCGTATTTTTAAATCTACGTTCTCTTATAGTTTTATTACATTTACTCTGTACTGTTTATCCTGCTTGCTCTGCACCTGGCTGGCGACTCTAACTTCCTTCTTCCCTAAGACCTCTCTGTACCCCGAAGTCCCACCTAACCTCTTTCTGCCTAGCCATTGACCATTCAGCTCTTTATTACACCAATCACAGTGACACGTCTTCACACAATGGAAAGGAATATTCAGCAACAGAGGGAGGAGGGGGATGGTATTTGGTTAACAAGACTGAAGAACTATGGAAGAAGACCATGTGGAGATAGAGGCGGAGACCAGGGCTTGGTTTTATAAACTCAACAGTGTTAAAGACTTGGGGGCGGCAGAAACTAAAAAAAAAAAAAAAAAAAAAAAAAAAAAAAAAAAAAAAAAAAAACAAACAAGAAAGAATTCTTACCTAATAGCTTCGGTGACAGCAGGATCCTGCCAAGGTCTTAAGAGATCTCCAAAGAATAGATTTCTGTTCCGTCGAGACCTCCAGTGTGACTTCTTAGGAAGGACTTCTCAGCCACACAGAGGAGCTGCATCTACACTACCCAGGTTGTTGTGTCTCATTTCTCTGTAGAGAGGAATTTTAGTGCTGCTGAAATCTCCTCAAAGCACAGACACTCTCAGTTTGCACTATGGTTTTCCATCCCAACATTCTTCTATGTAAATACTTTTGTTCTTCTGTTTGTTTTGCTTTTTTAAAATGTTTTCCTACCGCTATTTCTAAGAGGAGGAAATATTTTCTCTTTGGCCTGAGGAAAAGTCCAAATTCTGATTCTTTTCTGTTTGTAAAAGGCTCAGTAGTAAGCCATTATACTACAATATGAAGCAAAATAAGGTCATGTGTAACAGAAATATCAGTATTCTGATTTTAAAATATTTAGTATTTTTCATCTTATTACTTTACTTAGTGACTAATATAATAGTTTCTATTTTCTTTATAGAAATACACTTTAATACACTGTATTAAAACCTTGAAAAACTGGGAAACTGGTGTATATCCTCACTGGAATCCTTTGCAAATCACAGAGGAAATACAAATTAAAATATTCACTCACCATTTCTTCTTAACTAAATGTATAAATTTATGA
The DNA here is from genome assembly GCF_018167655.1 of Microtus oregoni. Lineage (NCBI taxonomy): Eukaryota > Metazoa > Chordata > Mammalia > Rodentia > Cricetidae > Microtus > Microtus oregoni. Next base: position 21,160,939 of record NW_024543069.1, on the reverse strand, counting down.
ATTGGCAGTGCAAAATCTACCTGACTTTGATGTAGTAGACAGAAGATTCTTATGAAATCCATATCTTCCTGAATTGTGAATATCTCATTGCTTAATAGTAATAAGATATTTAGTTATTGAAATGTAGATGTTTAAATGAAATGTTTACTATTTTGGTAATTGTTTTAATTCTTTAAGAATGCCTAATGATATATTGTGATCATATTCACTCCTTTCCCAACTTTTGTCTGATCCACACTCCCTTCCTCACCCACTCAATATTGTGTTCTTTTTTAAAAATATAAACAAACAAAAAACCCATCCAGTCCAATTTTTGTTGCCCATATACTCTTGGGTATGTGGTCATCCAGCAGTTCACGGTCAACCTCCCAAGGGCCATGCACTTAAAAGAAAATTAACTCTCTTTCTCTCCACAGCTCTTAATTGTTGATAACTTCTTAGCTCAGGGTGGGACAGGCTTCCTGCCCACCTCCTCTCCCCATGCTGGGATTTTGTCTGGCTTGAGCTTGAGCAGGTCTTGTGCCTGCCCTCACAGCTGCTGAGAGTCCTTGGTGTGTCTGGGAAACACTGCTCGGTGGAAGCCACCTACTGCCTTTGATTCTTATAGGTTTTTTTTTACCCTCACCCACGACGATCCCGGACTCCAGGGAGGGGTGTGATATGGGTGTTCCATTTAGGAGTAAGCATTTTCTGTTGCTGTGATATTTTTAGGGAGAGAGAGGTGGGGATGGAGAATGGTAGCAGTTGGTGGAAGTAATCTGGCTGGTTATATTTTCATCCACATACAGAAAGTAGAAAAACAGTGACATCCCAATGGCTTACTACCTCCAGGAGGGATGCATCTTTAAATGCACTTTTAAATGTTTTATATCCTTCCCAGACAGTACCAGCAACCAGGTTAAGGATAAAATATATGAGCTTGTGGAGGACATTTCTCACTCAAAACAGTATATTTGGTGTTTTATAGATCTATATAATAACATAATTTTGTAAATAATCCAGCAAGAACATAATGGGCAAAATCATGCGCAATATACTTCCTTTGTTTTCTGAAACACTGGACACTCCTGTTTACCCCCTGTCCTGTTCACCCCTGTCCTGAGCTCCATGAACCTTGATAAATGCTATAGATTTCTGGTGTGTGTGTGTGTGTGTGTGTGTGTGTGTGTGTGTGTGTGTGTGTGTTTGTCACACTCAGATCATCTGTAAGAGGACAGAGGGAAGATTAAGTTACATTGTCTTTGTTCTCTTGATTCATCCAGAGCAGCATGACACATTTGAGAAGGCCTCTTTCTGGTACTTACTGTGTCCTTATTAGAATTGGACCCAGGAAATATGAATCAGACAGAGGTGAATGGAGGCTTTATACTGTGTTCTTTGATGTAGGATTCCCCTTGGTGTGCTATGGGTATGTTTGAATGTGTTTTATTACCTTTGGTTAGTAAAGAAACTGCTTTGGCCTGTGGCAGGGCAGAATATAGGTAGGTGGGAAAGCTAAACTGAATGCAGGAAAAAAGAAGGCGGAGTCAGGCAGATGCCATGTAGTTGCCAAAGAAGAAAGATGTGAGAACCTTGCTAATAAGCCACAGTCTCATGGCAATCCATGATTAATAGGAATGGGTTAATTTAAGATGTAAGAGCCAGCTAGAAATATGCTTGAGCCATTGGCCAAAGAGTTTTGTAATTAATAGAATTTCTTTGTGATTATTCAGGTGTGGGCAGCCAGGAAACAAAAAGTCAGTCCCCGTTTACACTTTTTCCCTTGGAATGAGGCATGATATTTCATTTCAAAGGAGAATAATAAAATCACAGTGTTTAAGAGTAGAATTTTGAGATGGCATAGCTCAAAGCAGAGATCTCACACTTAAAAGCTGTTTGGCTTTGGCAGCTTATTTGGTCTTTATTCACCCTTCATTCCTTAACTGTATTAGAGCCCTGAAATAACACCCATCTCCCAAGGGTTGTTCTGACAGTTAATGAGATCATCTATGAATTCACTTAAACTATCCTGACACTGTAGTGTTAGCACTGAATAATGGCTGTACGTGGGTGTTACTTCAGTAGAATCATGTGTGGAACAATACAAGAAAATGTAGGAGAAGCCAAGTTTTCCATATTCAGTAACCATATATTTGCTACCATAAGCAAGAACGGTAACTTAATATTCATTGGGAATTAGATATCTCCAAATGAGGAGTCATGTTGATACTCTTTTTTTCTAGTAAAGCCATTTAATACTCCTTTCATAAAAATATTTATTTTTATTTTGTATGTGTGAGTATTTTGTTTATGTGTGTGTACCACATCCAGGGATTGTCTGTGGAGGCCAGAGGAGGGTGCCAGATCCCCTGGAACTGGAGTTACAGATAGTTGTGAGTTGCCATGTAGGTTCTGGGAAATGAGCCCAGGTCATATGCACGAACAGCAAGTACCCTTAGCCTCTGAGCCAAGTTCTGAGCTCCCTACTTAATACTCTTAATGTATCTCTTCAAGTATTCCATTTTGTATAGTAAAAGAGAAAAAATCGTTAGAGAAGCAAGAAATCTGGAGGTTACAAACTTGACTGAGGCATACAGTTTGCTAATTTCCATAGCAGTTCAAAATAACATATCTCAGAATGAGCACTCATAAGCATGCCGTGGGTGTTGACTGCTGAACGATCAGTGTCTCCAAGTGTCTTACTTTTTGAAGTTTTTATATGGTGAGTTTTCCCTAAGGCACTCCCTTTACCCACTGTGTCTACTTTTCGGCTAGTCTACTGTTCCAATATATCCAATTTATTTTAGATTAGTGAAGGAAACTCTTCATTTTGTTTTAGCCTTTTAGTGCACTTTGTAGTAATCTAGCTGAGGAAAACTGGGTGTCGACTGTTGAAAATATTTTAGATATCCCTGGTTTCTAATATCCAGGATTCATTTTCCTGTTATTACTTGAGTGTCTCTAAAGGAGGTCATTTTGGCAAATGATTTTTATGTTCTCAGATTCATCATCGCTGCTCATTAATAAGGCAAGGACATGCCTATAGGGAAAATTCATGGCTTTGGAGGGAAATAGGGATTTAGGGTAAAGAATCTATATTGAATTATGACTTCGAAACACAGCTCAGGCAAAAAACAGATCTATTATTTCCATTCAGCAATTGCAATTTCATTCTAAAGGAAATGAGGAAACCTATTACAAGCAGCCTGCCTGGTGTCTGTGTTTTGTGTGTCTGTGCATTGTCACGGTACACCACTGTTAGGTGGCTGATGTTTCATAGGGAAACTATCTGGCCCACTCCAATGTTTGCTGGTGAAACTGGTTTAATATGAAAGATCTAAATTATTTCCTTAAGTCCTTTCCAGATTATTTTTATGGAAATCATTTCTTCACACTGTGTTGTCACATTAATCCTAAGACCATAAACTGCGGGAAGAGAGCTAGAAGCATTGGTTTTGGAGATGAGGCTGCTTGGTTCAATGAGAAAGGAAGGTCTTATATATTTGGATATTGAGCTGAAAGCTTAATGGGTAAAACATGTGTGTCTGATGAGCTTCAACCGGCCCTTTGACTCATACCACATCTATACATTCATCATTCCTTGGTGTGGGAAGTCCTTCTGTATATGTGTTGCTTTTATTGGTTAATGACTAAAGAATCTGCCTTGGCCTGTAATATGATAGAGTAGAGCTAGGTGGGGAAAACTAAACTGAATGCTGGGAGAAAGAAGGCAAAGTCAAGGAGAAGCCATGTAGCCCTGCCAGAGATTGACTCCAGACAGAACCTTGCCAGTAAGCCACAGTCATGTGGTGATATACAGATGAATATAAATGGGTTAAATTAAGATGTAAGAGCTAGCCAATAAAAAGCTAGAGCTAATAGGCCAAGCAGTGATTTAATTAATATAGTTTCTGTGTGGTTATTTCGAGTCTGGCCAGTCAGGAATGAACAAGCAGCCCTCCTACTACAATTCCTCTATATTTAAAAGAGAACATTGTTGATTTTTTTTAAACTTAATATATTTGCCATTGAAGTGGTTGCCAAAGCCACTTAGCCCATAAATGGAAAGAAATGACTTTAGAAAACAAAAAGGTAAGCAAGCTAGTGAACGTTATCCCTCCAGTGACTTTGTCTCTGCTCCTGCTTGAGTTACTGCCCTGAATCCCTCAATGAACCTGAACCTGAATCTGTAAACCAAATAAACCATTTCATTCCCAACTTACATTTGGTCATGATGTTTCTCACATCAACAGAAAGCAAACTAGAACCCTCCATTACATAGAATAGTCCAATAATGAGAGTACTTATAAATATATCTATGTACAAATGTTCAATGTATATTCTACATTATATTGTTATGAATTTTGATTGCTTTACATTATACTAACTTACATATAATTGTTTTGGATTTCTTTCTATGTGTCTTGGATCAGTGTTTTTCCCTTTTTAAATTTTTTATTATTTATTTTTTGAAAATTGAACTTGATTTGTAACCCAGGTTGGCCTGCCACTGTACAGACATGCTTCCACAGTCTCAGAATCCTGCTGCGTCAATCTCTTGAGTACTCGGTTGATAAATATGCTATGGTGTGTGGCCTTCACATTTGATTTTGACTACAGTGATGCCAATAAAATTGTTTAAAATAAACAAACAAGGAAACAAAACAATGCAAAAAAACCAATTTTTCTTTCATACCTCATGAGTTCCCTATACTGTCCTGCTTTATATAAAAGAGAGAAATTCACAAACAATATTTTACTTGTTAATGCTTATGAACAACTGTCTTGTTTTTTGCTTTCTGTGATCTGGAAATATCTGAGAACTTCAGTGAGTTTCCTACATTATCTTGAAGTGTTTCAGAGTTCCAGGCTTTGGTCTGTTTTCTTGTATATGGGCTTTAATGGCAAGTCCCTGGGTATAGCTGATGTCTGCATCTGTTTTCATTTAGATATTACAGAGGTAAACCCTACTCAGCTCACTTTACTAAGATCACTGTCCAAGGGATCTTGGAGATAGAAATTTAGTTTACTAGGCTTAGGGAGATGACAAGGAAATATGTAGTAGACACTGTGAGGCCATTGGAGGCAGACTTAAGACTAAAACTGAACATGTCATTATAAAGTAGAAGTTCAATAATACTGCACAGCATGGTAGATTGAACACATAATCCTTAAAATGAATGATTTCAAGTTGTTCATTTCGCTTCAAGATAAGGCACAGATTTCTTCAAGGAGAAGGGGTTTTAGGAGAATGAGCGTCTACGGTAATTTAGTTGGGTGGTTCTTCAAATTACAGCCATAGTTCACATGAGTCTTTTATTATGAAGGAGAAGTTCATGCTCTGTTATTGCATGCACTACTCATTTTTCTGCAAAATAAAACCAAAACCAAAACCAAATCTAATGAAAAGAGAATGCAAGAAGAAAACTTTTTACATGAATGGCACAAAGTGTACATTTGCAATTTTACCTTAGAGCAATGCCAACCTTACAAAGTCTTACACCTTAACCCATTGCTGATTTACAATTGTCTACTCCTCTGACCATACATATTAATGATATCATGTTACAATACATGGAGAAAGCCTATGTCCTTAGTACCTGAGTTGTAAGATTGTGATTTAATAGATAGTCTCAACCATATGTTAACTCTACACATCTTTCTTTAAAAAATGATTACGCAATTCCTCCCACTTATATGTGGGGGATTTTTGTTTCCTCATCTGAAACTAGGTGGATTTTTCTTATTGTTTCATCCAAAAGGACACACCAATCTAGGGTAATTTCATTAGAGAAGAAATGGCTTCCAATTTACTCAACAAAAGACTTGTGTTTAAGCCTTTACAGGCTCTCTGACCAGAAAGTCAAGGAACAGAAGGAATAGAGGGACCACACCAAGATCCACGGCTATGACGAAGGATCACTGGCCTTCCTGGAGCTGTTGCCACAGTCCATCTTTGCCAACGTCAGGCATGCTCTTACTGCAGCTGCATGAGAGATTCTGAGTGGGGATCATTCAGTCACCCACCCCTTACTGACTCATAATCACCATGAGATGCAGGAAAGCAATTGTTGTTCCTTTAAGTAAACTTAGCTGTGGAGTGATTTGTTACACAAGAGCAGATAACCCAAGCACCTGGTGAGATACAGGCCTGTTCACTGCATACTATAAACCACAATGAAAATTTATGTGTCTGTCATCCCAGAGAAATTTCTGTTACTCCTGTAGTTCATGGCATGTCAGGATATTACATCTCAAGTGAAAAACAAGCTTCTATATTTTGCCCAATTGCTAGCACTTAAGGAAGGGACATTGGTTTTTTTTTTTAAGGCAATACTTTATCATATTCAGAGACAACTAAACCAGGCTGCATTTTAAGTAGCTCTGACTACTCCTTGAACTTCATTGTGAAAAGGAAGTCCATATTGGGCAAACACTCTATGGCAGAATACCACACTCTAGGGGCTTTGTGGAAAGTTCTGCTTAGAGCACTGTCTGTAGACCCTTTGGAGTTTGGAGGTCAGTATACCTTATTCAAAAAATATGCTTTCACTTGTTACAAAATCACCCTTGTCTTGCAATTGACTCACAGGGATACCAAGTGGCCTTGAAAATTGAGCGTCTATTGTAAGTAAGGTGTCAATGACTCCTTAGGGCATTTACTTATCAGTTACTAAATTACTTTTGTGCATGGACTGATAGCACCAGTGTGCTTTAAACATAGTGTGACCCATCTTTATTACTACCCACTTCTGGTACTATTACTACATTGTATATGACTCCCTTACTCTACAAATATAGCCTCACTGGGAGAATAATCAAACGTTGCCTTGCAGGAACTTTGATGTAGCTGTTAGAATCACCCTGAAAAAGAATAGTATAGTAAGGTTTATAACTTACTTATGGGGTAGCCCAGAATTGCAACAAGGAAGGGGCTGTCTCCTGGTATCAGAATTTCAAGTATATATATATATATATATATATATATATATATATATATATGTGTATATGTATGTATATATACATATATATAGAGAGATACACACACACACACACACACACACACATATATATATATATATATATATGCCAGTTTGCTTAGAAAAGCAAGTCAGAGGTGTGGCATACTATACATGCTATTAAAAAGTTTGTAAAAGTCTTTGGGAGGGTATTAAAATTAGGAAGGAGAAGAAGGATAAAGAGGATGACTGACACCCAGGGAGCCTGCGTGGGACTGAACTAGAACCTCTGCATATATGCCACCATTGTGTAACTGTCTTCTTGTGGGACTTCTAATAGTGAAAGCAGGGCCTGTTTCTGACTCTGGTGACTGCTTTAGGGACCCTTTCCTCCTAACAGATCGCCTCATCTGGCCTTAATAGAAGAGGAGGTGCTTAGTCTCGCTGTAACTTCATATCCCACCGTTGGCAGATATCCATGCTTGTTATTTTCTAAGAGAAGCAGAGAAGGAGTGGGTGGATGTGGGGGAGGGAAGAGAGCAGGTGAGGGGGGACTGAGAGGTGAGGAAATAGGGGAAATGTTGGTTGGGATGTAAAAACAAAGAAAGAGAGAAAAATGAGGTGTGGCTTTGTTGGGGTTGGGGGCATAGAGGTCCTTGTGCTCACAGAAAAGCACTAAGAAAACAGGGAACATTAGTCACGCAGGGGTGTCCTCTCAATGAAGGAGATAAAATCAAATATTCCACCCAGAAAGCTGAGAGTGGATTTTGTTAAGGACCTGGTGACCTTCTTGCTCTCTGTGGAGGCAAACCTCACCTACCTTTTGCTATAGAGGCTAATTCCTCCCGAATTCCCCAGAAAGATTGTCCCAGGCTCTCCCCTCCCTGGACCATTACCCATCCTTAGGGGAGAGGGCACATGGGCTTTATGGCCTGCTAACTTCTTTGCTGTCAGTCAGATACCACAGTAGACACTGGGTGTACTGTTATAGAAGCCACCCTCATGGTCACATTGCTTTGCAAGGAGTTTCTATGTAGTCACACCTCACGCTTTGTTGTGCGCCTGGAATTGAACTGGTTGTTGCCTGGAAACCTTTCCTCAAATTGTACTGCAATTGAGCTATGCAGACAGTGACCCGCCTGGTGAAGTCAGTCTGCACTGCTTTTCATTCTCTTCTCTCCACTGGATTTGCTCCTCTGTCACCTGCAGGGACCCCCGTATCACTAGGGGTGGAATTTGCAGTTTCCAAATCCCAAGCCAGGTCCAGTCTTGCTGCCTGCGACTTTCAGATTGGAATGTAAGCTCTCAGCCCTCCAGTTCCGTGTCTGCCTGCTGCCACAACACATCCTGCCATGGTGGTCATGGACTCAGCAGCTGAAACTGCCATCAGGTCCTCCAATCAAATGCTTTCTTTTAACAGCTGCCTTGCTCACGCTGTCTCCTTACAACCGTAGAACAGTAACTTCCACAGTAGCTAGAATTATTTTCCAGAAATTGAGGTCTCTCCCGACACCTTCATTGACACTTAATTACTTTCACTGAAACTGGATTTTAACTAACATGAACAAATAAGTTGAATAAATAAAATCCCCATTTTAACACCTGTTTTTACTTTTGAGAGGAGACGCGGAAAGATTTAAAGAGATACAACCATTTATTACTTTACATTTAAAACATATTGGTACTAAAGGGACATCCTCAAGATAGGCCACAAGATTTAAACAACTCAAGATTAATTTCCATGACATTTTGCAAATTATTAAGAATAATGATGACTAGATGAAGCACAGTAGTGGTTTGCAAGCCTGTTGTGTTTGAGGATTTCATTCCAGTGCCTCACCCCTCAAAATTACACATGCACACATGCATGCACACGTGTGTGCATACACACAGAGAACAATATCACAACTATATAGAAGTTTACAAAGAAACTGTTTTCTCTGTTGTATTTTTAATTTAATTTTTTGAGAATTATAGATATGAGTGCTGTATTATATTGTTTCTACCTCCCCTCCCCCAACTTCTCTCCTAGTCCCCCCCCCACACCCTCTCAAATTCATAACCTCTTCTTTTTTATTACTGTTATATGTGTTCTCTCTACTGTGTTTCCCTTGAGGGCAGAGTGTCCTGATCTGTTATTCCCAATCCATCAAAGGCAAAAAAGGATTGAGTCATTCTCTTCCACTTAAATGGATTATTGCACAAATGCCCTTTTGTCAGAGAAAAGCTTCAGGACTCGAGCACAGCTGAGCGAAACGTTTGAAGAGTGCTGGAGGGACAACAGAAGGGCCAGGGAAACAGTGGCGACCGCTGGGTGTGTGGCACCACAAATCACGCTCCGCGTGAAATTATGGCTGCTTTCATGGAAGCCAGGAAATACATTTTACTTCTTTGTTTTCTTTGTGTTTTCTGATTTCTCACTGAAACGAATCCATCAGGGTCACTACTAAAAGCACAATAAAGCTGCCAAGAAATCAGAGCTCAAGTCTATTTACTGCTTGCAAAGCAAGAGGGTTGTTCTTCAGCCCTGGGAAGGCATCCGTTCTGATGACAGACACTTCATAAGAATTGCCTCAGACCAAGTGATGTGGAACACGAGGAAAAGATGGTGATTCTTCATGCGTCTTTCTCTGGTCACCTGCAAAGTCTAGCTGGAAGACCCAGGGAGCCTAGCTACCTTTCTCATTCTCAGACTGATACAGAGTGATTCTAGTTTAGGTAGGACCTACAAGCTCTTCAACAATTATGTAACTTTGGGTCATATAATAAGGAAATGATAAACCAAGATTCACCCAAAGGCATCTTATTCATAGTTTGGAGATGGTGGATACCACCCAACAAGTAAGTGACAGCATAAATCTCTGTAATAATCATGAGCACATTGCTAAATATTCTTGATATTCTTCAGTGGTCTACAGCTTGTCATCCTATAGAGGACTCTGTAGCCCTGCAGGTCAACATAAACCACAAATTCAAGTTAATGTCACCTTACCTGAGTCAACAGTTTGGAAGCTCATATTTATGAGCTACACATGCACACAATGTGTGTGTGTATGTAGTGTATAAATATTTATCTTTTTCCATTACTTGGAACACATTGAGAGAATCTTTTCTGAACTGCTTTGTAACACTAATGTCACTTGTTCCCATTTATACATTAGCCAAACACAGATGATTGATTGGTCTTATCCTTGACTTGTTTCTGGTTATGTCTGCACCATTAATGTTTTCCACATTTCTTTCTAATATTCTAGAAGCACACATAAAAGTTTACTTATGTAAACAAACTGAATAAAACTGTTCAGTTTCTTTGAGTGTTCCTGAAAAAATATATGGGTCACTCTGATGGCTTTGAAGGGATTTGTTATAGTTTAGTGGAGAGGGTTTGGAAAAACATGCCGAGCAACATCTTGTGATGGCATTGGTCATTCTTTTACACAATTTAGATATGGCTTAGCTTTACCAAACTGTGACATCTAGCCTTTAGCTGAGATCCATTATCCTAAGTTTATTGATAAAACATGCTGGGTGTGCACTGAGGTCGGGGGAAACTAATGGGGTTGGTTCATTCAGAAGTTGGTGCCTATCAATTACCCAAGGTTAAGCACTGCTCAGGGTCATGGCTACAAGTAAGGTGGACTTCAATCCCTATTTTCATGAAGCTTTACTCCAGTGGGTAAAGTTAAGACCATTAATAAATAGATGAACAAAACACACACACACACACACACACACACACACACACACACATATATATATATATATATATATATATATAATACATACATACATATTATTAGAGATGGTAGCTGTGGAGAAAGAAAAAACTCAGACATATAGAGGTTGTGTGTGTGTGTGTGTGTGTGTGTGTGTGTGTGTAAAGGAAGGAACCCTCTATAGAGGAACATTTCACACAGAAGGAATGTACTAGTTAGCCTTTCTTTACTGCAGCAAACACTTGAGATAACCTATAGAGGTGTGTGTGTGTGTGTGTGTATGTGTGTGTGTGTGTGTGTGTGTGTGTATGTGTGTGTTTCTGTGATGAAAGAGAGAAGAGCCTAGGGCTCCAGAGTCTCTTTTGAGAAAATGTCCTTACTAATTTACTAACTTAAAGACTTTCCTTCTGGTCCCCTACCTCCCAAACTGGAAACTGAACTTTCAGTATATGATCTTTTGGGAAACACGAGCTCCAAACTACAGCAGGAACCAGTGCCAAGCCTGGAGACACGTGCCTGCTATATTCAATCAACAGCATAGAGACAAAGCTAGAAATAGCAGGCATAAGACCATGGGATCTCCAGACAACATCTTCCTTGTCTTTGCAACGAGCCTTTCAGAACCTGAAGAGAAAATGGAGCACTTCCCACTTGGAAGCAGTTAGGAGAGAGAAAGCTAAACTGAGATACTCTACAGCAACAACTGTAAACATCTAGAAATCAACAGCAGCAGCAGGGGAAGCCAGTGACCTAGAGCCAGAAGCTACAGCAGAACCTAGCAGTAGCTTCCTGTAGCTTCCTTTTGCAGCAAGCACAAAACTGGGAGAAAAAAAAAAAAAGAAAGGAACACTTCAGTTTTCTGAAAAGGTTGCTTTGCTTTGAACAAAGTGTGATGCCCGTGGTGCAAATCTGCACCCTGACCTTGGGTACAGCCTTGCAATGGAGTAGTCTAACCCTTGGCAGAGGCAGGGGAGACAAAGATCTAGGGGGAGGATTTAGTAAGCCTAGGAAGAACCAGTGTCTTATTTAAATGTAAGTACTTCCAGATGGTTCTCCATAAAGTCTCTCTTTTTAAAGTGGGGCTCCCAGAAGAGCAGCCTCAATTTACCAGGGAATTTCAGACATGTACATTCTCAGGCCCCACCCCAGATTTACTGGATTCAAATCTCTGGAGGTAGAGCCCCAAATTCTGCCCATCATGAAGTTTTCAGTTGGTAAGGGAGAGGTAAACTTTGGCAACTATTGGGTCCACAGGATAAAAATCAATGTGTTTTTATTTTTGTGTTTTTAAGATAAAAGTCTCCTGTAGCCACCTGGTATGCACTAGTAGCCAAGGATGACCTTGAATTCCTAATCCTCCCACCTGCACCCTGTTTTAATTTTTATTTTTCAGAATTTCATACACGAGTACTGTATTTATATTATTTTCAACCCTCTCTGCCCAACTCTTCCCACCCATTCCTTTTCAAATTCACACTTTTTCAGTTTTTTTGTCTCAACAAGCATATATACACACATGTATGTATGTATGTATTAAATGTGTATGTATATATGATGTGTATATGCACACACAACCTGATGAGTCCATCATGTAGTATAGCTTGTGTGTTTACGTGTTTAGGGCTGACCAGTCAAAATTGGCTAACCCACCAGGGGTTTCATCCATGGAGCAGACTGATTACCCCCCTCTTTGCAGCCATTAATTGCCAGCTGCTCCTTACCCGTGGAGTTGTGAGATGTCCCCCAGCCATACTAGCCTGCCATCTGGTGTTACTATTGTGCAAGACTCCTTTAGGCAGACACATTGTTGAGATTTCCCCTGTACTGCATAGGAGACTCAACTCACAGCAGATATCCTGTTCCTCCAGCTTTTACAGTGTTGCTTCCTCTTTCCCAGATGTCCCATGAGCCTTATTTTAGATGTAACCATTAGGATTGGGCACCTCCTGACCACCTGTGGATCTCTATAGTGGTCTCCATCTGCTGCAAAAAGGAGCTTCTTTGATGAGTGTGAGAAGTACACTTGCCTGTAGATATAGGGTGTTTAGAATGCAGTTAGGGATTATACTGGTTTAGAAAATGGCTGCAGTAGGCTCTCTTCTAGGATCTATGACTTCCCTAGCCCCATCTAGTCATCTAGGTTTACAGTACACGTATGAATTTCCTATTTGGTTAACCAATTCTTAATGGGTTAAGGCCAACTGGGCATCTGTTGCTTACCCCTCAGACATACATGCCATTATTATACTCTTGAGATATCTTGTTAGACTGGTCATTGTTGTTAGGCTTAACAGCTACGTAGGGCTATTGACTCTTTTCCTCCCTTGGCAGCGAGCACAGCACCTTCTGATACTATTTGGGAAGAGGCTTCCAATTCAGGTCCAGTTTGATTCACCTAAATCCTTTGTCTGAAATGTATGGTGTCTTCAGCAAGAGGATCTTACCTTCAGTCTCTGGGAAGCAACCAGTAGCATGTATTATTTTGGAAGTTTCTTATATTGCCCTGAGCTACAACCCAGAGGAAGGTTACCCATGAAATAATCCTTCTGTATGGATTTTTCAAACATTCTTAGTGTTTTTTTATTTTTCCTTGCCCCTTTCCCTGCTTTGAAGTGCTGTTTACAGGCATTAAGATCTATCTCATACCCCACCCCCATCTCATGGTTCTTTCTCAGGTCCTAGTACTGGCCCATGAATCCTGCAGTTTTTATTTTCCAAGATGCTTTGACAGTTATTTTCTTAACAAAATCTGACCCAACTTTCTAAAGCCAGCTAAAGGAGCCTCGCTTTGGTGCTGTTGAGTCAACCCAGAGTTAAGGAAGTGGGGTGAGGTACAGATATATTCAAATGGTGGCCTTCTGCAGGCATCAAAGAAAGCCTCTAACTGTTTGTCAGCCCTTGCTGATCACGGGGTTGAGAGATAAAGCAGAGATTCCCTTTCAAGTGATGGGCAACCCACAAGAAGCTTCTAACTGCCCGCAAAGCTAAAGACTAAACCAGGAGATACGTCCCCTGCAAAGGTGAAATGTGGTTTTTGTGACCAAAGCTGGATGCTACCCTGGGTGAAGCTAGCTTTCATTTTCAGTCCATTGTCATCTTTTCTTAGCCCCAAATCTGCAGTCCATGAGGACCAGGGCCTTAAGCTTGGATTGCATCAGTAGGGTCATTACCACAGAGCCTGGCCCAGGGAGGGCTTGTAGTACACAATTACATACTGTGATAAGATCATAACAAATTTAAGAGACTAGCAAAAATGAAATATTTTAAACATATTGTTCTGAAGAAGGGATGCCAGTGTAGGGCAAAAAAGCAATGATGGCTGGCATACTGACTTGACCATAAGAAATTTCTGCTCTTTCTCCCTATTGGCTGGTCCTTTTGAAATTCACAACCCAGCATAGCAAGCTCCCTCAGATTCCTCAGCCTATTGATTTAGGAGGCAAAAGTTTATTTAATGAATAAATTGAGGCTTGAGCCTGTCCCCTTTTCTGATAGCAGTCTGTCTGGTAGGGAGGAGAGGAACCCTTAAATAAGGGAAGTTCTGACATAGGACTTCCTGTATTATGTGTATTGTTGACATAGGTGCAGTCATGTTGTAGACCCGAAAGCCTTGGACCCTTGGGACATTAGCAAAACTGTTACCCATATAGACCAGGCCCTAGAAAGATGGCAAAGCTTTTCTTGGGGGACCCATAATTAGTATTTATGAGGGATTGGTCAATGTGTGCAAGACTATGCAGCTCCCTGCTCATGGATGTTTACAGCCCCTGTGTTGTTGTACCTAATAACACACTGAGATTGCCAGTTGCAAGGAGTAGACCCCACCTGATCCCAGCTTTATTGTATATATGTCTATTTGTCTGTCCTTTCTTCATTCCCTCACTCCCCCTTGCTGAGGTTCTAGGACCCAAGCCTAGAACACACACAGGTGCTAATACTGCCTGCAACATTCGAACTCAGAGAGTTTGGAGGTAAGCAGGTGCTAGTCACTAACTAAGGGAGAGAAGGACCTAGCCCCTACCTCTTGCTTATCTGCAACTATAATTCTAAGCATAACTCATACTGAAAATGGACCATAACAGCTCATTTCTTAGAGTAGCTACAGGGAGGATTCCAGGACCTTCCTGCTGATCCCAACTCCTGGGTACCAAAGTCTAAGGGCTCTCATAGCTGATGGCTTGGTAGTGGTATTTGCATATAGCCTAAATATACTCCAATATATTCTTCTTAAGTAAATATTACAGCAGACATTGTTTCTTACCAAGCCTTGTACTAAATCCCAACAGACCAGGCCCCAAATCAAAATGGAGTCACTGAGGCTAAATTTCCATGTCACTGAGCTGAACTAAGTTGTGCATCTGACCTCTGAGAAAGCAGGATTAGAGAGACATCAGCTGAATATGGCAAACAGGCCAGTTTCATTTGTCAAGATAATGAAATTCTCTTCACTTTAATCCTCTCACAATAGAGGTAACCCAAATGAAACCATTGTTAAATAAGCCATTATTTTTCCATTGTTCTATTTCCCTGTCCCTTCTTAACAAAGAAAACAACTTTGCAGTGACTCTTCACGGTTTCTCTTATCTTGTTTCTGTCTGCCTTGGTCCCTCTCTGTGTACAAAACCAACCTTTTCTGTTCAGCCCATGGGGACACGGATTTTATTTTTCAGAATTAAGAATTGCCAGATTCTAGAATTGAAAAGGAAGCAAATTAAGATCATTAGACTAAATTATTGTAATTTTCTCCTTTGATATTTTAAACCATCTCTAGGTTGTTTATGCAGCCTAATTCGATGTAATGCTACATGAAATATTTTTATACTGCATTGCTTAGGAAATAATAAGCTTTTGTTTGGATCATAAATGTCCCCAAAGGCTCATCTATTGAAAGTTTGGTCCCAAGACAATGGAGATGCTGGGAGGTGAGGGAAGCTTTAAGAGGTGATGCTGAAGGAGAGGAAGGAAGGTGGTTGGTCACAAAGCATAAAAGGATAATTAGGACCCCAGTGCTTTCCCATCTCTTTTACTTCCCAGCTGCAATGGAGCAAACGTGACTCCCCTGCCAACCGTTAATCCAGGATGTTCAATCTCATCACATCTGAAGGGACTCTAGCTGGCCCAGGCCTGGCAAATGTGGCTCCGGCAGGCCTTGCCCATCTCCCCCGTTCCCTCTGCCTTGCTAAAATCATATATTGCATTTCTGATGTTGGTCACCAAGGTCTGTACCCTTATTTGGCCACTTCTCCTCCTGATTCTGACTAACAAGATCCAGCTATCAAAGTACTGAAATCCAGTAATCAAAAGCCCCTTTTGTTCACCCAATTAAATACCCAATCAAAACACACCACCGTATCCTAGCCCATTCTAACACAGACCTCCGCTTTTTCTCCTCTTAAAAATGACATCTGCAAATGACATTTGCTGTTTTCCTGCCTGAGTCCTAAAGCAGCCACTTTAATTTTTCTTCCCCCTTAATAAAGGATCTCTCCATGAAAAACCAGTGTTTAGGTGAGGTTTGTGCCTGATCTGGAGTCCGGAGGGAACCCCAGTTGTGCAGGGATGAGATAGAGGGTGGGCTCCGTCCATATCCTCAAAGCAATTGGGTTAACCCATGGTTGAAGCTATGAGCCAACAATCATGTTTTCTTTTTAAACTGGATTGTCGCAGCTATGTTGTTACAGTAATGCAAAAACTAACATAAAGTCACAATAAAGAAACTCATCATGCTTAGTACAGAATACAAGTTTTGAAAACAGTTTTTTCTGTACTTGCATATGTATAGCTTGTGTGCATGCTTGTATATGTTTGTGTGAATACGTGTGTGTGTGTGTGTGTGCGTGTGTGTGTTTGCACATGTGTCCATGCATATGTGAAGGCCAGAGGAAAAGTTGAGGAGCTACCCTTCCTCAGACACCACCTACCTTGTTTATTTGAGACAGTCTCTCACTGCCCTGGAGCTGTCTCCCCAACACTGGAATTATAAACTTGAAGCCAGGGTGGGGAGTAGTGTTGTTAAAGTGGCTGCTTTCTGACTCAGACAGAAAATCAGCAGCAAATGACCTTGCAGATGTCATTCTTAAGAAGAGAGAAAGGGGAGGGCTGTGTTAGAATGGGCTAGGGTGTTATGGTAAAGGAGATAGGGTTGAGGGAGATGGGTAAAGAGACAAGGGGAAAGGGAGGGGGTATTTGACCCAGAGGGGCAAAAGACTGCCTGTGGACCGGAAGGAGGTAGACACATAGGCATATAGGCAAAGGGCAGTTTATAAAGGTAAAAGAGGAAACCCCGTGTTAGGATAAGGTGTTTAATTTTAATTGGGCATGTTAATTAGGTGAAACAAAGGGGGCTTCTGATTGCTGGGCCTTGTAGTCAACCTCTGGAGAAAGAAGTGGCCAAATAAGGGACTAGACCTTGGTGACTAGCTTTAGGAATGTAATCTAATCGTTTTGAACAAGGCAGAGGGAATGGAGACAAGGGCAGGGCCTACTAGGGCCACCTGCCATGCTCTAATGAACTAGGGTCCCTTCAGCCCCAACACAATTTATTATCCCACCAAGGTGGACGTTGGTGGTCTGTGTTCTTTGGGTCTGTTGTCAGTTTCTGATCTGGAACAGGTAGCTGTTTGCTCATATCATCCCAGGAATAGTGTCTCACCACTTGATGCCCCAGGGTTCACTCTGGTGCTTTACAACTGGTTGCATGACCAGAGGATATCATTTAGCCTTTGGGGCTCCCAGGTGCCTCTTGAATAAAATGAGGCTAGGCCAGGAGATATTGATCCAGTATTTCTGTAGGTTAGCCCTTTCACCACAGCTGCCTTATGATGTTAGAAATGAGACTTCCCTGTGATTGCAAACTCTGCCTTTGCTAAGTCTCCCAGAAATACAGCATAGTAAGCCACCCCTCTAGTCCTCACATTGTTACTATAGAAATGCTATGATTTTTTTCTCTAAATAAAGATGGAAATTGGCTATTTTTACCTTGAAAAAAAATGAGACTTCCCATTGTAGAACTTAACCACCATTGACTTACCTGGAGCCACATAAGAAGGAAAGCAGAGGAGAATGGCCCTGAATGAAACCATGATCCAGGAGTCATCTGCCCCTTTGCTAGAGTTACAAGATCATATTGACTGAGATTATATGGGAAACACCCAGCAACGGACTCAATGCAGTCAGAATTTGTGTACGACCCAACTGGATTTAAGATGCGGGGGAAAGTGACTTCAGATTGGGAAGAACTTTTAGGGTCAGGCACGGGCATGAACACTTCTTCTGTCTCAGGTGCTTTTCTTTAGCTGTGGGCAGCACGTTTTTACATCTCTGCTTCATTTACCCAGAAACCTTTTCTCACCTGGAGCTCACCAAATTCTTATTTCCAGAAAGACAAACCTCTATTTCAGAGTCAGTAGTTTAAATCCAGTTATTAAGGGTGATGTTTCAAAGAACACACAGTGTTAGGGGCCATCAGAAGCTGTCAGAGCCTCATCCTAGACTCCTTAGATAAAGCCCACAAGTGAGATGCCACAGCCTCCAGGTCTGTCCGTGCTCTGGAGAGATGAATTCCCCACCCAGTTGCTTCGTGCACAAGCATGATTTCCCAAAGAACTCTGGAGGGCTTCTGACAGTAGAAACAACGCAGGAGCCTTGTGCTAACTTGAGAGGAACGATGTCTATGGAGAAAGAGCAAATGAAAACCCATTCCCCCATGAAGGCTATTTCCAGGCTCACTCTGGCCAAGTGATTAACTAAGTGAGAAACCTTTGTCTGGCTGAGAGATGTTTGGAAAGGAATGCTGAGCTGAAAGCCAGGGTGACATTCTGTGTCTTTATACAGGGAAGGAAAAAGGCCCTTTCACTGTACCTATCTCAGGCTCTCTGGGAATGGCTCTATAAAAGTCCTGTTCCTTAGGTTGACAAAAGATAGAATAACAAGCGGAAACCACTCACACAAAAGTTTACATGTGGGTGCTCCATGCGTGAACATGGCACCACAGAGATGACCGAGAATGAGTTTACATAGTGTTTTAGGTACAACAGTCTGCATATACATTTGTATAGAAGTGGGCACACGAAAGAAAGGACTTTGCATTTCTAAGATGATAAGAAGTAGGAAGGCAAATATGCGGGAGAAGCTCATAAAAGACAAACGTTGACTTGTAAATGTTTGCTTTGTGGAACCGGCTGGTGTGGCAATGTGGTTGATGGACATCCAGCTGTGCCTCTGGAGAGGAGAATGTCCATCCTTTCTGGCAGAGGGATCAGGGTGACAGCAGCTCTTCTTGCACTCGATCCTTTCAAGCCAGTTAATGCAAAACAGCCCATCCTTGTAGCATATATTGCAAGAAGGACAGGAGTGGAGAAAGGAGCAGTGGCAGAGACTGTGGAGAGCCTGAAGAGCACTGGATTTGCTTTTCTGGGGTGCAGGGGTAGGTGCCCCTTTTCCTTAATGGCTCAATCTCACCAGACTGGCTTTGGCTTGACTTTACTCCACGTGTTCTACAGCACTGTTAGGAGAGCCCAGTTTTACCTGCTCTGCCCTTAGTGGTTTCACCCTAAGCAGGATGCTCTTCCCCCTCAGCTTCACGGAGCCAATAGCAAGACTGAGAACCAAATATGGAGAGTTTTATGCTTGGCAGAGAAGAGGAGAGGTGGGAGGTAAATTCAAACTTCTAAATAAAACCAACTTCTCCAGCCTAGGGGGTCAGAAGTTTATGAATGAAGACTAATGAAAGGAGGGGGTACTCTAAAAAGGCTGAGAAACACTTGGGTCCTTTTGGGGAATGGCAGAGATTTTCAGGGAATTCAGAAACACCTTTCCTCTCCCTTTATGGTTCTACGTGGACATTGTCATGCCAACTACCAGGTCTTACAGTGGGTAGTGGGGAAGGTCAGGAGGGATGGGGAGTCACTTAGCATGCAGGCGAACTTAGAATGAAGTTAGAGGTTGTCTGGGGTTCAGTCTGGAAGTCATCTTAAAGCCAGCCAGTTTGGTCTCACCCATTGGAAAGGGGAATTCTGGGCCCTTTCCTCAAAAGATAAACAAGGTGAGGACGACTGTGGAATATTCCTTTACACTGTGTGAATATATGCCATGGTGATTGGTTTAATAAAGAAGCTGACTGACTGGTCAATAGCTGGAAAGAAGGCAGGAGAGCCAGACTAGAAGAATGCAGGGAGAAAGAAGGGCGGAGTCTGGAGTTGCCAGCCAGACACAGAGGAAACAGGAGATGAATTGCCATGCCAATATTTATGTCATGTGGCAAAACATAAATAAGGAATATGGGTTAACTTAAAATGTAAGAGCTAGTTAGTAATAAGCCTGAGTTAATGGCCAAGCATTTTTAATTAATATAAGCCTCAGTGTGTTTATTTGAGAGCGATTGAGGGATGAGAAGATTCTGCCTGCAGGGGACAGGATAGAAATTCAGCCATGCTTGAGGGAACACTCATGCAGGCTTGACCAAGTTCCATATGTACCTCACTTTTGGATAAATGAAGAGTAGACCTGCCATGGGTTGACTTGCTATCCCCAACTAAAGATGTGCTGAAATGTTAAGCCCTAGAACATGTGAATAAGACTTAATTTAAAAATGGAGCTTTGCAAATATAATCAATCGAAGGCCATCAAACAGGTCCTGTCAAGGATGACTGGAATTCTTACATGAGGTATACACACTGAATGGGGGCTGCTTGTGAAGCTGAATCCTGATGCAATCCAAAGAGCACATGAGCTGGCAGAGTCTTCTCCTGGGGATGCCAGAGGGCTCATACCCTGGAAGGTACTTTCATTTAAGACTTCAAGCTTTAACAACTGCAAAAGAATATTTTTTCCACTATTTAAGCTGCCCAGTTTGAGAGACTTTGCTATATACCCTTTACAAATCTGACACAAGATTCTATTCTCGAATGGCTAAGGAAGCCGGAGACAGAAGCTCCCAGGATTGAAAGGCTGTCTGTGACTCATAGCCTCTTTCAGATGCTGAGATGATAGACTCAAAGGAGATATTTTCTTGGAGATGCTGGCAGTTAGATACTCATCTCCTCATGGTGGGATGTGCCTCATTGTGTTATCCAGCCCCGCACCAATGTTGAGGGGACAATGTCACCTTTCTGCTTGGTTTGGCTCAGTCCTTGTCTAGAGGACCTGTCAGCATGGACCACAGGAGTTGGTCGGAGAGTCAGGCTGGCCAGTTGCCTTGACAACCTGATGATGTAATGTTTTCAGTACCTCCTGGCTGCAGGTCTTCTGAGAGTCTGCACACTGCAGGCTCCTCTCAGCTGGGTGGCATGCTCTACAGCAACAGCACTGCAGCAGCACAGTCTTAATGATGCCCTCAGAGGCATCTGCAGGATGCATTTGCATTAGCAATGAGAGGTAAGGCTGATGGTTGCTAAGCTACACAGACTTTTTGCCCAGGGGACACAAGGCTGCCACTGGCTGATCTGCTTTTGCTGTGGGCACTCCCAGTTTGTCTCAGCAGCTGCGAGGCTCTCTCCTGTCCTTGTTAAACGCTAGGTTGCAGTCCCTGCAACAGCTCAGTAACAGACAGTGCATGTGACCCCCAGTTGAAAGGATTTCCGGGAAAATCCCAGCCCTGAGGTTGACTCCCAGTATTTCAGAAAATTTCATCCCAAGTGATTTCTTAGCATGGTAGTTTCCCTGTTTCCTCCTGTTAAAAGTCTTTTGTTTTATGCAGTCTGTTTTTAGAGAAGCAAAATCGGGTCCTCTGGAGTAAATCACACTCAAATATTCATCCCTATTTCATAGGCTCTCTTTCTAGTCTTTGTTCAAAACTACTACAGAGCGATACCCTGATTAGTGGAGACAAGCAGGCGGGCCTTTCTCTGTGGAGAGGAGTGCCATGACAGTTGCCTAAGGTGGGTGCATGTCAGCTGTGTGAGGGAGATTTGATTTGATGGTCTTTCTCAATGAGTAAGTCTCCTAACAGTGGGAAAGGCGGGGCACGTGCAGCAAGACTCCATATGCTCTGCTCCTTCAGTGTTGGCCTCAGCGTTAGATACGATAAACTGAGCAGAGAATTCAATGTCACAGCCTCCTTCTCCAGAGTTCACATGAGGTAGGAGGCCAGGGGCCTTTTGCATGGAGAAGAGGGGAAGAGTCATTTTGCAAAGATCCTTTGACCTGCTCACACAGACAAGGTGTAGCCACTAGTAAATCCTTATCCATATCCCTGTAAGAAAATAAACTGTTAGGAAACCCGAGGCTTCTGACTGCCAAGGCAGATGACTGGGCCAGGTGTTCTCCATTGTCTTTGAAATCCACGTTCAGTGTCAAACCCTGGGAGCTTGGAGTTCATTGTTCAGAAGCCTCCAGGGTGGAGGATAGCTTCTGAAGAGACGTGCCACGTGGTTCAAAATTGTTATTGAAGGGCTCTGTAATAGGCCCAAGGAACACAGCAAACAAACATGGTGCTGGGAGGTCTGGTTCTTCCCCCTTTCCTCTCCCTTGCTAAACGATTAAACCATTAGATTACATTCCTAAAGCTAGCCACCAAGATCTGTTCCCTTATTTCGCTGCTTCCTATGCCTAAAACTCTAAGATTCAGCAATCAAAATTCATTATTTGGTTACACTGGCTGACATATCCAATCAGGACTTACCTACTCATTGTAATATAGACTTCTCTTTTCTTCCTCAAACCCACCCTGCAGAAGTACCTGCTGCTGTTTTTGTCCAATCCAGAGGCAGGGCTCCACCTCCATTTACCTTTCTGTGGTAATAAATCTCCTTTGTGCTTAGAATTTGGTGTCTGGATGTGTTCTGTGCTGATTCCAAGACCCCTTTCAAAGACAAGCAGTGGTGGCACATGCCTTTAATCCCAGCACTCAGGAGGCAGAGGCAGGTGGATCTCTGTGAGTTCTAGGTAAGCCTGGTTTACAAGAGCTAGTTCTAGGACAGGCACCAAAGCTACACAGAGAAACCCTGGGTTGAAAAAAACCAAGCAACCAAGCAACCAACCAACCAACCAAACAAACAAACAAAGCCCTTTCAGTTATTACTCTCTAATACCAAGCCAATTTTATGGCTCTAACAGCTTCCTAATACCTGTTATTGGCCTGTCCTTATGGCCATGCCTTAAAAAATATTACCATATATTAGTTCCACACAACACTGGACTGCATTATGACACTTTCACATCTGTGTATAATGTATTTTGGTCTTGTCCACCCCTCCTAATTGCAATGTTATCCTCTTTCAGGCTTACTGATTCCCTTCCTCTTTCTTGATGGGTCCCCCATCTACCTACATGTCTTTCTTAAGTAAAAATAATAAGAAAAGGGCAACTCCACAGGTGCAAGAAATCCAATTAGGTCAAATCAAACCAAATCAAAATGCCCATCATTTTATTAAGGATGATGCTCTTGGGTAGCCAAGCTTATGGCTGGGAGACAGGAAAGCAGGGAGCCATGCAGACCCAAAACCAAATGTTTCTCCGTTGTGAGACCATTTAAATACCCTGGGGAGGGTCAGGACCTGGCATGCTGAAAGTTGGAGTCCAGAGCAAAGCAACTCCCAGGTCAAGGAGGCTGAGATGGATGCCAGGGGCTGGGGACTACACTCCAAACTTAACAGTCTTCATTTCCCCCCTTTTTGTGACCCCAATGGTGGAATTAAATTCTACAGGAACATGCGTAAGAGATTTAGTAGTGAGTATACCACTGAAGAAATTGTCTTCCCATTCTCCAGCAACAATTAACTGTTTATGTATTCTCAGATAGGGATGGGGTGTCTGTGGCACTGTAAACCTGTCTGTGATGGGATGTGGTGGTGGATCCAGGTCATCACAGAGTTCCAGAGTACAGTGGTCATGTCATACCCAGAAAATAGCCTTCCATAACACACTTCCCCTTCCTACAGCATCTCACATTCCTTTCAGTCTGTCTTCCAAAATGCTCCCTGAGCCTCAAAGGAGGTCCTATAGATGTCTCAGTCAGGGCTGACCATTCCACAGTCACATAGTCTCAGAACTTTGACCAGCTATAAACCCCTCTCGTAGCCACCAACCACCTCAGAAAAATATCTTTTCGAGCCAAAGCAGATAGCAACAGTAGTCTATGGGCACAGGCATAAACATTCAGAAGGTGATTTGACTAGGTTTATAGCTGTAGTATTAAGGGCGGCGGGGGCTGCGTCCCCAGCACCCCAGCCGCCCGCACGGCTAGCTTATGCTCGAAATAACAACACACAAACTGGATTCATTTAAACACTGCTTGGCCCATTCTCTTCTAGGCTAATTCTCACATATTAATTTAGCCCATTTCTAATCATCTGTGTATGGCACCCCAAGGTGTGCTTACCAGGAAGATTCTAGCCTATGTCCATCCTGGGTCGGAGCTTCATCCCGGGAACGGGGCATGGCGTCTCTCTCAGGCGTCTGCTCCCGAGAGGAGAGCTGTCGAGACTGAGCTCACTTCCTCTTCCTCCCAGCGTCCTGTTCTGCCTACTCCTCCCACCTATCTTCCAACCAATAAAATGGGCCAAGGCAGTTCCTTTATTAGCCAATGACCTTCCTCCATCATATAGCATCATATGGGACTTTTTTCTTATTCAGCTGTCCCCAAATCTATTCAGAAAGTTATTTGTTGCCCCACAAAACAAGCCACATTACATCAGTAAACCCATCTTTCCTGGTAGGTTGATGGTGTAGCATGCTGGGTTCACAGCCGAGTAAGATTGTTGAAGCTATTGAAATGGTGACTGACTATAACTAGGTGTTTTACCACTTAGAGAACAGAAATAATAGAGACAGTGAGCAATTAATAGAATAGGCTCCTGGTTTAAAGGAGCCTGGCAGTTATAGAGACATTTGTTAATGGTACGTTTTGCTCCCTTCTCTCCTTAGGCAACATGCCCAGTGTATCTTCTTCATGTGGTCAAGGATTTGACCTTAAGCTGAGATCTCAGCCCATAGCTACACACTAGGGTAATATTTGTATCAGTGATTTACAACTCTTGGTTATCCTTTAGTGGCGTAGGGGTTCTTTCTGTCTTTGTATTGCTTCTATTGGTTAATGAATAAAGAGTCTGCCTTGGCCTAGTTGATAGGGCAGAACTTAGGTATGCAGGGAAGACAGAACTGAATGCTGGGAGGAAGAAAGGCAGAGTAAGAGAGAGCCACCATAGAGCCACCAGAGTTAGACACACTGAATCTTTCCTGGTAAGCCACTGCCATGTGGCAATATACAGATTAATATAAATGGGTTAAATCAAGATGTGAGAGTTATCCAATAAGAGGCTAGAGCTAATGGGCCAAGCAGTAATTTAATTAATACTGTTTCGGTGTGGTTATTTCAGGGCTAGGGCAGCCAGGATGAACAAGCAGATGCTTCCTTGTAACACTTTAGTTCCAATTATAGTAAGAACTAATGTACAGTTACCACACATCACCTAGAGATTTGACTGAAAATTGCAGAGTGTCATGTGATTTTAGTAATTGCCTTGCATTTTTTCATTGATAATCCCTTTAGTGTCAGTTGAAGGCAAATAACATCAGAAAACTCTGAAAAGGAAGATATATAGTATTCAGGTTGGAAAGGGGACAAGAGAAGTGAATCATGCTGGAGCTTTTAGACTATAGGCATGCTGAAATCCAGAGTTTGTGCTGTGGCAGCCAGTACAATATTTATGTCCAGAGAAGATAAATTATGCAGATTCTAATTTTTTCCATAGACTCACCCATAACCATTCATCAGCAAAAACTGCAGCGGTAGGAAAAAAAAAAGGAGTGTGGAATTTTCTGTTGATTCTAGCACTAAGTGGATTGGATATCACTT
Source organism: Microtus oregoni (assembly GCF_018167655.1). Classification (NCBI taxonomy): domain Eukaryota; kingdom Metazoa; phylum Chordata; class Mammalia; order Rodentia; family Cricetidae; genus Microtus; species Microtus oregoni. The sequence goes on along the minus strand of NW_024543069.1, from coordinate 21,135,491 downwards.
TAATTCAAGTTTCAAAAACACTGCAAAATGAAACTTATCTCCCACTGAACAAGCAAGACATTTGGAGAGTTATTGGGGAACATCTCATTAAAATTTGCATCCTGAGACTGACAGAGTTTTGGATTTCATGAGGGCTTATTATTCTGAACTAGCAAACAGAGCTTTTAGGTAATAGCATATTATTGTACAACTTATTTATGTCAATGAGGTTTGTAGTTAGTTTTTGTTGCAAATTCAGATAATATAAATAGTTTATATTAACACTGGGAGTCTGCTGGATTTAGTTATCTTTGAAAAGGAATTGTGGTATGAAGATGCCAACATGTTCTTCCCAAAGAGTCTCATCTTCTGGATTCTACACTCTGTGTAATCATCTCTCACTTGATTTAGCATTGATCTCCAGGACTGACAGAATGCTGTAGAATGTAGAATGTGAAATACAATATGATTCTCTCTCTCTCTCTCTCCTCATGCTCTGGAGAAGCCACAGAAGACCTGAAAAATCATGTATAGAGGTTTAAGCTGAGCATAGCATCATGGAAGTGGCTCACCCAACCCCAACCTGCAACTGATTATAGCCCTCTGGATGATAAGTATGAAGCATCTAACTAAGTCACTCATGGATACTCGACCCTCTGAGAGTGAGATAAATGTTTATTATCTTAAGCATCAATTTCAGAGTTATAAAGCAGAATACATCTGATGTAAGAGTTTGTACATAACAAACAATTGGAAAAGCTATCAAATGCCATTTCCTGAATTGAGCTTGTGAGTCAGGAAGCACACACACACACACATATACAAGTCTTAGTCAGTGTGAGCATTTTATGATCTCAGGCTGGCTTCCTAGCCTGAGTCTGTGACATTAACTCAATATTGATAGATTATTTAAAAAAATACATATTGGTCATGGAGAGATAGCTCAGTGGTTAAGAACACTTGTTCTTGCAGAGGACTCAGGTTCAGTTTCCAGCACACAAATAGCAGCTAACAGCTACCTGCAATGCCAGTTCTAGGAGATTCAACACCCTCTTCTGGTGTCTGTGGGTACTGTATACACAAGCTGCACGTGTGTGTGTGTGTGTGTGCGCGCGCGCACGCGCGCGCACACACACACACTCAGGCAGACATAAAATTTTATATGAACACAATAAATTTAAAAACCATATATTTCAGAGGACTTCCCCTTTCCATCATCACCACAGATGACCCCATCAAAGGCTCATCTTGAAGTGCAAATGTCCACTTCTATTCTTTCACTCACCCTTTCCTAACTGTCTTAAGATTTTGTTACAACTCAGGGCTGCCAACTTCACTCCTCAATTGGTTGGAGTGGGCAGAGTCTACGGAGTTGTTCTGGTTTTTAATTCTATAACTCATGTGGTTATCCTGTTGCTAGATACTTGGAAACAAACCAACTAACGCAATGGACAAGTGACTTTCATACTCTGGTTACAGTACAATCTGATTTGCAATTTAAGAGGCACCTCCAACCCACTGCTCCAGGGAAAAGGTAGGTATTGTTTATCCCACTGCCTCTCTGCACTCCTCTGCTTGGCATCGAGTTTCACCTAAAGAAATTATCTTGTAGGAATGCTGAGGCTTACAAGATCTCAGAGTTCAAAACCAAATCTAGACTCCTTGTCATAGTGCCCCGCGGCTCCCTGTCTTCTGGAGTGCCACCCTTTGCCCAAACTTGTCCACAACTTCATTCTGACTACCCTTTCTTCTTTGTCTTGGTTAGTGCTTGTTGGTCTTCCCAAGTCTTATACCCTAAATCCTCTCCTGTGGGCTATGGGAAGGCTCTGGACTTCTAGGGTGAACCTCACTAGCCTCCCACCTTGGGTGTGGCTAGCACCCTCAGTGCCAGGCTCTGTACTCAGGTTTCTAGTCAGCTCTCCAGGTTGCTTTGCTCCTATCTGTGCTATTTGGAATCGTGGGGAACCAGGGGGAGCTACAACTCCAGGCCCACTTTGCCCAGCCACTTATTTGATTTAGGTTTGTCGTGAACAATGCAGATAAAAGAAACAGACAATTCTTTTTTAATGGTTGGGAAGAAGCTTCCATCTGTTATGGACCAAACAGTTCTTATTTAATACAGTCCCACTCTCGGCTGAAGCTCAAGTTTGCCACACAGTGTTCTGGTCTCACCTCATCACTTTTCTGCCTCTTTTTGCTTTTCTTTTCTTCTGTCTGCTCAGCTCCCATTTTCCTTCTATGATGTAATATCATTGGTCTGCTGTAGTAAGGTATGGTCTATCAGTTGGCTCCTCACCAATATAGATAGAAGAAGCATTTTTCTATATAATAAAGGAAAAATATGAACAGAATCCTTCAGCATAGACCATAGACAGAATTAACTTATTAGTAATTCATTATGTCCATAGATGCTCTCAATTTTAATATCAGAAATCAAATAAAGGCTCATTTCCAGGACAGGAACCAAAAAGCTACAGAGAAACCCTGTCTCGAAAAAAAGAAAAAAAAATAAAGGCTCATTCCTTCCCTGTTCATGATCTTTGGAATAGACCTTTTTTCTCCTTTGTAAATAATTACCTTAGACTAGTTTTGGGTGGGGGAGGAACCAATAACTCAGAAAGTAAAATAAAGTAAGGAAAATATAAAAAGAAAAATTCACATTCAGAATTGTCTAAATTATACTGCATAATGCCTATTTCTACTTTTTTTATTGCTGATTTTGCAGACATAGATTTTCATTTGTAAAATGGAGATGCTAGCTCGCTGGCCCAGGTGTGAGGACTCATATGGAAAATTCCTGGTGTAGCTGGGTAAAGTGATCAATGTTCTTTTTCAAGTAATCTTTTATAAAGTTTGCCTTAATACAAAGTAAGAGAAGAAATCTACTTACACATGGAAAGTCATATTTAAGATCAAGGACCTCAGCAGGGCTATGTTCAGCACGCGAGGAAGTAGTAAGCAGGTAAGCATGACAATCATTGGTCATGTGGCACCAGGTGACCCTATGGTGACATGCCTGGTGGGGAGAAGGAATCTGCAGACCCTGGAGCAAGGTCTTCAAAATGTACCATTCTGGTTAGCTGTCCCACCTACTTCCTGAAGAGGAGCGATCTGGCAGGAAAAACAGGGACATAGAAACTCTGACATGGGCTTCTCAGTCTTAGTGGGTACCCTGAGAGGATATCTGATGACTCTTCAGCAAGCATTTCTAGGACATGATGCATTATGCAGCTCCCGGCTACCCAGGATGGCATGCCGGCTACCCAGGACAGCATATCACTTGGTCACTTATCAGCTCAGCTGAACACTGCATACTGAAACCCTGACTACCCCAGAAATGGAGCTCCCAGTGTGGGAACGAGCCAACCAACCCAATGTAGCTGAGTATAGTGGCACTCACTTAGAATCCTTCCATTGGAAAGGCTGAGCCAGGCTGATGCCTGGGCAAGCAGTACATTCCCCTAAGGAGTGCTAGGTCCCATTGGGAAACCTGTTTCAAAAAATCAGAGTGTATGGTTTCTGAGAAAACCAAGCCAATCAACCAGCCAACCAACCAACCAACCAACCAACCAACCAACCAACCAACCAAAAAACACCCGAGTTTGGCCTCTGGCCTCAACACATATGCAGATATATGTGCATGTGCATCCACACACATGCATCTAAACACACACACACACACACACACACACACACACACACACAAAGAGAGAGAGAGAGAGAGAGAGAGAGAGAGAGAGAGAGAGAGAACATGCAGTAGACATCACATTTTTGGAGATCTCCAAATGAGTGTATTTTAGTCCTCCCTGAATCAGTGACTAACCACTGACCTGTCACTGCCATCCACAGCCCACACCTCTCCTGGGGGTATAGAAAACCCTCATCCTATGGCCAAAATACCACGGAACTTCTAGAAATAAGGAATTGTCCTATGCTGTCTCAAGGGCAAGGGCTTTACCTTTCTATTGAGAATCATCTTTCCGAGGGCAATTAATCATATCAGTCATGATACAATGAATGACTGCATGTGACAGTCCTCATGGAGGGCAATGGCCAACCTGGTGCCAGTCTGACAAGAGGCGTGAATGACTCATGGAACAGTTCTGCATTTTAGGACTAGGTGACACATACCGAGTGAAGGTCACTGTTTCTGTGCTTGTAGAGAATTCAGAGGCTGCAGACACAGACCTGGGACAGGTATTCCAAGGTGCAGACGGTGGCTGGGCCCGCTTGAGCCATGAAGATGCAGTGCTTTCGGAATTTTAATGGAATATTAAGGAGGATGGCAGAAGAGGGGACCTCTCACAAATTCTGGGGTCGCTAGCCCAAATGACGGGTTCAGGAAGGGAGAAGGAGTGTGCTGAAGAGTTCCTGGGTCTTGATCCGGAACAGCAGTTGGCATCTTAGTTATGTCAGGATGTAGGAGACAGTGAGCTGGTTAAATCTTAGTTCAGTTGTTGCTAGCTGATCTTGGCAGCAAACCTGAGCAGTTTGGGGTCATGAAAGGAGAACTACAGCAAGAAATCCCTATATTCCCAGTGGCTTCATCTCCCAGGGGCTCCTTGTCCCCTCCCTGCTCTACTCTGCTTTTCTGATGCTCCAGATCCCTTTTCTTTACACCTGCAAATTGAGAGCTGCTACTTAAATGGGGAGGCTGTTCCATTTCTCCTTACAAGATTGCTTGCAACTCTGCTCTCACACATGGAGACCTTCTGTCCTGCGATGTGCCTCCAAATCACCCTGCTCCATTATTATTGTTGTTATTTTATTATTGTTGTTGTCATTATTACCATTATTGCACCACCCCACGTTTTTAACCTCTAAACACATGGTGGAAGGATCGGAGGCGTGGCTCTGAAACGGCGAATGCTTTCAGCTTAAATATCCGTGTGCAATTTCCGCGGCTGTTGGGAAAAGACTATTGTCGTCTTTCCTGATTTCTATGAGAAACAGGCTGAAGTGCTGGGCTCTGAGTTCGCTGGAAATACCTGCTTCATTTTCAGAAGACTCTCATCAATGATTGGCTTCATGTCACAGAAACATGTTCCTCCTCCGCATTCCCTGTCCTATGAAATATGGATACTGCGTTCAAAGCAGGAGGCACAATGTAATCCTTCCGTCCTACACACACAAAGATGATGCTCAAGTGTTCACGGGAAGTAAAACTCCAGTCCCAGGTAGCAGCTTTACAACTGTCATTTAAGGTGACAGCTCCTCTGGAGAAGGGTTTTAAAATAGAAGTTGGTGACATCTGTTTATTAATTTGGTCTCTGTGTGTTCTAGGTAAATTGGATTGGGGAGGTTTTAAATCACAGGAGCGTCACAGGACCAATGACAGGCATTTCCCACTTACCTTAATTATAGAATTTTTACTATGGAAATGGCTTCTCAGTAACTGTAGTCTGTTTATCTATTTCTTCCGTCTTGAAAATTAGATCACATAAACCGTAAAGGTCTCAGATTGATTTTGCAGACACTGGATTATTTTAAACAAAACAAAAAAAAAGGCAACAGTCTCAGAATAATTGGCTCAGCCTTGTTATATAGACACAGCTCCAGGCCAAAGCCTTAGGCACTTTAGCATTCAACATTCTTGCTTGAGAAGATGCTCTGTGACTTTTCTAGGCACTATTTTAAATTTATTTTTGCCTGCTCCAAATTCATTGCAGAGTCCAGACAGCCTTCTTTATCGTCACATTTTACATTCTAAGAATTCATGTTTAAGCAACAGCCTGCCTTCCAGACGCGTTCAGAGCGCATGCAGCTCGCTATTTCTCTTTACAAAGGTTCCTTTAAGCCTGGGGGTGGTTATTGGAAGTCAGGTGGTGAAGCTATCCTCATCTGGGGTGTGTTCAGTCTACGGACAGGAATCCTTTGGTGGTCATGATTTTTAAAAAAACTCCCAGCCTTGCTCTATTTAGTTTCTCTTCCCTTAGTCTTCAATGATGTATAAAATCTCTTTTAGGATATTATTCGTTTCCTTCCAAATTTATCTCTCATTGTTGACCAAAGGACACTCCTTTCTATTACCCTTCTTATGGGAGTCAAATCATGACACGTGGCTTCAATGAAGAAGTGCCAGGAAAAACATGTCTGCTTTTTGTCTCTGTAGCCCACAGGAGGCAGTTCCGACACATCCCTGGGAGGAGCTGCAGAGAATAAGGCGCATTTTTCTGACATTCAGCCTGAGTAACGGGGTTCTGCTAGCAAGAAAAAAATTCGTACTCAAAACCTGGGTTTGAATTTGGGTCCTAACTATTAACCTAGCTACAAGTTTCCGATTGCATTCTGAAAACCAGTTCCATCAAAACATATTTTAGACGGGTGGTTCTCTTCCTGTACCGTCACTGTAGGCTCTAGGGCCCATTCCCAGGAAGGGCAGAACACACTCTTTTAATTTTGCTTTTTAAACTTCAGACTTTTTAAGGAACTATTCATTAATGAAGAGGCATCTGTGGGATTTGAAGAATATTGGAAAGTACTCAGTAGTAATAGGAGCTGATCATCTATTTCTTGCTAGGTGTAAATCATTCACACAAAAAGCTCACAGTTGGAGAATTGCGAAGATACATTTTCGTCCCCCCTTTCTTCCTTTTAATGGGGGAATAGCCTCACTTTTGTGTTTCTTGATCTTGCCTTTGTAGTGAAGGGCCACGAGCAGAACAATGAGGATTCTCCGGAGACCCACAGCGGTTCCTAAGGGGAAGTAAGAAACCTGAAGAAACCCGTTTTCAAACAGCCTGCTAGCTAATGGGTACCGCGTTTCATTTTGCGGAGTGCTGTGTGCGTCTCCATTCATTACAGAAATTTTTCTTTTTATGATGAAGACTGTGTGCTGCAACTGGAAAAGCAGACAGATAATGGAACCCAATCAAGGGCCCAGGACTGCATCTTAGCCAATATTACAGGCCACTGATCAAATTCTAAGGCACCCGAATACATACAGATTTCGCACAATTTGAAATTTCAGCCACTCTCTTTCAATTCAGCAGCAATCAGACCTCAGGCCTGGACAGAAACCCCAGGTGAACACAGCAGACAATGTGTCCCGTCTAGCCTGAAATCACACAGGAAAAAAAAAATAGATTTTAAACTTAGAAGTTCTAAGAATATTATGATTGAAAATGGGAGCCTTTGTCTTTGGTTACTATGTAGCAAGGAGAAGTGAGGCAGTTATCTGAGTGATACAAATGAAACACAAAGTGTTCATTTTTTGCTCTGATTGGTTGCAGGGTGAGATTGTTCTTGAAGTATGTAGGCAGAATTTTCTAGAATGGTGACTTCAGTCCTTTGCTTGATACATTTAGGGCAATTGTGACAATTTATATAGCACATTTTCATGAAAGGCTTATATAAACATACTTAATGTATATGATGAGGTAAATTATCACAAACATGAGCACATATGACCACTTCCTAGGTCAGAACATAGAATGTTCTAGGAACTAAGTCTGTTGTCCATATTCAAGCCCACCTGTTAGAAGGAGTGGAATCACAGTACAGCTTCCAGCTGCTGTTTTTCCAAGATTTACATGAGCATTCAAAGCACCATGCTCCTTAGCCAGTTACAACGTATGTCTGTCACTTTAGACAAGTCCCTTCATGCAGGCCGCAGTACACCTCTGTGTGGCAGTTTCTGTTGTGTGTCCAAAATCTTTTCAGAGCTATAAAAACCTCTGAGCTTCTGTGATTAAATTTTCATGCTATACACCTCTTCCTTCCAAAAGGTCAGCACTATATTGTAGTAGAATATTCTGTCAACTCCTTCTCACTTTCCCTTGTCCCTACCTCAGATATTTTTCTAATAAATCTATGAAACTTCTGATATTTTGTTGTGTGTTGAGGGTGTGTGTGTGTGTGTGTGTGTGTGTGTGTGAAGATACATGTGTGTAGGCACACAAAGAGAACAGAGAACAATCTTTAGGAACCATCCACCTTGTATCTTGAGATAAAGTTCTTTGCTGGCCTGAACCTCTCAAGAGAGACTGCGTTGTTTGACAAATAAGTCCCAGAGATCCAAATTAGTTGGGAAATGTTTAACTGTATGGTCTATGGCATTCTGTACTCAGTGCAAGACAAGATTATCTCACAAGTGGAACTCAGGTAGAAAAAAAAAATTCATCCTGGTATTTTGGGTCAGCAGTAGCAGTTTGTCTGATTAGAAAATGTGTTTATGTGTGAGGATGTCACAACACTTGTTCCTTCAATGGCAGATGTGAGCATAGTAATAATTATTATTATTTGCAACCTAAAGTGCATCACTTCGTTTATTCAGCTTAATTCAATTAACCTTTGAAGAGCTAAATGTTACAGGTGTGAGGACCAATTATCATTTTGTTTTGGCAGCTTAAATTTGGTTACATATCTGGGTACACAAAGCAAAATAATTGTCTAAATTAAATCTTCAAAGTAAGTCGATATATATTTTCAGAAAGCTAATACGCATGTTAGTTTTTTGTCAACTTGGCATAAGCCATCTGGAAAGAGGGAACCTCCATTAGGAAAATGCCTCCATCAGGATGGCCTGCAGGGGTCTTTTCTTCACTAATGATTGACACAGAAGGTTCCAGTCCAGTGTGGGTAGTAGGCATCCTAGGCTGATGGCCCTTGATTTCATAAAAATGCTTGAAGCCTAGTGAGTGTGCTGGGCGTTTCTTTCCCGATATATAAATGCTATGATCCTTGCTTACAAAATTTGACATCGCTTCTTACATTCTGTGCTTCCTAAACCTACTCTAGAACAATGAAAATTATAATTGAAGATGGACCTGATCTTGCTTAAACAAGCAGCAGCCCTTTAAAAGTTGGAACAAATACATCAAACTGCAATCTTTTGTTTAGGATATTTAGGGGTCCCATTAGTAAAACCAAACAAGATCTGTTTACATCTACTGAATGGTTACTAGAGCCAGAAAGAACATAGACAAAGGCAATCTAACATTCTTCGTATTTTCATGTATCAGAATACATGTAATGGTGGACTATCTATACACATACATACTCTACTCCCATGTATACACATAACTATGTATAATATATGTATATTACATGCCCATATTTGATCATCTTGTATGTATGTGTGTATATTTATTATCCCTGATTCCTAGCTTCCCACTTCAAAATCTCTTAGAATGACCTGAATAATATATTTTTTTATATTAATATATTTTGATATTTGTAGAGATGCAGTGAAGCCGTTTCAGTTAAGCTGAGCGTGTGCTAATAAGCGGGTTAGCTATCTTGAAGATGGGAGGTGGTTACCAGAAAAATAATTATATGCAGAGAGCTAGGATTTTTCAGTCTTGCATTCAAGTTTCCAGCGATGAGCTCTTAGAAGTTAAATTTAGCCACGTGACGATTGACTGTATTGATCTTGCCTCAGTAATTCAGACTCCATAGGAGCTTTCCATGACACTTAGAGCATCCATGGTACTGGTCACATCCATGTACCAGGAGGCAGCACAGGCAGACCTCCGTACAACAGAGTGCTTTAATTTCTCCTTATTCCAACCTTGTTATCTCTGCCCCTCTTTTCGGGCTCATCGCCTCTGTAATAAAGCCACACTTTTAAGTGAACCATTTTTTCTGGATTCTGTAAACTATTCTAGGGGATCAGGGAACACCAATATATTAAAGGAAGTCCTGGATTTGATGCCAGTTGGGAATAAATGGAAATTACCCAGGAATAGCTAGGAGCTGTGCCATCTGAAGGAGGGCACTCTTTGAGGACCAAGGCGTTTGACATGTGGGGCCTATGCCAAATCTAAAATCGGTCTCGGCATTGAACTAAATTGAAGGGCTTTGCTGTAGAATTGTTGTTGGGAAACCACACACTAGCAATTACTCTGGATCAAATATTTAGCCCTTTGATTGCCAGAGTTTAGAACTGAACCTAGGACCATACACAAACCAGACAAATGTTTTATTACTGAGCAATCTGGCCCCAGGGTCATGTTATATCAAGAATGAATTACTTTAAAGAAAAAGATGTTGTTAATTTTAATGTAGAAAATATTCAGCAAATGTCATGAGTGACATGATGGTAACTGAGAAATTTAAAATTGAGAATCTGGAGGTAACAAATGGCCTGAAGGCACAGGTCTCTGACACAATATTCCAGCTACAAGCTAAAAAAAATACTCATTCTGACCCCAGATTTTCTTGGAAATCTTAAAATACTATGCAGTTAAATTTTCATCCCCTCTCTATTTTCAATGATTTTATATATAATAATTTTCCCAAGGTCCCCTCATAATATGGATCCTGTATATTCATGCTGCTTATTGTTTCTATGGCTTTTGCCTTCTTGCTAATATTTCCACTTAATGCTTGTCTGTCCTTAGCCCTCTACTCTCTGGCTATCTAGGAAGTACAGAATGGGTGGGAAGAAAACACTGTATTATGGAAAATAGTTCAGAATCGAAAATATGGTTAAGACTCATATCTTAGTTCTTTTTGTGGTAAGACACCATTGTTCGGCTGGAAGCTTCACCCTGTCATATCCATATATCCAGAGTCTGGAACGTTCAGGTGGAAGCTCCTCTCCAAGTCCCCTCCCCCATCTCTCTCCAAACCGTGCTGCATCTCAGAAAGGCCGCCAAATGATGACCCCTCCCCAAGAGATGCTCAAGACCACGCCCACAGGGTATTTAACCTGCCCCCCCCCCCTCCACAAAACAGACATGTGGTTTTCTGGTCTCCCTTTCCCGTCTCCTCTCTGGAGGTCTAGAAAATCATCCAGGAGCATTGTATTCATTAAACCTGGGCTTTTTATAATTCAGTTTGATTTGATCTGATTTGAATTGTTGCATCGACGGAGAGGCTTAACGAGGTACGGAAACTTCTTAACCATGACCAAGGCAAATAGAAGAAAGAGTTTATTGGTGGCTTACAGTTTCAGAGAATTGGAACTCATAACCACTATGGCAGGAAGCATGGCAGCAAGAAGGCAAGCATGGAGCTAGAACAGTGACTGGGAGATTACATCTTGGGGCACAAGCAAGAGGCAGGGGGTGGGAGGAGCTAATTAGGAATGGCACGGGCTTTTAAAACCTGAAAGTGCGTCCCCAGTGACATATCCCCTCCAACATGGCCATATCTTCCAGTCGGTCCCAAACAGTTTTGTCAGCTGGGAACCAAATATTCAAGCATATGTGTAGAAATTAGCTCGATTCAGGAAATAACTAGCCTAGCTAAAGGATAAAACAATTATGTTTTTATTTATTATAAGGGGAAAATTCACAAAACAGGAACAAGAAGTCCAAGCTCAGCTGTGCCCCGGGGGAATCACACAGAGAGAGCACACCGGGGTTGTGCTCCCACCTGTTTTTCTGTCCCGGGCCCAGAAAGCCACGCCTTATCTTGGATCCAGCTCTTCAAGATAATTGACTAACAAGGTTTTCCCATCACGTATGAGACTTTGTGAGCCATTCTCATTCCAACTACCACACTCACCTTGGGGAATTTTTTTTTTTTTTAAATTTAAGCTCCCTGATGTTTTTCTAGAAACTCTTGCTACACACCCTGGTTGTGTATTCCATAAGTATGCATTCTATCAGGCTCTCATGCCCAACACAGGTCAAGAAAGTCAGCGCTCTTTTCCTCTCTCATTGGACGGCGACAGTGTTGTTACGATACACTTGGATGTTTCTCCAAGACCCACAAAGTTCTGCCATGTGTTATTCTATGACACAGAGTGGTAAATAGATTTTGGAGACCAGCATCAGCTTAAAAAGTCATGTTCTTTGTTCACTGGGCACAGCTCTTGAATGAGACCCCTCCCCATTCCATTCATGAATAATATGCAAACTTCCCTAATAAAATCATGCATTAAGACCTCTGCTTTTGTAGCTATGAGTCACCGAAATTAAATCTTAGACTCTGAGTGAGTAGAACAGTTTAATTGGTCTCGTGTCTTTCATTATTGTGCCTGTCAGGGCTGTGCTCTGAAATTTTCATTTGCATACTAAGAAATGCCTTAAGGAGATACACTTTGTTTTTCATCGGCAGAGAAATCCATGAAAATGTTTTTATACTAATTAGGTTTTTAAAATTCTCATTACAGCGTTCATATTTTTCCCAAGGAATGATTTCATCCCCCATGCCTGAAACCAAAAAACAAAGAAACATCTCTAAGCTGTTATATCTAGTGTTGTTGCAGAAATCTAGATTTTAATATAAAAGCCTAAAACTTGGCTAGGGGGAGGTCGAATATGAGAAATGGAGGTGGACCTGGTATAAGGCAGCCACAGGATTAGATACTCAAATTCCAGAGATGTTTGGATTACTTCTTTCTAATAAATGCAGATGCTAACAATACTATGCAAATTGTAAGAGGACGGGGTAAAACAGGAAAATCTGGGTCTTATTATTTGATGGCGCTAATGTCATGAAAATGAGCCAGTCACCTCCATCACTCATCTTTCTAGCATGCTGGTTTGAACCATAACACCCATCCACATTTCCTTCCCAAAATGCTGCTGAAGGATGAAGAAAGCGCCCTCTAGAGGCACATCTATAGCAGAGACAGGGTGGGGAAGAGTAGAATGGATAGTATGTTAGAAAGAGCAGGAACTTTTGAAGAGCACCTTTCCAGAAAAGACACAACACAGCCTAGCAGAGCTGGGACAACAGCCTTTCCTTCTTCACACTTGCATTCAAGAACTGCATTGCTGCTAAGAAATGGCGGTCTCCAGAGTCCTATACTTCTGCCAGTTTGGGGTTCCCTTACCTCCTATCCACGAGGGATTTAGGGAATAGGGTGAGTCTTTATTTAAAGACAAGCATTAAGTACACAATTAGAGACACGCAGAGAGAAACAGCAGGGCTCCCGAGGGTAAATGATATTAAAGAGCCAGGTGGGGATCAAGAGAAAGAAACATTTCAGAGGCAACTGGGGAAGGAGTTTGGGGTATTGGGGGGGGGGGGAGTAGGGCAGATATTAATCACTAATGTTTAAGAGAAAAATCTGGGATAGTGGCTGATCCAATATGTCAAGAAAGCTTATATGTTCTAAAGAACACATTGCTGAGAACAGCTTTTCTATGCAAGAACCAGCCCCACACAACCTTATTTGTTATTGGCACAGTTTAAATAGTGGAAGACAAGAATCTTTTCTCTTCCTCCCTGTTTTGTCTGTTAGTGTTGCCATTACTTCTAAAACCATGCAGAATTTTTAAAAGTGGAGAAGGGGTATGAGGGAGAAGAAGAGGCAGAGAGGAAGAGGGTTGGGGAGGAAAGGAGGCAAAGAGTGGGAGGAGAAAAAAATAAGGAAGAAAGAAATAAAAGAAGGGAAGAAAAAAGTATTTAAAGGCATTTGTTCTAGCAATCCAGAAGCAATGACACCATCTATTTGACACCTTCAACTTTGGTTATCTCCTATTTTTACAGCACTGTGCCTAAGATGAAGAAACAAAGTAATCAATAGGCCTTCATCATGTACCTGCTAAATGCAGAAGCAATGAGACAAGCACATTACTTCACACTGACAACACGGCAAATGCATATGATCTTCTACTATGCTAGAAGGATGAAGTTACTTCTGCTAGAAAACATTATAGTTACAAAGTCCAGATACATTAGGATCTAAACGCATTGTACACTTTGCTTTGTCACTCCCCACCTTTTCCTTCCCCGATTATTACTATAAAAAATATTCCTGTGAGCAGGCTCTGCATCTAGGAGGGTCTGTCCATGCTGCTCTTTTCTCTTAGGATACTGTCTTAGAGTTTCTTTTGTTGGGATAAACACCATGACCAAAAGTAGCTTGGGTAGGAAAGGCTTTATTTCATCTTACAACTCACATTCTATCATGAAGGGAAGCCAGGACAGGGACCCTAGACAGAAACCTGGGAACAGGAACTGAAGTAGAAGCCATGGAGGAACCCTACTTACTGGCTCGCTCAGTTTGCTTTCTTACCAACCCTGAACCATCTGCCTGGGGTGGCACCACCCACACTGGGAGGGGCCCTTCCCCATCAGTCATCAATCAAGAAAATGCTCTTATAGTCTCCTCTACAGGCTGAGACATTTTCTAAATTGAGACCCTGTCTTCCAAAACTAATCTTGCCTGTGTCAAATCAATAAAAACAAAACAAAACAACAACAGAAACTAAACCAACCAGCACGGATTTTCTGCTCTAGTTCACGAAACCTACTCGTCCTTAAAGACCACTTGTTTTGTTACTCCCCTGGGATGGTTTCACTAATCTCTCTGTTAATTAATGAGTCCCCAGAGCATCTTCCAAATAACTGTTGGAGTGTCTGAGGTTCATGAGAAATCATTTTTGCATGCCAGATAATTAACAGGGCAAACATCTTTGTGTGTCTCTCCCTCCTCGACAGTGAGAGTTCTTCTTATGTGTCGATCTCCTTCTACAATGAGAATTCTCATAAAAACTTAGGTTGTCATTTTCTAGCAACTAGCAAAGTTCCCGACACACGCTAAATTTACTTATTAAATATTTGTGAAGCCAGGTGGCATTTACCTTAGGCATTGAAGGACCAAGAAGGATGGTTGCAATTACTCTACTCCTTTTTGGGGGATCCGCTCGCTCTACTCAGCGACTTCTGTAAAGTAACATCCGCCTGAATTTCCATGGGACTTTTCTCTCCCTGCCATGACTCAGTAGGTCAGGGATGGGACTGTGGTTACAACTTCACTTCCCAGAGCCTCACACGTAGGTGAGAAAACAGACGCCAAGACAGGTGGCTCAGCATCTGAGACAAGAGCAGTGTGGGAGCAGCGGACTTGTCTGAGCCAGCAGTCATTGCATTGTGTCCCGGATATTCATAGGTTACAGGGCCTCTTTTGAGACTCCAAAACCCTGCTTAAGCTACTGGAGATTTCTCCAAGTTTTAATTGATTGCTTGTCCCCTGTAACAAACTGAATAAATAGAGACAAAGAAGTATAAAAACTATTAGCATCGATTCTGTTGCAGTTATGAGCTAAATTTTTGTATTTCGCATTCCCAAACATTCATGTGTTGAAGTCCTAACCTCTCAGGGAGGTTATGAAAGTAACTGAAGTTTAAAAAGGTCATAAACATGGGACCCTGGTCTGGTAGGATTAGTTCCTGTGAGAGGAGACAGCGGAAAGCATGCTAATTCTCTCACAACTCTGTTTCTTTATGTCCTTCTCTCCTCAGATGACATGAGGGACAGTGAGGTAGCCATCTACAAGATAGAAAAAAATCATAGTCTTTGATCTGGAACTTCACAGCTCTGGAATGATTTTAAGAAAACATTTTGTTATATCAGGAGCACAGACCATGGTGTTTCATTGTTAAACTGAACTGACTAAAACAGTTTAAAAAGCAATGTTAGAATATTGATCACAGAAGGTTTAATAGCTATAGAAACAGAAGGTAGAAAAGAGTTAACAATTTTTTAAAGTAAACAATTTAATTAGATTTAAAAAGAAGCGGAATTATATTCACACTATTAGAAAAGATGACCCCTAGAAGTCTTTACCAGATAATCTCATCTATATGGACTTCTGGTCTCAAGTGAAGGACCCAAGTGAAGATGGCATACTTACTTGATTAGATTGTTTCATGTATAATTTTGAACTTTGCTCTTTTATGTAGAATGATTTTTCTGGCTCTAAGATGTGATTGAAGGAAATTTGGCATTTTCGTCCTTGAAATCAAGATTTTGCCCTCCTGGGGAGAGGCACAGATGTCAAGGAAAAGGTAGCTATATCCCAGCAGTGCCCTGTGTTGATCTGAAATCTGCATGACAGATTGTTGATCCTAAAGGCCAACCAACTTTATTGATGTGAAATGTGGTCCTGTTGAAAAGCAAATGAGTCAGATTTAAAATAGAGAATTCAGAAGGAGAATGGGAGTTTTTGTTTCTTGGCATATATCATGATAACTGAAGGAATTAGGAAGTCCATGTGGACACAGCAGCGCGCGCGCACACACACACGTAGGTAGCAATGCCTAAAAGCTTTATTCTTCGGGTTTTTGGCTTCTATACCTCATATATTCCCTACTCTCAAGCCAATGGATTCTCTTCTTTTTCTCTTTCTCTTTTTTCCTTCACAAAACCCATAGAAACATAATCAAAGATAATGAGAGCATAATTTTAATTTATTTCATTTAAGATTTTTATGCCCATAATTATGTTTGTGTTAAATGAGATTAAAATGTCAATCTGCCAACTTACTTCTTGATTTGTGACCTTTTGCACACAAAGTTTATCATTCTGACAAGTAAAGGCCTCTCTAATGCCCAGGATGAAATAAAAATAGCATCTTTTCAAATTAAAAAATAATCATCCATCGTGTTATTTAAAAATTAGATGAGATGCCCAATGCAGATGAAAGTCTCTAGCAATTTGGATCTTATAATATTTGAATATGATTTAATTTAGTAGTAAAGAACAAGGCTGTTGTGAGTAGACTCTGTTAATTTCAATCCCTCAAAAATCAAGAGCTGGGATAAAAATGCAGATTTCATTTTAGCAAAAACATTTGGAGTGTTTTTGCTCAGTTTCTAAACTACACAGTTATCTCCCCAATTGAGAGAACTCAAAGTTAACATCAATGAAACACAAGGTAGCATTTCCTAAGACACCTGACCCCAACTTTCTCCCATCCTAGACAATATCCCACTTTTTATTGTATATAATAGGACATTTACAAGTTATTATATCAGCTATGCCCTTAAAACATAGAAGCCCTTTTCTTGACTTTGAGCTTCCTATGCCAAGTCATTGATGTCTTGCCCAGCTAGTACCAACGTCAAGATGGGGAACTCACTCCTCTGTCAACTGAACTTGACAATGGTTAGACCTAATTATGTTTCCATGACATCAATCCCACGTGCTCAGAAATAACTGTGTGCTGCCCTTTTACTAGAATCAGTACCAGGTCTCTAATCCACCACTTCCTCTGAATTTCTTACCTGCAGATATTGTGATTTTCAGTTGATTTTCCTTAATTTTATTAGTTCTTTAAGATTTTTATACAATGTGTTTTGATCATATTTACCCCTCCTTCAACTCCTCTCATATCCACACTCTCTGTCTTGTCTTCTCTCTTTTTTAAATGCATTGAGTCCAACTTGGGCTGCCCATATGTATAGCCATCCATTTGAGCATAGTTAGCCTAGTAGGAGCTACACCCTTAAAGAAAACTGACTCTCCCTCACCCAGCAGCTACCAATGGCCTGCAGTTTCTCAGCTAGGTGTGGGCTTTGTGCCTACCTCTGTCTCTCATCTCCAACCTGGGATTTGGTCTGGCTTGAGCTTGAAGAAGTCTTGTGGATTCTGTCACAACACCTGTAAGTTTATTTGTGCTACTGCTCAGATATGTCCAGAAAACTCAGCTTCCTGTAGTCATCTACTATCCCTGGTTCTTACAGTCTTCCTGCCCTTCTTCCACAACAATCCCGAGCCTTATGAGATGGGTTTGGGATTCAGATGTCCCATTTAGGGTTGAGCATTCCACAGTCTTTTATTCTCTATACCTTGACTAGCTGCAGGTCTCTGTGCTAATCACCGTTTAACTCCCATTTTCTTAAACTGTGGACTTTGTTCACATATGGGATCCCTTTAACTGATGTGAGGGCTGTGAAAAAATAAGCAACAATAAAAGCGCTACAACCAAGAGGTAATTCAAAGTTACGTGGGCAATGGACCAGTGCTTGCCCTTGTTTCATTGTGTGTCTTCACTGCAGCCTCACTTGTGAAGGATACACAGATGCCATCATTCCAGGCAATACCAAAGAATGCCTGAAGCACCTTTGCTCAATATCCAGACTGCTCTATGGTCGGAATACAGCGTTGTTACTGTACATACAAAATCCTCCGCTCTTATAAAAGCTGGTTTAATTAAGGACAGCAACATGTTTTAATAACTCTCTCACTCCTTGAATTAGTATATGTTTGGACTGGAATGTGTTTAGAAAATTTGATTCTAAAAGTTGCCTTGTTGACTGGGAGTTTATTTTTTGAAATATTTAATAAATTTAGTCTTGAACTTAGCAAACATATCCCAAGAATATCTGAGTTGAGCTTAAACATACTCCCCTGATTTCACACTATTTATTTATGTGAAGCTGTATTCTCAGTACTAATGGTTAAAAAGTCAAAATATTGATCGACTCTGAAAACTGATGAAGATGTTCTCCTACTGCATCAATATTCAGTCAAGATTTAATTCTTTATGCAAAAATAAACACGCATACCCATTTCATTAGGATGCAAATTTTCTTCTGTCTCTAATAAATTAAAAAATAGATATATTAAACTAAATTCATGATTTTGGGGGGGTAAATGCTTGATTTGTATGCCTGTTTTATGTGCCCCTATACCTGATATAGTTTAAATGTCTTTCAGGTGTAAAGGGGTCATGAGTGAGAAATTTTTAAGAAATCCTGATTTAAATGATAGGGCTGAGATCACATTGGCGAGGAAGGGCATAGGTGAGCCCAGAAAGTTAAGGCTGCCCCTCAGGTCTGGTGGATTTTGTTTCTTAAGGACAGGACATGTTCCTGTTTCTGCTCCTTTGTGCTTTCATCACAACGCGAAGAACTGTATTAAAGGGTCTCAGCATTAGAAAGGTTGAGAACCAGTGGTATAGAGCTGGTTGTTGTTATCTCCTTGATGTGTTGAGAGAAACCACTCCATCTGCAGCAAGGGGCTTTTGCAGAAACCTTTGGTTTCAGTTTATCTGTTCTCAAATGCAAGATTTTGGGGAGCAATTACACTCAAACTACCACAGTAGCCCTAAGAGAGGTCACTATTTAGCACAAACTGTGTGACAGTCCACTCTTCAGTTGTCCTGAAAGTTAGATAATATTCATTGCTTTTTAATGAAACAAAGATGAAATTAAGTTGAACTAAGTAATGCAGATGTTGTTAATTATTGTGTTGTATATACCCCAATCTCTGTTGTTTTAATTAAAAACAACCATCCTCTTGTAACATCTAGTGGTAAATGTCCTTTGGCTTTTTAAGGCTCTGATCTCTGCCACCTTTTGGAGATTTTCAGTCTCTATGTACTCAGGTTAGAATTACTGTTTGCTCATTTAACAAGAACTTGCAGGTGTCCACAGAATAGATTTCAGCCTGGCTCTTCTAATTATGTCATCCTGAGATTGATTTTTAACTTAATTCAAGCTTCTTGGGCCCAGACTGATGGTGACATACCTCACTTCCTTTCACTTTGGCACTTGCCAGAACTTAGTCATGTGGGCACACTTAGCTGCCAGAGAGGCTGGGAGACATATGGAGGTGTGTGTAGAGAGACTGGGGGGGATTGTCTGAGTCAATCACATGAGGGACCTCATCCAGGCACATAGGTGGAGGCTGACAGAATGAGAGTTTGAATTCAAATTGAAACATCAGCATCTTTTTCTATATGATGCTCTTCCAAATATTTTGTCAGAAAAAAAATATTTTAAGAATAGTTGAAAGGATCGGTGCCAACATCAGTTTGAGAATATAGATGATTTCACTTTCATTGCCAAAAAACCTGATACCTGTGAAATCTTAAGTTTTAACCCACTCCACTGCCTGGTATTCCGACTAATGGAAACACTGTCCTGTTTCTGTAATAGTATATGATGGAACTTCCTGACCCACACATTCGGTGCCCTACCCTGACTGTAACCGATGGCAACCACTGTGGTGGACCTTCCCAACCCACACATCCGGCGCCCCATCCTGACTGTCACTGACTGCAACCACCTTGTCTTGCTCTTCGGTCCTCGGTGGGCTGAAATCCTAAGACCTTCCTGGAGAGAAAAAGCTCCTCCGTACTTATGCCTCCATTTGCCGCCTGATGACTCATCCAATTAGACCGGAGCCCTGCACCTCACACCCCTACCTGAAGTACCTTCTGAAGGCACGCTCTTCTGATGGATTCCTTGAGGTCGCTGGAGAAGTGGGTGCTAGATAGAAGACCTCTTCTCTGTCACCCACAGTTCAAGTGTGGGTCCTTTGAACCGAGATGTCTGTAAGAGTCAAGTCATCCAATCTTATTTCTGCCCCTCTACTCACAGGCCAGCTTCCATGACTAGAGTTTCTGGTCCAACCTGGGGACTTAATCTAGTCTTAAACTGGATCTCTCACTTTCAAGGATATATCTTAGATCTCAGATAAGTGTTCCCTGTAAATGTTCTTAGGAAACTTGTTTTGGCCAGGTCCTGGAACTGAGAGAAGAAAAACTGTAATTGGTATATACATCATTTGAAATTGGAATCTTTAACTTTTTTGTAAGGACTATTTTCTTCTCACAGGCATTTTACATATTTGCCCTGAAATATTGTTCAATTAAGAAAGGCTTTACAGGCAATCTAAGGAAAGGTCTCGCTGTGGCTCCGGAGTTAAATGTTTGCAGGCTGATGTTCAGGTTATTACGAATTTCTGGACACTCTTTTACCTTTTTCCCATCATAAATGTCAGTTTTAGTGCCTCACTTTGCTTTCACAAAGCCATCTTAAAAATCTTTCCTAATCCCATGTCAGACCCACGGGCTTGACCACAGCAATCAAAGAATCCAGACCTCTTGGGAGTTACAGGACAAGTAGCAACTCTCCAGCATGCAAGTTCCTTCCTGGAGTCATGAGGTCCTACAACATGTTAGGAGATTGAAGTCTTGCGGTCCCCCTGGACTCATGGTCCATGGCAATGTGCACTAAATGAATAGACTTTCAACTGACTAATCTATTAATCCCAGCCATTTAATGATCAGTGAGGATCACTGAATAGATGATCCATCATGGTGATCAATAGTCATCATGAGGAAAGCTGAAATGGAGACCAACCACAAATCAATAGAGAGTAGGATGCTGAAACCCAGGGTAAATCCTAGTACTGTATGTACAATGTGGGAGTTTCTGCGATGCAACCTAAACCTGCTCTTTGAAGTTATAGGTCTTTCAGCAAAATGTTCTTCCCTAAGCATTTTGGACAATTTTCCAAAGTAATTTTTTATTGATGCATTTTTGGACTCTATATAACTGTTCTTTTCAGCAGTTTTTAAATCTGTCTTGATTGACTTGCACATACAGGCCCACACTTCATTGAGGAGGTAATGTCTTTAACCCAAGGCATGAAAGTTTATAGTGTCTCAGGGGTGAAGGAAAGCAATCTTTGTTGGGATGGTCCTTGTTGCTTGCTACAAAATCGCCACACTGTAGGCACCACTGCTCTGCAGGATTAGCTCTGGCCAGAGTTTAATATTTCTTCTGACCCCTGAGGGAAGGGCAATATAGGTCTTACCCAAAAGTCATTTTTTTATAGAGAATCCACAGTCTTTCTTAACAGAAGATTAAACATTCAAGATTTCCAGAGTTGCTAGTGCCTGCTTCACTCCCAAGCTGCATAGCAATTTAAAATTTCTGAGTAGACATGAAGTACCAGGCATTCAAGATTGTGCCTCATTTCTTGTTTTTTTTTTTCATTGAACATACAGGTTTTGCATCTCTAAACCTACAGAACTTCACAGGTGGACATGTGTTTAAGACAGGGCTGAGGAAAGGAAGGCAGAAGTGGACTTTCAGCATCAAAGCTGGTGTTGGAAAAACTTAGAGAGGAGGCAGAGAGCATTTGCCCTGTGCAGAGAAATGGTGACTTTGACAAGGAGAGCAAGCTGGCTTCCCCACCAACCTAAAAGCCTGGCCATGTCCCAGGGTACCCTTCCTTGTCTGTTAAGGGGCTTTCCTGTTAGCAAAAACTTTGACAAAAAAAAAGGGCCACTTGGGCTTTCTTGGCTCTCCTAACATAAAAGGCTCTCTAGTGAAATATGTTTCTAGACTAGTTGCCATGGAAATATGTTTTAAAGATAGTCCATCCCAGGGAACGCTGACAAGCACTGATGGCAAATCAGGCTTTGATTTATCCATCCAATACAGCTCGCAGAATCACTGAGAACAAATGCCTGGTAGCTCTGAGGTTTTAGAGCCTGCCTGGTTTGCTCGGGAGTGCGGAGATGCTTTGTGAGAGGCACTTCTGATAGTTGTTGGCTATCCGCACGTGACTGAGAAGCTAGAGTACTTTGGAGGCCCTGTGCTGCTCCTCCTCCTGGACACTGTGCTTCTGGTGTTCCATTCTTACACTTCCCCCAGAGGAAGGAGAGGACAGGAATTCCAGGCAGTGTTCGCAGCTCTCATGGGAGATGGGTAGAGGAGAAACTAAATCCAGTGCCTGAAATGCTGTGGGTTTGTTTATGATGATCTGTGGTTTTGTTTATGATTCCTTTATGAGAAATTCGATTGTTTGCCAGTGTCTGCACGTGAGTTAGTTGAAAAATGGCAGGTTGGATAAAAACCATGTTGTACATATGTTAATAAGTTGTATGTTGTAATATGTGTGTCTAGAGACACCTATTTTCCCTCCCTCCCTCCCTCCCTCCCTCCCTTCCTTCCTTCCTTCCTTCCTTCCTTCCTTCCTTTGTACATAGGGTCTCACTATGTAGCCTGATTGTCCTGGAACTGGCTATGCAGACCATACTGGCCTGAGACTCATAGAAATCCATCTGCCTCTGTCTCACGTGTGTTGAGATCAAAGGCCTGCACTACCACTCAAGATCCTGATTTTTTCTTCAATGTGGGAAGAAACTTGGATCATTCAAACCTTAGAATCTTTACCATGATATAAATCATTTGTTGGACTATTCTTTTTATTTGAAATTGCATAATAAGTGCCAAATTTTAAGCGAATCGTTCATAGGTTTAACAAATGAGAAGCATCTAAGCTTTTGCCGAGCTAAGAACATGTATATATATTTATATATACACACATGCATGCTTGTATATTGTCATACATATAAATCACATATATCTATAGAGATAATCAAATATATGGCTGTATACTCTATATGTATATATATTTATATATATTATGATGACAGGATTTTTTTATATTTATGTAATGCACATGTATGTGTATTATCATGTGCAAATCATTTTACATTAACATATATACATGGTGACAGCTTGTCTATTAAACTGATGAGTATTTCCCACGACTGAAATATGGATTCTCTTTCTATAAAGCAAAGAAGACACTGCAAATGACTGATCATCTGTAGAGAACTTTGAAAATGAGCTC
Source organism: Microtus oregoni (assembly GCF_018167655.1). NCBI lineage: Eukaryota > Metazoa > Chordata > Mammalia > Rodentia > Cricetidae > Microtus > Microtus oregoni. The sequence goes on along the minus strand of NW_024543069.1, from coordinate 21,112,447 downwards.
TCACCTTTCTGTGTTATTCTTCCTATGCATCACCCTTCTGCTGAAGGTGACAACTGCTACTGATGTGGATGCCTGTGCCTACTGAGCTGTGCTCCTTTGCTTAGCCAGAGAACTGGTTCCTGTTCTTTCTCTTCCTGAGCAGAATACAAATTAGTTGCTCCGTGAGATATTCCCTGCCGGAATCAAGACTAATAACTGGCTCTGGGCATTCTTCAGCTATTGCTTTTCAGCATCTCTTAAAGGTGGCCCTTGCCTGCAGTCTGGCTGCTGGGTAGCAGTGACCCACAGAATTGAAGTTCATTGTTTGGATGCCTGGCACAGCATACAGTGGCAAAGCCTTTACAGTGTGTGCTCTGGGCTGTCACTTCTCTCTTACACACACACACACACACACACGCACACACACACACACACTTTCACTCACACAGAGGACACATGTACAGACAGATGCACACACACATACATACTGAGACACATGCACAGAGACACAAACATACATTCACACAGAGACCTATGGATACACACACAGATATTCTTTCTCTGTCTCCATTTGTTTGAATCACAAACACCAGGAGGGAATGGCTTTGGTTATAGAAAGTGATTTCTTAAGAAAAGCAATTTCATGAAATCGACTTGTAGGCAGACTCTTAGTGGTCTCTTGAGCATCTGTGTTGGTTAGGGTTTTTTTTTTTCTTTTGTCAGCTTGACACAAACCAGGGTCATCTAGGAAGAGGGAACCTCACAATGAAAACAAATGCCCTTGTTAATTTTTTCTGTAGGCAAGTCTGCTGGGCGTTTTCTTGACTTATGATTAATGCGAAAGGACCCAGCCCACTGTGGGTGGTACCAGGGTGGCAGGTGGTCCTGAGAAGGTTATATGAGAGAGCAAGATGAGCAAGCCACAGAGAGCAAGTCAGTAAGCAGCAGCCTTCCATGGCCTTTGCTCCAGTTTCTGCCTCCATATTCCTTACCCCAAATTCCCATCGTGATGGAATGTGAAGAGGACTTGAAAGGCAAATAAACCCTTTCAAACCCTTTCCTCCCCAAGTTGGTTTGTCATAGTCTTCATCACAGCAACAGAAAGCTAACTAGGACAGCTGTCTCTTTGTCTAAGACACCCAAGGTATATATATGATGACTTATCAGAATTAGCATTATGTTGTGCTCAGGTAAAGAAACCATTTTGTTTAATATATTTTATTAATAAATTCATTTAGTTTATGTGTGGATAAATACATTTAATCTGGAAATTATCTATTGGTTTACATGATTAGAATTCTGAAGTGGTGAAATGAATATTACTGATAATTCTTGGTCTTCATCTGAGTGTAAGAGAGTCCAAATGGTGGTTTGCTTCAGTAAGATACATGGGAATTCACTTCTGTCAACTGGAAGCACCTGTCAACTTAGCTCTATAGGATTTCTTGGCTATACTAACAAAAAGCATATGATCAGCCACTGGGCTCTTGTTCTTGACATTTCTATAAGCCATACACATATTACAAAAATCCTCTCTGAGAGCATATGAAGAGCATGTAGGAAGGCAAATAGATATTAACACATTAGAACTTGCTCCCATACAGTCTCCTTCTCTCCCTTCCTCCCTTCTCTCTCCCTTTTTCCTCCCTTCTATCTATCCATCCATCCATCCATCCATTTATCCATCCCTCTCTTCCTCCTTCCTCCTTCCCTCCTTCCTCCCTCCCATCCATCCATCCATCCCTTTCTTCCTCCTTCCTCCCTTCCTCCCTTCATCATCCATCCATCCATCCATCCATCCATCCATTCTTCTCTTCCTCCCTTCCTTTTCCTTTTGTGCTGGGGATGCAACCCAGGACCTTGTGTGCACATCAGACAAATGCTCTGCCACCGAGCTAGCCTCCCAGTTATCTGTCTTCCCTTTGTGTTCTTCCACTGTCACATGCCTCCAGGGGGCAGAAAATAGAAACGGGCACAGTTAACGGATGAAACAGAGAGCTCAATTTGTCACATTAGCTCATGTAAAATTTTCCACTATAATTCAGAGCACGAGGCCTTGACAGCTCAGCAGAACTGGCTGCACTTCCTGAAGTGGACATCTGGCTTAAAGTTGACTTTTCTACTGTGCTTTGTCTTGAGATTTAGAGGTACTGTCCCCAGAACAAGACTTGTCACCCGTACCTCTGCGTGCTCTCCTTTCCCACATGGCACACTAAGGTGCTTAGAGATTTTGTTCACAGATACACCATTATCCAAGAACATTTAACCACTACTTTTTTTTTCTTGCTGAGAACTCCTGTCTGCAGACCACCCTGACTCTCTCATTCCTGATGCAAGCAGGGTTCCTGACATTTAATAGCTGGCAACCTGCCTTTCTCTTTTCCCATTTGGTGCTTTAGCGAGTAGCCCAAGGATTTCTCCAGCCTCAAACTCCATCATAAGATACTAAGAGATGCCTTGTTGTCCCTAATCTTTGCCAGCCTTGCTGTGAGACCCCAGGCTTACTAGGTGACCTGGAAAATCCACCACGACTGGGAACAAGGTCAGCTTCCATTGAATTCAAAGATGAGAATACGAATTTTGAAAGTTAGGGGAAATGAAGCAAGGCGTTAATTAAGTCTACAGCACATGGATTAAATACATTCTATGCTCTTGAAAATTGCATCTGTGCTCTCTCTTAAGTTCATTAAACTATTTAAAATTTAAACAGGCACTACTCAGGGAAGCACATTCTCTACCTGTCTGCAAAGACTTAACATTTCCACTATTCTCTTGACAAGGGGTTCTGAATTGAAAGGCAACCCTTGGTGTTTCCTAATTAGTGTGATGAATTCTGTAGTTTTACAGTTATGTTTACAGTAGTGAGTTCATCACAATAGTGTTTTCTCAGATACTCTTTGACTATCTGCCCAGGTATTATTTATTTGTGCCCTGGGACTTGGGTACAAACTCTGTCCCATTGTCCCAGGGAATTACTGGCAATTGACAGCTCCTGGGAAATAGGGAGACAGTTTTCTTTAAGTTTGTTGCCCATGATAAGTTCACCACGCTCCAGTGAAAGACCACACATCCAAAAGTCTGTCAGTGGCACAACTTGGACTTGATGGGTGTTACAAAAAGATGATACAAGGTTGGATGAGCAGGAAGGAAGAGTAAATCTGAAAGGAGTTGGAGCAGAGGAGCGAACTCGATCCAGATACTTTGCAAAAATCTCTAAAAATTTAGTAGAAAAAGTAAAAAACAAAATGGTGCCACATACTTATTTCTGGAGATCTTATATACACATGTAAAAATGTTCTGCCATCAAAAATGCAAGTTACAATGAATCACAAGGGAAAAAGAGTTATCAGGTTGTTGGAATGTACTCCAATTTACTAACTTGAGTGACTAGGTTAATTACCACGCGCCTCCATGGGGTTATATGTCTGTTATTAGTGTCTCAGGAACACGGAAGTGTTAGCTATGCCTCGCTTTCTGTTATCAAGTGTCATCATTTGAAAAGTCATATATTTGCTGGAAAAAAATACACATTTGCATTTACACCCATACTATCTAAAGAGAGCTACTAGCCCTACACAAAAGGATTAAAACTGAAACAGAGGGAAAGATTCTGCTAAAATGTTATACCCACTGCAGATGTTAGCACTGGGTCTTAGCATCTTGTGGAATTGATTTATAGATTAATAAAAAAAAGCTATTGAGAACCTTCATTTGGTATCTGACATTAGGATACTAAACTACTTCTTCCATGAAGAATCCAAATGCAATATGTACTAGACACTTAGTGTCATTTGAAGGTGGATGGTAAGTGGATGGCAGTCTGTGGGTGAATGACACCATATACTGCCATGACCGCAGCCCTCCCAACACTGGATCTCCTTTTCCTGTTTAACATGTAACATTAACATTAGCATTAACATTAACATTAATCCCATGATTTTGTGGATGTCTGACTTGAGCCCTAAGATTTGACCTTGCAAGTGAGAACGTTTATTTCTTAGGTGCCCTCAGTTTCTGTAACTTCTGGTTAACGAGCCACACACATTTTCCTCAAACCCAGGTAAGCTTCATCGGGTCTTGAATCCCACTGAAAAGCAGTCTTGAATCTATTACCTTGTCTCCTGGCCATCTTAGAGTGTCTCATCTGGGAATTACCTCCACCAAGTTGGCCTGTGGTCCTGCTTGTGTGATGTTGTCTTGATTGTTGATGGATGTAGGAGGGTCCAGTCTGCTGTGGGCAATGCCAATTCTAGACAGGTGTGCCTGGGCTATATTAGAAATATAGCTGGCTGAATAAACCATAGAGAACAAGTCAGTAAGCAGTGTTCCTCCATGGTCTCTGCTTTAGTTATTGCCCGGCTGAAGTTCCTGCCCTGACTTCCAGTCCATCCCCTAAGACAGACCTGAATCTTAAGCCCACAACTTTACATAACATCTTTCTGGTTTGAGTCTGAACAGGCCTTTTTTATGCTGTGTTTTCTCTACTCTATTATGTTTTATCATTAGGGTGCTTATTTTGCTGTTAAACTGTAAACTATTAGGTGGATAAAAGGCTGGATCTAATTCATCTCTGTATCTCCTGCCAAATGCCACACCAAGGCACTTCAGCATGCTTCTTACAAGCATGCTTTTTAGCATTGTAGTGTCCAGACATAGACTAACTTGTATATAGTCTTTATTAGCAAGATTTACATATGTGCACACAATTAATATACATCATATATGGCAATACACAAAAAATACGCACACACATATATATGTTTGTATATGTCAACAGTTTCATGTTAACAACTCTGTTCACATGTGGCAAAGATCACAGTACTTTATCTCATTCATAAGATTAAATAAGATCTATTACATAGAATGCTGATTCTTTTTTTTAAAAAAAAAAAAGATTTATTTATTTATTTATACAGTATCCTGCCTGTAGGCCAGAAGAGGGCACCAGATCTCATTATAGGTGGTTGTGAGCCACCATGTGGTTGCTGGGAATTGAACTCAGGACCTCTGGAAGAGCAGTCAGTGCTCTTAACCGCTGAGCCATCTCTCCAGCTCCTAAAATGCTGATTCTTTCAAGAACTGAAGCGAGTCCATGATTTTATACCTCCCCTCCCCACAGAAGCTAATGAGGAGAAGGCATAGGGTGACTTGGGCCAGAGACAAAGGCCTTTCTTACTCATGACAAAATCAATAGAGCACCAGCATCTTGTACTGGTTCCCCAATTCTTACAGGGCCAGACACAGAGAGCCAAGTGTAGCGGCGTAAACGAATGCAGACAGAGTGTAAATATATATATATATATAGCTTTAATGTAGAAATAGACTTACAGAACCACCGTTCCCGCGGAGACCAGGAAAGCAGAAGCGAGAGCTCGGAGCTTGCTCGCCAAATTTATAGGCAGACATTAGCCCGAGGCGAACACACCCCATAAGGGGTGGGACTTATCCCTACATCTCCCCTTTTTGTCTAAATAAGACAGAACTAAACCAAATACAACTACATACAATAACAACAAATAATAAATACAACAAACAATATTGAGAACAAAAGCTTTGCTACACATTCTATCTCAAGAAGTCCAAATAATGTAAAGAGTAACTACAATTATATAATCTTCAACTCAGTCAAAGATCTGAGAAGGGAATAAACACTACTCAACAAACGAGATATATCCAAAATGTGCAACAATTGACAGAGACAACTGACTACCTGGGCAATCACCCAAAGTCTCGTTTGCAACGTTGAGTCAACCAATTTTGGCTAAGGCCTAACATAACTGACATACCATTATTAAAGGCAAGGAACTTTTCAAAACTATCTTACCCTGTCTTGGCAGGATATGACAGTCCTGTTTTATCCATTGATGCACGCTCTGTATCTGTGTCAGTGGTTGAGGTATGGGCATTTCTTTGCCCAAAGGCCAGTTCTGCCAAAATAGAAAGGCTCCAGGTGGAGTGTTTTTGGTGCTCAACATTCTCTCGGGAATAGAGCAGTGTTGCCAGGAGCAATTGTGTCTCACTATCACGAAACTCTGAGTTAGATTAAAGGCCATATTCTACAGCTCTTTGAAGAGGTTGAAGATTATCTATCTATACTGAGTATAATCTCTATATATCTAAAGAACCTGATTAGTCTAATTATAAATGACAAACTTAGATGACAATTAGTCTATATAATTCTCAATATCTATCTAACTTAAAGACTAAGACAGTAAACGACTGTGAAACAAATGAGGACAATGACCTCCAAATATAAACAATGTACAAATATACATTGCAGTAGGTAAATATATATCAATACACAAATATTATATAAGTATCTTAATCAGAGGTAGAAATGTACACTGCAATATGGTAAATATATACAATATATATATCAATACAATATATGTCAATACATAAAAATGTTTTAAACAGAGGTAGAAACATGCATGCGTACAATAGTCCATATAATTTAACTTTGTTTCATTATACAAGAATTGATACCAATATATTTGTCTAAAAGCAGTAACTCACAATTATAAATCTATTATCCCATCATTCCTTCTTTTTTTTTTTTCAAAATGATCCTTGAGCTTATAAAATTCCTCTCCCAACCCTCAATCATATACTAATTATAATCAACCCCTAAATGATGTCCCTAAACCCAAGGGCAAACTTTACTGGGAGAGGGGACGTCGTTCTCTAGAATTACTTCCAGCTGTCATAGGGGCGACGTTCTTTCTGGGGGATCCTGTGAAAGTAAAATGATGGTTAAATTTCAAGATAATGTCTTTTAAAATTGCAAATAGTCTCTGAGTATTTTCGTGCAGGTCTGGCCAAAATGTATAAGATGTGCACCATTTCAGCTAACCAAGTTGGAACTGTCTTGTGCAGCTGGTACCCAAAGCAGGTCTTGTAGTAGCGCTATCAGTATCATGACGTCATATCAACCAGGTGGAGTTGTTGTTATGGGGCCCCATCTTCTTCCTGGAAACTTCAAATGTCACTTCTGGAAAAACTCATTGTTCATTATGAAAAACTTAAACATTAATCATATAGACATATATATATATATATTCAATGAAAGACATGATAGATATATTCAATGAAAAGTATGATAGATATGAAGAGAAGCAAAGATGTTTTCTAAACTCATATTTCTTTCTGTCCCATATCATGGCTCTTGACATGAGACAGAAACTCCAGAAACTCTGGGTTTTTCTCTTACTAACAGGCTTGGAATTGGAGAGGGACTGAGCCAGAGTCCAACTTCAAAACCAGCTTTATAAATTTAGAAATATGGTTTAATATTACTTACACAACCCATTCAGTTGTCTTGATATTTCCTATTGGGCAGGTATTTTTCCATCTGTCAGTATCCAAACATCCAGGGTCCCTTGAATTTCTCAAAGATGAGTGTTTTCCTGTGGAGATAAGAACAGAACCCTGCCCCCATTCTATATGTTTTTCTTACCACCTGTATGAATATCATCGTTGTGGATGAGTTGTCATTTCTCCTTTCCAAGAGGTTTCTCCTCTTCAAATCGAAACTTTATTAATTTTGATGGTATCCACAATTTTTCTTCTCCTGTGGAAACAAGAGCAAAACCCCTTCCCCAACGTAGCACATCTCCTGGCTTCCACTGAGAGGTCAGCACATCTTTGAAATAAATCGGTTGATTTAGTTCAGCAGACTTTTCCATTATCCAATGTCTTTCTGCTGCTGTCGTTCCTTTCTCATTAGCGTTAAGAAAATTCAAGGTTAGTAAAGCATTATGTAATCTATTTCTGGGGGTATTTTCAGTCCCTTTCTGTTTGTTCAGCATATCCTTTATAGTACGATTTGATCTTTCTATAACTGCCTGACCTGTAGGATTATTTGGTATACCTGTAATGTGTTTTATATTATAATAATCAAAAAAGCGTTTCATTTTCTTAGATACATATGCTGGACCATTATCTGTCTTTATTTGCGCAGGTATACCCATGATGGCCATAACTTCCAATAAATGTGTGATTACTGAATCAGCCTTTTCTGAGCTCAGGGCAGTAGCCCATTGAAAACCTGAATACGTGTCTATGGTGTGGTGTACATATTTTAATTTGCCAAATTCTGCAAAGTGGAACACATCCATCTGCCAGATTTCATTCCTTTGGGTGCCCTTTGGATTAGCCCCTGCAGGCAGTGGCGTTTGGTTATAGAAAGAGCAAGTAGGGCATTTCTTTACAATCTCCTTAGCTTGTTGCCATGTAATTGAAAACTCTTTCTTCAAACCTTTGCTATTAACATGATGTTTTTTATGAAATTCAGAGGCTTGTAGCACACTACCAATCAATAATTGATCAATTTCTGCATTACCTTGTGCTAGAGGACCTGGCAGACCCGTATGGGATCGGATGTGTGTTATGTACATAGGGCAAAGCCTGTTCCTGATCAAATCTTGAACCTGGAGGAACAATGAGGTTAGTTCAGTATCATCAGGTATAAATTCAGCAGTTTCAATATGTAAAATAACTCTTTCTGCATATTGTGAATCTGTAACTATATTAATAGGTTCTTTAAAATCCCTTAGCACCATAAGAATGGCATATAATTCCGCCTTCTGGACAGAAGTATACGGACTTTGTTCCACCTTATCCAAGTCTTCTGATTTGTAACCTGCCTTCCCTGATTTATTGGCATCAGTATAGAATGTACGGGCTCCAGTTATTGGAGCATCACGGACGATTCGAGGAAGAATCCAAGAAGTTCTCTTTATGAAGTTAAGCCGCTTGCTTTTTGGATAGTTGTTATTAATGTCTCCCAAAAAATTAGCACAAGCTCTTTGCCATGGTTCATTATCTTCCCATAATTTCTTTAGTTCATCAGCAGTGAAAGGCACTATAATTTCTGCTGGGTCTATGCCTGCTAGTTGACGAAGTCTCAGCTTGCCTTTTATAATTAACTCAGAGACTTTTTCCACATAAGTTTTCAGTTTCTTACTTGGTTTATGTGGTAAAAAGATCCATTCCAAAATAATATCATCTCTCTGCATTAAAATTCCTGTAGGAGAAATTTTTGATGGTAGTATGACGAGAATACAATCGAGCTCTGGATTCACCCTGTCCACATGTGCCTGTTGTAATTTTTCCTCAATTATTGTCAGTTCCTTTTCTGCTTCAGCTGTTAATTCTCTGGGACTGTTTAAATCTTTATCACCATCCAAGGTTTTGTTCAAATGAATTATTAAATCAGGTGTTATTCCAATAGCTGGTCGTAGACTGGAAATATCTCCTAAGAGCCTTTGAAAGTCATTAAGAGTCCGTAGGCGATCTCTCCTAATTTGTGCTTTTTGTGTCTTAATTTTTTGCAAACCTATTTTATAACCTAAATAATTAACAGAATCTCCCTTCTGAATCTTTTCAGGAGCTAATTGCAAACCCCATTTAGGTAAAAGTATCTTTATTTCTTCAAACAGTCTATTCAAGGTATCCATGTTTGAATCGGATAACAAGATGTCGTCCATGTAATGGTATACTATAGATTTGGGAAATTTCTTGCGTATTATTTGCAATGGTTGGTTCACAAAATATTGGCACAGGGAGGGGCTATTTAACATACCCTGGGGGAGAACGGTCCAGTGGTACCTCCTCGAAGGTTGAGAATTGTTATAAGTAGGCACTGTGAAGGCAAATTTTTCTCTATCTTCTTTTTGCAAAGGTATAGTGAAAAAACAATCCTTTAAATCAATAACTATGAGAGGCCATCCTTTTGGTAATAAAGAGGGCAAAGGAATTCCAGATTGCAGAGGGCCCATAGGTTGAATAACCTTGTTGATGGCCCTGAGATCTGTCACCATTCTCCATTTACCTGATTTTTTCTTAACCACAAATACAGGAGAATTCCAAGGGCTGGTAGATTCTTCTATATGTCCAGCATCTAATTGTTCTTGTACCAGCTGTTCTAAAGCCTGTAACTTTTCCTCAGCTAAAGGCCATTGCTTTGTCCATATTGGTTTCTCAGTCAACCATTTTAGAGGCAAGGCTGTTGGTATCTCTGACGGGACATCAATTGCTTGTTCTTTTACAGCCCGAATGGCCGGTTTTCTCAGTTTGTAATATCTTTTAATATTATTCTCAGAAATATAGGCTCTAGATTTAGCAGGAATGTTAATTTCAGTATTCCATTGTTGTAATAGGTCACGACCCCATAAATTCATTGCAATATTGGCTACATATGGCTTTAATTTTCCTATTTGTCCCTCTGGCCCTATACATTCAACCCATCTCGTGCTCTGCCTTACTCGAGATAGGGTTCCAATTCCCAGGAGCTGAACATTTACATTCTGAAGAGGCCAATACGGATGCCAAGATTCTGGGGTAATGATACTTACATCAGCACCTGTGTCCAGCAGGCCAGTAATAAAAATGCCATTTACACACACTCTCAGTTTAGGTCTTTGATCATTTATAGAAGTTTGCCAAAACACACGTAACTTATCTTTCTGATCATTATTGCTTGTAACAGTAGGCATGGGGCTTCCTAATTGTCCTGATGAGGCACGTTCTCTGCAGAAACTGGATATGACTGAACCATGTTTGCCATGGGGGCCTGTGAGGCCCCCCCTCTCACGTTTCCCGGCTGTATCAGGTTGCCTTGTCTATCTCCTGTAGACCTGCATTCATTCGTCCAATGTCTGCCCTTTCCACATCTTCTACATAAACCTGAAGGCTGAGTCCTCCTATTTCTGTTATTTCTAGAAGATGCATTATTATTATTATTTCTGAAAGATGCATTATTATTATTATTATTATTTCTGAAAATCCGTTGTTTACAATTCCTTTTAATATGACCCATTTTTCCACAATTAAAACATTTGGTATTCTGGTGTCTCCTTTTACCATTGGAAATTGCTTCTTCTACCCATGCTTCAGTGCCATAATCAAATGTATCAACATTGAGTGTATGCAAGACCCATTCTTCCAACGGTGCTGATCTGAGCTTTAAAGGACCCAAAATCCTTTTGCATTCCACATTTGCATTTTCATAAGCCAAAGACTCAATCATTATACGTCTTGCTTCTGGGTCAGATATTCCTATTTGTACAGCCTTAGTTAATCTTTGTAAAAAGTCACTAAAGGGTTCTCTCTGACCCTGTTTAACTCTGACAAATGATTCCATTCTCTGTCCTGGGTCTTGTACCCTGTCCCAAGCCCTTAAGGCTGCTGTAGTACACATGGAGAGTGTGTTTTCATCCAAATTAGCTTGTTCCTGAGGATCGGAAAAGAGCCCTTCACCTAGAATTTTATCTAGGGAAATGTCAATTCCCTTCGCTTTTTCCTGCTGTTCTAAGAGTCTAGCCTCTTGCCTGAATAAGCATTTCCATTTCAATTGCGGTCCACTCTCGAGTACTGCAGAGCTCAGCTGGAGCCAGTCTGAGGGGGTTGCTCTGCTTGTCGTGGCCCAAGATCTTAGCATCTCTTTAACAAAAGAGGCTTGCATCCCAAAAGTCATGACAGCCTGTTTTATTTCCTTGAGATCATTCATACGCACAGGCTCCCATGTATCCTCCTTGATGACCCTAGGGTTTTTGGAACCAATCACCTTCTCTGTTGTTATTACTGGAAAGGCAGGTAGAGCTGTAGGTAGAGCTTTGTGGAAATTGTCCCGGAGAGACTTACCCACAGATGTAGTTAAAATTTGCCTTTCTACCCTTTGCTCTTCCTCATCAGAATTTAGAAATTCCTCAATCTTTTCAATTCTATTCACCATTGCCTTCTGCAATGTCTGAATCTCCTGTCCAGAATTATGTTCCAAAGCCTTCATTGAGGATTCTAAAATATGAAGTTTGTCCGTTAGAGATAACATCTCATCTTTGGACATAATTTTTATGGCATAAACCGTGCCTTCTTGTATTGACAATCTTTCCGTCAATCTGTCATAAGCTTTAGACAAAATCCGATTGTCACATTCAGCAGTTTTGATTCTCTCAGTTAATGTTTCATTTCCTACAGAAAGGGACTGAATCTTATGGTCCAGATCAGCTGTTCCCTCTTCCATACTAATGAATTTCTCCTTAACATCAGCCTGAAGAACTTCAACCTGATTCTTGAGAAGATTGTTATCAGCCTGGAGAACTTCAAACTGATTCTCGAAAAGATTGTTATCAGTCTGGAGAACTTCAACCTGATTCTTGAGAAGATTGTTATCAGCCTGGAGAACTTCAAACTGATTCTTGAGAAGATTGTTGTCATTCTCAATTGTTTTTAAGCGTTCAATCTCTACCTTAAGAATCCTGGATTCGTCTTGTAAAGACTTTATCATATTTCTATTATCAAACCATTTGGTGCCAATGAAAACTACGAATCCCAGAAGGATCCATATATGTGGGGTGATAGACACCTCTTGTAAAATCTCCCACATGGTACAATTAAAAAAATCATTAAATTCTTGAACAGTAATGTGTTCAGACATTTTATTTATAAAAGAAAATTTTTTTTACCTGCAATGATCGGTTCCTGCCAGTGGTGGTCTCTGTGTTTTTGGAGCCTGTCCTAGAACTAGCTCTTGTAGACCAGGCTGGCCTTGAACTCACAGAGATCCGCCTGTCTCTGCCTCCCAAGTGCTGGGATTGAAGGCGTGCACTACCAAGGCCTGGCAGGCCTCAAACTCACAGAGATCTGCCTGCCTCTGCTTCCCAAGTGCTGGGATTAAAGGCGTGCTCTACCACTGCCTGGCCGGCCTCAAACTTGTGATCCTCCTGCCTCTGCCTCCTTCAGCAAATCCTACCGGCGTGGGCCACCACAACCGGCCAAGTCACTTTGTAACAGACCAAATCTGACGCTGTGGCAGCTTTTGTTGCAAAACCGCAAGTACTTGAGCTTCTGATAATTCAGGCAGTGGGGTTCCGCTGCAAAACTTAGCCAAGGCAGGCAGAATGGGCCTGTGTTGCCGAGTGTGTCTCGGACTCGGCACTGGGGCCGGAGTCACGAACTGAAAAACAGCACCTGGGAGGGTGCTGTGTTAGGTAGCGGGCTACCCGCTTGAGTCGGGGGCAAAATAGCCCGACGTTGGACGCCAAAATGTAGCGGCGTAAACGAATGCAGACAGAGTGTAAATATATATATATATATAGCTTTAATGTAGAAATAGACTTACAGAACCACCGTTCCCGCGGAGACCAGGAAAGCAGAAGCGAGAGCTCGGAGCTTGCTCGCCAAATTTATAGGCAGACATTAGCCCGAGGCGAACACACCCCATAAGGGGTGGGACTTATCCCTACAGCCAAGCAACACTCCAATACACATTGAATTACAGTGTGGAAGCTCAAGCTTTGGGAACCTGAGTATTTTATAATGGGCAGTAGGCATGCTTGCTTAATGTTCCAGAGTGAGACAGGAAGCATGAACACCCTTTGATCACAAGGGAGCCACTCTGTCAGCTTTGTACAGTAGTTTGCTATGCGTGTATCTTGAATCAAAGTAGCCCAGAGCAAAGGCAGACAGCATGCTCTCAGTTTGTGTGACAGGCAGCAATGGGGCATCTTATGGACAATTGTATCTTTATAAAGCACATGTCAAAAACCAGACAGAGTCAGAATGCAGCCATTGTGAGGATGACTGTTGCTAGTTCAGAAAGACGATGTCGCCTTGCACATCAAAGATAACCCCATCCAGCTGCTGACAAAATCAAAGGCAAATTCAAAGGAATTGACATGCATCTGTACGTACATTTTAGCTGTGGAAATGGATGATGTTCATTCATGGGGCCCTGCACCTGGGAAGGCAGCTTGAGAGAGAGTTTACTTCCTCTTGGTGAAGATGCTGTATACCTGGGGCACGTATCTGCTGAGAAATAAGTAGAGGCCACTCCCACCCATTCTTGGGCGAGTTTAACCTTTCTACCTCAGAGGACTTGCTCATCGCTTCAGTATGCACAGCCACGGCTTGCTGCTACTTGCAGAAAAAGTGTGCTGTGGTCCACATCTTTCTACAAATAAATATGCACCTGGACATTTTGCCTTCAAAATGCCATTGGGCTTTTACATTAAGCAGAACTGTCGGAGGGTGATTTTGATGGAAATTGAAGAATGTCTTCGGCACCTCTCCAGCTCTGGAGGGGAGTCCGGCTAAATCACTGTGGTGTATGCTGGGGCGTGGCAATTTTTTAGATACAGCCTTGCTTCTGTCCCCCAAATACTTTCCCCCAGGTGAAGCCTAATCTTTTAGCATCTTGCTTTCTACTTTTCAGGGGAAAGGAATTCATTTGCCCATAGCATCCTGTTCTGTATGTTATGCACAATATGGGTTCAATAGAAATTTCTTAACTTTTGGACCAGAGAGTCCTCACATCCTCACCTTTCCAGGCAACATTTTAATTTCAGTAAAAATGCAGCTCTTAGACAAAAGAAGGGACAAAGTGTGACTAAATGATGGTGGCCTACTTGATGCTTGACTCTAAGTGAGACAGACATCTACTTTACCCCCTATAAGGGAACATCACAGAAGGCTGAGGGGAGGGGTGTGCTGTACAAGAATATCTTCTGTATATGACAGGGACATTGCACTCAGGAGCTTACTGTAGCTGCCATTACCGATATAAGACCTGTGCAAGATAGGGCTTGTCAATATTTTATCATGGGAAGGGGAGGGTCTCATGGTCCCACCCTGTAGTAATAGGAGTGGTGGGGCTGCATCCCCAGCACCCTGGCCGCCTGGCTAGCTTATGCCCCAAAATAACAACACACAAACTGTATTCATTTAAACACTGCTTGGCCCATTTCTATCTAGCCTCTTCTAGGCTAATTCTCACATATTAATTTAGCCCATTTCTAATCATCTGTGTAGCACCGGTCTTACCGGGAGATTCTAGCCTATGTCCATCCTGGGTCTGAGCTTCATCGCATGTGCCTGGGAGAGCGGAGCATGGAGTCTCTGCTCCAGAGAGCAGGGCTGTTGAGTCTGTCTGGGAGAGGGGAACATGGCATCTCTCTGAGCTCACTTCCTCTTCCTCCCAGCATTGTGTTCTGTTTACTCCTCCCACCTATGTTTTTTTTTTTTTTATTTTTATTTTTATTTTAATTTATTTATTTATTAAGAATTTCTGCCTCTCCCCACAACCGCTTCCCATTTCCCTCCCCGTCCCCCGATCAAGTCCCCCCCCCCCCCTCATCTGCTCGAAGAGCAATCAGGGTTCCCTGACCTGTGGGAAGCCCAAGGACTGCCCACCTCTATCCAGGTCTCCTAAGGTGAGCATTCAAACTGCCTAGGCTCCCACAAAGCCAGTACATGCAGTAGGATCAAAAACCCACTGCAATTGTTCTTGAGTTCTCAGTATTCCTCATTGTCCGCTATGTTCAGCTAGTCTGGATTTATCCCATGCTTTTTCAGACCTAGGCCAGCTGGCCTTGGTGAGATCCCAATAGAACATCCCCATTGTCTTAGAGTGTGGGTGCACCCCTCGTGGTCCTGAGTTCCTTGCTCGTGCTCCGTCTCCTTCTGCTCCTGATTTGGACCTTGAGATTTCTGTCCGGTGCTCCCGTGTGGGTCTCTGTCTCTGTCTCCTTTCATCGCCTGATGAAGGTTAATATTCCTGAGGATGCCTATGTGTTTGTCTTTGGATTCACCTTATTTAGCTTCTCTAGGAACATGAATTATAGGCTCAATGTCCTTTATTTATGGCTAGAAACCAAATATGAGTGAGTACATCCCATGTTCCTCTTTTTGGGTCTGGCTTACCTCACTCAGGATAGTGTTTTCTATTTCCATCCATTTGTATGCAAAATTCAAGAAGTCCTTGTTTTTTACTGCTGAGTAATACTCTAATATGTATATATTCCATACTTTCTTCATCCATTCTTCCGTTGAAGGGCATCTAGGTTGTTTCCAGGTTCTGGCTATTACAAACAATGCTGCCATGAACATAGTTGAGCATATACTTTTGTTGTATGATAGGGCCTCTCTTGGGTATATTCCCAAGAGTGGTATTGCTGGATCCAGGGGTAGGTTGATCCCGAATTTCCTGAGAAACCGAAACACTGCTTTCCAGAGTGGTTGCACAAGTTTGCATTCCCACCAGCAATGGGTGAGTGTACCCCTTTCTCCACAACCTCTCCAGCAAAGGCTATCATTGGTGTTTTTGATTTTAGCCATTCTGACAGGTGTAAGGTGGTATCTTAAAGTTGTCTTGATTTGCATTTCCCTGATCGCTAAGGAAGTTGAGCATGACCTTAAGTGTCTTTTGGCCATTTGAAGTTCTTCTGTTGAGAATTCTCTGTTCAGATCAGTGCCCCATTTTATAATTGGGTTGATTAGCCTTTTACGGTCTAGTTTCTTGAGTTCTTTATATATTTTGGAGATCAAACCTTTGTCAGTTGCAGGGTTGGTGAAGATCTTCTCCCAGTCAGTGGGTTGTCTTTTTGTCTTAGTGACAGTGTCCTTTGCTTTACAGAAGCTTCTCAGCCTCAGGAAGTCCCATTTATTCAATGATGCCCTTAGTGTCTGTGCTGCTGGGGTTATACATAGGAAGTGGTCTCCTGTGCCCATGTGCTGTAGAGTACTTCCCACTTTCTCTTCTATCAGGTTCAGTGTGTTCGGACTGATATTGAGGTCTTTAATCCATTTGGATTTGAGTTTTGTGCATGGTGATAGATATGGATCTATTTTCATTCTTCTACAGATTGACATCCAGTTTTGCCAGCACCATTTGTTGAAGATGCTCTCTTTTTTCCATTGTATACTTTTAGCTCCTTTATCGAAGATCAGGTGTTCATAGGTTTGTGGGTTAATGTCAGGGTCTTCTATTCGATTCCATTGGTCGACTTCTCTGTTTTTATGCCAATACCAAGCTGTTTTCAATACTGTAGCTCTGTAATAGAGTTTGAAGTCAGGGATGGTAATGCCTCCAGACAATCCTTTATTGTATAAGATTGTTTTGGCTATCCTGGGTTTTTTGTTTTTCCATATAAAGTTGATTATTGTCTTCTCCAGATCTGTGAAGAATTTTGATGGGATTTTGATGGGGATTGCATTGAATCTATAGATTGCTTTTGGTAGAATTGCCATTTTTACTATGTTGGTCCTCCCAATCCAAGAGCAAGGGAGGTCTTTCCATTTTCTGGTGTCTTCTTCAATTTCTTTCTTCAAAGACTTATAGTTCTTGTCAAGTAGATCTTTCACTTCCTTGGTCAGGGTTACCCCAAGGTATTTTATGCTATTTGTGGCTATCGTGAAAGGTGATGCTTCTCTGATTTCCCTCTCTGCTTCCTTATCCTTGGTGTATAGGAAGGCAACTGATTTTTTGGAGTTGATCTTGTATCCTGCCACGTTACTAAAGCTGTTTATCAGCTGTAGGAGTTCTTTGGTAGAATTTTTGGGGTCGCTTATGTACACTATCATATCATCTGCAAATAACGAAAGCTTAACTTCTTCCTTTCCAATACGAATCCCCTTGATCTCCTTATGTTGTCTTATTGCTATTGCTAGAATTTCAAGCACTATATTGAAGAGGTATGGCGAGAGTGGACATCCTTGTCGTGTTCCTGATTTTAGTGGGATGGCTTTGAGTTTTTCTCCGTTCAATTTAATGTTAGCTGTTGGCTTGCTGTAAATAGCTTTTATTATATTTAGGTAGGACCCTTGTATCCCTATTCTCTCCAAGACCTTTATCATAAAGGGGTGTTGAATTTTGTCGAATGCTTTTTCCGCATCTAGTGAAATGATCATATGGTTTTTTTCTTTCAGTTTATTTATATGGTGGATTACATTGATAGATTTGCGTATGTTGAACCAGCCCTGCATCTCTGGGATGAAGCCTACTTGATCATAATGGATAATTTTTCTTATGTGTTCTTGGATTCGGTTTGCCATTATTTTATTGAAGATTTTTGCTTCGATGTTCATGAGTGAGATCGGTCTGTAATTCTCTTTCTTGGTTGGGTCTTTTTGTGGTTTTGGTATCAGGGTAACTGTAGCTTCATAAAAGGAATTTGGCAATGACTCTTCTGATTCTATATTGTGAAATACCTTAAGGAGTATAGGTATTAATTCTTCTTGGAAGTTCTGGTAGAATTCTGCATTGAAACCATCTGGTCCTGGGCTTTTTTTCGAAGGGAGATTTTTGATAACCATTTCTAATTCTTCGCGAGAAACCGGTCTATTTAGATCATTCACCTGGTCTTGGTTTAGCTTTGGTATATGATACTTATTTAAAAAAATGTCCATTTCTTTTGTATTTTCCAGTTTTGTGGCATACAGGCTTTTGTAGTAAGATCTAATGATTCTCTGAATTTCCTCTGTGTCTGTGGTTATGTCCCCCTTTTCATTTCTGATCTTATTTATTTGCGTGTTCTCTCTCTGTCGTTTAATTAGTTTGGATAGGGGTTTGTCGATCTTGTTGATTTTCTCCAAGAACCAGCTTTTTGTTTCATTGATTCTTTGGACTGTTTTCTGTGTTTCTATTTTGTTGATTTCAGCCCTCAGTTTTATTATTTCCAGTCTTCTACTTCTCCTGGGCGCGTCTGCTTCTTTTTTTTCTAGAGCTTTCAGGTGTGTTTTTAAGTCCCCAATGTATGCATTCTCCGTTTTCTTTAAGTGGGCACTTAGTGCTATGAACTTTCCTCTTAGCACTGCTTTCATTGTGTCCCATAGGTTTGAGTATGTTGTCCCTTTATTTTCATTAAATTCAAGGAAGACTTTAATTTCTTTCTTGATTTCTTCCTTGACCCAGGCGTGGTTCAGTAGTTGACTGTTCAGTTTCCATGAGTTTGTCGGTTTTTTGGGGGCAGCGTGGTTGTTGCCTTCTAACTTTAATCCGTGATGATCTGATAAGACACAGGTGGACACTGAGATTTTTTTGTATCTGTGGAGGTTTCCTTTGTTTCCGAGTATGTGGTCAATTTTTGAGAAGGTTCCATGAGCTGCAGAGAAGAAGGTATATTCTTTCCTATTTGGGTGGAATGTTCTATAGATGTCTGTTAAGTCCATTTGCTTCATTACCTCCAATAATTCTCTTAATTCTCTATTAGGTTTCTGTCTGATTGACCTGTCCCTTGGAGAGAGAGGTGTGTTGAAGTCTCCTACTACTAGTGTGTGTGGTTTGATGTCTGCCTTGAGTTCTAGTAATATTTCTTTTACATAAGTAGGTGCTTTTATATTGGGGGCGTATATATTCAGGATTGAGACGTCCTCCTGATGAATTGTTCCTGTTATGAGTATAAAGTGACCGTCTCGGTCTCTTCTGATTGATTTTAGTTTGAAGTCTGTTTTGTTAGAAATTAGTATGGCCACACCTGCTTTTTTCTTAGGACCATTTGCTTGAAACACCTTTTCCCAACCCTTTACTCTGAGTAGGTGCCTGTCTTTGTGGTTGAGATGTGTTTCTTGCAAACAGCAGAATGTTGGATCCTGTTTTCGTATCCAATCTTTTAGCCTGTGCCTTTTTATAGGTGAATTGAGCCCATTAATATTAAGTGATATTAATGACCAGTGGTTGTTTACTCCGGTTATTCTTATTGCTTTTGGTAGTAGAGATTGTGTGTCTCCTTTCTTTGAGATGTGCTCGTGAAGGGCCATTAGATGCCTGGGTTATTGTAGGCAGTGTTGGCAGTGGTGGATTCCTTGGGTTGCGATTTTCCTTCTATTACTTTCTGTAGGGCTGGATTTGTGGCTACGTATTGTTTAAATTTGTTCTTATCCTGGAATGTCTTGTTTTCTCCGTTGATAGTGAACGATAGCTTGGCTGGGTATAGTAGTTTGGGTTTGCATCCATGGTCTCTTAGCTTCTGCAGAACCTCTATCCAGGACCTTCTGGCTTTCATAGTTTCCATCGAGAAGTCAGGTGTAAGTCTGATCGGTTTACCTTTATAAGTTACTTGCCCTTTTTCTTTTGCAGCTCTTAATATTCTTTCTTTAACCTGTATATTTTGTGTTTTGATTATTATATGGCGAGGAGATGTTTTTCTTTGATCCAGTCTGTTTGGTGTTCTGTATGCTTCTTGAATATTTAAATGAATATCTTTCTTTAAGTTGGGAAAGTTTTCTTCCATAATTTTGTTGAAAATATTTTCTGAGCCTTTGAGCTGTGACTCTTCTCCTTCTTCTATTCCTATTATTCTTAGGTTTGGTTTTTTTATTGTGTCCCATAGTTCCTGAATGTTTTGTGTTGAGAATTTGTTGGCTTTGCTGTTTTCTTTGATCTGTTCGTTTATTTTCTCTATGGTGTCCTCAGCATCTGAGAGTCTTTCTTCTAGCTCTTGGATTCTATTGATTATGCTTGTTTCTGTAGACTCAGCTCGTTGGCCTAGATTTTCCATATCCAGCTGGTCCTCAGTTTGTATTTTCTTCTTTGCCTTCATTTCAGTTTTCAATTCTTGAACTGTTTCCATTACCTGTTTGATGGTTTTTTCTTGGTTTCCCAGGGTATCATGTACGTACTTACTCATTTCTTCAAACTTTTTGTTGTACTTCTCATCCATTTCTATAAGGGCATTTTTTACATGTTGTTTAAGGGACTCTATTATCTTCATAAAGTCGATTTTTTCCACTTCTTCTGTGTTAGGTTGTTCAAATACTTCTGTTGTAAGATCATTGGGTTCTGATGTTTTCATGTTGTTTTTCGGATTATTGGGTGAGTTCTTGCCTTGGCGCCTGCCCATCTCCTCCTATTGATCCTATCCAATGGATCCTTTAGAAACCGGATCAGGTTTCCCTGCTGGCCAAGGGCTCCGCTTACAAAATGCCCTCACTCTCTTTTGTGGTTCCTGCTGCAGGCCAAGAACCCTCTCACCCCTCCGAAGGATCTTCAGGACAGGACCAGGCTCCCCTTGTGCCAGTGACCTGGCCAACCAAAGGCCTACCTCTTTGATTCAATTGTAGTAGGGCGATCTGCTCTCCTTATTGCAGCCTGTCCCAGCTGCTTGGGTCTGGCCACCGCTCAGCGGCGTCTGGCGCCGCCGCCGTGCTGCCGCTGCCGCCGCGCCGCGTCTGGCGCCGCCGCCGCTGCGCCTCTGTGCGTCTGGCGCCGCCGCCGCTGCGCCTCTGTGCGTCTGGCGCCGCCGCCGCTGCGCCTCTGTGCGTCTGGCGCCGCCGCCGCTGCGCCTCTGTGCGTCTGGCGCCGCCGCCGCTGCGCCTCTGTGCGTCTGGCGCCGCCGCCGCTGCGCCTCTCCCACCTATGTTTTAACCTATGAGGCCAAGCAGTTTCTTTATTACTTAACCAATGACCTTCCTCCATCACCACCCTCTGGAGAAATTGATAGTTGACGGTTGCTATGGTTGGGGATATCAGTTTCTTCAGTAGTATAGCCACAGGCAAGTTGTCTGTGTGCCAGTAAACTACCTCCTACCTGTGTTCATGCAAACAACAACCATAAAGAAATTTGATAGGGGATCCACACCCACACCATAGAGTAAGAGGAGGACTGGCTAGGAAGAATAGGATTTTCAGCTGGAGACGAAGGGATACAAGAGGGGATAAAGGGGATGCAGACAACTAAAATTTCATGAAGACATGTAAGAAACTGAAGGAATTTAAAAATCCAGCAACAGTGGTAATAGTAAGACAGATAATCTGTGGAGAACTTTGCATTCCGTGTTTTTTTTTTTTTTAAGCACTGTGAACAAAGGGATCATTTAGCTTTGTGTTTCTCAATTGTTATGTGAGGAGGGGAGGGATCTTTTGAAGATTATGGAAAATGCACATTCAAATTCACCTGGTATAGATGAGGCCTACACTTGAGTGCTTCTTCAGGGTCTCGGGGATCCCTAGGCTGTTGACCAGTGAACCAGTATTTAGACATCAAAGACTAAGAGAATTTGACTAGAGGAGAAAGAGGAGGGGTAGGGGAGACAGAGAAACAGAGAGCACATTACAACCTTGGCTTACTCCAGAAGTCTCCTTAGAAAGGGACTGAGCCCTACTGAACAAGTCCTTTGCATCCCTCCTGACAGTTCCTGAGGAGCAGGCCAGGGTAATATGGTGGAGGGCAGAGGAATGTCAACCTGGATATCATGCCGAGCTCACAGCCCTCGGCATCCTATGCTAGTACAGCTCATGGCTCTGGAAGCAGATGGCCAGCCCTTGGCATCATTGTCAATATCTGCCTCCCACTCCCCCACTTCCAGGCAACCTTCACACCTCCATCCCGAGCTCCCTCCAGATGATAGTCAAATCACCTGAGGAGCTGACTGTCTGCTGGTTATTAATCAAATTCCCCAGACCTCAAGTCTGTGTCCAGGCACCAAGCCAGCATAAACTGAGCCTGCCAAAAAGAGACCTTCCCCAGCTCTGGAGTGCCAGGTGCCCTGCTATGTGTAATTCCTAGGTCTCTGTGACATCGGTATGCTTTCAGAGCAGAAAGCAGGGGAAAAAATAAACCAGTGTATGCTCATGCCTCCAATGGATTGTTTTCTAAAATAGAAGAAAATGAGAGACCAAAGAGACACAAGGCTTGAAATCCTGACGGTGATGAACTTAATTCCAGGTCAACAGGTGTTTGAGGAATTTGTTCCCTAACCGTAGACACCTGCACAGGAGTCTTACTCCTTAGATTCCAGAAAAGGGTGTCCCCAGCCTCCTACCTCTTCTCACTACTTTGTCACTGTGTTCCCCACGTATGGCCATGATGTTCAGCTCCCATCCATGACTAAATACCTTTCCCAAGTCCAGCCTACACATGAGTGACATCTTTCATCTGTTTATCACTTACTCTTCTCTCACAATGTGACTCATAGCAAATGGATTTGCAATAATGTATTAGTAAAGATGATAGCTGACATGTTCTCTCTATGTCCTACATGGATCATCCGTGGTGGTGTTTCTCGTAGAACTTCCTTGGAGTCTGGGGTATGGTCAATGAAACAAGAGGATGGACCCTTCCATTCATCTCACAGAAAGGCTGCCTGGTTTATGTAATTACCTGAAAAAAGAAAGCAAAAGAACACTTCTAAAGATGAGGATATGGGGGGAGGCAATATGGAGACAGAGGACAGGGTGGTTGTGTTAGCTGTATCCTTTCTGTGATTGGTTAGCTCTATCAGTCTTTCAACCAGACATGTATGGTAATCCTACCCATAGTATCTCCACTTAAGATGGTAATGCTTCTGCGGAAGTGGAGAGATGAAAGATGAACCTCTCCACACATTTCAACATCAGTGAGAGGAGTATTTAGGAATAAGTGCAGTGGCTAGGTGTATCTTCTTGATGTTTCTAAAATAATTTAGATCAATTCTGAAAATGTCTCAGAGAAGCTTACTGTGGTGATCATGGTGGTATTGTCTGCAGGGTCCTAGGAAACAATGTCCCAGGATTACTCAGTACATGTTAGATTGAGCTACAACCAGACTTATCTTAAAGCACTGGGAGAAAGTCCATTTGTTCCTTTGCAGGGATGTGGAGGTGTTGGTACAGTGGTTCTAATTTGGCATCTGACCCCTTGCTCATGGTCTCAAAGTGAAGAGGCTCATGGCAATTGCATGGCATTTACACCACTTTCCAACCATGACTGGGGTGACCTTCCTGACCATTCTGTGCTTCAGCTTATTCACTTAGTCATATGATGATGATGTGATGATGATGATAATGATGGTGATGATGATGATGATGATGGCAATGATGATGGTAATGATGGTGACAATGATGATGATGACGATAATGATGATGATGATGGCAATGATGATAATGGTAATGATGGCGACAATGATGATGATGATGACAGCAATGACAGTGATGGTTATGATGGTGACAATGATGATGACAGTAATGATGGTGATGATGAGAAGGAGGAGGAGGATGACAATGATGATGATGGTAATGATGGTGACAACAATGATGGTGCTGATGGCAATGAGGATGATGGTAATGATGGTGGTGATGCTGGGGAGGAGGATGACTATGATGATAAAATTGACTTGAGAAGCATCAATTTTTATACAAAGCATCAATTTAACTTTGGTGGGAAATGAGTTTTCAAATAGTGAACACCTTTTGTAAAGATTAGTAGATATTTACCAGCTGATAGCCTGCACCTGGCAGGCAGCAAAGCAGCTTAACCATTGCCTTTATGATGTAGAGTCAGTAATTATACTTTTTATTTCTAATGATGGACAAGTATACCTATGAGTACCTACTGTTTGGTGGCTTTCTGGTGATCTCAGAGGCTGACTGATTATCATTTCCACAAACTTGAACATTTGAGAAAGGAATTAGGGTCAGGCTTACTTGTGTTCAACAATGTAATTTTTTCCAGCTGTATGAGATGGTGTGTGCCTGAGATCCCTGCACTCTAAAGGCCAGGGCACGAGGATTATCACAAGCTTGAAGCCAGATTATAATCTCTTGGGCGTTACAGTGATTATAATCCCAGTCAGCATTATATAGCAAAAACAAAGGACTGGAGACATAACTTAGTTGGGAGAGTATTTGCTAAGCATCCACAACATTTTGGGTTCAGTTCCCAGCACTGTATATCCTGGCTATGATGGCAAATACCTGTTTCCCCAGTCCTTGGGAGATGGAGGCAACTCTGAGCCAGTCCCACCCAGTGGGTTCTGGGTAGAAACACAGCTCCACTTGGGCTAGAACTCTCTCCGTCCATGAGAAGTTAGAAAGGAGATGTCTCAGTGTAGCATCCATCTGAAAGGCTTGACATATGTGCTTATAAATAGTGGATGATCCAGAGAAGCCACATGTGCGGGGCAGTTCTGTCGCAGATGCCACGTGATGAACTTGAGTAGTTAAATCAATGCCCAAGGTCATGGAGATGGCAAATGCATAAAGCAGGTTTCTGATCGCTTATTTCCTGTTACACATTCATACCTTTTATATGTGTCACTCACGTGATAAAATAATTTTATTTTATTTCACTTTTGAGGTGCTATGGATCTAAATCAAGGCCTCCTGCAATCCACACAAGGACCCAAGGACCACAGCACTACACCAGGCTCCCAGCCTGAGATTGATCTTTTAATTCATCTGATTTCAGATATTTGACAGCAAATCAAATTTGAATTATCTCTTCATGACGTCGTGTTTTGATAAGATTGATTTCCACAGTGAGCTATGATTCAGATGTTATAGGCTTGTACTCACCCCATAACACCAGAGAGTAAACCGTAGTCTGCCCGTCTCACTGCGCCACTAGCAGAAAAACAAGTCAGCGCTATCAGGAGAAACAGCTTCCTGCTGAGAGGCACTATCTTAGCTTGTTTTCTCTTGGCAGGACCAAAAAACAATATGGGGAGGAAGGGGTTTATGTCCTCTTGCAGAATGTAGTCCATCAGGGCAGGCCCAGGCAGGAACTGATGCAGAGGCCATGAGGGATGCAGCTGCTACTTGCTTGCTTAGTCTGTTTTCCTTCCTAGAGGCTGCACTGTTCACAATGGACTGGCTCCTCCCACACCAAGAACAAATCAAGCAAGAAAACACCTGATGGACTTGCCTACAGAGCCATCCCATGGAAGTAGGTTTTTTTTTTCTCTGTGCCGATTTCTTTTTTCTAGAATACCCTAGATTGTGTCAAGTTGACAAGACAAATAAACAAAACAAATAACAATAACAAAAAGCAAGCTAAAACCTAGCTAGCACAAGGCACCCAGTCCCGCAAGACTGTAGGCTGGATCTTGAAGCCAAGAAGGACAGGTTCGTGATAAAAAAGTCAAGAACCAACTCCAGAACCCACAGTGTACCACCTCGGAGTTCAGTGCTTTAAGGCCCAGGCCATTCGTTTTTCTCTGGACTGAGGGAGGGCAGTCTTGACTGCAGCAATGGGAGAGTCAGGCAGACTCTGCTGTCCGTCCATTCTGATATTCTCCGTCCGTGCAGTACTGCCTGTCCATCTAGTCCTACATCCACACACGTATACACACAGAAGCTTGTTTGCTCGCTGGGTACCACCTCCCCTAAAAGGGCAGCAATTCATTTCCTATCACAGGGACCCCCCAATATGATTTACTGAGCTGACTAATTTGAAAAAACTCTAAGGGCCTGAAACTTGGAAATTGGCTTAGGTGTCGTCAAGGAGATAAGAGACAGCTGTCACCAGGGGCTACCCCATTCTAGGTGATGTTTTTCTGAAGGTCTGTTTAGGCTGTTTCCACTTCACTGCTTTGATCCAGAGCACAGCTGTATTTCTTGTCTGTCTTCCTACATGAACTCTCTCTCTCTCTCTCTCTCTCTCTCTCTCTCTCTCTCTCTCACACACACACACACACACACACACACACACAGAGAGAGAGAGAGAGAGAGAGAGAGAGAGAGAGAGAGAGAGAGAAGGCATAGTAAATACTTTGTAAAATAGTGGGGAAAAGATAATTTTGGGGTCTGGAAAGATGGCTCAGTGCTTAAGAACACTTGCTGCTTTTGTAATGGACATGGGCTCAATTCCTATCACCCAGGTGGAGGGGGACAACCATCTGTAACTCCAGTTCCAGGGAATCCCATTCTTTTCTGGCCTCTAAAGCTACTGTATACAGGAGGTACACTTACATATACACAGGCAAAACACTCATTCATCCATATTAAAAAAATAAATACATACAAACAAATAAAATAAATCTTTTAAAAGGTACCTCTTAAAAAAGAGACTTACACTGTATTAATTGCTACATCCCCGAAACCTTCATACACATATAGTTCACATCACTGAAGTAAACGTGCCTTCTGGATTTTCACAGTCACTGAAGGGGAAAATCCCACCGGTGGCAGGCTTCCTCCAAGGAATGCAATCCTATAGTCACCAAGGTGGTGGCTTGTCATGTGCTTGTCTTAGTTATTGGTGAAATTAGTGAAAGACAGAACAAATAACAAGTGTGAGACTTGGTTTCTGAGACAGACTGCACTTGGTACCCAACATAAAATCCATCTCCCCAAGAGGATTCCCCAGCAATTACTACTGCAGATTCCACATATAGGCTCACTTCTGGGTGGTTCTCAACCATGATGATAGTGATGGGATGGTTCACATGTTGCCTGCTGCAGGGGATTTGGATGAAAGTTAACTGGGGATCAACCCCCTTGTGGTCTTCCTTACAAGGCTGTGTTGGTTTGGCTGCACACCTAGGCTAAATGCATCCATGTTTCTATTAGAAACTCACTTACGTACCTATCTCCTCTTGCCCAGGTCTAGCCCAGGCCTAGCAATGGCAGCCTCTCCTCCTACTTTTTGATCCCCAGTGATTTTTTTCTTCTGTCCTTTGGTAATGACATTGCGATAACACCCTTTATTAAATCATCTTTAAGCTACCCAAATTTCTGTGACAGACTCTTACACACATAACAGTTACAGCTATGAACTGTAATTCATAGCAAGTCCTTTGACCTATCTGGGAGTAATTTTCCACCAATCCTCCTTAACCCAAAGGAAGGGAAGAATGAAGAAGTCAAAGAAGAGGATTTGGAGGAGTTAAGGCAAAATCATTTCAAAAGTTATGCGTTAACACAACTCATGAAACATGGTCTCTATCTTTCAGCCATGATAACAGCAAAGGCAAATTGCTTAGCTACCAGCAATCCCGGGAAGAAGTGTGCTGTGCTTTCTGGGATATTTTCCATTAAGGAACATTTTGCCTTTCCGATAATAATTTAGCTTAGCATGAAAAATTTTTGCATAAATTCCTGACTTCCTCAGACATGCCCACACTTGGCTGTGTGCCCTTGACTCTGTGCGCACAGATGTCCAGTGATCAGGAAAAATGAATCACACTACAAGCCAGGGTGCTGGGAGACTACACTCGGGTTTGAAAAATGCATTTCACGTGGACTCCTCTATTTCTGACAAAACTCAGGAAGAATTTCCCAGGCTTAGCTTGTTCTGTGACACTCTATCATAGCCACACTGATGGGACTCATCTTTGGATCTCTCAGGGGGTGCCAGAGTGTCTGGAATCATCTGCTCATCTTAGCTGAACAAAAAACCATAAGATTTAAATTATTGCACCCTGGTTTCTCATGGGCTTTCCCCATTTCCAGATCTTTCAGTTTCTTGATAGCTTTCTATCTACCCCAATACCTGGTCTATATCTGTTGTAAAGGACAGACTCTAAGGTCTACCTCCTTTGATTCTTACTTCACAAGTTCAGTATTTTATTTCTAAGACAGCAGCATTGAGAGAGAAGAGGGGTGGAGGGTGGTAATCTTGAGATCTCTGACCTATATGTTTTAATGTAGCTATTGAAAAAAAGTGGGTTTGCTATGAGGAAGGTATGATCCCTCCTTACTTCTTCTACCCCCTTTTTGTCCCCCTTCTCTCTTTTTTATCTTATCTATCTATCTACCCATCTATCTTCCATCTTTTAACATGGCATGACAGAGTCAAAAGGCCCTCACCGGTTGCAGCCCCGTCATCTTGGACAACCATATTCTAGAAACATGACATATTTTTTTTCTCTGTAAGTTACCCAGTCTTTGGTATTGCTACCATAGATATGTAGAGTAGACTGAATATGTTACTTTATGGAGATTTATTAGGGTATCAGCCCCCTACACCTCTCAGAATCCAGAAGTAATGCTACAGCAAATGCAGGGTCTAGATCCATATATCTGAGGGTGAAAGGAATTAATCAGGTCACACATGTTTTCTCATCAAGTCCCATTAATCCTTACAAGGGTCTCCCTCTTGATGTTCTCTCGATCGCACAAGGTTTCCAGTTCATATACCCACACAAACACAATTAACAATTGTTTGGCAATAGCCAAGATACCAGACATGATTTCTTAGGGCCAAGACAGAAAGGCTGACAAGGCTGGCGCCTGTTAGCTTACTTATGTCTCAGAGGGGGGATGGCTGTAAAGCACCCGGGCATATCTATAAAGGGTAGACAGAGGAAGGGGCTGTGATTTCTAAGAGAGGGGACAGGACAGGGAGTTTGCGTGCTCACGTTTGTGTGGTTAGTTAATCTAGAAGTTTGTAATGGATAAATCTAGAAAAAAGTGAAGAAAAATGCTGCAGTACTATGCACTCTTTGAACACTTCCGTTCCACAGTGGCTGGGAATAGGGTGTTTTGGTAGCCTAGGCACCCAGCGTAAGCCGCGGGAGGAAAACAGTTGGCACTTGATCTGCATTTAGCATTTTCAACAAATTCTAGCTGATTAAAGGGTGTCATCTGCATTTAGCATTTTTGCCAAATTCTACCTGATTAAAGGGTGTCTTTTAATGCTCGGTCATGGTGAAAAGCTCCAGCTGCGTAAAATCAGGAGATGGCCACTTCCAGCCCTGCGTTAAGTGTCAGGGCACTCATATCTGCTGATGCTTAGGTAAGAAAGAGTTCCTTTCTCTAGGGCTGGTTTTAAGTAGATTTGACTATGAAAAGAAAAATTTGATTGAGTGAATATTTTTACACCAGAGCCCAACAGTGTGGGGAAAATTTCATCTAGTTACCAGTGTAAACGCGAGTTATGAGTTTTCTTCAAATGAATGCCACTATGGTAAAGAGGGGCACTATGACTTCACAAGGGTTTTATGGAAGTGACTGAGACTATTCTAAAGGCAAATATTTCCAAAGCTTTGCAGGTTGGGTGTCAGCTGTACTCTTATTGGATAGTCCTGGGGACCATAGCATTACTTGACTGGTTACAGGCAATTGCAGGTCTGATCTGAGCAGAAAAAAGTGTGGAAGGCTGAGCAAGTAACTGTTTCTTACAGGGGTGGGGATTATTATATTGTTCTGAAGAAAGAAGGGTAATCTGAAGGCTGGAATCAGGGCTAAAAAGGAAGGAAAGGACATTAAAATTTTCTCGACAATTTTTTGTATGAAATTGAAACTATAACAATAAAGAAAGGAAAATAGAAACTTGAATGGCAGGGCTTCTGACTTGCTGGCAAATTTTGCAAAGCCTGTGTGTTCAGAGTCAGGCATTATATTGGATACGTGCTTGGTGCTTTAAGAAAATGCCTGACAAGAAGCTATTTACCAGAGAAGAGGTTTGTTTGGGCCCACAATGGTGGGGAAGACCTGGTGACAGGAGTGTAAAGTAAGGTCCTGGTATTTCATCCACAGTCAGGAAGCAGAGAGCAGACAGGAAGTCGGGCCAGACTATAAAGTATGGTCTAGCTCTAAGGACTCACTTCCTTCACCTCCTAGATTTCACTCAGTCTTCCAAAACAGTGCCACTGGTTGGTGACAAATGCTCCAATTCATGAGCCTATGAAGGGACCTTCCTTTAATCATTAGACCCTTTTACAGAAAGGTTCCATGCTGAGTCAGAATAAAGCGTAGTTAAATGTTCCCAGGACAGTCCCCTTTGGCTAGACCCTGACAGCTGATGGCTCTAGTCACGTGCTCTCCTAAGCCTTACCATACTGCTTCAGACATCTATTATGGGGAAGCTCTTTGACTTAGAACAAGCTCTGTTTAATTCATTCTGTCAGGCTTCTAGAAGTCTACATGGATTCCTGGTAGAGTTTCAAATTCATCCTGGCAATCCAGCCTAGAGGAAGGACGGTGGCTTCAGGCTGAAGTGGCCTCATTACATGCTGAGAATTAGCAGCTATTTTCGTCTAGGCTGTTTGTCTCCCATCACCGCTCCACCTGAAAAAACAGCCTGACATCTCTCACTTGGCAGCTGGCTTCCATCTGCCCCCTGTGGGTCTGCAACTGTGACCCTGGTTTAACCCTAACTTCTGACAACTCTAATGTACAGCTACAAAGCCATAGAGATCCTAAAATACACTCCTTAGAGGTACACCTGAGCTCCGCCGTTTAAATTCAGTACCTCAGAGACCAGTTTCATTTAGACTCCCCACTCATGGGAAAGCAGAAGGCCTGTTCCATCAGGCAGCTGACAGCAGGAGGCCCTACTGTTTAACCTGAAAAGCTGAGCAGGTCAAAGACACCCTGTTCATCCCCTCTAGTTTCTCTGACACCCCTTCAAACAAACATGCCAGATATGATTTGGGATATGCATTCTTCCTTGGCTTATTCAGGATCTTAATGATTTATTTCAAAACCTTAGCAAAGGACCTCACAGGCAGATCATTCCCTAAGAGCCAAGAGGGCTATGGGTCAGTGGTGTGGGAGTTTTTTCTGTCTATGTGTTGCTTTCATTGGTTAATGAATAAAGAAGCTGCCTTGGCCTGTTGATAGGACACAATTTAAGTAGGCAGGGAAAACTAAATGGCAAGCTGGGAGAAAGGATGCCATGGATCCACGGCAAGAGGTAGATGTCCTGAATCTTTGCCAGTGAGCCACATGTGAGCCACTGCCATGTGGCAATATACAGATTAATGGGTTAAATTTATATAAGAGTTAGCCAATAAGAAGCTAGAGTTGATGGGCCAAGCAGTGATTTAAATAATACAGTTTCTGTGTGATGATTTCGGTTCTGGGTGGCTGGGAGGAACAAGCGGTTCCCTGCAACAGGTCATCCACATAGTCAGAAGGCAGGACTTGGTGAGTTCTCATCACAGAAAACTGAGTGCCTATCCTGGAACTGCTTTTTCTATCCCAAGGAAACAGCGCAGGCAGCACCTACATAGTTCTTCCCTCGGGCAAATGGGGTGGGAGTGCTAGGGGACTCGAGAGCCCCTCTGAGTCCAGAACCGAGTGTGACAGACTAACTTTATTAATCCTTTTGTTTTTGAGTCATCTGCCAGGATCCTTGTTATTAAAGAGGACAGAGTAATCATGCAACAGAGACACAGGTGATTTGGGTTCTCAGAGAGAAGATCCTCCTCCTGCCTTGAGCACTTGAAGCCCTGAAGGTTTATGGGGGGAGAATCGGGTCCTTCTTCCATAATTCTCTCTGTGATTTCCTCTGGAGCCCAGGAAGACACGGAGACTCCCAGCGAGTGCATATTCTTGGCCTTTCTCTACCCTGGGGCTGGCCTATGGACAAGAAGCTATTTTAAAAAGCCATGAAAATTTTAGAATTGTGTGATTTCCTCCCATACATCCAAGTTCTGAATTGACTAGAAAGCTGAGCAGTGATCACCATTGGCCAGAGACTTGCAGTAGCAGAACCAGCTATTTTTTTTTTCACTCTCTCTCGTTAGGTCACTTGCACCTTCTCCATCCCTAGAACCTGTCCTGATAGAGAAGTTGCTGGAATAGTAGTAACAGTGAAAAGCAACACCCTCTTCAAAGAATTTTGGGAGATGATCACCAAAGGAGGTTGAAGGCAAGAGCCCTTCTGATCCTTTCTTGAAAGTCATAATACAAGCATGGAATTGTTTATAGGTTTAAATAAGCCTTCAGTTCAGAACATCAGAGAATATAGGGTACAAACTCTTGGACAATGAACAAGTATCCAATCAGGAGGAGTTGTTCCATACTGGTGGGGTTAAAGTGAGAGAGACATCATGGTTAGCTCTCTGTAAAGAGGCTTCTTCCTGGTTAATGCTATCATATGGATAAGTTTTTCTCTTATTGAATAAAGATGGAATGGTGTGGCCTCCAAAGGGAGTGACACTAATAGGAAGTGTGGCTTGTTGGAGTAAGTATATCACTATAAGAGTGGACTTTAAGGTCTCATCTATGCTCAAGCCACACCAAGAGAGACAGTTCACTTCCTGTTGCCTTTGGATAAAGATGTAGAATTCTCCAGCACCGTGTCTACCTGCATTCTGCCATACTCCCAGCCACCATGCTCCTCGCCATGATGATAATGATAATCCTCTGATACTCTTAGCTGCCACCTCAATGAACTGTTTTCCTTTCTACCAGGTGTTGTGGTCATGGTGCCTCTTCCCAACAATAGAAACCCTGACTAAGACAATGGAGTTTGGGAGATGGCTCAGCAGTTGAGAATACATATTGCTCTTAAAGAGTACCAGAGTTTGGTTCCTAACATCCATACTAAGCAGCTCAAAACCTTTCCTGTCACTCCAGCTCTAAGGGGGGACCAATGCCTTTTTCTGTTCTCTGTGGACACTTTCCCACAGGCACACATACATACTTATAAGTAAAAATTAAATCTTTAAAAATCAAGATACAATAAATTCTTAATGTCATTTCCTTCATATGCCACCTGTTGTGCCGTACTGAACCTATAGTCCTGTCTCTGTTCCCGTGAATGTATCTCGTCAGGTGTACCTTGAATGTAAATCACCCCTGCCTCCTTACTGTCCTTTTTCACTATGGTGTAAAGAGCATCCTTGTGCAGCTGTGTCTGGGCAGCTCCAGCAGATGTTTGAAGGACCCCTTTCTTCTGCTAGTGATTAACTCTGACAGTCCAGTTTTCAGTGGTTGAGCAGTTAGACTTTGGAACCTTCAAAATCCCATAGACTTTATTTCTCTTCCATGATCCTATGTTTGGAATATTCATAACCATATAAAGAGGGAGAACCTGTCACACACACATCACCGCCCCCCCTGCCCCCAGGAACCAGAACCTTTCGGTATGTGCCTCTCACATGGTCATCTTTCTCTCTTGCTGAGAGAAAACGTGTAATTACCAGTGGAAATGTCATTTCCATGACGCACAGGTGACGTGGTAACAAGATATATCTGCGTAAAGAAATAAACATTCTGAAATATGCCTGCTTCGTCTGGGCTTCCTGCAGAACACAGTGCCCTTTAAAGAAGCAGACCTTTTCTGCCAGCATTCTCAGTGACTCTTAGTCCTTCTCCTGTTTGGCTTTGCTGAAATTCAGAAATAGCCTGTCAATTAAAAATGATAAATTTAGCTTCCTGCAGGGCAGGGATGAATGATCAGCCCCGGCCAACCATCCAGAGGTCTAAGGGGTCAAGTATTGAAATAATCCTGAAAAAATTCATGTAGCAAGTCTAGTGGAGTGATCTCCATTGAAGGAAAGACTCGAGGGGTCAGATGTGGCACCCTGGAGCTTTAAAGAGTCACTGGCCTTTAGAAAGATGAGGCCATATTTTCCCATGAAGCTTTCCTTCTTTGCTGTTTGTAGAAGTAGCCAACTACCCTGATATGTAGGGATAAGTCCCGCCCCTTAAGGGGCGTGTTCGCCTCAGGCTAATGTCTGCCTATAAATTTGGCGAGCAAGCTCCAAGCGCTCGCTTCTGCTTTCCTGGTCTCCGCGGGAACGGTGGTTCTGTAAGTCTATTTCTACATTAAAGCTATATATATATATTTTTACACTCTGTCTGCATTCATTTACGCCGTTACATTTTGGCGTCCAACGTCGGGCTATTTTGCCCCCGACTCAAGCGGGTAGCCCGCTAGCTAACACAGCACCCTCCCCGGTGCTGTTTTTCAGTTCGTGACTCCGGCCCCAGTGCCGAGTCCGAGACACACTCGGCGACACAGGCCCATTCTGCCTGCCTTGGCTAAGTTTTGCAGCGGAACCCCACTGCCTGAATTAGCAGAAGCTCAAGTACTTGCGGTTTTGCAACAAAAGCTGCCACAGCGTCAGATTTGGTCTGTTACAAAGTGACTTGGCCGGTTGTGGTGGCCCACGCCGGTAGGATTTGCTGAAGGAGGCAGAGGCAGGAGGATCACAAGTTTGAGGCCGGCCAGGCAGTGGTAGAGCACGCCTTTAATCCCAGCACTTGGGAAGCAGAGGCAGGCAGATCTCTGTGAGTTTGAGGCCTGCCAGGCCTTGGTAGTGCACGCCTTCAATCCCAGCACTTGGGAGGCAGAGACAGGCGGATCTCTGTGAGTTCAAGGCCAGCCTGGTCTACAAGAGCTAGTTCTAGGACAGGCTCCAAAAACACAGAGACCACCACTGGCAGGAACCGATCTTTGCAGGTAAGAAAATTTTCTTTTATAAATAAAATGTCTGAACACATTACTGTTCAAGAATTTAATGATTTTTTTAATTGTACCATGTGGGAGATTTTACAAGAGGTGTCTATCACCCCACATATATGGATCCTTCTGGGATTCGTAGTTTTCATTGGCACCAAATGGTTTGATAATAGAAATATGATAAAGTCTTTACGAGACGAATCCAGGATTCTTAAGGTAGAGATTGAACGCTTAAAAACAATTGAGAATGACAACAATCTTCTCAAGAATCAGTTTGAAGTTCTCCAGGCTGATAACAATCTTCTCAAGAATCAGGTTGAAGTTCTCCAGACTGATAACAATCTTTTCGAGAATCAGTTTGAAGTTCTTCAGGCTGATAACAATCTTCTCAAGAATCAGGTTGAAGTTCTTCAGGCTGATGTTAAGGAGAAATTCATTACTATAGAAGAGGGAACAGCTGATCTGGACCATAAGATTCAGTCCCTTTCTGTAGGAAATGAAACATTAACTGAGAGAATCAAAACTGCTGAATGTGACAATCGGATTTTGTCTAAAGCTTATGACAGATTGACGGAAAGATTGTCAATACAAGAAGGCACGGTTTATGCCATAAAAATTATGTCCAAAGATGAGATGTTATCTCTAACGGACAAACTTCATACATTAGAATCCTCAATGAAGGCTTTGGAACATAATTCTGGACAGGAGATTCAGACATTGCAGAAGGCAATGGTGAATAGAATTGAAAAGATTGAGGAATTTCTAAATTCTGATGAAGAAGAGCAAAGGGTAGAAAGGAAAATTTTAACTACATCTGTGGGTAAGTCTCTCCGGGACAATTTCCACAAAGCTCTACCTACAGCTCTACCTGCCTTTCCCGTAATAACAACAGAGAAGGTGATTGGTTCCAAAAACCCTAGGGTCATCAAGGAGGATACATGGGAGCCTGTGCGTATGAATGATCTCAAGGAAATAAAACAGGCTGTCATGACTTTTGGGATGCAAGCCTCTTTTGTTAAAGAGATGCTAAGATCTTGGGCCACGACAAGCAGAGCAACCCCCTCGGACTGGCTCCAGCTGAGCTCTGCGGTACTCGAGAGTGGACCGCAATTGAAATGGAAATGCTTATTCAGGCAAGAGGCTAGACTCTTAGAACAGCAGGAAAAAGCGAAGGGAATTGACATTTCCCTAGATCAAATTCTAGGTGAAGGGCCCTTTTCCGATCCTCAGGAACAAGCTAATTTGGATGAAAACACACTCTCCATGTGTACTACAGCAGCCTTAAGGGCTTGGGACAGGGTACAAGACCCAGGACAGAGAATGGAATCATTTGTCAGAGTTAAACAGGGTCAGAGAGAACCCTTTAGTGACTTTTTACAAAGATTAACTAAGGCTGTACAAATAGGAATATCTGACCCAGAAGCAAGACGTATAATGATTGAGTCTTTGGCTTATGAAAATGCAAATGTGGAATGCAAAAGGATTTTGGGTCCTTTAAAGCTCAGATCAGCGCCGTTGGAAGAATGGGTCTTGCATACACTCAATGTTGATACATTTGATTATGGCACTGAAGCATGGGTAGAAGAAGCAATTTCCAATGGTAAAAGGAGACACCAGAATACCAAATGTTTTAATTGTGGAAAAATGGGTCATATTAAAAGGAATTGTAGACAACGGATTTTCAGAAATAATAATAATAATAATAATAATAATGCATCTTTCAGAAATAATAATAATGCATCTTATAGAAATAACAGAAATAGGAGGACTCAGCCTTCAGGTTTATGTAGAAGATGTGGAAAGGGGAGACATTGGACGAATGAATGCAGGTCTACAAGAGATAGACAAGGCAACCTGATACAGTCGGGAAACGTGAGAGGGGGGGCCTCACAGGCCCCCATGGCAAACATGGTTCAGTCATATCCAGTTTCTGCAGAGAACGTGCCTCATCAGGACAATTAGGAAGCCCCATGCCTACTGTTACAAGCAATAATGATCAGAAAGATAAGTTACGTGTGTTTTGGCAAACTTCTATAAATGATCAAAGACCTAAACTGAGAGTGTGTGTAAATGGCATTTTTATTACTGGCCTGCTGGACACAGGTGCTGATGTAAGTATCATTACCCCAGAATCTTGGCATCCGTATTGGCCTCTTCAGAATGTAAATGTTCAGCTCCTGGGAATTGGAACCCTATCTCGAGTAAGGCAGAGCACGAGATGGGTTGAATGTATAGGGCCAGAGGGACAAATAGGAAAATTAAAGCCATATGTAGCCAATATTGCAATGAATTTATGGGGTCGTGACCTATTACAACAATGGAATACTGAAATTAACATTCCTGCTAAATCTAGAGCCTATATTTCTGAGAATAATATTAAAAGATATTACAAACTGAGAAAACCGGCCATTCGGGCTGTAAAAGAACAAGCAATTGATGTCCCTTCAGAGATACCAACAGCCTTGCCTCTAAAATGGTTGACTGAGAAACCAATATGGACAAAGCAATGGCCTTTAGCTGAGGAAAAGTTACAGGCTTTAGAACAGCTGGTACAAGAACAATTAGATGCTGGACATATAGAAGAATCTACCAGCCCTTGGAATTCTCCTGTATTTGTGGTTAAGAAAAAATCAGGTAAATGGAGAATGGTGACAGATCTCAGGGCCATCAACAAGGTTATTCAACCTATGGGCCCTCTGCAATCTGGAATTCCTTTGCCCTCTTTATTACCAAAAGGATGGCCTCTCATAGTTATTGATTTAAAGGATTGTTTTTTCACTATACCTTTGCAAAAAGAAGATAGAGAAAAATTTGCCTTCACAGTGCCTACTTATAACAATTCTCAACCTTCGAGGAGGTACCACTGGACCGTTCTCCCCCAGGGTATGTTAAATAGCCCCTCCCTGTGCCAATATTTTGTGAACCAACCATTGCAAATAATACGCAAGAAATTTCCCAAATCTATAGTATACCATTACATGGACGACATCTTGTTATCCGATTCAAACATGGATACCTTGAACAGACTGTTTGAAGAAATAAAGATACTTTTACCTAAATGGGGATTGCAAATAGCTCCTGAAAAGATTCAGAAGGGAGATTCTGTTAATTATTTAGGTTATAAAATAGGTTTGCAAAAAATTAAGACACAAAAAGCACAAATTAGGAGAGATCGCCTACGGACTCTTAATGACTTTCAAAGACTGTTAGGAGACATTTCCAGTCTACGACCAGCTATTGGAATAACACCTGATCTAATAATTCATTTGAACAAAACCTTGGATGGTGATAAGGATTTAAACAGTCCCAGAGAATTAACAGCTGAAGCAGAAAAGGAACTGACAATGATTGAGGAAAAATTACAACAGGCACATGTGGACAGGGTGAATCCAGAGCTCGATTGTATTCTCGTCATACTACCATCAAAAATTTCTCCTACAGGAATTTTAATGCAGAGAGATGATATTATTTTGGAATGGATCTTTTTACCACATAAACCAAGTAAGAAACTGAAAACTTATGTGGAAAAAGTCTCTGAGTTAATTATAAAAGGCAAGCTGAGACTTCGTCAACTAGCAGGCATAGACCCAGCAGAAATTATAGTGCCTTTCACTGCTGATGAACTAAAGAAATTATGGGAAGATAATGAACCATGGCAAAGAGCTTGTGCTAATTTTTTGGGAGACATTAATAACAACTATCCAAAAAGCAAGAGGCTTAACTTCATAAAGAGAACCTCTTGGATTCTTCCTCGAATCGTCCGTGATGCTCCAATAACTGGAGCCCGTACATTCTATACTGATGCCAATAAATCAGGGAAGGCAGGTTACAAATCAGAAGACTTGGATAAGGTGGAACAAAGTCCGTATAATTCTGTCCAGAAGGCGGAATTATATGCCATTCTTATGGTGCTAAGGGATTTTAAAGAACCTATTAATATAGTTACAGATTCACAATACGCAGAAAGAGTTATTTTACATATTGAAACTGCTGAATTTATACCTGATGATACTGAACTAACCTCATTGTTCCTCCAGGTTCAAGATTTGATCAGGAACAGGCTTTGCCCTATGTACATAACACACATCCGATCCCATACGGGTCTGCCAGGTCCTCTAGCACAAGGTAATGCAGAAATTGATCAATTATTGATTGGTAGTGTGCTACAAGCCTCTGAATTTCATAAAAAACATCATGTTAATAGCAAAGGTTTGAAGAAAGAGTTTTCAATTACATGGCAACAAGCTAAGGAGATTGTAAAGAAATGCCCTACTTGCTCTTTCTATAACCAAACGCCACTGCCTGCAGGGGCTAATCCAAAGGGCACCCAAAGGAATGAAATCTGGCAGATGGATGTGTTCCACTTTGCAGAATTTGGCAAATTAAAATATGTACACCACACCATAGACACGTATTCAGGTTTTCAATGGGCTACTGCCCTGAGCTCAGAAAAGGCTGATTCAGTAATCACACATTTATTGGAAGTTATGGCCATCATGGGTATACCTGCGCAAATAAAGACAGATAATGGTCCAGCATATGTATCTAAGAAAATGAAATGCTTTTTTGAATATTATAATATAAAACACATTACAGGTATACCAAATAATCCTACAGGTCAGGCAGTTATAGAAAGATCAAATCGTACTATAAAGGATATGCTGAACAAACAGAAAGGGATCGAAAATACCCCCAGAAATAGATTACATAATGCTTTATTAACCTTGAATTTTCTTAACGCTAATGAGAAAGGAACGACAGCAGCAGAAAGACATTGGATAATGGAAAAGTCTGCTGAACTAAATCAACCGATTTATTTCAAAGATGTGCTGACCTCTCAGTGGAAGCCAGGAGATGTGCTACGTTGGGGAAGGGGTTTTGCTCTTGTTTCCACAGGAGAAGAAAAATTGTGGATACCATCAAAATTAATAAAGTTTCGATTTGAAGAGGAGAAACCTCTTGGAAAGGAGAAATGACAACTCATCCACAACGATGATATTCATACAGGTGGTAAGAAAAACATATAAAATGGGGGCAGGGTTCT
The DNA here is from genome assembly GCF_018167655.1 of Microtus oregoni. NCBI lineage: Eukaryota > Metazoa > Chordata > Mammalia > Rodentia > Cricetidae > Microtus > Microtus oregoni. The sequence goes on along the minus strand of NW_024543069.1, from coordinate 21,072,814 downwards.
GTTCTTATCTCCACAGGGAAACACTCATCTTTGAGAAATTCAAGGAACCCTGGTTGTTTGGATACTGACAGATGGAAAAATACCTGCCCAATAGGAAATATCAAGACAACTGAATGGGTTGTGTAAGTAATATTAAACCATATTTCTAAATTTATAAAGCTGGTTTTGAAGTTGGACTCTGGCTCAGTCCCTCTCCAATTCCAAGCCTGTTGGTAAGAGAAAAACCCAGAGTTTCTGGAATTTCTGTCTCATGTCAAGAGCCATGATATGGGACAGAAAGAAATATGAGTTTAGAAAACATCTTTGCTTCTCTTCATATCTATCATACTTTTCATTGAATATATCTATCATGTCTTTCATTGAATATATATATATATGTCTATATGATTAATGTTTAAGTTTTTCATAATGAACAATGAGTTTTTCCTGAAGTGACATTTGAAGTTTCCAGGAAGAAGATGGGGCCCCATAACAACAACTCCACCTGGTTGATATGACGTCATGATACTGATAGCGCTACTACAAGACCTGCTTTTGGTACCAGCTGCACAAGACAGTTCCAACTTGGTTAGCTGAAATGGTGCACATCTTATACAACATTTTGGCCAGACCTGCACGAAAATACTCAGAGACTATTTGCAATTTTAAAAGACATTATCTTGAAATTTAACCATCATTTTACTTTCACAGGATCCCCCAGAAAGAACGTCGCCCCTATGACAGCTGGAAGTAATTCTAGAGAACGACGTCCCCTCTCCCAGTAAAGTTTGCCCTTGGGTTTAGGGACATCATTTAGGGGTTGATTATAATTAGTATATGATTGAGGGTTGGGAGAGGAATTTTATAAGCTCAAGGATCATTTTGAAAAAAAAAAAAGAGGGAATGATGGGATAATAGATTTATAATTGTGAGTTACTGCTTTTAGACAAATATATTGGTATCAATTCTTGTATAATGAAACAAAGTTAAATTATATGGACTATTGTACGCATGCATGTTTCTACCTCTGTTTAAAACATTTTTATGTATTGACATATATTGTATTGATATATATATTGTATATATTTACCATATTGCAGTGTACATTTCTACCTCTGATTAAGATACTTATATAATATTTGTGTATTGATATATATTTACCTACTGCAATGTATATTTGTACATTGTTTATATTTGGAGGTCATTGTCCTCATTTGTTTCACAGTCGTTTATTGTCTTAGTCTTTAAGTTAGATAGATATTGAGAATTATATAGACTAATTGTCATCTAAGTTTGTCATTTATAATTAGACTAATCAGGTTCTTTAGATATATAGAGATTATACTCAGTATAGATAGATAATCTTCAACCTCTTCAAAGAGCTGTAGAAAATGGCCTTTAATCTAACTCAGAGTTTCGTGATAGTGAGATACAATTGCTCCTGGCAACACCACTCTATTCCCGAGAGAATGTTGAGCACCAAAAACACTCCATCTGGAGCCTTTCTATTTGGCAGAACTGGCCTTTGGGCAAAGAAATGCCCATACCTCAACCACTGACACAGATACAGAGCGTGCATCAATGAATAAAACAGGACTGTCATATCCTGCCAAGACAGGGTAAGATAGTTTTGAAAAGTTCCTTGCCTTTAATAATGGTATGTCAGTTATGTTAGGCCTTAGCCAAAATTGGTTGACTCAACGTTGCAAGCGAGACTTTGGGTGATTGCCCAGGTAGTCAGTTGTCTCTGTCAATTGTTGCACATTTTGGATATATCTCGTTTGTTGAGTAGTGTTTATTCCCTTCTCAGATCTTTGACTGAGTTGAAGATTATATAATTGTAGTTACTCTTTACATTATTTGGACTTCTTGAGATAGAATGTTTAGCAAAGCTTTTGTTCTCAATATTGTTTGTTGTATTTATTATTTGTTGTTATTGTATGTAGTTGTATTTGGTTTAGTTCTGTCTTATTTAGACAAAAAGGGGAGATGTAGGGATAAGTCCCGCCCCTTAAGGGGCGTGTTCGCCTCAGGCTAATGTCTGCCTATAAATTTGGCGAGCAAGCTCCAAGCGCTCGCTTCTGCTTTCCTGGTCTCCGCGGGAACGGTGGTTCTGTAAGTCTATTTCTACATTAAAGCTATATATATATTTTTACACTCTGTCTGCATTCATTTACGCCGTTACACTGATATCTCTCTAGCGATTGTCCATAGAGGTGTGGAAAAACAGAACCAAACTCAAGACAGATATTTGTCCTTTGCTTTGATTTTTAAAGACACATCATCTAAAATGACTTTCATTTACCCATTATTCATCTTCCGTTCTGCTTCAGTGATGTTGATAAAGAGCGTGGTTCTAAATAATTGCTTCCCCTCAGCCAACTCACAAAAAGCACTCTGCTGCATTTGGTATCCTGAGGGCATCTGAAAGATATGTGTGCTGTGTGGCAATTATTTTCTCTGTTCCTGCTACTGTTTTCCCTATGGATATGTCAAGAGGACCACTGTTCATCATCACGCTATGATGGCAGGGCAGATGAGGAGAGACAGATGGAGGTAGGAAACCCAAGCTCCCTTCTCCTACCTCTATTTTTTTTTAAAGACAAGTACTCCGATTTTATTTAATATATAATGCTCATAGCATTGGCAAATTAATCTGCCTTTCTCAGATATTTTCTTTAGTAGGATTTTCTCTAAGGTGAACTTAAAGAAAGACGTAAAGAATGTGCTCTATCTATGAAAACCTTTTGGTCTTCATGAATAAGAAATCAGATCTGGGTGGAGGGGCGCTGTGTAATTTCTTTCCCTCCGCTTTGTAAAAATAAATAAATAAATCAACGGCCTGTGGATGAGAGAAAAGATAGCCAGATGTTTTCTGAGACTGTATGGTGCCTGTAGGTATGGGTAATGATGGCATGTGTCAACGGAACTGCCTTTGTGGTTTTGTGTTAATAAGGATAGTTCAATGAAGAACAATGGTGATAATTAAAGTAACACACAGATTTTCGAGTTCTTAGTATATATGATGAGTTGGAAAAGTATTCCAATTGGTTAGCCATCCCAAATGATCCTCTTTGGGAACATGCATTAAAGTAGCATGGACTGAGCAATTCCTAAACATACCACACACACACATACACACACACACACCACACACACACACACACACACACACACACACACACCACACCACACCACAGAATACACATAAATAAGTAAATAACAATCAAAACTACTTCCATTAGACTGGCCTGTAGGCAAGCCTCTAGGTAACATTTTCTTGCTTAGTAATTTATTGAACATTGTCCATGAATGGAGCCATTTGAGAATTCTGAGTTCTTGTGAAAGGACTCCAAGAAAGCAAGACAGGAATCTTGGGACCTCCATTTCTCCAAAGCATGGAATTGTGTTTGGAATGTGTTTTTGTGCCCCTCTTAGGTGTAGCAGATAGGAGTGAGCTTACTTCAGATTATTCATCAAACTGGTGGTTGTTGTTTGTTGATATGCTTCCATGGAAAACCATGTTTTGTCCTTGTGGTTGTACACAACTTGAATGAACTCTTGAGAACGTCACTCGAGTGACCTCTCTTAGCACTCAGAGTTTAAATCGTCTGAGGCTCTAAATAAAATTGGCTCTTACAGGAAACTTTAATCTGCTTCAGTTTTAGACTTCATTCTCCCAGGTCCCACGGCCTCTAGAGCCATAAACAATCACAGCTGCAGAAGGGCCAACCCGTGGTGGGCAGTGTTTACTGTGGCATCTGCTCCTGGGTTGTATTAGAAAGCCAACTGAGTAAGCTGTGATGAGTAAGCCAGTAAGCAGCATTTCTCCATGGCCTCTGCTTCAGTTCCTGCCTCCAGGGTCCTGATCTACTCAGGTTTCTGTCTTGGCTTTTCTCAAGGATGCACTGGGATCAGCACCTACAAGCTAAGGCAAACATTCCCCTCCCCCAGTTGCTGTTTGCCAGTCTTTTATCCCAGCAGTAGGAAACCAAATTAGGTGACCTCTTTCTCCCTGTTTTCAACATCCTCTTTGAAAAGTTCTCCCAAGTTTGACTTTGCATGACTTAACATTGTCTTTGTGATGGACTTCCTATGCACACCCTCTTTGATTCCAGGACTACATGAGAGAAAATACTGGGAGCACAGAGTTGGCAGATATATGGTCTAGATCAACCTTCCCTGCAGATAGGGAAACTGAGGCTATAGAGGTGAGTTGAGACCTGCCTAAGGGTAAAGTTTCTAAAGATAAGAAGACAGGGGTGGGACTAATGTCGGTTGAACAATTAGACAAACTTTCCATATACAATGTCTTTTCTAATTCCTTTGTATATGAAGTTTTACACTGAATGATTCTAAGTAGGATACAGAACTTTTAAAGACAATATCTCGGTGCTTATACTGAAAAGAGGAAACAGATTCTGAGGCACAGCCAAGAGTAAACATTATTCACATATCCAGTCTAGGGAAGGAAGCACACAAGGTCAGTCCCCACCGTCCAGACTCCAGGGCACATTGATGTTCTGGATTCTGTATCTTTCCCCTTTCATTCCACCACTACTGATATTCAGGAGATGCAAAGACACCAGCCCAACAGCAACTTAAAAAAATGAAACATATTTCCATTAATTAATGTCTACAAAGAGATTTAATGATGAAAAGTGCCATTAAGTGCCAAGTATAATTAATTATTTTTGCTGCAAGAGGCTTACAGGCCTCATTAAAGACTGTTTTAAATATTCTAAAATATTTACAGAATTAGTTTAAGAAATTGTAAACAAGCCAAATGAAAAGGCCCTTTCCTTTCTAGGTAAAAGTAATATCAAAGCTGAAAGGAAACTGCATTTTTGCCATTTATACGGAGGTAGCCTTCCCTTTCCTGCATCCCATGTACTCTGCTGTTTGCACAGATGAAAGCAAATTCCTAGTGAAACTTCTGCCCAATGAACTCACTGGAACCTCCCTGTCCCAGCTTTGTCGACTCATTTTCAAATATGCTCTCCCCTCATTTGGGGGAAAAGGGCTTCCAAGGTTTTTTACTTTATATAACAAAGAATACAGCGTTGTTTGACACCACTAGGGCAGATCTAGGCTGGTGTCAGCTCTAGATCAGTCCCAGATTGGTCTAAACCATGAAGCTTAATTAGTTGATTAAATCAAACACTTCCTTTGAAGCCTCCATTGGACCTGCTCCTGCAGAATATGTTATCTCCTTGTTAATGATTTGTGTATGCCCTCCATGTTGTATTTCCATGAGATACAACCTTCACTATTTATGCAGTTACCTTTGCTAATCAAGAGGAACTGTATCCCCTTGTTTGGGGGCTTAACTCCCTGGTTTTCTGAAAGCTTGCTTGAATTCATCCCATCCAGATGACTGAGCCCCTAAATCAGAGTAGCATGACACACAGTCTCCTAACAGTCCTTCAAGTCGTTGCTTCCTTGTCAAGGGCTCATTTCCGGGGAGTCCAAATAATTATGCAACACACTCCATAATTACATTATTTCCTTAATTATGCCTGATGACAAAATTATGAAAATTAAACATGTTCTAAACCAAAATAAAACCTGTTAGCAAATGTCTCTTGCTGTATCATTAGAATAATTTGTAAACAGGACACTTCGTAATTTCCTGAGCAGGGGAGAACGCTAAATCTTTGATTAAACCCAAGGTAGTAACTTGTGAGACTGAATGGTTAAAACTGTAGGTTCCTTTGTGTTACTGAGTGTCCCAAGGGGTTCTACTCTTGGGTATTGAGAGGTAACAGGCACATGCTAAGGATGAGTCATAAAATGCTCATGATGACAGCTTCTCCACTTCTTGTCTTTCTTTCTCCTCTCCCCATTACATCCTTCTCCACCTTCCTTTTCTCACCTTCTTTCTTAAAAACAAACAAACCAACCAACCAAACAAACAAAAACCTTCTTTTTCTTTTTATTTATTTATTTTTTTATTGAGAAAAAAAAATTTCCACCTCCTCCCAGCCTCCCACTCCTCCCCCCCCTCTCCCCACTCCGCTCCCCCTCCCTCTCCAGTCTGAAGATCAGTCAGGGTTCCCTGCCCTGTGGAAAGTCCAAAGTCCTCCCCCCTCCATCCAGGTCTAGGAAGGTGAACATCCAAACTGGCTAGGCTCCCACAAAGCCAGAACATGAAGTAGGATCAAAACCCAGTGCCATTGTCCTTGGCTTCTCAGCAGCCCTCATTGTCTGCCATATTCAGAGAGTCCTGTTTTATCCCATGCTTTTTCAGTCACAGTCCAGCTGGCCTTGGTGAGCTCCAATAGATCAACCCCACTGTCTCCGTGGGTGGGTGCACCCCTTGTGGTCCTGACTTCTTTGCTCATGTTCTCCCTCCTTCTGTTCCTCATTGGGACTTGGGGAGCTCAGTCCAGTGCTCCAGTGTGGGTCTCTGTCTCTATCTCCATCCATTGCCAGATGAAGGATCTATGGTGATATGCAAAATATTCATCAGTATGGCTATAGGATAGGATCATTTCAGATTCCCTTTCCTCAGCTGCCCCAGGAACTAACTGGGGAACTCGTCTTGGGCACATGGAAGCCCCTCTAGGTCCAAGTCTCTTGCCAACCCTAAGATGGCTCCCTTAATTAAGATATGGGCTTCCATTCTCCCCTATCCAACCTTCCTTTATCCCAATCATCCCGTTGCCCCAAGTTCTCCACATCCTCCTTCTCACTTTTCTCTCCCCATCTCCCCTTACCCCCCTCCCACCCTACCCTTAAGATCCTGATTTTTGCCTGGCAATCTTGTCTACTTCCCATACCCAGGAGGATAGCTATATGTTTTTCTTTGGGTTCACCTTCTTATCTAGCTTCTTTAGGATAACAAATTATAGACTCACTGACCTTTATTTATGGCTAGAACCCAATTATGAGTGAGTATATCCCTTGTTCATCTTTTTGGGTCTGGGTTACCTCACTCAGGATACTATTTTCTATTTCCATCCATTTGCATGCAAAATTTGAGAAGTCATTGTTTTTTACCGCTGAGTAGTACTCTAATGTGTATATATTCCACACTTTCTTCATTCATTCTTCCATTGAAGGGCATCTAGGCTGTTTCCAGGTTCTGCCTATTACAAATAATGCTGCTATGAACATAGTTGAACAAATGCCCTTGTCATATGATCGGGCATCTCTTGGGTATATTCTCAAGAGTGGTATTGCTGGGTCCAGGGGTAGGTTGATCCCGAATTTCCTGAGAAACCGAAACACTGCTTTCCAAAGTGGTTGCACAAGTTTGCATTCCCACCAGCAATGGATGAGGGTACCCCTTCCTCCACAACCTCTCCAGAAAAGGCTATCATTGGTGTTTTTGATTTTAGCCAATCTGACAGGTGTAAGATGATATCTCAAAGTTGTTTTGATTTGCATTTCCATGATCACTAAGGAGGTTGAGCATGACCTTTAAGTGTCTTTTGGCCATTTGAACTTCTTCTGTTGCGAATTCTCTGTTCAGATCAGTGCCCCATTTTTTAATTGGATTAATTAGCATTTTAAAGTCTAGTTTCTTGAGTTCTTTATATATTTTGGAGATCAGACCTTTGTCTGTTGCGGGGTTGGTGAAGATCTTCTCCCAGTCAGTGGGTTGCCTTTTTGTCTTAGTGACAGTGTCCTTTGCTTTACAGAAGCTTCTCAGTTTCAGTAGGTCCCATTTATTCAATGTTGTCTTTAATGTCTGTGCTGCTGGGGTTATACCTAGGAAGTGATCTCCTGTGCCCATCTGTTGTAGGGTACCTCCCAATTTCTCTTCTATCAGGTTCAGTGTGTTCGGACTGATATTGAGGTCTTTGATCCATTTGGACTTGAGCTTTGTGCATGATGATAGATATGGGTCAATTTTCATTCTTCTACAGGTTGACATTCAGTTGTGCCAGCACCATTTGTTGAAGATGCTTTCTTTCTTCCATTGTATACTTTTAGTTCCTTTATCAAAAATGAGGTGTTCATAGGTTTGTGGGTTAAAGTCTGGGTCTTCTATACGATTCCATTGGTTGACTTCTCTGTTTTTATACCAATACCAAGCTGTTTTCAATACTGTAGCTCTGTAGTAGAGTTTGAAGTCAGGGATGGTAATGCCTCCAGAAGTTCCTTTATTATATAAGACTGTTTTGGCTATCCTGGGTTTTTTGTTTTTCCATATAAAGTTGATTATTGTCCTCTCAAGATCTGTGAAGAATTTTGATGGGACCTTGATGGGGATTGCATTGAATCTATAAATTGCCTTTGGTAGAATTGCCATTTTTACTATGTTGATCCTCCCAATCTAAGAGCAAGGGAGATCCTTCCACTTTCTGGTATCCTCTTCAATTTCTTTCTTCAATTCCTTAAAGTTCTTGTCAAATAGATCTTTCACTTCCTTGGTTAGAGTTACCCCAAGATATTTTATGCTGTTTGTGGCTATCGTGAAAGGTATTGCTTCTCTGATTTCCCTCTCTGCTTCCATATCCTTTGTGTATAGGAGGGCGACTGATTTTTTTGGAGTTTATCTTGTATCCTGCCACAATACTAAAGGTGTTTATCAGCTTTAGGAGTTCTTTGGTGGAGTTTTTGGGGTCGCTTATGTACACTATCATATCATCTGCAAATAATGAAAGTTTAACCTCTTCCTTCCCAATTCGAATCCCCTTGATCCCCTTATGTTGTCTTATTGCTATTGCTAAAACTTCAAGCACTATATTGAAGAGGTATGGAGAGAGTGGACAGCCTTGCCGTGTTCCTGATTTTAGTGGGATGGCTTTGAGTTTCTCTCCATTTAGTTTGATGTTAGCTGTCGATTTGCTGTAAATAGCTTTTATTATATTTAGGTATGACCCTTGTATTCCTAATCTCTCCAAGACTTTTATCATAAAGGGATGTTGAATTTTGTCAAAAGCTTTTTCAGCATCTAATGAAATGACCATATGATTTTTTCTTTCAGTTTATTTATATGATGGATTACATTGATAGATTTTCATATGTTGAACCAGCCCTGCATCTCTGGGATGAAGCCTACTTGATCATAATGGATAATTTTTCTAATGTGTTCTTGGATCCGGTTTGCCAGTATTTTGTTGAGGATTTTTGCGTCGATGTTCATGAGTGAGATTGGCCTGTAATTCTCTTTCTTGGTTGAGTCTTTGTGTGGTTTTGGTATCAGAGTGACTGTAGCTTCATAAAAGGAATTTGGCAATGACTCTTCTGTTTCTATATTGTGAAATACATTAAGGAGTATAGGTATACACTCTTCTTGGAAGTTCTGGTAGAATTCCGCATTGAAACCATCTGGTCCTGGGCTTTTTTTGGTAGGGAGGTTTTGTTGACAGCTTCTAATTCTTCACGACTAACAGGTCTATTTTGATTGTTCACCTGGTCCTGGTTTAACTTTGGTATATGGTATTTATCTAAAAATGTGTCCATTTCTTTTTCATTTTCCAGTTTTGTGGCATACAGGCTTTTGTAGTAAGATCTAATGATTCTTTGAATTTCCTCTGTGTCTGTGGTTATGTCCCCCTTTTCATTTCTGATCTTATTAATTTGCATATTCTCTCTCTGCCGTTTGATTAGTTTGGATAGGGGTTTATCAATCTTGTTTATTTTCTCCAGGAACCAGCTTTTTGTTTCATTGATTCTTTGGATTGTTTTCTGTGTTTCTATTTTGTTGATTTCCGCCCTCAGTTTGATTATTTCCAGTCTTCTACTCCTCCTAGGTGAGTCTGCTTCTTTTTTTTCTAGAGCTTTCAGGTGGGCTGTTAAGTCTCCAATGTGTGCTTCCTCTGTTTTCTTTAAGTGGGCACTTAGTGCTATGAACTTTCCTCTCAGGACTGCTTTCATAGTGTCCCATAAGTTTGAGTAGGTTGTTTCTTTATTTTCATTGAATTCAAGGAAGACTTTGATTTCTTTCTTTATTTCTTCCTTGATCCAGGTGTGGTTCAGAAGTTGACTGTTCAGTTTCCATGAGTTTGTAGGCTTTCTGGGGGTAGCATTGTTGTTGACTTCTAACTTTAATCCATGGTGGTCTGATAAGACGCAGGAGGTTACGAATATTTTTTTGTAACTGTGAAAGTTTGCTTTGTTACCGAGTATGTGGTCAATTTTCGAGAAGGTTCCATGAGCTGCAGAGAAGAAGGTATATTCTTTCCTATTTGGGTGGAATGTTCTATAGATGTCTGTTAAGTCCATTTGATTCATTACCTCCATTAATTCTCTTATTTCTCTGTTAGGTTTCTGTCTGATTGACCTGTCCATTGGTGAGAGAGGAGTGTTGAAGTCTCCTACTATTAGTGTGTGCCGTTTGATGGCAGCCTTGAGTTTTAGTAATGTTCCTTTTACGTACGTGGGTGCTTTTATATTAGGGGCATAGATATTCAGGACTGAGACTTCATCCAGATGAATTGTTCCTGTTATGAGTATAAAATGTCCCTCTCTTTCTTTTCTGATTTCTACAAAAACCTTCTTTTTCATTTCCCTTTTCCTCTTTTTATTTTTCCTCTGCGTCCACCTTCCACTTTTACCCCACTTCACCTGTGTTCATTCAGCTCACCTCAGCTTAGACTTTGGAAGCAGCAAGGCAAGGTGTAGAGAGGAATTTACCGTACTGATGTTTTGGTTGAAGGCATGGGCATTAGTATTGCTCAAAGGGTATCCATGAAGTTCCAGTGGAATGTCCTCACTTCTGGGCTTCTTGTCTTCACAGGAAGAGTTTAGTTTATAATGCACAAGCCTAACTTTTCCTACAAAATGCCAAATGTCAAGTGGACAGAGCCTGACTCTTTTCTGCATGAGCCACTTTCCAGGTCATGATTTGCTGTCCTTCTCATTGGGCAGGTGATTCCATAAGTCTTGATTATAAGTTATAGTTCTACTTACCTCGTATTCGTCCTCACTCACTCTGTGACACGAGGTTTACCAGACTGGTGAAGAATGCTCCATGCAGGAAGTATCTGCATATGCTTGAATGGTGTCCTCCCAGAACTGACCCTGTATAGGACAGACTGACAGTTATAATGGTTGGTGTGATATGAGATGTGGTAGACACTACCCTGCTCTCTGCAAGTTCCTCTGTCTGGAATCTGAAATGCCTCTCTTAGACGGTCCACTTTGGGATTCCTCTCATTGGTTCTGTTAAATCTGAGGAAGATGATCCCTTCAAGCTGTTGATGCTCTCCATCTTAAAACACTAATAGATTTGAAACTCCCTGTAGAATTTCCATATGGAAGGGGAAATGACACCACCACCACTTGACAGTGTGGGAACATGTTAGCTTTATCTGAGGGTTGAGGTTCTTGCCCATTGCCTTGGTTAGAGGAGCCACCACTTTTGCTAATTTTGCGCTTTGAGGTCAAGGTCTCCAAGACTCACAACATTGGTGTACACTTCCCTGAAAACCATTGCTGTCTTCAAGCTATGTGTGCAGGGGACTGTCCATTACTCAAAAGAGAGATTTTCTTTAGTATCTTTTTTTTTTTTAAAAAAAAAAAGACACAAAGCATCAGCCATACTTCCTAGGGCAAGTAGCCTGTTTATCATTGCTATAGACCCTACCCCTGTGGCTCAGCATAAATCTAGCCTGAATATTTCAATTACTTTCTACACAGATATATTGAGATGAGAAGAACATCACTGTTGATTTCTCCCCATCATATGCAGCTGTGTGGCCTCTCCAGGACGACCTCATCTTCCTAAGGGGCAGAAGTCATTTTCTCTCTGGCATCCCCAGATTTGTAATCTTCCTATTTGACAATCCTGTATACCATGCATTTTGCTGAGAGGCAGGTAAAACAAATAAAAATTATCACCATCAGGAAAAAAAAGATTTAAATATAAACAACATTACATTAGGGAACAAGAGGATTTTTCTTTTCTTTTTCCCTAATGTAATGGAACAAAGTGCCTGTTTCTGAGTATTGCCATGACGACTCATTTGAACTGAGCAAAGGTGCCTTAGACTAATTTTGGAAACTTCAATATGGCAATGTGCTAAATTTTAATTATTTCACTTCCTGCTTGGTATATTAATGTTGTGATTACCCTTGAAAGAATATTACCCATGATGATTTATGTGAAACTCAGTCAGCTCTGCAGGTCTATCAGTTTCAATTAAAACAAAGCACGGAAAAAGTGCACAGTCCCTGAATCTGCTGACACACAGGAGCATCGAAATCCCTTTATCCAAAGCATCACCTCTTCTATGGCCCAGGAAACCACCACGAGAGGAAACTGCACGGATTTGCTTTGCTAACTTTAGATTCAGAAGAAAGTCAACCAGGAAAATGTATTTAGATGTTTCATTTCTACTTCTCAGACGATCTAGGGTATTGGGGTCCATAACCCACCCACCCCACTTTGTAAGCTGTTAAGGGATGAACTAGCCCAGTGGAACCACTGAATGGTTATTGGTTTCTGATTTAAAGGAATAGCATTGGATCGGTCTCTGGCATTTGATCTGTGCCCATGGAGAACTGTTCATAATGCATGTGCATTTTCCTGAGATGAAGTGCTGGCTTCAGAGCTCATTAATCTCACTGACTTCAGCCATTGTGAGGTCACAGGGCTTTTCACCATGTGTCCCCAATACCTGGGTACTTTAATTACCAATTTGGCTACACAGCAATTGAAATCTCTTCTCTACCTGGCAACCCTTCCTAAATCTAGTCCAAACAGTGTCTCTGGTTTTGTTTGCCAAATCCAAAGAGGCCCTTCTTCCTGAGTACCATAGAGATGAACAGTCAAACCTGATTTTAGTGGTGGTTCCATTTTAATCACATTTGGGAACTCTTGACCACAGCTGCCGGATTATAAATTCAAGGGAATCCAAGCTTGCCAATGTGATGGCTTCCTGAACATTTTGCCAAGAGCTGGATCTGAGGCCCAGTGAAGAGGGCAGGGTTTCTTCCTCTCTTCATCCTCTTACTAGCCCCTCTTTCCCTGCCCCACTCTCTGACACAAGGCCATAATATTATAGAATCCTAGAATTACAGAACTTGTGAACCAGTGTTTATCTTGGTCCTTGCATTGTCTCCAATATAGGCTCTATCTTTTAACTCCATCTCTTTCTTCCTCCACTTCCCCACTAGATACTGGATACCCATACTGGAATGGACTGAGAACCTTGCCACTTCTGTCTTTTAGCTGAATGCCTTCTTCATTTGTGCTAAACTGCTTCCTATTGCTGTGATAAACATCAAGGCCAAAAACAACTTGGGGAGGAAAGGGTTTATTATATCTTACAGCTTATTAGTCATCATAAAAGGAAGTTATGGCAGGAACCTAGAAGCAGGAACTGAAGCAGAGGCCATAGAGGAATGCTGCTTACTGACTTGCTTCCCGTTGCTTGCTCAGCCTAGTTCCTTACAAACCCCAGGATAACCTACTCAGGGGCGGCACCATCCACAGTGGGCTGGGCTCTCTCCCATCAGTTAGCAATTGAGAAAATGTCCTACAGACATACCCATATACCAATCTAACGGAGGTGATTCCTCAATGAAGTTCTCTCTTTTAAGGTGTCTCTAGTTTGTGTCACATTGACAAAGAAAGAAGGAAACCTAATGAGCACATGAGGACATCTTCTAAAAAGCTTTACTCTTTTTTTTTCAACAATTATTTTGATTTTTAGCTTTAATTCTCCTGGTTTGTGCACCAATGATTTTTTCTTAGATGGCTTTTGACAACCCTATTAGCTTCTATCCTTACTTGCCTATGTTTTCATGGTGTACTGTAGACCACGGACTGAGAGACTGCTTCTGAATTATCTGACTGTCCCACTCTGTAAACGGAGGTTTCTCATTCACTTCCTGGCCACCCAGACCTGAATAATTACATAGAAACTATATTAATTACAACATTGTTAGGCCGATGTCTCATCATATTTCTAGCTAGCCCTTACATCTTAAATGTACCCATTTCTATTATTTTATATTTTACTACAGGGCTAATGATTTGTCTGCCTCCTTCAGCAGCTACATGGCATCTCTCTGACTCTGCCTACTCTCTCTATTTATATCTTCCAGTCTGGCTATATTCTGCTAAGCCATTGGCTGAAACAGCTTTTTTATTAACATATTCACAGCATATAGAGGGAATCCCACATCCCTGATCCATTGAATCTTATACCATGCCATGCTCAGCATGAAACATAGAGGTGAGATATCAACGTTACCACAATCTGCATTCATCTATGACTTCAACCATCTATGTTCAAGAAGACCATATTTCAAGCTAGTTAAAATTCCCCACCCCCTTATGAAATAGACACACATTTATTTGCTACAGGTTAAGACTCCCCTCATTCAAAATTCTGAACTCGAGAACTGGTGCATTAACCTCCTACTTAGAAAACTACAGATCTTGGAGCCATTTGGCTCTTGCTCTCTTTGGAGGAGGGTGCTGAACAGATGAAATCCTACATACACATATCCCCAGATCCAGTGAGCTCCACATTTAGAAGTACATCCTGGCCCAAGCACTTTAGACGTGGCTCTTTAGTCTGCATGCACGGTCCATTCACTAGTAGGTATTGGTTCAGGCTGCTGCTGGTTTTGGAAGGCTGTGTCACATATGGTTACACCAAATCCTGCATCCTTGATAGCCATCTTCAAGGTTGATATCTGTATGCTCAGTAAGTAGATACGTGTCATTGTTAAGCATGATAGGCTAAAAGTCTAGCCCTGTCTGTCATTGTTTCCCTGGTCAAAATGTCAGGGCATATCTACTAATAGCTGGCCCTCTGTTTAAGAATGTGAGGAGGCTGGGGAAGCCCATAGCTAGTAGAATTGATGAGTTAGTTTCATCTTTCACTCCCTACTTGTTAAGCTGACTATTTTTATGTTCGCTATCTCCAATTGCTTCTTTGATCGAAAATTATTTGTGATATGGTCTAATCTTCCTCTTTTATTCCATCTTTTTTTGAGATTATATTTTAATTACATTTTCCCTTCCCTTTTTTCCTTGCAAACACTCCTACATTCTACTCCCCACTCTTTCTATTTTATGTTTTGTTCTCAGAAATTGTTATTACATACATGTATGTGTTTGTATATGTATATATATTCCTAAATATAACCTGTTGAGTCTATGTAATGGTACTTGTATGAATGACACCAACCAATACAGAATTTCTTCTGTCTTTTCAGCTTTTTTCTTTGCTGAGGTGCTGACAGTAAACCCCCCAAAGCCTTGAACTTGCTGGCCAGTGGCTCTGTCATTGAGGAACAGCCTCAGCCCTTTCCAGGACACTGTTTGGGGAAAAAAACTACACTTTTGTTACACACTTGTTACCTTGTTTTTCTTGCATCCGTTTTCTCTTATCCTTTCTCCCGGGCCATAGTTGAAGGTGTCTGCATTTGTCTACAGGCATCCAGTTCACATGTTAGATGCCTTTCATGTTCCCAGCATCTTTAGTGATTTCTTCCTCACTCCTACTCATCATCTGCATCCCTATGTGACAGGTTTAAAGGGGGCTGGGTACCTGTGCACAAGGAACAATGTTGAAGTCTGTGTGATGGTTAGTAATTCTGGTTTTGTCATATGATCTCCGGCTGCCATAGCTGTTCAAAACTTTGATTTCCAACAAAATTGAAATAAGGGAAACTTCAAGATGATGATGATGGTAATGGTAATGATTAAATAGGGAGTGTATGCATAAGGGGCTTTTAGTACAGTTCTGACAAACAAAATGTAAATAGTATGCCCAACTATCTGTTTACAACAGTGTAGAGACATTTTTTTTAAACTGGCAAATAACCAAATCCCCAAAGTACACCATTAACAATTTCCCCCTTTCACCCCTTCCTGTGGTTCCCATGGAAATATATACAGTTATATATACAGTTATATAACATTGTGTCCTTCATCAGAGTACTTGCAAGAAACAGATGGCTCAATCAGAAAATCTGAAGAGAGATTTTAATAAGGGGTATAGCCAAAATCAAAGGCACTTAGGAGGAACAGAGTGACACCCAGTAAGAAGCTAGTACTGTCCTTGGAAAATAACAGTACTCAATTTCAATAGTTGTGACTTTGAACTGAATATCAGTCAATTGTGGCACTGCCTCTCTGTGTGGAGTTATTACTTGATATGTCATGGGAGGGTGTTGCACGTCTCTGAAGGGGCTTGGAGTAGAGGGATGAATGGGAAACAAAGAGGTTTCTAATTGTGTGGTGCTCAAACTCCAGCCTGCCTGGACTGGATGGATAGACCTAGCCTGAGAACCATGGATTGGATGCATAGACCCTGCCTGAGAACCAAGAGCAAGATGCATAGACCCAGCCTGAGTACCATGGGTAGGATGCATAGACCTGGCCTGAGAACCAGGAGCAAGATGCATAGACCCAGCCTGAGTACCATGGGTAGGATGTGTACCTACCTAAGAGTGTCTGGTGCTGTAGGTCTGGGATGAAGCATTTGTACTTATACATTGCCAGATATTCTGAATGATTGAGAATGTCAAACAACAAAATGATAACAGGATATTAAATATGACTGTGCCTGTAGTTTTAGTGGAAGAGACAGCATATTTAGAAATGAAGAATGAAGCCCTATGAGAAAGGGCAAGTCATAATACAAACAGTAAAAATTATGTGCATTCATCACTGTGTTTACAGTTTATATAAATTATTATAATCCATTGTGCTGTGTTCTAATGAAGAGGAGGCCAGGCCTGGTGGTGCAGGCCTCCAATCCTACCTATTCAGGAGTCTGAGAAAGGAAGATCACAGGTCTGTGACTTCTCTGGATTACAGAGGGAATTCCAGGACAGCCTGGGTAACTTAGTAAGTCTTCGAATAAAATATTAAGAGAGGACTAGAGCTATTTCTCAGGGGTAAAGTGTTTGCCTCTAATAATAAGGCCCTCAGTTCAATTCCTAGTATCATTAACTCATAAATAAATAGAATGATAAACAAATAAATAAATAAATGAAGAAGACATAATTGAAAGTGGTAGTACTTAAGCTGAATCAGCCTTGTTTTATACTTATTTAATGTAATTAATTTTTCACTGCAAAAGGTTAAAGAGAAGGACTACAAAGGTAGGTGAATGGGTGCATAAAATGCACATGCATGCGCACACGTATGTGAATGTGTGCACATGTGCGTGCGCAGGCACTCACGCACACACACACACACACACACACACACATTAACATGGGTGTATTGATGAACACCGTGGCCACAGTGGGAGACTGGATGCTCTGATGGTGCAGCGTGATTTAACCGTGATCTTCACAGAGGGAGGCGTTCACACAGCTGGAGAGCAAAGAACGCATATGACTTGAAACTTGTAATACAGAATCTACTGCACCAATCCAAGAGAAAGATGACAAGAACAGAGAGGGAAGAAGATGAGAGAGTGGCCTTGATACATTCTTTCAGTAGAACTGACTTGACCTAGTGATCACACAATGTAAAATATGAAGGGGAAACAGAACTCAAAATTGAATCTCAGTTTCCAGACTAGATGTTCAGGGCTGATAATACCAAAGACAACATAGTTACATTAAGACGGTGAAGATAGTATTGTCCCATATAGTTCTATTTACATGTCCTGGGGAACATAAAGAAAAGAACATTAGCAAGCTCCTGTTTCCTTGGATACTTAGCCAAGATGACCTTCTGTTGTATGCCTACTCCAGTGTCTCTTTCCCCTGATTCTCTTCTGGTCCCCCATCTCTCTCCCAGACATAATTTCTCACTCATTTTTTCATTACATCAATGCCTTGAATAACTCCTGAGAGCATATAAAGCAATGTTGAACCAGTGTTTTCCATGGCAGTATCTGCTGCCAAGTAAGCAGTTCCTTGTACTAATGAGGTACCCTAGAGCCTGATACACTCTGGTTTCTTAACAAATATTTTCCTTTTTTTTAAAATAAATGAATGTATAAGCTTACCTTCCTCTGTGACAAGCAGGTTCATTGAGATGTGGGAATATGAGAGTGGAAGGATGAAGGGCAATCAGGAGAAGGTCCACGAAGCTTCATAATCAGCTGTCGGCACATCCTACGTTCAAATGCAGGTTAATGCCAGTAAGTTCAGTAAATGCCGTCAGTAAGATTCCAGTGGCATTGTGGAGCACATCTACTTACTCCGTGCTGTTGGATGCTATGGTCTTCTCAGCTAATCTTGATGAAAACTGATGTGGCTTGGCCAAGGGTCACAGCACCCTTGAAGAGGGGCAAAGAGTGTACTTAAAGCATACCTTATTTTTCTGAGTCTAGGCCAGGCTGGATTTTTTCCAAGGTGATTTTCCACAATTGTGTGGAGCAAAGTTAAGCTGATGGAAGCCCAGGGTAACATGGAATGTCAGTGTGAGGATGAGCATGAGTAATGACTCCACAAACACGGGCTGATGTCACTTAGATCCAAGAAGTATTCCTTTCATTCTTAGTACCCCTGAAGAAAAAGTAGTATGGTTTTCTTAAATGGGAATTCCTAGGTCTAAAAATGGCAAACATGGATAATAATTGAACATTCCTAGGGTCACTGTTGAAGGGGAATAGGAATAGACACATAAATAATCTTGAACTTTCAGATCCAGTAAGAGCTTAAGAGTATTCAGGGATAGGCTTGCATTTAAATGTCTAAATTTAATGCCTACATGTCTGAGGTCTAGATAAGACTATGGAAAAACTGGATTTGAACAGACCATCCGAGAAACACACGTACAGGGTAAGTAGTGAACCGGGAGATGACTTGACTTGTGTAGAACCTGACATAGGCAAGTGTGAGAGCCCCCAGCATGCATGTAAAACCTGGTGTGGTGGTTTAAGACTCTAATGCCAGCACTAGGATGAGGGAGACAGGTGAATTACTGGATGGCCAGGGTAAATCAATAAGCCCCAGAGTCAGTGAGAGACACTGTCTCCAAGCAGTGAATGATAGAGGAAGGTACCTGACACCAACCTCTGGCCTTCACAATGCTCTCCCACACACCTATACAAACACAGGGTCATAAAGAACAATATTTATGAAGACTCAAGATAGTAATGCCCTGAAAAGTAACCTCAAGCAAATTGTTGAAGCCAATACTTCTACTTGTCCCTTACAACGTCTCCCTTTTCACTACTCACAGATTTGGCTTCTTTTGGAGCATCAACTTAGTAGGATTGTCCCCACTCTGGTTAGCGATCTCTAATCAGACTCAATCTGAGTGAAAACCATCTAGGAAGAACATAATCCATTCACATTAGAAACTCCTGTTTCTTTCTCTCCATTTTTAGAACCAGCAGTTAGGCCAGAGGACTGCCATCTTTGAAAATCCACTAGGATCACAACATCTCAAAGACATCCCCTCACAACTCTCTTCTTGAAGTTGGAGGAAAACAGGATAAATTTAATGACTAGCAGAGTGAAGGAAGAAGGCAAGCAAAGCATGGTGATTATATTTCTGCTTGGATATGACTCAGAAGTGGAAAAATTAGACTATGGGAACAGTGAGTTTGTCAGGTGTATGGAAGGATGCATGAGGGAAAATGGAATCTTCACTAATGATACCATAGTGGTTTCAGCAAGCTGGGTGAGGCTACAGCACAATAGCACCCTGTCTATACCTCCCCCTTCTTACATTATTTTCACTTGTGGGCTTATCATACTATAGAGCATAGTTTTCTTGGAGGCTATAGCATATGATTTGATTCTACATATTCCTTCCTAGAAATACCTCCATTGGGCACCCAAAAGAGAATGTGCACATCTGGAGGTTCCAAACTTGTTCATAATGTGCACAGTGAAATAAAAATATAGTTTCTTATGGGATCAACTGATGGTCTAGTCCTTCAACTTAGTAATCACCTGTGGCAACTAACAAGGTTTCACTCAAAGGCAGCTTATTTCCCCATTAAATAAAACCCCATCTGAAGTACTAGAATTTGTGTGGCAAGCTTGGCCCTTTAATAATAACAAAAGTTAAAAATAACTCCCTCTGATTTATAAGCTTTGGACAAAAAAAAAGAGTTAGTAATGAAAATGTCAGACAAAGTGAATAACAGCGACAAATGCCATCTCAATAATGGGTCTCACACACGGTAGGCTTAGCATGCAGGTCACATCAAACCTCAGTCCTGGAATGGGCGGGGATCTTGCTCACTCAGCACCTCTGCATTTTTGCTCCGTTATCTTGCTTACTTAGTGAATTTAATGCTGTGTGATTTGCTTTTTATTGCCTCATTTGTAAGTCTCTCTCTTTCTTCTACCCAAGATATCTTCAAGGGTTTACAGTGCTGCTTACACTTCAAGTCCATTTTTTTTATAGATAATAAGTACATGTAGCAATTTACAGGAGCCAAGAAAGAATATGTTACCTTGTGCTTCAGCGTGACTTAAGACGAGGATAGGCAGAAGACTTGAGACCATCAAATGCTGCTTAGCAGTGAGTGATGCTCTCAGTGAAGAGCTCTCTTATCAGATTACTAAAAGCAATTGTTCCCTATCAACACTTTTCTTTCACAAAAGGTTGGTCTTTTATAACCATTCTGCTCCTGGAATACTTCTATATTCAAGTGTTTTATCCATATATCCATTGAGCAAAAATTCAATTTGTGATAGTTGATTTGAATACCAATCGGACAAAAATTAGAATCACTCCAGTGGGGATCCTCAACTGGAGAATTGTCCTAGCTACCTTAATTGTCATGGAAAGACCAGCCCAAAGTTGGGTAGCGCCTTCTGTAGCTGCCCAGATATAGAAGGCATGGCAGAAAGAAAAATGACATACCTCTTGCCTTCGTGGCCTTCTTTCTTATTGCTGCCTCTACTGATTCCCTCATTGATATCAGAACTGGAATTTCCAGGCTTCTACTGTTGACTAAGAACAAGGAACTTTCCAGAAACTTTTTGGGTCTCTAGCACCAAACTGGGAACTGTTGAGCTGCCCAGCATTAAGGCCTGAGTACCAGACTCTTAGTGTCTCCAGGCTGAGGCAGCTGATAAACAAGTCAGACTGATAAACTGCTGGGTTCCCAGGCTCTCCCATGTGAGACAGCTAGTGTTACTGTTTCACTGTAAGCTGACTTAATTACTTGTTTTACAATATATAGTCTTTCCAGCAGTTTAATTTCTTTAGAGAACCTGGTACACCACACCATTCTTCTTCCTCTTCCATGTAGCTCACCTTCCATTCCACTGTCACTTCCGGGAAGTGAACTCACTTTCACGCTTCATCATAGGACTATACTCACGAAGAACAAACACAAAGGCCTGTGGTTCACAGTCAAATGTACAGAATCCTGGGGTTGGAGAGATGGGTTAGGAGTTAAGACTACTGACTGCTCTTCTAGGGTACCAGGGTTTTGTTCTCAGCATCCACATGGCAGTTCACCACCTTTTATAACTGTAGTCCCAGTGGATCTAACACCTTCTGAACTCTGAGAGCACCAGGCTTGCAAATGATGCACATATATACTTACAGATAAAACACTCATAAAGTAAATGAATATATTTTTAAAAATAGATAATCATGACAATATCTCCTAATAAAGGAGTAGAGGGTGACCAAGATGAGATAACCTTTGTAAATTGGCCTAGGATGTCTTTAACAGTTTTTAGCTGCATCACAATTCAAACTAGTCTTATTAAATGTACCAAATCAAAGGATTTATTAGCATCATGTCAAATTTTTCTCAGATAAGCTCTGATCTTTTTTCTAACATTTCCATAGTGAACCAAAGTAGTTACAAACATTAACAGGTCAATATATCATAATTCTAGTATGTAAATTAGCAATAAACACACAATTTTTTCAAGTCACAATTCTCTTAAATCTATTCTAATCAAAGGACAAGAAGAGGTTTCTGTGATGGGTGAGCTATGATTCTTTTTCCTCTCCAATAGTCCAATTGCATTGCTGCTTCTAACTTTCAAAGATAAGTTTGAACTGTCACAGTCTCTGAGTAGCACCAAAATCTTTTGTAATATTCCTCCTCATTTTCTGAAGCGGGGTTTCAGTCACACATTGCCTCCATAATAGTCTTAACAAGTCTCTTTCCCCCAGAGGGGAAATTTCTGAGGTCTCAGTCCTTAGGTATTTTATTTCAACAGCAGATTGAACACCATGCTGGCTTGGTGTTTATTAGGAGATATTGTGGCCAAAGGAGCATGTGCATATAGAGCACTATCTGCTTGCTTATGATTATCTAGTTATTTGTGTACTCTCTTGATGGCAAGTTGGCTCATGTGTGTACACCCTCCCTTAACCCTTTGTTATCAGATGCTGGTAGTCAGTAATAGGTAAGATATTTTTCCCTCCAGGTAACCTAATACAGAGTGCACATGATGCAATGTATGTACTGATGACAGGTAAGTCTGGAATGTGGAAAGAGATGGCCTAATCCAGGCACAGTCATCTGTCCTGTAGCAGAAGCACAGGCTTTAGTAAATAAATTAAGAAGGGAGGAATATGTGGAAACCCACATAAGAGGATCTGTTCCACCTTGACCAAAGGTCAGAGAATTCAAGCCTATTCCTGCTTCTTCGAGGATATGACAAGAGGTTTGACCCAGGAAGTGACTGTCTACAGGATGCTTAAACTGAGGTGTGGTCATTGTATACCCTGCATAAACAACATAATACTTAACTCAGAATATAGTTGCTTGACGTTTCTGGTATTGAAGCAGGTAATTGCTCTGTTTGTCCTTTGTATCACATTAAAGCAAGTTTTTACCTTATTTCCCCCTTTTTTGGATTGGGATATTTAAGTATATGGGAAATAAACATAGGTGAATTCAGTATTCAGTGGATCCCCCCCCCCGGTTCTAAAAACAAAGATAATTTTAAGGAATGCTTCAGGAAAATAAATAGTACTATTCAGAAGGCCCTGAGAAGTGTAAGGTTTGACATTGCCAGTGGGTTGAAGACATGGGGATGCTAGGTACTTAGTTAATTGTCTTGTGTATCTGTGATAGCCCTATTACTTTAAATATGATAGAAAACAGGGCTTATAAAAGCCCACTGTGGCTTACCTTTGCAGACATGAGGTGAAAATAATTTTTCTAAGATCTGTTGTTGTCTATTTTACTTTCTGTCTCTTTAGGGGCCTACCACCTAGCTCCCAAATACACCACACACACAGACTTTTTCTTAGTTATGAATGTGCAACCTTAGCTTGGCTTGTTTCTAGCCAGCTTTTCTTAACTTATCCTGTCTACCTTTTGTCTCTGGGCTTTTTCCTTTTCTTATTTCTGTTTATCTTACTTTCATTCTTACTCCCTGGCTGACTGGATGACTGGGTAACTGGCCCTGATGCCTTCCTCTCCTTGCTCCTTCCTTGTTGCTCCTTGTTTCTACTTCTTTTTATCCTCTCTGTCTGCCAGCCCCGCCTATCCTTGCTCCTGCCTCACTATTGGCCATTTAGCTCTTTATTAGGACCATAAGGTGTTTTAGACAGGCAAAGAGTCACAGCTTCACAGAGTTAAATGAATGAAGCATAAACAAAAATCACACACCTTAAAATAATGTTCCCCAATATTGATCTATATGAGATTCATATTTTCACTAATGAACTACGTGTGAAGGATGCATGAGCCCAGCTCTTTTACATCCTAGGTGCAAACATATGTGTTCTGACACCATCCACGTGCAGGTCTGTCTCACATGTGCATGTATTTAATCCATGTTTATTCATCTGAAAATAACAGCTTGATTTGTGTCTATGTGTCCTCCTGCCTGCCTATGAACATGAAGTTCTTGGGTGACAGTGTAAATTTTCTAAAATCAAGTTTGATATTGACATTTTTGCTGGTCACAAATGTGGAACCTGGTTGTCTGAATTTGTACCCAAGACACTTGAGAATGTGCCTTAACTCCTTTGTATCTTGCTCCCCTTAATTAAAAGTGAAGAAGTGGCATACTACATTTTTCCCCTGAGGGAAGCCCAAGTTGGTTAATGTAGCCCTAGTACATGTATGCACTCAATGCATGCACTTTATGTGCCTCACAGAAGCCCCTCAACCCATGTAAGACAAACTACGGTTGGATGAGAAGAGGATAACAAATTATTGCTTCTATTGGGAAACTGTGCCACCTTAACAGTATTTTTGGAAACACAAAAGTTGCTGTGATCCTGTTGACCACACAGCTTTAGCACGTAGTGCCTGATTCTTTAAAGATGGGGATCCAGATGGAACATCTCAACTGTATTAATATCCCCTTTTCTCTCTGCTTTGATGGTCACTGTTTTTACTTGATTTTATTCCTCTCGGCATCCTTCCATCTTGATGTGGGATGGAGTTCGACGTGTTTATTGCTAGCCTGTCATCCAGAACGCAGCTGTGAGTCAGACGGTCCAGTGTATGCTCCCAGGCTTGATCTTCTGTCTTCCGTTCACTTTAAAGCTACCTCTCCTCTCCTCACCCTTCGTTTCTTGTTAGCACACAGACGTTCACTCCCGCTGCTCCACAACAGCCTTGCTTTCATAGCCAGCCTGGTCATAGTCTTCAGTTCCTGCACAGAGAAACTGCTATCACTCAAGAACCCTTTCTACAATGAAAACCCACCTTTCTAGACATCCAGGGACAAAACTGAAAAACGGCCACACTCTGCCAGGCCTCCCATCTGAACATTTGCACTGTTGTAACTTCCTCTTCGTGGAACTACTTTATCAATTTCTGTATTTCTGCATTTACCCTAGTAAGTAGCTAATTTCTCTGTGATTGTTTCTTTATCGGTAATTATAAAGACTTGCATTTTCAAAGTGAAGTTTTTATGTATTTTTGCTTGATTGGTGGACTAAAATCCACACTAACTATATCATTTTAACAACCAATGCTTTTCATCATGTATGCAGTTATTCTGCAGAGTTCCTGTTTCTTCTGGTCATCCCTCAGCTTTTGTTCAGTGCCTATTCTTGTAAGTGTTCTTTTTAAAAAACATCATAATAAAAACCTTAATGAGGAGCTGGAGAGATGGCTAAGGTTAGGAGCACATTTTGGTCTTCCAGACAACAAGAGTTTAGTTTTTTGCAAACATGTTGGGCACTTCATAACTACCTACAACTCCAGCCCCATCACCTTTGACCTCCATGGGTAGGCAGATCCACACATATACACACATAACTTAAATAAAGTAAAAATATTTTTAAAGGAAAACTTTGATGAATTTGTTTTATTTTGTTATTTTTCTGAGAATTTCATATATGAGTGCTGTGTTTAGATCATTTCCACCTCCCTTCCTCTCTCTCCAGTTGATACTAAGTACATCTTGATGAACTAAACCAAAGAGAAATGACCCAGGAAAGAGTGCCTTGGAGAGCTTCCTTTTGGTTCCTCATTTTATTGAAGGTGAAGTCATGATAAAATAAGGATTGCATTTCCCAGGTTGACTTGGAAACAAATCAAGAAACAGGTAAGTTTCCACAGTAGAGAATGCTGCTTTAGGGAATGCTTTCTCTCCTCAAGAGCCCATGACACCCCCTGCATGAGGAAAACCATTTGCAGCAGGCCTCAGGACCTTCCTCACAGCTGAGAACACTCAGCGGTGGAAGCCCAACCCTTGGGTTACTGTGTCCCATTTCCATTCTTGTGAGAAAGTATCTGAGCTTCACAACTGCGGGCAAAGAATTGCCTTTTTCCGATTGTATTTTCAGAAATCTCAGCCAATGCTTTTGACTTTGTTGTCTATGGCCTCTGGTGACACAGGGCCCCGTGGAGTAAAGCTGTGTACCTCATGGTGGGAAGGCAGTGAGAGAAAGAGAAAGAGGTTGCATTCCTAATATTCCTTCTAGGGACACACCCATGACCTAACTAACTCCCTGCCACTAGTCCCCACTTCCTGACGGTTTCACAGCTTTCCATCCCATGGCAGTCTGGAGACCAAGCTGCCAACACATGAGCCTTTGGGGAACACTC
Organism: Microtus oregoni; assembly: GCF_018167655.1. Lineage (NCBI taxonomy): Eukaryota > Metazoa > Chordata > Mammalia > Rodentia > Cricetidae > Microtus > Microtus oregoni. Next base: position 21,047,003 of record NW_024543069.1, on the reverse strand, counting down.
AAAACTGTTCAATTACCCAGGAACTGTGGCAGTAAATGACAGTTGCAGCTAGTACTCTCTTAGAAACTAATTGACAGGGAAATCACACAGGCCTAAGAAGAGGACATAGGCTACCAAGAGTGGATGGAGCATTGCTCTTAGCAAGAATTATTTTGCAGAGTCTGGCAAACTTTCCAGGGAGTTTATTTCCAGCCTGAATACAGGAGAGATTATTACTCAGTGGTGTGGTGAGTCAGAGGTGTTATGGGCCTCTCAGCTGTGTGTGCACCTAGGCCATCATTTGTAACTTGGCACTTTACTCTTTACAATGCTTAAGTCAACAATGACCTTGGAATTGACAAACACGTTTAATTTTGCATAGAGGCAAATAGCCTGAGGGTTTGCAATGCTATTCCTAGGCTTTGCATTTGTGTTGAGCCTGGAGTAGAATGCCTTGTTTATCACCTAATCTTTGTGAAAAATCCTCCCTGCACCCACTCTAAGTACCTTAGATATGCTCAATGATGGAGCATCAGGATCCCTGTGTGTGATGAGCCCAGACTGTAGAACTGAGAAGGATGGATCCTTTCCCTCATAGGGAGATCTCAGTCTCTTTAACCCTCTCAGAATCTGCAGTGGTATTGTTTCCTTCCAACTCAATTCTGGCTTATCTATCTTAATTAACTTTTGTTTTATTGTTTTGCTCTTGGGAAAAGATGAAGTTAAGGACTTTGAGAAATAAACTTATAAGAGGGACAGAAACCAGGGCCTGAGAGATCAGGAGTGTGTAAATCCAAAGGGCTTCAGTAATTAGGGCACAGAGGCATCTTGATTGGGGCATAGTGTTTTCCTGAGTGTAATATGCATTAATATTAAATGGCCATTTTTTTCTTTGTCAGTTTCAATTGCCTTCAATTGCATGTGAGCAGTGACCGAGTGTCCCAGTTACCTTGTTTCTGAAGACATTCTACAGAGGTTTTCCCTCTTCAGTACTTGACTCTATTAGCACATGGTTCATATAGAACCATTAGACCATCTATACAGAAATAATCCCCGGCCCCAAGATCCAGGGGCTCAAAATGACCCTGGAGTCCTCTTTTAAGACTTACTTTATTTTTAATTTTGCATGATTGTGTTTGCATGTATGTCTGTGCACTAATAAGTCTTTGGGTTTTGTAAATGAAGCTTTCAGGCTGGAATGTGACATCAAGAGAAGGCATGTCATGATGTCTCTTCTTGACACTCAATACTATTGTATGAAGTGGAAAATGGCAGAATCTTAACCTGAAAACGAGTACCATGTGTTTCCACAGCACCAAAATGATGTATTTTGTGTTTCACTAGTTTTATTAAGTAAATATACTGATTTGGGTAGCTGGTTTATTGCAGACTCCCCTCTTCTTAAAATATTCTTACATACCATGATTTTTAGATTATATAGAAAGTCTAAAATAGAAGAGAGAAGCTGCATGTAAGCAACCAGCTATCTGGTGCTTATAAAATAGATTTTACACATTTTTATAATTATTTGTGAAATTTGGTCACATGTATGAAGGTTCAGAGGTGTGTCATGTCACAGAACTGCAGCAGGTTGACTGACATTGTTAGGTCACAAGGACAGTGGGGACTGTGAGTTTCAGAGAGGAATTAACAAAGTCTGCTTTGCTGTGACTGTTTGGAAGACGTCACATGTGTTAACTCATTTATTTTGTATAATAATTTTCTTGTAACAGTCTAGGCAGCCATGACACAAAAAATTCAAGAACACCAGCTGTCATGTATAAGTTCATAAATTGGGTTTTGATTTATAGTGTCAATGCCATAAAATACCTTTAAAATGCCATGGAGCATTTTTGTTTCAATGAAGGAATCTCTAAAATTCTCCTAAAGCCAATAAAAGAAGACCCAAATAAATATTGAACTAACAAGTCACGTTATGAATAAGACCTCATTCTGATTGTTAATTTCCCCCAAATTAATCTATAAATTCAATTAAATCCAGATCAGGGTGTTAAATGGTTTTTACAAGGCAATTATTGTGTTGAATTGGACTCATCTGGAAGGTAATTTTCATCTGGAAGGTAAAATTCCCAGGGCTTGCTAGGAAACTTCAACAGAAGAGATTTACATGGTGCCTTTCATTTACTTCATAATTAAAACAACATGGCCGTAATGCGGGGCGGATCAAGACACACTGAGACAGCATGAAGGTCCAAAAATAAGGCGTGGTACTTCTTCCTGGAACTTGGAGGGGAGGGATGGCATGAATTTTTTTTAAAAGAATAGTCTTATACTATTGTACTTTCCTACTTTTAAGAAAAGTAGGCCTGAACAATTATATATACAAAAGAATTTCTTTATGAAAACTTAACTTTGACTATGAAAATATTGCAGTTAAGCACTATATCTTTGAGCTTTAAAAATTAAGTTCCATATATTTATTAGTGTGTGTGTGCATGTGTGTATGTGTGTGTGTGTGTGTGTGTGTGTGTGTGTGTACTTCTGTGTGCACATGGTGCACTTGTGGCCGTCTGAGGACATCTTACAGGGCTTGGTTCTCTCCTTCTTCCATGTATGTCCTAGAGATTGAACTCAAGTCATCTGCCTTGGCAATACTGTCTTGACTGACTGAGACATCTCACTCTGGAACAAGTGCATTATTTTAATTTAACCTCAAAATGAAGTCCTCTAAGAATAAACACAATTCAAAATTCATAAAGGAAAACTGACTACACAAAGAGAAACAAAATTTACAGGCAATTAAGAATGCCGTGATCATTACCACCCTTATGGTGTTTTGAATGAAAATGATACCCATAGGCTCATAGGGAGTAGCACTGTTAGGAGGTGTGGTTTTGCTGGAGTAGGTGTGGCCATGTTGGAGGCCAAGTGTGTCACTGGAGGTGAACTTTGAGGTCTGAAATGCTCAAGCCAGGTTCAACGTGGCAATCTCTTCTTGATGCTTAGATCCAGATGTAGAACTCTCAGCCTCCTTCTCCAGCACCATGTCTACCTACAGGCCATCATGCTTAAAACTATGATGATAATGGACTAAACCTCTGAGAGTATAAGCCAGCCCCAATTAAATAATTTCCTTTATAAGAGTTGCCATGGTCATGGCGTCTCTAACTCTAATATAGACATAGGACATAGGACGACCCTGCAACTGAAAGCAGGCGTTGCTAGTTAAGACACCAGCAAACAAGTTTCTACTGGGTAACCTGGAAATTCATACTGAGATCACAAAAAGACGCACGCACACTATATATTCATTCCAGTCTCTTTTACTTCTCACTGCAAAATTACAATATCCCCTTTCTCTTGGGGAATATTACTATCAGGTGTGTGACTTTTGTTTAGGTTGCTTTTACTTAACTCTGTAAAGCTGTAATTCTTTACCCGTCTAAAACACCTGATGATCATATAAAGAGCTGAACGGCCAATATCAAGACGGGAAAGAATAGGCAGGGCTGGTAGGCAGAGAGTATAAAGAGGAGGAGAAATCTGAGAAGGAGGAGCAAGGAGAGAACCATGGGAGGAGGACTTCAGGGGCCAGCCCGCCAATTACACAGCAAGCCACGGAAAAAGAGGTAAAAAAAGGTATACAGAAATAGAGAAAGATAAAAGCCCAGAGGCAAAGGTAGTTGGTATAATTTAAGAAAAGCTGGCACAAAACAAGCCAAGTTAAGGCTGTGCATTCATAACTAAGAGTAAGCCTCCGTGTGTGATTTATTTGGGAGCTGGGTGGCAGGCCCCTGGCAAAAGGCAAAAGAGGAAAACATAACATTACATCTCTTGTTCCTCCTTCTCAGATGGTAACTTCTCTCACTGATAAAGCAGAGTAAATAAAGTGGATTAAACACTCTTGTCCTCCCACTGACACACTGCCCTGTCCACCTGCTCCACTCTGAGCATTTTGTTTCATTGTTCTGAGTTCAATGCCAGGGTCACCTCTGCTCCACCTATTCTCCCAGCCTGTGTACTTGTGAACTGGCTCACATTGCCTGCCTATTGTATCGACACAGTTACGGCATTCAGAACATCTTCATGGTCCCCAAAATAAATATTAACTGGGTTGTAGATCTTCCTGCAACCAATACAGCTAGTTCTCTCTTCTTTAGAACATAATTCCCCCCCAGGCAGGTTTGATGTGCTTGCCTCCCTTGATATTCTCTCTAGGAACAATTTCATTCAGAATGGTTTCTCTCTGTACTAAAACCTCTTTTCTCAAAGTGACCAATGGCCTCCACATTTCCAACATAACAATCTCTTCCAAATCCCCCTCTCTATCAAATCTTCTCTCTCTTAAGATGTGGGCTTGAAGTCTGCAGTGTAAACTCCACCATATTCTACAGTCTGACTCCCAAGGAAAACACCAGACCACAGAGGACTTGGAGATCACAGACTGAAAGGAGATTTTACAGTAACAGTTAATTTTATGCAATATTTCCAGCTCACTAGCCCTGATCTAAGGCTTTGTCCTGGACATGGGGACTGTATATTTTCATGTTGTCCTTCCCATCCTGCTGTCCTCTGCTTCTCCAGAAACCTCTGCTCCGTCCTTAACCCATAGATGATGAAAAACCTCAGGACTCGATCTAACAAACACCAAGAGATGATCTATTAGGCTTTATTTCTCTAAAAAATTATAAACAATAAAATCCCTCAAGAGAAGAAAAACCCAAGTAGTAATGAATGTGGAAAATATCACAAAGGCAAAATAGAGAATTGCCAGCTGAAGCACCGAGCTACCATGTTTCTCTATCCACAGCGGCACTGAGTGGCCGGCAACATTCTCTGGTGACAACTGTTCGTAGACACTCTTCTAAAATGCTGGTGGCAATGTGAATGAGTAAATATTTTTTTAAACATTGAGAGTAATTTGGTGTTATATTTTAGTAACAAAAATTTGGCGTTATATTTTAATAACAAAATTTTAATACCTTATACCCCACAAATTTTCCTTCTGTGAATGTAAAACTTAAAATTTATTGAGAGCACTTATCACAGCACTCTTTTGCTTATCAAAACAAAAAATAGAAATAATCAAAATATCAAGTAGGAGAAATGGTGGCTAATTTTTAGATGAAAAAAATTAAAAATAGGTTTTAAATAAAAGTGCAATATTAAAGTTTTACTTTATATAATTATATATTGTATTGGTTTGGGCAGTGATGAAATATATAGTTGCTATTTAGCACATAATAATTGGAAAATGTTTTGTGGGTAAGAGTTATGTATGGTCTAGGAGGCCTGTTAAAGAACTCTGGGAAAGAGGGTTATTTATTTTAGTATAATAATTTCCTAAATATAGCATCTTAAAATCATTTGTTGTATTTCACTATTATGTGGGTCAGAAACCAAAGCAGTACATGACTCTTGCTTCCATGTTGCACCGACCAGGTTTGCATAGGGCACAGGGGTAGAGGGTTGTACACAGTGGATGGACTGGTCTTCAGAGTAGAGGGTGGCGTTTTCCTCAAGTATGGCAACTGATGGGATAAATTGACAGACTGTGTTTTTTCATGACTAGTGACTGAAGCATCTCTTCATGTCTTTTGCATATGGTCATCACAATTGGACTACCATGGTGGCAGGATTAGACAAGGTACTAAGATTGAGTAGGTGGAAGTGTCTTGTGCTTTAAGACTCAGATTTGACTTGTTACGTTTTCCACATCTTAGCAAGCTTTACAACCATATACATTCAAAGTCATGGCATAGATTCCAGCTATCAATGAAATAACATCAAAAAATATTGGGTCTATCAAGTGTTTAATGGAACTGCGCTCACCAGTACTACCTAACTACCTAATATTCTTCCTCTTTTAGAGCTTCCTTTCAAAGTCTATTAGGGACCAGGAAGATAGCTTAGTTGGTAAAGACATTGACTTCTGATCCTGATGAAGCAATCTATGGGTCTCACATATTATAAGAGAACTGATTCCCAAATGTGATAGAAGTTCAACAAGTGTGCTGTGGCATGTATATTATATACATACATGCATGTATAGTAAATATATATTACATTATATATTCTATATAATTCAATACACTATTTTTGCACACACACTATTTTTACTGGCTTTAGTAATTATGTTAGATAAAAAGATAGGTTTATCTTTTTGTAACTGAACAGTCCAATAATTAAGTTTAATCTCCCTTGAAGCGGAGGGAAGGGATAGGCAGTAGCCAAGGTCACAGGCACTAATGAAACCATTGAGAATGAAGGCAATCAGCTAAACACACCAGTATGGATGGATAACGCATTAAAGCCTATTACCACCGTGACACTAACTTTCTCTGGAGCTGGGTGTGAGGAGGTAGATGGTAGAGAGGTCTTTGAGCTAGGAAGGACACATATCATTGGGACGAACTTGGGGGGATGCTGGTAGGCGAGTGTTCTGTGAATTCAGGAGTGGGTATTACCCGCATATGGTGACATCTGGTGGACACATACACAGCTGGTAATTCCTCTAGGAGGGTGGCCAGAGTGATTGTTTGCTCTGCCCAGAGAAGACAGGACAGGAAGTTAGGAGTACAAGACCCCAAAATAAAGGGAGCTGTAAGGAGAAACTGAATGTATTTCTCTTTTTTTGAAATGATAAATGAAATCCACACAATAAAGAAGTGTTAATTTTTAAGAGTGAAAGACAATCTTACCCTTAATAACCTCTCCTCTAGATACCTTCCTATTTTCTTAGTTTGCTTGAAGTGTATTTGAAATACACTTATTAGAATTTTTAAGTATAATAAAAATTACACTATAATGTATGGCCTACCGATACTGTCATAATCTGAATTAATAAGTACTACTATCATCCCATATGTGAGTTTCATCTTTATTCACAGGAATACTAAGGACACACTTGGGGTTAAGTTTCCTTTGTAGCTAGCTATAGTGCTAGCCCTTCCCTTTGTTGTAAATTTATGAGTGTTTTTGATCACATTCCATGTGTTCCATATCTCCGTGCAAATATTGAAATACATTTAACAATTCAACTGAAGGTAGACAATCTGGTTGTTTCCAATTGTTTCCAATTCTGCATTCTCTTTTCTTTTTCATGCATCTTCATACATACACCTGCACCATTCCTAGTAGGAGTTTCATAGGTGGTGTGCACCTAAAAACAGACTCATATATGTTTAGAATAATAAGCAGAATGTTCAGTTTACTCTATCTTAGAAAAAAGGCATTTATTATTTTACTTTAAAAAGAGACTCAGAGATAGGTTTAGAATTCAAAATTAGTTTATTCCAGGTATCCACCCTGCTCACACTGGTGGTAGTAGGTCTTCCTCATCTGCAGGTGTGATATTCAAATGTAACTCCATACAGATAATGAGAAAAGGCTAAGTTTTTCATAAATCAGTTTTATGAATTATAATCCTCCTCCAGAATCTCTGTGTTAGCCTTCTTGATAACCTCTTGGCTGTATCTCTTCTCTGTGGCTGAGAGTGTATCTTCTCCCATTGAAACACATGAGTGTATTGGAGAGAGAACTGAAATAAAATGAGAAAATAAAATGAAGATTCTTTTGAAAAAGACAAGGTTTGGGGGAAGTATGCCAGCAGGCAGAGTGTCCACAGCTCCAGTTATGTCCACCGTCAGATTTACTGAGAGTTGCTAGTATGTTTTCTGAAGTACATCTTGCAGAAGCATTTGATAACATAGATCTACTGGTTCATTGCCATTCTCTGGCGTAAGGAGTCACAATACTGAATGACTTTCATGGTTCCTTTTCATGTCTCTTGATGTTCTGCTTTCATTTCTATGAACTGATTCTCTTCCATGTGATCACTTTGAATTGATGTATTTTCCTTTTTGTGATTGTTTGTAACCCTCTCTTTTTTAGTATGGAACTAATTTTTAATAGTAGTTATGAGTATCTTCAATCAATATGCTATCTGTTTTTTAAAGGATTTATTATTTTTATTTCAAATTATGCACTGTGTGTGTGTGTGTGTGTGTGTGTGTGTGTTAGTTTGAGTGTTTGCAGAGGCAAGAAGAGGGCATCAGATCCTCTAGAGATGGAGTTACAGATAGTTATGAAGTCCTCAATATGAGTGATAGGAGTCAAACCTAGAGTCGTCTGCAAGAGAAGTATATTGTCTTAACCACTGAGTCATCTCTGCAGATGGTAATCTGTCTTTAACCTCGTTTGTATGAATAACCCCTGATATCTGTATTTCAACCTTGTTCATATGAGTAGCAGATTTTTAAGTTGTTAGTGAGTGAGGTTAAGGAGAAAAGACAAATGGATAATAGGACCTTTCCTCATCTTTATAAGATATAGGAATAGCAACGTTTAAATGTTTGGGAGTAAAGTCATTCTAGGTACAAAAAAGGAATGGAAAGGCTGTAAAGGAAAGGAAGGGGTGTGGGCTGACAAAGGGGTTTCCATGTTACTAAGCACCTGTTGGACGATAGGTCCCATTCTGTTTGAGTAATGCAATGTTGCTCTTAAACTCTTTGCTCTAATCTTGTACACGGAGTTCTTAGACTTTGAGTAGAGTGTGATTACTGCATCAGTAATGGACAGCCGTGGAAGCAAAGACATAAAGTAACAAAGGAGCAGACACAGGTCCCAAGAGTGAAGAAGCAGATTGTCATTTGAACCCAAGAAACTTTGAACTCTGTCCCATCTTCTCTCTCTCTTTTCTCTGATCTTTGTTGTTTTGATAGCAAGATGTGAATCCATATGCATTTAAGTGGTCCATAGCATGAATGTTTTGCTTTAATTCCTGCTTCTAAATTTAAAGATAACAATGAAGGCATATGAATGCCAAAGCATTTGTTTGTTTAGAAATCTTATCTTCTTCCCTTCAGCCCTATTCTCCATCCCCTTTCCCTCTCTGTGTGCCATTGTCCCTCCTTCCTTTCTTTACTCAATTCTTCATGCAGTTAATATGCCCCACCAATTTTCAATATTAAACAGCGATGATTATTCCTTGTTTGATATAAACCCAGTACTCTACTAGCAACTTCAGACAAAACCAGAAACGGTTGACATAGACAACCATTAAGCAGATAAAATCATTTTAAAACAACTAAAAAATTTTATTGCATTTATTTATTGATGTGCATGTGTGTTCTTTTGTACACATGCCATAGCACATGTGTGGGGGTCAGGAGATACAATGTGGGAAGTTGGTTCTCTTCTTCCTCCCATGTGAGTGCCAGAGAAAGAATTACCTTTACCCTCTGAGTAATTTATCCATTTACTCAGTTACCCGCAGGCCCAAGGACTCATTATTTTAAAATATTTTCTACCTGTTCATCTTCAGGCGTTCCATCCTTATTTGGATGAAGTGTTAAAAGCTTTTGGCTTTCCAATGTCTCCTTTCGACAATTTCTTCTCTTCAGATGATAAAGAAGTCTTGTTTTTCTTATTTACTATTTTCATCTTTAATTTAATAATATCATGTTACCTTTTGGATCTAAAAAATTTAAATTACCATTAATAATGAAATAATGAATACGAGGTGGCTTCCACCTTCATCCTGAAGAGGCAGAACAAGCAGAGATAGCAGAAGACTAAGGACAAAGTACATCCCATCTGCTTGGTCCCTGTACATCCATCCCATCTGTCAGAAGTCACTACTTCCAGTCACTCCCTGGTCTTCACTCACACGTACATTCTGAGTGAAAAAAATGTCACATGTGATAAAGAGAACAGAAAAGACTTTCAGATGCCACTTTTCCTGTATATTTGACATATTTCTCAGTAGGTCATGTCCACTGATCAGATTCATACACAATTCTGCCTTGTCTCCTGCTTCTGATCCAAAAGTACATTTTCAAATTAACAGGGTGAGAGTGACTTTGCCAGGGAGATTTGGACTAACAGCCTTCTCCTGTGCTAGCTAAACAAAAATAAGGGATAATGAGGCTTAACTAAGCTTCATTGGTAACGATGGCAACGTCTTCCATCATTGTGAAAATAGCCCATTTATGGGAAGGAATGTGTGATTTTCCTGTGTTTGCTTGCTTCAGTTGTCTTTTTCTCTAAATAGATTTTACATTTTGTAAAGAACAATGATTATGGTTCTTATTATATTTTTACTGTCTCCTTCCATCTGCTGTTCTTTCCAGCAAGCACAATTATCTAGCTCAGTTCTGTAACCCACACCTTTTATCCCCACTCCTTAAGTCTGAGGGCAGATAGACCTCATCAAATATAGACAAGTAATTACTCCTTGAGCAGCACTATAAACAGACAGCCAGAACGGTCCTCTTGGTTCCGTGGTGAGTTACTGCCATATTTTAACTGGGGGAAAATCAGTAAAATGCAGTTCTCTGGAAAACCTTAACACTTGTAAACACACAAAAGAGATGCGAAAGTCCTTAAATAATTCAATTGTTGCTAAAAAAAAAAAAAACTTGTTAAGCCATTCATGTGTGATTGACGCTGTCCAAGGTGCTAGAAAGACTGCAGAAATGAGTAGGACGCAAGGCTGGTGCCAGTCTGCTAGGAGTAAAGAGAGTGAGACTGGAAGAATGGAATGCTGGGAGAACAAAGGAAATAATCAAACAGTGTCACCTATGTGCAGAATTTCTGAAGTGTTTTCACCAACTGTTCACATTTACCTATAAAAACGGGCATTTCAACTAGTCTTAACACGCAGTGGTGTCAACACAGGGCTGTATGCTGGTTCATCTTTGTTCTCTTTGTAAGATAGCCTTTGTAAGCAGACCTCAAAAGTCCGCCATCTCCTCTGTTAAGTGAAGCTCTCTCTAAGAATGACACTTTCTTTGTTACTATTTATTGTAATGCTCCATAAGCCACAATTTCATGGCCTTTATCTACCTACATCAATTTCTCAGATGCTCTCTTTCCTTCCTGCCCATAGTATCTTGTATCTGTAATCTTTTTTCTATACACAACAGTTTCTTTTTCTGTGTTATGACCCATGTGGAAATTTTCTGTCTTCAAAAGAGAAAATCTTTTCAGGAGAATGAACACACCACTCCAAAGTGCCTTCTATTGGTTAGCGGTGGACCTTAGATATAGAAATAGGTGTGCCTTCCTTGTGAACTTTCCATGGTTCTACTGAGAATACTGCAGGGCCTTCTGAACAGTGAGGGTCTGATAGAAACTAGGAGTAGATGCAATAGTTAACCCACAGCATGGAAGCAGATTCCAGTGATTGGTATGTGAACATCTTCTGGTACCCCACTAGTTCAGATTGATAGTTTCTTGTAATTACCTAAATCATATATATATATATATATATATATATATATATATATATATATCATTACATTATAATCTAGAAGCAGGACTGTGAGACAATCTAATCACTGAACATCCACTTTCCACAAAAAAAAAAAATGGGACCAAAACTCAGTGACCATCACTACTAAGATGAGCTCCCCCAGAACACCTGGAGATGGGCTTCCTGAACATCTGGTACAGGAGCCTTTGCTCGAACTCCAAACCAATAGCCCTCCCATTTAAATCTAACATTTGCTCCTCTTTCCTTCTTCCTTATCTCCCCCTCCTCCTCTTTCTTTCAGACAGTGTTTTACAGTGTTTCCCAGGTTGTCTCCAACTCATGATACTCCTGCCTCAACATTCAAAGTACTGGAATCAAGGTGTGTGCCATCTGGTAAAGTCTATTCTCTAAACATCAAATTCTTGATGGGAGACATGCAGTCATTATTTTAATTCATTTAATTGAAATTTGCTTTCATATCTTAAACTGATCGTATTTTGAAGGAATCACTAAGCATTCAAACCTAACCCTCTCACTGTTTCTCCCACTGTAATATGGTCTGGTTCCTATGAGAAGGTTGTAAATGGAGTTTAACTTGTAGACTTCACGCTTCACCAACTAAGCATAAAATGGAAGTGCAAGAAGCATTGAAGGAGAACAAAGAGCCCTTCTCTTTAACAAAACAATTAGTGTATCCCCCATAGAGCATATGGCTAGCCCAGGAACTCTTCATACCCCACAGATACTTTAGTGCAGCCTGTTAACTGGGAAAGCTTCTCCTGGTAGGAGGCTAAATATTGTATTAATTTTAACTGTCTTCTATACTTCACAATGCCTGACTTACACCTGATTGGGCTTAAGGGTTCATTAGAGACAAATTCCATGGTTCCCAGCCATAGTGTGGGTGAGTGGGGAAGTACAGATTTGGGAAAAATCAAAATAGGACACTTTATTTCTCTATCTGTTGAAGAAGAATTCCATGCCTGGAGATTTATTTTGAATGATTCATGCCTCGTGGGAAGTTGCTGGGGGAATAATAGTCAAATCATGGATGCTTGATGTCAGAAAATTTAAAAGTGGTAGAGTAGCCAACACTTCATAGGCTACAATATACAAGTTCCCAGCGAGACTAAGAGAGTAAGAGTGTGATCTTACAGTCTCTGGGACTCAGGTTTCCACAGAAGCCAGAAGACTTCCAGCAGTAGCCCCTATGCCTCCTCAAACACATCTATTACTCTCAGAGCATGGTTCCTTTGCCCCTCCCAGTTGCTGATAGCAAACACACTCTAGTCCTCTCTTTAAGGATAAGGCCACTGCAAATGAATGAGTGAATGAGAAAAGAGGAAAATGTCACGTGTGCCACGACTCCCATCCATCTGGACAGGAGCACCTGAGTCATTGCCGTGTGGACACAGAAGCAGATCTGGCTGGAACCTCAGCGACAACACAGTTACTTGAGCTGCTTGAAACTCAGCTTTTCCATCTGTTGCCTTTTTCATCACTGCTGATGAACACCTGACTTTCATCCCTTCTCTGAGTTTCTATCAATTCTATGTGCTTTTATTTCATCTGTTTGAATGTTTGCCCCCTTATATACATATGTACCATGTGTCTGCAGTGCCCACAGCAGCCAGAAGGCAGTATTGGAATCCCTAGAACTGTATTTACAGATGGTTGTGAGCTACCATGTGGGTCTTCGCTGAACTTTTGTCCTTTGTCCTCTTCAAGGGGAACAAGTGCGTTTAACCACTGAGCCATTTCTTCATCCGTTCTCTGGTTCTTGAGTGCAAATTTGACTTTCTTTTGCTGTCCTTCTACTTCCATTTCTGTTTCTCAAATCTTTTCACCACCTGTAACACATTCCTGTAAATTAATCTGTTGCCAGGGATGGTAGCCTCATGATACAATGCTTTTCGTTAGGGACCACTGTTGCATGGAAAAGTAACTTTTCAACACATGGATTTGGTGGAACACATTGGAACCACAGAATCAATGAAAGACAACATCCTCCCCCCCACACACACACTTACACACTGAAGAAACTAAGTTAGCTTTCCACCTGTTTCTAATTCCTGCCATAGGTGAGTGTGAAGCCTGCAGCCCCCATGCCCCTCAGTCATGAAGCCAGTGTTAAAGACATAGCTTGGTGGTGTAGCATTCACTGGACAAAGTCTTAGAAGGAAGACATTTGCCAGGGAAAATGTAAGGAGCCTATAGTGGATTTGCTTGTGTGATAAAACACCATGATCATAAGCAGCTTGGGGAGGAAAGGGTTTATCTAACTTATGCTTCCACAACACAATCTGAGGGGCTCTGGCAGGCCCAAGCATGACAAGCATGGGCTTGAGCATGGCAAATACAGTGCCAGAAGGTCTTGTTCTTCCCTCTCCCTTGCTAAACTGTTAGATTACAATTACAATAGATGTCTATTGCCTTATTTGACCGCTTCATTATCTTTGATTCATTCCTGAGGCTGATTACTAAAGTCCAACTATCAGAGCATCAAGGTCCAGCAATCAAAACTTTTTACTTTGACTAACCTAATCAAAATACCCAATCACAAGTTACCAACATGTAACTAGCTCATTCTAACACAGACTCCCTGCCTCCTCTTAAAATTAATACTTGCAAAGCTGTTTGCTGCTGTTTCTGCCTGATTTAGATTCAGCCACTTTATTTCTTTCCATTTCTTAATAAAGGATCTCTTTATGTTTGGTTTGTGCTTGGAAATTGATATTTGGGTGTGGTCTGTGCTTAATCCAGGGTCCAGAGGAGAGCACCCTGCAGTACACTGATCCCTTCACAATTCACTACTGAAGAAACTCAAGGCAGGCACTCAAACAGGGCAGGAGCTGGAGACAGAAACTGGCGCAGACAATTGCTTTGCCTTAGTTGTCATTTAAGGACACAGCTGGAGAGCACTGTGCAGCTGTGAAACAGGGCCCTCCCCAGGCACTCTGCTGCCCTCCTGATCCTGAACTTGGACTTAGCCTGTAGACTGTAAGAACTATATTCCTAGTGTTGCTTACACATCTCCAATTTATAGTACTTTTTATAGGAGCCTAAGTGTATTGAGATAGGTTTCCACAAGGGAAATGGGGAGCAATTTAATTTAATTGTAAAACAAAACAAACAAACAAACTCCAAAGAACCAAAGAACTAGATACAATTATCCTTCCCCTTCACTGACTAAAAAAAGTAAACTTGAGCAAGATCAGTAATTTTCTTCTTCTTCTTCTTCTTCTTCTTCTTCTTCTTCTTCTTCTTCTTCCTCTTCCTCTTCCTCTTCCTCTTCTTCTTCTTCTTCTTCTTCTTCTTCTTCTTCTTCATTTGGTTTTTTTTTTTGAGACAGTGTATCTCTGTAGCTTAGGAGCCTGTTCTGGAAGTAGCTCTTGTAGACCAGGCTGGTCTCGAACTCACAGAGATTCGCCTGCCTCTGCCTCCCGAGTGCTGGGATCAAAGGCGTGCATCACCACTGCCCTGCAAGATCAATAGTTTTCCTAATGCTGAAGCCTGGAGAGTGGCAGGATGTCAAAGCTTAGGTGGCTCTGATGTGCATAGCAATGACCCACTAAGTACTTGTTACAAGTAGTACTTGACCGTCTCTAACAGCACGGGTTTGCCATGGACTGGTAATCACATGGTCCTTCTATGTTGGGAGTATTATTGTGAACTCCATCCTGAGCCATTCCCACCCTGTGACACAGGTGGGGCTGATCTTCCTAGCAAGGGCCACCCTTCCTCTATCTCTGAATACTCACTTAACCATAGCTACTTATCGCCCATCACTTCACAGAAAAACATTCTCAGAACGCTGAAAAATACATAGGTAGGTTTCACACAAATAATGTTCCTAAATGACTCTTTTCATACTTGGGAAACCATATACACACTAAAAAAGATTACGAAATCCCTCCAGAATAGTTTTCTTTTCCACAGTGACCTGAAATCCTGATGGTAAAATAAAATTATTTCTTATGCTTCATGAAGTTGTCTTCTTCTTTAAAGTCACAGCACCAAGGGAAACAGAGAGGAAACTCAGCCAAGGCTCCTACCACTTCACCACAGTCTCTAGCCATAAAAAATCATACACTGAACATGTTTGTGGCACAAAATAGAAAACAAGGCTAATGCAGGACTGCTGTTGATTAATGTAACAATCTTATCTCTCAGATATTTGAAGATCCTTATCTGAAAGGATATACAAGTTTTAGATACATTTTAAGTTACAAATACTTCTATTTATACTTATAAAATCCAGTGAATATTCATTAAATGCCCACACAATATTGAATATGTTGATGGATAAATTGCCTGTGGCATATTACTTAATATTGAAAGCTGCACTGAAGAAGAATTTTCACATCAGATAAGCTCAACTTTATTAAAATTTTCATAACATCTTATAGTAGATTAGCTCTTTTAAATTATTCAGTGTCTAAGGAACTTTCTGGAGAACAAGAGCTATAAATATAATAAAGATGTATGTGTGTAGGATACATAATGATATAAGGCATAAGGTAGGTTATGTCTACATTTCTATGGTATGAAACATGCAGACATTTTACCCTTTGGTAATTTACAGAAGACTTGGTGTAGAGCAAAGTCGAGTCATGACACAATTGAGATTTAGAGGCTCAAACCTAGGATTGCATTTGTTGTCTACATAGGCACTTGCTCTCTGTTGCGGTTGGCATGTGAACGGTCCCTTATGGTCTCATTTGTTTGAAAACTTGATTCCCTGCTGGTGACACTGCGAACGTTGTGGGATGCTAAGAAATAGAGTCTTAGCATAAGAAGTATGTCATTCGTGGTGGGCTTTGGAGACTCGCTAGCTTCCTGTTCACTCTTTGCTTCCTGAGTGCAGATGCAAGTGCAACATGACCAGCTGACTCCTACTCCTACCATCGTGGCTTCTCTGCAAGCTGCCATGTCTTCCTCACAAGAAAGGACAGCATCACTCCGGATCTACAAGCCAAAAGAAATCCTTTTCCCTTTAGGTTGCTTTTGTCAAGGTATTTTGTCACAGCAATCAGAAAGTAACAAGTTTCTGGAGTGCCAGGACTGTTATACAGAGAAACCCTGTCTCAATTTAAAAAAAAAAAAAAAAAAAAGATCTCAATATCAGCCCGAACACACTGAACCTGATAGAAGAGAAAGTGGGAAGTACCCTACAGGAGATGGGCACAGGAGATCGCTTCCTATGTATAACCCCAGAAGCACAGACATTAAGGGCAACATTGAATAAATGGGACCTACTTAAACTGAGAAGCTTCTGTAAAGCAAAGGACATAGTAACTAAGACACAAAGGCAACCTACTGACTGGGAGAAGATCTTCACCAACCCCACAACAGACAAAGGTCTGATCTCCAAAATATATAAAGAACTCAAGAAACTAGACTTTAAAATGCTAATTAACCCAATTAAAAAATGGGGCACTGAACTGAACAGAGAATTCTCAGCAGAGGAAGTTCAAATGGCCAAAAGACACTTAAAGTCGTGCTCAACTTCCTTAGCAATCAGGGAAATGCAAATCAAAACAACTTTGAGATATCATCTTACACCTGTCAGAATGGCTAAAGTCAAAAACACCAAGGATAACCTTTGCTGGAGAGGCTGTGGAGGAACGGGTACCCTCATCCATTGCTGGTGGGAATGCAATCTTGTGCAACCACTGTGGAAGTCAGTGTTTCGGTTTCTCAGGAAATTCGGGATCAACTTACCCCTGGACCCAGCAATACCACTCTTGGGAATATACCCAAGAGATGCTCTATCATATGACAAAAGCATTTGTTCAACTATGTTCATAGCAGTATTATTTGTAATAGCCAGAACCTGGAAACAACCTAGATGCCCTTCAATGGAAGAATGGATGAAGAAAGTATGGAATATATACACGCTAGAGTACTACGCTGCAGTAAAAAACAATAACATCTCGAATTTTGCATGCAAATGGATGGAAATAGAAAACACTATCCTGAGTGAGGTGTCCCAGACCCAAAAAGATGAACATGGGATGTACTCGCTCATAATTGGTTTCTAGCCATAAATAAGGGCCACGGAGTCTACAATAGGTGAACCTAAAGAAGCTAAGTAAGAAGGTGAACCCAAGGAAAAACATATAGTTATCCTCTTGGCTAAGGGAAGTAGACCAAATTGCCGGGGAGAAAATTAGGATCTTGGGGGTGGGGTGGGATGGGGGTAAGGGGAGATGAGGAGAGAAAAGGTAGAAGGGAAGGAGGGGGGACTTGGGGAATCAGGAGAATTGGGATAAAGGAAAGGTGGATAGGGGAGCACGGAACCACAATTCTTAGTTAAGGGAACCACTTTAGGGTGAGCAAGAGATTTGACCCTAGAGGGGCTCCCAAGTGCCCAACATGAGGTTCCCAGTTAGTTCCTTGGACAGCTGAGGACTGGGAACCTGAAATGACCCTATCCTAGAGCAATACTGACGAATATCTTGCATATCATCATAGAACCTTCATCTGGTGATGGATGGAGACAGAGACAGAGACCCACACTGGAGCACTGGACTGAGCTCCCAAGGTCCTAATGAGGAGCAGAAGGAGGGAGAACATGAGCAAAGAAGTTGGGACCACGAGGGGAGCACCCACCCACTGAGACAGTGGAGCTGATCTATTGGGAGCTCACCAAGGCCAGCTGGACTGTGACTGAAAAAGCATGGGATAAAACTGGACTCTCTGAGAATGGCGAACAATGAGGGCTGATGAGAACCCAAGGATAATGGCATGGGGTTTTGAACCTATGTAATGTGCTGGCTTTGTAGGAGCCTAGCCAGTTTGGATGTTCACCTTCCTAGAAATGGACGGAGGGGGGAGGACCTAGGACTTACCACAGGGCAGGGAACCCTGACTGCTCTTTGGACTGGAGAGGGAGGGGGAGAGGAGTGGGGGGAGGGGGAGAAGGGTGGGAGGAGGGGGAGAAGGGTGGGAGGAGGGGGAGGGAAATGGGAGGCTGGGAGGAGGTGGAAACTTGTTTTTTGTTTATGTTTTTTTTTCTTCTTTTCTTAATAAAAAAAATTATAATCACAAAAAAAACAAAAAAAAGAGAGTAATTAAGACAATATTTAGCAGGGCTTAGGCATTGTGCTAAATTCAAAGGAAAAAAGAGTGACAGTTGTAGCCTTTGCCCTCAATTCTTACTTAGCAAAAATATAAGAAGGTCACTGATACAACTTTGTGTTCTGTGTTCCCTGTAGGAGGTAAGTGCTGAGGGAGCGGGCTGCCCTACAGATGCCCACACTCACTCTGTAGGAGGTAAGTGCTGAGGGAGCGGGCTGCCCTACAGATGCCCACACTCACTCTGTAAGAGGTAAGTGCTGAGGGAGCGGGCTGCCCTACAGATGCCCACACTCACTCTGTAGGAGGTAAGTGCTGAGGGAGCGGGCTGCCCTACAGATGCCCACACTCACTCTGTAGGAGGTAAGTGCTGAGGGAGCGGGCTGCCCTACAGATGCCCACACTCACTCTGTAGGAGGTAAGTGCTGAGGGAGCGGGCTGCCCTACAGATGCCCACACTCACTTGCACAGAGTCGAGGTCTAAGATCAAGCAAGACCTCTACCCTTCTCCAATAGTCCAGATCCTCCCCACAATGAGATGTGTATGTATGATGTGTCTCTGGGGGATAAAATAAGAAGGAGTGGTTGAGGGATGTCTCTTAGGACATCTGTCTCAAGGAGGCCAGTACCAGTAGCGGAGCCAGCCCAACACCTGAGATGCAGAGGCATTGGTTCTTGGCGAAGGGGAAACAGAGAACCCAGGAGGATTTACATGGCTTCTAATTGCTTGTGCAAATAGTAATAAAATAGGACAATGCTTAAAGAAAGATTTTTCTAGAAAGGTCTCAAGAAATTCTGATACACAGTTATGTCACACACTTGTCCTAAGCACTACATATAGGGCTTTTAAATTTTCCATTTAAATGACTTTAGAATTTAAAAATAGATTAATTTTACTAAACATAAAGGAGTAAAAAAGTTTTAGCTTGGGTCAATCTTCAACATTAGTCAAAATAAAAACTGAAATTGACGTTTTTAACCATAAAAAACTATAGGCCCTGTGGTAGTACCAATTCCCCACAGAAGAATCATCATGGATTGGATAGTCAGAGAGATCTGGGCTAGAAAACTGTGATGGTGGGAATCAGGAAACGGAAGCACTGAACTCTAGCAAGTCCAGCAAAGCAGGGGTCACGTTTTTGGAGGGAACATATAAACACATTCTTTTACAACTACCTAGCAGTGTAGAAAACTAATTCTAAAATCTACACAAGAGTCAATGCTTTCTTGAGGGCTGAGATTAGATAAGATCATATCAACTTAATACTAAATATTGAAAGGTAAAAATCCTAAAATCTATCCTGATGATTCCACTCTCAAAGAGAGCATGCCGCAGTTCCCATCAAGAAAGAAGGGAATCTGTCAATTGCTATCCTCCACATCTAGTACAGATGGCTCTTTGTTTAGGAAAGAAATAGTCTGGGTCAGATGTATAAACAGTGGCATTTGACAGTTACATCTCTCTCACTAATATGTGTTATGTGTCATCATGATTAAAGTTTAGAAAATACAGATAGTGAA
Source organism: Microtus oregoni (assembly GCF_018167655.1). Taxonomy (NCBI): domain Eukaryota; kingdom Metazoa; phylum Chordata; class Mammalia; order Rodentia; family Cricetidae; genus Microtus; species Microtus oregoni. The sequence continues at coordinate 21,027,205 of NW_024543069.1, read as the reverse complement.
GAGAAGGTAAATGGAAGAGAAGGAGGGTTGATGGCTATTCATGGTTGTCAAGTTGACTAGACCTGGAATGAACTACAATCCGGAAATGGAGGGCACACCTGAGAGAGATGATTTTTGTTTGGTTTGAAGTGGATGAGTCCACTCCTACTCTATACTTTAAGGCAAGAATGAACTGGCTTGCACTTCAGAGGGTTAGTGCATTATCATTATCATCATATCAGGAATCATGGTGGCATGCAGGCAGACACAGGACTGGAGAAGGCACTGAGAGTTCTACACCTGGATATCCACAGGCAGCAGAAAGAGACAGCGACACACTGGACCTTACTTGAACATTTGAAACCTCAAAACCCATCCACAGAGACATACTTCCTCCAACAAAGCCAAACCTACTCCAACAAGGCCATCCCTCCCAATAGTGCCACTCCCCATGAGCCAATGAGAGTAATTTTCATTCAAACTACACATTTTACTCCCTGGCCCCATATGCTTATAGTTGTATCTTAATGCAAAAAAATGCATCCAGTCCCAAATGAATGTGTTCCTAAGAGCTGTCATGGTGTCTTTTCACAGCAATAGAAACTCTCAGACAGATACGTAGTGAAACACTGCCTTCAAGAAAGGAGAGGAAAGAGGAAAAGAGGGAGAGAAGGGGGAAGGAAGAACAAATAGAGGGAAGTAAAGAAGGGATGGAAGTTTGTTGAGCTCGCAGAACCTTGACTTTCTCTGATTGTTGTGCTCAGTTGACTTCGGGTAGACGTTTGAATCAGGAGGCAATCAGGGCTATCTCTATACTCTTGTATCTCCTGTTTATTAATCATCCATGTTTTTTCTTCCATTGCTTTTTACTAGCTTACGGTGTATAACTTCTTTGTAATCTAAGCCTCCCGACCTTGAATATCATCCTGTGGAAATGTTATTTAATTCATCACATTCTCTTTTATGTTGCCTGTTTGATATAGTGGCTTACAACTTGGTCCTTAAAATGCTAGGCACAGGCTGTTAAAAGGGAGTTCTAGTAAAATTAAATCAGAGATCAAAGCTGGAAATCATTTACGTTTATCTGGATTCTGCCAAGGAAATATTAGCTCTTCCTGACATTTGAGAGACTATGTTTTAATGGTCTTATTTTTTTAAATAATAGGCTTATCCTATGTCTTGTTTAAATTCCAGTAATTCTAAAAAAATAAAAAGCATCCTTAAGTAGTTTGTCATTGAAGGTATTGAATTACTTCCATCTTAAAAGAAAAATACAAGACAAATGAATGATAGTTTAACAATATTATACACAAAAGTTGTTGAAGTTTTTCTATGACTCTATTTGAATGGTGATACAGAATAAATGGCTCAACAATTCACATCTGCAAATCCAGCTTTCTGTAGCACAGTGGGGACAGTTTGATTATTCCTTCATTTACACCTGAATGTTGTTTCCATAATTAGCAACAACCATCCCAAAAGAAGCTCTTGACTACCTTGAAGCTTTCCACTGTTTGAAATATTTTCTTGCTATTAAAATGAGAGCTGACAATGCAATGTTGTCTCATCAAACATTTCAATTGTACAATGTTTGTTCCATGCAGCCCAGAACTGGAATGAACTGACAGAGGCATAGGGTCTGGAAGGCTCCTCCAGGAGTGGTGAAGGTATCCAAAGGGGACTACTAAGCTCTCAATATTTAATTAAGGCTTACTATATTTAAACACAATTAATAGGCATTCTTAATGTCATTAATGATCTAGTCTTAATTCAAGCATTCACAGAGATCTAGTTCACATATATGTCACAAAACCTTTGGAAAAAAATAGAGCAGATGTCAGTAGTGACATTTTAGGACATAAAGGCATTGGATATAAATCTCTGTCAATGCTCCAGTTTTTGAGTAAAATATCTAAATCTCCAAGCCTGTGTGATAATGCAGGGCAATGTGCAGTGATTGCCTTTGGGCTCCCCTCAGATCTGTGGTTTTCAAAACACTTTCTACTAAGACCTGGATCTTTCATTTTTCTTCTCTTCTTTCCTTCTCTTTGTTTTCACTTTTCTTCTGCTTCTTGAGGATTATTCATGTAGATAAGCCCGTGCAGTCCTTGTTCTAGAGGTTCTTTAAGGATATCTGGAACACCTTGCAGGCTAAAGATGTGTTCTGGCTTACAAGTGAGTACATCTTACTTGTTAAGTGAAATTTCTTTAATGACTTTGCTTTGAGAAGTAATTAAACAACTAAAATACACAACAATGGTGTGACTGGCTTCTAGTTTTCTTTTGATCCTTCAAGTCTTCAGTTCTTACTTCACTAGCATATCTTCAAACATAATATGTTTTCTTACCATCTGTTCACTACTCAAGTTCTAAATCTTAACTCTTTCTTTCTCACTCCTTGCAGCAAACTTAATCTGGTTCTTTGTGTTTGCCTGGTAGAAACATGTAGCTTGAGAGAGTAGCTCTTGTATGAAGATACAAGATCTTGACCTTGGCTTTGTCCTCATACTTTCCACTATGTCCAATGCAATAGAAGCGCTCAATAAATGTGTCATGAAGACATGGATGAAAAACTGAATGAATGAATGAATGAATGAATAAAGATGATTGTAGGTCTGTTCATCCTGGACCCCGGAATGCCTGGTCATGCCTGAAGGACCTAAAAGGAAGGGTTTTTTTACTCTTCTATTACCAGTTTGTCCCCAGGAAGCATCTGGGAATGGACCAGTCACTGTGAAGACAATGATACAGTCAAAGACCACAATTTGGTTCAAGGTTTTGCCCTATTCAAACACTGCTTCTCAGCTTCTATGTCTGCCTCTGTGAGATGTTAGGTTCTGTGTGCACACATCTGTCATGTAAGACTCACAAAGTGAAGAATTGTTGAAATTTAAGAACATTTTTTGTTCAGATTATCTACAGAGACTAGAGTGAACTTGTTTCAAACCTGTTAGAATAGGAGTAGTAAATAGCAGAGCCTGAGAAAACAGATTTGATAGAAGCCAATGAGTTTAGCTCTTACAGAAGGAGTAAAAAACCTGAAGATTTTACATCTACGGCAGGTAAAGGTAGGGGGAACCAGCAGAATCTACCTCATAGGACTCTACAGATCCTTTCTGTCTCAGGGTCCTGCTCCCAGGAAAGAAACTGACTCTCCTGGGTTTCTGGAATCCTGTGATACTGTATAGTATTTAATAGCACTTACCTTAGAGGCATCGAATAGGAACTTGAAAGCCCAGAACAGGATGATAAGCGCACTATAATTTCTATAGCTAAATTGGTGTACTTTAGTGACTAACCTGGCAGCTCACATCTGACTAAAACTCTCTTCCCCTTCCAGGATCAGTCAGTAACCTGAGGATTTCAGGCATGTTCTAATAGAACAACAGCGCACGCAAACAATAAAGGTCAAGATCTTAACTGCTATAGTTGAGATTTCTTGCTGAAAGAAATTAGTGCAAAGTGTAGAAATGAGAAGGATCTATCAGAAACCGAATTCTGTCCTCCTCTCCTGTTAAAATGCCTGTCTTTCAGTGAGTTGTGCTTCCCAAAAATCTAACGTCATTGATTAGTATGAACTTGTGTCTCTAAAATAGAGTGATTTGTTATTGATAAGATATATTCTCTTCTTCCTCATTCATTGACATGGCGATTAATTCCCACTGACATCAGGTTCCAATCTACTTTCAAAGATTCACCTCTAAAGCAGAAGAGAGCATTCGCTGCACTGGTGAGATTGAAGGAAGAGTAACTTAAGATTTATCACACCGCACCTTTGGGGAGATGGTTCCACACATTATTAAGCCGCTTAAGTGTCGTAATCAGAAAGGTAAATTTGCTCAGGGATCAACTCTCATGTCACAGAAAGCCCTTTGTTTTATTGACTGGATAAGGGAACCATAGGTTCCAAATATCCATGTCTCTTGGTTCCCCAAGGGGGGAAAAAAAAACGTTTGGATTGTTCTTGGATTTAAAATTCCCTGGCAGGGAGTGCAAACATGCTTTGAATAGACTTGTAAAAATGTGTTTAGAATAGAAATTTTATTTCAAAACAGAGTGACATTTCTACTTATAAACTTTGCCAAGGGCAAAGGACTTTTTAAAGTACTTTTATTTTCCAGTTTTTCCCCCCTCTATTACTGCCTCACTGAAAAAAAACTACAAAACACAGTAAATAAAACACAAAACTCATTTTGTAGATTTCCATTCGTAGTTGTATTAAGAGTTCCATGTGTGCTTAAATTATATAAAGGTATGTTTTCTTTTAGAAATTTTCTTTGTAACTTGTTTATAACCATGCACAGGCTTAGGGTTTCAGATAATGGCAAGTGCATACACCATGATGTTTCCAGAATATTCCAACAGAATAAAAAAAATCTCTTGTCTAGAGGTCTGAAACTTGGCCTTTATACATATGGATAGTACATTCATTGGCAGTGATGCTAGTTCAAGATACATATGGTGTTCTCAGTCCTAGAAAAGTACAATACATCCAGTCATGAAAGAACACAACACTGATACTACATATCCAAGTATTTGTTACATTATATTTTTCTGTGGTAGAGTGTCCTTCTACTCATAAAATATTTACCATAAAACAATATTCTGTACTCTGCTCACAACAGATCCACACACATCATATTTACCACCCTTGACTGCATCAAGAAGCCCATATTGAGTGATAGACCTGTACCATATGCACAAATACATGTCATGATGTCCCACAATGACTACATCAGCTAAGATGCACTCACCACAATGTATCATTATCTCTAAGTGATGAGATATTATAGTTTTAGATCCATCTATACATCCATGCATTGCAGTATTATAATCACTTCAGACAAATAAATACACTTTAGATTTAGATTTAGATTTAGATTGAGATTGAGATTGGATTGTCAGTAGGGCAGTCCTGACTTCCAGACAGCTCCAACTTTCTTTCAGGACTTTCTGGATGAAAGAGCTGACCTAGACAATGAACTCCACCTGCAGCATCTTCTTAGGGACTAACTATACAGATGCTCTTGGATTTGTACACACTCCAGAGGGTCTTCTATGATTATAAAAATCCCAAGAAAGGTTATAGGAGAGTGAATAACTGAAATTCTGCTCTTTAAACCTCACTTAGGATTAGTGGGAATTACAGGTTTGCTATTCACTGAAGAGAGGCACATGCCCCATTACACAGGAGGGATTAAGGCCTGGAGGAACATTTATACCTTCAAAATGAGGTTCGCCTTTGCCTCAGAGTGCAGAGCTGAGACACAGACTGCATAGCTGTGAACTGGAGTTACAAAGCAGGTTTTATCGAGGTCAGATGATACTTTAAAATGGCTGAGTGATGATTAAGATTAATATCTCAATTCAAGAAAGGACTTTACAAATGCCTCAGAAAGAATCTGTGAGAACATCATCATTATTCAATCCTACTTCTTGGGAGACCTAGGGGAGCGCTACTCATGCTTTTTCTAAGAGATAGAGCTGACTGATGGTCAGGAACACCCAAAGAGTCCCACTCTCAATTTAGTGTATGATAAATTTTCTGAATTCCCACCCACATCTATAGTTCAAGAAGAGCATTCCAATTTGATTTCTGCTTCTGTGATAACATCATAACCAAAAGCAACTTGGGGAGGAAAGTGTTTACTTCATTTTGTCTGGTAGGGTCCATCATCAAGGGAAATCAGGGCAGAAACCTGGAGGCAGGAAACAGAGCAGAGACCATGGAGGAGTACTGCTTGCTGGCTTGTTCAGCTACCTTTATATATCCCTGGCTCTCTGATCATGACTAGAGTTGGCTCTACCTGGACTCTCTTCTATCAATTATCAATTAAGAAAATGTCTCTGAGAAATGCCCACAGGGTAATGTGATGGAGGCAGTTCTCAGCTGGTGATCCCTCTTTCTTAGCCTAGCAAGCATCTACTACAAATCATATTAACAAAGATTTGTTAGCATGGAGAAAAGGAAACAGGGAGTTTTGTCAGATTTTCAGACATCATAGCTTGTGTCTATGTGTTTTCACACCCCAGAATTAGCAAATAATGAAAAAATTTACTGTTCCATTTTCTATGCCCCGTATTTTGTGCCATATTTAGACCGTAGCTTTAAATTTAACTTTTAACAAAAATTGTAATTAAAATGAAGCAAAAGAAACAAAATTTGAAAGGGGCAGAGTTCTCAAATATCACTTATTTAGTTGATTGATAAAGATATTTTGAAAACACACCTATGTAAGACAGTGTGAAGATAATAAAGAGGGATTACATGGAAATTCTGTTTGCAGTACTTAGTCTCCTAGAGTGATAATGCCTACAAAGAAATGTTATTGGTATATATGTAAATAACAACACATGTATGCAAAGAATCATCACACAAAGTAGATGGTTACAAGTGATATCAGAGGGATTCTAGGGGAAAGGATTTAGACTGGTCAAGGGAGAGTGATCAGAGAGGAGTCTTTCGTTTAGCCTATGGAGAATAGGTAGCAGTAGGCCTCTCCCTATAAAGCAGAAGAGAGTGGGGTCACCCACCTTTGCTCAGAAGTCTGTAATCTAAGACTGTACTGAAGCATAACAGGGAAGCAGCTGAACAAAGTCTTGTGCTTCCTTAGCCTCTTTCACAACACTGACTTAATGGCAGCTGTCTTGACTATTAAACAAACCAACTTATACTAAAATACTACTGCAGAATCGGAGTGAAATCCTACATTTGTCAGAATTATTTTTTTTACAAAAAAAAACCTATTTGTGGTATTTGATGACTCAGATATAACCAGAGATAAAATTTGTGAATGAATTTCTTTCTGCACATTTTGCTTCTAACCCCTGCCCCCACTCTTTACCTGTATCATATGCCAGAACATTCTGGAGAGCCCCTTGTCTGTTTTCTGTAGCAAACAGGCTCTAGATTTGAATTAAATGCTTGACTCTAGCTGGAGACCAACTCAACTAATTTGTGGACTGGTGGCCAGTAAAGAGGATAAAACAGAAGATTCAGGCATGCTGCCTACATTTACACTTATTTAAAATCGAATGGCCATTGCCAAAGATGGATATAATTAGGGTGTCATTAACAGTTAAAACTGGAGACTGAAATGCCAGAGGCGAAGCTGGAGAAGTGGTGACAAACATGGGATAATTGGTGCACCCATGACTCTGTGAGGAAAGAAGCACCTTAGACAAAATAAAGTGAATAAACCGGGAGTCTTGTTCATTGCATAGATCAAACTCATATGTGATGACAGGGTTGAAATGGCTGTGTCCCAATATAACATGGCCCCTATGCTCTGTCATGGAATTATCTGGAGGCAGATGACAGTGACACAGCCCTAGATGAGACAGAAGGGGAGGGGCCTGCTGTTACACGTGGGGATAAAGAGAAGTCTCAGAAGTTAAGAGCTCTTGCTGATCTTGTGAAGGATCCAGGTTCCATTTCAGCACCGATATGGTGGTTCAATGCCATTCTTCCCACCAGTTCTTGGAGATCTGATTTGATGCCCTCTCTGACCTCTGAGGGCACCAGGGATACATGTGGTAAAAGTATATACATAACAGGCAAAGCATTTGTGCACATAAAATAAAATAAGTAAATCTAAAATGAATTAAAAAGAAATCGTTAGTTGATCAGAATGGAAAATACTAATGAAAAAACAAAACTATGCTTTTCCTCTTTGTGTAGACAGGTTGCCACAGTAACCACAGGGACAGCACTGATTTCTGAGATCCAACCCTTGTATACTCATGCCTGTAACCATTCTAGCTGAATAAACATTTGTTCAGTCCAGCATGGGAATTCGACCTATGAATTCTAACTTTATATTTTGGTAGATACTGTTGTTATTTTCTTTAACATTGGTACCAGTTTTTCTTCATCTCACTAAGAGAAAAGCTTGGCTCTGTTTTGACAGGATGATACACAGGTGCATAATCAACTCTGGCTGCTCTTTCAGTCAACCATGGCTATCCGTTTCTTCTTGCTAGAAGTTTGTTTAGAAGTTGGTGTATAAGGAATACATATCTAATGAAATTGAAAGGGAAATGATCAAAAAATGTTCAAAGAAAAATTTTATCTTTAATAAATGGTGTGTGAGATAAACACTCTCTTGCTCAATGACCTTCCCTGTGTAAGGGTGACATTAAGAGTTTTGTTTGTTTTGACTTTTGATCTCAGGAAGAAGCATGTTTACCACATCAAGGACAGACCTGGAAGATGAATCATTGATGTGTTTACACCATATGTTTACACTTATTTATCAATGAATACTCTTTATGGGCAACCCCTGGTTGGCTAAGCATTGACACCTGAAACTCAATGCCTCATGCGAGATTCCCCTCTGTATGCTGTCAATAACATTGGTTAATAAAGAAACTGTTTTGGACCTCTAATAGGGTAGAGTAGAGCTAGGTGGGGAAAGCTGAACTGAATGCTGGGAGAAAGAAGGCAGAGTCAGAGACAATTCATGGAACCCTGCCAGAGACAGACAAGCTGGAATCTTGCTCGTAAGCCACTGCCATGTGGCAATATGCAGATTAATGGAGATGGATTAAATTAATATGTAAGAGTTAGCCAATAAGAAGCCAGTGATTTAATTAATAGTTTCTGTATGGTTATTTTGGGAGTCTGGGTGGCCAGGAAACAAACAAGCATCCTCCTACTACAAATGCCTTCTACCATACACAGTTCTCTTTGATGGAGCAGAAGACTAGATTAAGAAGGGAGTTTAGAAGCCCAGTTATCAAAATAGTTGACAAGTAGCAATGACATTTGTTTCCAGAGAAGAACCACTGCTTTTACTACCCTTTGTGGTGCAGGACACAACATCCAGTTCCAAAACACATAGCTTTGCAACATGGCTAATCGTTGTCTCTTAACAAACAGTATGGACTTAACTCTCTCTGTTTTCTGACATCACCAGCACAGATCCTCCCTCCATCACATAGGGAACTTTTTCTCTTCACCATCTTCTTACCAGCCCCTATCACTTCATAGTGTCGTGTGTTCCTCTAGCTCAAACCCCTTTTTAGAAAAAAAAAATCAATTCAGATCTAAGGTGACTTTAGACTCAAAATTCCAGATACAGTGACTTCTGATTGGCTTTTATCTCATTAGCACAAATATATAGGCTGAAGCAAACCAATCTTCTTCCCCACCCCTCAGCAGCCATTTTCATTTCTGATGACACCTTTTGGGTTTCAGGTCACTTGACCCTTGTTTCACCCATGTTGTATCTTCTATTATAGGGTTTGTCAATTCAACTTCTGAATTCCTTTACTCACATCTCCCTCCCTTGCCTCTAACTCATCTCTGTACCAAGTACTACCTAGACAAATGGAATAGACTCAAATCAAGAGCTCTGTTATTAGTACTCTCTTTTTGATCTAATTTTTATTGGTTTTTGAGAATTATATACAATGTGTTATCATGTTTACTGTCTGCCAACTTTTCTAATTCAACCCTCTTCCCTACCCACCAGACTTTCTATTCTTTTTCTCTCTTTTCATCTATCAAGTCCAATTTGTACTATCCATATACTCTTGGGAATATGGCTTTCCACTGGCACTCAGTTGACTTACCAGGGACAACACTCTTTAAAGAAAACCGATTCTTTCACACACAGCTATCAATTGCCAATAGCTCCTCAGCTTGGGGTAGAATTTCATGTCCCACCTCTGTTCTCCATGCTGAGATTTTGTGTGTCTTCAGTTTTCTCAGGTCTTGGGCATGCTGTTACAACTGCTGTGAGCTCATATGTACATGTGCAACTTCCCTGCTGTGTCCAGAAAACATACTTTTTCCTGTAGCTGCTAAACTTTTTTTGCTTTCTAGTCCATCTTATTATGCTCTCATGTGTGTCTTGTTAGCAGGGAGACTTCAGTAGTAGCTTCCCTCCAGCATCAGGACAAATTCCTTGAAACTTTGTTCCATATGCCCCTATCATGTGGCCAACTCATCTCTGTAGCTGTAGTCAGTCATCTGTGCTCCTAGCTAAGCATGGCTTAATGCTTCTATTCTTGTTACTATTACCAATAGCAACTACTGCTACTATTGCACAGCTCTGATGTTGTCATGACTACACAACACTCTGATAACTATCTCCTAATGACATTTATTGAATCCTTAGCCAAACACCATGCTTAAACACTTTCCATCAACACGAAATCACCCGACAACCACTGACCACCTGCAGTGTGCTCTGTGCAACAGCAAGCATCAAAGAGAAAAGCAATGGGCACGCCTATCTACTTTCGTCCTTGCTGTAATCAACATCACTGTACAGAGGAGAAAAGTGAAGCAGAGAGAAGTTGAAGGGCCTGTGAAGCGGCTCGGGTATAAACTGTAGCTTCCAGACATTCATGTTTTTGGAGGGGTGTGTCATTTCTTCAACTTACTTCTCCATTCTGATCCATTAGCCAAAACTCCTTGAGAGCTGGGCCCACAATGGCCCTGGCAAGAGCCTTTACAATTCAGTCCTGGATTTGTAGTAAAATGATATATAAGTCAAATATCCAGTGGCCTTTCTTTCTAGAGGCCTCAGTGTCCTGGTAGGGTTTCTATGAGGTGACCAGGGCTCTTCCCTTTTCTCCATGTTAGGCATCTTCACTCTCTAAAATAAAAGACAACATGCCTCACTCTCAGCTTCTAGCATGAGACTTCTTTGATTCACCTGTTCCTGAGAAGAATTAATGTCCATTTCAAATTCAGTTGATAAGATGGTATGATGGCATCATTAAATCTTGCATTTATTCTTCGCTCAACGTGCACTACGACATGCTGAATTTGCAAACATGGTCTTCTGCATTGCATTAAAGGAAAGACTGGTGATATTTGTTTGGAATTAGATCACCGTGATCAATTTGAATAGAACTGATACAGCCTGCTTCCAAATGTCCAGGGGACCAACGGGAATAAATGAGGCATGGAGAATGATCCTGTGCATGGAACACCATAGGAAAATGTTCCAGTAAATTCAAGCCTAACACAAACATGAACTCAGTCTGGCCTCTTTCACAGGCACTGTTCATGGAACTTAGGTGACCTGTGCTTTCATCCTCTCTGATGTTAGATTTTATTTTGAGTTGAATCTTTTTTTGTCATTACATTTTAAAATATTTTAAAACTTTCTTATACTACATTTTGATCATATGATTTGCCTTCCTCCACATCCCCCAAAATTTCCTCCCTTCCCTGCCCACCCAACTTCATGTTCCTTCTGTCTCTCAAAAACAGAAACAAAGCAAATAGTAACAATAAAATACTCAACAAAATGAAACAGACCTCAAAAGACAAAAAAGAAAGCAACAACAACAAAACCACATAACCATAACACACACACACACACACATAGTATGTTTTTTCTTGGCCAACTACTCTTGAACACGAGGGCACAGACTGAGTTGCTTAGCAAGACCTCCTTCAAAAGGATGTAAATCAGTTTTCCATACAGCAGCTGGAGTTTGGCTCTTCAGTCATCCTCTGAAATGTGTCCTTTTCCATCTCTGAATCTAGACAGTAGCTGTCTATAAAGCACAAGAAGAGACACTGTGATAACTCACAGGCCTGAGACTTGTAACTTTTGTCTCTTGAAACTTGTTTGGGAACCAAGGGCTCCAGCTATGTTAGTCCAAGCCGAGCGCTCCTAAAGAACCCTGTCAAGGACACAGTGAGCCCTTGGCTGCCTCTTCAGCAGATCCATTCACTGGAGAAAGAAACCTGGGAACTGGTTCCTTCAGACCCAGCCAGGCCATCCTATCAAACATTGCCTGGAGTGGATACAAGGCAGACCTCAAAGCCTGAACTGCAGGTTAACCCCTGAGTTTGGTGATAATTTTTCAAGCATCTGTGGATAATCGAGTGAGCATCTGCTCTAAGAATCCAGATCTGTTTCCCAATACACAAGCGGAGACTTCACTGAGGAGCCCACGGACACCTCAAAGCAGATACCTTTTGTGGTGCCAGCCACCCTCTGTCCTCGTGTGTCACATACCAAATGAAAGCAGTTGTGAAGGAAGATAGGACTGAGGGGTGGGTTTCAAAAATAACTTTGCCAGATGCTGTCTTTCAGCTTCTCCATCATGACCAACAGAACAATAACCCCAGCTGAAATGAACACATGTTCTCAATTAGGACCTATTGATAATAATTGGGAAGCAGAGTACATGCCAAGCCTGATCTCTGCTAATTGCTGCTGAGAGCTGAAGAGACAACAGGGAGAATGGGAGGAATTTTATTTTATTCTCTCTCTCTCTCTCTCTCTCTCTCTCTCTCTCTCTCTCTCTCCCTTGCATCTGGGTATGAAGAGTTTTAACAGAGTTTTAGATTATGTGTATGAGTTGTTTACCTGTATGTATGTCCATGCAGTATCTATATGTAGTACCCATAGAAGTCAAAAGAGGATACAAGTCCCCTAGAATTGGAGTGATAAATGGTTGTGAGCCTCTGTGTGGGATCTAGGAATCAAATCCAGGTCCTCTGCAAGAGCAGCAAGTGCTCTTAACTTCTGAGCCATCTCTCTAGCATCCAAAAATGGAATTTAAAAAACTCACTCATGTGCTGGGAGCAGGGATGCATGCCTGTAATCCCAGTGCTTAGGAGGCTGAGGCAGGATGATCAAGAGTTCCAGCCTAGCTTTGGATACACAATAAGGTCTTGCTTTAGAAATGGGTAAGATTTTAAAAGTTGTCTTGTATATATTTGGCATTTCAAAATATAGTCACCCACTTCCCAACATTTTCAGGATATTAACAACTTAGTTCTTCCAAAGTCCTTGGGACCCAGAAGAACGAAAATTGTAGAACAGAAGCAAATGTTCCTAGCATAAGTTTACAACACTAATATATTTTTAAAGCCACATTTTGAAGATTTATTTACTTAACTGTTTATGTATCTGTATTACGTGTGTGCAGTGCCTGTAGTGGCCAGAAGATGGCTTCAGATTCCCTGTAACTGGTGTTAAAGGTAGATATGATCTATCCAATTTGGATGCTGGGAATGGAATTTAAATCCTCTGAAAAAGCAGCATGTTCCTTTAACTATTGAGTCCAGTCCCCAATAATTTAAAAAATATATATTCTTAGTAATTTAAGAATTTATATATACTTATATATAATTTACAGAAAATAAATGTTTTATGTAATACATGAAATATTTATATAAAATAAATTATTCATATAATTGTAATATATACATATATATAATTAAACAAGCACATGGTACTGACAATTTGGCTTGGTTCTATGATTACCATGTTAGGTACCCAGGCCTGAAAACTGCATCTCCTGTTTTCTTGTCATTGCCCATATCCAGTCGCCTACTTGGGCACCCATAAATTTTAAACTGTTGTGTGCACTTTGTCCTCATTGACTCTGCTCCTTCTGGTTAAATTTGGCAGAGTCTGGGTTCATTGTTTGTTTATGTAACCTCCTATTTTGAGAAGCTTCAACCATTTTCTGTTGCTGTGGAATAAAATCAAATCAAAAGAGAATGTCACCGTTTTTTATGGGGGTGAGGGGCAGATTCAGAAACAGGAGTTCAAAGCAAAACCGAAGTCTAGGTGAAAACTGTGATGGTTGCAGGTTGGCCGTGGGACCAGGACGGGATGCTGGGCATTCGGTGCTGCCCGTCTGCTCTGTGCTAATTGTCTGATGAGGAAAATAGCATCAGCCTTCCCTGATGAAAAGGAAGGGAGAATGTCTTGCCCAAGAATTAAAAAAGATGTTATGGCTGGAGAATCCATAGCCTTTGTCAGGTCATTTGAGCTGGAAAAGGAGCCACAATGGGGCAGTGGGAATACAGCTAGAAGTGGGTACCCAACCTGATTGCTAGTTTTCAGCTCACCTGAGTACAGTTTGAAAGAAAGGTAATAAAAGCAGAAATGAACACTGCTCTGGACGCTCATGCTAAATCTGCACAGAAATGTCTGTGCTTTGGCTGTATGTGAAGGCACCCTCTGGGCATGTGCCCTGATTCAGGACTCACTAGAGACACAGCCTTTTGGCCTTGGGCTGAATACAACTCACTCTGTCTGGCTATGCAGCATTTCTTTTAATTCAGTGACATTTTGAAAACATGGATGTATCATCTTAAAAAATTAAAAGTCCTGATGTCTTCAGAGATGGATCTGTGGTAAAGTTCTTGCCTTCCAAGTCTGAGATCTGAGTTTAGATGCCTAACATCCATGTAAAAGCCTAGCATGGTGGCCTGCATCTGAAACCCCAGCACAGGGGATAAGGAGAGAAGAAGAAAAACACGGATGCCAGGCTTACTGGGCATCCAGTCTAGTGGAAACCCAAGCCATGGGTTTGGTGATAGACTGTCTGAACTTACAAAGTGGAGAGAAAGAGGGGAACTCCTGACATGAAACTCTAGCCTTAGCACCCACATACACAACAGTTAGCACAACACACACACACGGTCTTTCTCTCTCTCCCTTCTCTCTTACACATACCACAAAATAAAAATTAGCAGTAAAATAAAATTTTAGAAATCCTGAATTTCCAAATTCCTCAATTAAAAAAATTGGTATGAGAATTGGACCTGCTTGATCAAAATCCACTGGACCCGGCCATTCCATTATGACAGGGTGTGCCCAGGAATCTTCTAGCCCAGTCCACTCACCTGAGCTTTCCTCAGAAAGCACTTGAGATTAGGCTGCCGAGGCTATGGGATGTCAGGCTTGCCCTTGAAAGGGATGTGTGGTGGGACTCTGTATGCAGGGGTATGAGAGTGTGTGTGTGTTTGTGTGTGTGTGTGTGTGTGTGTGTGTGTGTGTGAGAGAGAGAGAGAGAGAGAGAGAGAGAGAGAGAGAGAGAGAGAGAGGAGGGAGAGACAGAGACAGAAAGAGAGAGAATCAGACTGTTCCACCGGACGCTCAGAAGACTGACTTTGTAGCAATGGCCGTCCCGAGGTGCATGGAAGCCCTACAAGTATCAGGCTTGCTCCCTTGTACTACACTTTATACATAGCGGCGGCATTGGGAATGAAGAAAGGAGACTGTGGCACAGTTTGTCTCTGCTGCATGTACTTGGTTCTCCAGAATGATGAAGAAACCATCATTTCTCTTGGTCAAGATCCCTAGCCTATATCTGGTCTGTTATAGAAGCTCTGACTGACTGGAACACTATACTCTAACCCAAAAGAGCAACGGCTCCTTCCAGTTTGACCCATGGTACTAGACACGGCCACTGCTTTTGTGTTCTGTGTCAGCATAGTCAGAGCTTGTACAAGCACGCTCACCTGGTACCGAGAATTCCTCTTACACTGGTTTTGAGTGGACATGACACTAGGCATATCTTGCCTGAACAGTTTAGATGATTTTCTTATCATTGTTATCTACAGAACAGTCAGTGGTCTTTATATGGCACTTAAGTTGCATTAGATAGAATACCATCAAGATACGGTTAAAATAAAGAAAGGGGGATAGACACAGGATATATCTGCAAATCCTACACAGTTTAACGTAAAGGATTTGAGTATCAGTGGATTTTGTATCCTTGGGGGACTCCGGAGTCAAGTTTTTCTGATGACTGCAAGATGATTATACTTAGTTTAGCGTTCGCTAGATAAGATTAAAAAGAACCTTCAAAGATTTCTAGATAGTTCTAAATGAACAAAATAATAAACATCAGCAATATTAAAAATGAGAGATTTTTTTATTACACTTCAAAGTCTAATCTTTGATATAAAATATTTCTTGTGATTGCTACAAATAAATGTAGGTTTCTTTGAAAATGTGATCTGAGTAGATTACTTATATCTAAGCGTCTGTGAGTGGACTAAGATAAATATTATACCTGTATGGGAAAAAGTATTGATTCTTAAAGAAATTTATTATCTGTTGGCTGCTCACTCATTCATGTCTCAGAAAACATTTAGGCTCAGATCCACTACTGGTATTCACAGAGGCAATTTCCCAGGATCCTTAGTTAAAATATCCTATCAGAGGGTTTTTATCATATCAAATTTGCACTTAACTTTAATAAAATGTATTTTTGTGTCAGGAAGAGGAACAGAAAGCTCACACTCCTCACACGTTTTCCCTTAACATAGTTATTTTAAAATATGTCTATTTATAAGAGTGGGCTGACACGCTCTCTAGGGGACAGGAAGCATCATTCATGAGACACAAAACAGGATGTTCCTCCCAAGATGCGGAAACCTGACCACCCATCTCCTCACCGCTGTTAGAAGATTTATTTACTTCTCTGTTTTTTAAGACGGGTATGTGCCTGTATAACTATGTAGCTGTGTTTGGCTTCATACTCGCTACACAGCCCAGGCTAGTCATGGATTTGCAGTTATTCTCCTGCCTCAGCCTTTGGCTAGATTTCCTATATGCATCTTTCTTTCCTCTGACGATTCATATGTGTATCTGCTTTCTTTGTCTTTGTGTCTTTGTCTTTTCTGTTGCCTACAGAAAACTGCGTACAATTTTGGGCTTTTAAAATATATCTCTTCTCTGTCACATTTTCTAGTTTGTTTTTATTTTTTATCTTATTCTTTCCAGTGACTGGTTACACTCAGCCTCTGGTGCTCACTAGGTCCTAGGAGGGACTCCAGCTGGTCAGAATGAGTGAACATCTTCCAAAGGCTTCACAAGGCAGACCAACTCTGCCTGAGGGCAGAGCTTCCTTTGGGAACACAGGAAAGTCCATTCTCTTCACACCTCTGAGCAGATCAACCAGGAAAATTATCGGAGGTCAGCGTAATTCATCAGGATAAAAATTACTTTGATCAATACAAACATCACTCAAAGCTACCACTCTGATAGGAAAAGAATCAGCAGGTACAATTTTAAATAGATTGAGAAAAGAGGGGAGCACAGAAGAAATCACTAATTGGTATCCTGTTGATTTCCCTCTCTAAATTATACCCTAAAGAATGACAACTCAGTATAACTCATTTGCAACAATCCTAAGAGGTTTATATATTTATTTGTAAAGGTGTGTTTGTGGGCAAAGTAATTGTTAGTATCCTGGAGCCCCTTGGGAACTGGGCACAGTCACCCCTCTGCCTATGGCAAACAGTTCCCTGACTGTATGCTGGTGCAAAGGTCCCTTTAAGAGACAAGCTCTGCCTACTCCCAATCTCTCCCTCTTCCCTCCCCCTCACTCTTTTCTCTCTGTCTATCTCTCTGTCTCAAACTCTATCTGTATGGCGTATTCTGTCACCCACAGTGGTCCTCACCCATCATGGGATACACTACAAGTGTTCCAACTCTCCCTGTACCTGCTAGAATTTTAGCCCAAGAGCCTTTTGCTGGGGTGGCTCTTCCCAGAGGCTTCTCTGAGATTCCCACTATCCCTACTCATTTGAATTTTGGGAGAAAGACACCAGTGCTTTGTTTCATACTGAGATAAAAACAACTAAGAACAAAGTCTTGCTTCTAAAAACATCGTGGGCATTAGTGTTAACATATGTAAGGGATTTACTATATGTTAAATATTATTACGTGTGTTTTGCATAAATTAACTCCAGCCTTCACAAGAAACTCACGAGGTAAAAACTATTATGCCCACTTCATATGTGAGAAAATAGAGGCAAAATTATCCAACTCCAAAGCCCCAAAGCTACTGTGTAAACTCAGTAGTCTAACTTTCAGATGGTTGTTTCTAGGTTTGCTCCAAACTCTTTCTGACACGGGGCATTTCCTGCTGCCGTTCAGACTGTGCAGTTTATTAAGAAGAGAGGCTTATTTTGAATCATGACTCTGGAGGTGAAGAAGTTGGGGATCATGCAGTTGCACCTGCTGAAGAAGACCAGTTCACAACGGAAAATGTCAGGGCGCTGGGGACACAGCATAACACAAGGAGCAGTCTACCTTTCTAACACCCTCTCAGCAGCTCTCCCAGTGCGCTGACAAAAGCATCAATAACAGTCGCCTCTAAGAAGCCCCACTGCCCACCACAAAGATGACAAATGCATTGCAATAAGAATTCCAGAGAGGAATCCCCCCCCCCGGTACCACCACCACAACACACGCACACACACACACACACACACACACACACACACACACACAAACACATATGAGCATGCACGCACACACACACTAGAAAGGCAGAAAGTCATTCTGAAGCCTGAAGTATCTGACATCTGGAAGCCTTGTAAAATTCCCAGAAACATCACATGGTGGCGGAGAGCAAATGATCCCAGATAAGTGTATTTTCCATATAATTAAAGAGTTTCAAGTTAAGATAGCGAAACTTCATTTTTCTTCTTATTCTGGTGATAAAGCATACAGACTAGGGGAAATGTTCTGTCATTACTTGAGGATACAAATGCTCTAGTGATGGATGGGACTGTAAATAGAAAGGAGCTTCAAAAGCATCTCACCTGGCTGCAGACACATTCTCAATCTTTTCTTCTTAGAAAGTCAAAAATATATATCTGACCAAAGCATTTATACCTGGGGTGTCTTAGATGCTGCAATTCAGTTGAGGCTACCAAAACACCCCATGATTCAGGATGGACTGTATACATGTGGGCATTTGCACAAAGAAGCCGTGTGGGAATATAATTACCAACTCTGTGCCGAGGAAGTGTGAGCCACACGAGTAGAGAGAGGGAAAGGCTGTAGCGTCAGTTTGATGTGAGTGCCTACAACGATGCTATTGTTGAGACAGAACCTTACTCTGCAGCCTTGGTTGGCCTGGAACTCACTATGCAGACCAGACTGACGTCAGATTCAGAGTTCAAGTTATTTCTTCCTCCATTTGACTCTGGTTTCTCACGTGAACACTATTATTATTGTGTGGCTATGGATAATTAATATTTGTCAAAATGCACTTGGATGGGGAGATGGCTCAGCAGTTAAGAGCACTGTCAGCTTTTCCAGAGGACCAGAGTTTGACTGACAGCACCCACGTGGAGGCTCAGAACAGCTTCTACTTCCCTGCTTGAGGATCTGACGCCCTCTTCTGGCTGCCACAGATATTGATGTACTGGTGCACATACATACAGACAGACAAACACTCATACACATGAAATAAAAACTAAATAAATTTTTAAAAATATATTAGTGCCCAAAACATATTAATGAACAATTGCATTACTTGTTCTAGGTTGTGACACCATGATATCACATGTATTATGCCACAGAGATTCTGAAACCACACTCATGCCCAAACCCTAAAGCAAACTAAAACAGCATAGATCTTGATGTCTGTTCCCCACGTCTTTCAAAGATCCAGGTTCATCTGGCAATTGTCAAGGTTTCACGGCTGACGTGACATTTTAACTGTCTGTGATTCCTGATAATTGGGGAGATTTGCTTAGTTATTAGCCAAGGACATGGGTTATCACTCTTCCTTCTCTGGAAGTGGCCATGTAGGATGAGGTTTTTAAATCAGCCTCCAGAGGTGCACCACAAATCCCATTTTTAGAACCTTGAGATTGTCTTCCTATATGCAGCCTGCATCTAAATCAAACAAATCCAGAAATACCAGCCAATTTTCATTCTCTCCCAGGAATTCATGTGTGTGACTTTTCCTGAGCTGCCGGAGCACAACCCTCTAGAGCCCTGGACCACAGCTCATGAATATTTGAATGACTCCCTAGCAACTGTAGTGGCATTTCACGTAGAAAAGGCACTTGCCAGCATTTCTTAGTCTGCGCCCTCATGCCTTCATTCGTACTTTTGCTATGCAGAAACCAACGTTTTATCCACTAAGTTTCAGGGTGAAATGCAAGGTCAAAAATGTTATTGTATGGTTTAGCTTTCAATATCGTATGTTATGTGTCCTCCACAAAACCCCACAGCTCAGATGCATCTCTGTGTCCCGAATCTTTGTCTTATTCTAAATTGTGTCTCCCTAATACATGTAAGGAGCAATTGTAATGGCTTCTCGGGATATAGTTTTGGTATACAGCCCTCAATAGCACTTCAAGGCTTCTATCTATCAGGTTCTGCTTGTTCATGTATTAATCTGTCCATCTGCTGCCATGACACTATAAAGACTCACCAGCCATCAGCCTTCCTTAAATCATCTTGCCTTGATTTGTTTCCATGTTAGATAAGCTGTCAGCTCACCTACTGGTCCAGGGTGGCCCACGCAGTCCTCTAGAACATTTCTGGTGACAATATGTGTGTTGTATATACTCACAGCCTGCAATGGGGAGGTTTGCCATTGGCTTGTCCATCCTCACCCTGCTGTCCAGTGTCTTCTGGTTCTTGGAAGGCATCCAACTGGCCCTTGTAAGCCAGATTTACAGTATTCAGCTTATTTATCTCATTTTGATTTAATCACTTCTGACTTCTCTACATTAAAAGAGAGTTTTTATAGCTGAAATATATGCCAAATTATCTTCAGTGGAGAAAAAAATAATCTATTAACACACACACATAGCTTTCCTCCATGGAGCAATAATATTTCTGTATCAATACATGGCCTTCATTCTTTACCCAATTTTAAAGTGTTCTTAAAGTTTTTAAAGTTCTTAAAGATTCTTAAAGTATTTCTTAACTTATTTTCCCCGACACCTTGCTTGTCTTTAGACACAGTGTATTTCAGAGTCCCCTTTCTTTACTCAGGATATCTTCCCATCATTCCAATTATGCTTCCTTTTATAGAAAATCCTGGGTCCTCACCATCCTTGGTGATGTGGGAAAGTGTTTCTGAACCTGACTGCTGATAGAAATCTTAATCCAATCCCTTTGGTTGTAACAGAATATCTGATACTGAATAATGCATAAGGGAAAAAAGTTTCTTAGGCTCAAAGCTGTGGAGGTTGAAAGTCCAAGTCAAACTGAATCAGATGACCCCATCCGTCTGTTGTCTTATGAGACCTCGAGGTGGTTGGCAACATGGTGGGTGTGTGTAAGATGAGGTGATGTTGTAATGATCAGGGAACCAGGGAGACCAGTCTTACTGTCCTTACCACAACTGACCACTGCAGGGCTAACTTACTCTATGAAACTGGTTTAAATTTCTTTTTCTTGAACTTCTGCAGGACCAACTATATCTGTACCATAGCAACAAACCTTTCAAATATATAGAAAACAGTTTTAATAATCTTTGTGGTGGGTGGTTTGATGTCAAATTGGCCCAAATTAGAATCGTCTGATCTTGGAGCTTCACCTGAGGATATCTCTGATATCTCTATTGCCTTGATTGATTTGGACAGACCCACACCTAAAAGTAGGAGGGACCCTCTGGTGGTGTCCTAGATGAAAAAGGGCATGGCAGAAGGAAACATACTTGACATTTGCTCTTTTGTCCTTCATTCTTGCCTCTGAATTCATTCACCCTGTTGCTGTTGACAGTGGCTCTTCCTCTGATATTAAAACCAGAATGTCAATGTTTCCAACATTCCCTGAGGACCAGTGGCTGTCTGAGAAACCCCCAGGTCTTCTATGCCAAATGGGTACAGTGGATCCACCAGCTCTTTGAGCCAAGCAGCTTTAAGATCATCAGTCTTTCAGGTGTGATACAGCAGTTGTTACTATTGTAACATAAAACTGACTTAATTTAAATTTATCTACCTTTGACCTGCTACTTTAGAGAACCTTGATGAATACATGCGTGCGTTAATAGGTGTGAACAGACCTGGTGGCACAGAACTTCAAGGAGTGATTGAGATGCTAAGCTTCCCTGTGATTTTGTAAGAAGTAAAAGATCCATGTTTCTATATCTGATCTCAAATGTCTTCCCTCTCTATGTTACTCCATCATTTAAAATTGATGGGGGGCCTGCAGTGCTCTTCAAGAGAACCCAGATTCAACTCACAGACTCAACCCAGGTTCAACATGGTCGCTCACAGCTATCTGTAACTCCAGTTTCAGGGGATCTGACACAATCTTCTGTCCTCAGAGACCAAGCATGCATGTGATGTACAGACATACATTAGGTAAAACATCTATTCATATCAATAAATGACAAGGAAATTGTATAAGCAATTAATCATTGAGAAATGCTGATAAAATTTTCATCAGAGCTCATGAATATTTTGACTTCTGACGCTTATCTGAGGTTTCCAGTATTGTATTATGAAGATGTTGCTTGGTTTTTGTTTGTCTTAGTTAGAATTTTATCGCTGTGAAGAGAAACTATGACCATAGCAACCCTTATAAAGAAAACCATTTAATTAGGGCTGGCTTACAGTTCAGGGGTATAGACCATGAATGTTATGGTGGGAAGCATTGTGTCATGTTGGCAGGCATGGTGCTGAGAGATAGCTGAAAGTTCCATACAGGCAGCAGGAAGAGAGTGAGGCACTGACTGGGGCTTGAGAATCTGAGACATCAAAGTGTTTCCAGTGACACACTTCCCCATACAAGACCACACCTACTCCAAGGCCACACCTCCTAATAGTGCCCCTCCCTAAGAATTTATGTGGGCCATTTTCATTCAAACCAACAGTGTTTGCTATTATTAACTGTTTAAAATGTTCCTAACATTTTTAACCCAAATAAGTCTCCATGTGAGTGGTGGGCAGATGGATCCTCTCTCCTTCAAAGATGTCTATATCCTAAGCCATGGAATCTACAAATATTTTAGCTTACATGATATTCGCTTACATGACAAAGAGGAATAGTTATACAGCTGACCCTAACCTGAAGGAAGAAATGGTAGTCTGGGTTATCACAGGATCCTGGAAAGTGAGACAGGAGGATGGAAGCACGGAGTCAGAGAAGACACACAGTATGGAAAAATATCAGTGAGACACAATATTGCTTGTTCTAAAGGTGGGCCAGGTGGACAAAGGGAACAGTAGAATAGGATTGGAACTGGAAAAAAACAATGAGGAAATAGGTCACAGTTCCCAACACTCTGAGCCTCCAGAAAGAACTGTATTAGTTCTGATGGCTACTCAGTTTCAGCCCAGTGAGATGCATCTCAAACCTCCGATCTCTAGAGGCTTGAGAGAATTAGTCAAAGTAGCAGAAAGTTAACAGCACAAGCAGAGAGTGCCCTGCCACCCATAAGCATTCTACCACCAGCAAGAGGATGTGATAATTTTGATTTTCATCTTTGGGGCTCCCCATGTGTCTCTGTGAGTTGAGGCAGCACTTTTAAACTTTCAGCAAGATATGGGATGTCATATAGCAGGCAATAAATAAATAAATATGACTAAGTGACCTTGTCATGGAAGTTGACAGAATCCCTAGATGTTTGTTGAGATTGGATGTAGGAAAGAGCAGAAAATGGAGTGGTTTCTGTGACATGGTTGATGTGTACAGCACACATTCTTGAAAATCCTGGTGAGAGGACTCATCTGACTTTAAAGCCAGGGCAGTTGCCAGTATCCCTAGAGCCTAGGACTGTGGGATTTCTAGTGGACAGGACACCAAAGGGAAGTGTATAAGGTCCTTCATGCTGCTTCAGCAAACGGTTGGTACTATTGAGTCTCTGTATCTCCACGTTCTGTTCTCCGCCTTCGGTCTCAGTTTCATATGAGTAAAATGCCCTTTTCCATTGAGTTCTGCGGACACAGTACCAGGAAAGAGCCTTATGTAAACTCTGTGTGTTTATATAAAGCCTGCTTAGGGCACCTTCACATCCCCCTTGGATGATTGACAGCCCCCATTATCAGGAACAGACCAAGCTGGTGTTTTTGAAACATAAATGAACTTCATTCAAATGACATAAAGCCAGGAGGAGAAGATCCCGGGAGTTCAAACTCTCTGGAAGCTGGACAGGGCTGTGAGTGGTTTGTCTCTTGGAGGCTGCGGCATGGCTCTAATGATTAGGAGAGCAGCTGCCGCGTTGCCTAATGGCCGCACAGGCTGGGCACGCCTGGAGCAGCCTACACCTCCCTCCAGCCTCTAATGAACAGCGCTTCAGGCAGGCAAGGTGATTCATTGGGATCCTGCCTCATTACAATGTCAACCAAGGCTCAGCTGCTGCAAATCCCCCATGGAAGCCAGCAGACTGAAATTATAAATAAATACAATAGCAAGAGCTTAGGGTAAATAAACCGGTGTTTCCATCTCTGTGTGTACTGGGTTTTGTGTGCTCTGGTATATCTGTCATTTTGTCCCATGTGCCCCTCAACTTACAATGAGCTTACATCCCAGTAAACCCATCACAAGTTGAAAATATTGCAATGTGAAATAGCAATGTGATCTTCCTCACCTGCCCAGCCTCACAGCGTAGCATAGCTGACTTTAACTGTGCTCTGAGCCTACGGTTGAACAAAATTATCTCTCACAAACCCATTTGATCACACAATGTCAAATATCTCCTGCAATTTATGAAGATTGTACTAAAAGCGAAAAATTGGTTTGCATGAGGTCCTAGGTTCAATCTCAGCATACAGAGAGGAGGCAGAAGAGGAAAAAGGGAAAGAGGAAGGAAGGAGGTAAGTAGTTTTATTAGATGATACATAGAATTAATGGGAAACCAGGAGAATTACGCAGAGGAAAACTGGCCTAAACCAGCTGTATCAAGTACCTTGACAATTCAGAATTGCCGTGAAGGATCTTAAGCCTAGGTTATCATCTGGTGATAAAATGAGGCTGTTTCCATTCCTTGCTGGAAAATGAGTGGACTCATTCATCTGCTGTGAGGGGAAGTATGGGGACTCTATACCCTCCCGATATGTACACAGTGGGTGTCTTAGTTAAGGTTTCTATTGCTGTGAAGAGACACAATGACCATGGCAACTTTAATAAGGAAAAATATTTACTTGGTGTGACTCACTTACAGTTTAGAGGTTCAGTCCATTATT
Source organism: Microtus oregoni (assembly GCF_018167655.1). Classification (NCBI taxonomy): domain Eukaryota; kingdom Metazoa; phylum Chordata; class Mammalia; order Rodentia; family Cricetidae; genus Microtus; species Microtus oregoni. The sequence continues at coordinate 21,002,556 of NW_024543069.1, read as the reverse complement.
ATCATGGTGAAACATGGTACTGGAGAAGAAGCTGAGAGTCCTGGATCTTTTTTTGTTTGTTTGTTTGTTTGTTTTGATTTTTGAGATGGTTTCTCTGTGTAGTTTTGGAGCCTGTCCTGGAACTCACTCATAGATCAGGTTGGCCTCAAACTTACAGAGATCTGCCTGCCTCTGCCTCTCTAGTGCTGGAATGAAAGGCCTGTGCCACCACCACCCTGTGAGAGCTCTGTATCTTACAGGCAACAGGAAGTAGTCTGAGTCATTGGGCTGTGTATTGAGCATATATAAGTCCTCAAAGCTCACCTCCATAGTGACACACTTCTTCCAACAAGGCTGTATTCCTACAATAGTTCTACTCCTATGAGATTATTGGGGCCAATTATATTTAAACTATCATAGTGGGTGATTGCTCCAAATCTGGAGGAGGTGTGGATACCAGACAAGGCAATATACAACCAATATCCGTTGTCATTCATGCTGGATGCAGGAAGGTAACAGTTTAGCATATGAAACCATCTCTCCTTGATGTGGTGTTGGTTCCTAAGTCCTGGCTCTTAGGTGATAAATATAAGAACAGAAGTAATCACAAAATATAGAAGAACCAACCCACTAGGACTCTATGTAACCTGGGGAGCAGATATTTGCATAACCCAACAAAGCTTTGGATGGGACTTGACACGAACTCTAGTGATGAACACTGATAAGTGGTTAAGAAAGTATCAAGAAACTAGGCATTGCCTTATGTTCCTGAATCACATGGAACAGAAGCAGTCAGGGGTCTTTTTCCATAATCTGAGTCCCATGTGAATCCTACCCTGTGTACCCAGAAGGAAAAGAGAACCTCTCCAATGACTAAGGCATAGCTGTCTCCTGTAGAACCCTAAAATAAAAAGACAATCTAGCTAAGAAAAGAGAACCATTTCTGTCAGGCATTACATTAATTTTAAAATTTAAAACATTGCTATTCATTATTAAGTCATGAAGGTTAGAAAGGTAAATGCCAAATAGAAAAAGCGAATTAATGAAATGGGCAAACAGCTTTACCCACCCGTTGCCTAGGGAAAGGCAGGATCATAATCCCTGTGATATAATTGCTAGTGTGACCCTGGAGGAGGATAGAAGGAAGAGAAAGGAGGCGGTTTTCACTCTGCTGTAGGAGCCAACCCTGTCCCAAAAAGATTGAAGTAGATGCAGTGTTAAAACGAGGATGTTGCAGGCAGAGGGCTTCATCAAAGCAGGACTGCAAATTAACCTTTACAAAATGAGAGGCTTTGGCAGCACTGACTAAAAGTACCAGTGATACAAGAGGAAAGTTCTGGAGCCATGGCCTACACCCACATAAGATGGTGACCTTTGAATTCTAATTGCCTGCAGCTATCCTAATATGACGCTTGGCATTTTTTAAATTTGCACATGGCAAAGAAACGCGATTGTAGCAAAAACACTGTGGAGGTTAATGAAAACCCCCCATCTCCCCCTCTACACTCACAAAAAGCTGAAGTCCGTCTAGTAGGGCTAAATTATAAAAGCAGACCCTCAGGCTGGCTACCTTCTTCTCCAGTGTGGGTTTCTCATTTGACGAATGGTGCGTACTGTGGAAATGGCTTCCCGCATTTATTGCCCATTGCTTCATTAGAAACCAGTCATAGGATAGGGAAGGTGAATAGTTTTCTGCCCTTTGACGCTTGATACGCGGAAGAGAGCGGTCAGATCTCCTGAGACCTCAGACTGAACACTTTATTTGGCATCTATGTGTTTTTAGCTTCTCTGTTGTAACGGCGTAAATGAATGCAGACAGAGTGTAAAAATATATATATAGCTTTAATGTAGAAATAGACTTACAGAACCACCGTTCCCGCGGAGACCAGGAAAGCAGAAGCAAGCGCTCGGAGCTTGCTCGCCAAATTTATAGGCAGACATTAGCCCGAGGCGAACACGCCCCCTAAGGGGCGGGACTTATCCCTACACTCTGTATCTCAGTCCTGCTTCTTTAAAATGACATCAGAATACGTATTCAGGACTGACTACGGGATGCCCCCCCCCCGCCCCCAGGATTATGTTTCCTATGCTTGGTCCCATATGATATTGTTATTTTGATTGTGGAAAATTTAGGAGGCAGATCCCAATTAGAAGAAGTAGGTCATTGGGTAGGGTTGGCCTTGAGAGCATATTAATCCCTGGCTGTTTCCTGTCTTTGGCTGTTGACTGGTAGGCCAGGAAGTAGCCAGGTCACTTCTACCGCTCTCTATTGAGTCTGTGAAAGTCTACCCAAACACCTGGGACTAAATGAATCTTCAGAAACTGGGTCCAAATAAATAATTCCTTCCCATGAGGCCTTATCTTGCCTACAACTTGACTACATATGGAATCAAACCAAACCAAAGCTGCTAGACACTCTTGTGAAAAATGTTCTGAACTGGATTATCTGAAGTGGGAAGATACACCCTAAATCTGGCCCATACCTTCTTGTAGCATCCCACATAAAAGGACATGAAAGAAGGACATTTTTGTTTCTTGCCTGCTTGTCCTCACTCTCCTTGGCAAGTTCATCTATCCAGTCTCTATGGAATTCCTTCACTGGTGTTAGAACTGACTTCTTCAAGAGTCTAACATAGGCTGAAAAGAGGCAGTTAGTTCTCCACGATTCTCAGGGACTCCAGTGCCAGACTGGGATTGCTGAGATTTTCAGCCTTGTAGACTAAGGAACTACAGGATTCTTGGCCCTTCAGTCATGAGATGGCCATTGTTGTATTACCTGGAGCACAGCCTGTAATCGACTCTAGTAATCTCTCTCTCTCTCTCTCTCTCTCTCTCTCTCTCTCTCTTTCTCTCTCTCTCTCTCTCTGTGTGTGTGTGTGTGTGTATGTGTGTGTCTGTGTGTCTGTGCATACCTCTCTCAGTCCTGTTCCTTTAGAAAACCCTGTTCAATACTCACCCTTAAGCTGTTTTTCTCAGGTGTTTTCGAAGGGTGAAAACCAGCCCACCCAGCACTTTGCAAACCTCACCCAGTAGCTGTGGGAAACAAGCTAGACAATTCAGGTTTAAAAGCCTGAGTGTTGACTATACACAAGGACTCCACCATGAATTCACTTAGCACTCATTGTCCAGAAGAAGGAACACTGCTGTAACTAATTACCAGGTCTGCATTTTAACATGTCTGGACCCACTCACTTTTTTCATTTATAGAGTGGAGATAATAATTGATGTATCCTAGAGCTGTTGGCAAATGTTAAAGATTGACTGAGTTTAGTTCATGGGTCTTCATTCACCAAAGGATGATAATACATACGTATGTATAGTATATAGTACATATATCTTGGGGTTGGCCCTCTACAATGTTTGTTGTTCTGCTGTAGGTTCCCTTGCAATGCAAAACTATATACTTAGGGATTACCTCAGGGAGAAGGATAAAAGTCTCAGTCAAAGACCCTGAAATAGGCAGATAAATCCTACTGAGAGGATGGCCACATGGGGTGAGAGGTCATGAGTAATTCTCACACCCTTACTGATGTCTGGCTTGTATTTTAGGGGAATGGTTTACGAAGGATACATAATTCTATTTTAAAACTTTTGATTTGGGAAACTAGTTGGATTTTTTTTGTTGTTTTAAATTTGTCTGTTCCCTCATTAAATTCATCTATTCATCCCCCCATTCATTCATTATTCATTACAAAATTTATTACAAGCTTTTGTCTTCTTGGTGAGGAATATTCTCTGCGCATCTACTGGGAGGTTGTAAGTATAAAAACATTAGGGCTGACAACTAGAACAAGCAAGTTAATTTATAAATTCAGAACTTTAAAAAAAATTGCCAGATGGCTGAGTATCTGGGGTGGGGGATGGGGGAGGATCCAAATGAACTACATTCCATAAGATGACAAATGCTCCCTGTTGAGAAGGAATTGATGATTGGATGTTCTGAGGCAGAATCAAGAAGAGGGGCAGGGTCCTGAATGAAGTCTCAATGGCTGTGTATGAGCACTGCAAAGATCACATCACCAAGAACCTGCTGTCACCTGCCACCATTCTTAGACACACCCTAACTTGCTCTTATGGGCTTTCATGGAATAGGTGGGGAAGTTATGTGAGGGAAAGGCAGAGAAACTGAAAAAAATAAAGCCTCTTTGATCGCTCTGATCATTCTGCGTCCACACTTACCACATTAGTGGTCTTCTAAGGGAACAGAAGTGTGGTGACTGTTCTTGGTTGTCAACGTCACTTCACCTGGATTTAACTAACACCCAAGTGGCCGTGTATCCTGTGAAGGATTTTTTTTTTTAACTAATGATTTGACGTGGGAAGATACACCATTAACCCAGATCTTCTGAGGTGGGAAGATCCATCTTTAATGTGGACAACACCCTCTTGTGGCAGCATTTACAGAGAACATGGAAGGAGGAGTTTCCACTCTGCCTGACTGCTCTTGTTGGCAAGGATATTCCTCCACTGGAAGTAGAGTTTGTTTCTTCAGGATTCTGGTGTACATGGAAGACCAGCTGAGACATACAGTTTGGTTGACTGAACAACTACTGGTTTCTTAAGCCTTTTAGTAGACAGGCATTATTCTATCAGGACCACACCCACACCTGTAAGCTACTCTGATTATATAGGTGTGTATAATGTATTCTTTAGTCAAGGTTCTCTAGGGGAACAGAATGTATATTCATTCAACAGGAGAGTAGGGTGGATGGTCTTGCAGAACTCAGAACAACAAAAGGAAATTTACCAGCAACTCAGAAGCTGACTGCTGGGCACTAAAGCAGTAAATGACCTCTACAGTGTTTCTGGTCCTTGGTCTTAAGCCTTTGGGAAGGGAACGTTCTAATCTCCCTCCCCTGCACAAACCTTTGAAGATGTAGAAAATTGTATTCACTGAAAGCTGTAGCAGATCTCAGACATAGCTAAACTGAAGATTAAACCGACTTTGCATAGCCTTCTTCCAGTATGTGCTGGTAACCTATCAGAATGATCCCTGGTGTTTGCCGGAACAGATGATAGTCAAAACTGAATACAGAAAGCTAAGCATGCAGTCAAAATTGAATACAGAAAGCTAAGCATGCAGTGAAAACGGTAGGGCAAGACAATGGTCAGGAGAGGAAATGATTACAAGGACTGTGTTGAGAGATGGCAAACACAGGACAGCTGTCACACGGAGGCTCTAATGATAACAAACATGCAGGCAGGAACTTAAAACAGAGACTAAGAAAAAATGCTTCTTAATGGCTCACTAAGATAACTTTTTTATATAGCTCAGACCTACAGTTACACCTTCCTAGGAATGACACCCTTCACAGTGGGCTTAACCCTCCTACATTAGTTAGCACAACCAAGAAAATGGCCCCAAAGTTGTGTGAGCAGGCTAATATGATAAAGGCAATTCTTCAGTTGAGCATCTTTTTTTCTCAGATAACTCTGATTTGTGTCAAATTGACAGTTAAAAGTGGCCAGTGTATCCCCTATGGAGGAAACCAATAGAAAACAATGATGTGTTCTGGCCTTAGGTAGCTGTGTTTTCAGGATGGTTAGTAAGACAGAGGGTCAGACTGTAGAGCTACCTGCCTCCCAGGAAAAGGAGACATTTTGTGGGAGCTAATCATGGGGAAATAGCCCTTTGCTCTGCTCTTCCTGTGTGGTCCAAATGCCTTCTTTTCAGAGCATGCAACCTAGTAGAGCTGAGATATGGTTGCGGCACTTGCTGAACCAATGAATGAGTTCAGTTTTAGTAACTGCAAGAAGGCAAGTAGCAGAAACTTAATTTTCCTTAATTCCTTCTACGCTTACACCTTCAACTCAAACTTAAAGCTGGTGGCACTTGAAAAAGACCCAGGAGTTCGCAAAGCAGGCCCTTTAGTCATCCCATTTGTCAACAGAGACATGATTGAAAAGTGAAAATGTCTGTTGCCTTCCCTTCCCGGCTGCTGAGAGCCTCTGGCTTTGAAATGTCCTATTCCTTTCGGCACTGTTATTTTAAGATCCTTTCCCACTCCCATCTCGCCTCACAAATAACCCTGAAAGTCACAAGGAGAGCCTGTTTTAAGAAAAAAAATTCTATTTTTTTCTCATAGTCATGATATATGAGATTGCCCATGTTTGTATGTTTAGAGCAGAATTTTAGAAAATGAAACCTTGAAAACGTTCATGAAAGACTTAATTGGAATTAGTCCTAAAATGAACAGGGAGGGTTCAAGAGTTACACTGTTTATCAGTTATTCTTTGCTGTTTAACAACCATCCTAAAGTCTTGTGCCCGTTCTTCAGCGCTGAAGCACACAGGTCAGTACATTGGGCTGAGCTCAGCTGGGTAGGTGAAATAATTGCTTTTCTCCTGCAAGTTAGTATTCATCATGGTGTTTATCACAGCAATAGAAAGCAAATCAGGACATAAAGTAATGGAAGTAAAATATACCGCAGCATTACAAATAAAATTTGTTGATTCTATTTGTTGGCCTGAGCTCCATGGTGAGACTGATGGTTCATCTGGAATTGGCTGGCTTATGATGTCTTCTGAATGATTAGACAGTCAGAACGATGATGCCTGCTCTCGGTGTGGTCTCTCATTTCAAAATAGTCTATTTATAGAGCTCTCATGGAGTCTTCAAAAGAGCAAGCAACTCTCCTTATATCAGATCATCCTGGCCCCCAGCAGTGTCAGCATGTGGGGGTACCCAGAATGCAATTTAGGGATTGTGAAAATACCAGGGTCTATTTAAAAGTGTGGGTTAAGGCATACGGGGACCCAGGAGCATCACTGTGGAAAGTCCATGCTGAAAATAAAATTCTAATTAGGACCCATTTTTCCAGGTGTTTTAGATGTGCCTGGCTCTTCTCTTCTGCCCACTTCCTCCCTTTCTGCTTCTCTACTCCGGGCCATGTCTACTCAATGTTGTTGCCACTGCTTGCTTCAAGACACTTCCTCTTCAGGCAGCCCTTCCAGTGCCTGGCCCAGCTGACAAATGAGCTTGACCTCCCCAGTGACGTGACTGTCCGTGGACAGCAGCTTCGAAGGCACAGTGCAAATGTAGGGACATGCCGAACGGTTGGATGGAGGTCTTAGGAGCAGAAACAAAACGCAGTTTGAAACCATCTCTTCTGGGCTATAGACAGGTTGGCTTAATTAGCAAATAGGTTCCTAAGGGGTGGCATCTGGATCATCTCAACGGACAAAAATGTAAAGGTTCGGCTCAATTAAATAAAATGCACTGTTTATGGCTATCTGGTTTTGTTCTCACAAATTATACATAAGCATTCAAAGAAACACATAGCAGAGCCAAAGCATGGGTTGCCATTGTAAATCTGATAAATGTCTTTGATTAAGGAACGCTTTCTTCCCAGACAGGCTCCAAGCATCTGATTGCCTATGGACATATTTGCTAGAGGAAAATGGGATCACATTAGTCCTCATTACTATCTTGCTAAATAAAAAGATCAACTAATCAATGAATCATGCTGGTATAGTAAAGGTAAAATAATGTGGACTCTGAGAACTGATGTATAAGTAAAGCATGCTGGTATAAACAGAACACACATGTTTAACTGTTTCTTTGTATTGCTTCGGCAGTAATAAGAAAATACTATATTTCACTTGAAGTCCATTAAATGACTGCCCCCAGAAACTTTACATAGACTATTTAGCTTAATCCTTAAAGGTGATAATGAATATTTTGTACTGCCTTGAATTTCAGTGGTTGGGATGACAACTAGGTCTCTAATAGAATCTCCAAACATGCCAAGTTAAACCTGTTTTGCCCTGGATTAGAACTCAGGCTTCCTGACTCTAGTGCTTTCAGTGTGATAGGATTTCCCTGGTGATAAAGAAGGCAAGGTAGACAAGTCATCAACCCCCTTTCAGCACAAGTGAGTTATGACTTGAGCCCTCCATGGATGCCCCTGCATGGATGCCCTTGCATAGTTTCTGGACTGTAAATAAAGTCAGTCCTTTGATTACACACAGCTTAGAGGAGAAGGCAGACAGGTACCCAATGCCCTATACACACAGAACACCATAAGACAGGACCAAAAAGGGCACAGAACAAAGGGTAGGTTTCTCTGTTCAACCTCCATCCTGGATATTTCCTCTAACCCAGTGGTTCTCAACCTTCCTAAAGCCATGACCCTTTAATAATAATAATCTTTCATGTAGTGGTGACCCCAACCATAAGATTATTTTGTTTCTCCTTCATAACTGTAATTTTGCCACTTTTATGAATTGTAACATAAATATCTGATACGCATGATATCTGATATGTGACCCCATGCAAGGGGTTGTGACCCACAGGCTGAGAAGCACTGATCTAATCCTTTCTCTAAAATAAATACAATCTTTCCTTCTGGAGAAAGCCTTGAAATTTTCAAGTGTATCACAAATATTTTAAATAAGACCAACTCCTCAGGTCTTGCAGGCACTGAAATCTAGAGAACGAGACTAAGAAAGTCAACTCCATGACTGTGACTATTTTAAGAGATTTCCTAGCTCTAATTGGATTCTATTTTGAAATAATTTGGATGATTTGATTTTTTGACCATCTAGGTTATCACTCGTGTGCAGATGAGAGAACAAACAGAATAACATTCTTAAGGTAATTGTGGTGGTGTATTAAGGCCCAAATGTTAAAATGCCACACCGGGGTGTCTTCAAATGAATAAGACTATTTCTTCTCTATTCTGCAGGCAAGAAGTCCAAGATGAAAATGCCGGCAAAGCAAATTTCTCCCAGGTACACTCATCCTTGTCTTATAGAGGTCACCTTTTTTGCATGGCTCTTTTGCCCTCCTTCCTGAATAGTCTGGTATGTCTTTCGATGCTTCCTAAATTATTAAAAGCATCAGTCAGATTTGATGGTGGCCCACACTGATGTCAAGGCATTTGAATTGTTAAAGGATCCAATCTCTAGACACAGTCAAAATTTTAAAAGATTTATTCATTTTTATTTTATGTATATGAGTGTTTTGTCTACATGTGTGTATATGCACCATGTTTGTGCCTGGTTCCTACAGATGCCAGAAAGGGACATTGGATCCCCTGAAACTGGAGTTGCAGATGGTTATGGGTATTAGGGGCAGAATTCGGGTCCTTTGGAAGAGCAGACAGTGTGCTTAACCACTGAGCTATCTCTCTAGCTACTGTGGGCCCATTCTAAGGCATTTAAGATTTGACCATATAAATATAAGGATTCACAGTATAGGCTATAGCAGTAATTCAGATAACATGTATTAAAGCCATTTTTGATTCTATCTGAACTTGCTCATCCCATTCTGCATATAAAAATGAGCTATTTCCATGGTGGAATTGAAATGATACTTTTGATAGGGCCACCTGATTTCAGCTGGGAACATTACTTCTCCAGCGGGAATACTCACCCACATTTCCATTCCCTCACGCAACTCTCTTCTTTATGAGAATAAATTCATATTTCATCTCTTGTTCTCAACTCTGTCTACTCATGAACTCCTGAATGTGCGATGTGAGGAGAGAATAGTCCTAGATATTAATAAGAGCAGATGAGAAAGATCCTTTCCTTCTGGAATCTGTATTCTAATTTACATATACGCCACATATATAAATAACCATATAAGATAAATGTTTGTGCGCGTGCATGCGTACATGTTGATGGGGATCAAATCCAAGCCCTTGCAATGCTACTCAAATGCTCTACCATTAAATGATACTCTCCACCCCCAAACTAGATGACTTTTAAGTCAATTTCTGAGAAAATAAAACAGAAGGAAGACTTAAAGAACCTAGTACAAGATATGAGAGCTTGATTCCTCAAACTCTCTTTTGTGCTTGAGGACAAAAATAATGCGCCTTTTGCAAAACAAGTAAGCAAGATAGAGGGAGAGATAGGCAGGCATCAGAGCTTTACACTTAGGTCAGCTCAGTAAGGAGGCTGACGGGTGTTCTTCATTAATAAGAAGCATCTCTCCAGTGCTGCTTACTAAAGCCTTCAAATATTAATTAAGTTAAGCCTGCTCAGGATCTGATGGTTCTGATAACATAGATAAATGAATCAACATGAAAACAGAGGGATCATGGCTAATAACTCCACACAACCTTTGTGCCAATTAAAAATTAGGTTTTTGCCCAGTTACAAGAATCTGGATCAAACAATTCCCCATACCTTTTATAACGGTCTTAGTTTTGTTAGTGTTGAGTGAGCTAACATCCTTAAAGTTGTATTAATGAGCTGAAGGCTTTAAGATAATAATATTTTAAGTTAATTTTCTTACTGATAATGTTCAAATGCCTCCTAAGTACCCAGTGGGCACCATCAGGATTCCTCTCTAATATAAGGTGAGAGGACTTCAGTTCATGAAAACAAAACAAACAAACAAACAACAATAAAAAAAATCTTTTCTGGTTACTGGAACAAGCCATTTGTTTCTCTATCTCAGAACTGAAATATCCTTGGTACTTGGTGTGACCTTCATTTCAGGCTGGCTATAATTTTGTTAGGAAAGGCAATGTGGATGCAAAGGGGTTATTGGAAGGAATAAATCACAGAAACCTTTCTAATCTCTTAAACACAAGAGAAAAATATACCATTCATCAGGCATGGAGTCCTTTCTGCACTGTAAGTACAGCTGGAAAAGCAAAGGCACAGTTTCCACATTCCAGCTGAGACAAACATCCCTTATCCTCTTCTGTGAATCCGGAAGAAATATTTATCCCTGAAAATCTCCCATAAGCACAGTTGCAAGGCTTGCAAGCACTGAGAGCCTCAGGGAAGAAGCACATGTGTTTGGAGAAACATATCATCATTCATTCACTTTCCCTGAAAGGAAGAAATGTGTGCATTTCTTCATTTTCTGTAATTTGTTGTTGTTATAACAAAATTCCTGTTGTTGCCACTGCTATTGTTGTTTTTCTCAGCAAGGGAAATTTTACAGATAGGCAACCATGGAGATTTGAAGGGCCAATTGGTCTGTGGATTTCATTTGAATTTGTTTAAAAAAATGGAAATAATAAAGAATACAAACTAAAACGTTTTATCTTTTACATGCTTTAACTCAGTTACTTCTATCTACTAATTCGACAGCTTTAGAATTCTATTTGAGTGTGAGCCTTTCTTGTGTTCAATACAAAGAATGACAAATTAGCCATCTTAAGTACAGAACTCCTTCAGTAAGTAAAGATTGTTCTGCATAAATAAAATGAGAAAAGAAAATTAGGCTACTGCAAAAAAAAAAACTAAATCAGAGGGACAAATTAAGTATGGACGGAGTGCCCAAAGATAGTGCTATTTTTAGTTTCTGTCTCATACAGCCCGCTTAAAAATTTTCTCTTTCAATGCATTCTATGTATGTATGTGTATATGTGTGTATGTGTTTATACAGTTTTGACTATAACAAAGTTGAGTATTGCAAACTATTCATAAAGATGAAATAAACTCACATGTCAGCAGCATGGTTGTCAGCTGTCTAATTAGACTGAAGACCCACACAACAGGAGGGCAGTCATGCCTGGCATTAGAAACCTAGCCAGCTTCCCAAGGCTTGGGTAATCATGGACCTTAGAAAAGAATTTGCTACCTCCACTTTTCTAGACCAGCACAATTCCTTACTGTATTCTAAATCTTATCCTTATGCCCTCAGATACATGTAGCTGGCACCCCTTATCAAATAAAGAAGCTTCTCTTTACAGCAATGGAGACCATCACAGAAAACCACAACTGGATGAAATGTAGAGGCCAGCAGATCATGGAGTGTCCAGACCTGTTGTAATAAGAGCGGTGGGCCTGCGTCCCCGGCACCCTGGCCGCCAGCTAGCTTATGCCCCGAAATAACAACACACAAACTGTATTCTTTTAAACACTGCTTGGCCCATTAACTCTAGCCCTTACTGGCTAATTCTGATATCCCGATCAACCCATCTCTAATAAACTGTGTAGCACCGGTCTTACCGGGAAAGATTCAGCATGTCTGACCTGGCGGCTTGCTTCATCGCCTGCGTCTGCCTGGGAGAGGGAAGCATGGCCTCTGCTCAAGAGAGCAGAACTGTCGAGTCTGAGCTCATTTCCTCTTCCTCCCAGCATTCTGTTCTGTTTACTCCACCCACCTATGTTCTAACCAATAAAATGGGCCAAGGCAGTTTCTTTATTTTTTAACCAATGACCTTCCTCCATCATTTCCCCTTTTTCTGTTTAAACAAAAAAAAAAAAGGAAGGCTTTAACTTTAACATAGCAAAATTACATATAACAAAATAGTTATCAAGTAAAAATTACAATATTTATATCTATTTTATCTTTATCATAACTAAGGAAAACTATAACTATAACTAACTATTCTTCAACTCCATCAAAGACTCCAGAAAGATACAATATTACCTAAGCAAACAAGAAATAAGCAACTTTCAAACTCTAGAAATGACAGAGACATCTCGCTGCCTGGACAGTCACCCAAAGTTCCTCTGTACCATTGGGGCATCAGTCTTCAGCCTTCAGGCCCTTAGTATCCAGAGACGTTTCCATCTGTGCCAATCCAATAATAAATTTTATTTATGTTTAAAAAAACAGTACTGTAATGTATGTCATGTAGGCACACAAGGAATGTTACTGCTGGGACTTGTAAGAAAAGGTAGGTGGACTGTATGAAACTGTATCTTAATCTGTGGATGTTAAAACCTTTTCTACATTATATAAAATTGTTTAGTTTATTCATTGTGATTACCTTTCAGGGGCTGAGCAGAATGCCTGGAAATTTTCATTTACAGTGGGGATAGACATACCTTTTCTCTAAATAAATAGCTTGAATTGACGTTTGCCTTTTTAACTTAAAGGGTTTATTTAAGTGGTGTTAAGTTGAAGTTGGAAACTCCTTCGTATTTGTGGCTCCGTGCCAGCCAGTGACTGAAGTCGACAGAAATAGGAAGGACTGAGAGCCAATGTAGCAAGAAGCACCTGAACTCCTTGGAAATGTGCACACACTCCCACCCCATCTGTGCCTAGTGCCAATCTCATCTCTCCCTGTGTCATAGTTTCTGTGACCCATGTAGCAGAAGTGCATGATGGGAAATGCAGAATCTACATGTGTTCAAGTGGAGGGAGATGAGCGTAAGCTCATTTGAGGATACTCAAGGTGATTCTTCAAGTTTGCATGCGCCAAGAAAACTTCCTGGATGAAGGAAATGTGAGATGATTGCTAGAATATGCCAGCCCTTGGCTCTGGGGCCTGGGAAAGGACATTGTTCTATTTGCTTTCAGGAATCCATACATTCTACATTCAGGCAGCTGCTGGGTCCTGAGAACGCTTCCAACAGGCAGACAGTTTGGGTATTTCTCAAATGCACCAGCGCTAAAGATTTGATTTGTGTTTTGTTATGCTAAGTGTATTCTGAGGGAACTTGTTATTATTCAGTAGTCTTGGCTTGTCCAAATTTTAGGAAACAAAGATATTCTTCACCATGGACATACATCACTAAAGGGCAGGGTTGAATTCCAAACTAGTTATCACTTCTTTCTTGGTTCTCAAGCTAGAAATCAGGCTTAGTTAGAAACTAGTTAACCCCAATATAACTTACTCTGCTCACTGATCTACTAAGAGCCTTTGGGTTTTCAGTGAGTCAAAAATCTCAGTAGAAGGACTGGGTTTCTGCCCCATCCTTTTTTACAACATAACTGAGCAAAACATTAGCTTTGTTTCAATTTTCTACAAAAACAGTTTATATTTTCTTCTTTGTTTCTAAATTTTCCTCCGGTAACAGAACTTCAGAAGAACACTGGAGTGATTTTCAGAAACTTGAGAAATAGTTCATATGTTTCTAAAAGGTTTTGCCTGTGTTATATGCATATTTCCTGACTATGACCTCATGTTTATGCACATGACTTATTTCTGTCTAGACACAAAGTGATGGGAACTGCTCCCTGGGTTAGAGCCTAAAGCAATACCCACCACTATATCATTCAGGGAGATATGTAGGTGATCTAGAACTGCGTCATGGGTCTCTCTTTTCAGAACACTGCCCTATTAAATGCTTCCTCCCTCCTGAGCTGCAGCAGAATGACAGTAGCAAAGAGCTCAAACTTTAAACTTTTGTGCAAATATGTTTAAAATGCACCCTGTGGAGAGACAAGCATATGTTTTTGTTTTGTGTTAGTGAGGTACGGCATACTAAAGGGAGGCCTGGGAGGGAATTCAGAGCTTGTGTGTGCAGTAAGAAGGTGGGCAGTATTCTCCATCAACCAACACTCTGATAGTCATGACTTTAGCCCACATTGGTCTCTTCACAAGTATGGTGGTTTGAATAAGGCCTCCATAGGCTCATAAATTTGAATGTTCTTCCCTCCCACTCTCCTTCTCCATCTCCCTCCGCCTCTGGAACAATATGTAGCTCTCAGTTACTGCTCTAGTGCCAGGCATGCCAACAGGCTCCCTGCCATGATGATAGTGGACTAATCTTCTGAAACAGTAAGCAAACCTCAAGTTAAATGCTTTCCTGCAAAAGAGCCGCCTTGGTCATGGTGTCTTTTCACAATAGAGCAGTGACTAAGACAACAAGCAGGTCACCAAGACAACCATCCTTCTTAGAAATGTTAGACTCACTTGAATTTCAGATCACAAAAATCTAGGTGAAGTCTCAGTTATGCTACCTCCAGTCAGAATGAAGCCCCTTTGAGTGTAAAATGTATATTGAAGTAGGCTGTTGCTTAAAAATAGTCTCGTACTATGAAAATAGAAATGAGAAAAGAAAACCTGGTCTACATAGTTCACTTAGGTGGTTAGCTTTCATATGTAAAAACAAAAAGGTTGCAAAAATCAATGCACTGAGTATCAAGAGTAAAAAAACCCATCAACGACTCATTTCCCCTCCTCTTCTCCAACTCCTCTCTGCCTATAAAATAAAGCAAATGAACCATGATGTTCCTTCTAGACCCATGTGCCTGGGCACTCAGCCCTTCAACAACAGACTCTGAAGTGGTAGAGAAAGAATTGATTGCTATTGAGGGCTCAATACTCTGGCCCAGACTTTCCATCTGCTTTCTGACTTCAGAATGAGTACAGCCAAATAGGAAAGGACTGAAGGGGATATGGTACTCTCATCTCTGAAAGAAGGTGGCACTGGGCAGGTTAGCTGTGGAGTCAGTCAACCCTGAACGTTTGGCTCACTGGGTCTCAGCAAAAAGCAGTCCTTCTCTTCAGAACAAGTTATGGTCAATTATGTCACCTCCAGTCAAATTGAACTTCGAGAATTTTTCATATGAAATCTCTTACGGTATTATACTGCTGGACTTTTTGCTAATGTGATTTTGCCTGTGAAGCTTGGATAATGTGTAGTCTTATTAAAGACTAAGTGGAAGCCAGAAGCTAGTGAGTCAATCAGCAGCCTCTGAGCGTGACCCATATGACTTTGCAGAAACTAATGAGGGAAGCTTTCTTTCTTTAGAGACTGTTTATTTTTCTTCCATCATTGTACTCTACTAAATCAGAACCTTGCACTCCATTAAGTCAGAACCCAAGGATATAATAATTAATCCTTCAAAGACAAGGGACCTTTAATCAGTTCTTTTGTACATAATTCATTCCTGAAAATGTGTAAGAATGCTAAATATAATAATGTATTCTATGATGAGTAGAGTCTTCATACCTATAATTCTAAAAATATAAATAAAATCCCCAAACGTCATATAGTGTCACATGATTATTTCCAGTAACAATGAATCATATATGAACATTATATATGAACATGAAAAATATAAATTAATCACCCAAGAGAATGTCTCACTTCAATAAGAAGTAGTTTAGAAGACACATACATCCCCAGGAATGTATTAGGAAATAAAGAGTCTGCTGCTTTAATTATCAGCTAATTGAATACATTTTTCTTATTCTGAAAATCCCAATTAAAGAGGATTTTATTCCTTAAAGGAAGCAGCCTATCTGCACCAAAAATTTGTTTGTTTATGGCTTGATCAATCTCTCTTTTTCAAATTATCTTTGTTTTTCCAAATGTGGCCTCACTGTGTAGCCAGCCCTGTCCATCCTGGAACTTGCTATGTATACCAGACCGACCTGAAGCTCACAGGTAGATCCACTTGCCCCAGTCTCCCGAGTGCTACCATGCTCAACCTCAACTTCAAGTTTTGTAACCTTGAACAATGCTGTATATGCACGTGTAGACCTTTTATATTTGGTTCTTTTCCTTCACTAGTGCACAACAAATTGGTTTTGTTTGCCTTAGCATTTGCTAGGTTCCAAATTCTGCTGGTTTGAATGAGAAATATTCCCCACAGACTCAGACACTTAACACTTTGTCACCAGAAGGTGGTGCTATTTGGGAAAGTTATAAAACCTTTCTGAGGGGCTGCCTTGGTGGAGGAAACACTCCACTGGAGGTGGGATTTGGTGTGTGTGTGTGTGTGTGTTGTGTGTGTGTGTGTGTGTGTGTGTGTGTGTGTCGCGCGCGCGTGCGTGTGCATGCACATGCATGCATGAGTTTATGTGCATCGTATGTATTCAGGTGTCAGTGGACCGTAGGGGCAAACAGATACCCCAGAACTGGAGTTACAGGCATGAAACACCCAATATGGGTTTTAGGAACAGATCCTAGTTCCTCTGAAAGAGCAGTGAGCACTCTTAATCACTGAAATGTTTTCTCAGCCCAAGAGGCCATCTTTAATCCCTCACATGAACCAATGTCTGCCTGCCAGTCTAAGGCATTCTCAGTGCCATATTCTACCCACACCAGGCTCGAGGGTTGCCACACCGCACTGCTGTGTCATGAGCTGTACTTCTTTCGTCAGAGCAGACTACGGTTTGGACATTGTTTGACCATCCTCCCTCAGCTTCCACGTGTTACAGCATCAGACACATTGTGAAATACTGAAGGTGGAGAGCTAATCCAAACCTGCTGTGCAGAGGCGAGACTTTGGGGAAAGTGATTTAACATTCTGTAGAATGGAGTATTAGAAAGGACCCTCATGAATGTATAAGAAGGAGTGAGGGAGGGAAGATGAAACACTGAGATTCTGAGACACACCTATGGCACATAGTCTTCTTTTTCTCTTGTTACTTCACCACTGTTGTTGGACTTCACCAGTCACCTCTTGAATGTTTATCCCCAATATCATGAGCGGAGAGTAGCCTGTTTTATAACAGAACCTGTCTTTGTATTAACAACTTTCTGGTATTAACAGACTCATAAGGAGACTGGTTTCTTTCTACTGTAACTTTACATAGTTCTCCTATTTTTAAAAAATTCACAGTTTGAGGGAAGTTTTCACACAAAGAGAAAAAGCAGGAAAAATTTCCCATAAGCATGTGACTCATTTCCTAATTACCTTTAAGTTGCCCTGGAAACATAGTGGACCACCAGGGTTTCCATCTCCAGACTGTCGTTAAACATTCAATTGCCAACTGCAAAACGGTGTCTGCCAAAGGCAGCTCACCTCTCCCAATTTGAGAATCCGTGGCATTTTAACAAGGCAAAATTTTCTTTTCCACCACTTTTTGTGTGATTGGATAAATAATGGCCATTATGCTTTTTAAAATTCTCTATGAAATTTTGGTCTTTAGTATCCTGGGACATTTTAATGCAGTGTGTCAAACTAACGTGCAAAATACAAACCCATTATTACCTATGTACTAGGATTATTGTTCTAAGGTGTAATTTTCCACCAGCCATTTGTTTAGAAATTTGGCAGCACACTGAGAACATTTCCATACTTAAAAAGCATTCAGAATTTAGAATGACACCCGGTGATATTAAGCAACAGTAGATAATGCTCTCAAACTTCATCAAATATTCATGGTTAATTATAGTCATAATATTTATGTTGCTGTGAAAATTAAGGTTGGGAGCTTCATGGACACAGGCTAAAAATACAACCTAACAAACTATGGTGCTGCTTATGCCTTTCACTGTGGAAACTTCGAATTTTCATTAACGCAAGTGACATGCATAGCATGGTGCTCCTAGGTTCTCTAATCTATATTGCAAATTTGATCCTGACCTCCATGGAGTCAAATGTTCCAAGAACTGGCCACTCATCACCATGGGAGGAGCATGTGGTTGAAAGTATGGTAGCCATATTTTCTATAACAAACCTCAGTATACGTGACAATCCCAGAATACTTTTGTAAGCCAGATTATTTTCAATGCATGGATTCATGGGAAATGGGGGGACATGTAGCCATTACTCTGAAAGGAAATAGAAACCCATGACATGAGCCATTTCTTCTATTTTCTTTTAATGCCTGTTGAGAATTAAAGTCTAATTGTAAAAATTAAAAGATGATTGTGGAAAACATTTTACAAATGTTGATCTCATGTTGGTTTCTATCTCTGTCAATCAAATTAAGGAACAATGGTACCAGACAAGCTTATTTTGCTTCCTGGCTTATCTCCTAGTCTTTCCCATACACCTGGCAGGTCATGTCAGAGCTATTATGAGTCTCAGTCTGTCACGTCTCTCAGCCTTTTGAAATTGTTTTTCTTTCTTTTTTGTCTTTCTATATGTCTGTCTCTCTCCACCTTTCTCTTTCTTTCTTTCCCCTCCCCCTCTCTTTCTTCTTTATTTTATGAATACTCAGTTCAGTATGGTGTCCCAACCAGAGCCCATCTCCTCTTTAATAATCCCTATCAAGCTCATCTTCTCAGCAGTTTTTAAACGATCCAGAATCTAGCTGAGCTCCAGCAGGGACATGCTCTCCGAAGGTCTTCAAATACTCTATCTACCTTAACTAATTTATGTATTGCATTTCAATTTAATTATAAGTTTATCTTATGTCTCTGTTGTGGGTTGAATCTAAAATACACCCTCCTCAAATGCTCTACTGTTTTTCCAAAGTGGGTAGTAAAATATCAGAAGCTGTAAAACTTCTGGGAGGAAAGCCCTGTGGGAAGAATGCCTAGAGGAGCCTGGTCTCTGATAGCTCTACTAAGCAACCTGTATCATATATTTTGCATTTAAAAATGAGAAACCATATTCTTTAGGCCACCAATATAATCTTTTCTTGCTAAGGGCAGCCTTTGACAGATACAGGTATTTACCTGGTTGTGAAAAGTAGGGAACAGATGTCAATGAAATACATGTCCAGGGAGGGGGGAGAGGAGAAGGGGGAGGGGGAAAGGAGTGGGGAGAGGGGGAGAGGAGTGGGAGGAGGGGGAGGGAAATGGGAGGCAGGGAGGAGGCGGAAATTTTTTTCAATAAAAAATAAATAAATAAAAGAAATACATGTACATTAGATGAAATACAGATGTCCATTAGATACATGGAGTATATTCAGTTTGAAGAGAAGAGAATAGAGTAGGTAGCAGATCATTGTTTCTAAGTTTACTATATCAGAAAAAAGACTTTATCTTATGCTCTTGAAAGAGAAAGAAAGAAAGAAAGAAAGGAAAAGGAAAGAAAGAAAGAAAGATTACAAGAAAGAAAGAAAGAAAGATTACAAGAAAGGCTATAGGAATAAGGCTGGGCACACATGCACACATAAGAGTGTGCACACACAAACACACATAAACACACTACATGCATGCCACACACACGTACACACACACACACACACAAACACACACAAACACCACCACCACCCTCACACAAACTTTCCCAACTATAATGTCATCTAAAATGAACAAAATAGAGAAAGTGGCTAAAACATCATCCAGTCATAAAATGTGAAAACACTGTTTGAGATTTAAGCCAGAGATGACTGTTTACTGAGCAATTTCTACTTGCATTTCAATATTTATCCATCACTTGGCAAATATTTCTTAAGCAATTGATCCTTTATTTCTTGTAATGCCATTGAATATGAGCATTTTAAAAGTATGCCCTTGAGCCAGCAATATTATTGTGTAAAGGTAACTTGCCGCCAAGCCTGATGACCTGGACCTGAGTTTGAGCTCACACAGTAGAAGGAGAAAACTGAATCCTGCAAGTTGTCCTCTGACCTCTGCAGATACATCCAAGTATCTGCAGGGCAGATGATGGTAGTGATGGTGATAGATAGATAGAGATAGATGGATGATAGATAGATAGATAGATAGATAGATAGATAGATAGATAGATATAGATGGATGATAGATAGATAGATAGATAGATAGATAGATAGATAGATAGATATTAGAAAGATTATATGGTTATATTGTTGAGGCAATAGATTAGGTAGATATTAATGAAAGATAGACATTTAGATGATACATGTATTAGATAGGTAGATGATAGATATATGAATATAGATCATAGATGATAGAAAGACAAAGTTAGATGATAAAGATAGATACATATATAGATAATATATATAAAGATAACTGATAGATTGATGATAGATGTAATTTAAAAAATTGAAAAGTAGATGACATTCTTGTAAATATCACTTTAGCAGCTGAGGCATGAGTCAAGATTAACTTCAAGACTACTTCAAATATTTAAATACAGGAGATAAGCACAAGGAAGAGAAGGAACAGGCCTCTCTAAAGTGAGCTTTGAAGTTAGATGGATGTAGCTGATGAAGGGACAAAAGGGAAGAAGATTTAAGCCAAGGAAATGTAAACACAGAAACATCCCCAGAAATAGTGGATGGATATGTGAGGGGATTCATATATATCACCATGCATGAAACTCAAGTCCAAATGGATCAAAGACCTCAACATAAAGGCAATCCCTCTGAACCTCATAGAAGAGAAAGTGGGAAATACACACTTGAACACATTTGCAAGGGAGACCACTTCCTAAATATAACCCCAGTAGCACAGACACTGAGAGAAACAATTAATAAATGGGACCTCCTGAAACTGAGAAGCTTTTGTAAAGCAAAGGACACAGTCAACAAGACAAAATGGCAGTTTACAGAATAGAAAAATTCTTTACCAACCTCACATCTGACAGAGGACTGATCTCCAAAATATACAAAGAACTCAAAAAAATGGTTATTATCAGAAGAACAAATAATCCATTAAAAACGGGGAACAGACCTAAACAGAGAACTCTGAAAAGAGGAATCTGAAATGCTTGAAAGACACTTAAGGAAATGCTCAATATCCTTAGCTGTCAGAGAAATGCAAATCAAAACAACTCTGAGATTCCATCTTACACCTGTAAGAATGGCCAAGATCAAAAACACTGATGACAACTTATGCTGGAGAGGATGTGGGGTAAAGGGAACACTCTTGCATTGCTGGTGGAAGTACAAATTGGTACAGCCCCTTTGGATATCAGTATGGTGATTTCTCAGAAAATTAGGAAACAACCTTCCTCAAGATCCAACAATACCACTTTTGGGTGTATACCCAAAAAATGCTCAATCGTACCACAAGGACATGTACTTAACTATCTTCATATCATCAGTGTTTGTCATAGCCTGAATATGGAAACAACCTAAATGCTTTTTGACCAATGAGTGGATAAGGAAACTGTGGTACATTTACACAATGGAGTATTACACAGCAGAGAAATAATGACATCTTGAAATTTGCAGGCAAATGGATCATATCATATTGAGTGAGGTAACCCAGACCCAGAAAAACAAATATCATATGTACTCACGCATAAGTGGCTTTTAGACATAAAGCAAAGAAAACCAGCCCACATTCACAATCCCAGAGAACCTAGACAACAGTGAGGACGCTGAGAGAGACATCCATGGATCTAATCTACATGGGAAGTAGAAAAAGACAAGATCTTCTGAGTAAATTGGGAGCTTGGGAACCATGGGAGAGGGTTGAAGGGGAGGAGAGAGAAAGGGGGAACACAGAAAAATGTGTAACTCAATAAAATCAATTTAAAAAGAAAAAACAACATTATAACATAAGTTTGCATTTTGAGATCAAGCTACTAAAAGGCATCACTTGCTTTAAATAAAATTTTTATGCAGAGACTGCCTGTATAAAAAATTAGAAAGTATATACTCAGAGCAAAGCATAAAATTTTAAGAGAAATAATTTGAGATTTATGTAAAATCTACACAAATTCACTCACTTCGCAGTAGTTCTGATTTATCCTCTTCATTTAGTTCATTGTCTCCAAGGAAGCCCATTGGGAGGTTTATAACCTAAGTTCTGAGCCATTAAACAGTAAATATTTTCCTGCTTGTTTTTGTTTTTGGTTTGTTTTGGTTTCTGTTTGGACCTGTAGCTCAGACTGACCTCAGACTCAACAAGTAGCCCATGTTATGCTTTCTTTCTGGTCTTCTTGCCTTGGCCTCACGAGTTCTGGAACTACTGGCATGTACCACTGTGCCTACCCATAGTACCATGGCTGTCTCTCTTGAGGTTACAGCCTGGCAGTGGCTGGGACCTGGGTCATCTCAAAGGCATCCATCCTGCTGTTCTTACCTGGAACGTATAGCAGGCTGAATAGTGGCTTTGACAATATTCAAATTTGGTCCCTTGAATCGTAATGTAATGTAAAGGCGGTAAGACTTTTGTGATAGGAATCAAGTTCTAAAATGGGGGAATTATCCTAGCTTATCCAGTTGGGCCCCAAAAGCAATTATAAGTGTCCTTTCCAAATGGAAACATGGAGATTTGACGTTGACGGCACAGGAAATATGAGTACTTACTGTATGGGGACACAATTCAAGATGGAGCAAAAGACTCCCGGCCCATGCATGTTCTCTAGACCTGAACTTTTCACTGGAGCTTCCAGAGGAAGCAAGCCTTCCTGCCACTTGATGTTAGCATATTAAAAATAATCCCAGCCTTCTGACCTCTATAGGGGTAAGAGACGAATCAGATTGCTTTAGAGATATGAAGGGCGTGGAATTTGTTAGGGCAGACACCCACACCTGATATAGCAGGAGGACTCAGCTGAAGGAGGAAGACTGGCTGAAGTTTCCTTTCTTCGTTTTCTGTTGTCTTCCCAGAGGGTGGCTACAGCCTGAGTTAGACAGGGTTCTTCCTCAGGAGTTCAACTATGCAAAGGTGAGTGTCCCCCGAAAAAAAGGGGAGACCAGATGAGATTCATTTATCTAGTTATTTATTTAGAGAGCTCTCATTAAGGACCTGTAGTGTACAGCTCATTTTATTTGTGAGACACAAGTTAATGATTCCAGTCTCCCTTTGGAGAGGGGAAATTAGACTTTGCCTTTTAAAGTGAGGAGCATTAAAGAACAGAATGACATTTTCAAACCATAATCATTAAAATGGACTATTTTCAATAAGAAGCATTATTGTCTCACCTCTGACATTTGAGTCTGTGATTCAGCTCAAATAAACCTTACGTGTAGTGTGAGGAAGGACCACATGTGTGGCTTTTTAAGTTCTGGTTGGCTGAGATGAAGACTTTTTTTTTTTTTTTGCAGCACTAACTAGGTTAAACTTTTAAACATCATACCTTTATTCTTTTCCATCACTTTTTGCTTGCCCTTGTCCAGCGATGATTGCATAGCTTCTTGGTAGGTTTTGATGCCTATGGTTTTTAAGTTTTTCAGATCTGTTCTTTAAGATTGCTGTGGATGATCCTTCCGATGGAATTAATGCTTAGTATTATTTTCTTTGCCCTTCTCAGGCTTTGCAACTGCCTGGGAACTCAACAGAGTCCTATGGAGTTAACTGTCTTGTTGACTGCCTCCTCTTTATTTTCTTGTTTGCCATCAGCCCCGCTCAGTCTTACAAAGCTCTTCTGAGCCCCTTCTCTTTGCCTGCATCATTCCCCACAGCTTCTGTATTCAAAATCGTCAAGTGCTCTCATGGAAGACAGCTGCCAGAAACTGCTAGCTAACTCAAGAGAGGGTTGTCCTTCTACACAACTTCAGATCTTTTCATTCCTGTTTTCATCCATCATTCATGTCTTCTGTTATGATCGTTGAATGGATCTAGTAATTCATAGTGCTTAAAGAAGGGACGTTTTCCTGGTAGCAATGCATTGTATCTACTCCAAGGGAAAGGTCTGGATTTGCTGTTACTAATGCTCCTGTCTCAACAACTGGCAGAAGACAAAAGCAAAACAAAACAAAAAAAACATCACCACCAACAAGAAAATCAGGATGGGCATATAAATTGGAACAAAACAGCTACCAAGTTCCATCTCATTTGCATATATATAGCCTTGAATATGGAACATTAAGCAAAACTAACATAGTCTGGCTTATCTAAACTATATCTCGGAAAATTATAAAGGGTAAAATTAAACAATATGTTATCTTTTCTAATCAAGCAGAGTTACAGTAGACATAAAACAAGAGATAACCAGAAGGACATGGGATGGGGAGAAGGGCTAACATTGGTAACCTGAGTAGTCTTATTGACAAGTTTACCAATTTCTTTGCCATTTTCTCTTGCATGTGTGTCTGTCCCCATCTTTATTTTCCAGAGTGTCTTTAGTGAGCCACTTGTTGGCTAGGGGACTATTTCAATTTTTTTTTAAAGCTGGAAATATCTTTATTTTTTTTAATGCGTATTTAGGTTGGAATATAGTCATAGTGTTTCTCTTGGTAAATTAAAGATTTAATTCTGCTATAGCCTGAATAATTTTGTTGTAATTAGTGTTCATTATCCTATCCAGGCAATCTTTCACATAGTTTTCTCTCCTGATTTAAAATGTTCTCATTATGAAGGAGATTATCTGGATGTTGGTTACCAACTCATCTGATTTCAGTGACATAGAAAGTTCTGTGCAATAAGTTAAGTTAAAAATTACTATTTATAGATAGATAGGCATTGAAGGTAGCAGAAGCCAAAGATCTGTTGTGAGCCCTGATCAGGAAAGCTGTCTAGGCTGGATGAAGTCCTGACTGCATGCACCCAGTGCACACCATACATATATCCCCTCCTTGCAGTATATACCTTGGTTAGGAGATTCACTGCTCTAAAGTGTCCAAGGGCTTCTCCATTCTGACCACTTCTCCACCTTCAGGTGTTGCATGTGGTTATTCTCAAGAACCACAAACAGGAACAAGGTAAATCTGAATTGGGGTAAGGCCATGCAGAGAACTGCTTTGTCCCTATTGCCATAAGCATTCTAAAGCCCCATAGGTGTGTCTGCTGTGCACTGTGGTGGGATTCTTGGTGAAAACATCCATTGTAAGCCAGATAGGATGGGATAGCACTTGTAATCTAAGTGATTTGAAGCTGAGGCCTGAGTATTTAAAGTTCAAGGCCAACCTATATAACAAAACTCTGTCTCAAGACCAAAAAAAAAAAACCTAACTCAATTCATTTGCTTCATCACCTGAAAAAAATAAATCATTATTATTTATCTTATCAAACAAGACCCCTTTCCCAGTCCTTTCTGACCTCAGCTTTCTAAGTTTAGAGAAACTTAGATATATTTTTTCTAGTAATTTTTGTCTCTAATTTTTTCTTTCCAATTTTATATCCATGAAAGTCTTGCCTTGTTTCCTGAGATAATTTTGAGATCAGTTTCACCTTCCTTTTTGTTTGCTTGCTTGCTTTTCTTTTCTTTCTTTCTTTCGTCTTTCCTTTCTTTCTTTTTTCTTTCTTTTTTTTCTTTCAAGACATGGTTTCTCTGTGTAGCTTTGGATCCTGTCCTGGGATTTCACTCTGTAAACAAGGTTGGCCTGAAACTCACAAAGATTCTCCTGCCTCTGCCTCCTAAGTGCTGGTATTAAAAGCATGGGACACTACTGCCTGGACAATTTCAAGTTTTTAATATTATCTAAATCAGTGAAAGCCATCCACTCAATCTTAACTTTCAGTACTGAAACATCCCCTGTCAGAAAACTTGTATTATTGAAATTTCTCAGTTTTTTTCCTCTTTTCTATTATCTTTCTATTATCTTTCTATTATCTTTTCTATTATCTTATAATTTGTCATGGGTGTTAATATTTGTTTCAAGATATGCACCCAGTGCTTTTGTTTCTCACTTAACTTCTGGTGACTTTTTGAATTTTGAATACATTAAATTCTATTTTGTCACTGGCTACTTTGCCTAGTGTTAGTTGTACCTCCCATATTGCCTATGCTCTGCATTATAAATTACAGGTCTCTGTTTATTAGGGATTCATGCTTTTGGAAGTGGGCAGTATTGGGGGCATTCTTCCTGACACAGTTTAGGTTGGGCTATTCTAACACATCTGCTGCTTTCAAACTTACTTTTCTTCTCAACTTAAATTAACAACACACTACTACTGTTCTGCTAAATTGACATAGTATTAAAGTGAGTCCCAATGACTACGTTGTTCCCATAGATAATTGCATCTCTCAAACCTCATCAGAGAAGCTTCTATTTGCAGAAGATGGTGATTAACACAAAGACCTACAACTGACCAAAGTGTATAGAATAAAACTGCAGAATGCTCAGCCCTAAATGGCGCATCTGTATCACAGCTCATCCTCCTGAGGCCCAGGGGTCATTTGGGAAGAGAAGAGGGAAGAGAGTATAAGAGACAGAGATAATCCATGGCCATAAGGACCCTGTCTTATGGGCACAGTGGGACAGCTATACAGATGAGCAAACATCAGCTGGGACAGCACGCCCAAAACCTGCACAAGGTTAAGAAAGATCAAATCCCAACTGGAGAGGGGAGGCTGCCATGAAGTTCAGCTGAGGAGCTATTGGCAATTGATTGTGAGGGGGAGAAGAGGAGCCAGTTTTCCTTAAGAGTGCATCTCCTGGTGGGTGGACCATGCTCCAACAGAAGGCTACACTTCCAAGCTAACATGGGCAGCACAAATTGGGCGTGAATCATTTTACAAACAAGGACATAGAGTTGGGTGGGTAGGGAAGGTTTTGAACATGGCACAATTTGGGTGAAAGAGAGTAGAGGAAAGATTATGATTAAAAATCTGTAACAAAACTTACCATCTTAACTGTGTCAAAGTGTGCAATTGAATGTTACATATTTTGCAAAATTGTGAGACAGTTATTCAGATAGCTTTCCTGTTACAGAATTGCTATCTGTCCATTTAGTGATTCACTTTCTCTCATAACCCACCCTGTCCTGGTCACCACAGATCTACCTTCTGGTTCTATGAATGTCACTTTAGAACCTTCAACTATTTGGATTCACGGAGTGTTACCTTCATGTCAGTGACCTTCTTCATTCATTGTAAGATCCTTGGATTTTTGCCTATGTTTTAACATGTGTCATCATTTCCTTCGTTTAAAGTTGCTATGATAACTTTTTATAAAATTTCATTTTTATTTTATATCTGTAGGAGTTTGTCTGCATGTATAAATGTGTGGAGGCAGAAGAGGGTGTCAGGTCCCCTGGAACTACTGCTTTAGATGGTTGCGAGCCGCCATGTCTGCGCTGGGAACAGCTCCCCTACGACAGCAGCCAGTTCTCTTAACTTGTGAGCCATCTCCTTAGCTCCCAAGTCACAGTTTTTAAATTAATTTATTCTTCCGTGGATATGGGAATTGTTTTCACCTGTTTATGGGAATATATTTAGGGTGTACAACACAATACTGTGGGATAAGCATAATGAAATGGTTACTTTAGTGAAACAAATTAGCATGTCACAATTTCGCATAGTTATCCTTTTTCCCCATTGTGGCAAAAAAATACTATAAAATACCCATTTAGCGAAAATACTAAATAAAATGTGGTGCTGTTAACAGTAGTTCTCACTCGATCTTTAGGTTTGTTCATCTGCCTATCTTCTCTATAACCTCTGGCCTAGGTCTCTCTCTTTCTCTGTTGCCTCGTCTACAGTGTTGTTAGCCATTGCTATTGCAATACTTTTCATGCTATAACTTCCTCTGTGTGTCTGATTTAGCTCCCTTGGTGTAGTTTCCTCCAGTTTGTTTGCCATTGTAGCAGATAACAACACTTCCTTTATTGTTTTATTTTTATGTTAATTTGTTCTTTTTGTTGAAAGCAGATATTTTCTCATATAATATATCTAGATTATGGTTCTCCCTTTATCTACTTCTCACAGTTCCTCTCTTCCTCCCCTCCCATCCATATCCAATCCTTTTTGGTCTCTCATGAGAAAAGAACAGGCTTCTAAGGGATAGGAATAAAATATAACAAAATAAAATCAGTAAATGCGTAAAAGCATTTCTCTTTAGTCTTTGCTTCATTCTCGCTTCCATTGAAGATCACCTGTGACTTAAAATTTAAGTTAAAAAGGCCCTTACTCTCTGAGCTGCTGTTGGTCATAGTGATTTATCACAGTAACAGAAAGCAAAATGGAACAGTATCTAGTATTCGGAGCAGTGTGACAAAAAGTGGAGTTAGACAAGACAAACAAATGGAAGGAAAAGAGCCCAAGAGAAGGAACAATCATCAGAGACCCACTCATTCCCACACTCAGGAATTCCATAACTACACTAAAATGGAAGGAATGCTCTATACACAGAGGACGTGGTGCAGCCTGTGCAGGTCTATGCCTGCTGCCCTCATTCCCTATGTGTATGTGTGACCCTAATCTTGGTTGTCAACTTGACACATTTGGGAAGCAGAAACCTTAGTTGAGGAATGTCAAACTGACCTATGAGGATGTCTGTGAGACATTTCCTGATTGCTAATTGGTATAGAAGAGCCAGTCCACCGTGGACAGGGCCATCCTTAGTCAGGTGAGCCTGGGCTGTATAAAAAAGGCAACTGAAGG
The DNA here is from genome assembly GCF_018167655.1 of Microtus oregoni. Taxonomy (NCBI): domain Eukaryota; kingdom Metazoa; phylum Chordata; class Mammalia; order Rodentia; family Cricetidae; genus Microtus; species Microtus oregoni. The sequence continues at coordinate 20,974,103 of NW_024543069.1, read as the reverse complement.
TGACCTGGGAAGAAGCCAGTGTGTACCATTCTTCCATGGCCTTTGCTTCATTTCTGCTTCCCTTGGTATTGACCTGTGACATGGAAGTGCCAGCCAAATAAACCCTTCCCGTCAGAGTTGCTTTAGGTATTGGGGTTAATCATGGTAACAGAAGTAAACTGGAATGGTATCTACTTATCAGTTTCTTTTCCCAGGTATCATTTTATCCTTTTTAATGAAAACTGCGTTGGCAATACCCCAGGAGTCCCCCACATTTAGATGAGCAATATCCTTCAGCATGAACTGTAGAGTGAAAAGGTTCACTTTCAAGTGTTACAGGGTGGTCAGGAAGTTTCTTTTTCTGCTCTTAAATCCCTGGAATTTTTCCATGAATTCTCCACTATTCTGGTACATAAAGTACATACAACAGACTGCAGCCTTCCTATCATAGCTATAAACATTTAATTGTTATTATTCATTTGCCTGATTATTCGCCATCTGGAGATCTTACCCACAAATTCAGCAGAAAGGAAAATGTCCTCTGAATCCTCCTTGGATTCAGCTCGAAACCAAGTTTCTCCATATAGGCTCACATCTTCCACCTGTGAATGTGTGACCCTTTAAACTGTCTCATCTGGGCATATGTTGTGTGTCATCTCTGATCCTTTCAATGTTCGCCTGGTGTACATGAGAGTAAAAACTAAATAACCATCTCTCTATTCCATTTTCACCAGTCTGGAAGATTGTAAAGGGATAACAAAGGTTGCATATCCTGTTGTTCATTTCAGGAGGGTTTGTATATTAATGGTGTCAGACTCATCAAGCCTTTTCTATATTTTTCTTTGAGTAAAACAGCTCTATTACTTTCTAAGAAGAAAACTACAAAGAAGACTTACATTCCATCACATTGTTAGTTACTCATAATTAATATCTCTAAACAGAGAAACAAAATATACAATTAAATGATTCCCACCTCCATTAAATGATGCATGGCACCAAGAAAGAATCTTGAGCAAACCAAACCTTGCATTATGCACTGTAGGGCATAAAGGATCTGCTTGTGTTACACAGCACTAACTTTAAAGAGCTGGACCCTTCGCTCACTTGTCATTGTTTCTGCTCCACTGGGTTGAACCTGACAGTATTTTCCCTGATAGATTCTGGGGTCAGGGGCACTTCAACACCTTTTTATTTCATTTTTTTATATCTTGTAATTGCCTCAAAAGAATGCATTTAAGAGAACTTTTGCCTATAAAATATGTGATGATTATATTTTTAAATTGGGCCCTAAAGTTTGCAGATTGATACCAAATAGCCTTTTCCTTAGAGGTAGATGGCTGACACATCCAGTGTCTGGATACTAATAAAGTCACTCTGTAGCAAGATAGCAGATTCGGTATGGAGAGTCTAGCCTGCCCTGATGACTAGAAGATCAATCATTATAAGGTGGTATAATAAATATATTGGAATATTTAAAACCAAACAGTAAACCATCGATCAAGGAAGAGACACACAAAATTTCCTGGACCAGGAATCTTCAGAAATTTAATTTCACAGAGCAGAGACTTCTTCACATTGACGGATTAGTTGATGAGAGACAGAGTAAGGGTGGAAATGGCCTTCATTTTGCTTCTGTCTCTATACAATAAATGAATAGGCAGGATCATGGCACATCCATTATTTCTGGGACATGTTTCACCACTAATGGAAACTCACGGGCATCAGAGGCTGTAGCAAACACAACCGAGATCAGGCAATTTCACCAACGTGCTAAAAGGTTTGCTTAATTCCAAGTTATATTGATGTTATTAAAATCATCATCTTTAAAGTGTTAATGAGATAAACAATTTGGATTATTTATCTTGGTCAATTACATTTACTCTGACAAGCCCTGATAAATAAACTACCCAGCCATTTGCTCATTCACTCGGGGGACCTGACTAAGTGGTACATCTCTGATATGTATATATAAATGTATTTTCTAAGTGGTCATATTTTTCTTCTGATCTTACAGATATAAAATGTGGTCTTATAATTCATTAGCTACAGCATGATACTTCAAAAAGGCGGCCACGTTGAGTAATTACCAACTCACCACATCATATCCGATCTATGGACGAGACAGCTCTGTGTCTCAGGCGACTGTCTTGTTGACACCATCATGCAAACTCAGATAAAGTGTTTAGCTCCTGAAAAATTCTTCAGGGAATACAAATACATCTCACATAAGCTTTAGTTCTGTAACTATGTAAGTCAGCCTCATTGCTGAAGTACATCAATTCCAGGGACAGTCACCAGGGAAAGCAAAAATCTCTCAGCATGAGGGTATTTTAATTAATGTTGTAAGCCAAGGATCACAGCCTAGTGGAACACTGATGACTAGGAGGCACCTAAATTGACTTTTAAAATTGCATTTAATAAGATGTGAACATCAAGTCTGCTGAAAATTTGAAACATGCAAACATTTTATATCTGTGCATAATTTAAAGACTAATTATTTTATTTCTGAAGGCAATCTAGGGTGGAAAATAATGAAAATGGAGGTCCAGCGACATCACAGGCACTGATGAGAACATACTTTATGCTCTTTCTAGTATAGTCATTAATTAGTGGGCAAACCCCTAATGTTTAGAATACCACAGGTGAATTCTATGGGGTCAAATGAGCAACACTTGGTCCTTGTGAATTCAAGCTATAAAATGACTTAAAATTCTAAGTATTGTATGTGTTTGAGAGGGTAACTAAGCAGTTTGGTAAGTAACCAGCAGTGGCATACTGGTCTTGCTCTCTGAAAGGCAAAGGAGCCTCAATGCTGAGAAGTCAGGAAGCAGAGTCCTAAGATGTGTGTGAGGTGTGTGTGTGTGTGTGTGTGTGTGTGTGTGTGTGTGTGTGTGTTATTTTATAATAGTTATCTTGCACAACAAAAATCTATGGTTGATTAATGGTTGCTGACTTGGTTTAGACAGAATTGAAATGATTCAAGGGGAAAAATACTATTTTTCCCATCCTATTGCTTCAACAACCAGGATGGTAAGAACACAGGTTTTCAACACACATGTCAGCAGTGGACAGAAAAACACAAAGTCCAGTGTCCTACAGTTCATCGCCAGAATTCAAAACTTTTTCATCAGCTACACTTAAAGCTGAATGATTTAAGTCAGACGCTTAAGAATGGAAGCCACATTTCTCGCCGCATGCTCCTGCTTGTTTAGTGGTTTCTAAATCTGTGTTTGTGAACAAAATCGTTCTTCGTCTTTTGACAACTGCTATTTTTCCTCTAGGAAAATTACTCCCTGAGGAGATACAAATTGTTTGGTGGTACTTGATGGCTTTGTAGTAATTACTACACGATCAGATAGCTCAGAATTAAGATAAGCCTTAACATCAGAATTCCATATGGTTGATTCTAAAATAAGATGCTTAGACAGGCAGAATACTAAACGATATGCCTTGGATAAGTAATTCTAGTCCAAGTTCATCCCAAAGCTGGGACGACTACAAGTTTTATCTGAGATCAAACCAAGGTCATTTGAATACTCCCAATAGTTACTAAATAATTTATAATATTGTTTTAAGGAAGAGAGGGTCAATACCTTTAATTAATACAAAGTTGCTGTTACTGTAATTGGGGTACTCTATCAGTTTAACAATCATAATTTATTAATATAGGAAATGACAGGAAGGAGAGCTTAAATGTGTTTAAGTTTTCTGTATTAAATCAATGGTGGAAGCTGCAGTCCTAACTCAGCACATATCTTGACACACAGCTCACTGATGGAAATATCTGTTGCCAACACTTTTCACAGGCAGTGTTCCTAGAGAGTGCCCACTCTCTAGACTCAGTATTTTCCTTGACATTAATCATTCATTCTTTTACATTTTGTTGACATGTATTAATTATACATAATAATGAATTTCATATAATGTGCATAATGTATTTGGGACTTGTTCACACCACTCATTTTCTCTTTTAAGGTTTAGGGCACAATTGGCTGTGTTTTCAACATTGAAATTAAATAAATAAATGGGACGGTGCTCTATTGTGTTGGATATTTCTCCCACATTTCTTTCTTTTTTAAAATAACAATTGTTGTATGTCTGTGCACCACTTGCATTCTGGATGACCTTGGAGGCCACAAATGGGAACTGTATCCTCTGGACCCGGAGTCACAGATAGTTGTGAGCTACCCTGTTGTGCTGGAAGAGGAACCCAGGTCCCCCTGAAAGAACATCTCTCCAGCCTTATTGTTTGTGTTGCTTGTCTGGTTTCTTCAGTGTCTTTCCAGCTGATGTAGTTCTCCAGACTTTCATCACTTCCACGGTTTTTAAGGAGTCCCATTACTTTGCAGATGTCCCTCTATTCGGACTTGAAAGATGTTTCCTCGGAATTGGATTCAGAAAGCTCTGGGACGAATAACCCAGAAGTGATAGAGTCTCCACAATGCATCATGTGAAGTGTTGCATGGTGTGTCAATTTGATTTCTTGATTAGTAAAATCTTTCAGATGTTCCCAGGCAGAAAACTCATAGAAGGACTTGACAAGCTCCAAAAGGGATGCTGTGGTGGCTGAAACTTTACACTTATTAAACAGAGATTCCCATCATCCTCCAGCAGCCACCCTTTCATTGCTTCTGCAGATTTCACTAATTTGGCTCCATCATGGTGATGTAATGTAACAGTCATGTCATAGTTTCCCTGCTGTGATAGGCTGCTGTCCTTTAGCATAATATTCATGTTGTATTATATGTGTTGGTGGTTGATGATATTATACTATGTTACTATAATTGTTCTAGGATATAAATCTTATGCCATCTTCTCTTACCACAACTTAAAAACAACCATCTTCCTCACTGGTCGCTGAGTCTCAGTCTGAAGCTTCTTGAAGTTGTCCTTCCTTCTCCCTCCACCATCTTCCTCTTTTCTCCACCTTCATCTCCCCTTCCTTCCTCTCTCTCCTCTTCCTCCTCCCTCTCCCCCTCCTTCTTCCCTTTCCCCTCTTTTTCTTCCCCCAAACGCCTTGAGGATGGTCATGCAGAAGGACAGGATGCTTCCCAGAGTACCCTGGGTAGAATTTAGTTTTCACCTCTGCTCTGGGACATGCTTGATTCAGCACATTGAAGCATTGGCCAACCTATTCATGTGGGCTGAGACAGTGCCCCTGCAGAGTTAACACTTTGTTCAGTAGTGAATACATCAGGGTATGCAGACAAATCTTGTCTGCCCAGCTCCTCTTTAGCTCACAGCCCAGGGTTGTGCATTCTTCTGACCATTCATCCTACCTTTGAGATTAAAAGAAAAAAAAATCCTGAAATAGTTATACCTCTGGCCTCCCTCACTATGTGCCTTTGACATCTCACCTGTAAAGTCGGACTGATAACAAATCCCTTCTTTAGACCAAGCTTATGAAGACATCAGAGCCTTGTGTATCACCAGGTCTGTTAACAGGTCAGCGGGGCACAGATCTCTCAAACTCAATAATAACAAATAATGAGTGGGACCAGTGGCCAAAGCCTGGTCCAACAGATGTGAAAAGAGACTTGCTTCAGCAGGAAGGACATTGCTCACTGTCAGCAAGCTTTTCCTCCCTCAGCAGTGATAATGTAGTTTTTATTATTCTGTATAATTTTTTCCAGGAACTGCTCACACCGAGATTGTTATTTAAAAATTTCACAAATTCAGAATAATAGAGCATAGCAATAGACCAAACTGTGCACACAGTCAATATGATCCTTCCCAGAATCAGAACTTGCATGATGTTTTCTAACATGCGGTAATGTATTGCAGAAATGAATGTTTTATTAGTCCTTGGCTTTTCTATTTTAAGAATGTTAATGTTATTCTGCATTCCTGGGATTCTGTCCTCACTTAACATAATCTGTTCAAATCACAAAAGGACCTGATAAATGTGAGGCCCTCGCCAGCATGAATTAATTTCAAATAAAAATGCATGGGGTCATTTTTATTTAACATAAACTGGACACAACCACATTTCATATTCCTTTCCCTTTAAGGGTAATTTTCTTTCCTTTCACAAAGCCAGCAGTGAGAACAGATATGCATTTAAATGTGAGTCTCCATTAAAATGGGCAAGGCGGCTGTGTGGATCTTTTGTGTGAATTGGGGTATGAAGGATATTTATGGATCTGTTGACAAAAGATATTGAGGAGAAAAGTGAAAACACACAAGACAGAGGTAGCCATGACAGAAAATAGATAGAATCAGGAACTTTTAATTAAGGTTCATCATAAATAAATATTGGAAGAGAGCACGGGCTCATGCTCCATTCAAACGTGTTTTTTTCTGGCTAGAGGTTGAAATAAAACTAGTTTCAAATGGAAACAATTTGTCTTCAGGAAACTTCAGAAGTCATCAAGAGAAAATACTGTTTCCTGTCACTTATAAAATGCCTCTAAGTTTTTCCAAAACATTTCCAAGCTATGTAATCTTATTTTGTTTCTACAGCTTTCTGCTCCATGGGTAAAATGATATCATTGCCTCTTCTGTACCTCAGGAGATGGAGAGAAGAGTTGCTGACAATACTTACTGAGAGGCTGCCATTCTAAATAGCTACTCACTGAGCCTCTTAATTTTCTTGTATTTATTTATTTGTTTGCTTGTTTGTCTGTTTGTTATTCTTTCGTGTATTACATCTGGATCGCAGTACCCTTCCCTGCCCTCTCCCCCAGATCTAGTCCTCTGTCTCTCTTTAGAAAAGAGCAGACCTCCCAAGGACATGAACCAAACACGGCATAACAAGATACAATTACTAGGCACAAATTCTCATATCAGGGCTGGGCAAGGCAACCCAGTACAAGGAAAAGGGTTCCAAGAGCAGGCAAAAGAGTCAGAAATACCTCCTCTCCCACTGTTAGTGGTTTCACAAGAACACCAAGCTATATAACCAGAACATATTGGCAGAGCCATGCAGGCTCCCAGATTGGCACTTCAGTCTCTGTGAGCCCCTGCGTACCATGCTTAGTTGATTCTGTGGGCTGTGTTCTCTTGGTGTCCTCTCCCTCTCTGGCTCCTATAATTCTTCCTCCCTCTCTTCCACAGGGTTCTCCAAGCTGAAAGGGGAAGAAACCAATAGAGATCTCCGGTTTGGGCACTCTCTTCTCCTAATGTTTGGCTGTGGCTTTCTGCTTCTGCTCCCACCAGTGGCCAAAGAAAGCCTCTCTGAGGACAACTGGGCTAGGCACCCATCTATGAGTATAACAGAATACCAATGAGAATCATTTTACTAATTTATTTTTCTATCCTAGGACTCTGGGCTATCCAGCCTCTGGTTCCCAGTCATGTAGGTAGTGTCAGGCTTGTGTTCTCTCTTGTGGTGTATGCTCCAGATTAGAGTAGCCATTGGTTGGCTGCTCCCACAAATCCTATGCCTCCATTACCCTGGTACAGTTTATAGGCAGGATAGATTGTAGGTTGAATATTTGTTGTTGGGTTGGTATCTTATCCAAACTCTAGAAGTTACCTGGTTAAAGAAGATGGCTGGTTAAGGGTCCAAATCCTCCATTACTAGGAGTCCTCAATAGGGTCACCCTCATAGAATGCTGGAAGTTCCTACTACACTGTTTCCACATTGTCCCCCAAAATGCTTTCTATTTCCAATCTTCTCTTCCATACTTTCTCCTCCCATCCCCCACCTTATCCTTCCTTTTCCCATTCCCACCTTCCCTCAGTTTTCCCACAAAATGTATTCTACTTCCCCTTCTCAGGGAGATTCTCCTATAGCTCTTCTTAACCTTAGCCTTTCTGGGTATTATAACATGAGTTTCACTTATTTAACAAATAATATCAACTTTTAAATGAATAAATAGCTTGTTTGTCTTTCTGAGTCTGGAATACCTCACTCAAGATGATTTTTTTTTCTGGTCCCATCCAATTGCCTGCAAATGTCATGATGACATCATAAAATTCTTTTTAAAAAGCTGAATACAATGGTCAATAAATACTTGAGAAGGAGTTCAAATTCCTTAACTGCAAATTAAAATTGCTTTGTGTCAGAGACCAGCTTCGACAAAAATAGCACTTACCAAGGTAGGGGCATGGGGATTTGAAAAATAAGTGAAGAGAACTAAGACATGAGTGAAAACAACAAACAGAAACATAGGAGAGTACAAGGAGGGAGTTCCAGTGAATACTAAAATTATCCGCATTTAATTCCCATTTGCTTAAACTGCCCTGACCCCAAATGGTAGGAAAACGCTGCGTTAACAGGATACAAGGAAGTGAACAACCCAGTTGAAGGTTACAGGCTACGTCCAAAGTTAAACATTCTGACTTCTCAGCAGTCCTCATACTGCACGTACTGGCTTTGTGGGAGCCTAGGCTGTTTAGATGTTCACCTTACTAGACCTGGAAGGAGGTGGGAGGTCCTTGGACTCCACACAGGGCAGGGAACCCAGTCTGCTCTTCGGGCTGAGGAGAAGGGGGAGTTGATTGGGGGAGGGGGTGGGATGTGGAAAGTGGTGGCAGGGAAGAGACAGAAATCTTTAATAAATAAATAAATTTTAAAAAAATATTCTTTGTGAACTGTTTTGAAAAACCAAAATAAAATATTTTTCTGGAAAAATGAATACAACTATGTAAAAAAAAAAGCTGAATAATACTCCATCATATAAATATACCACATTGGTTTTGCTTGTTTCCTTTTCTCCATTCTTTTGTTTGGGAAATATCTAGGTTGTTTCCAGTTTCTGGCTATTATGAATAAAGATGCTATGAACAGACTTGAACAAGTGTCATTGTAGTATAATGGAGCATCCTTTGGGTATATGCCCAGGAATGGCATAGCTGGGTCTTGAGGAAGATGGATTCCCAGTTTTCTAAGAAACTACCATACTGATTTCCAAAGTGGTAGTACAAGTTTTTCCTCCTACCAGCAATGGGGGAATGTTCCCCTAGCTTCACATCCTTTTCAACATAAGCTGTCATCTTAAAACATAAAGTGTTTTTATTTTAGTCATTCTGACAGGTGTAAGATGGTATCTCAGAGTCCTTTTGATTTGCCTTTCCCTGATAACTAAGGGGCATTTCTTTGTGTTTCTTAGCTATTTGAGATTCCTCTATTGAGAATTCTATTTAGATCTGTACTCCATTTTAATTAGATTATTTAGTTTTTTGACATCTAGTTTCTTGATATTTTTTAAAATATATTTTGGATATTAGCCCTCTGTTGGTGAAAATCTTTTTCCATTCTGTAGACTGCTATTTGATCCTATCAACTTTGCTTTACTGAAAGCTTTTCAGTTTCATGAGGTGCCATTTATTAATTGTTGATTTTAGTGCCTGTGCTATCACTGTTCTTTCTTTTCAGGAAGTTGTCTCCTGTGCCAAGGCTCCTGTGCCCCATATTGGTTAGCCTCAGAATTTCTCTTGTTTAGTTTTTGGCTGGATGACCTGTCCATTGGTGAGAGTGGGGTACTGAACTCACACTATCAATGTAGGAGGGTCAATGTGTTCTTTAGGCTTTAGTAATGTTTCTTTTACAAACCTTAGTGCCCTTATATTTGGGACAGAGATGTTAAGAATTGAAAGATCATCTTGGTGTGTTTTTCTTTTGATGAGTGTGAAGTGTCCTTCACCACTCTAGTGATTAATTTTGATTTGAAATGTATTATGTTAGATATGAGAATAGCTACACCAACTTATTTCTTAGGTCCATTTGCTTGGAAAATCTTTTTCCAACCCTTTACATGGTAATGTCTATCGCTGATGTTGAGGTGTGCTTCTTGTATGCAGAAGAAAGGATGAATCCTGTTTATGTATCCATTCTGCAATTCTGTGTTCTTTTTATTGGGGAATTGAGTCCAATAATATTGAGAGATATCAATGACCAATAATTGTTAATTCCTGTTTTTGTTTTGTTTTTGTTAGTGGTGGTGGTAGTGTATGTTTATGGATGTGTATGCATGTGTGTATGTGTTGCTGATATGTATATGAGAAATACATATGAAATTATGTATTTCCTATGTTTTCATGGGTACAGTTAACTTCCTTCAGTTGGAGTTTCCCTTCTACTACCTTCTGTAGAGCTGGATTTGTGTACAGATATTATTTAAATTTGACTTTCTCATGGAATATCTTGTATTCTCCATCTATGATGATTGAAAGTTTTGCTGAGTATAGTAGCATAGGCTAGCATCTGTGGTCTCTTAGAGTTTACAGGACATCTGCCCAGCCCATTCTTGCTTTTAGAGTCTCCATTGGACACTCAGGCGTAATTCTTATATGTCTGACTTTATATGTTATTTGGTCTTTTTCTCTTGCAAATTGTGGTGTAATCTTTCTGTCCTGTGTGTTTAATGTTTTGATTATTATTCAGTAAGGAGTTTTTTTTTTGGTCCAATCAGTTTGGTGTTCTTGAGTCTTTATAGGCATGTCCTTCTTAGTTTAGAAAAATTTTCTTCTATAATTTTATTGAAAATATCTTCTGGGTCTTTTAGCTGTGATTCTTCTCCTTTTTCTATTCCTATTATTCTTAAGTTTGGTCTTTTCATAGTGTCCCAGATTTCCTGGATGTATTTTCTCAGAAACTTTTCTTAACTTGGCATTTTTTTTGATTGATGTTGTTTTGTTGAGGGGCTTCACCCCAACATTCATCTTGAAATGCTGGGTGGGAAGTTCCATTTCAAAGCTCACCCCTCTGGGAGTTGCCTCAGTCCAAACTCCACCTGGAGAGAGCCCACCAAATGGTGACCCCCTCCCAAGGGAAGGTCAAGACCACTCCCACAGGCTATTTAAGTTGCCTCCCAGAGAATGAAGTCATGGTCTTCCTCTTTCTCACGGTCAGTCTGGTTCTCCTTTCTTTCCCCTCTCTGTCTTTTTCAGGGGGAGCACCTGGGAGTGCTGTCAGCCATTAAACCTGGACATCTTTTAATTTGGTCTAATTTGGTCTGGTTGGAATTATTGCATCAGCATAGAGGTTTGTCAGTTAAGAAAAATTCTTAACAGATGTATCTGTTTCTTCTATGGTACCTTCAAGTCCTGAGATTCTTTTTTTTCCATTTCTTGTGTTGTATTGATGATACTTGCATCTGTAGTTCCTGTTTGCTTACCTAGGTTTTTCATCTTTGGTTTTATTGCTTTTTTTCCCATTTGCAGGTCTTGAACAGTTGTATTCATTTCTTTCAACTGTTTGCTTTCTCTTGACTTTCTTTAAGGGATTTATTGATTTCCTCCAATTTTTGAACTTGTCTTTGTTGGATGGATGTTTTGCCCATCCTACCTGGAGTTCTGAGGGTCATCAGAACCTCTGGTCAAGCAGGGGGTTTTGCCTGAGTAGGGGAATGGGATATGGCATTGATGAGGGGGAGGGGATTGGGGAGATGGTGGCAGGCACTGAAGGAATAAGAGAGGTCTGCAGGTAGGTGGCCTACCTGGCATTCTAGCATCTGCTGTGTCCTCTGGAGCACAGGGCCTGTCTCTTAATTTTTAGGATTATCTTGAAAGCCAGATACTGTTGCTATTATTTTCAGGGAAGAACAAGTCTCAGAAACTGTAAATTATTTTCTCAGCGTTACATAGCTAGTTGGCACTACAACGTGATTGGAAAACCCAGGAGGAATGATTCCAAAACCTCCCAAGTCAAAGTGGCTTTGTTAAACACATTACAAAAAGGATTACTGTACTTGCTTTCCCCCGTCTTAAAAGAATTCAGGATTTCTGAATCCTAGCACCACGAGAGACAGAGAAAGTGAGAATTTGATATAATAAGATGCTTAGGCAAAGATTGTATGTTCCAGACTTAGGCTCAGATAACTGTAACTAGCTAATAAACTCCTCTATGATGAAGAGTTTGGGAGTTCTTGAGGATCTCATATTTAAGCTTTAAGAAATAAATGAGTTGTAACATTGAAATTTCTGTAATAGATACTGAAAATTCAGTGTGTCTAAAGTTTTAATGATTGTACCTGAACTTTGGTGTAAACGTAAGAGCCATTCAGAGACCTTGAGAAAGATGTGGATACCAAAAATTATCCTGTAATAATTTAGGCTTCAGCTGAAATTTAAAGGACTAATGAGTACCATGGTCAAATATGTGTGCCTAGTGCAAACCCTATGAGTTAATGTTAGATTCTAACTGAATTCACTTTTGAATAGTAAAAGGGAGAACTGTTCAAAAGACACAATTCTGGAGGCAGGTCAGCCCTGGGGGATGGGGATGTGCATGGTGGTTCAGTATCTCTGAACTGTTCAGAGAAGACACTGCAGGGAGTAATTATCAGCAAGAGCAGAGGGGGAAATAGGCCTAACCTCTCCATCAGGCTGGAAGGGTTTTTAGCCAGAGACAGAGATGAAGATTTTGTCCAGAGATGCAGAGAAGGTTAATAAACACATGTGCCACGCAACACCACCCCGTGTCTGCACTCTGTGTGCTATTACCCAGTTACCGAGCTTTGGACAAGGGGGCTGGAGGTTAAAACACACAAACACACATAAACATGGAGACAGCGACATAGGTCATCCTTGAATTTCCCAAGAATGCCCCCTTCATTGTGTTCAGGTGCAGATTATATAGAGATAGCCATGCCCCAGCAAAACCCACCAGAAACCACTCTCCTGCCATCAGGAACTCCTGAAGGTCTCGTGCTCAGAGCAGCTGTAGGCACTCAGATCAGGGGAAAACAAGAAATTCAGGATCTGGGGTCTCACTGCTCCCAACACACATGCGGTGGGTGGTTGAGGGGCTTGGTCTTTTTTATTAATTATCTAATTAATTTTATTTGTAAGTATGTGTTGCATTGTATTGCATGTATACATGCATGTAAAAATCTTAAAGGCCAGAAGAGGGTGTCAAATCCTTCACAACTAGAGTTAAAGGTAGTTGTGAACTGCCTGGCATGAACACTGGGGATGAACTCCGGTCTTCCTCAAGAGCAGTAGCACTCTTAACCCCTGAGCCATTTCTCTAGCCTTTGCTCAGACTCTTAACACAGGGATTTGATTTCCTATATGTGGGCATGGCAGACAGCCATGCAAAGCCGATTGCTTTCTCTGTTCCCCAAACTGTACCTATTTGAAGGACTGACCAGTGATTCTCCTCCCATGGACAGTTTTCCTTAGATGTCATAGCTTCTCTTTAGGAGCCTCCTGATTTTAATCTTGTTTGCAGCGATTTTTCCCCCTCTTCTCACCTTCATGATTGATTGCACAGAGAGAAATATTCTATGGCTGATGTTTTGAAATTCTCAGTAATCCTATCTTTGAATTTGTACGTACTTGGAGAAGATTTATAGGACACGTGCTATTCACCAAAATAGTCATGGGGACATCTCAGAGTCAAAAGAAGAGAAAATATGCTCTATTTCTTGAGGGTAGTGGCAAGGTCACAGATAGAGTAACAAGGAAGGGGGTTGACTGTGATGTCCCCAGGTCACTAACCAGCTGAAAGCATCCAGAATGTTCTTATGTTTGAGAAAGTGTCTTTTCAGTCCATCGGACAAGCTTCTAATCTCCACCTGCCCAGTAAACAAACCTACTTAGTTTCTCTGAGCTTTAGTCTCCTCATTGGTCCAATGAAAGGTGTCCTGAGGGGTTAAGTAGGGCACCTTTGTTGACATGTACTGGACGTCCTATGGAAGCCACTTTTATAAGAAAAGACATTCATGGTCTTATTTCAAAAGACCTGAGATTGTTCTTTCTCATAAATACTTCAACCGTGAAAAACTTTTTCCTACACTTGTTCTCTGGTCTTCTAGTTAATATGCTTAATGATGCCTGGAGGATGAGTTAGCTGTGGCTAAATATTTACTGAGCAGTGTATTCCAGTACCTGGGAAGCATTCAAATGATTCGAACACAAATAACTCTGTAAGCAACATTTAAAAACAAAACAGATTTTAGAATCAGTCTGTTATGAAATTTCATAGAGGGAGAGGGAATACAGAGATACGAACATACTGCTTAGAGGCCAGCCTCACCCCAGAAAGCAAAGAGAAAAACCAGAGCCCTCCAAATTCATTCCTCTTCTTAAACAAGTGTGGCAGAGACAGGGGCATTGGGCGTATTCTTCACTTCATGCAGCAGGAGCGACCTCAGCCGATGCTAAGGACATTGGCGGTTTTGTCGCCTGTTTATTCTCTGTCATGATGAGGCATGCAAACAGCTGTGGTAAAATCCGAGAAATTCTGATCTTTTGCTCCTGAAGCTGTACCAGTACTGAAAGTTGGAAAGAGAGGAGACAGAGCCATGGTGACATCCTGCCTAACAGCTCATTCTTCCTCTTCCTGTCATTCAAGGAAAAATAGTCCATGTGATGAAAATGAAATTAGCTTAACATCTCCAGAAATCTGTCATTATTTGACTAGAAGTGAACCAATGAGAAAAGGTGAAGAAAGACTCCCCTGGTTAAATTGACTGAAACCTGCTGCAGGAATGGGGAATAATAAAACATAATTAAGACTAACAGTCATCTGAAGCTTCCAGCATTCGAGTATTTAATGGCACATGAAGACCATAGAAAGGTCATCCACTCAGAACTGACTTCCTGGTTTTAATAGATAGGCTCAAAGATGGCAAGCGTCTTTAAATACACATGATCTTCCACTTGGGAAGCAAAACTCATTGGTCAATTTGCTTTAAAATGCAATCAATGCTTTTTATTAGACTGACAGAGATGTCTTCAAGGGCAGGATGAACAAAGCAATGATACTAGCGAGAACCCACACTCTGTGGTTGTATGTGTCATATTGTATAAGTGTATGTGTGAATGGTGTATGCAAATGCTGGTGTATGTGTATATGGGTATTGCTATGTGCATGCATGCATGGAGGCCAGAGAAAGACCTCAAGAGTCCTGATCTATCCTTGCCACCTTATTTCCTGAGACAGAGTCTCTCACCCAACCTGGAGCTTGCCAGTTTTCTTACAGGCTGCACAGCCAGCCAAACCCAGCTAGCCTCTCCCTGCTGCCTCTACCACCCACACCCAGTGCTGGGATTACATCTGGCTTCTGTGTGGATGTTAGGGATCCAAACCCAAGTCCTCATGAAACGAGCCCAGGGAATTTCATAGTTTTCTGTTCAATGATCTGGGGGATGGGTGGGAAAACTCTTTTGGAAAGAATTCAAAATATTTTAACAAAATGTGCAAAAATTACTTATGAGCAAGTCAGATAAGCAGTAGTATTTTTTTGTTGAGATGAGACTTCTGCAACAGCGAAACTCAGACAATCTGAGCTGCTAACAATAGAAGGAAAATTTAACTGGAATTTATTCTAGGAATAAATATGCTGCCACTTAAAACTACACAAATGCGCATGCACGTGTGCACACACACACACACACACACACACACCCATTACGCGAAAGGCTATGTGGTTGAAAAGAGCAAGTGTAAGATCTGGGGTTGACTTTGGAAATAAATATGACAGTTTCTAAGAAATCTCGGATTCAATCTACCTCAAGATCCAGCTATACCAATTTTAAGCAAATACCCAAAGGATACACAACCATATCATGAGGACACTTGCTCTACTATATTCACAGCAGTATTATTTGCAATAGTCAGAACCTTGAAACAACCAAGACACCCCTCAACCAAAGAATGAATAAGGAAAATGTGATATATTTATACAGTGGAGCATTACTCATCTGTGAAAAAACAGTGGCATCATGAAATTTGCAGGCAAATGGATGGAACTAAAAAAATCATTCTGAGTGAGGTAACACAGACCCAGGAAAGACAAACATGGTGTGTGTTCTTTCATAAGTGGATATTAGGAGTAAAGCATAAGATAACCAGTCTACAATTCACAATCCCAGAGAGGCTAAGTAACAAGGAGGGCTCAAAGAGAGATGCATGAATTTCCCAGGGAAGGAGAAGTAGAAGAGATCTCCTGGGTAAACTGGGGAAGGGGGGCTGGGTGATGAAGGGATGGGCAACAGAGGGAGCCAGTTGGGTGCAATTGATGAGGGAGGTTGGGTTGTAAGCAGAAGAGAGAGGGAGAGTAATGGGACATCTTGATGGGACATTTTAGGATTAGGGAGAAACCTGTTGCCACGGAAAAACCAAAGAATCCACAAGGATGACCCCAACTAAGATGGAGAGGGTGCCTGAACTAGCCATCTGCTATAATCAAATTGGTGACTTTCCTAATTTCCACAGAGGTACTCTATCCAGTAACTGATAGAAACAGAGGCAGAGATCCACATACAAGCACTGCTCTGAGCTCCATTTGGGGGAAGAAAGGGAGGAGAGATTGTATGAGCCATGGGGGAATCATCATGGGGAAAATACAGAGACAGCTGACCTGAGCTCATGGGAGCTCATGAATGCTGGATCAGCAGTCAAGAAGCCAACATGAGACCAACCTAGGCTTTCTGCATGTGTGTGACAGTCACGTAGCTTGGTCTCTTACTAAGGCTTCTAACTGTAAGATCAGGACCTGTCCCTTGAGCTTAGCTGTCTTTTGATAACTTGTTCCCTGTGCTGGATTACCTCGCCCCGCCTCAACTTAACAGGAGGAGCTTGGTCCTGCCTTAACTTGATGAGAAGTGCTTTGTGCAAGCCCTTGGAAGACCTGTTCCTTTCTGAATGGAGGTGGAGAAGGAGTGGATGGGGAGGGGGTAGGTGGGGAAGGGGGGGTACTAGAGGAGAGGAGGGAGGGGAAACTGGTTGGTATGTAAAATAAATGAAAAATGTTATTTAAATAAATAAAACAAAAGATTTGAAAAAAAGATCTGGGGCTGTAGCTCAGAGGTAGAGCACGTGCCTACATCCATGAGTCCCTGGGCTTAACCCCCAGTCCTACCAAACAAACACACAAAAAGGGAGGCACAGTGCTGGGAGATAGCTCAGATGGGAAAGCGCTTGCCTCTCAGCAGAAGGTCCTGGGTTCTATTCCCAGAACTAAAGTGCAAAATGTTGGGCATTTTATTTTAATCCCAGGACTCATCAAGTGCAAACAGGAAGACCTGGGGCTCATTGGCCAGCCAGCCTATGGCTAATTGGTGAGACCTGGGCTAATGACAAACCATATCTCAAAAAGAAAAGGAAGAAAGAAAGAAAGAAAGAAAGAAAGAAAGAAAGCATTTAATTTATAAGGATACCATTCAAGGTTATTCTGTGTGTGCATATGGAGACACACATACACATAAGAGAGAAGAAGGAAAGGATGGAGGGAGGGAGAAAGGGAGGGAGGGAGAGAGAGAGAGAGAGAGAGAGACTATAGATCATTGCTCTTTTGCTCTTTTGATTAAACACTTTAAGCTGTAGAGGGAAAGACAGGAGGCAGCTGGCAAAGAGCATACGAACAGCCCCAGCTGAGCCCTTCTTTTCGAAACCTCTGGGTAAAAGCAGCTTGGCTTCAGGGAGTTGAAGTATTGACAGTTGGGCCAGGGCCACATCAGAAATGCTACTGTTGTATGGGGACTGCAGCAGCTGATTGATTGATACCAAGAGCCAAGCATGAGCTAGAGACAGGGTCTTGAATAGACCTGGAGCTTAAAGTCATGGTGTAAATATTGGGAGTTAAGAGAAGTATCCAGATTTCCTCTTAGGGTAGTTTATTCTGTTTGTTGGCAGAGGCTGCTTGTTTGTTTCCTGGCTGCCCAGACCCAAAATAATCACACTGAAACTGTATTAGTTGTAACACTGCTTGGCCAATGACTCTAGCATATTCTTAGCTACCTCTTACATTTTAAATTAACCCATTTCTATTAGTTTATATTTTACCACAAAACTCGTGGTTTACCAGTAAGGATCTTGGCAGGCGACTGGTGTCTTTCTCCTCTGGCGGCTACATGGCGTATCGTGGATTCTGCCTACTCTCTCCTCCTCTCTCTGCTTGGAATTCCTACTTTGCCCTGTTCTGCGCTGCAATAGGCCCAAAGAACATTCTTTATTAACCAGTGGTATTCCCAATATACAGAGGGAAATCCCATATCATATGCCCTTTGGAATATGCAATGAGTGTTGAAAACAGTACTAACACTGTCAGTTTGCTGAGATAAGATGTTGCTATCTTCTCTCAAGTATCTGGTATATTATAGAGGCATTGAGAACAAAAAGATTACAAAGGTATCACGTTTGCCACAAAATCCTCAAAATTCTAAGAAGCTTGTCATGTAGACTTTATGCTAAAAAGACAAACTTATTACAGCTTGAATCAATGTCTTTATTTCTGGGTGCTTTGAGTTGGAAGATGAATTACAGAATTACATACACAAGTTTAATGCATTACTAGTATAAACTCAGAATGCTGCTTTGTTAAGTATTCATAAAATAATGTCTGACTATATTCATTTTTCTTCGATAGGTTACATCCTATTGATAAAGACATTATAAGATTATAGTATATTATAATAATTTTTTAAAATTTTTATTCTCTATGTATGGGTGTTTTGCCTACATATATGTCTGTGAACTACATGTATGCAGTGCCCTAAGACCCATGAAGAGGGTATTGGATCTGCTGAAACTAGAATTATGGACAGTTATTAACCACCATGTGGGTATTAGGAACTGAACACTGGTGCTCTGCAAGAGCAACAGGTGATTTCAATTGCTAAGCCATCTTTCCAGCCAATGAGTCAGCATACTCTCATCTCAAAAGAATTTAAATTCTTTTGAAAAGTTAAAGGCTACAAATTTAAATAACTAATGGTAAAGATAACTAATACCATTGTGGTTCTCCAATACATCGCTGTGATTTAATGACTGAGTGAGTGACATATTCATTCACAGTCAAACATAGTCTGAGTATGAGACACTTCTTTCATACCTGGCGTTGGGAAGTAAGTTAGTGGTGAATTACATATATATGGTTCCTGCATTCCCCCAGTAGTGTTCTAGGGGAATTTACAACTGCAATAAACAAATTCAGTAATTGCAGAAGATGAGCACGGGTATTGTAAATATTCAAATGGAATTTCAGAAATTACTTTCTTTTTAATATCTTTCCTGCAATTCGCTATGATTATGGAGGAGTCAGAACCCAAAGGCTATATCTATGTATAGCTGCGGTTTTCACACAACATTAGATTTGCCTAACTTGATATTCTAAAATGAGAAATACCGACGTCTAGGCAATGAACGGCAGTGCAGGTTGTTGGGACCCTGGAAATGCCCCGGGTTCTGGTGATGCCCAGGTGGGCTATAATCTCTAATGAAGAGTAAAACAAAACAAGAAATGAATCACACTCCTGGGATCCAGCCAGCATTTCTTTCTCTCTGCCTGCTTTTGCATCTGACTGTTCATTGTGTACCATACACCATCACTGATTGGATCTGGCTATGTCCTGCAGGCACTCTCTGAGAATGCTAAAACCCACCATGGTGACTTTGAAGAGAGGGAAGAGACAGCAGAATGGAAGATGATTAGAGAGAGCCAGTGTTGCAAGGGTGGGAGGTGTGAGGGTATCAGATCTCAGTGACGAAAACCGCACAGGTTTGCCATGTCCTTGTACAGTGACAGGGATTGGCCTGATGGGGCAGTGAAGGAATAAAGGACAGACACACAGAAAAGTTGAGATTGGCTTCTCGGGGTTCTTGAATGGAAAAGCCCATCACCCTGTAAGTTCAACATGTTTATTATATGCAGGTGAATCGGGGAGGGTTGCTATTGCATCCAGCTGAACAAGGAGGCTGGGTTATTGCACACAGAAAAACAGGGACTCAGAGTTATTATATACAATTGAACAAGGAAACAGATTTAACCAGTCTTGGTAGGAGCAGTCTATATAGTGAGGCAGTCTTTAGGTCAGAAACAGCCAAGGGGAGACAGCTCACATTTTATCCTCACACTGCTAGTGGAAAATTTTGGCATCCCTCTGAGCCTCACCCAGGTATGGCTTTACTATGGACCTGAGACATCGGGGTCCTTGACATGGCCATACATAGCCAAACAATACACATTCACTCAGGACTTCCTCTGATCCCTATATAGATTAGATTATTTCTTCCTTCATCTATATTTTGTGTTGTGTTATATAATTCTGAAGTCTCTCTCCTTCTACAAAACTCTTGTCCAAGTAAAATGTACAGATATCACAACTTCTCTGCATTTCTCAATGCTCACTACTACTCTCAGAGGTATTTACATATAGGATGAATGTAGAGATGATCAAAACATAAGCTTTCTGAGAATGTTCTGGTAATATGTGCTATTTACTTCATCAGGCAGAGTGATTCCCACCACCCAAAACTTGAGGTCTCATCACTCCTTCACATCCCTCAACCCGTTTTTAGTCTATCTCTAAATCCTAAGACTACATATGCGTGCGTGCGTTTTGTGTGTGTGTGTGTGTGTGTGTGTGTGACCGTGAGCACAAGAATCGATCCATCTCCCATTGTTTAAATGACATGTCCTAAGCTCAGAGCACAGATCTACCCTGTATGTCAGTTACTATAACACCAAGTACATAATTACACAACCTTTGTCAAATGGATTAAAGACGAAGTGAATGAGGAGGCGAAAGGGGGGTTCTTCCCCCTTCAGGGACAGCCCTCAGTGACCAGCCCTCCAACTCTCTCACACTCTGGACCACGCTGAATTATTCACCACCGCAGTCACTGTGCACCATAGAAATAGATGCGCAGTCCAGAGAGTTCTGTCCACACTGCAGAGAGGAGGAAGAAGGTGGGGGCAGAACTGCTTGCCTCCATTTCTGCTGCACATCCTTCATTTCAAGAAAGTGTCTCTAACCAGACCTCCAGCCTCACAAATGGTTCTCACTGCAGCTACGACACCTCCTACCCCAGGGTTATTGCTGCCTAGTGTCTTCAAACCACTGATCAGTTCTGCTCAGTGTCTTGGGCTATGCAGCTCTAAGACTTACTCTCCTCACACAGCTATTTCAATGTAGTGTTGAGGACAAGGTGAAAGATATGTTTCAGAGTCAGAAGCCAGCCCTAATACAGGAGCAACGACCCTTGGGAAGGTTGCTTTCAATCATGATTTGATAAAGATCATAGAAGAATTTTCTCCCCTCAAGCTAAGAATAATGAAGGAGCTCTCGTCAAAACGGAACAAGGCTTGCAAGTGTTTGTGTTTATTCTTGAGCTGGTTCGAGCCTTTCCTCCCAATCTTCCTCTCTTAGAGACTGGCAAAGGCACTTAGACAACCCGGGATGATAACCCAAGACACGTGGGTTTCTCCTGACGTCCCAGTATCTCTTTCTTCTGTGTCTCCAACTGGTCTGATTTGAAGTATTCTCTTCCGTGTGTAGGACCAGTGTACAAAAGTACAGAACTCTCTGTCTTCCCTTAAAGGGCAGTCTCTTTGTGGAGCTCATTTCTATCTTTCAAATGTATATGTCCTCTCTATTGTGTGAATAGATTAATAGTAAAGCAATTGATGTGAAGGTCTTTTTGAATGTTCCTTTCTCTATTTCTTTGTTTGGTGTGAGATTTTTGTGCTGAAGTGATGAGGAGAATTCTGTTGGTCTGTTTGGCTTTTCATCTAGAAGAGAACAATTTACAGATTGAATTTACTTGGAAAAAAACTTATCTGCATAGCCGTTATTGACTGTGAAAGTGTGCTTTCTGTGATATACAATTTAAAAAAAATTCTCTGCTGCAGGGAGGAGCTGTGGACATTGTCATTTAACTATTTCTTGTCCAGGGCCTGTGGGTTTTGTATCCTCATTAACGCTGACTTGCCCTTGGTTTTATTCTTAATGGTATTAAGGAAGATTTTAAGGTTTTGAGCTAAGTGCACTTCACTTGAGGTCTTTGCTTACTTGAAATCCTTAACTCATTCATAATATATTGAGTATATACTATGTCCTAGGCACTACAACCTGAGACACAAAGATCAAAAAGAAACACATTACAGGGATGGAGATATAGATACGAATAAGTGCTTGCTGCTTTTATGGAGGATCTGGCTTTGTTTCCCACCACCCAAACGGTGGCTTTACAAGCTTCTATAACTCCAGACCTAAGGGATCTGATGTCCTCTTCTGACCTCTCCAGGCACCAGGCATACATATATGAAAGCAGACGAAGAATCCATATACAGAAGATACAAATAATAAAAATAAATTATAAGCTAATAGAAGACAAGAAAAGAAAACAGCAGACTGGAGAAGAGGATACGTGTCACAAATGAAAGAATTTGGGGCTCCAGACTGCCCACTTCTCTAGAGTATTGGTGTGGCTTTTTGTTTTGATATGTTTGATGTTTAGAGATCTTAGTCATTTCTAAACGTAAAGCTTGGCAGTTTTGAGTGCATTTACATCAGAGTGACCGAGGAGAGAGATGAAGAGTAGATGTTTGGTGCCTTTTATGTATCCTTGGGATTTCCGGGTATTGAATGTGGTTACTTGGAGTGATACTGTCTGCCTAACTATCCAATGCTTATCTTGCCTGCTATTTTACCTTATGAAAAATGATTTTCGGTAGAGCCAATGTGATTTATTTACTAATTGGTCAACAAATTTTACACCCTTCCCCCATATCTTTAGACTTGCCATCCCTCACCTCTGAAAAGCCCTCCACTCTTTCCTCCATGCCCACACCTCTGGCCCACTTGCAGCTCAGGGACCAAGGAAAGTGCCACCTGCAATCCCCTTTTCTCAATGCCAAGACCTTCTGCTTCAAGGGACTTCTTTTATAGCCAATGACTTTGTCACTCATTAGGCACCTGCCATTTCCTGCCACAGAATGTGATTGTGCATTTAAAAGTATTTATTTTTTATATGTATGAATATTTTGTCTACATGTATAGATGTAATGTACACCATGTGTGTACAGTGACCATGGAAGTCAGAAGAGAGTGCTAGATCTCTTTCATGTAGGTGCTGGGAACCAACCCCAGGTCCTCTGGAGGAACTTTCAGTGCTCCTAACCACTGGGCCATCTCTCCAACCCTCTGGTCTGCTTTGTATGTAGAAATCTTACTTAATAGACTAAGTTACAAATCCCTCAAAGGAAGGGACCATGCTTTACTAATAAATAATTTACCCTATCCGTGCATTTAAAATTTGTTTTCAGCACTTAGCATAAGAGGAACATTAAATTCAACAAGCAGAAACAGACTTGCCCAAGAGAGTCTCACCAACACATGTTTTCTTCCATTACCTCATTTTCTCTCTGAAACAAAATCTGAGCAGTAACTTGGGGAAACATTACTACCCTCGACTTAAGATAAGAATATTAAAATCAGAAAACCTGGTTTGCTGGAGGCAGCACATGAAGGGGTTTGGTTTTCCAGTGAGATGCAGCAGCATTGTTGTACTCTTAGAAAGATGAAACCTTAAGTCCCAACTCTCAATATCTCTTATCTCCCTTCCATTTCCACCGCTTTCACAGAAAAGCCTCTCACTCAAAGGACCCTCAGGTCGACATTGCTTCTGAGCATGTTTACAACATTTGCCATCTGACCCATTTAGAGACAGGGTGGTTGAGAACTCCCCTTAAATGCTGTACCAGGAAGGCAGGTACCAGGGAAAAGCCTTGAAATTGAGTTTAAGCAAATACTAACCATGCAATTGATTTCTTTATCACTCTGACTTGGGAATCTCCATTTGATTATATTTCTGACAGGTCGGAATTTTGAACATGCCATTTAACTTAATTTAATTTATGATCCTTGCTCAATAATCGTGACTTGGGGCTAATAGATGCTTCGAGGAGCGGCACAGAAACAGCAAGTGAACCATTTAGATATCTCCCATTGAGTTGCTCTTCAGGGCTGAGGAATTTTTTGCTATATCCTGGGCATTCACATAACCAGACAGGTTTTGTGAAGAGGCAGGCACAAGAGGAACCTCATTTAACATCCAGAGGCTAAGAAAACATAAAACCACCACGCCAGAAGGGTCCGTGACTGGCATTCACATGGCTCTCTGCATAAGGTCACATGCAACAAAGGCACACGTGTAACACACACAGAGTTGCTTTATACTGCCCCTGCGTCAGGTGCCAGGGAGCCATAAATGCCACTCACCCTCACTGCAGACAAAGAGGGTATTGTCAAAATGCAAGCTGGAAGCCCGTACCGCTTGAGGGAGCAGTAACCGTGATTAAGGGGCATAAAATGCAAGTGTGCACTTGTAATGAAATTGCCCTTACTTACTGCCTGGTTAGTATCTGTGGTTGCCACAGTATGCCTCTGTGATCAGCCTCAGTATAATGAGAAATAGCAGCAAACCTTAGCCGCTCAGATGGTTTCTATTAGGAGGAGATGGAAGTGTTTTCAAAGCTGGGCTGGTAATGGGAAGGAAGCCGTGGTGCAGAGAATAGCAATTGATTCTTATGCATGGATAAAGGAGGGGTTCTCTGGGTGAAAGATTTATCTTTGAAGGGCTCCCCGCATACAAGTCTTTGTGATTTAATGTCTCTGCTCAAATGTCGCTGAGGCCCCATGCTTCTGACTACCGCAGCTTCCTCAAAGATTGTATCATTCTCGCTGAGAAGCAATACGGCCTTGCTGCAGGTGAGTATCAAGAGAGACACACTCCTGGAATAGAATTAGAACGTACACGCCACTGCCACCATCACTACCATTACACCACACTGCGCCACACAATGAACCAGGAATACCATATCTGGGCACTCATCCTAATGAACTGTTTATGGGTATGTGCAAAGATTCCATTGTGAGGCTGTTCATTATAATGTTTTCTATTTAAAAAAAATAAATAAATAAAAACACAGACCGCCCAGCGAACAATAGAAAAGCAGTTACGTAAATCATGATACTCCTGTGCAATGGAAGCTACTGCAGCAGAAGAATTGCTTGTCGAGAATGTACAATGAGTAGAGAAATACTCCTGATATACTAAAATATAAGCATATGGACAACAAACAATCAAGGTAGAAGAAAATAACTTTTCATAAATTGTGAATACTGATGGTTTGGGTGATGGGTTTAATGCTTGCTCTATTCATTTTGCTTAACAGTATAATACAATATAATAGTTTTAGTAAGAAGCCTTCATTTCTTCCCAATGGGAAAAAAAAACCAATTGCTGCCAGAATACATACATGTGCGAACCAGCATTAAGTCTATGAAATTACAAATACTATTCTGCACATGGACTATGATTCTTTCTTGATACAGGTCATAGGTTTATACTCATTTTACTTCAGGTGATTGCTTTTCTTAGGCTATCTTCAGGAAGGAAAAAGAAGTGTGAGAGCCACACAGGACGCTGTTCATTGGCGGGGTCGTCTAATAATATACACTTATGACCACACCATAATTGATGGCCTCTCACTTTTCCCTCCAGCCCCCTATTGTCCCATCCTTCATGGTACTTCCACTCCTTGCTCCATCCTTCTACCCTGTCCTTACAAAGCTGGCCCATTTATCAAGGCCCGGTTCAAACTGGACTTCCTCAAGGCTGCTCTAAATCTCTTTGCTCAGAAATGGATTCCGATTTTTCATCTCTCTAGACCCGCAACATTTTGTGTGAATATGACTCCAATTTTTCAATAAAGTGTAAGCTTTAGGGAGCAGAGACCTTCTTGTCTTTTGTGTCTTCTAGAGATGGGAAACATTGACAAAGTATGCATTAGCATATGTACTGAATATGCAAATAAATGAACCAACCTAGTTTCCCCGAAAGTGAAGGGACAGGCAGCTGAACTTGTGTTGAGGATCTGACCAATCGTTGTACGGATCTCAATCTGTAACCACAAAGAAACAAAGATCTCTGGCAATTTCATAATTTATAAAAACAGCAGTTTCCAAGTTCAATTTGTTTTCACTTTTCACAACTAATTCTAATACTGGACATAACTCAGGGGGTATTTGTGTGAGACAGACCCTGCAAGGAAGGCATTCTGAAGCATTGTAGACCCACAGTTTGTAATCTTTCCCCCGAGGAGCTCCTATAGCAAAGGCCAGGAAAACGGTCACTGGAAATGACATCCTACTGAACCATCTCCACTCCCTGCTCCACAGGGCCCAGCTCAGGAACCCTATCCAAACTGACATCTAGAGCTGGGAGCACTTTACAAACCACAGAGGACAAGGCAAATGTTAATCATAATTATATTCTCATTCGGAGACTGCGCCTCCGAAATGCTTGTGATACTGTCCCTCCGATTTTAGAAGACAAGCTGGGAACGCCGGGGTTGGCACTGCGTGCGTTGATTTTCCTTCACATTCAAGGATTCACTCCGGGGATGTGCCCTCTGTGATCCAAGAGCTTGTTTCGTGAATGTCAATGATTTCAACATTTTTCTAAGGGGGAGATTCACCACACACAAATAAGAACAGCCAGCATACTGTGATACTGGAGGCCAGACCCCAGTGACTCCCACTAGGACCTTCTCCCTGACTTCTCCTTCAGTGGTGAACCCACACCTTTTGCAAAGTCCTCATTTGCTCCCAGAATGAGGGAGACCCTGAACAAAGCCTGCGGTTGACAAGGACTTTTGTAGCTGTGTTGACATTTGTTCACACCGTGGTTATAGAAAAGATTCTAATGTGGCTACACTCGCAGACTATTCCTAAGTAGTTGCTTCTAAACTTAGCTCTAATCCCTTTGGGAATGAGTTCTGTTTGTGGTTAATAAGGTGACTTCCTGATTTGAAAACGAAAAAAAAAAGTAAGCAAATAGCTAAGATTTACAGAAAAGCGCTTTCCATGTTGTCAGCCCTCTTAGGAATTCTCAGCGCGTCATTAAGGTGCCTGCTTCTGAGGAGAAGGCCACGTGGGGCACGGCAGAGAACACAGGGTTTGCAAACCCCTCTAAAGTATATACCAGGTCATGAGAACGAAAGGGAGCTCCAAAGTGTGTGGAACTAAACGAAATGTAGAAGTGAGTGTTTTTAAAAAACAAACACAGTGTGAAGTGATTTCAATCGGTTCTGTTCAGCTTGTCTAACTCACGATCTCATGAATGCAGACATGACAGCAATAGGACACCCATGATTTCATCTTTCTTTTCCTCCATAAATCCCCTGTTCCACAGACTAACAGCCATTATTGCAAGGTTTTGTTTTGTTTTGTTTTGTCTTTTTTTTTTGTGTGTGTGTGTGGTCTATGAAGTTCTCCAAGCATTTGGGTCATCACTTACTTTAAAAGGTCCTACAGGAAGTGGAATCAGAGAGTGACCAAACCCATGGGTCTTTAGTGAGGCAGCCCACACTGTAGCTCCTACTGCCTTTACTGGTAATCACTAAGGTGTATGGTACCAACTGAATCGCTAAGTTTTGAGTGTGGCTCTTTCAGTTTGATTCTCGTGCTGTTGATAAACTAATAATGAACCCCATGAATTCCAGAAGGAATGACTACACTTATTTTTCTCAAACCAAAACTTTTTTAATATAATATGTTTTTTATATTTTATATCAGTAAAATACTTATTAATTAAATAGATGTAAAGTCTGTACATCTCAATAATTCATTGATTTTGATATGTGATGCTTTTTACTTGGAAGCTTAAAATAAGTTTTATAAAAGTCAAGCTTAGAAAGGGCTTGCAGTTCATTATTTCTTCAGGAAACAGGCATAAACTAGATCTGCCCAGGAAATCTCACTTTGTCTTCATTATTTCTCTTATTTCTTCTTTCTCATGGAAGAGAGCATCCCGAAAGTCTTTGAAATGACCTGGAGAGATCAGATCAGTAGAGAGCCAGGTATTTGTGGTGCACAAAACTTTATGGATTAGTTGATTCTACAGGGTTTGTATGAATTTCATTGTTTTTCACCCACTGTGTGTCATTTGTTGAGTTACAGGTAACTTGTAGTGATAAAGAGAATTCTTGACCACAGACATACCAGAAACAGGAAAATAAAATGATCAATAATTGATTTCCCATTCCCAATATGATAACGTTGCAATTTATTTATTTATTTAAGCCAATAGTTCTCAACCTTTCTAATTCCGTGATCCTTTAATATAGCTCCTCATGTTGTGGTGACCCCAACCATAAAATTATTTCATTGTTGCTTTATAACTGTAATTTTGCTGTCCTAACAAAGACATTATCTTAACCATAATGTAAATACCTGATATGCAGAATATCTAATATCATGACCCCAAGGGGGTTGAGACCCTCAGACTGAGAACCACTGATTTAAGCAGTATTTAACACACACACACACACACACACACACACACACACACACTACTTTGACTTTACCCTTCAATAGGTTTTAACTTCATATTCTTTCTGTTACTGATGAATTAGTTAAAGTCTTTCACGTGCGTATAAGTCAGCTTTCTGCCCCCATGACAAAACACCAAAGGCAACCAGCTTAAAAGAAAAGGTTTATTTTTGCTCGTGGTTTCAAAAATTTCAGTTTATGGTTGCTTGGCCCTCAGCCTCCAGTGGCAGAGTGAACACGGTGTGCCAGAGGACAAAGGCTCATCTCAAAGAGGCCAGGGATTCTGTTACACCACTCTACACAGACGAAACTCTAAAACAGCCAGAGGTAGAAACAAAGAGACCTCACCAGGGTACCATGAAATGATAGCAACAGCTGATAAAGCCCTGGACGATCTGAGCATGCTCTGTATACCAAAGAAGCTTTCAGGGAGGAGAGGACAGAATGCCCCGGTGGGATGAAAGCAAAGAGCCAAGGGAAGTTCCTCCCATTTGGCATGGTCTATAAAGCACTGCTAATTTCTAGAGACTGAAAGACTGGTTGGAATTGAACTGAAATACTCAGTTCTGGAGTGCTGCTTCAAAACTCATGACAACTGACCAAGGTCACACCCCCTTTTCTATCCAGTGGCTGGTTAATATTGGAATGCAGACTGACTCAATTGGCTCAAAGTTATTACCTAGCTTAAAAAAAAGAACTGAATGTTTCTCTTAGTTGTGATTGCTAGTAGCCTTAAAGACATCGACTAGTCTGACTTCTGTCAGTTACCTGGAACTTCCTTTCCTACTACAACCTATGTTGTAATAGTTTTTGTTTTGTTTTGGTTTTGGTTTTTGGGTTTTTAGTTTGTTTGTTTTTCAAGACAGGGTTTCTCTGTAGCTTTGGAGCCTGTTCTGGAACTAGTTCTTGTAGACCAGGCTGGTTTCAAACTCACAGAGATCTGCCTGCTTCTGCCTCCCAAGTGCTGGGATTAAAGGTGTGCACCACCATCACCTGGCACTGTTTCTGCACCTCTGTCCCGGTCAGTATTCATTGAACTCGTTTTTCCCTTGTTGGCAAAATCACACACATTGTGAAATTCAACCACACTCTAAAACCTGTTGAGTTTCCATAAAATCTTCCTGTTTTCCCTCAAAGGACATACACCCTATCTGATTCTGATGTAGAATTATGTACTGTGCAAGCAGTTATCTATGTCTGTTAATCATAAGGGCAAATGTATTGGTTCTTCAGAATTTTCTTACCCTTTAGGAATGTACAGTATTCCCTTGCTCTTTCAATAGAAGGATTAACAGTGTATAAAATTTAAGGAAAAAGTACCTAATAAAATTTGTTAAATGTAAAACAGGCAGGGCATGTAATAATTTTAAGTTTGGCTAAATTGGTACTTTCCTTATTATTGTCTATAAGACCATTTGAAGCTATTGATAGGCACAAATTAGAATCCAAATGGGAAAGCATCTTTTAAGGGAAGAAATTTCTAAAATGTTTTGGCAGCATCCCTTCACTTCCAACAATACAATATTTTTTTCAAACTTCCTTATCCAATGAATCTGGTTAAATATGGACTTCTATGCTGTCTTATAGAACTAACAGACATTCTGACTAGTAGAGTGGAAAGTGTCCTTCTTTGCTACAATCTGTGTGTGTTGCTCTGCCCAAAGCAACTGCTTTCTCCATTGTCCATGAGTTCCAAAAACATTGTATATTAGGAAGCAAGCCCCCATAGCTCAACCCACACACACAAGTTCTGCTAGGGGCAGGGATTATATTTATGGGTATTTTATTTCAGTGTCTATCCCATTAGGCAGTATTACATTATTGTACAAAAAAAAAATCTCAAAAGAACCCAAGAAGAAGAAAAGTGCCTTTTGGCTGACATATTTGAATCCTTCGATCCATGGCCTCATGGGTTCCTGCATCCGGGTGTGTGACAGAGCATAACATACCATAACACAGGGAGCTCCTGTGGAAAAATTCAACCATTACTTGGTGTCGGGGAAACCTAACTGAGAGAAAGAGCGCAGTGTCCCACCATTTCTTTGGCGAGCCTCCCTGCCTCTAGTCCCCTCTTCCATCAGGGACAGAAACCTCCCACCGGGCTACACGTTCAGAAGTTTCCAGTGCTTTTCAGGATCACAGGTCCGAGGATAAAGTCTTTAATACATGGGGACATTTAAGGGCTGGATTTTAGCAAGCATTCAGAGAGTACTATCCACGTGAGCCATGATTGTGTAACTACACACCATATACTTAGTATTTTTTGTTTGTTTTGAGATGGAGATTCTCTATCTGTCCCTGACTGGCCTGGAACTCACTACGTAGACCATCCTAGCCTGTAACTCTTGAGACCCACATGCTTCTACCTCCTGAGTGCCAAGATTATGGGTATGTGCCACCATGCCAGGCAAGACTTAATAATTTTTCTTTGGAGTACCACATCTCTTCTCCAATTTTGCAATTCAATTCTTCCTTCTGGCCATGAACAGGTCATTCTAAATGTGGATTCTAAATGTGGAGGACAGCTCAGAACAGAAATCAGTTGCTCATTCTGGGCATACAAATCCTTTGTTCCTAACAGGTGTGTATCTATGAATAACCTTCAGCTGGAAAAAAAAGAAAAGAAAAGAAAGCATTTCTGGGGAGGTACTCAACCAAGTATGTAAATCATTCAACAAGGGAGCCAGTGACCACATGAGACCACATTCATGCAAGCTGCTGCTGTCTGTCCCTTGGTGGTCTCCTTAGAAACCAGCTTCTCTGAGCAGTGAGTCACATCCCTGCTCAGAGCAGCAGGTGGTGAGTCATGTTGGTCTCCCTGAGTGAGCAGATGCCCGGTTGCTTCATTGAGTCATCCCTACCTCCTCCTATTTCTGTCTGCACTCTGACATGAACAGAAAGTCCATTCCAATGGCTGCTTGGTGCTCATCCTTTCAACCCTGACTGCCAGCAGCAAGAAAGACTCTGCAGATGAAGCAAGTTCCACTGCCCTCTGCAGAGGATGCTCCCAGGAGAAGCCAGCATCCATAACATCTTCGTGGGCTTTCACACTCACTGCCAAGATAGATTTGGGGCTACAAAGAATTTCCTGACAAGTCCACACACGTCTCTGTCCTACAGCCAATAGGTGTGCAGTGACTCTCGATGCATTTTAAAGATGTGATCACATGTGTGGCCGAATGTCCTTGCTTTGAAAGAAAAGAGAACACTTTTCTTAAACCAGAATCGGAGAGTGAGCATGCTGACTAGTAAAAGAATGGGGGAAATGCAACACTGAATACCACGGAGGATCAATAAAGATTGACTGGCGGGGAACAGAGGAAAGCAAGGGTTTGGACAACCTTAACCAACACTTTCTAATAAGAAGCAATCTTCCACCAGGAAAATCTAGTTTCACCCCTGATGGTACTGGAAGAAACAACACAGAATGGGAATGGAGCTCCAGGGATATGACAGCTGCTAATGGAAATCCTGCTTCCATTGCTCTGGGATGGGGGTATGGGGAGGGGAGATAGACAAATGTCAGAACCACCTCCTGGGACCTGGCTTGCCTCTTTGGGGCTGTGGCCAGACTGCTAAGTGAATGCAAATACACTGACCTAGCAGGTGAAAATCCTGAGCTAAAAGCAGCAGAGTAGTACTCTGAAGATTGCTCACCAGCTAAAGAATTGGCAGAGCATACAACCCGGTTACCTCGTCTCCCAATGAAAGAGATCTAGAAAGTAAAATCAGGATCATATGATGCTGTGCTGAGCCAGAGGTCCAACTCTTTTCTAGGTTGCCTCAGTCAGTTTTTATCCTCACCCCACCCCATTTGCTTATGGCTAAAACAAGTATTCAAACCTGAATCTTTTTTTTTAAGATTTATTTATTATGTATACAACATTCTGCCTCCATGTATGCTGACATACCAGAAGAGGGCGCCAGATCTCATTACAGATGGTTGTGACTCACCATGTGGTTGCTGGGAATTGAACTCACGACCTGTGGAAGAACAGCCAGTCGCTTAACCTCTGAGCCATCTCTCCAGCCCAAACCTGAATCTCAGTACACACCCTGTCTAGTCCTTCTGTCTGCAATTCTGGATCACACCAGTGTTCTCTCTATTGAACTTATTTCCTTTTTTTTTTTTTAATTGGTAGACATTCTAGCTGGTACAATAGCAAGTCAAAGTTGAGCCTCTCATGACTGTGCGTGACTCATGAGCCTAATCTTATAAGGGAAGGAGCAGGTTTCTTAAGCTACAGGATCGTACTTCCAGGTGATAATAATAGACACC
Organism: Microtus oregoni; assembly: GCF_018167655.1. Classification (NCBI taxonomy): domain Eukaryota; kingdom Metazoa; phylum Chordata; class Mammalia; order Rodentia; family Cricetidae; genus Microtus; species Microtus oregoni. Next base: position 20,941,831 of record NW_024543069.1, on the reverse strand, counting down.
ATTCATTATGGTCTGCTGTGAGCCAACATTTCACATTCATTACCTTATTTCATATTTTAATCTTTATGAGAGCCTTGTGTATGTGAGGGAAAGGGGGGGAATTCATGTTGTTTTTCTTGGATTAAAAACTTAACAGTCATCGCTCCTGGCTCTTCTAAAATGTGTGTGCAGGTAAACATCTCTGGTGCCATATTTTAAGATTAAATTTTAAAATAGATGCAAATTAAAACGTGAAGGCTGAGGATGTAATTTGCAGCACAGCACAGCACAGCCAGCGTTTTCTTCAGAGTAGAGCTGTAGCAGCTAAGATTTAGAAAACTTCGCTGGAATGGAAGAATCCCAGTTGGAGCGGAGACTTTCGTAGTCTAAATTTAAGTGTTTTTCTTTATGGCACACTGCTTCAATGTTCTAGTTTTGGAAACAACATAAACTCTTGAGAAAGCTCAATAAAAATCCAAGATCCGATGTTATATCTAGTTAATTCCGAACGTCCTACAAGACAGCAGAAAATGAGGTCCCAGTTGTGCATGTCAGATGGCGTTGCCCCCATTAACAGGGATCCTGGAGACTGGAAGAAATAGAACATTTAGTGCCTAGGATGCAGTTGTGGAGGTTCGTAGTTTTCAGTTTCTCTCCTCTTAAACAAGCAAACAGAACTACAGCATTTGTTATCCTTTATGGAGAGCAAAGTGTCTGCATATGCAACGAGATGCCTGGGACAGCAAGTAAAACAATACATGGAAGCAATACGGGATACAATAGTGTAAATGCATTAACAGAGGTTGACTCTAGATGCATTGCCAAGGAAATAGCAATGATTGTAGCGATCTGTGAAGGAGGTAGGAAAGGAAGTCTACCTCTGCAGGCAGTGATGAGAAACCTCATGACTTTTTTCATAGACAAAGTAGTTTCAGAATGGTGACCAGGAATAAGGATTGGCCTTGGAGGTATTCAACCATTTTGTGAACACCGATAGACATTATCATCTACAGATGGGTAGCTACAGTCATAGCTGTCCTGGGACATGTGTGGGCTGCAGGTTGGACACATCTGCCAAAGCTTAAATGCAACATGGTGATTTGAAGGTAAGCTGTGGGAGAAATAAGACAAAATTCAGATTCCAAAAGATTGATTGTGTTTATCAAGCTTGGATCATAATTTGGAGGTGGGGCAGGAAGCAAGGACACAGGCATGTATCTTCAGCCGCCTGGTTCTCCCTCCTCCCTGTCCTTTCTGTTCCTTCTGTGCCAGGTGAGTGGTTTGTCTCATCTCATCACTGCATTTGGGCTCCAGTCTGAGAACATAATTCTCATTTCAGCTTTAATAACATTGAACTTCTTTCTCTACTCATAACTAGGCGTTCTCCCCAGTTTATGATTGCTATGGTTTTTCTGCTTACCTCATTGCTTCCCCTGAAAGTTTAAGTGAGCCAGCCTGTGGTGAATGCTTTGGTTATAGACAATCACACACATCTTTTATCTTTCTTGGAATGTAGCCATTGGAGAAGCTTGACTCAGCATCAGCCTGTGGTGGAAAGATTTCTTTTATGACATTATCCAACATTTTACAAGCATCATCAGAGAATTCATAGGCTGAATTTTATTAAATTAATTATTGGATTAGCATACACTTAGACAACAGCAATGGGCCTGGTATTTGGGGGTGTGTCGATAATCCATTCTTTCCACGTGACATTGTGTGCCCCAAACCTACAAACAGCTTAGGAATAGTAAACTATTGTTTAATTCATTCTCTGAATTTAATTTCTTAGCTGGCTTTATTTGGCTGTAAAAGATCAGAATCTCTCCCAAATTTCTTTGACAGACATTTATGTAATGGATACAAATGGTTTCAAACAGTGTAGGATCTGGCAGGACCTGGCTTCAGAATACCTTGTGGCTTCTACATGTCTCCCTTTTTCTATTTAAGCTTTTTTTTCTTCCTGTCTATTGGCCAGCACCAAGGAAAAAAATAGTCCCAACCATCCTGAAACTGAGAGTGTTCTGTGTGCCAAGTCTGAAGTATCTGACACACGCTAACTTAGTCCTTCAGCTTCTGTCATTGAACTCGGACTTGTACATGAATTAGGATTCCCTCCATCCAGACTTGCTCATAAATATGGCATGATCTCTTCCTCAATGACACAAGAAATAGGTTCATGTTTCTGCTTCCCAGTTAAGATTACAGAACACAAGGGTGTGATTTTGCCGGCTTATTTTTGAGCCCTGCTACACAGCCAATGTGTGAATTGGCTTCCGTTCCTTCAGCTAGGAAGCTCTGAAACACTCATCTGTGAGTGTTGCTTAGCTCAGAACCTTGGCATGAGTCTGCTCTGCTTGTGAGTGGGACGGGCTTCTCTAGGAGAAGCTGTAAGAGTGACATGTACCATTGAAAGCAATCACACAAGGGGCAGCAACAGGATATCATATGTTTAGTAAAGGAACCTGTGATTTGGGATTCCAGTCATTCATGTGTGAGTGACGTGCACTGGGGCTTAGCCACTTCTGGACTGAAACATTCATGACTGTAATGACATAACAGCCTCAGAGTTTATGTAGGGACACGCTGATTCATGTATTGCAATAGCATACCTATATGGTGTTATTTGAGGATCCTCAAAAGGGAAACTCACCTCAACATTCATCTCTATAGCCCTGCATCTTTCATCTGCCTTTAACACAGTGTCTTGGGCCAGAGTAGATGATTATCGTGTCGGCATTTTCATGGCTGTATTTTCCTGGATTATTTCTAGTTTCTCATGACTGCTCTCACACATCTGCTCCTTCAGATCAGGTCAAAAACCGTAGGCTTCTCTTTCCTAATTTTTACCATCATTCATGTTCCCAAAGAGATTGATCCCGTAAATCTGAGTCTATTTGTGGTGGACACTGATCTGTATTCTTCACCAGAACCCTTTTACTCCATTGTTTAGGCTTTCTGCTTATTTTTAGTTCTTGGTTTCTAAATTTTTAGTCAGCCGAGATGACAACTGACTAAGATTCTTGTTGTGATTGTACGTGAAGGCCTAACATGGTGTCTGATAGAGGATCAGTATCAATAAATATCTATTTAAATGTATCTATTTAAATGAAATTACAATAAAACCACTGGGGCTTTTAAGATATATATATATATATATATATATATGATATATATATCTGATAGATAGAGGTTCCTAAAGAGAAAATTATTTAACTCCTTAAAGAAATCTATGCAAGCACAAAGAGTAGAAGGAAATGAATAAACAGCTCAAAATCTGAAAGTGGAAATAGAATCAATAAAGAAAACCCAAACTGGGGAAAATCTAAATATTAAAGACTTAGCAACTCAAACAGGAGCCTTAGAGGCAACAGAGTACAAGAGATTGGAGAATCTCAGGCATTGAGGACATGACAAAAGAAATGGATACCTCAGTCAAAGAAATATATTAAATAAAAAAAAATTCAGGCACAAAACATCCAGGAAATCTGGGACACTATGAAAAGAACAAATCTAAAAATAATAGGAGTAAAAGAAGGAGAAGAAGCCCGGGTCAAAGGCAAAGGGAATATCTTCAAAAAAAATTATGGAAAACCATTTCCTTAACCTAAAGAAGAAGCCTGCCAAGGTATAAGAAGCATACACAACACCAACTAGATTGGACTGAAAAGAAAAGTCCCTTGGCACAAAATAACCAAAACACTAAAAGTACAGAACAAAGAACAAATATTAAAAGATTAAATGGAATCAAACTGAGTAACATACAAAGGCAGAGATGTTAGAATAATACTTGACTTCTCAATGGAGGCTTTTAAAGCCAGAAGGGCCTGCACAATTATTCTACAGACTCTAGGGGACTACAGATGCCAGCCTGACTCCCATACCTAGTAAAATTTTCAATCACACTAGATGGAGAAAATAAGACCTTTCATGTTGAAACTAAAGTTAAGCGATTTTAATCTACAAACTTAGCCCTGTAGAAGGCTCTGTGAGGAATACTCCAATCTAATGAAGTTAACTGCATTCAAGAAAACACAAAGAATAAATGACCCCAGACCAGCAATTCAAAAGAGGGGAAACACATGCATGTGCATGCGCACGTGCACACACACACACACTCCAAAATCACCATTACAACAAAAACAAAATAGAAGAAATCAACTAATACTTCTCTTTAATATCCCTCAATATCTATGGTCTCAATTTTCCCAATAAAGAGACACAGACTAGCAGAATGGATGGAAAAAAGATTTATCCTTCTGCTTCATCCAAGAAACACACTTTAACATCGAGGACAGACATCATTTCTGGGTAAAGGGATGGAATAAGATGTCTTAAGAAAATGTACCTAAGAAGCAAGATAACATAGCCATTTTAATAGATGAAAAAGTAGAACTCAAACCAAAACTAGAAGAAATAGGGAAGGATACTAAATATTCGCCATTAAAGAAAAAATGCACCAAGAGACATTGGAATTCTTAATAATTAGCCACCCAACACTAGGGCATCTGCTGTGGAATATTATTTTAACTATATAAAGATGTGTTACATTTCTCTGTGTTGCAGAATATTACATTAACTGTGTAAGAGTGTGTTACATTTGTTTATGTTGCATTTGTTTAATGATGAAAGGATGTGCATTTAATTATGTAAAGATGTGTTGTATTTGTTTCACCTTGCCTGCATATGGTACCTGGTTGGTCTAATACAGAGCTGAATGGCCAATAATTAGGCAGGAGAAAGGATAGGTAGGGCTTTCAGAAGAGAGAATAAATAGGAGGAGAAATTTAGACTCGAAAAAAAAATGAGAGGGAGAAGGAAAAGAAAAGAGAGAACAAGGGAGATGCCCAAGACCAGTCGGGCAGCCACCAGCCAGCAGGCGTAGAAAATCAATGAAAATAAGATATACAGAAAGAAGGTTAAAAAGTCCTGTGGCAAAAGGTAAACAAAGAGAAACAGGTTAATTTAAGTTAAAAGAGCTAGCCAGAAACGAGCCTAAGCTAGACTGAACATTTAAAACTAATAATAAGTTTCTGTGTCATGATTTGGGAACTGGTTTGTGATATGAGAAAGAAAGAAAGAAAGAAAGAAAGAAAGAAAGAAAGAAAGAAAGAAAGAAAACCTGGTGCAGGCATTCAACTTCATAAAAGAACCACCTAAATAGCTTAAATCACATATTGACCTGCACACATAGATAGTGGGAGACTTTACTATCCAACTCTTACCAATGTACAGGTCATCCAGACAAAAACTAAACAGATAAATGCTGGAGCTAACCGATGTTATAAACCAAACATACCTAACAAATATTTATAGAACATTTCACCCAAACACAAAAGAATATACCTTCTTCTCAGCACCTCATGGAACTCTCTCCAAAACTGACCATATGCTCAGACACAAAGCAATCTTAACAGATACCAGAAAACTGAAATGACTCCCTGCATTCTATCTGACCACCATGGTTTAAAACTGGATATCAACAATACTGGAAACAGCAGAAGCTTACACACTCATGAAAACTGAACAACTTTTTACCGAAGGAAAGATGGGTCAAGAAAGAAATTATTAAATCTGGATGGTATGTCTTTAATCCTAGTACCCAGTAAGCAGAGACAGGCAGATCTCTAAGTTTGACGCCAGCTAGAGCTACCCAGAGAAACCATGTCTCAAAAAAAAAAACAGAGAGAGAGAGAGAGAGAGAGAGAGAGAGAGAGAAAGAGAGAGAGAGAAACTTTCTAGAATGAAATAGAAATGAATATGCAGCATACCCAAACTCATGAGATACCCTGAAGGTTGTTCTAAGAGGTAAGTTTAAAGCACTAAGTGCCTACATTAAAAAAAAAAAATGGAACTATCTCAACAGCATGCCTGAAAGCTCCAAGAAAAAGAAAGGAAAAACATCACATACAAATGGAATGAACAGCAAGAAATAATTAAATTCAGTGCTGAAATTAATAAAGTGGAAACAACAACAAAACTAAATTTTAAAAAAATTAGAGAGATGATTTAAATTAATAAAATTGGATGTGAAAAGGAAGGCATAACAAAATGCAACAGAGAAATCCAAATAAAAGGACATACTTTAAAAAACAAATTGGGAAATATAAAATAAATGGATAATTTTCTTAGAACATAAAACTTACAAAAGTAAAATCAAAATCAAATAAACAACTGACATAGGCCTATAAACCTAGTGAAATAGAAGAAGTCATTCAAAGTAACCCAGTGAATAAAAAAGCCCAGGGACAGATGGTTTAATGCAGAAACCTACCAGATTTTAAAGAAGAGTTAATGCCAATAATTGTCAAATTATTCTACAAAATAGAAACAAAAGAAATATTGTCCAATTTGTCTTGCAACTCCACAGTTATTCTGATACTCAAACCACATAAGGACCCAAAAAAGAAAGAGAAGTAGAACCCAGTTTCCCTTTTGTACATATATGCATAAATTCTCAATAAAGTACTTGCAAATTGACTCCAACAACACATCAAAAGGATCATCTATCATGATCAGGTAGGTGTCTTCCTAGAGATGCAGGGATAGTTCAACATATGTAAATCTATAAATGCAATACACCGTATAGACAAACTGAAAGACAAAACCTACTTGACCATCTTATTAGATGCAAAAAGGCCTTTGACAAAATTCAACACCCCTTCATAATAAAAGTCCTGGAGAGATTAGAGACATAAGGGGAATGCCTCCATATAATAAAGGCAGTTTACAGTGAGCCAACCTAAACGCAGAGAAACTCAAATCAACTTCACTAAACTCAGTAACAAGATAAGGTTGTGTACTCTCTCCATATCAATATAATGCCTGAAGTATTATCTACAGCAATAAGAAAACTGAAAAAGAACAAGGGGATACAAATTGGAATGTAAAAAGTCAAAATATCTTTATTTGAAGATGAAATGATAGTATACGTAATGACCCGAAAAATTCCACCAAAAATCTTCTACAGCTGATAAACACTTTCAGAAAAGAAGCTAGATGAGAAATTAACTGAACAACAACAAGACCCCGATAGCCAGCCTGTATACAAATTACTTTTTTGTTTGTTTGTTTGTTTGTTTTTTGAGACAGGGTTTCTCTGTAGCTTTGGGGCCTGTCCTGGAACTAGCTCTTGTAGACCGGGCAGACATAGAACTCACAGAGATCTGCCTGACTCTGCCTCCCAAGTGTATACAAATTACAAAGAGACAGGGAAAGAAATCAGGGAGACAATACCTTTCACAATAGCCTAAGACAATATAAAACATCTTTGCATAACTATCACCAAGCAAGTAAAAGACTTAGGTGATAAAAACTTTAAGACATTGAAGAAAGAAATTGAAAAAGGTATCAGAAGATGAAAGATCTCCCAGGTTCATGCATTGGTAGGATTAATATAGTAAAAAAAAAAATGCCTGTCCTAACAAAAGCAGTCTGCATATTCAATGCAATTCCTGTCAAAATCTCAACACAATTCTTCACAGATCTTGAAAGGACAATTTTCAGCTTCATATGGAAAAATAGAAACATGAACAACTCCACACATGGGTGCATGTGTGCATGTACACACACACACAAAGCATGCAATATAGCTAAAATAATAGTAAATAATAAAAATATAAGACTTCAGTGGGTATTACTACCCCCTATTTTAAGTTATACTATACCGCTACAGTAACAAAAATAGCATAACACTGGCATAAAAATAGACATGTTGGTCAATGGAATCAAATTGAAGACTGACATAAATTTATACACCTATGAACACCTGATTTTTTTTAATAAAGAAACCAGAAATACACACTAGAGAAACGACTGCATTTTCAACTCATAGTGTTTCTCAAACAGGATGGCTGTGTGTAGAAGAATCCAAAAAGATCTTTACTTACTATCCTGAACCAAGTTCAAAGACCTTGATATAAAACCAGATACACTGGAGGTGGGTGGTTCTTGGACTTCCCACAGGGCGGGGAACCCTGATCGCTCTTTGGGCTGACTGGGGAGGGGGACTTGATTGGGGGAGGGGGAGGGAAATGGGAGGCGGCAGCAGGGAAGAGACAGAAATCTTTAATAAATTTTTAAAAAAAGAAAATCAGAAAAGGATATCAGCAGACATTTTTCAAAAGAAGAAATTAGGGGGGGCTGCTGTTGTGGAATATTAGCTTGAGATGTGCTTAGGCTGTGGAATATTTGTTTAATGATGCAAAAATGTGTTGCTTTCTTTAATGTTGCAAAAAAACAAAAAAACAAACAAAGAAACAAACAAAAAAAAAAACAGATACACTGAACCAGACAGAAGAGAAAGTGGGGAAGAGGTGGGAGCTCATTCTCATGGGAAAAGACATTCTGAACAGAACACCATTAGCACAGGCACTAAGATCAACAATTAATACATGAGACCTCACGAAACTGAGCAGCTTCTGCACTGCAAAGGACACTGTCATTCCAATAAAGCCGCAGCACACAGGATAGAAGACTTTTTAACAATTATATATCTAATAGAGGGCTAATATCTAAAAAATGTAAAAATGGAACAAAACCCTGCTTTTCAAGAATACAATACCCCAGTTTAAAAATGAGGTAAATACCTAAACAAAGAATTCTCAGAAGAGGAAAATCAAGTGGCTGAGAAGCAAAGAAACATTCATTTTCCTTAGCAATAAGGGAAATGAGGATCAAAATTACTTTGAGATTCTATCTTGCACCTATCAAAATGGCTAAGATCAATAACACAAGTGGCAACTCATCCTGGCAAGGATGTGGAATAAAGAGAAGGCCCCTCCATTGCTAGTGGGTGTGCACACTTACACAGCCATGATGGAGATAAATATGGTATGGCAGCTGCTCAGGAAGATGGGAATCTATCTACCCTAAGCCCAGCTATACTACTCTTGCCACGACACACATGTGTGCATGTGCATGCACACACTGACACACACACTTTAAAAATGTAATATTTAGATGTTTAAAGGAAAAGTTTTGATTCTTTTTCTTTAAAAAATACCCATGAAATCATTATTTTCCCTTATTTGGAGCGAAAGAAATAAATTCACAGTAAAGATGCCACTTAAGGATTTCTGCATGTTGTATTAGCCACTGCCAGAATCTAGAGTGCTGAACTGCTGAGCTTTCCAATTAAAACCAGGGTGAATTCGCTCTATGATAGCCCTCCCACTCCTTCAGGCGTCAATATGAAATTAACACTGGATGCTGGGAGCCAGGGTGCTTTCATCTAATACCATCTGCATGGGGTGTTGGGAGCATACCGATCTCATCGGAGCCTCCAGCAAAAGGCTGTCAAGAGATGCTAATGACCCTTTATCCCACATTTAGCCTCCTCCACAGAAAGCTACCTATGGGATTTCAGATGGCAAGCACGGCCGTTGCTCTAATACTTTGCGCCAGCAATAAGTCAAGAGAAAACCACCAGGGAAACTTGGGTCATTGGACTGTTCATTCAAATGCACATTTCCTGGCTGCCAAGGTAAGGATGGTTATTGTTCTTATTAAGACTAAGAGTACAAAGTACAATAAGTTAATATCAAGGAGGGACGTATTCTAGGAGGAAATCAAGAGGACAGTGTGATTTTCTAGGGACAGTCCTGGAAATAGGAGAGGTCCAAAAAATCATCAGGCCGAGAGTGACATTTGTGCTGCGTCTTAAGGAATTGGGAAGCTGGAAGCTGTGGAGAGAAGGAGCATTGTAGGAGGAACTTAGGGTGTGGCCCACACATGGTTTCCTGAGGCCACTCTAAGAGAGGACCCAGACTGGGTAGCTGAGACCAACTTATTATCTTAGAGTTCTAGAGGGCGGAGTCTGAGGCCAGCATATATGACGGAATGTGAGCGCCCTTCTCATGGCTTCTAGAGATATGTTGGTAATTGTCAGAACTTCTTGGCTTATAACTGCATCAGTTTATTTTCTGTCCTTCACATGTGTGTGTGCACACAAGTGTATGTACTTGAATGCATGTGTGCCTGGATATTTATGTGTATCTGTATCTGTCTACCTCTGAACATGTACGAGTGTGTCTATATACTTCTCTGTGTATATATACTGTCTTGCATGAACATGTATCTGTGTATGTGTATATATAAATATGTGTATGTGTTGGTCTTTATGTGTACATGTATGTGCTTGTGTATATGTGTGTGTCTGTGTTCTGTATCCAAATTCTACTTTTGATAGGGATATCTGTCTATCAAATTAGAGGTTCATCCCACTCCAAAATATTTCATATTAACTAATAGTATCTATAATCACACCATTTCTGATGAGTTCGCATTCTAGAGCGTGTCAGTCTTCAACATAAGAATTTGAGGAAACACCCAATGCAATCTGTAACAAGGCTGAAAAGCAGCGCAACAGAGCTATACTTTTAAAGAGATGCCATCAGTAATTTTAGAAATGGAAACAGAAGGTGGGAGATTAGATTAAAGGGATTCTAGGGCCATGCTCAAACACAGCAGGTTCAACTATGTCCTCAAATGTCCTGGAAAACATTTATCACTAAGGACAGGATAAATAATTATAAACATGATGACGAGTCAGTGAGCAAACTTTAACGTATTTTGCTATGATATAACTTACTGTCTATTTCGATAAGGTAAGGTGTCTTATAGAAGCACAAAAGTAAGAAAGCATATTCAGATAAACCATAACTTTTCATGACAAAGATTTTTTTAAGCAATCAGCCATTAAAAAATAATGTTGGAGATGTAGTCATGGTCACAGCATGCACATTCTGCCTGACTTCTGGCAATCTCTGAGCCCCATATTTCTTTTCATTCACAGCTGGGCAATCAGTGTTTTTAAAATTTAGTGTCTGTGGAGTGAGGAGAGTACAGATGAAATGATTACTATGAAGGAAAACGACTTAGCACCGGAGAATACTCAGGGAGCAAGCAACAGCTTGTAGATGCATTGGCCATCAGACAGAAAGCAGGGTTGTCATCTGGGAAATCAAGATTCCCAGAGAAGTAGAGATCCAGCCAAGGGGTCAGCATCCCAACTCTGAAGGAAGCTGACTCTTCCTCCCTCTCCACTCCAGCTTGGAATGCTCATGCCTTTCCCAGAATCCCTCTGGTTTCGGTAGCCACTCCCCCAATGTCTATTGAACCCATTGCGATGCTCAGATCATCTTTCCTGGTAGCTTTGGTTTTGAGGTTGATTTGCTTTCCTCTGACTTTCTGCAGGCACAGCCTGGATAGTACGGCTTGGCATTTGCATAAGTGCTGGCTTCCACTTGTGTCCAATGCTCCTGCTAAATGAGACTATAAATTTTCCCTAAACATTTTCGAGTAATATACCATCAATCTCCAAGGGCACTGAGCACAAGGCTAAGAATACAGAAGTGGCTTGAAATAGACATTGCAAGAAAGAAAAATTTGCAACTCAGGATCTCCGTAGCATCCCATTAAAAAGTCCTTATGGTACATACAAAAGAGCGACTGAACTGAATTTCGAGAATTACTTGAAAATATCCAAACTGCATAATTTTCATGATTACCTCGATCAAAATTGTTAAAATGATTACCAAATGCAAGAAAGCCACCAAACTATAAGATAAACTCTCATCCCAAGCAACTTAGCTTGCCTCTAAGCAGAATGGAGCTGTCTCAGACAAGAAGAAATAATCGCTAATGGCAAGAAGGCAAACAGCATTTACATATTTATAAAAAATGATGGCTCAGATATTAGATAGATTGGGAGCCAATTTATTTACATAAATGACTTCATTTTGCTTATTAAATGGCCCTTTCTGAACTATTCTTAAAATCATTTAATAAAATTCAGGAAGAAAGTTTATTTCCGTTTGAGCCACAAATTAATGCCATTTGCGACTGCAGAATAGATGGAGTTATTAAGCTGAAATTGCCTGTCTTTGGGCAATTTTCTGTAAAGATGTATCAGTGCTTCTGAGTCTTCAGCATTGTACTGTATGACATTAATTATTAATTTGTCAGCCTGATGCACTGCATTAAAGTTGAAAATGATTTATTTGAGAGGGCATTTATTTTTACGGACTTTAAAGAAAAAGTGGTATTAATCTACTCAGTTAATGTCAAGAATTTAGATCATAAAAGTTCTGAATGTTAGCTTTGTAATCTCATAAATCACCCCTGTAATTTGTGATTGAGGGAAGATATACTGATAATTTCACCAAAATATGCAGTCTATAATAGTTTTCTTCAGAAAACTTGCTTATCTACAAATCAATAAAAGAAGTAGAAAATCAGACAGCTCCTGTGGTGTTTCTGTCGTCTGTCTGTCTTAGGGATGTCCCCTCATTCAAATGCCTTCAATATACCCTGGCCTCTGCAAAACACCCACCAGTCATGGCGCTGAGAACTATTCTTTTTTTTTTATTGATTTTACTGAGCTCTACATTTTTTTCTCTCCCCTTCCTTCCTCTCCCCTCCCCTTCAACCCTCTCCCATGGTCCCTATGCTCCCAATTTACCCAGGAGATATTGTCTTTCTCTACTTCCCATGTAGGTTCCATTCATGTATTTCTGAGAACTATTCTAACTGGCAATTTATTTTCACCTGTGTTTATTAGTGTTGTCCTTGTCTGCAGCTTGGATTGGACTCCTGCACCCATTTATTTACAAAGCACAATTTTTATTTAAAAAGTGTTAAAATATATAAGGGAAACAGCAAATAAAATCAGTGTCTCCTACCGGATGTCATTATGGGGATAGAAAGAAAAACAGCTTTGGGTCAAAGTGAAGTTCTGCAACATATGGTTGCAAACTCAACGTTTTAAGCCTGCTTCCCACCAAAGATGTTGACCTCTTGGTACTTCAACAATCATAGCAGGTGCTTGCTCCTAAATTATTGATAGATAAAAGACCATTGTTGTCTTCCTTATATTCCCTGGGTGCCCTCTTTTTCTTTCCTTTTTTCCTAAACCTTCCTATTGCAATTCCTATCTACTTCCTTCCTCCCCCGTTCCCCAATTCTGTAAGCAGCACCCTTCCCTGTGACTTTCTGCCGTGGTCACTTCTCCCTGCTTCCATGATATTCCCTACCCTTTCTTTCTGGTGACACCTCTTCTCACATCAACTCCAGTGTCTGGGAAAGCGCCCTGCTCCACACTCCAGAAGCCAAGCTCATCCTTCCGTTTACAATCACAGCAAACCACCCATTCTTCCTGTTCCACAGCACAATTAACAATAAGAGATTAAGGTGGGGAAAGTGAATCCCTTTGCGAAGACCATTCTAGGTAAAGAAATTCAATAAAAGGCAACAGGGCATGTGTACCATCAACTCATGTAGAAATAGGTGTGACCATAATGCCTGTTCTGGCAAAACCACATCACCATAGGAACATTGTTCCCAGATACATATTTATGACTTTACTGAAGAAATATGTGAGCTATTAAGCAATGTTCTCAGAGTTGTTCTGAGCTTTGACCAGGGAGAGAGATAAGAAAGATAATTTTATTTTCACTGTTATCCTGTCCAAGTTGAAAGGTCTAAACCTAAGCACAACCAAAAATTCCCCCACCTGCTGTTGCCAAGATCAGTATCGGTGTCTTGCTTCCAGGTGCACTCATGGGGAAGGAAGAAAACAGATGAACAAGGGAAATGAATTAAAGCAAAGGTGGGAAAGGAAATATAAGAACAGACATTGTTTTGAAAAACTCATCTCATGATGTCTTCCCTGGTCTCCTCCCTATCTATCTATTATTTTGATCAGACTTAGAAAGCATTTACCTGTTTAGATCAGCATTTCAAAAAGTGGCTGGAACGGGGAAGGGGGTGTGTGTGGAGAAATGGCTCAGTGTTTAAGAACACTGGCTGCCCTTGTGGAGGATCTGAATTCAGTTCCCAGCACCCACATGGTGGCTCACAACCATTTGTAACTCCAGTCGGAGCAAATCTGTGACAGAATTGGGGACTTTGTCCTGGAGAAGCTGCAGGTGGGCTGAGTAGAAATGGGCATTCCCATGGGACTGGTTATGACACAGATGTTTGACATGCTGTAGGCTGATCTTCTGATGAGAATGTATATCCAAACTCAGGGGCCTCAGTAATAGATTGACAGAAGATACTGTAGGCTCCTGGACTGCTACTAGAGAAAGAACTCTAACTTCTCATAAATCTGATCTACGGCAGGGGTCTTTCCTGGGTGTTTGTTGCAGATGAGGGATTGGTCTCCTGGCCAGGTTGCTACAATGTATGTCTGAGTTCTGGGTTAGCATAAGAGCTGGCTAATGCCCATCTGCTGTTTCTCAATGCACACAAACATCACCTGTAACTTTAGTGGCATGTTGGAAAGGAAGATGGGGGTGGGGGTGGTTCTCAGAAGAAGATGAATAGCTCCTTTGGAAGGTTCAAAGTTTGAATTGATTGAATATCAGAAAGAGAAACGAGTAGGCTAGAAAAGAAATGGTAGCCTGGGGGAGAGGAATTGATCTAATGGGCAAGATTAGGCTTTAATTTGTTTCTGCTAGCATCAGAACTGAAAGAACCAAAGCAAGAAGATACTGAACACCCCCAGTTTGGAATGTGTGAATTTTTACCTTGTTAACATGATTATTGCATATAATTTACAAATGAGGGATCTGACACTAAGAAATATTCAAAACAATGGATCCAATCGTTGATGTAATATTTAATATTAAACTATGAAATCATAAGAAATATTCAAAACATCATCAAAATCAGAATTGCAAGGAATCTCCCGTAGGTTCTGCCCAAAACACTTAGATGGAGAAAATGGAAGGTGTGCTGCCTGGCAGCCAAGTCCCATGCAAACAAATCATACCCCATAGATTACAGTCCTTTGGTGATGTGAGGAAAACTCCTGCCCATTTCTGCAAAAACTAAGGGGCACATTTCCCACTATTGTCAGTTTTCAGATATAATGGCCCATTTTCCCCACAAGAACAGACATGTGGCAGCAGGAGCGTTCTCAACATATAAAATCCTGGATTTGAAGTACAAACACACTGGGATTAGGTGATACAAACTGGATTAGACACTTGCTCAGAAAAAAAAAATTTAATTACAGCTTGGTAGCAGATCAGCCAAGGAAGCTGTTGGGGACTCATGTTCTCAGAGACCCAGGCTCAGACTCAGCCCCAAGGCTCCTTATTCATAACACCACCCCTGTGGCCCTGTCTCCTCACTCTGTCTTCACATGTCCATGCCAAAGCTGTGGATACAGAGGTTAGGGAAGTAAAGAAGGCAAATAGCCAAGCCTTGCTGACATGGGTTTACCGTAAATAAGGCAGAAAAAGAACCCACGAAGCACCTGTGTGTCTGAAAATGCCAAATGACTTCTTATTGTGAACTTAGACAGCACAGTTGAATATCAAATAATTAATGTTCATTTTGGACCCATGACTAGAATTCTAATTATTTAAAGGCTGTCCTAAGCCATCTTCCATTCTGACAGGCACACTCTCACATGTTCTAACACCGAAAGTGACTGTGTTTCCTACATTTCACATTGATAGTATAATAGAGAACCAGAATAATTCCAGGGTGGTTATACTTCATTCAATAATTGCCCTATTGCTTTGGAAAATAATGACTCAATTATTCTAGTGCAAGATGTATTCATTTTAGCACATTATCTAAATTTGGGTAGATATTACAGGGTTTTATACAGCCCCTGCTAAGGACAGAAAATGCCCCAATTTTTCTCAATTATGCTTTGTTATATTACTTTGAACATAAAAGTGACATTTCACACTCTCTCTTATTCATTACAAAATAAATACTATGTTGGTCTTAAACATGATACACATTAATGAACACCCATAGATTTTGCTACATTGGGCAAGTCTTCCTGTCTGGTTTTTAGGTCCCTCTAGGTTTTTGTTTCTACTTCTACAACATAAAGATGAAGGTCTTAGCAACAAGACATAGAACAGTCAAAGGATATAAATCTGCATGTAGGGATAGGAAGCCACCTTCTTTGGATTCGTGAGTAGAAGACTGAGAGGTAAAATTAGATATAGCCAGTAGGACCTCAATAAAGATACCCAGAGACATAATAGGTTAGAATACTTCACCAAAGCAGTCCCTTAAAATATTGTGTGCTGCAAGCTCCTTGTATGAAAATAATCATGACTTTTGTGAGTTATTATCATGTGATTATGTGAAATCAGAATCTCACAGGAAAACAAGCACCCCCATCGGAAGAAGGAAAGGGCGTACTACCATGGGAAAAAATATGGGGAGTGTGGAGTGGTAGGAGCATTATGAGACAAGGAAAATTTGTTCTTATTATCGATTTTGTCTCAAAATTAGAGTACAGTAGGATAATAAATAAGTAGAAAAAACTACAAATAAATAAGCTTTCACTCTAAAAACACCAAGTAGAATATTTTGCTTTCAACAGGCTAATGTGATTTTACTTGGGGAATTTGTTGTCCATTTGTTGAACTAGGGTCATAGACACTTGTCCCAAATACCTTTCTACAGTTCCCCTCTAAGCCAGAGCACATTTTGTATGTAGTAGCATCTGGGTATGATTTCATTATTATTTAATGTTTTTATCATATCTCAATCTCTTTCCCCACCCCCAGATTTTCTAGATCCTCACATGCTTTCCTAGGTCATACACTTCTTTGAATCATTTTTCTGATGACAAGCATGGCATGATAGTGTGGATCCTTGTTTGAAGGAGATTGTGAGTAGTTCCCTATGTCTGAAGAAGTAAAAAAATACAGAATATTCAGTTTATAGGTATAAAAGTAGCTCCAAATTTCAGGGGAAAAAGAAAACTTCAATTGCAACTGGCTGGTCTTCATTTCTTTCCATAATTGGATGGTTAAGTTTGATCTACTGCATCTGTTGTATAGAGTGGAAGGTACCCTTGCCTGATACATTAACAAATTTTAACCTAGCCTGAGTATAGCTCTGTAACCAAACAATCATATTATCCAGTCCCAATAGTCAATCTTTAGCCAATTGCAAACTACCAAGTGATCAGACCATATCCATATGAGATATTGTTTCAATATGCCACTCCCTTTCCTCTAGCCTTAAATATTGCCTGTTCAGATAGTGGGGTAGGGCATTCTGTACCATTATTCCTTAGAAACCTAACCAGTTCTACAACCTTTGTCTTGTTCCAGAAAAAAAAATATTAGCTTGGAGATGACTCAGTGTTTAAGAACACGAGATGCTCTTGCAGAAAACCTGGGTTTAATTCCTAGCACCCATATGACAGCTCACAGACACCTGTAACTCCAGTCCCAGGAGATCTGATGCCCTCTTCTGGCCTCCTCAGGCACTGTCTACGTATGATACACATACAACTACACAGACACATGCACATACATATATTTTTAAAAAGACAAAGGAACCAAACCACTATAGAGACATATTTATATTAATGCAGAAAATAGGACAATGATTCTTCTATTTTCTGAAACTCTATACTCTGCAACTTAACCATCCAGAGAAACCATTGCACAAGCCCATAGCAGGACAAATATGTCCCAGGTAGCATTTCTTGTGAAGAGGGTATTAGAGTGGACCTAGGGACCCATCACTGGTTGAATGCTTAAAGATGGTTTTATTTTTTTTATTTAAATTTATTTATTTATTAAGGATTTCTGCCTCGTCCCCACAACCGCTTCCCATTTCCCTCCCCCTCCCCTGATCAAGTCCCCCTCCCTCATCTGCTCAAAGAGCAATCAGGGTTCCCTGACCTGTGGGAAGCCCAAGGACTGCCCACCTCTATCCAGGTCTAGTAAGGTGAGCATCCAAAGTGCCTAGGCTCCCCCAAAGCCAGTACGTGCAGTAGGATCAAAAACCCACTGCAATTGTTCTTGAATTCTCAGTATTCCTCATTGTCCGCTATGTTCAGCTAGTCCGGATTTATCCCATGCTTTTTCAGACCTAGGCCAGCTGGCCTTGGTGAGATCCCAATAGAACATCC
Source organism: Microtus oregoni (assembly GCF_018167655.1). Taxonomy (NCBI): domain Eukaryota; kingdom Metazoa; phylum Chordata; class Mammalia; order Rodentia; family Cricetidae; genus Microtus; species Microtus oregoni. Next base: position 20,923,944 of record NW_024543069.1, on the reverse strand, counting down.
CCATTGTCTTAGTGTGTGGGTGCACCCCTCGTGGTCCTGCGTTCCTTGCTCGTGCTCCGTCTCCTTCTGCTCCTGATTTGGACCTTGAGATTTCTGTCCGGTGCTCCCATGTGGGTCTCTGTCTCTGTCTCCTTTCATCGCCTGATGAAGGTTAATATTCCTGAGGATGCCTATGTGTTTGTCTTTGGATTCACCTTCTTATTTAGCTTCTCTAGGAACATGAATTATAGGCTCAATGTCCTTTATTTATGGCTAGAAACCAAATATGAGTGAGTACATCCCATGTTCCTCTTTTTGGGTCTGGCTTACCTCACTCAGGAGAGTGTTTTCTATTTCCATCCATTTGTATGCAAAATTCAAGAAGTCCTTGTTTTTACTGCTGAGTAATACTCTAATATGTATATATTCCATACTTTCTTCATCCATTCTTCCGTTGAAGGGCATCTAGGTTGTTTAAAGATGGTTTTAAAGAGTAGAATTCAAGTGGATGGGCATTGAACAATGACTTAGCATGTCTTGCTGGATTTTCTAGTCAGAGTGGATGTTGCCTTGGCTGTCTCAATAATTTTGCTGACACCTTTCTTCACATGAGGTGTATCTTGCAATACATGCAGCACCTTAGGAAAAATTCCGCACCTGCTCTTGTACCTCCCTATTCTCAAAAGGATAATGACCGTGGCCTTAAAACATATCAGCATATCAGCATTCCCTCTCACAGCTATAACCGTCCTTCCCTTTGACTAAATTCTGGGCTCCTTTCTCAAACAGGATGTCCCCACCTTCCTCCTCCATTCAATCCTGTACTGATGCAATTAAGATTCAATTTCTTATCTGGCATGTACTTAGTAACTCTTCTAGGAACTGAAGCATCACCTTGAAATGAAAGTGGAGTGCTTTCTCCCTCCAAGAGGGTACAAACGACAAAGAAGTGTAGATGAAATCAAATAGAGGCGTCAGGTGTGCTCTTAGGAAAGAGTGCTGGACTTCTGTCCACCTTTATCAGTCACAAAATACATAAAGAAAGTCAACTTAAGGGAAGAAAGGTTTGTTTGCATTCTATGATGCCAGAGATTTTAGTGTGTAAGGAATTTCATTGCTTGGCATGACATCAAGACAAGGAGTGTGTGATGGAACAAATCTGTTCACCCTCTGCTAGCCATGAAACGAGGCAGGGAGAGAAAGAGAGAGATACCAGCTGGGGGAAAGGGTCCTAATATCTTCTTCAAGGGTACACCACCAATAATTATGGAACTGTCTTTTATTAGGCTCCACTTTTTGAGAGATAGATCACTTCCCAATAGCACCTCAGGCAGTTCAGCCTTTAGTTCCATCACATTTGGCATGAGACTTTGAATAATATAGATAAACAGAAATTTCTGGAAGTATACAGGGGGGCTATAAGCTAAATAGTTTACATGACTTTCCAATGCATTTCCCATTACTCAGTTTTGAGTAAGTAAGTAATTCATGGCAAATGGATAAAAGAAAGAGACCCAGCAATTGCTGACCAAGAGAAACGCACTTACTTGAAGTCTATTTCCTTACAATACAAGGCGGGAGGGGGGGCGTAATGTGCTGTGTGCTGGAACCCAGGCTTCTCTTCTTGGGGCATCTGACTTACCTCCGGTCCCACCCACCTCTCACTATCATTCCATCAACTTTGAGAAACGTTAGTGGCAGAAAGATTTGCAAGTGCTAGGGTCCTGTGTCCAGCCATTGTCTTTGGGTTTTGAAAACAAGGAAACTTGTTTTAGTTTCTTCTCTATCCGCCCCCCCATTCTGCAATCAAAAACTTCTTTTCTTTTCCCTACATTTCAGGGTTCACATCTGAAGAACTCAGTGTCTCGTCTGTAAAATGGACTCGTTATCCTCTCATTGCCTGATAGCCAGCACTGAGGAGTTGACAGCAAAGCTGAGGACACGGTGCTACACAGACACAGCTGGTTGCTGCTGAAGTAATAACAGCAGGAACTGCGCTCCTATCTAGTCCTGCGGGTTGCCGAAGCCGAGTCACTTCACTGAGTCTACAGAAGGTAATTTTACAGGCTTCGAGCAGCATACGCACTCAGGAAATATTTGTTGACAAAATAAACCAATTTATTTGCGAGTGAGGAGTCGGTGCTGGAGGCTGTGTTCTATAAAATTGACTTAGAGTGAGGTGATCTTTCTGGTCAGTCTCCTCCTCAGAGGGTTCTATTTTTATTTTAATTGAGGAACAGTTATAAAAGCTAATTGACTATCTGCAATGTCTGGCAACTATTCCCTCCGTCTGTCAACCTCAAGGCCCAAGTGGCAATAGATGCTCAGAGCTTCCCACCTAGACACAGTTCTCAGACGGAGCACATCCCAAGATTAATGCTTCTGACCTGTCAGACACAGACTTGGGCTTTCTAAAAAAAATAAATAATTAAATAAATCCACCTCAAGTAAATCAGTAATTAATGCCATGAAACCCAGCTCAGCAGAAACTCGGCTGGAAAAAAAAATGAGACATAATGTAATGGTGCAGCGAAAGAACAGCTGGCCAAGGTCGCTAGTTTTAAAAAGTTCAGGACACTCTGTCATTGAAATGAAAGCAAAGATACAGGCCGTTGTAGTCTATGTAAACATGAACGTCTCTCAGAGACTTAGAACTGGATTCGTTATTGTCCTCATCTGGCTCCCGAGGCTGTGATAAACACCAAAGCCAAAGGCAACTTGGGAGCAAAGGGTTTTATTATCAGAGATGACCCTCACAGTCTCAGGCTTTTTTTTTTTTTTTCGTTTTTTTCGAGACAGGGTTTCTCAGTGGCTTTGAAGCCTGTCCTGGAACTAGCTCTGTAGACCAGGCTGGTCTCGAACTCACAGAGATCCACCTGCCTCTGCCTCCCGAGTGCTGGGATTAAAGGCGTGAACCACCATCGCCCGGGCAGTCTCAGGCTTTTAATGCTTGGTCCCCAGTTGGTGGCTGTCTAGGGAGGTTTAATAGGTGTGACCTTGTTGGAAGAGCCGGGCTTTCAGATTTTAAAAACCTCAGGGCATGTCTAGTTCTGTCTCCTGGTTGCAGTTTAAGATAACTGTCAGTTTGCTGCTGACACACAGGGAGAGAGTTCAGGGTTTTTCTCACTGGTCCGTTGAAGTGCGTGGTGAACCGGAAAAGGGGAGAGAGTGCAGCGTGAACCCTGTCAGTCCAGCATGTGTGAGGCCCTTGGCATTGTCTGTTGTCTTTGTATCAGTCACTTTTCTGTTGCTGTTATAAAACACCCTAACGAAGGCAATGTAAAGAAGAAAGAATATATGCGGGTGTATGGTTCCAGAGTGTTAGAGTCCATAACAGTGGGGAGGGAGATAGCAGGCATGGCCGCTGGGGCGAAGCTATGGGCTAGCATTTGAAACTCAAACACAAAATAGAGAGACTGCACTGTGTGTGACTTTGCAACCTCAAAACCTGCCCCCAGTGTTATACTCATAAGCCTCGCCCCAAGCAGAACCGAGGATCAAGTATTCAAATACCTGAGACTATATAGGAACATTCTCATTCAAACTACCACAGTTTGAAACCCCTTGAGCCTCCTCTTGCCGCTGGTCCTCCTTCTCAGGTATTTATATATTTGAATTAGATTTCAAAGTCTAGTAAAACCATTAGATTTGGTATTTTTCTTTGTTACCATATTTTAAACATTACTCTGCCTGGGACTATCAGTTATACTGTAGAAACCATCACAGGCCAAATTCTCATGGCTCAAGGAAGATATCCAAGCAGTACAGCTGTGAAAAAAGAGGCAACAAAGGAGGAGAAAGTTTGGCATAGATCTCATGTTTCTCATTAAGAGAGGGAAGTAGGTTTTTAATGGCACAGATCAACAGAAGGACCATGAGATGAGCAACCTCTCAAGTGCCCTGAGCCCTGCTGATTTATTAACCTTGAGTGTGGAGGAACAGGGACAGCCTCCCCTCAATGGGCTTACAAAAAAGAGTGGATTTCGTAAAGAATAATCGTTTTTACTTAAACGGAGTGTGTGGAAGGAGGAGTTATGAGAAGCAGTGTGAATTTAAAGTGGCCGATTTGCCACACAATTTTCCGGCTCAGAAGTGGAATCTTCTTTAGAAAATGACAAATCAGGAGTTGGAATGATGGCTTAGTGGGTAAAATGTGCTTGCCTTGCCTGAATGAGAATTTGGGTTCTATCCCCAGAACACTCCCAATATGGCAGCACACACAGAGAATCCCAGGACTACCAACACAGATACAGGAAGACCCCAGGGGCTGCTCCCAGTCTCACCTAACTCATGGGCTTCGGGTCAATGAGAGATGGATCATGTTTCTGAGGAATGGCACTCAAGGTCACCCTCTGGTTTTTACACACACACACACGCAGAGGCATACACACACACACAGAAGAAAGATGAATCGAGAAGGAAGCATGATGTTTCTGGAAACTGATTATATGAATAATCAAAGCGAGTGACGCGTATTTTACACCAAATGATGATGACAAGCGAGGCTGACGGGAAAGCTGGGTCACAGAACTGGACATGAAGCATTGCTGGAAACTCTGGTCTCCCAACACTCTTGGGCTCGGGATAGTATGAGATTGTCATGGGCAACCTTTGAGGAAAAAATATGATCAAAATTGTCTTCTTTTAGTAAATGCAGTCCTGGGACAAATCGGGAAGTTGAAATATGGAAGATGGCAGAGTAGCCAGGAGAGAGAACTAGGAAAACATACTGTCAAGTATTTTCTTAAGACAAACCTCTCCGCCAATGCAAATAATCCCTATAAGACCAAATCAGACCAAATAAAATATGCCCAGGTATATTGGGTGTCTGCCTCTCGGGTGGTCCCAGGAAAACATGAAGGGGAGGTGGAAATCCAAAATAATTACTGGAGAGGAAAAGGGGAGATAATGTGTTTATTCTCTTTGGGGGGGGGACAGTTTAAATAGCCTAGGAGGAGTGGTCTTGACCTTCCCTGGGGAGGGGTCACCATTTGGTGGACTTTCTCAGAGGTGGAGTTTAGACTGAGGCAAGGGAGGGAGCTTGGAATGAGATTTTCTGCCCAGAATTCCAAAAATGGATACCAGAGAGCTGGGGTGAAGCCCCTGACTAAATATTCCAGACTCTTTGTACAAAGGGGGTGCCAGGGAGCTGAGGTGATGCTTCCAACCAAACATTACAGACTCTCTTTGGATAAAGGGGCACCGGCTCAAGTCTGGCTGTTTCCTGTGTGCATGGGATGACGAGAGAGTGGAGAGCGGGAAGTTGGTGGGCTCATGCTCAGTGAGAGGTGTGGCTGGAGAGGCATCTGGTTTACTGCCATCCTGAAGATGTCAGACATCTGTTCCTTGAGGGAGATGAGAAGGCAGATGCCTCATAGGCACTGGAAGCCCAGGGCAATATTGTGCCAGATGGCCATTTAGACCACATTTGTAGCAGGCTCCTGGTGAGGTTGATTTAAGCTGAGATCTGATGGGATGTAGCCTCGTAGCCTCATGGTTTACTTCCCTTGTCCCTCTTCTGGAAGCGAGTCCCCGTGGCCTCAGGGCAGCTGCTAGGGCTTAGGCTTGGACCATCACCACCTGTTGCAGCCTCATCTGTTGGGAGGATTTAGCTGCCTCTTCTTGGGCATTAAAAACCTTAAGGCCATTATCACCAATTCCTGAATGAGGGTTTGGGGACCTTCCTCAGCCTTTTTAAATTTTTTTCCCAGTCTCTGGTGCTGACTAAGAAATGAAATGGGTAACCAGGAACATGACTCCCACTGGGAAGGCTGGGTCCAGTCTGGTATACTGAACCACAGTCTCTTGTAATTGGTTTAAAAAAAAAATGGCTGGGTTTTCATCAGCTAGCTGTGTGATCTCTCAAAGATTGTTGAAAGTAACTACTTTTTCAGAGACCATCTCCATACCCTAAAGGAGGCAGCGGACCATGACACCCCACCTCTGTCAGCCATTTTGGCCTAGTTGATAATCCCAGTATGATTATGTGACTGGCACAGCCACTTCCCCTACAGGGACTGTACTGTCTACTAGGTGGGTCAGGTCTGCATACTGTCTAGCTGCTGCCTGAATTCTACTTCACTCTTCAGGAGTGAGAGTAGAGGCCTGAATAACATAGAAATCATAAAATTATAGGCCTGGGACATATAGCAAAACTCCTTAATATAAACAGAGGATTAGCAGAGAAGGAACCCAACTGCTTTTCTACTTGAGAGAGGTCCAGAAGAGAGAAGGGAACATGAACTTTAATAATGTCATCAGCTCCTGCTACCTCCCAGAGAGGGCAGAGAAGAGCAGGGTTATTATAAGATCTGGTATGAAAAGAGATAGGGGAGGATTGGGAGGGGTTAACCAGTGTGTAGAAGGGGTCCGAGAGGGGAAAAGAGAGGTGGTAGAAGGAGGGGAGGGGAGGAAGGTGGGTAAGGAGGAAGAAGTTGGCCTTGAACCTCTTGTTTGGCTGGGAAAAGTGTTGGAAGAGGTAGGTAAGAGGAGGAATGTGGAAAATGTTGTTTTACAGGATGGGGCTGGATACTTAGGGTTTGAGGGAGTAGGCAAAGGGTCAGTGTCTCTGGCAGCATGGTCATGGCAGAACTTTTAGGGTTCCAATTCCCAGATGGTTGGGAATCTGGAAGAACTATGACCCTGGCAATCAAAACCAGTCCTGTAAGACACTGGCTACTGAGGGAGGGACGAGAGCACAGTGCCCAGAAACTATGGACATATGAGAGTTCTGTCCATGGTGGCAAAAATTTTTGAGGTCCCGGAGGATGGAAAATTTAAGAGTTCCTTCTGACTGCTGAGAAGTCAAGAACAATGGCACTGGGTTTTGATCCTACTGCACGTACTGGCTTTGTGGGAGCCTAGGCTGTTTGGTTGTTCACCTTACTAGACCTGGAAGGAAGTGGGAGGTCCTTGGACTCCCCACAGGGCAGGGAACCCTGACTGCTCTTTGGGCTGATGAGAGAGGGGGAGTTGATTGGGGGAGGGGGAGGGAAATGGGAGGCGGTGGCAGGGAGGAGACAGAAATCTTTAATAAATAAATAATAAAAAAGAAGAAGCTGGGATAGTTATAGCACAAATGAAAGACCACAAGCAAAGTGTATTAATGCTGGATTTGTTCTAAGGCTTATTAAGCTCCCAAAGAAGATATTTAACTGGACCATCATTTGTCAAGTACCTCATGTTTTCAAATACTCTAAAGTACTCTATGAAATACATTTTATGTAAAATAAAATACTATCTCAATCCTAAAAAAAAAAAAAGAGTTCCCTCTGTTGGCCATCATGTCCCATTGTCAAGGTCATACTGAGGCTAAGTCTTAGTGCACAGAGAAATTAGCCATTTGGGACAGATTGTATCGAACAGTCCCAATTTATAAATGTAATAATAGGGGCGGCAGGGCTGCGTTCTCAGCACCCCCGGCCGCCTGCCCAGCTAGCTTATGCCCAAAATAATTACACAGACACCGTATTCTTTTAATCACTGCTTGGCCCATTCTCTTCTAGGCTAATTCTCACATATTAATTTAGCCCATTCCTAATCACCTGTGTGTAGCACCCCAAGGTGCGCTTACCGGGGAGATTCTAGCCTAGTCCATCCTGGGTCCGAGCTTCATGCCGGGAGCGGGGCATGGCATCTCTCTCTGGCGTCTGCTGCTGAGAGGAGAGCTGTCGAGTCTCTGACCTCACTTCCTCTTCCTCCCAGCGTTCTGTCCTGTTTTCTCCTCCCACCTATCCTCTAACCAATAAAATGGGCCAGGGCAGTGCCTTTATTAGCCAATGATCTTCCTCCATCATTTCCCCTTTTTCGGTTTAAACAAAAAAAAAAGGGCTTTAACTTTAACATAGCAAAATTACATATAACAAAACAGTTATCAAGTAAAAGTTACAATAATCTTTATCATAACTAAGGAAAACTATAACTATAACTAACTATTCTTAACTCCATCAAAGACTCCAGAAAGATACAATACTACCTAAGCAAACAAGAAAAAAGCAACCTTCAAAACTCTAGAAATGACAGAGACATCTTGCTGCCTGGACAGTCACCCAAAGTTCCTCTGTACCGTTGGGGCATCCATCTTCAGCCTTCAGGCCCATGCTATCCAGCAGACATTTCCATAAAGCAGGAAAATTCAAAGTCAGTTCAGTCACTATCTGTTGTGTCCTGCAGAATGCCTCGCAGACTCTTTCATGAATCAGGAACCCCGAAAGATCATCTCACCTTAGGCAAGTTCAGTAGTCCTCTCTCTGCGGGTTCTCTGTGTCCAGTTTATGCAATAGTCCAGGCAAGAGCAGTTTCTTGCCCAAATGGCTATCAAACTCCATAAGGTGCCTCTTCGATGCCCATCTTCCTCTTGAAGTACATTGGTGCTGCCAGGAGCAGAGTGTCTCATTGTCATGAAAAGTCCTCAGTTATTAAAACATTAAATGTCCTATTCTGTAATCTTAGAAAGACATGAAGAATGTCTATCTAAAATATATCTCTATATATCTAGAAAATCTAAGTAACATGACTACAAACTTGACTATTATGATTATCCATCAACAACCTATATTTCCTAATTATACATTACATTTTAAAAATGAACTACACAATCACACCTTATTCAAGATCAAAAATACATATACATATAACAAAATTGACCTTAAAATCCATACCAATGCAAATTATTCATACCTATATCATATCCCCTTTTAAATGTAAAAGAACGTTTATAAACCATATTTGGGAACATGGGCGCAGTTTTTTCTCTCCAAACTGCTTCCTGCTGAATGGGGGCGTCGTTAATTAGGTCTTTCATGGTATAACCTGTGTGCTAGTTTCGTCTCAGTTGGCAGTTGAGTGAAGCAATTTTTTGAAGGCATGCACAGGAACCATTCAGGAGGACGTGGTCCATCATACCAAATCGGAATAGAAGAAATAAACAGCGTCTCATCCTCTGTGAAAACAAAATAAGAAACTCCTTTCCAAAGTATCATGTCCTTAGATCCAAATTTTAAAGTCAAGGCATTTTCACAATATGTATGTTGGATTAGTTCAGCAGCATTTATAAATAAATATCTTTTAGCATCTGTTGCTCCTTCCTCAGCATTTAAATAATTTAAAGAGAGCATAATAGCATACAGTATCAAAATTCTCTGTGTATTTTCCATCTTTGTGCTGCTTTGTTTTAACCTCTATTTTGTTTATTTTTACTTTTAACTCTTTGTTTTTTGAGACAGGTTCTCTGTATCTTTGACCTGAAGTAACTCTGTAGACCAGGCTGTCTTTGAACTCTCAGAGATCCGCCTGTCTCTGCCTCCCAGGCATTCGGGATTAAAGGTGTTTGCTACTACACCTTGAACTCACAGAGATCTGTTAGTCTCTGCCTCTAGGCACTGGGATTAAAGGCGTGTGCTACCACACACAACAACTCTCTTCCTTTTTTTGTTTTTTACTTTAAGAACTTCAACTTTTAGTCTGCATATATTTTTAACACACTTTAAACCATTCAGAAATTTTCTCTGTCTTTGAATCTCTCTTTACTGTACTTTGAATCTCTCTTTTTCTGACCACATGAATCTTTAATTTACCAAGCAATCTCAGTAGGACTAAAGGCGTGGCTTTGCCAGCTAGATCCAGTCCATTCCTTAGCTTTCCAGCCTCATGGCGGATATACAGGCTGTAGCCATGTTTACTGCAACAACTGTATGGCATTTCAAGGTCCCTGCCAGCAAGTGAGCTACAACAGACAACACTCAAGTCCTCTCTCGGTAGCCGGCCCTCCTGCCTCAAATAGTCAGAGTTTGCCCTGGCAGGACAGCCCAGAAAGCTGGCATTTTTAAACGGCACAGCTTTTTTCCTGCTACGGCTGAAAACCGAAAAGCATGTGTTCAGCTTTTCGTCAACATCATTTAAGTGTTTTGTGTCAGGACCTCTTAATGAGCTGCAGGCTTTTCAGCTAAAGCTGAGTCAGGAAGACTCTCTTAGATGCGGCGCTTGCTTGCCTCTAGCAAGCAGAGTAGACCCGAGAAATTGCTGCTACCAAGAAACCAGGCACAATGCTTTCATTTTGTTCTAGAATTACTTCCCAAGCTGTCTCAGGCTTTATGTGGAAGCAGTTGTCCACGTGGGCGCCATATGTAATAATAGGGGCGGCAGGGCTGCGTTCTCAGCACCCCCGGCCGCCTGCCCAGCTAGCTTATGCCCAAAATAATTACACAGACACCGTATTCTTTTAATCACTGCTTGGCCCATTCTCTTCTAGGCTAATTCTCACATATTAATTTAGCCCATTCCTAATCACCTGTGTGTAGCACCCCAAGGTGCGCTTACCGGGGAGATTCTAGCCTAGTCCATCCTGGGTCCGAGCTTCATGCCGGGAGCGGGGCATGGCATCTCTCTCTGGCGTCTGCTGCTGAGAGGAGAGCTGTCGAGTCTCTGACCTCACTTCCTCTTCCTCCCAGCGTTCTGTCCTGTTTTCTCCTCCCACCTATCCTCTAACCAATAAAATGGGCCAGGGCAGTGCCTTTATTAGCCAATGATCTTCCTCCATCATATAAAGATTTTGTAAAAGGCAGCCCAGGGCCGATAGAAGATCTAGCTTCAAATTGCAAAAGCCCATTTACAAGTCTATGCCAAATCTTGGGACTCAAGCCTGTCACAGTGTGTCCACTGGAACAAAGTTCTTCAGTCAAAAACTGGGGGTCATGAGAGATGAGTAACAGACGTCTCTGTCCACCCAGTCCTACCTCAGCGAGACCTGGATCACCGCTTGAATCAGGTACCTGGCACAGGCCTGTGACTTCAACAGGAAAGCCCGAAAATTGACAAACATAAACATAAATGGGTCCCCGAGCATGTACTCAAAAAGGGGAACACACCGAGAAGAAGCCGATCTTAGCCTGGCAGAGAACACATATGTGAAGGGTGTTTTCCAACACATGACCCTGGGCCCGTGGGAAAAACAGCCTCTTCCTGGGGGACCTCCAAATATTAAGTATTTTCTTAAAACAAACCTCTCTGCCAATGCAAATAACCCCAATCAGACCAAATCAGACTGAATAAAAGATGCCCAGGTTTAATTGGGTGCCTGTACTCTCAGGTGGTCACAGAAAAATACGGAGGAGGGAAGGAAGGCCATAAAATGTGGAAATTTATTGGTAAGAAATGAATCCCTTCTTTTTCTGAGTGCCTGCTGCATCCATTTTACTGGAGTTATGCCATTGATCTGTACTGCACTTTGTCTTTCTGCTTTCATGTTTGCTTGGGGACAGAGCCCTTTCCAAACAGATGCCTCTTTTTACATGTGTGTCTCAAGGGCAGAGTAGGTCAGATTCAAGAAGGCATTCGGCAAAACCGAAGCTGATGAAATAGGTAATACATATGGTAGTCAGGGATCCAGCCACACAAGCAACATCAGGGAGGGACAGAAGGAAGCAATTATTGGAGTATGGTGGCAGATGAAGGGAAGGCTCAGCAGCAGTGACCATGCCTAGCCTGAGAGGCAGACTAAGAGGTACCCTGAGACTTCAGTCCAGCAGGAGAAAAGAAGGTGCAGATGGAGACGGGTCCTCACCCAGAACTCACCACCCCCTTCTACTTCACCAGCTGGTGTTTGTTGTGGTTTGGGTATGGGGTAGAGGACAAAAGAACTGAAGATTAGGGAGAACAAAATGTGACTGCATCCTTCTGTCAGGCAAGAAGAATCAAAATCTGGACTTAAAGGCACAAAGTCAACAAAAGTCCTAGACAAGGTTCGAGATGCTGAGACATTTTGAAACATGGCAAAGCTACTGAGACTTTAGCAAAACTTTTAATGATGCTTACAGCTTTTGTTTGTATTGCTTTTGGGGGCAGAAATTGGCTGTATATCCCAGTCTAGCCTCAAACTCATGATCCTCTTACCTCAGCCTCTTTAGTGGGAAGAATCCAGGCCAAGGCTGCTGAACCTGTATCTGAGATTTGATGTGAAGCCGGCATCATATGCAAAACTTATTTTGTCAGTGCCAGCATCATTACAAAAGACACTCAGAGACTGTGTACCGAGAGTATCCTGTTTATACGGGAATGAGAACTTCTTAATTTAATCTATTTTTTTGAGATTTAAGATAATGCAATCAACTGTTGGAATCTCAAAGTAGAATCATAGAAAAAATACAGGGTGAACAAAAGTACTAAAATATCCCCCAAATAACATGGCATTGATGACTTTATAGAGTAATCAGTCGCAATGGAATAAACATGCTGGAAATAATGAAACCATCCATAATAGAGGAAAAACTATAATACAGTTTTCAAAGAAGATTAAAGTATAAACTTGTCTAGACAGTCTAGACAGTTACTAGAAATTATTTTGTTTTCTCAGGTATGTGGAAAATACACAGAACATTTCCAAAGTGTATCAAATAATCTTAGGCATGACCTAGTAACAACAACAAGACTTTCTTTCTCCGCCCTAAGAAATAGAGGAATCTAGGTTAGCTCACAGGCTGACCTATCTGCAGCATGAAGTGTCTTGTTGGAAAGATGATCGGTTCAAACAGGCATAAGCCTCAGGGAACCAACCCTAAAGTATAATTGCTCAGCAATTCTGCATTGTGGGAAGTCAAGCTGGGCATTTCCGGGATACACACTTCACCTATAACCACATCAAATTGCTATCCACAAGTATCTTCAGCAAAGGATAGCTGGGGTCCAGGACCTTGCCCTTCATACTAGGGCTAGTGTTTAAAGACTGTTGAGGAAAAGGATTAGAGGATAACTCTTGGGATAGGACCACATTTCACAGTCCTAGCAACTAGGAAACATGTGATTAGGATACTTGCTTTCTGTTTTATTGTATTTCATTGTATTTATTGTAGATCCTCTCCAGCGACTAAGCCTTGTATCAACTTATGTTCGTGTACTTTCAGACAAAGAAGAATAGTAAATAAAAAAGATTAGCGTAAAAATGACTTTGAATACTTAAATGTGTTTTTCTTATTCTGTTAATGTAAATGTGTATAAGGAAGACTTTATCTCAGGTTTGAATCCCATCTGGGCAGATAGTGGCTGAATGCCATCAATGTCACATAGTATAAAACAGGTAAGTTTCCCATAGATTCCATCATCCATTACTCTGAGCTGCTGAAGGCCGACCCAGGGTTCCCTGAGAAGGGGCCCCAATAGAAATCTTTACATCAGCAGCCAATCCTTCTCTGAGGGCTATTATTTTATTTTATCAGGTCCAATTAAGGAATGAATATCAAGATTCTGCATGTGTTTGGGGGGGTTTTCAAAGAAAGGTTAGAGTTGGGACATGGTTTTAACTGTGAAATAAAAGATACTATTAATTTTGTCTGATAAAAAAATCAATAACTAATGTTTTAAGTTCTTTTGTTTCCTCAGCTTGAAAAATAAAGTTCAGGTATATGATTTATGGGCTAGTTTGAGACATTAGAAAAAGAAGTAGATCCAGTCTGATCCAAGAAGCAATCAGAGCCCAGGCCTCCAGCAAGGACTCCTTTTTGTTATCTTCAAATCCCATTTTCTTGTGCTACCGACAATCACGCAGAGACTTGTCATTATTGGAAAGTAAGCTTTCAAGAATTCAGGCTATTTACAGGATTCTAAGGGGACATCCGCTCCTCCAGTAGAGCATATTGGATTTCGTCTATAAATGAGTGCTCACTGTCTCTAGGCTCTTTCCAATGGGAAATAACTAGAAGGGAAAAAGAAGTCCAGACTTCAGACATACTTCCCATCAAAGCCTGTGTCTTAATTTGAGGCATGGTGAGAAACAGCATGCGAGCGTGCCTGCCCGCCCACTGTACGTCTTGCCTGCACCTTGACCCTGTACTATATTTAAGGCTATTTCTTAAACTCATGCTAACATTAAACAGCTCCATTTACCTCCTCCTGCTAAGATTAATAAAAGTGGGAATAAAATTGTTTTTATCTCCTTTAAGAGGACTGGTCAAGTAGTTATTATACAGAAAGTCTACTACCTAGGTAACTGAAAGAATATGCAATGCATATCAATGGATATGACAGGCAATCAGACCATGCACCACCAGCTTAGAGGACTAGACCCTCTATTTGGTTCTTGAGTGCCAGCCTTTTTTATTTTATATAGATCTTATATAAGATGGGTTATTCTTTGGTTGTTGCATATTAATCTGTTTCTGGATCAAGAAGGTCACAAGCTATTAACTAAGCCTAAGGTCACAAGGAATGGCCTTCATCTTTGCAGTTCCTCGGGCCAAAATTCTGCTAAACTAAGAACCCCTTCTGTCTGCTTCCACGGGCCTAGGGAGCTCACATATTTGAATTTTTTTTTTTTATCTTAAATTCTTCTAAATCCAGATCCACTATTTCTCTCTTGAGATAAGAAGTGGCTCACACTTGCTTATGGGAGTATGTGTCCTACACAGAAGCCCTGTGTTTTCAAACACAGCTCAGTGAAGGGTGGCAGACATATCTTCACCTGTCTGAGAGGACATCTCTAGAAGAGTACACTGTAAGCCATTTTACATCACTCTGGCAAAACACCCGAGTGAATCAACTTCATGGAAATAAGGTTTCCTCAGACATATCAGTCCATGGCTAGCTGGCTTCAAATGCATTGCTTTTAAGCCTGCAGCAAGGCAGAGAAATGACAAAAAGCACTGTTGAGGAATGCCACTCACTCTTGGCAGCAGTGTGTGTCCATCACTCTAAAGATGGAATGGACAGAAAGAGAGAAGGAAAAGAGGGGTGTTGTATTTTTTCAGTGGATTAGCCATTTAAGTAGGAAAGTAGAAACTCTGAGAGTTGAAGGTTTAATAGTAAAGATCACAGCAGGCTACAGAGTGTCAACTGAGAGTGAGAAGGTTTGCAGAATGCAGGCCCCCGATAGGAGATACCAGAGCAGCCAGCCCCTCCGTGTTTAAGAAGGCTTGAGTGTTGCAACTGAGGGACTCTTGGGCTGCAAGCACCTGCAAGGGCAGATTTCTGTCTGTGGGTAAAATGCAGTTGGAGGTCAAGGCAGGAATAAGTAACCCTGCCTACAGATGCAGGTCTCGTCCTGGAGGCCCTGACCAGGTTCCCTGCCTAATGAAAAAGTTTAAGATGCAAGAGACTCTGATAAATCAGTGTTGAAGGCAACCTTCTCTCTGTTATAAATGAGCTGGCTCAGAGCCAGGCCCTGAAGTCTGTCTCCTCTTCCTCCTCCATTGACTTCTGCAGTGGTTCTGATTCCAAAGCCCAAGAGTGTCTGAATTATAGGATGCTAACTGGTTGAATGTAGATATGCAAATGAGGTGCAAACCAGGACCAATCAGGGAAGAGCTTCCAAACCTGGTATTGCAGGGAAAACAATGAGCCCACCAAAAGCTGCCAGAAACTTACACTCAGGCCTGCTACTCTCTGCCTCTCTGCTGCATTAGAAAACAGAAGAGATGTTTGTGTACAAGCTTCCCTTGTTTACAATTTTCAGTTGCTAAGGTGATATTTGTGTACTGCCACATGCCTCCTCCCTACCAATTTTGTTGAGAAGGGAAGTTTTCAGAGTTGTTTTTGGTTTCTTTTTATTTCTTTTATGGGTGGTACCTTGCTGCTGCTGTATTAACAGCTATCAACATTCTGTTCTTTGTGGCTCCTTTCCCCCTGGGCCTAAGGCCTGCAACTTTCAGAAAGATCCAAATCAGAGAACCCCATCCACCTGTAACACTTGCAGAAGGCTCCTGTCCTGTTGGTTACCATTTAAATAATCTGGAGGGGGGTTGAGGGTAGATTATAGATCTTGTAAATGTCAGGAACTTCCTAAGACTTGACTGTTGAGTTTACTTCCTAAACATTCTTTCTTTACTTCCTCAGTCTTAACAACCTCCTTGTGGGAAGAAATGATTCAATCCAGAAGAGATTTCTATACAACATGAAAGCACACACACACACACACACACACACACACACACACAGAGAGAGAGAGAAACTTATTCAAAAATCACTAGCTCAATGGAGAACATTTTGTTAAAATGAGTCATCTAAGCTGCATGCCTGGTTTAATCACACACCCAAGCCATTTTTCAAACTTTTATGTCATTAAGCATGTGTCAAACCCAATCTGCTGCCATTGTCAACACTGCTTGAGAGGAACATAATTCTACTCTCTTGTTCCTGAGTTGGTAATTTGTGCAGCATATTTTCTTTTAAGACACCCTAAGTGTTGATTAAAACAGGCACATTCACAGGCCTGACTATGGAACAAGCTGGAAAAATCAGGTAAAGAATGAAACCTGTCCTCAGCATTCTGCTTATGAGAATGGGGCAGGGCTTGAAGGAAAGTGTTCATGTTTTCCATACAGAACCACTCAAGCCTCCATGGGCATGTGAGATTGCACTGCAGGAGGAATTGTACAGTTCCACCGGGGTGGGGCTTTCTTCACATCACATCCTCTTCCCGCTCTGTGAATAACAGCAGTCATAAAGATACAGCTCTTCAGCATGCAGCCAGGAGCACCTAGCATCACAACAATTAACTAAAAATTCAAAAAGCAGTTTTGTTTTGTCTCTGGACTCTACCTTCAGAATGTAGTAAGTGCCGCCACCTAGGGGCAAAACCTACTGAGAACTCAAGAACAATGGGCAATGGTTTTTTTTTTTTTGTTTTTGTTTTTTTTTTTTTTTGTTTTTCGAGACAGGGTTTCTCTGTGGTTTTGGAGCCTGTCCTGGAACTAGCTCTTGTAGACCAGGCTGGTCTCGAACTCACAGAGATCCGCCTGCCTCTGCCTCCCGAGTGCTGGGATTAAAGGCGTGTGCCACCACCGCCCGGCCGGCAATGGGTTTTTGATCCTACTGCACGTACTGGCTTTGGGGGAGCCTAGGCAGTTTGGATGCTCACCTTACTAGACCTGGATGGAGGTGGGTGGTCCTTGGACTTCCCACAGGTCAAGGAACCCTGATTGCTCTTCCGGCTGATGAGAGAGGGGGACTTGATCGGGGGAGGGAAATGGGAGGCAGTGGCGGGGAGAAGGCAGAAATCTTTAATAAATTAATTAATTAATTAAAAAAATAAATAAATTCCTTCATACAAAAAAAAAACCTTAAATGTATATTCAGAAAAGTTCACAGGAAATCCCTATAGGTGTAATTAGTTGGAATGTGTGGAAGTAGGTGAAAATAATAATAAGCTCCCTTAACTAAGAATTGTGCTTCCGTGCTCCCCTATCCTACCTTCCTTTATCCCAATCTTCCTTTTTCCCCATGTTCCCCCCATCCTCCCCTTCTCCCTTTTCTCTCCCCATCTCCCCTTACCCCCATCCCACCCCACCCCCAAGATCCCAATTTTCTCCCCGGCAATTTTGTCTGCTTTCCATAGCCAAGAGGATAACTATATGTTTTTCCTTTGGTTCAACTTCTTACTTAGCTTCTTTTAGGATCACCAATTGTAGACTCTGTGACCCTTATTTATGGCTAGAAACCAATTATGAGTGAGTACATCCCATACCCACACTGGAGCACTGGACTGAGCTCCCAAGGTCCCAATGAGGAGCAGAAGGAGGGAGAACATGAGCAAAGAAGTCAGGACCACGAGGGGTGCACCCACCCATTGAGACAGTGGAGCTGATCTACTGGGAGCTCACCAAGGCCAGCTGGAGTGTGACTGAAAAAGCATGGGTTAAAACTGGACTCTCTGAACATGGCGAACAATGAGGGCTGATGAGAAGCCAAGGACAATGGCACGGGGTTTTGATCCTACTTAATGTGCTGGCTTTGTGGGAGCCTAGCCAGTTTGGATGTTCACCTTCCTAGATATGGACAGAGTGGGGAGGACCTAGGACTTACCACAGGGCAGGGAACCCTGACTGCTCTTTGGACTGGAGAGGGAGGGGGAGAGGAGTGGGAGGTGGGGGAGAAGGATGGGAAGAGGGGGAGAAGGGTGGGAGGAGGGGGAGGGAAATGGGAGGCTTGGAGGAGGTGGAAACTTACTTTTTTTTCTTCCTTTTCTCAATAATAAAAAAAAAGAAAAAAAAAGAAAATAATAATAAGCAATAATAATATTATGCCTGGAACTGAATGAATGTATTCGATTTTCCCAGTTCCTACTGCCATCCTCATTGTTCACCTGGGCTATTGCCTTGCCTTCTCTCCTGCTATCCCTGCTTCTGTATTCTCACCCCCATAGCCACAGCAGCCAGAGCCCCTGTAAGGGCTTAGTCATCCTGTGACTTTATCCACCAAGGCTTTCTAATGACCCCAAGTCTCAGGCAGGATGGAATTCAAAGAGACCATTCAAGTTCTTTACCACCACTCCCTGCCTCCTGCCCCTGCTGCTGGAGCCCAGGCATCATTCACATTCAGAAAAATCTCTTTCCTGAGTTGTTCACAAGTTCCTCTCTCTCTCTCTCTCACTCTCTGTCTCTCTCTCTCCGTGTGTGTGTGTGTGTGTGTGTGTGTGTGTGTGTGTGTGTGTGTGTGTCGGTCTCTCAATCTCCCAATGAGAAAAGATTCTATGGCTTCACCTGGCTAGCCCCCTCCTATGATCTCACTTGCTTCTAACAAATAGAGAACAGAAACACTTGTGTGAGGATGGAGGAGCGTTCTCATGATTCAATTTGTAAGATTATTACTTCCATCTTATAGCTAGCTCTGGCTAGCTACCCAATAAAAAAGGATCTTGAGGCTCCCTGTTTATACTGGGTCCCAGGAAGGAGCTATTTCTAGCCAAAAGCCACACAAGGAAGCTTGGAAGTGGTTCTTTCCCTAGGTGAGCTCTTAAATAAGACCTCAGTCATTTCAACTCCTTGATTGCAGCCTGTGAGAGAAATCTAAGGCTATATCAAACTCATATACTCGATCCACAGGCACTCTGAAATGATGAATGAGTGTTGGATATTTTTTTAAAATTGCTAGTGTGGGAATAATTGCTTATTCAGTAATAAACAGCTGACCTACACCCTTGCCTATATTTTACAATTTAGCCCTGGCTATTCATCCTGTCTTGTAGCCCTATTTTGTTTGTTTTGTTTTTTTATGTCCTACACACACACACACACATCACACACACACACACGTTTATGAACAATATAGGTACTTATATGTTTAATCTCATTTTACTATTATATGTCTCTTTTTACTAGTTGCCCTATGCTCATGGCCTAAAAGCATTTTTGGCACATTATAAATTCTCAATATGTTTTACCAGATTAGTAAAGTGATCATTGAGTTTTTTAGCCAGTACAATGGATATGTGTAACACTATGCTGTTGAAAATATGGGGTGTGCAGATGGTAAGTTGCCAGAGCACACCAAAAATTAGTTGAAGTAGGATTTGAATCCTGACTGTCTGACCTTTAATTCTTTCACTATCAAAGAGTTTTCAAACCAAGGGACAATCCCATGTTTCAGACTAATTCTCAGAGGCTTAACGCTTTTTTAAAACTAAAAGTAGATGAGGATGGGAGAGGTGGCTCAGCAGTTAAGAGCACTGGCTGCTCTTGCAGAGGACCTGGGCTCAGTTCCCAGCTCCCACATAGTGGCTCACAACTGTGTGTAAGTAACTCCAGTTCCAGGGGACCTGACACTATCTTCTGGCCATCAGGGACACTGCATGCGTGTGGTATACACACATACAAGTAGCAAAACCCTAATACGCATACACATAGATAAAATTAAAGCTTAAAAAATAGACCAACTTGAGGAGGGGATCTGAAAGCATGTATATTCTCAACCCTCGGGATGTGCACCGTGTCACATAATCCTGAAACACAGCTGAGGAATTCTGCATGTGTCCAGGTCAGTTCTGATTTTGCTAAGAGGTTCTTTCTGACTACTTGAGCACAGACCGCAAGCACCAGCATCTTACACAACAACCATGAAGTAGAAGTGGTGGAGCTGGAGAGATGGCTGTGTGGTTAAGAGGACTGGCTGTTCATGTAGAGGACCTGGGTTCTATTCCCAGCACTCATATGGCTTCCAACTATCTATAATCCCTGTGTCAGGGGCTCCAATGCTGCCCTCTTCTGACCTCTGGAAGTACTGCATGCATGTGGTACACAGACATAGATGCAGGCAAAACATTCATAGTTATGAGAGAAAAATAGGTCTTAAAGGTAAGTAATTATGAGGCTTAGATGGCTAGAAATTTCAGGATACAACCACAAAACTCTGGTCTTACACTTTCTGACATACCTGTTACCAGACTTTTCTGTGGATCCTGGACTTGTCACCTCTCCATGTCTGACAGTTGTGCCTAAGCAAGCTTCCCATGGCAGAAGGATACTGGAGGGTGGGATCTTCCCCAGGAGCCTTGCTCTGCTGCCCAGGGGAAACATTCTGACTTCAGCTTCATCTCTAAACCGGTGTTGCATCCACTTGGCTCTGGATACTCCCTCAAACTTGTATAAAAGGCCACAGCCTTTCAAAAGACCAAAGTTCTGTTTCAAATGTCACCATCCAGGATGCCCTTTCCTCCCTAGATTTAAATCCACTTTGCCACATTTAGGGTGGTTGGCCTATACCTCCCAGAAAAAAAAAGCCACTGAGCAATACACAGATTCAGTCATGCAGACAACATGATCCTGTTTCAACACTTCAATTAATATTTGCTTGAAATACAAAATTCCTTATTTAGGGGCAGAGTCATTCTGAATTGTTTAGGAAACACCTTCCATAGAATAGCTTATATATTTTGTCATTATAGCCCTGTTTCCTCCAGGGCCTGGGGTTTGTCAAACTATTGTCATTGCTAGCTTCTTCTTTTTCCCCAGAGATCATAATGACTATTTACGAAACACCTACTTTATATTATGCTCCATGTAGAAGCTCTATCTTTATTCTGCTAAACCTTCTGCCAGTCTAGCAAGGTAGGTATTATTATCTCCTACTAACCCAAGGTCACAGAGCGAGGAGGAGCTATGTGGAACAGGCCCTCAGACCCTAGTAACCTGATTCTAAAGCCTGTCATTTCAGCCTCTGCTTTGACTTTTTCGGCTCTGCTTATTTACTTTAGGCTGCAGAAGACTGGGATTCCCATGAGCATCTTAGTATTTTCAACATCTGTCTCTAGATCTGTCTGGTCTCTTTAAGTTGGTATAGCCTTCCATATGGGGTAAGAACTTATTGTAAGCTTATCATTTTTTACATTTCTTAGTTTAAATTTGTTTATATTTTGGAGACTGGAGAGATTGCTTGGAGGGTAGCGTGCTCTGCGGAGGACAGAGTTTTGGTTCCCAGAACCAACACGGCTGTTCACACCTGCCAAGAACTTGAGTCCTAGGGGATC
This sequence comes from Microtus oregoni, assembly GCF_018167655.1. Classification (NCBI taxonomy): domain Eukaryota; kingdom Metazoa; phylum Chordata; class Mammalia; order Rodentia; family Cricetidae; genus Microtus; species Microtus oregoni. Next base: position 20,902,739 of record NW_024543069.1, on the reverse strand, counting down.
TGACAACCTCTTCTGACCTCTGCAGACACTGCGCACACATAGTGCATTTACATGCATGCAGACACACCATACATATTTTGGTCCATAGCTGCTATCTTGTTTGCCATGTGTGTAGAGTCTGGGTTGCATAGACTCCTTCTGTCAAAAACAAAAGGGTTGTGCCTTAAACACTCAATTTCAGTCTTAAGTTGTCCTCACCAACAAAATTGAAACCGCTGATTACTTATGTCATAATCATTACATCAAGTTTTAATTTCTGTCCTAATGAGCGGGAGCATCTCAAATCTGTGGCCTGGACCATATTGCTTTGTACTTCATGTTTTCCCAAATGTACAAGAGACCATTAAGTCCTTGTGTAATAAGAGAAGTCTTTCACATGATGCGCCTGTATTTCTGAACAAATAACTTAGGTTAATGATTATATTACTTGTTAACTCGTCCACTTAACAAATATCTCTTTCTAACACTGTATTTGTTACTAGGGGCAAAAAGGCAAAAATAAAACAGACATATCTCTTGATATCTTTGATTTAGTACTCTGACTGGTATAAAAATAAGTGAAAGAAAATTGATTAAAATTGTGTAGAATGGTGACTGGAGAGGGGGCTCAGTGGTTAAGAGCACTGGCTGCTCTTCGGAAGACCTGGGTTCAACTCCCAGAATACACATGGGGACTCACAACAGCTTGTCACTCCAGTTCCAGGGGTCTGACTCCCTCTGGTCTCCACAGGCACTACACTACATACATATGGTACACAAATATACTCTCTGGCACACACACACACATGTACATAATTTTTAAGTGAATAAATTCTTAAAATGATATAGTATATAACTTTATGATTCCTGGTAATTTAATGTTTTCTGAACGAGCAGCTGTCAGACTCTCCATTGTCTGACGATAGCATTTTGTGCTCAGGTGCAATGAGCAGTTACTAGAGGTCATACTTGCACAGCATATGCAAAGTCCAAAGTGTGATCCCAGGCACTACAGAAACAATCTGAGGCCAAAAGAGTACCATGGTCTCGTTGGTCTCTTCTCCACAGCCGAGTCTTTTCGTTTAAGAAGCGTTTTCTTTTCACAAAAGAAGGAGGCAGGAAACTTTTCTGTTACATTTCCTGTTTCCTTGCAGGTGATGAGGAGGAAACAGGATGGAATCAGAAGAAGCAAAGGGAATGGCTGTCAGCAAAGACCCTAGGGACTCATCTGTGAGCGTAATAACGGTTCCCTGGGAACCTTCCACAGTTGGAAAGCCTGCCATGAAGGATCTTGAAAGTAGATTCAGACATGCGCAGAGGAGGACTGAGAGAGCATCCTGGCAGAGACTATCCCCCACAGGTCTGCTGAAGCAATGATCTTGAGGAATAGCCTAGTCACAGAAAACACTGGTTGGTACTGTAGTTAAGTCCACTGGTGATTCAGGTTCCTCCACCACCCTCAAGCTCAGCGACTCTGAGCCAGTTTCATGCCAAGCCTTTTAGATTTTATTTTTAAATTGTGTGTGTGTGTGTGTGTGTGTGTGTGTGTGTGTTGCCTACATATTTGTTCACTGAACATGACTGCTGTGCATGAGGCCAGAAGAATGCATTAGAATCCCTAGAGCTGGAGTTCTGGAAGGTTGTGAGCCACTGTATAGGTGCTGGGAATTGAACCTGGGTACCTGGAAGAGAGCCAGAGCCCCTTTCTGCTGAGCATCTCGCCAGCTCCCTGCATGTACAGGAGAGAGCCTTAACTCTGCTTTTTCATGTATAACTAGAGGATAAGCACAAAAGCTACGGAAGCATAGATTTAGATAATGCTTGTCACATTTTGACCACAATATCTAGTGCAAATAAAGTACTTTATAGATATTAACCATCGAAAACAAAAGAAATGAAAAAGAGAAAAGATCAATCAAGTCTCTATCCAGTTATGAATGACGTTATGGAATAAGGAGACTTTAAGTTCCAGGAAATGTTCAGGAGACAAGAAGTCTCAAGTTCCCTATCAGAGCCTTAACAAGAAACCATAAAGTTACTGCTTTAACAAATTGCCAATACTGATACTAACACTAAAACTGTTATCAATACTGATTGTTTTCATGTATACCCTTATTGAACTTGTAGATATTTGAGTCATTTGAGGACTGTGTGAAAATTTAATTTCTTATCCTTAAGATAATGGATATTCAACTGCCTACAAGCCCAGTTCCAGGTGCTCCTATACTCCCTTTTGGTCTTCCTGGGCACTGCACACAGATGGTCCACATACATACATTCAGACAAACACACATATCCATAAAATAATAAAGTAAGTAAATAAAAATTGAAACTATAGATAATCCTAATTTAATTATTGGTTCAATCTGATCAAATGTTCAGGTGAATTCATATTTGTTTAACCTACAGTTAGGATGAAGTTATTTGTCTCTTCTTGGCTATTGAGATGCTCCTAACACATGGTTTTCCCTTTAGTGGCATCTTCATCTTCTGGACAAATTCTGGAAGACTATCAATCATATTCCATGTAGAGAATTTCCATCCTCATCCAGGATGAGAGTGATGACTCAGAAGATTCTCCGCTTCTCACTTCGCTGGCAGCATCCCCACAGCTTTCTGAAAAGCCACCAAGATGCAGGTAAAGTGGAATGCGCGATAACTCATCTAGCCCCAGATGGCCTATGACACTCGGTAATATTTTGTTTTGTCCTGTTTTGATCTTAAATGTCTCCCAAATGCTGAAATGAAGGGACATCCCCACCTGATGCTGGCACTGGGAGACTATGAAAGCTTGAGGAGGTGTGGCTTAATGGAAGAAGTTAGACTATTTTGGGGTGGACATCGAGGAGAATATTGGAATCCTTGCTTCCTTTATTTTTTCTTCCTAGTAAGCAGTTCATCCTTCCACACACTCCCATCCATCTTGTGTAGTCCATAGAGCCTAAAACAACATAGCAAACTGACCATGGATCGAACTTTAGCCAAAATAACCTTTCTTCCTTTTTTAAGTGGTTTGGCTCAGGCATTTTATCGTAGTGAGAGAAAGCTAGCACAGGTTCTCTTATTTGAATAACTTTCAGCTCCGTCTATAAGAGCAAACATCAAAAAGCAATATTATTAATAATCACATTCAACATTTGGGTAACAGCTGCTCACCAAGAGACACTTGTAAGATTTGTCACCATCTGTATGTGATGCATAGATTTGTCTGCGTGAGTGTTGTCTTGGGTGAATACTGGCCAAGGCACTGATCAACCTCTGCTAATAGCAATGCCTACCAGACTGTGGCTTCATAATACAAAATGGGCCGCACTCTCTTTTGTATTTACTGTTGTAAATTTACTATAACAAATCACTTAATTAAAGGGAGAAATTTATGTTGTTTTTAGATTAATGAAGCTTCCAAAGGTAGATTTTTGACGGGAGAAGGTTGGAAAATGCATGCTTGAATCACATGAATGGGTTTATCTAAAAAGGAAGTAAAGAAATATGCTTAGCTGGCTTCTTCATTATTAAAATTTCTGTGGGATATATGCCAGAGATCAAACTGTTTACTATGATGGTGGCTTCAAAATAAAATAAAAATATTTGCATTTAAAAGATTTTTTTTTAATTGCCTAAGTATGTGTCTGTGCACATGTGTGCGCAACGCCCTTAGAGGGCAGAAGATGGCATCAAATTCCTGGAACTGGAATTACAAGCCATTGTGAACTGCCTTGAGGATGCTGGGAACCAAATCTTGGTCCTCTGCAAGAGCAGCATGACTGGATCTTTACTGCTGGATCATCTTTTTAGCCATGATGGTTGGGGTTTTTGTTGTTGTTGTTGTTTTACTAGAGTTGAAGACTATTTTCTAGAACTTCTTATCAGGAGGGTCAGACCATACACTGCTTTGTGTCTTCGTTTCTTACCACAAATTTTCTTTTGAGAGCCATGTATACTGATAGCATCAGACGCCATCTTTTTTGGTCTCTGAATAGTATTTCATTGTTTGGACACAGTAAGTGTATTTATCTTATAAACTGCTGGACATTTGAATGGTTGATAGTTTCTTTTGTGGGGGGGGGAGTATTAACGATTAAAACTGCTTTGATATTGGTGCCTACCTCTTTGTGTGAATATGTGACTTGGTTCTCTTCAATGAATACTCAGGAGTAGAATTGTGAATTCATTTGATAATTACATATTTAACTTTAATTAAAAAATTAAAATCTTCTACACTATTTTCTAGAATGCTTGGCATTTCTACAAGCAGTGTGTCTGCTCCAAAACTTTCACATTAGAGACTGTAAAGAAAATATTTTTGTATTGCTACAGAATCTAAGCAAAAAAACATGAGATCGTGAGCTAAGAATGAAACTTGGAAAATTAATTTAAACCTGCATGTAGCTGGAACATTCCAGAGAGATTTCACTAATTCTGATCCACATTTTGCTAAAAGAAAATTTTTCTGTACATTACAATTTTACGCAAAAATCTTCACACTAAATAGACAGTCCTTCCTCATGAGCCAGGCAGCTCCAGGTTGGTTGTGGTCTGGAGGCTCTGTGGAAGGGGCACACCAGGAAGGCTGCTTTAGGGCAAAGGCAGAAGCAGAGCAAAGAAATTTGCAATTGGCTAGTCTGAGAGACTACAGTTTTGAATTGTCTTAGTAAGAAGTTCCAGAAGGGTCTGCTGGATTTTCAGATGGCTGTGTAGGAACCCATTTTCGCCTCAGGGTCATGGCCCTTAAGTTGATTATTTAAATGTTACTTATATCACAAAAAAAATACATGTGACTTTGGAGACATCTCTTGGTCATAAAAGCTGAACACAAGGAAATGATCACAACGGAAGGAGACTGAGCCCAGAATAGACCCATCTGTTTTTGTTTAACACAATTAGAATATATTTGAATTAATTCATTGAGAATTTCATACATACAATATATTTTAATCATAGTCAACCCTGAATTCCTCCCTTGACTCCTCCCTGGTCCATCTCTACTTCACCAGCCCCTTCCAACTTCCTGTACTCTTTAAAAAAAAAAAAAAAGTATAGCCTATTGAGTTCGATTTGTGCCACCCACACCCTCTTAGGATAGGGCCAGCCACTGCAGTGCTATCAATCTATCAAAGAAAAAACTTTAAAGGCAACTGACTCTTCCTTTGCTAGAAGCCATCAACTGTCAGAGCTCTTTGTTTATGGGTAGAAGTTCATGAGTCCCTCGTTTCAATGGAAATTTTTTTAAAGTAATATTTACCAATATTTCATGGTTTCAGCTGTTCAAAATGTTATTTTAAAATAAGTGAAATTAAATTGGAATTGAAACCCTCTGGTAATTCTAGAGAGCTACATGGAGCTAATAGGATTTTAGAGGTAGTGCCTACATCATTCCACAGAAAGAGAAAAGATTTGAGGAAAATAACAGTATCATAGTCTCACTTGACACCATTCTTATGAAAATTCAGTCTAGTTTATAGACCTGTGCTATGATTTGAAAGAAAATGGCCCCTAAAGCGAGATATATAAGGAGGTGTGGCTTTGTTGGAGTGAGTGTGGCCTTATTGGAGGAAGTGTGTTGCTGTGGAGGTGAGTTTTGAGGTCTCATATGCTCAAGTCACACCCAGTTTCTCAGTTCACTTCCTATTGTCTGTAATTCAAGATGTAGGACACTAGGATATTTTTCCAGCACCTTTTCTGCCTGCACAATACCATGTTGTGCTATGATGATACGGACTAAATCTCTAAAATGTCAGCAAGCCACCCCAACTAAACATTTTTCCTTTATAAGAGTTGCCATGGTTATGGTGTCTCTTCACATCAATAGAAACCCTAACTAATACAACCCAATTGTGAAAGTGAAAGATATGGAGCTTCTGTAAGTGTTAGGAAGGAATTTCATCGCAATCTTTGTGTAAACTGAGATTTCTTAGGAACTTTTTCAATGTTAAGCCCAAAAGGTGTTCTTGAGAAAATGAGACTTTTCCCCTCCTGTTACATTCAGTGAACACTGCCTGGAAGACACCACTACTAGGGATAGCAACTGGGTTTGGGTCCCAATCTATTATTTTAATCTGCTTTTTTAACTTTGCTTATTGTATAACCTCTGTTCTCTGTGGTGTTTCTTCTTAAGGGATGGCCCAATTTCTGTCAGACTTTAAATAGATTCTAATTAATTTCCTCAGCTGTGGTTATGCTGTGGGTATTCTCCAGTGACTTACAGGGAACTGGGAAAGTTGCATTTGAGGAGAAGCTTGATTTTCTGAATCAGGAAAAATACAGCCTGGTGTGGTTGTCACAGCCAAGGCAATGGTGATGGTGAAGAGTGTGTTGAGGGGGTTGCTAGGGGAAACAACATCACCCATGTTTTCCTCTACAGGTTTTAAAACTCATCTGTTTCTATTATAATGTGTTATGAACATACAAAGTCCTGAAAGTAATCTCATTGTTCAAACATTTGTGTGTGTGTGTGTGTGTGTGTGTGTGTGTGTGTGTGTGTTTGCTTTGCTTTGACTTTTCAGGCAGGAGCTAACCATATAGCCTGGGGTACTCTCAAACTCATGAGTGTCCTGTCTCAGCTCCCAAGTATTGGGTTGAAGAGGACGTGCCACCAAACCTGTGGTCCATAGTAGATCTAACTGGTCCATTTGAAATGGTGTTAGCTTCTTCCCATCTATGGGTGTTGGCCTTTTCCTCATTCATTATGCTCAGCTTTCTTTATTTCCAAGGCCAAACACACTCCTTTCCCGTAGCGTCCTTTTTCCTTGTTTTCATTGCTAAGGTCCAGGATCCTATTCCTATCTGTGCTAAATTTGGATATAGCCCACTCACTGGGATGCATATATTTTCACATTTAAAATAAATTTCTCTTACCCATAATTAATAGTCCCAGGACTTTTAAGGAGAGAAATTTTATATGAATAATCTAGTAAATCTGTTATGCAATGCAAAACACAAATGAGGAAGGGAGAGAGGCTCTAAGGCAGGCCTGTCCCGCAGGAAAATGGAGTGTGATTGACAGGGAGACTCTGCCTCTTCATTGCCTTGTCTTCAGCACAGATCTTCAAATTGCAAATTGGATTCTATAGCCCATTTCCAGGGAAAGGGAAAGCACAACAAACACTGCTTTGAAAGCCTAAGACTGTGCCCAGCCCACTGCCTTTTATCTTGGCTGTAAATTGCCACCTTCACAGACTTGCTCTGGCATTTTCTACATGAAAGGAGCAAAGCAGAAAGCCGGCCATGAAAATGCAGCCCACCTTCCTACACAAGACTGTCCTGAAGCTAGTGTGTCAGCTCTCTGAGTCTGTTTCCTCTTTGCTTTGTGACTAGGAAAGTCTAGGGCACCTAAGAACACCTTCAGTCTCAATGCTACAGAAAAGTATTTTAAATTTATACCCGAAGAGAGGAAATAACACAAGAAAAAAAATCTATCACCTTTTGAACATATTTTGTGAATTTGTCTATTATAAGTTTATCTCTCTGTCTCCCTCTTGCTCTTTCTTCTCTCTCTTTCCCTCCCCTCTCTACTTCAACTCTCTTCCCCCTGTTCCTCTCCCTCTCTCCCCTCTATTTCTCTTTCTCTCTCCTCACTAAGCAAGCCCTGGCTCACTTGGAAATCTCTATGTAGACCAGGCTGGCGTGGAACTCAAAGGGACTCACCTGGCTCTGCCTCCCTGGTGCAGAGATAAGGCATGCTTTAAGGCACTTCGCTTAAGAAAGATGAAGCTTGTTTCATTAACATCTCAAATGCTTCCAGTATATTAGAATTATGTAATTGATTTATATTTGAAATAAGTGATCTGTCACTTAGGAATTGAAATGTACTGTAAATCAAAAGATATTTTAGAGTCATATTTGACATACATTAAAAGATTTATTCAATTAAATAAAGTTTCTTGTGCCTCGAAATGATGAACAAAAAAAAAGTAAGAAAGGGCAGACAGAAAATAAAGGTGTAAAGGTTGGAGAAACACTGACAGGATTATCAAAAGAGATGAGTATTTGGCATCATGATGGTTAATTATTTGAGAAAAGAAATTTAGAAACAACTTGTAAAAGAAAATTATAAATCACCAAGGCCAATGAATAAATGTTTATTCTACTAGCAAGTAAAAATTCCAAATAAGAACAAGAATGAAAGATCATTCCTTAGCCGTTCAATTAGAAAATACAAAGACTCTTATCTGTGAGTATGATTTAGTCACAGTGGTTCTCAACCTGTGGGTGACAACACTTTTGGGGCTCACTTAAGACCATTGTGAAACACAGATATTTACATTAAAGTTTATAACAGTAGCAAAATTATAGCTATGAAGTATTAATGAAAATAATTTTATTGTTGAGGGTACCACAACATGAGGACCTGTATTAAAGGGTCGCAGCTTTGGGAGCGTTGAGAACCACTGGTTTAGAGAGAAGATATAGCAAATTGCCAACACTAGTTACTGTAAATGGATAGAATAGCAAAGAGTAATTAATTCTTCATTAGAAATGTCCGAAATGTTCTGCCTGATAAAAAGAACATGTATTAGTCTTATAACTTAAAAATAAGATTGTTCTAGGAAAACAACAAAATTCACACACAAAAACACAATTCTCCATGTTGGTTTTCTTAAATGGTACCACATAAGTTGTACTGGTGGTTAATACAGAGACCAAGAGCCAGTTAATATTCAGACAATAAAAGAATATGGCATGCTCAGTTCTCAATGGGACATCTATATCATAGTGCCTGCCACTGAGACTCAGGGATCACATATAAAGGGGAAGAATGATTATAGGGGCCAGAGGGAACTATTTGTTTCAAAACAGTACTTGTGGACAGACAGTGAAGGAAACCATTGAAAACAAAAAGCTCATGAAGATGGAATTGAACAAGGGGACCATGTTCCAGCCCCAATAAGCAACAGAAGAACTTGGCAGCTTTGGCCACATGGTTCTGGCTTTCAAGCTAAGGACAGAAGAAAGGGCTTAAGAATCTTCCTCCATGACAAAGGAAAACTGCTTAGGTCAGGCATGTGTCAGGGGTGGCCCTGAATGGAGGCCTAAAGAGGCCCTTGTGTGAAGCTGCGAAGTTGAAGCCTGGATTGCCTTGGAGAACCCTAAGAAGTTGGAGATGCCAGAGTCGTGGGATCCCTGCAGAGGAGAACTGCTAACGGAGTGGAACCAGCTCAAGAGAGAGAAGTGTGTTGCCTTCAGCAAAGGTGAAAGAAGTTGGAGCTCTGAAGAGCACTTTGACATCAGACATGAAGATTCGGAGTTTAGAGTTTACCCAGTTGGTTTTCAATCTTGTTTAGCACCGCTTGTACTGCCTGTTTTCCAAGATTGACTTTACTTGTTATCCGAAACAGATTGACCTGGAGAAATCACTGAGACAAACTGAGATTGCCCTCAACAACCTACTGATCACTGCACATTTCTGTAAAATTTCATTTGCATGTTTGCCCCACCTCGTGGTTTTAGGGTGTAAAATGAGAATGCAAATTGGACCTGGGTTTGAGGCCTTTCAGGAGTTGTCTGGATAGTCCTGCCTTGCCTTTTTTTTTTTTTTTTTTGGTAGCAATTAAGTCAGATAGAATTTTGAATAGTCAGTCCAAGATGTGGGGTCTGGGTTACACGGGACCTCACCCAGACGTGTGGTGGGTGGCCTTGGTGTGGATTCGCTGTAGGAATCACTGTGGAGTCAGTCCATAAGCCCCTTCAGCTTTGAAGGTGGGAAGTCTGAGTCCTTAAAGGCATTTCTCCAAGGTGTTACGCTTTACAAGGTGGTGTTGTCGCAGTGGAATGAGCTAAATAAATAACTTAGATCAACAAATCCAGAGCCCCTAAGATGTGTCAGTTAAGGTTTAATAAAAATGCATTCAGGGAGTCTTCATTAAGAGCTGGCATTCTGTCGGTGGTGTTTACCTAATCATATTAGCTGCAGCTCCCAGTGGTGATATCGCTCTGAAATTTGTCTGAGTTCTTCCAATTCTCATAAAATGTTTCTCTGTGCTATTTATGTTTATACTTAGACATCCTGCCCTGATTCTCACCGACATGCATCCCACATTGCTCCTCAGGGACCGTTTCTAACTTGAGGTGTCTCACTACCAGCTCAAACTCAATATTCATTGTTTTATTTCTTGTCAAAGTTTTCAGAGAATGTCTCATGTAAACAGGACATGGAAGTTACATTTAGCATACTTTGACTTTGAGTAAATCTAAATAAGAAAATTAAAATCATTCTCATTCTTGGGCTAGGCATGTGGCACACATCTTTAACCACTTACTTCAGAGGCAGAAAAGGGGAGATATCTGTGAGTTCATGGCTAGTTGATTTACATAGTGAGTGCTTAAATTACCGCCCCAACTTCCTTCAAAGAAGGATCTTGACCTGGAAGTGTAAACCAAATATTTTATACTTATATGAGTTTAGTAGTCAAGTTAATAATGCTACTGATAATGACATGCCTTTATCCTAGGTGGAGAGACCATCAATATTACAAGTGTCTTGACTATGTGAATGAGGTTTTTGTTGCATTTTATTGATGGAGGAAGGTCATTGGTTAAATAAAAAGAAACTGCTTGGCCCTCATTGGTTAGAAGATAGGTGGGAGGAGTAAACAGAACGGAACGCTGGGAGGAAGAGGAAGTGAGCTCAGACTCGAAAGCTCTCCTCTTGGGAGCAGACGCCTCAGAGAGATGCCATGCTCCGCTCTCCCGGGCAGACGCACGCCGATGAAGCAAGCCACCAGGTTAGACATGCTGAACCTTTCCAGGTAAGACCGGTGCTCACAGATTATTAGAGAAGGGTTGATCGGGATGTGAGAATTAGCCTGTAAGGGCTAGAGCTAAAGGGCCAAGCAGTGTTTAAATGAATACAGTTTGTGTGTTGTTATTTCGGAGCATAAGCTAGCCATGTGGGCAGCCGGGGTGCTGGGGACGCAGCCCCGCCGCTCTTATTACTACATTTTATTTTATGTGTCTGGGTATTTTGTGCGCATGTATGACTGAGCACCACATTGTTGCCTGTGGAGGACAGAAGAGGGAAGTGGATCCTCTGGAACTGGAGTGATAGATGGTTGTGAGATGTGGTCTCTGGGTATCAAACCTGAGTGCACTGGAAGAGCAGCCAGAGCGTTGAGCCACGAGCCTCCTCCCAAGCCCTGGATGAAGATGTTTCTATGAGGAAGAGCAGGGTACCAGCCACCACTCAATCATCTCTAAATACACCATTTGCAGAGACTCCCAGGGCATATTTCTGTGTTTGTTCATCTTGTCTTCTTTAAGGTATTATATCTGAAAGCAGGAAAGATGCTATACCTGTGAACTGGTCCTCCACAATGACAAGCAGATTGGGGATAGGTTTGGTACATCCCCTCCTATGTGGTCCCCATCCCATTACCACCTCTACAAACTGTGTAGCCTTGGCCGAGTCTCCAGGGTCTTAGGGCCTGGTTTTCTCCATATGTAAATGAGACCAAAAATAGATGCTCAAGAGGTAATTTTGAAAATTAAATAGAGGTCGTACCTGACACATGGTGATTATGATTCTTTGCTGAGTCGCATGCAGCTGCAGCTTATAAAAGCATTTGAGAAATATTACTCAAGTCTTTGCTGCTCTGAAATTCTGTGCACAAAACAAGCAGATGGGTGTTGTAGGTAACAAAGTCCCTAAAACCAACTACCATGATCCAGGGCATTGAAAGATCTTAACCTCTTGGTGCTTCTCTCTGCGGCAGGTACCCCAGTGCTGACCTGCTCTATATATTCATAGTACACCACCTATGTGCCCAGCCTGGAAGAGAACATAAAGTTCTAAATTCCCCTTCTCCTTTTGGAGTGGTCATTAAGCATGTATTTGTAGTTGGTTTTTGTTTCGTGATTTTTTTTAATTTTCTTTTTTGTTTCTGTATTGCCACTAGATGGTACTAGCCAGCTGCTTGCCATCTTTGTTAATTTGTGTTTGTTTACTGCCTCTGAGTATCACTCGAGGAAACTGATGAGTACAGGACCATGCCTTGTAGGGAGGGACTTTGGTGGTCAGCAGGCTGTAGCTATGGCGCCATTCCTGAGATGCGTTAGCACTTGCTTCTGATCTTTTGACCTCACCTGGATACTGGGAATATTCAGCAGTCATAAAGATGACTCAGACAATGTGAGCTGCTGTATTTGCAGCCTGGGGAAGGCCTGTGAGGGATGTGTGATACAATGACTTTGAAGGTACCCGGAGCAGAAACTAGCTTTTCCAGTAATCTCGAGAGACACACTCTACCGCCAGTCTATTTAGGATAAATTCTTGCCTTAGACTTCCAGCAGAACCCGAATGCCTCAGGTTTGTGAAGCAACTACTTGGACAGTGTTCTCTCAGCTGGAAGCAAAAGTTAACAATTGCTATTGTAATAAAGCTCCTGGGAGACAGATGTTGGGGGACCATGGGGGAGTTTGACAGAGTGTATGACCTTTTCCTAAGCTGTTTTCAGAGCATTGATGGGTAGACCTCTTCCCAACACCCAAAGTCTTTCACTTATATTACAGAAAGTGAGGGAAGAGGGCCCAGTATTTGACATTGCATCAAAGCTATGTTATAAAAATACATAGAGAAACAACACGAATATGCTGTGCTGGACCATCATCAGTCAAGAGAAATTATTCTGATATGGTTTCACTAAGAGATTAAGAGGACTTAAACTGAAGTAGCGTTTGAGTTCTGATCTTGACAAACCTTTTTATTTGTTTATTTGCTTGTGAGTTTGAGACAGGATTTTTCTACGTAGCTAGCTCTGACTTTTCTGGAACTTGATTTGTAGACCATGCTGACAATGAACACATATATCCCCCTGCCTCTGTCTCAAGTGATGGGATTAATGACGTGTACCACCATACCCTGTATTTGACCTAATTTTTAAGTCTAATTTGCCTCTTAATTAATGATGGAAATCTAGAAATTTTGTTTAATCATTTTGGGAAACTTTCTTATTCATTTGAAAAAATAAAAACAAAAACGCCTTTCTTCGGAGGATTCTCAAAGAAAATAGAGAACAATAAAGGTTTCAAAGCTTCTGGAATTGGGTGGTTATTCATCCAGTCTTCTAAATTATTATAATAGAAGGGAGCCACTGACTCCCCAGTAAGATCTTTTTTTAAGACTGCAGACTATGGAAGCTGGCCCCAGGCACTGGAATTAAGACAGTTTGCAGAGAAACCCAGAAAGGTACATCTATGCTTTGATGCCACCTTCTGAAAGCAGTGGCCCAATCTGCTTAGATGTCCCATTTGCCTTGAGGTAGCTTTCTTAAAACCTCAGCAGCTGCCACCAGTCTAGGACCTAAGGACCGTCATTCCCTTTCTTAAGAAAAATTGCTCATTTCCTTCAATAGGAGTGTAATTTTAAAAAGATAAATATTTTGCTTTATCCTTCCACCCCAAGAAGTGGATTCTCACACCCAGTGTGACATATTAAAGGGACATGGTGAGATATTCCTCCTAATATTTTGCCTAATGTATCATTTGTAAGTTAAAGGAAAATATGGTGAAATTACTAGGCTACACCACACAGATAATTTCTTCAGAAACACAGTGTGGCGTTGACCTAAATTGCAAACACTGTATATGATCCCTATCTCAGTTGAAGAAATTACCAGGCTATTCATTATAAATAATTGCTACAGAAACACAACAGGATATAAGGTAACACACAAGAAAACAAAAATGAAACATTTTACCTGACTATAGAGAATAACAGATTGAAGAAGCAATGAACTGAATTGACCCCAGTGTACTCTGAATATATAGAGGAAGACTTGTGAAATTTCACTTTTTTCAACTGAGGTCATTCAGCACCAAGTTTACTGCCCTCCGGTAGGGCATCAAGTAGCTGAAGTGAGCAGAGGCCAAGGTTTAGCAAGTTTAAAATTAAAAATCTCTTGGTTGATTTTGAAAACTAGCAGTTCAAAGATAGAGATACTTGGAACTAAATGAGAACAAAAGTAGAAATAAAAATCAAAATGAGAGGAAAGTCTATGTGGGCAGACAGTGCCAGGGAAGGCATAGAACAGGTCTCTTTGTCTCTCACCATAGTCTGCCTTCTGCTTTCAAAGGACTCAAAGCCTTTGGAACATTGACAAAAACAATAGAATAAACCTTGGAAGTTTTAAGTTTTGGGTGAGTTATTCATTATTTGGTTTTCTATTGTCTCTCTGTGTGTATAAGTACTCCGATGTGTGAGGGAACATGTGTGGGTGACTGTCTGTAGGGGCCGGGGCACATTTTTAGGTTGTTTTCTGGGTGCCATCCCCATTTTTATTTTTAGGCAGGGTCTACCCCTGACCTGGAGTTTGCCAAGTAGACCACGCTGACTGGTGAGCTCTGGAGGTCCTGCTGTCTCTGCCTTTCCAGTGCTGGGATTACTAGTGCACTGCCATGCTGAGCTGTCTTGAAGTGTTCCAGAAATCAAACTCAGGTACCCATACTTTCAAGGCAAGCACTTTACTGATTGAGCAATTCCCTAGTCAACTATTTTGTGAGTTTCAGGTTGACATTTTCATGCATGTATACTGTGCTTTTGCTCATATTTATTCTATGGAACCCTATTTTGTGAAGATTCTGTTCCCTATCTCTATACCCTATAGGGGAAAATGTACAGCATTAGGTTTTCTTTATACTCTTTCTTTCTTCCTCCTCCTTCCTCTTAGGCAAGGGCTTACTATGTAGACCAGGTTGGTGAAGGACTCACTGTGTAACCCACATTAGCCTTAAACTAGTGTCAATCTTCCTCCCTTAGTCTTTTCTGAATTATTTCAATCCCTTGAAAAACAAAACCAAAAACCAAGCAAACAGAAAAGATTCAAAGTCATATATGGTTAAAAGTGGGGAATGGAGAAGAGTAACCCATGACATATGACATATGGTTAAAGGGGAGGATGAAGAAGAGTAACCCATGACATATGACATATGGTTAAAGGGGAGGATGGAGAAGAGTAACCCATGACATGTGGTTAGGGGAAAATGGAGAAGAGTAACCCATGGCATATGGTTTAAGCGGAGGATGGAGAAGAGTAACCCATGCAAACTTTGGGAAAACAAAAGCAGAGATGGTGTCATGGGTAAGCTGAGACTGTATTATTCTCCCTGAGAACTCAGTAAGGACAGATAATTGTCAGGTGATGACCATGATGACAAATGCATAATTGGAACTTTACTAAAGAAACAACAACAAAAAAGGCACTGAACATAGCCTAAGATGGGAATTAGAGAACAGAGTCAGGAAATGTTGAGACTTGAATAACAATCCAGCAAGGGTTAAAAAAAAATCTCTCACTTCTGTCTCTGTCTCTCTCTTGGTCTTTCTCCCACCTCTCGTGTGTGTGTGTGTGTGTGTGTGTGTGTGTGTGTGTTAGATGGAGCAGTAAAAAATGTTGCTGACTAATAAAAGTCCCAGCCAGACAATGACAAGAGTCAAGATTAAAGAGGCAGATGTTCTGTAAGCCACATCTCCCAAGTGAAAGAAGTCCTGCTCTTATGCAGAAGGCAGCCTGCAACTGAAGTATAAAAAGAGATGATCTAGGGTAAGATGGGGGCAGGACAACATTACGGGAGACAGAGTGGTTCCACAGCCCTCACAATGCAAACAGCACAGCAAAGACCTTAACCATTTTCCAAAAGTAATTTCAAAGTCAGGTTTATTGAGATATAATTTACCTTTTTAAGTGTACAGTTTGAGATTTGACAAATTATATAAAATTATGTAACTATCCTTCTATTAAAATAGAGAACATTTATGTTATGAGATAAATTATGACCCATCAAAGTTGATACTCTAAAGTCCATATAAAACTAGAATAGTCAAGCACAAAATTCACCTCTTTGGCATAAAGATTTTTGCAGAAAGCATCAGACACTGGAGAATTTTTAAAGAGTGCATAAATTTTCATTTATGGAAATATGCAATCTCCCATTCTGCACTAGGAAGAGAACTGCTGATTTTAGGGACCCTGGCCAAGGCACAAGCAAAGCATACCTTACCCTGATTTGCAGCAACTCTTCTTGCTCTTCTCCCTCCTATTTCGTGTTGCCTCCTTAGACCCATCCTTTCCTTCATTTTATCTCTAGTAGATGTACAAATTCAAGTTCAAATCATGCCTTTGAGTAACCTAACCCCAAGTCTCTTTCATGTTTTTCTGAAGTAACTATGCCAATACACTATTCTTCTCCACCCCTTTTAAATCTACTTTTGTTCGAGAGCCTCAGTTGAAAACCTGGAATCATACATTTTTCCCCTTCCTTTCAAATCCTAAGTGTTTATAATTACTTGGTTCTGTTGGGAGTTCATGGAAACTTCAAGTGTCTTCACTTCAGTCTTAAACTTCGGGTCTAGTGGCTGATCTTTAATTCCCTGAAGAGTGCGGCCTCAGGATCATGGGATTCTGTTCCTTTCTCTTGATCTCTTTCACTTCTTGGCCATAGGGTGAGTGATTGGGCTCTACCTTGCTCCTCTGCCATAATGTGCTGTCACAACTTGGCCAAAGATCAAGAACTCAAGACTCTAAGCTAGGAGCCCCAATAGCCCTTTATAACTTATATAACACTTTATAATTTGGTTATCTCGGGCATTTGCAATAGTAACGGACAGATTACACAGTAGTCATGTCCGACACACAGGGCGTCTCAGGAACTGAAGACACCAGCTCAGGTGGTGACAGTCACAATAGGCACCCTAAAATTGCCCCTCTGCTTTGGCCTCCGGTTCTGCTTCTCGTGAAGGTTTCACACCTGATTCACAGCTCCAGTCAAGGAATTTCTAGGAAATTGCAATGCTTGTAAAATGGCAGGGAGAAAAGAGCAGATCTGTTTTAGGCAATGGTTTAAATTCAATATAAGCACTCAACAAAGGGACATAGACCTTAAGGATGTTTTGTTAAAATCACCCATCCTGTTACTCTGAGTGATTCGTGGGTTGGGGTGTTCAAATGAGTCATGCCCATTTGATGCATGTGGTAATCTCCATTCTAAATGCAGAATTTGTGGAAATGGTGTTAGCAATTAAGTGTAACAGATCCCCAGACCTTAGTAGGCCCCCCAGCTGACTCCATGATGGAAGTGCCATTCAGGTTGTACAACTCCGGATATAGACAGCACTGCCTGACAAAATATAAACAAAGCCTTAATCCATCAAAGTCCACATCACTCTGGGAAAGTCTCAACATGTACTAACCTTGCCTTTTAGCTTCTGTAGCTCTGCTTCTGGCTAACTGTTCTTGCTAGCTGAAGAATGTCAGCCCAGAACATGGTTGCTGTGTTTAAAAGGCCACCCTGAGAAAGGCTCGGGGCTATACTAGGATCCCGAACACCTAGTATAGTCACTAGACAGTGAATAAAGATTTTCTGCTGGTTGAAACCCATATCCAAGCAGTTCTTTCTGGTGAATACCCGACAACGTCAGGTCTATGTAAATTGCTTCCGACTTCATTGCTATCGTCTTTGTTCAGGCTTCCTTGGGGACACCTGCCGCAGCTCATCTTTGCTCTCTGAATTTCTTTGAACAATTATTCACTCAAACTTTTCACATAATGTTAGCATCTTTACTTATTCGGTTACATGATTGTGTGTGTGCACAATTTGTGTTTTAAGAAATTAATCTACTAGAGGTCAAGGGTCACTCAAAGGCAATGAGAACAAAGCCTTCAAAAAAAGCCTTAAAGAAATACACTGGCTGTTTGTGATTAAATATTTGTGAAGCAGCTGCTGTCTGCCAAGCGACTTGAACATGCCGAGCACTGTGGTGCCCAATTTACTTCGGTTTCTTCATTTGATCTCATTTAATTCAATCAAGTCCCTACAACATTCCTCACGACAGCCAACAGCCTTTCCCATCAAAGCTGAGAAGAACTGGGACTAAGAGGCAGGATTGAATTTTAACTGTGGCTCTGTCACTTGCTGGCTGAATGATCCCCGGCACGCTGCTTCTTAACGTCTTACAGCTTGTTTGGTTAGTATCCGACAATACCTCACTTAAAGGACCTAAAATAATACCCGCAATTAAGCACCTTGAAAATGGGAATTACGTTGCTTATTTTTATACGCAGGCTGAAATAAGGGCTCAGAGAGGTGAATTAATTTGTTCGGTATCCCAAGGAAGTGGCAGAGCTGATAATGAGACAAAGAACATACACTCTGGACATAGGTGTATCATTAGTCACATCCTCTACCGCTTTTCTCACTTCTGTAGGACCTTGTCACACCTAACTACTTAAGTAAGACATGCCTATGGGAAATGAGTTTAGGGCAGAGGAATTAATGCCAGGCAGGGCTCTCTCTTCCCTCTTAGTGATTGGCTTGCCAATCCAGTTCTGATTTCCTGTGGAAGCTGAAGTCCCACCGAGATTAAAAGAGCTACATCCCCATGGACTCTGCCCCAGTCTCTGCATCCCTCTATGCTGCCCTGGCTTCCTCTAAATGGGTCCAAATGAGACACCGAGTTTCCTTCCTCGACCTCATTAAATCAAGCATAAGAGACCCTTGGACCCTAGAGTCAAAGTAAAGATTAATTGAAATGAAGATGTTTCCGTTTGACATGCAGAAGAAAGCCTTGCTGTGTGACTGAACTGAGGACATGACCATTCTGACATACGGTTGAGGAGAAGGATTTTATTGTAGATATGAGGGAGAGAGATTACAGACAGAGGAATCTGGAAGAGTTCAGACTGAACCAGGCCGTGAGAGGAGAGAGAGGGGGAGAGAAAGAGGAAGAGAAGAAAGAAGAGGAGAGAGGGCAAGTGGACCAAGAAAGAAGCCAAGGACCAAGGGAACCAATAGCAGAGGGAAAGAACCAAGAGAGCCAAGTGGCCAAAATGGCATGATTACATAGGAAAGAAAAGCTGGGGGTAGGGGAGTGAAGGTCGAGTTTAGGGGGTGGGCTGAGGGGTGCTGAGAGGAGCCCCAGATATTGAGGGAGCCTAGAGGCCAAGCAGAAGATTTGGTGTGCTAATAGACACCACAGTTAGCCATTTGTCCCCACTTTTTTTGTGACCTGATACTAAGGTTTCTCTTGCTTGGCAAAAATGGTCTTTCAGAAATGAAACTGTCCCCGACCTCCCACAGGGGACCATGCTTCCAGTTAGGAGGTGCCATTCCCTCACGCTCAGATTTCATTAGCAAAATTACCATTAGCTACCCTAGCCTCCCTTAGTTGTCCTAAAGCCCACAGGTCACCCAAAAGTTCCCTTCCAGCCCTCTCCCTTGTTCTTCTTAAGTTGGTATTTCAACGCAGTCTTTAATTGTTCAAACAGACCTTCTAAAATCTCTTGTATGTGATTTTTTTTTCTTCCAGTCCTCCATCAACTAATTTTCAGGCTCCTGATCACAAAGCTTAGATTAGTCCGTGGAAAGTTGTTCTGAATAGGAGCTTCCTGTATCTTCATACATGTGTTTCCAAAAGCTGAGCAATCAAGGCAAGGGCTGCCGCTCAACTATTCTGTTATTGAATCAAACACACCTCCCTCGTCAAACCTTCAGAGAACCCAGGGGACAAAAATGCTTGCGCTGAGTGGTGAGTTTGTACTAGTGCCTCATTACCTACTCTGGAAGTCACTGTGACCGTCAGCCATGTTTTGGTACGCCCATGCACGACTGTGTAGCACCTGCCCTGCGCTGCGCCTTCTTCCACTGTTTGCATCTTATCACAGCACAGGTTGCCCTATCACCAAGAGACCAAAATGGTCGATATAGAAATAGACCATGACTTATGGAACTATTTTTCTCTTTAAGAAAGTGTGAAGAATTTTCTGAACAATTTTCTCTCAAAAGCTGAAGTCTGATCTATTTTCCATATCATGTTGATGGCTTATACTTTTGTCTTCGTGAAGATTACCTAGATTAGGACACGAACGTCATTCACCTGTGCTACTAAAATCACATCATAACCAACACCTTATTTCCACATAGCAACTGGTGGTCATGGAAGGCAAAGGGGCTGGAGAGAACGCACAATGGTTAATAGTAAACACTTCCTGCTTTTCTGGAAGATCCGAGTTCAATTCTCTAGGTCAATAAATAGTTCACAATCGACCACAACTCCAGCTCCAAGGGATCTTGGGTGCCTCTTCTGGCATGTAAGGGCACCTATATTAACACAATATAATCTCAAACAGACACAAAGAAATAACCACTCTTAAAATGTGAGGTCAAGGAATCATGCCTTTGCTTAGCATCTAAACTCTCCAATGTTACCCTTTATGAGATCCAGCTTTAAGTACTTTTCTCAATTAGTGATCAACGGGGGAGGGCCCAGCCCATTGTGGGTCCTGGGATGGTGGTCCTGCCTTCTATAAGGAAACAGGGCAAGCAAGCCAGTAAGCAGCACTCCTCCATGGCCTCTGTGTCAGCTTCTGCCTCCAGGATCCTGTTTTGAGTTTCTGTCCTGATGTCCTTAGGTGGTGAACAGAAGTGCAGAACTGTAAACCAAATACCCCCCTCCAACTTGCTTTTTGGTCATGACGATTTGTCGCAGCAATAGAAACCCTGGGTCTGGATCTCAGAGCCAGCCTGTGATGCCGTAGACTCAAAGCTTCTTGTCCTGTGAATGCTGTCAGCTTCCCCGCTGGTTTAATTTCATTAACGCAAAAACCCCAAGCTGTAACATTAATTATAAACAGAATGAGTAGCCTGCTTCCTAATGAGGTGCTCTTGCACTGAAAGTGGTCGTGTGGCTTGTAAATCCTGCACAGGGGAGCGACTGTGTACTCATGGTTCTTGTCTCAGGAGCACTGGAGATTCTAGGAAGCATTTGGAGCAGCAGAGAAATGAGTTTTTCACTAAGCCAGCCATCTGGGGCTGCCCCCCAGGAAGCTCCTGAAATCCAGGGAGGAGTCCTGAAACAGCGTTTACATCCTCAACACCAGCTGCCAGCATCTCACCGGATGATTTCCAGGACACCCCAGATACTACACATCACAAACCAACAAGTGTCACTGTTAGGAGGGGAGGAGGATAATCAGTCGCCGCCCCCCTCAAACGGCGGCTTTTTTTTTTCTCAACGTAGCCTCTCACTTCTTCCTGAAACTGAAATCTCCAAGGCAACGGAGGCTTCCATCTTCCTTAGGAAATGCTGTTGCACATTTGATGATTTAGCTGTGACCTCTTAGTCCTCCTACGCATACCACACATTTCAGGAACATTTGTTGATGAACGTGCCCCTAACATCTTGCTGTTCCAAGTGATTTTAATTCCACCAGCCACCTTTTTTTCTTCTGAAAGGAAACAAAGAAAGCTGTCCTCTCTTGTTTAATAACATGAAAAAACAAGTGCTGAGCTTGATTGAGAAATGTTCCACATAAGCTAACATACTCAAACAGTTAGCCTCTACTTGGCAGTGCCTTTGGGGATGTTTAGGATGCATGGCCTTGCTAGAGGGCGTACATCACTGTATGCGGCCTTTGGGGATTTACAGCCATGCCTCACTTGAGTTTGTTCTCTGTTTTTGGTTCAAGATGTAATCGCTATGCTTTAGGCTCTGACTGCCTGGCGCCATGCCGTCTTCACCATTATGGACTCTGAAACTGAACACCAGAGCTAACCTTTTCTTCTGTAATTTGCCTTGGTTGTGATATTTTATCATAGCAATAGAAAAGTAACAAATGAATCGAGTAGATCTCTTCAGATCCCAAGGACCTGGTACCAAAGCAATCCTCTTTTCTCTGTGTTATCATCGTACTAACGTTGGACCTTAGTTTTATTTTTTTGCATTGGACTGGAAAAAAATGAGGGGCGGATTGTCCCGGAAGAGAGCACAAACCCCCCTCCCCCAGCTCCTTCTGTAGGGCTGTCTTTCTTTTGCACGACCCAACCCCCCAGCACCCCTCCCCAACCCTGCCCTGCTGTATGCTAGGACCAGTGCTCAAGAACAGTTTTAAGCTCCTACACTAAGGCTACCCACCCAGAGCGGTGAGTGCCTGCCTACCGGGCAGACCTCAGGGTCCCCTGTAAGGGAGCCCGGGCACCTTCAGCTCGTGCGCCAGGCTTCCTGTGCTCTTCTGGATACCGCCACCCCCCCTTGCTCCGTTCATCCTTTTGTCCCCGGATCATTGGGCTACCGGGCAGCCCTGTTTAGTTGCTGAGGAATCCCATCTGGACGGGTGAGTGTGTGCTATCCAGGGGCAGATTGTCCCGGAAGAGAGCACAAACCCCGCTCCCCCAGCTCCTTCTGCAGGGCTGTCTTTCTTACACACGACACCCCCCCCCCCCCAAGTCTTCGTTTTCTGCAAGGTCCTTTGCTCAGGAACAGTTTTCTGCTCCTACACTAAGGCTACCCACCCAGAGCAGGGAGCCTACCTAAGGGGCAGGCCTCAAGGACCCCCAGTAAGGGAGCACATGTACCTTCAGCCTGTGCGGCAGAGTGTCCTGTGTTCTACTCGTCCCCACCCTGCCCCCCAAGCTCCCCCTTTGTCCTCCGGTCATTGGACTACCAGGCGTCCATGTTTTGGTGCTGAGGAGTTCATCTGGACAGGAATGGTTCCTGCTTCTACACTGAAGAGATACACCCAAAGAGTCAATCACAGCAAAGACTGGACCAAGACACCAGACCTCTCCTGGCTCCATTTGAAGGAAGAGATGAGAAGGCGCCAATGCAAGAATTCCTCCAACAACCTGAAAGGCAACATGACACCACCAGAATCCAGGGATTCCGAAATAAGAAGAATTGTACACCCTACTCCAGAAGAATTAGAAGAAATCGACTCAAAAGTGAACTATATGAAAATAATAGAGGACCTTAAACAGGAGGTGGACTGGAAAAAAAAACTATGGGTTTTTTTTTCAGATTTTTCCACATAGATATATCAAATCCCCATAACTAGGATATTATCAGGAATCACTAGAAAAAATAAAATAATAATTTTAAGAATCAAAGAGATGAACTATTTCACAGGTTAAGAGCACAGGCTGTTCTTACAGAGGACCCCAGTTTAGGTTCCAGCACCCACATGGCAGCTCACAGTCATGTATAACTTCAGTACTAGGGACGCTGACTCCCTCTTCTGGCTTTGGCAGGCACTGCATGCACAGATATAACAAGCAGACAAACACGGTACACACACAATAAAAATTAAATGCTCAGAAAAAGAATCTCTGGAAAGGAGATTAGTGAGTGTTTTAATTGGTAATATTATTTGCAATGATTTTATTAAACCCAGATTTTTTTTTTAAAGAAAGAGATGTGTAGTCAAAATGTCTATAATCCCAGTGTGCTATGGTGAGATGGTGGGGAGGGCGAGAAATAGCACACTCTGGAAATGCACCAGTCAGTTAGCCTGTGATGGAGGAAGGTCATTGGTTAAATAAAAAGAAACTGCTTGGCCCTCATTGGTTAGAAGATAAGTGGGAGGAGTAAACAGAACGGAACGCTGGGAGGAAGAGGAAGTGAGCTCAGATTCCACAGCTCCCCTCTCAGGAGCAGATGCCTCAGAGAGATGCCATGCTCCGCTCTCCCGGGCAGACGCATGCGATGAAGCAAGCCACCAGGTTAGACATGCTGAATCTTTCCCGGTAAGACCGGTGCTCACAGATTATTAGAGAAGGGTTGATCGGGATGTGAGAATTAGCCTGTAAGGGCTAGAGCTAAAGGGCCAAGCAGTATTTAAACGAATACAGTTTGTGTGTTGTTATTTCGGGCATAAGCTAGCCAGGCGGCTGGGGTGCCAGGGATGCAGCCCCGCCGCCCCTTATTACTACAAGCCTGTGTGTACAATAGACAAGCAACAAAGACCCTGTTTCAAACAAATAGAAAGAGGACCACCAATGAAGGTTATCTTTTGATCTCCACATTTACCTTGTAGCACCAGTGTGTCTGTAATCCTTTATTCACACACAAGAATGCACACACGAGCTGATGAGGTGCTTTTTCAATTAAGTAGAGACTCCACAAATTCTAATAAGCTATCAAGTCTCAGCCTTTAAGAGTGTGATAATCCGAAGAGATGTGTGTGGCAGCACACAGCGCTCAATTCCACAGCCCTCGCTTATCTGTGTGTATTTCCTACATGTGCAGGCATATGGAGAGAGTGTGCCCTATTGGAGAAAAGCAGCTGCTAGAGAAGGAAAGGGAAGGTGTGTTAGTGGTGAGGGACTGAAGCTTCAATAAAACAAGTGTCAGTGTTTATTTATGGAGCTAAGACGAAAACAATGGAAAAAATAACTTTGCTGTTATTCTGACTTTTCAGTTGGGGTTTCTGTAGAAAAAGACAGAGCGAGGAAGGAGGGCTTAGTCATGTGTAGTGCATAGGAATTCCCAGAAATGACCCACAAGAGGTGACAACTAACTCTTGATGCCCAGCATATTAAGCAAACAGTAACCTTTCAGAGCTGTGTCGTGACAGAAAGAAGATCCCCAGTCTCTAGGAGCAATACATTATGGGCAGGAGTGGGAGGGGCAGCAGACCATGGTAAACCAACAGTAGACAGGACAAAGCTATGAAGATGCCACTGGTTACCCCCGAGAACATCAACAGCTCCAATCTACCAAGCTCTTGGGATGTTTTCAGAATACTATGTGATCAGAAGTAAGGGGAGGAGGCTGTTGGTAGAAGAAGGAGACAATGGGAAGGGAGGCAAAGTACCCTGTTGTGAGTGGTTGAAACTACTGCAGTGAAATCCAGGACTTTCCAAATGAATTTAAAAATGTTGTGTAGTGGGTGCTTCCACAGGAAAACATCCATGGAAATCGGATAGATAGAAGGAAAATTCCTTCTAGGAAACACTTCATATGCTTTCTTGCTCATATATTTCATATGCGTAGATAGGTATGTAGGTAAGCAGATGAGAGAGAGAGAAAGAGAGAGGGGAAGAAGGGAGGAATGAAGAAAGAGAAAAAAGAGGGGGAGCAGAGAAAGGGAGGGAAAGAGATAGTAGCATCCAAGCAAAGGGGCCAATAAGATATATATTAGGATTGATCCAAGGCACACAACCTTATAGATAACCATGACAAGTACTAACGAGGGCTTAGTACCTTCTCAAAACCATCTCTGGGCATTCTAATCAGTGACTTAGAGACTTCTCTGGCCAGTGAATCATCTCAGCATACTAGATATAGCCACTAAAGTCACAGTCACCAGAAATCTGTGTGTTACAGCACTGAAAACAGCAGCTGTCCTCTGCTTGACTAAGACTCTCCGCATGTTCAATGTGGTGGCTGGAGTTGCTGAGTGACACAGAGAGAACATTCTAGAGACAGTAGAGTGGACTCTGCTGCAGTGCTGAGATGGGCAAGCCCTAAGGCAAGGGACAAGAGAGAAGGAACAGAGGTAAGGTCCCAGATCTTTAATCAAGGCAGCATGCATGACAAGGATCATAAAGCCCATGCCCTAAGAGGCATTGGGTAGAACAGAGAAGCAACTGCAGCCAATAAAGAAATAAATAACACCTTTTTTAGTGTAAGTATATGCCAGGCAATTTTTGGAATATATTTATACCTAGAAATTATTTGTTGCTGGGATCAGAATTTTTTATTTAAAAGGGTGGTCTGCATTAGTTTTTTTAAAAAAAATGTGTATGAGTGTTTTGCATGCATGTATGTCTATGCAACATGTCTGAGAGCAGAACCCACAGAGAACAGAGAAGATGCCAAATTCCCTCCAACAGAGATGACAGGTGGTTATGAGAGGCAATGGGGGTGCCTTCATTTTTTTCTCTGACAGGAATAAATAGTGAAGGGTACCAGGAAAGAGAAAGCTTTGAATTTGAATTTAATGCACATATGCTTTCTTTAGGAAATAGTTCACTAAGAGCTGTCTTAACCATTTTCCTCATTGCTAATAAGATGACATCTAAACAGAGGACCCTCAGGGGTAAAATGTTGAATGGCTTTCCATCATTTCCTTCAATGAGACTGGCACATAGGCTGATGTCTTTACCTGAGCATGAAGCAAGACTGGGAGAGGAATAAGTCCCCCTGTGCCCTGCATGTTCAGAGGTACAGGTATATGTATGTACGTGCTTTCAAATAGGAAAGACAGCTGTCAGAGGCCATTTACAACTGAATTATTTGAGGTCAGTTGCTGGAACAACCAATTTTCTCAACTACAAAATAGAGAATGACCTCACAGGGCTTTTGGATCCCCCAAAAAAATTATTTTTGAAAGCACTTGGTAAATCGTGAAATGAGATTGGACAGGGTAGTTTAGAAAAGCTCACAGGATCTGTGTCAGGTCGACCAGAGGGAATCTTGACAAAGATACACTGGAGTTGAGATAGTCATGGGAATCCCTCCATAGGTGTTATGGATTGCATATAAAGTGTGATGAAGTTGAGGCCTTGGTCCACAACTGTTGGCATCATTTGGAGACATATTAGCAGCTTTGGGAGGTAAGGCTGAACTGGGGGAGGTGAGTAATATAGCATGCCCTAATTTGCCTTCTGCTTCTGTGATAAAACACCAAACTGCTAAAGCAACTTGGAAAGAAAACAGTTTATTTCCCGTTCTACTTCCAATAGTCCATCATGAAGAGAAGTGAGGGAAGGAACTCACGGCAGGATCCTGTAAAGCAGAAACTGAAGTGGAGGCCATGCAGGGGTGCTGCTTACTGGCTTGCTCTCCATGGATTGCTCAGCTTGCTTTCTCATGCAACTCAAGCCCACCTGTCCAGGGTGGCACCACCCACTGTGGGATGGGCTCTCCCACATCAATCATTAATCAAGAAAATACCCCTCACAGACTGGCTTGGTGGCCAATTCAATGGAGGTTCCTTCTTCCCAGATGATTTTAGTTCTGTCAAATTGACAAAAAAAAAAAAAAGAAAAAGAAAAAAAAAGCACACTCTAGGGATGCGGAGTCTTAAGGGGTGTATCTTCTTTGAGGCCTTCTGATTCTCTCTCTGTCTCTGTCTCTGTCTCTCTCTCTCTCTCTCTCTCTCTCTGTCTCTCACTCTCTCTTTCTCCTTCCCCCCTCGCTATGTGTTTCTATTTCTGTCTGTCTCTCTTTCCTTTCTCTATACCATGGGGTGCAAGACTCTTCTATTATTATTACATTTCGCTCAAGCAATCAGAGACTCAAACTTCTGAATTTATGAGCTAAAATACATCCCTCTGCCACTTGGGTTACTTTCCCAGTGATTTGGTCACAGCTGCGTAAAAGAGATCCCAAGAAATTACCCATTTGCTGGGTCGGGTAGCAACACTGTCTTAGTGTCTTAGTGTATATCTATGTTAAAGTCCTGGTCTCCCACCTTGGGGCTACTGGCAGAGTATAAAACATGGATGTTTCCTTGAAAGGGATGATGGGATATTGGTTTCTTTCACGTTGTTAGTATGTTTTCTTTCTTTCTTTCTCTTCTTCTCCTTCCTGTTCCCCTTCTCCTTCTTTCTTATTCATCTTCTTGCATATAAGTGTCCCAGCCACAATGCCAACAGCTTTGTTTTACTTTCCAACAAAATAATGTATGGTCTTACTACAGAATAATAAGCAATGTGAAGAACTGACCTGAAACTAAAGTCTTCAAAACCACGTGAGCCAAATCTGGGACACAATAAAAAGACCAAACCTAAGAATAATAGGAGTAGAAGAAGGAGAAGAAGTGCATCTCAATGGTCCAGAAAATATATTTAATAAAATTATAGAAGAAAACTTTCCCAACCTAAAGAAAGATATACCTATGAAGGTTCAAGACGCATACAGAACACCGAATAGGCTAGATCAAAAAAAAAATCCCCTCACCATATAATAATCAAAACACAAAGCATACAGAATAAGGAAAGAATTTTAAGAGCTGCAAAGGAAAAAGGCCACGTCACTTATAAAGGTAAACCTATCAGACTCACACCTGACTTCTCCATGGAAACCATGAAAGCCAGAAGGTCCTGGATAGATGTACTGCAGAAACTGAGAGACCATGGATGCAAGCCCAGACTACTATACCCAGCCAAGCTTTTGTTCACTATAAATGGAGAAAATAAAATTTTCCAGGATAAAAACAAATTTAAACAATACGCAGCCACAAATCCAGCCTTACAGAAAGTAATTGAAGGAAAATCACTAACCAAGGAGTCCAACAATGACCACAATAACTCAGACATCTAGAGACCCTTCACCAACACAAATCAAAGAAGGGAAACACACAAACTCTACGACTAAAAAAATGACCGGAGTTAACATCCACTGGTCATTAATATCACTTAATGTGAATGGACTCAACTCACCTATAAAAAGGCACAGGCTAAGAGATTGGATAAGAAAACAGGATCCAACATTCTGCTGTTTACAAGAAACACACCTCAACCACAAAGACAGGCACCTACTCAGAGTAAAGGGCTGGGAAAAGGCCTATCAAGCAAATGGTCCTAAGAAACAGGCAGGTGTGGCCATACTAATCTCTAACAAAGTTGACTTCAAACTTAAATCAATCAGAAGAGATGGAGAGAGGCATTTTATACTCATAACAGGAACAGTTCATCAGGATGAAGCCTCAATCCTGAACATCTATGCCCCTAATATAAAAGCACCCACGTACATAAAAGAAACATTGCTAAAATTCAAGGCAGCCATCAAACCGCA
The DNA here is from genome assembly GCF_018167655.1 of Microtus oregoni. Classification (NCBI taxonomy): domain Eukaryota; kingdom Metazoa; phylum Chordata; class Mammalia; order Rodentia; family Cricetidae; genus Microtus; species Microtus oregoni. The sequence continues at coordinate 20,874,256 of NW_024543069.1, read as the reverse complement.
CACACTAATAGTAGGAGACTTCAACACTCCTCTCTCACCAATGGACAGGTCAATCAGACAGAAACCTAACAGAGAAATAAGAAAATTATGGAGGTAATGAATCAAATGGACTTAACAGACATCTATAGAACATTCCACCCAAATAGGAAAGAATATACCTTCTTCTCTGCAACTCATGGAACCTTCTCGAAAATCGACCACATAGTCGGTAACAAAGCAAACATCCACAGTTACAAAAAATATTAGTAACCACCTGTGTCTTATCAGATCACCATGGATTAAAGTTAGAATTCAACAACAATGCTACCCCCAGAAAGCCTACAAATTCATGGAAACTGAACAGTCAACTACTGAACCATACCTGGATTAAGGAAGAAATAAAGAAAAAAATTAAAGTCTTCCTGGAATTCAATGAAAATAAAGAAACAACATACTCAAACTTATGGGACACTATGAAAGCAGTCCTAAGAGGAAAGTTCATAGCACTAAGTGCGCCCTTAAAGGAAGCAGAGAAAGCTCACATTGGAGACTTAACAGCCCACCTGAAAGCTCTAGAAAAAAAAGAAGCAGACTCACCTAGGAGGAGTAGAAGATTGGAAATAATCAAACTGAGGGCAGAAATCAACAAAATAGAAACACAGAAAACAATCCAAAGAATCAATGAAACAAAAAGCTGGTTCCTGGAGAAAATCAACAAGATTGACAAACCCCTATCCAAACTAGTCAAACGGTAGAGAGAAAATTTGCAAATTAATAAGATCAGAAATGAAAAGGGGGACATAACCACAGACACAGAGGAAATTCAGAGAATCATTAGATCTTACTACAAAAGCCTATATGCCACAAAACTGGAAAATGTAAAGGAAATGGACACTTTTTTAGATAAATACCATATACCAAAGTTAAACCAGGACCAGGTGAACAATCTAAATAGACCTGTTAGTCGCGAAGAATTAGAAGAGGATATCAAAAACCTCCCTACCAAAAAGAGCCCAGGACCAGATGGTTTCAATGCAGAATTCTACCAGAACTTCCAAGAAGAACTAATACCTATACTCCTTAATGTATTTCACAATATAGAAACAGAAGAGTCATTGCCAAATTCCTTTTATGAAGCTACAGTCACTCTGATACCAAAACCACACAAAGACTTAACCAAGAAAGAGAATTATAGGCCAATCTCACTCATGAACATCGATGCAAAAATCCTCAACAAAATACTGGCAAACCAAATCCAAGAACACATTAGAAAAATTATCCATTATGATCAAGTAGCCTTCATCCCAGAGATGCAGGGCTGCTTCAACATACGAAAATCTATTAATGTAATCCATCATATAAATAAACTGAAAGAAAAAAACCATATGATCATTTCATTAGATGCTGAAAAAGCATTTGACAAAATTCAACATCCCTTTATGATAAAAGTATTGGAGAGATTAGGGATACAAGGGTCATACCTAAATATAATAAAAGCTATATACAGCAAGCCAACAGCTAACATCAAATTAAACAGAAAGAAACTCAAAGCCATCCCACTAAACTCAGGAACACGACAAGGCTGTCCACTCTCACCATACCTCTTCAATATAGTGCTTGAAGTTCTAGCAATAGCAATAAGAAAACATAATGGGATCAAGGGAATTCGAATTGGAAAGGAAGAAGTTAAACTTTCGTTATTTGCAGATGATATGATAGTGTACATAAGCGACCCCCAAAACTCCACCAAAGAACTTTTACAGCTGCTAAACACCTTTAGTAATGTGGCAGGATACAAGATCAACTCCAAAAAATCAGTTGCCTTCCTATACACCAAGGATAAGGAAGCAGAGAGGGAAATCAGAGAAGCATCACCTTTCACGATAGCCACAAATAGCATAAAATACCTTGGGGTAACCCTGACCAAGTAAGTGAAAGATCTACTTGACAAGAACTATAAGTCTTTGAAGAAAGAAATTGAAGAAGACACCAGAAAATGGAAAGACCTCCCTTGCTCTTGGATTGGGAGGACCAACATAGTAAAAATGGCAATTCTACCAAAAGCAATCTATAGATTCAATGCAATCCCCATCAAAATCCCATCAAAATTCTTCACAGATCTGGAGAAGACAATAATCAACTTTATATGGAAAAACAAAAAACCCAGGATAGCCAAAACAATCTTATACAATAAAGGTTTGTCTGGAGGCATTACCATCCCTGACTTCAAACTCTATTACAGAGCTACAGTATTGAAAACAGCTTGGTATTGGCATAAAAACAGAGAAGTCGACCAATGGAATCGAATAGAAGACCCTGACATTAACCCACAAACCTATGAACACCTCATTTTCGATAAAGGAGCTAAAAGTATACAATGGAAAAAAGAGAGCATCTTCAACAAATGGTGCTGGCAAAACTGGATGTCAATCTGTAGAAGAATGAAAATAGATCCATATCTATCACCATGCACAAAACTCAAATCCAAATGGATTAAAGACCTCAATATCAGTCCGAACATACTGAACCTGATAGAAGAGAAAGTGGGAAGTACTCTACAGCACATGGGCACAGGAGACCACTTCCTATGTATAACCCCAGCAGCACAGACACTAAGGGCATCATTGAATAAATGGGACTTCCTGAGGCTGAGAAGCTTCTGTAAAGCAAAGGACACTGTCACTAAGACAAAAAGACAACCCACTGACTGGGAGAAGATCTTCACCAACCCTGCAACTGACAAAGGTTTGATCTCCAAAATATATAAAGAACTCAAGAAACTAGACCGTAAAAGGCTAATCAACCCAATTATAAAATGGGGCACTGATCTGAACAGAGAATTCTCAACAGAAGAACTTCAAATGGCCAAAAGACACTTAAGGTCATGCTCAACTTCCTTAGCGATCAGGGAAATGCAAATCAAGACAACTTTAAGATACCACCTTACACCTGTCAGAATGGCTAAAATAAAAAACACCAATGATAGCCTTTGCTGGAGAGGTTGTGGAGAAAGGGGTACACTCACCCATTGCTGGTGGGAATGCAAACTTGTGCAACCACTCTGGAAAGCAGTGTTTCGGTTTCTCAGGAAATTCGGGATCAACCTACCCCTGGATCCAGCAATACCACTCTTGGGAATATACCCAAGAGAGGCCCTATCATACAACAAAAGTATATGCTCAACTATGTTCATGGCAGCATTGTTTGTAATAGCCAGAACCTGGAAACAACCTAGATGCCCTTCAACGGAAGAATGGATGAAGAAAGTATGGAATATATACATATTAGAGTATTACTCAGCAGTAAAAAACAAGGACTTCTTGAATTTTGCATACAAATGGATGGAAATAGAAAACACTATCCTGAGTGAGGTAAGCCAGACCCAAAAAGAGGAACATGGGATGTACTCACTCATATTTGGTTTCTAGCCATAAATAAAGGACATTGAGCCTATAATTCATGTTCCTAGAGAAGCTAAATAAGGTGAATCCAAAGACAAACACATAGGCATCCTCAGGAATATTAACCTTCATCAGGCGATGAAAGGAGACAGAGACAGAGACCCACACGGGAGCACTGGACAGAAATCTCAAAGTCCAAATCAGGAGCAGAAGGAGACGGAGCACGAGCAAGGAACTCAGGACCACGAGGGGTGCACCCACACACTAAGACAATGGGGATGTTCTATTGGGATCTCACCAAGGCCAGCTGGCCAAGGTCTGAAAAAGCATGAGATAAATCCGGACTAGCTGAACATAGCGGACAACGAGGAATACTGAGAATTCAAGAACAATTGCAGTGGGTTTTTGATCCTACTGCACGTACTGGCTTTGTGGGAGCCTAGGCAGTTTGAATGCTCACCTTACGAGACCTGGATAGAGGTGGGCAGTCCTTGGGCTTCCCACAGGTCAGGGAACCCTGATTGCTCTTCGAGCAGATGGGGGGGGGACTTGATCGGGGGAGGGGGAGGGAAATGGGAAGCGGTTGTGGGGACGAGGCAGAAATCCTTAATAAATAAATAAATTAAAAAAAATGGGGAAAAAAAAAGAACGTTAAGGCATTGAAGAAAGAAATTGAGGAGGATACCAGAAAATGGAAGGACCTCCCTTGCTCTTGGATTGAGAGGATCAACATAGTAAAAATGGCAATTCTACCAAAGGCAATTTATAGATTCAATGCAATCTCCATCAAAATCCCATCAAAATTCTTCACAGATCTGGAGAGGACAATAATCAACTTTTTATGGAAAAACAAAAAACCCAGGATAGTCAAAACAATCCTATACAATAAAGGATCTTCTGGAGGCATTACCATCCCTGACTTGAAACTCTATTACAGAGCTACAGTGATGAAAACAGTGTGGTACTGGCATAAAAACAGAGAAGTCGACCAATGGAATCGTATAGAAGACCCAAATGTTAACCCACAAACCTATGTACACCTCATTTTCGATAAAGGAGCTAAAAGTATACAATGGAAGAAAGAAAGCATCTTCAACAAATGGTGCTGGCATAACTGGATGTCAACCTATAGAAGAATGAAAATAGACCCATATCTATCACCATGCACAAAACTCAAGTCCAAATGGATTAAAGACCTCACTATCAGTCAGAACACATTGAACCTGATAGAAGAGAAAGTGGGAAGTACCCTGGAACAGATGGGCACAGGAGATCGCTTCCTATGTGTAACCCCAGCAGCACAGACATTAAGGGCAACATTGAATAAATGGGACCTACTAAAACTGAGAAGCTTCTGTAAAGCAAAGGACACTGTCACTAAGACAAAAAGGCAACCTACTGACTGGGAGAAGATCTTCACCAACCCCGCAACAGACAAAGGTCTGATCTCCAAAATATATAGAGAACTCAGGAAATTAGACTTTAAAATGCTAATTAACCCAATTAAAAAATGGGGCACTGAAGTGAACAGAGAATTCTCAACAGAAGAAGTTCAAATGGCCAAAAGACACTTAATGTCATGCTCAACCTCCTTAGCGATCAGGGAAATGCAAATCAAAACAACTTTGAGATATCATCTTACACCTGTCAGAATGGCTAAAATAAAAAACTCCAATGATAGCCTTTGCTCGAGAGGCTGTGGAGGAAGGGGTACACTCATCCATTGCTGGTGGGAATGCAATCTTGTGCAACCACTTTGGAAATCAGTGTTTCGGTTTCTCAGGAAATTCGGGATCAACCTACCCCTGGACCCAGCAATACCACTCCTGGGAATATACCCAAGAGATGCCCTATCATATGACAAGAGCATTTGTTCAACTATGTTCATAGCAGTATTATTTGTAATAGCCAGATACTGGAAACAACCTAGATGCCCTTCAATGGAAGAATGGATGAAGAAAGTGTGGAATATATACACATTAGAGTACTACGCTGCGGCAAAAAACAATGACTTCTCGAATGTTGCATGCAAATGGATGGAAATAGAAAACACTATCCTGAGTGAGGTAACCCAGACTCAAAAAGATGAACATGGGATGTACTCACTCATAATTGGTTTCTAGTCATAAATAAGGGTCACGGAGTCTACAATTGGTGAACCTAAAGAAACTAAGTAAGAAGGTGAACCCAAGGAAAAACATATAGTTATCCTCTTGGCTATGGGAAGTAGACAAAATGGCCAGGGGGAAAATTGGGATCTTGGGGGTGGGGTGGGATGGGAGTAAGGGGAGATGGGGAGAGAAAAGTGAGAAGGGGAGCATGGGGGTAACTTGGGGAAAAAGGATGATTGGGATAAAGGAAGGTTGAATAGGGGAGCACGGAAGCACAATTCTTAGTTAAGGGAGCCACCTTAGGGTTGGCAAGAGACTTGAACCTAGAGTGGCTCCCAGGAGCCCAAGGAGATGTCCCCAGTTAGTTCCTTGGGCAGCTGAGGATAGGGAACCTGAAATGACCCTATCCTATAGCAATACTGACAAATATCTTGCATATCACCATAGAACCTTCATCTGGTGATGGATGGAGATAGAGACAGAGACCCACACTGGAGCACTGGACTGAGCTCCCAAGGTCCCAATGAGGAGCAGAAGGAGGGAGAACATGAGCAAAGAAGTCGGGACCACGAGGGGTGCACCCACCCACTGAGACAGTGGAGCTGATCTATTGGGAGCTCACCAAGGCCAGCTGGACTGTGACTGAAAAAGCATGGGATAAAACTGGACTCTCTGAACATGGCGAACATTGAGGGCTGATGAGAAGCCAAGGACAATGGCACGGGGTTTTGATCCTACTTAATGTGCTGGCTTTGTGGGAGCCTAGCCAGTTTGGATGTTCACCTTCCTAGATATTGACAGAGAGGGGAGGACCTAGGACTTACCACAGGTCTGGGAACCTGTGACTGCTCTTTGGACTGGAGAGGGAGGGGGAGAGGAGTGGGGGGAGGGGGAGAAGGGTGGGAGGAAGGAGAGAAGGTTGGGAGGAGGGGGAGGGAAATGGGAGGCTGGGTGGAGGTGGAAACTTGTTTTTTTTTCTTTTCTCAATAAAAAAAAAAGAATAGACAAAAAAAAAAAAACCACGTGAGCCAAATGAACCTTCTCTCTTTACCAGTTTAAAATCTCAGGTGATTTCTTAATAAGTTACAGGAAGCCATCACAGTGATTCACTCCAACACTGTTACCAGGACAAACAAAAATATTATATGACAGGGCATAGAAGCTAAGAGGGAAGGAGGCCAAGACTCAAATTTTAAAATTTGGGGAAAGTGTAAGCCTCAATTCTTTTTCTTGTTTCAAGTTATTGAGGGCCTATAATCTGATTTTAGTAAGATCATGTCTGAGTGTATACTTTTAAAACTAATTTAAACTAGCATAAATTTCCTCCTTTCTTTTTAATGTGCCATCCAGATGGCAGGACTGACACCCTCATCAATGATTTAAAGAGCTGCTTCAAAAGTATTAGCGCTAGGTTAATTATTTTAAATAATTAAAAATCCACTTAGATTATTCTCGTATACCCCCAGTAGAAAACAACCCACATTCTCAACTTGAGGTTGAGGCTAAGGGTGCGTAATCTGAATAAAGTTAACAACTAATGTACAGTAGTTGGCAGGGGGTGATTTAATTGGCCATCTCGGGTAATAATTTTTGTTTGCAACTGTATTCCTTGTGTAAACCTGCTTGTGACTTAGAGAGAATTAACCAAACAGGGCAAAAGAGGAAGCCAGTGCCTGGTCATGTTTACCAGTACAGGCTTCCTAAGAATGATGGTCACAGCTGTTAGTTAACTATGTAGGGCAATCACATGGGATTTCAGCAAATCACCATATTGTCCAGACACATTTCGCCATGAATTGGCATGCCCTCCTTCATCTTGCCATCCTAAGGAAAGGGAACCTTTAGAAACAGGCTGGCAGTCTATATGGGAAGTATCCTCTTTTAATAAAGTCTGTGAAGTGCAATCAAAGAAAAACACTCGGCATATTTCCTTTTTGGAGGTTCCAATTTTGTGAACACTGGTCTGTTTAGGTTTTTCTTTTTTCTTTTTTTAGTATGTTGGCTTTTTTTCAGTCAGGAGGGAAACACTAAAAATATAAACACATTGAGTTTCTGAGTGTTCAGATGAAAGGAGGAATCCACACACAACCACAGAATTCAGTGAGGAAGCCTGATTGCTCATTAGCAGCCCCCACTTTTGTCCTGGTTTGGGATAAGACACTTCTTTCCATTCACTGAGCCTTAGAGCCCTGACCTAGAAAGTGAGGCTAATGAAGGCCACGGAGGTTTGCAGTTGTTTTTCTTTTGTCTTTCATAGTCAAGTATCGAAGGCCAAGGGTCTAACCAACAGGACATTACTATCACACTGTAGCCACGTCAGCAGCTGTCATTCTTGAGCCTTGACATCCAACATCAGCGTTGACTCTCTGTAAGCCTCTCTCTGCCATACAGATACGGCTCTTACCTCTGTCTTCACATGGCCTTTGCTCTATGTGAGTCTATATCCCAATCTCCTCTTCCTGTGAGTATACCAGGTGTATTAGGTTAGGGTGCAAACATGACTGCATTTTATCTTGTAAGGCATCAATCATAGAGTCTGAGGTAGTGTGAGTTTGGACTTCATATTAATTTTTTATAAAATATGAGATTAATGCTTAATATATTTAATGATATTTCAATTAAAATTTTACTAACTATATAACATAATGAGTTGATGAGATTTTTGTAGCTATAGCACTGTACATTGCTTTTGTTTACTTCCCCATCACCCTTTGGGGTCCTTACCCCTCCCTTTCCATTTGGCTTAGGCTTTCATCCTTCAAATTAATCTGAATCTCCACAACATGGACCTCTGATGGATGGGGTTTGCTCTCATGCCATGTTTCCTACTGTCCTAGGTTTCTCCTCAATGGCGTTGACCTCTTTAACAATCCTAACTCTTCTCGTCACACTAACCTGAGTGCTAAATCCCTAAATTCTCTTAAAGTTCCTATGCAAAACAAAGTAGTCCGTTATTTTAAAATTTGTCATCCCTGGGGTTCCCAGATGTGCTGGCAGGAGCAGGAAGTTGGCTGGTTATGTTGCATCCATGCTCAGGAATCAGAGAGTGAACCAGAAAGTGGATCCAGGTTATAAAGCTTCAAGGTCCATAACCTAGTGACTTACTTCCTCCATGAGGCTCTACCTCCTAAAGGCTTCACAAACTTCCTCACCAGGGCTGCCAGTTGAGGACTAAGTATACAAAGATATGAATCCTTGGTAGAGGAAGGGAGGGAGGATTTCATATGCAAACTACAACACTTCCAGGCTCTTGTCTTGAAGAGATGCTGAATTTTGTAAAAAGGATTTTTGTGTGTGTGAATCTAATAAAATGTTAAGTCTTACTTCCTTATTTTAATTAATTGATTTTGAATTTTTTTAATATTTATTTTGAATGTTGAGCCAGCTTTTTACCCATGTAAGGAAACTACTTGATTATAGTATATATTCTTTTAATTTTTGATCAAATTGAGTACACATCTTTCATTGGAAGTTTGGCCCCTACATTCATCAAAGATATTCATGCATCGTTTTCTTTTATAATTGTTGTTGTGTCCAAAAGCTGAGATCATTAAAAACAGGACTCCTTTCTCTGCCTGTTCACTGCAGCCTCTCCTCTCTGCTCTCTGTGTCCCTTCTGTAGTTGTAGCTGTCTACATTGTAGCCTGAGAAACTCTTTACTTCATGAGCTGTCTAGCTGCAGAGAGATCTGTCTTTAAACTACTGAAAAGAGACATAATGGTAAATATTCAGAGGAACCCAAGGATACTTGGAAGAAAAAAATACTCATGGGAGCTATGGGTGTGCTTAAAGCTGAAGAGTTGGGTTTCAGGGGGTTCAAGACATCAACGGCTGTCCTAGTGTAAGAGATAGGCTAATGTTGCTGTTCTTGGTTGAAAACGTGAGTGTAGAGAGTATTTCAGATTTATGCTGAGCTTCTTTCATCATTTTCTTTTCCTTTTTCCCTCTAGGACACACAAGTTGGCAGGGGAGATATGGTGTAGCCTCACTATATATTAAAAGAGTGAAGGTCCTGAGTTCCTTATGGGGATGTTCTATCGAGAACCCACTAAGGCCAGCTGGCCTGGGTCTGAAAAAGCATGGGATAAAACCGGACTTGCTGAACATAGCAGACAATAAGGACTACTGAGAACTCAAGAACAATGGCAATGGGTTTTTGATCCTACTGCACGTACTGGCTTTGGGGGAGCCTAGGCAGTTTGGATACTCACCTTACTAGACCTGGATGGAGGTGGGTGGTCCTTGGACTTCCCACAGGTCAGGGAACCCTGATTGCTCTTCGAGCTGATGAGGGAGGGGGACTTGATCAGGGGAGGGGAAGGGAAATGGGAGGCGGTGGCGGTGAGGAGGCAGAAATCTTTAATAAATAAATAAATTTTTAAAAAAAAGAAAAACAAAAATAAATAAATAACTAAATAAAAGAGTGAAGGACTTTAACCTGAGGTGACATTGAGAAGCAAAGTTAATTTAATGTCATCTCTGCCTCTAAAATTTAGCATGAGAATGGGAAAGGGGTTTGCTTTAGGTCTGTGTGACTGGCTTCATGTTTCTACAGCAATCAGATTAAAGCCTGCATATGAGATGTAGGGTTTTTTGCCTGGTCTCTGGGTGGGAACAGTTGGGCATCAGACTTGTAGACCACTGTGGACAGAGTGTTGCCTCATGACCCACTTTGGATCTCACCTTCTCTTTCCCTGATGACACTAGAAAGGGAAGGTTCACATTTGCCTCTCCTTAAGATGGAGTTACTAGGGATTTGTAGAGGTCCCTTTAAGGGAAATTGCTCTCTTCTGACCAAAAGAATTGATTACATTTGGCCCTGAATGAAGTCATGGCTTTCTAAAGTGACATACTATGGTCTCCTTCTTTGGGAGTTAATGTACCAGAGTGTAGAATAAAGCATTGCTTGTTTGATTTATCATTTACCATTTTGTAATTGCTGCTGCCTCCCCTGAAAACCCATCAAATGATCTGCAGCCAATCAATCAATCACCTAGCTAAGAAAGAACTCATTTTGAAGGTTAATTCCCCCATAGCATGCTCAGGATATGGGAGGAATAATTAGCCCCTTAATGAAATAATTCACTTAGCCTTTCCAGAAACCCTTCTTCAATGCAGTTGCTCACTTAACCTGTTGCATAATTTTGTAAGTTATAACTCAAAAGGTCTAATGTTTAGCTTGACATTCTGGGCTTTCACACTCATTCCCTGAAGTTTTGTCCCTTTACACTCATCTCCATTGCTTAACATGCTGGATTTTTCAGACCCTAACTTATGGGGTATAACTTCCTCTCCTCCTTCTCCTCCTCCTCCTCCTCCTCCTCCTCCTCCTCCTCCTCCTCCTCCTCCTCCTCCTTCTTCTCCTCCTCCTCCTCCTCGTCTTCTTCTTCTTCTTTTTCTTCTTCTTCATCTTCTCATTCCTCTTCCTCCTCCCCTCTTCTTTCCCTTCTTTTTCTCCTCCTTCTCCTTCACTTTCTCCATCTTCCTTTTTTTGATAGCTTCTGGGATTTTCAGTAGGCTGCCTTATTTTTCTTTCACACCCTAAGAAAATGGTCCTCGAGCTTCCTCCTGAGTCTTTTCTAAAAACATTTTTTAATTAATGAACCTGAGAACTTAAAGGGGAACCTGAATTTCCCTGGTGACACTACTACTTTTCTCCTCTCTTTTTCTGTATTTTTATTTTTGTATGTGTTTCTCCATCTCTCTGTCTGCTGCTTCTCTCTCTCTCTCTATCTCTCTCTCTCTCTCTCTCTCTCTCTCTGTGTGTGTGTGTGTGTGTGTGTGTGTGTGTGTGTGTGTATGTGTGCAATGTAGTTGTGGATAGTAAACGATGAGCCTCCATCTCACACCTCAGCATATCTCCAAAGCTCTACAAAAATCCATCTGCAAGCCTAGCGAGTTCACTTCGTCTACCTGTGCTCTGTACTTCAAGGGCACTGATGATCATCTTATTATTTGGCATCTGATCCAGTGAGCCTTAGCCAAATTTCTCACTTACCAACCAATTCAGAGTTGATAGGTCTTAGCACTATTAGTTTCTCTTCCACACATGAAAGATAAAAAGACATCATGCTAAAATTTTAAGCACCTAGCAACTCTGGGAAAGGCTGCAAATAACCTCATTGTGTCTGCATGACTTCATGCATATTTTCCAATTGTTTACCACATCGGCTACTTAATTCAACCCTATTCTGCATTGGCTGAGTTAATGTCACATTGATTTTGATTAGTGGTAAAGGTCACGTTTTCGGATCATTCAGATAAGAAGAGGCAATAATTAGAAAGTCCAGGCACAGGGATTTTAGTGTCTAAGATTTTGCAGTAGTTTACCTCATTGGGATCCAGGAGGAACATCCTGCATTTAATACTTGTTTAGTTTCTAAATATGCACTCTGCTCTGATGAATAAGGAGCCAGCAATGCCAATGTAAAGGAGGTGCAGATGCAAATGGCCCCTGCTGTGAGAACCCCGGTGATGGAAATAAAAAACACTAATATAATAAGCTGTCACCTGCAGTTAGCAGTTTAATACAACAAACCTCTTCTTTTAAATTTGCACAAGGACGGAACACATTTGGAATCATTGCAGAATACTAGTAAGTAGAGGGTAGGAAATAAGATACACATCTTAATAACAGCACTAAAGAGAAACAACGTGATTTACTGTTCACTGCTGTATATAATGCCAGCCATTGCCCACTGACTTTCCACAGATGAGAAACAGAATCACAAAAGAAAAAACTTAGAAGTTTCAGTAAACAGATCCAGTAAGAGATACCTGGGGATGGCAATGGTGTAGAAAGCATGGAACTGACTTTCTGATTTGCCATATGCAACTACTGCGGCCTCCAGTGAAAACTTGTGAAATATCCTGGATCTAAGGGATTCCTGCTCTGTTTTGGAAGGTACAACCACTAAAGCAAGCATTCTCATGCTTGTTTATAAATGTCTGGCCCCTGGGATCCTTGCTTGCAGTTCATTTACAAAATCTGTGTTGAGTTTCCACTATGAGCATGGTACTGTTATTTGTCTGACTGATATAGCAGTGAGCAAGGGAGGGTGGATCAGGGACAAATGGGTCCTTTGTCAATAAAAAAAAAAAAAACACCCTCATGGAGTGACGGACAGCAGTGTTGGTCTGAGGGTCCCTTTTCAGGGACCAAAAGATAGTGATGAGATGGCTTAGAGTAACAAAGGAAGAGACAGAAGACATGAAGGCAGAGGTGGTATATTTTGGGTGGCAGTCAATGGGATGCACTAATGAATAGAAGTTAGGAATAAAAGTGGGGATTCAAATGTAACTTCAAGGTGTTTGTCTTGGGTATCATTGATGGAGGAGGACACAGCCATATGGAGCCTTATTTAAGCCCAGTAGAACCTACATTATTCTGTGGTTTCTTGATGTTTTGTATTCATTTTAAGTATCCAGACCTATCATGATATTTAGCATACTTTTGTAGGTGAACATGGCTGGCTAGCATCAGGATAAAAGGCCAGGGAAGTAGCCTGTTTTCAGTGTTATTGCAGCTATACCAGTTTACTGGGTCTGTAAACATATAACCTGCATAGATCGTCATCTTGCAGTTTTGTGTTTTGATGGCCTTGCTATCAGAGGCTGCATTATAAAGGTAAATGAAAAAAGCTCATTCACTTGCTCAGACTTGTGCAGTGAGTTACCAATCAGGGGTCTATTCTAAGCCTCTGTTTTAGTTTCCTTACTAGTGCTATGAGAAAATACTTCAACAAGAATCAGCTTGTGGAAGGAAAAGATTTGTTTAGCTTCTACTTAGAGGTCACTGTCCATTGTAAGGAATGGTGGCCATCAGAAAGGTCCACCCCTGTTACAAGGAGGGGCTGCTTGTTTGTCCCAGCCACACAGAACTGAAATAACCACACAAAACTGTATTAATTAAATCACTTCTTGGCCCATTAGCGCTAGCTTCTTGTTGACTAACTCTTACATCTTAATTTAATCCATTTCGATTAATCTGTATATCTGTAGGTTGTGGCCCACCAGCAAAATTTCAGCACGTCTACCTCTGGTGGAGGATCCAAAGCGGCTTTGCTTTGTTTTGACTCCGCCTTCTTCCTCCAAGAATTCAGTTCTGTCTTCCCCACCTACCTAATTTCTGCCCTATCAACAGGCCAAAGAACTTTCTTTATTCATTAATGGTAATTGCAGTACACAGAGGGGACTCCCACATCACCCCTAGAATTGGATACAGGTGGACTAACTACTCGGCCGCTGTGATGAAACACCATGACTTACAGAAGAGATTTTCTTTGTGTGTGTGTTTGTTACTGTTGCTGTTGCTTTGGATTACAGTTTCAGAATGACAGTCCACAGGGGCAGGGGAGATGTGTTAGCAGGCACCTGCCACAGGAACTTGAGAGATCCCGTCACCAACCCGGAACAGGAAGCTGAAAGAGCGAACTGAGTTGGGTGAGGAGGCTGTTCACACTCCAAGCCCATCCGTAGTAGTGAACCCCTCCTAGAAGGGCTTCTAAAGGTTCTATAACATCTCCCAGAGAGCACCACTAACCAGGTACTGTTTAATAATTGAGCCCATGGGAGACATTTCACATTCCAGCCATCGCAACAAGCCAAGTGAGAAACACTGGACCGGAGACAAGGAGGGACAGAGAGAAACTGCTTCTTGGGGACTATGGAATAAGAACCAGGGCACAATGCTGTCCCTATAGGGAATCAGAATAGAGGTCCCTTCTTATTTTCTCTTATCAGTACTATTTTGAAGTCATGGTCCTCCTGCTTCTGCCTCTTTATCACATCCTATCAGCTTGTCCTACCTCAACTGGAGAGTAAGCACTATTTCCCATGGAAAGCCAAAGAAGGGCATAGAGTCAAAAATAGGAAAGGGAGATTTGGACAGTATTCCCAAATGCTTTTGTTTAGATTCTCCTGCTCCTTACATTTGAATGTGCCAGGTTTCTGTGAACATGGGAAAGAAAGCATCCTTGACTTTTCACTGCTTCTGTTGGGAGATGCTGTTTTGCCCATTGTTCTCCCAAGCCAATTCCCACTCAGGTGAAACCTCCCTCATGAAATTTCTTGTTAGTTTAAGTGGGAGTTTGAGATCTTTCAACTACTATAGACATTAAGGAAATATTGCCCACCTGAGAGTTATTTCTACCAATAAGGATGTGCATGCATACACACACATACATAGCATTCTGCCATGTGGGTAGCCAACATTACATTGGTGATTTTCTTGGCCCTATATGAGCACCAAATTCAAACAAGGGACAGATCATTTAGAGAGAGAAGTTGCTGTAGTGCAGGGAAGGGACTGAGGATTTTGATGGCCCTGTTACTAACTAGATTAAAATATATTCTGGAAGATTACACCTTAACATTTTGTTCTGAGGCTGGGGCATGGGGAAGATAAGTTCATGTGGGGAGGATGGAGACAGTGCTCTCTCCTCCCTTCCCAGCCAGTCTTTTAGGCTGCACAGCATCCTGAAAATTGATCACTTTTCTCCCCATGAAAATAATGGTTCCTAAGAGAGGCCAGAAGGTACAGCTCTTTCCAAGATGAAACTGGCTGAGACTAGTGAAGAGAAATGAAAAGTAAATGCAGTTTCATTTTTAGTTTTTGAAAGCTATTTACAAATGAGAGCAATTGACATGATACAAAGGAGAACTGTAGTGTCCGGTGTCCCCTAAAGAGAGAATTAAGATGGAATAATTCGAATCACTTGGCACCACTGTAATAGCCAGTGACTTTCTACCCACATGGGTCACCCACTCTCTACTTTCTGTTACATTACTGCGTCTTTCGATTTCTAAGATGCATATACTAAAACATCAAAATTGAGATGGTTCTTACACATCTCATATGTCCAATTGAAATCAAAACATCCATATGGTTGTGTCTCTTTCCTATTCTCTCTCTCTCCATAAAAACAGCATTTTCCAGCAGAAATGACATAGCCTTTAGAACAGGAAAGAACACTGACTAAAGCCAGTGGGAAAAGGGTCTTTAAGTACTCATCCTGACCCAACATGTTATCACACACTGGACTTTATCACCACTTATCTGGACTATATATATATATATATGTGTGTGTGTGTGTGTGTGTGTGTGTGTGTGTGTGTGTGTGTGTGTATGGATGGAGAGAAAGGGGAGTTATTGCATAAGTTATGTGACTGCAGAGAATGCTAATACAGAGATATTAATTCTTGCTCATTATGAAGGAGTTTTTCTCTCCTGAGATATCTACACAGCATAAGCATGAAGATGCCAAGGCTTAAAGGTAGTAATATAAGAAAATGAAGCAATGGGCTGGAAAGATAACTCAGTAGTTGATACCTTTCTGCTCTTTAAAAGAGCTTGGGTTAATTAGCAGCACCAGAGGCAAGTCTGTGACGAAGACCACATAACATAAAAGTAGCCATTCCTTACCTTCTCAATAGCCTTAGACCCATTGTGCTATTGTAACAAAACATCAGACAGTGGATAAATTAATAAACAATAGAGATTATCTTTGCATAGTTCGAAAGGTTAGATCTAAGTTAAGAAGTAGGAAGACTCAGTGTCTTGTGAAAGCCAGTACTACCTCCAAGGTGATGCTCTGTCCATGGTCCTTATGTGGCAGAGATGGAAGGGTAAAACAGAACAAGGGTTGTGCTTTTGCATGGTGAAGGAAGAGAAGAGAAAGGATAGGCATCCTTTCTCTTCTATTAACCTTCATCAGGCGATGAAAGGAGACAAAGACAGAGACCCACATTGGAGCACCAGACAGAAATCTCAAGGTCCAAATCAGGAGCAGAAGGAGAGGGAGCACGAGCAAGGAACTCAGGACCGCGAGGGGTGCACCCACACACTGAGACAATGGGGATGTTCCATGGGGAACTCACCAAGGCCATCTGGCCTGGGTCTGAAAAAGCATGGGATAAATCCGGACTAGCTGAACATAGCGGACAATGAGGAATACTGAGAACTCAAGAACAATCGCAGTGGATTTTTGATCCTACTGCACGTACTGGCTTTGTGGGAGCCTAGGCAGTTTGGATGCTCACCTTAGTAGACCTGGATGGAGGTGGGCGGTCCTTGGGCTTCCCACAGGTCAGGGAACCCTGATTGCTCCTCGGCCAGATGAGGGAGGGGGACTTGATGGGGGAGGGGGAGGGAAATGGGAGGCGGTGGCGGGGAGGAGGCAGAAATCCTTAATAAATAAATAAATTTAAATAAAAAAAAATTCAATAAAATAAAAAAATTTAAAAAAAAAAAGAGAAGAGAAAGGAAAGGGCTATGCTTTTCCCTCCAGCCTCAAACTCGGGTTTTACACCTGCTTGAAAAGAATGTGTTTTAATAAAACCTGACTATGCTTCATACTAGCTCATCTGAAAATTATTTTCTGTGTGAAAGCCAAGGATCCTGTTTTACCTGAGTCAAGATTTCTGAAACATGAAGGCAACTCTTCAGGCTGTTCCTGATGACTGTGTCTCCATCTTTGTCACCTCTCACAGTATGAACACAGTATATTTACTAAATGAATTGCTCAGTTCCCTGCATTATTTTTGCTTATTATAAACTGCCAGTGGGTATAGAGTCAATAATCTGCTGAGAAATTCATCCACTTCTTTCGAAGTTTAGCAAAGTATATATAAGAAAAAATTTCATCCATTCAATTCTAGTCTTAGAATTCAAACATTAAGTATTCATCAATTATGATATATTTCTGAGCATTTGAATAAAAACAGTTATATTAATATACTTAGTTTAAAATATTTGAACTGAAATATTCAAATATTTTATTACAAAGTAGAAACTTCATATTTGAAACCAATATATACATAATTAGTGAGACTACAATAATGATTCAGATGGTGAATTTTATTGCAATGATCTAGTCGAGTGAAGAAATCTCATTTTCCATGAATTTACATCTAAAAGTATAAACCTGAATGCATAATCATCTTTTTTTCCCTGCCTCTGTGCCAAAAAGAGAGAATGCAGAATAGGTCCCTGCTTCTCCTATAATTTACATTGCTGTCATATGAAAACTTTGTCTATTGTTTATATTTTTGTTGAGAGTCTTGGTAAAATCAATACATAGCTATGTGCATAATTTGAGTTTCTTTTAAAATGTGCTAAAAGGAATATTTCTTTTAAGAGAAAATAAGATAAGCCCCCTACTTTTGTGGGTAGATGAAGGAGGGTGTAGTTCCGTAACTGAGTGCTTGCCTACTATGCACAGACAACTAGGTTTAATAGCCAGCATGGGAGAAAAATTCCACCAGAAGCAACCATGAGTGTTCATTGCCAGTAGAATAAAAGGCAAAGTCAATATCCTAACTAGAGAAAGAGTTGGTCAGGCTCATGGAGGACTACAGGAGCCAGCTACAGATGAGAATCCGGTCCTCTGGTATGAACTGTCTTGATGAGCATTCTCCATTCCTGTGTTATCAAGGCTGGGCTATATCGTCTGCTCCCATACCACAGATGAAATCATAACCTTGGAATGCAAATGCCTATTTATCTGTTTATTATTCACACTGTGATATCAAGAGTTTCTTTTTTCTTCTATTTTTTTTCTTTTCTCTTTTTGAGGAGTTAGAGGAGGAAAGTGTTATCTGACTTATGCTTCCATATCATTATTCATTACTGAAGTGAGTCAGGGTAGGAACTCACACAGGACTGGAGCCTGGAGGCAGGAGCTGATGTAGAGGCCATGGAGGAGTGCTGCTTACTGGCTGCTTCCCATATCTTCCTCAGCCTGCTTTCTTATAGAACCAGCCCAGGGATGACCCCGCCCACAATAAGCTAATCCTTCCTCCAACAATCACTAAGTACAAAAATTTCTTAATTCATCATATCATCTATGATATAATGTCTAAGACACAGCAGAGCTCAACAAATTCTTATTGGAGAAGAATTAAACAATTCATTAAACAAGTGAATATCACTTTTCCAGAAAGCAGCTGAAGAGATGGTTTGGTACAACCCTTTCCCACGCAGGAAAAGATGCGGAGTGCTTGAATGGCAAGCGGTGGTTTGATTGCATTATCTCTTAGTCTTAAAGCAGTATATTTCACCAATCAAGACTTGAATCATGTGTCTACAAATGGCGTCACCATTTGGAGATACTTCTTTCAGGCCCTGAAACCATGTTTGCAGGAGAAATAAAAAAAAAAAGACAAATTGGAGAGAAGATGGGTAGAAAGCAAGGTCCCTTCCCCCCTTTATAATTAACTACGAAGAAATACATCTCCTTGTGTAAGTACTGCCTCCACGGTTTTTCTGTTCAGTGTTTGATTTTTTTCCTTTGAAATCATCTTAAAAGAGAAAACCATTGCTTTTGAGAGCTCTGAAGTCTTGCAAAGGCTTGCAAATACATTTATCACTTTAATACGGGAAGATAAGCAAGGAAAGGCATTCCATTAGTCCACAGCAGCTCTGTACTTAGCCTTGGCATTGGTTTTTACTGAAGGGCACTGTGCTAATGGAAACATTCATCTAGTTTCCTTCATAGGATTCCAGGATTCTGAGATGCAAATTCCTCCCCAGCTTTTGCATTTGTCTCTAAACTTAGTGGACTAAATCCACTCTCTGGTGATGCTATTCCTGATTACTATACTGTTCTGCTCAATAAGTAGCTAGAGTTTAATTTTCAGAAATGACAAACATCCAGAAACAGTCAGAAATAGACCTTAGTGCAATGTGCGATAATTGTTTATATGTCTAAATAACTGGACTGTGAAATCTGTAAGATTACCTTCAACTTGCAGAATTTTTGTAATTGTTTCTGCACAGGATCAGTTCACAAGATACTGAAGCCTAAAGCAGGAAATAAACCCAATGGCCTGAAAACAATTATAATAATCTTGGGTGGTTTTGACAGCATTCAGTCTAACTCTTTAGGTTTACACTGCAGTTACATTTTTGACAATTTACCTCATATGGTCATTTTTCCTTAAAACTAACTTGTCCAGAATCTTATTTTCATCCATTTTTAAGTTATGAATGCGAATAAACCCTAACCCTGTAGCTAAGGAATTTAAGGCCCAGTAGAGAAAAATTTACATGAACAAAATTTACATTGCAAACAACCTACATGACTAGACACTCAAATGAGAGTCTTCGGAGTTTGGAACACAGTAGTTTGGGGTTGGACTGAATCACTGGCCAATGCAAAAGAGAATGTTGAGTTTGAGTTCAAGCTGAGTGTGAGTCTTCCATGTGATAAGAAGAGGAATCTAGATGAAGAGCCTAGCACGAGAGGCTTTAGAGTAAAATAGGGTGGTGTGAGCTTGGCAGAGCTTGGCAATGAATGTGACAATGATTGGGGCAGAAGATGAAGGGCCTTGCCTCTCTTCTGGGAAGTTTTTTATTTGACCCTGTGCAAAATGCTGCACTACTATAGCATTAAAGCATTTACCACACCCATCTTAAACGTTAGGACAATCCCCTCAACACAAATGTAGACACATGGTACACAGCTAAAATTTCTAGGTGTCTTGGTGTATTTATGCTGTATTATGACTTGTGCTGAAGGTGTGTTAGTATGCTGTAGTGCTTGTCTTGTGTGTGTGTGAGTTTGAGTCTCCAGCAATGATTAAAGAACAGAAGGGAAGGAAGAAAGGAAGAAAAGAATTAAGGAAGGAAGGAAGGAAGGAAGGAAGGAGAGAAGGAAAAGAGGAAAGAAGGAAGGAAGGAAAGAACCAAAAAAGGAAGAAAAGAAAGAAAAGAGGAAAGAAGGAAGGAAGGGAAAGAGGAAGGAAGGAAATTAAGAAAGAAGAAGAGTGAAAGAAAGAAAGAAAGAAAGAAAGAAAGAAGGAGGAGGAAGAGGAAAAGTAAAAGAACACAAGAATTCTAACTCAAAGTGATTTCTAATTAAATAAACTTTGGAAAATAATGTGGCAAACATACATAAACTATTTTTAGGTTTTCTAAAAAATTCTAAGTTACTTGTCATCATTTCATCTCCCAATAAAGAGGACATATAACTTTCCTCATTTTATCTCACTAGCAAAACTTTTGTTTCCTCACCAAGCATCGCATAGGATTATGGTTGCCAAGAACACACTGGAAAGTGCAGATATAGAGGATGGATGTAGATATATGGTAAAGACAATAAGATCATTATAAGAATTCCAAGCCAACTCTGTCATGAGACAAAGTACAGTTGCAGCAGAGGCAGATCAAAGATGGGGCCACGCCACATTTGATAATGGGATGGCCAAAATGGCCAGAACACTATCTGAGGAGTCACCTCAATTCTTGTGATATCTGCCTACAAACTTAGTCCAGCAGACTCTGAGAAGGGGACAGCTTAATATTTGATGCCCACCCCTTATAACATATAAGGAAATAAGCTCCTAATAAATTAATATCTGTACTGATACTCTTGAAATTCCTTGGTTTTCCCTGTAGAAGAGCCAGGAAGTGAATATTTATAGCACCAAATAATCATCAAAAGAATTTTTTGTCTTTGGATCATATTTCTTTGTTGATATTTAACCAGGGATGAATATGACATTTAGGGACTACTGATGAAGCTCTAACAAAACTAATAAAGTCTCACAGTGGAAACTTGATTTGTGGAGCTGGAAAGTTGCCTTGTATTTTTATCCTGCCAGCTACTTCCTCTCCTTGGATGGGCCTGGCAGGCAGCCCCTTCCAGGCATTCCTATCCCCTGCCCATTGGCAGGTAACTATACAGTTATTCCTTCAAACAACTGTTTTTGAAACCTGCTGTCCGAAGTGATCAGCTGCTACTATTGCAAACATGTATTGAGAAGAGACACAATATTCAATATCAAACCCTGAGTAGTTCTGTGATTGGGTCGGAAATGAGATTGCCTCTGTTCGGAACATCGTGGACAGAGAGGCAATATTTTGCTCTGATCTTCCCACTGCAGTCCCTGCTTCTCACAGAACCTTGTCAGAGATCTCCTTCCAGGCTGGTGGGATAACACCAGTCCTTGCCACAGCAACATCCAAGGACTGGCAGGTGTTTGAAAGGACTCTATGGTGCCTCACCTGAAATGTGTTGATGTCAGTTTCCCAGATGCACCTTGATATTTTTGTTTTGTTTCTACTTTTGTTGTTGTTGTGCCTTCCAACTTTCCCTGGCAGACTATTGCTTCTCCGACAGTATGCTTAGAATCACCTTCCAATGAATGGGGCAGTTTTGAAGGTTGTGAATTGGTCAGCTGACCACTTTAGCTGGGTATTGAAAACCAGTGAGGGTTGAAGACGAACAAACTGCTCTATTCTCTTACCTTATTCCAGCCTGGTTAAAAAATAAATAAATGTTTATGGCTTGATTTTACACAAGAGCGGCAAGAAGCCAAGAGAATTGTTACTGCTGAGCTGTCGTCTTTGTCCTGAGGGGTTTCACTGATCTCTCATCCAGGAGGGGTGGAAAAGAATGGTATACATTTTCAAGAAAGATTGGAAAACTTTCTTCTTAGCTTATTTTAAAAGTGTAAGGAATTAAACAAATGTTAAGGTCATATACCCTGAGAAACAGCCGTTATGCCTAGGCAGACTTTGTGTCAATTCATATTGTCTTAGTCCATAAATAAGGAATCACTTTTTATTCACCATATTATCCAAATGAGTGCTCCCTGTCTTTAGAAGAAAAAAAAATTCTGATGAAGCAAGCATGGCAGCCATATATCAAAAAAGGGGAGCATTTTAACCATTTGAAACATGCTTTGCTTTGCTTTCTGGATAGAAATTGTCATCCCTAAAAAAAGCAACTGAAGGGGATTAGTGAATGCTTTTGAGATTTAGCTATAATCAAAGGCTTATGTTTAAGAATAACACTCAGCCTCCATATGCTAAGTTTGTTCTGGAATCATTGAGAAAAACCGTGCATAACATTATTCATGACCCAAATCATATACAAACCCTCTAAGAAAATTTCCTAATCCATATTGACAAAACTGTATATTACCTCAGTGTACCCTGAGATAATTAGGCAAGAACGCTGGGCTCTGAATGAATATGTAGCTAGATGGTACTAGTTACATATGTGGCAAAACATGGCATGCATGTCTGTGGGTAACTAGAGATATTCCTTCATCAATGAGTGAGTTCTGCTTCCCTTCTCTGAACTGTTAGCAGGAGTACCACACTGTCCCACCTATGATAAGTTATTTTTTGAAATATGTAAGAAAGTAAATGATCAAGTATATGCAATGTGATAAGCTAAAAAATTTACCCATTAGCACTGAAAGAACAAACACACACACACACACACACACAGAGAGAGAGAGAGAGAGAGAGAGAGAGAGAGAGAGAGAGAGAGTCTCCCGGTCTCTAAACTACAACATTTGCAAAAACACGGAGCAATTTTCAATGTTTTAACATAATAGAAACAAATTCTAGGCACATCAAAAGACGGTTAGTTCATAATATTTCTTCCACTTCTTGATTGATTAACGTTTTAAAAGGTGCAGAGAATAAGAAATCGCAGAATGCTCAGCTCTAAACAGAATGTCTAAACCACACTCTCACCTCCCAGGACTCAGGATCAGTGCAGAAGAGGGGCTAGAAATGAGTGTAAAAGCAGAGAAGGGGAATGGTTACAAGGAAGCAGTGTTTTCTGTGCACACAGGAACTCACAGTGGCTATGACAGCATGCACAAGACCTAAGCCAGACCAGACCCCAGCATAGAAGGGGGTATAAATAACACACATTATTCTTTAAATGTTTGAAGTACATCTTATATATTAAAGAGATGATTATATAATTATATCTTAAATAATCATTAAAATAAATAACACCTATTTCTTTCTCTTATTCAAAATTGTGGTCACTAGGAAACTTTAAGTTGTCGACACAGTGACATTATATTTTCTTTAAACAATATCATTATTATACAGAGTAATGTTTTCTTTTCTAACTTGGTCTTTAGTTTAAATTGGTCTTTAATTAACTGGACTTGGGCTTTGAGCAACACACAGGGTAGATATTTTTAAAAATCCTTCCCCTCGTATTATCCCCTGGGTATATTCTAACAAGCACACTGTAAGACGCATCAATGAGCCTGCAGGACGCTATGTAAAATACCTACAAGGGAAAAGACAAAAAGGAGCTGAAAGTAAATGTGTGGGCTATCCTGGGGCAAATGGAGCAGTTAGAAGATGAACCATTCAGAGAGGATTGAGGCGGGGCACAATCTGATACAGTGCAGAGGAGGAATACTGAGAGACTGCACCTAAGGTCAGAGGCCAAGAAACTAACTATATGATTATGAAGAAAGGACAACCTGACAGAAAGGGAACCTTTCAGAGGAACTTATTCTCCCCGTAGGGTTTCAGATGGAAGCCAGACATATACTGAAAAGAATTATTACATTTAATAGCTGGGTCTTTAAACAAAAGACAAAATACCTTTTATGTATGTGAAAAATGTTCCACATCATGAGCCATTGAGACGCTGTAAGTCAAAAGTGAAATGTTATCAGCTCATTCCCATTAAAATGGCAATTACTAAATAGATAACAAGGCCAAAGTGAGGATGGAGAGAAAGAAATCCTGATGCATTGTTCACAGGGGTGTGTATTGGTATGGCAATTATGGAGAACAGAATGTAGGTTTTTCACAGAACTAAAAATAGGTTTACACATTACCTGGTTATTCAACTTAAGCTACAGAGACCCAAAAGAGATGAAATCAGAACGTTAAGGGAGTTCCTGCAGCCTTATGTTTAATCGAGGGTTTGCTGAAGAATGGATGGAGAAGAAAACGTGTATGCACACAATAGGATATTTAACCATAAAAAGAATGTAGTTATGTCATTTGGAGTGAAAAAGAACAGAATTATAGAACACTCTACTGTATTAGATGAGCCAGGCACACAAAGAGTTTTGCCCCCAAATTCTCTCTCATGTGTGGGAACGTAGAAATAACTTTAGGAAAAAAAAATCACAAATTTTAGTTGTAAAACTTATATGGTCGGGGAGATACCAGCATGTGTGTGTGATGGGAGCCCTGGGAAGATTCAGACCCTCCTGGAGCTACAGTTACTGGTGGTTGAGAGGTACCCAACTTACGTGCCAGGAATCAGCTCTGATCCTCTACAAGAGCAGTACACGCTCTCAACTGCTGAGTCACCTTTACAGGTCTTAGGAGATCTTAACGGAGAATAGTGTGCACTGGTGTCTGGAAAGCATATTGGAAAAGCAACAAATTGTTATTGGATAACTCAATCTCAAAACTGAGTATTAAAACAAGTAGAGCAAGTTCTAAGGCTCCTCAGTACAGTGGGTGTCTATCCTTCAGAATTATTTATTTTATAGAGTTCTAGAAGACAGCAGCTTGAAGATTCAAGACATAAGGAAGTGATAAGGAGAGGGAAATGATCTAAATTACCTTAGGTTGATCAATGTATGTGTGTGTGTGTGTGTGTGTGTGTGTGTGTGTACGCACGCACATGCACGTGCATGCATGTACAATCATGCTACACTCCATTAAAACTACAACTAGCATACATTAATTAATTTAAAATTTTTAAACAAAGCGAAGATTTAATTTAGACACAGCAGAGATTATAAAATTCATAAAAATAACTGTAAAAACACTGTGTCATTAAAATTTAAAGCTATATTAAAAGATTGGAAGTCTAGTCTGATGGAAAACTGCCAAATCAGAATCAAAATGAAATATAAAGCTTTTAAAGTCTTTAAATCACTTGATCCAAAATCTTCCTAGAAGGTTATTAGTCTTACTCTCCTCTCAGGAAATAAATTACCTAAGTTTTTAAAAAAGATTAATTTAGTGTGTGTGTGTGTGTGTGTGTGTGTGTGTGTGTGTGTGTGTGTGTATGAGTTTATATGCACCATTTGGATGCAGGAACCCAAGGAGGGCATCAGATTCCCTGAAACTGGAGTCACAGATGGTTTTGAGCTTCCATGTGAATGTTGGGAATGAAATCTGGGATCTTCACAAGAGCAGTAAATGCCCTTCACAGCTGAACCATCTCTCAAGCCATGATTTGTTGTAGAATATTATTTTAAGATGTGTTACATTTGATTATGCTGTGAAACATTTGTTCAATGATGCAAAGATGTGTTGCGTTTTTCAATGTTGCATATGTTTAACTCTGTTAAGCTGTGTTACTTTGCCTGTCCAAAAATGCCTTATTGGTAATAAAGAGGTGAACAGCCAATAGCATGGCAGGAGCAAGGTTAGGATGGCAAGCAGAGGGAATAAATAGAGGAAGGAAGAAAAGAAAAAGAGTGAGACATCAAGGAGAGAGAAAAGGAGCCAGCCACACAGAGTAAGAATGAAAATAAGATTGCAGAAGTGGGAAAAGGAGGAAGCACAGAGGCAAATAAACTAAGCTAAGGCCAGGCATTTTTAAGAAAGAAAAGTCCCCGTGTGTGTTTATTTGGGAGCTGAGTGGTGGACCTCGCTAGAACAAAGAACTCAATAGTAAAGAGTAAAAAAGCAAACAAAAAATTAATGACAATGATTCCAATATTCTTTTGGGAAACCATGAAAGGAAATGCTAACTAAATAGTTTTATAGTCAACTTAATTCCAAACCTGTCAAAGATAGTATGCAAAACGAAATCCATAGTACAATTGTAATTCTGAGCATATATGTTAAAATATCAGCAAATTTATCAAAGCATTTATTTGAAAAGTCACCACAGTTGGGTCAATGGCAGAATTATATATTTCACAAGTTTATTCACTTGAAAAAATGGCAAATGGTCCTGTTAGCAAGTAGCTTGATGGTTGCCAGAAAACAGATCAGCAACAATGGGCACAGAAATGCTGTAGGACAAAGGAACCACTTTAATGTTGATTGTGTAATAGGTGCCCCTACATGGCAACATTTTACTGATAAATGCCTTAGTAAAAAGAAACACAGACAAGAGATCAAAAGGGCTCCTACTTGCCAAATCTAGGGGAAATTGAGCAACAAAATAGAGAGTGATGTTGGCAAATTATACTTTATTAAATAATATAAACATACATTAAATGATTCTGTAAATGGATAGGTTAAAGAGAAAAAAGGCTTCCTTGTAATGGTCTAATTAAGAAATACTGAAGGCAGATGAAAGTAAAACCGAATCACTACAGTGCTGCTGATACTACCCTCAAATAGATTGATGTGAGAAACATCACGGTATAGATGAATTGTTTCTTTGGTCTGTCATACCCTGGAATATGAGATGAATAAAAACACCCTACCCCACAAAAACTCATGCAATATCTGGCCTTCTTTTAAAATTGTTCAGCATAAAAAAGAAGAAGAAGAAAGGGGGGAACTCAACACAGAATAAAGTAGACTAAAAATGACGTAGCTTACTAAATGTCGAGTTTTCATTTTAGGCTATTTTCATATATAATAAAAAGCCACTGAGAAGTTTGAAGGCAATCATTACGAAGTTGAAATGTTGACACTGTTTAAGATACTATATTTTATAATTAATTGCACATTGGTTATGTAAACAAATTAGGTGACTCTCAGGAAAAGGTGGTCTATTGAGAGAAAGGGGAATGATGTATGAAATCTACTCTCAAGTGGTTTACAAATAACAAACACACGTGAGCATCCGAATGAGAAAGAAATGAATTGGAATATTTAAAAATTAGTAAACTTGGTAAAAATTATAAGAGTGCTTTATAGATTATCCCACTGTGTTTGTTCAGATTTTTTGCAAGCTGATTTTTTAAAATTGTTTAATATGTACTAGCATAAAACATTTTTTAATTATCATTGTATGGAACAGCTGAGGTGGGAAGCATGGCTGCTACCCTTTATGCATACACATGCACATACATGAACACAAATGCATACACATTACATATTTGGGTGGATAACTCAAGGAATAATTAAGATTATGGTAATACTTTGATTCTGTAGAGAAGAATTGAAACTGAGAGAGTTTTTTTTAAAAAAAATCTTTTGTTCTTGAATTTTAAGCCATTATTCAACCCAAATAATAAATAAAATAAACAAAGTTCTGCCAAACCAAACATTGCTAAAAATGTGTGGTAGTAGAATCTCTTACACACTAAAGACAGAAGTCAAGAAAATAGTTTGGCACTGTCCTGTAAATCTTAACATACCCATACCCTGAGAACCCAGTGGTCAGCAGCTCCAGTCAATGGTATATGAATCTGGCAAACATGGACCATGAGTCATATTTAAAAATAATGGAAATTCTTGCTCACTGAATCAAGAATAGATGAAGCCCACAATTCTCTTAAATGGCACATAAAAGAGAAAATGACTTTTAGCTGTCTGTAGAAAAAAATGAGTTTAAATAAGACTGCGGTTGAAATAAAAATTACGGTTTACAGATTTCCCATGGCAACATGAAATTCAGCCCTGTACTTGCCGTTCTGCACCCACAGTAAAGCTGTGACATCATGGAATTAGAAGAACGGACATTTAAAGACACAGATCCCAATGCTGGCTCCCTTTGGTGAGGAAAGAAGCTGCCAGTGAGAAAGAAACAATGGGCTTCAACGGCTTCTGTGATGTGCAATATTTCATATACAGATGGGGTAGTGAGTATATGGTTCAATTGTGCATTCATGTAGGCATATATAAATGTAGAATATTGTTATGAAATAAATATTTGAAAAGGCTAAATTAGTAGTGTTTCTCAAAGAGAAAAAAACAAATGAAATGGGCATGAAGAAGATGAGCTGGGCAAGGAGAAATGCTGGGTAGATTTAAATCACTTCTACTCACCCCAGTCTACACAGACCGAGAGACAGCCGACCGTCAGATGGTAGATAGATGGCAGATGACCATCCTGCTGTGCCTTCTTCTGTATGTCTTTCAGAGTGCAAGGTGAGAGAAATAGGGTCTGTGCTCATGAAAAAAAAAATTACAGTACAAAAAAGAGGAAACAATTTAAAATTGAGCGAGTATTACTGAGGGGATCTCTGCAGGTGCCATACAGGGACGTGAACCCCATGAGGAGATAAGAATGAAAACTGCCTGCAGATTGACTTCATCAACTTGGATCAGACTTCAGGGAAGTCTAACTAGTAACGGGTGGTCTATTCCTGATGTATTTTAAGCCTGGTATGATTTGGAAGAAAAGGTTTCCTGGTGCACAATGGAAGCAAAATTACTCAGAAACATCTAAGGATACATATAATTTTTTCCAAGAAGATGGGTTCTAGAGATAGGCTACCTGTACTAGCTTAAGGGCCTAAGTAAGGGTCTGGCCTGGTCTCAGTCATACAGATAGCATAGAGGTCATTTGGGTTGTCAGCCACCTCTGGTCCTGGCTGTGGAGCTTGGGGTAGTCTCTAGCTATCAGGGTCAATTAGCCTACCAGCCATCTACAGTCTTGGTTGTAAGAGCTTGATAAGGCTTCCAATTTTCAACTCTCTGGATAGAGGAGTAGGCTTTTCATCTTTTCCATTGTAAAGACTACGCTGTGTCCTTAACATCCCTCGTTTCTCTGGAGATCTGTGGGCATAACATATCACTACTACATGCATGAAAATACAATATAGGACAATCAGAAATCTATTATTTCTCTTAGACACTAGGCTTACAGACAGCTGAGCCTTGAGAAATCCAAGGTCAGTTGTGTCTTTGTGTTCAGGGACCCATCCTAAACAAGAGGAAGTAAAGTGGCAGTTTTGAGTGCTTAATCATCTTACACAGGTATTGAAAAGCATGATGTATTTGGTGTGATGTGGGATTTCCCTCTGTGTGCTGTGATTACCATTAATGAATAAAGAAACTGCTTTGGGCCTACAGCAGGGCAGAACTTAGCTAGGCAGGGAAAACTAAGCTAAATGATGGGAAGAAAGAAGGGCAGAGTCAGAGAGAAGTCATGTAGTCCCGCCAGAGACAAACAGCAGCAGGAATCTTGCCAGTAAACCACAGCCACGTGGTGATACACAGATTACTAGCAATGTGTTAAATTAAGATGTAAGAGCTAGCCAATAAGAAGTTTGAGCTAATGGGCCAAGCAGTGTTTTAAATCATACAGTTTCTGTGTGTTTACTTTGGTTCTGGGCAGCTGGGATGAACAAGCGGCCCCTTCCTTGCTACACTGCTATTATTGATCACAAATAAATTACTGTAAATTGCGATAGCCTCTTACCCTCCAACTTTATCCTGCTCTTTCCTTTGTATCCTGTGACCTCAACACCCCAGTAAGTTGCAGCAGAAACCCAGAGATGGAGGTATTGTCCATGCTTTTGTCTGCCTTTCAGATCCCCTGCTCAGCTGGTCTCTAGAAATCACTGCCATTCTTACCACTTAACTATCTGCTTGCTCAGTCTTTGTGGTCTGCCTTCAATGCCCCTCCCATGGCCGTACACTTCCTTTTCTCACCATCTCTCAACATCAGACATTTCATCCAAAACTGAAATTGACTTACTGGGAAGTAGAGGTGAGAAAAAGCAGGCTTTCACCCATTTCTGAATGTGTCCAATTTAGCTCTATTGCCTGTGTCTCACTTCTAACCTCTTCCCATTCCTCTTTCACTGTTTTATTCTCTTTAGGAGATAGTCACCTTCTAACAGTCACCAGAAGGAAAAGGGATGTCACAGCAGTCAACAGCGATGTGTATGTTTTATTTGGTGAAGCATGATTCTCCTTGGGGGCTGGGGTTGACTGATTCTGTAGTAAGGAAAAGCCGGGCCTTGATTCTGCGGAGTCCTTGAAATGGATCGAGGCTGTGGGCTGCTTGGTAAATACCGCACCAGTGATTAATAACACAGGAGGAAGCCTGCTGAGTTAGAAAGCAGTTTGAGGGTTTATGATGTAAAATCAGCCCGTTTGTGCCACACTTGATATTCTTCTTTCCAGGCTTTGCAAACGCCCTGTAGACAGGGATCTTTTTCTTGGAGAACATCTCACCAAAAACTTGTGGAGTACTGGGCCACTTTAGGAAAGATGTTTGGAATACAGGGTGTGAAGGAATACACAGAGACAAAGAAGAACACTGGGAAAACCTACGATGGAAAGCGCAGGCTGTCTCCAGCTTGGCTCATTTCTGGCTCTCTGAGTAGATCACTCTGGAAGAGAGATGACTGTTGCTGCCTTTAACTGCTTGTGTTAGCGGCTGGCATTTTGTTTTCTGAAGTTCAGGCCCTGGTGGGAGTTTTTACCACACTCCAATTAAAAAAAAAAAGAAAATCAAAGTTTCAGGGTTAATTTTTTTCATTGAATCTTTTTTAAGTTTTCTAGCAAAGCAGGTCATATAGTTACAATTTTTGCAGGGTTGTTCATCCTGCTGTTCTGGAAGCTGTGTCTGTGTTCTCGTGAAATTGGTTCCTTTGCAGGTTTTTAGCCTCCATGAAATAGGCAAGGGATGGGCATGTGCCTTTCATATGATTTGGAAGGGGCGGGGGGGGGATCCTGCCTGCTGCACTGCCGAATTAATAGAGATATTAATAGAGATGCTTTTGCTTTTACTCAAAATTTTATCATCCCCCAAAATAGGAAATCAACTGCAAATACTTGGAGCCTGATGTGAAGAAGAATGGCTGGCCATGTGGCACTCACCCAGGCCAAGGATGGGGGCAGGAGAAAAAGTCTGGTGTAGACAGTGACCACTCGGCCATTGAAAAGCCAGTGATCTGTGAGGTGCTCTGGGAAAGCAGTTAAGTCTTTTTCTGCAGGATCCCAGGAATTGGTCAGAAAGCTAGTCTGGAGCTGGCGAGACTTCAGGAAGTAACCGCAGAGCAGGAGGAACCGAGTTTGTAGATAATAGTATGTGTTCTTACCATCTCAGTGCTGAGAAGGCAGAGAGAAGGAAATCCCTGGAACTTCTTGCCTGGATAATATTCCAGTATTCAGGAGACTGGAGATTGTAGCCAGATCCAGGCCCATCAGGTTCTATTGGGGGACTCTTCTGACCTCTCCACCATCCCTCAAAAAGCCAGGTTGCTAATTAAGAACAATAAATATCTCATTGAATGACCAGTGGTGCTGTTTTCTTTTTCTTTCCTTTTTCTTTCTCATGTCCCAGTGATCTTATGCCACCTGAGTGTTCTCAACGTCCTATGAAGACCCTAGCATCACATAACTGTTTATGACTATCCCTGTTTGTCATCAAAAACATCTGTACTTTCCTTGATGCTGTAGACTTTCCTGTGTGCTGTCTCCTCTGAGATAACCTGAAGGAAAGTCCATCAGGAGCCTGGAGACGTTTTTTATGTGATTTTATGAATAACCACTGGACCACGGAGAATGTCACTTTTCTCGTTGTAGGAGAATGGCAGTAAGGCTTTAATTGAATCCATTTCCCTTAGTTGTGGGGCAATGCCTGCAGGCGGTTGATCAGAACACAACGTTGTTTTTCTTGAAATTGTTCCATCAATAGACCAGCATTGGTCTTTCAAGATTCCAAAACTGAGGTTGGCAAGATGGCTGGCCAGACACAAGCATTTTCCACACAAGCCTGGTGAATGAGAACAATCCCTGGAACCCACGAAGAGGTGGAAGGAGAGAACTGACTCCACAAAGTTATCCTCTGACCTCTCATGTGTGCAGTGGGACACATGTACACATGCGTGTGTGCATGTGCGTGCACACACAAACACAGGTTATACACACTGCTACTAATACTAATGACAGCAAAGTCAAAAGCCTAAAACAAAGCTTGGTAGTTTAAAAGCATAATAAAGAATGCAAGGGAGCCAAGGAATTTGGAATGACAATGCAGTCCCCGAGGTCTTGTTAATCAGATACTTTATGTGTACAGATAAAGTCAAAAATCTCAAGTGGCCTCCAGATCTCATCGCTACCCAAATAAACTTAGACATGACAGGGAATTATTCTTTGTCACAGATAAAAAATGGTAACTTCGCTAAGTTTCAGACAGAAAGTTCAAGAGCAGAGACCTCAAGACATTTCTGGCAAACAAGCAAATATGATAAGGAAATGTGATGCTTGACTCTCTGCTGCACCCCACAGCCTCAGCATCACCTACAGAACCTGACTGTACATATCTAAGACATAACTTTTGCATTCGCTGGATATAATAATTAGGTTGGTCATTCCTAATCCAAAACTGCAAAATCTGTGAGGGTCCAAAATCCAAGACTTCCCAGGTGCCAACAAGGTGTCAGAAATGAAAAATCTGTCCCTGCCTTCATGAGACAGATTGCAACGGGGGGTGCAGATGGACCGTAAATAGTGTGTAAATGACCTTCAGGAGACAAATATAAATGAAATTCATGTTTAGACTTGGATCCTATCCTAAAGATATCTCATAAGTATTCAAATATTTCAAAATAAAATCCCCAATCCAAAGCAATTCTGGCACCAAGCATTTTGAACATGGGACACTTAGTGTACAGTAATGGGTGGGGGAAGACCACAAAAGAGTCAAACGAGAAAAGCAGTTCAGAGGAGGGTAAAGAAAACTCTGGACACCCCCACACATCCCTGGGTGACACCCAGCGAATTCAAATGTGCACACAGAAACACAGTTTTTGTTCAGATCTCTGTGAGCCTGTCCGTTTTCAGTTCCCAGAAACCCTATTTCTGATCCAACCTTTGCGTACTGTAATAGAAAGGTGATCAAATTGCAATAAGGACCAGGCAGCATCAATAGAAACTTCTGGCCTGTGTGGGAAGTCAGAGTCCTGCCTGGGGGCCCAGCCCCAGGGGACTGTGACCCTCTCAGCACACCATTCTAAGGATGACTGACATTTATGACACTTGACCCCCCCACGTCAGTGAAATGGGAAGAGTCTGCAGAAGTGAGAGATTTTTATGCCGACACCACCTCTGCTCATACTCCAATGGCTCCAGTTGAATCCCTGCCCACCCAAAGTATGGGAGAGATGGGGAAATGAATTCTGGCTGAGTGCCAGGCAGGAGGCATTCCATTCTAGGTAACTAGCTCTCTGCTGCAGAGGAAGGAAGAACATCATTGGGTACAGCACCTGCCTTAGTCACGTGGCTATTGTTAACACCAAGCAGAGACATTAGGGGCAGAACTTACATCGTGATCATGCGATCATCATTTCTCACAGAGGGACAGCACAACAGGAACTCAAGTAAGGCAGGAACAGAAGCAGTGGAGGAACGCTGTTTACTGGCTTGCTCTTCATAGCTTATTCAGTTTGCTTTCTCCTACACCAAGGCTCACCTGCCCAAGGGTGACACAGCCTAGCGTGGGTTGAGTTCTCCCACATCAGCCATCAGTCAAGAAAATATCCCACAGACTTGCTTGCAGGCCAATCTGACAGGCGTACTTTCTCAGCTGAGGTTCCATCTTCCAAGATGATCCTAGCTTGTGTCAAGTTGACAGAAGAAACAAGCTAGTGCAGCACCCACTAGGAAGAAAATACTCTTTCTTGCTCTTTTTCTCCCCTTAAAAATAGCCTCTCGTGCCAGGCAGTGGTGGTGCATGCCTTTAATCCCAGCACTTGGGAGGCAGACAGGTGGGTCTCTGTGAGTTGGAGGACAGGCTGGTCTACAAGATCTAGTTCCGGGACAGGCCCCAAAGCTACAGAGAGACCCTGTCTCAAAAACAAAACAAAAAACAAAAAAGCAAAAAAACAAAAGCCTCTCTCACTATATAGCCCATGCAAGTCTTGAAGCTTATACTAGCCTGAAACCTGCTATGTAGCCCAGACTGACCTGTAATGACCCTCCTGTCTCGGTCTCCAACATCATGGCACTATAGTTGTGTACCACTATGCCGGCTTCCCTCTGCAATCCACACCACACTTTCTGTTCTTAAAACCTTACGTAATATTCATCCCACGAGGTAAAAATAGGCTTGGATGAGCCGCAGTTTAGAACATTGGGTCCTGTCAGCACTTGGGAAGCCTCTATTTTTCTCCCATTCCCACGTGTGAGATACGTACCTGTTTCGTGTGAAGCATCAGCACAGAAGAAATTTCAAACTCAGCTTCTACGTTTAAGGAGCATGCAGTTGGGTTGCCAGAAAGGAAAAGGATTCAATGTCACCATGATATATCAAAGAGGAAGTGAGGTCAAGGCCATACACTAATATGTCCTCTCAGGACTGGATGGAAGCAACAGGCTTTCCTGAGAAGCCCTGAACCATTGATGGTTAACTGTGTGTGTTTGTGTGTGCATGTGTGTGTGTGTGTGTGTGTGTGTGTGTGTATTTAAATCAGAAAATAACTTATTAATTTGAGTTTTTTTTTTAATCTCCTGCTTAGAAGGCTTGGCAGTCTCCCATTTTAGCTTTTTTGTCTAGGTTTTTCTCTCTTCAAACTGGAGGGAGAGTGAAGAGATTCAATTCTATTTCCTTTCTCCTTCCGTCTTCTTTCATAAAGTAATAAAATCAAAGGCAAGAATGACCATGGCTAAAGAAGGTCCCATGATAAGCACCGGAGACGCAGCTAGCTAACAATTATTTAATCAAAGCATTACTGAGATCCATCTGTAGCCTGAAAGGAGATTTCCTTCCAACTTTCTCTGTGTTGAAATGCAGGAGAGAACCCTGCATTAGAGAACCAGGAATTCGCCAAATTTAATAAAAGGAAATGTAAAAAGCTATTTTCTTCAAATGCCTCTAGCTGGCCATCTACCCTAATCACATACAGGACTCAAAATTGTTTTCCACTGACAATAATGGGATCTATAAAGAGAATTACTGCGGCGTGATTTGAGAGACCATTGTGATCCTTTGCCTCCATGGAACTGAGCCCACCTGGATGCGAATACAAAGTCAGAAAAAGAAAGCAAGATAGACGCTCTGTGTGTGTGTGTGTGCGTGCGTGCGTGCGTGCGTGCGTGTGTGTGTGTGTGTGTGTGTGTCTGCCTCTCTCTGTATCTTACCTGGGCTTGGTTTTTAAATCACTCCCAAGGGCAGAGGACAACTCATTAGCTATGGATTTTTTGACCGCGGGGGCAATAGCAGACAGCCTAGAAGGAAATGCAATTATGAATCAGCAAAGTGGAACTTTAAAATACGGGTTACCTGAAGCTGTCACTCTGTCGTGCATCTTAACTGTGCCCCTCAATTCTGCACAGAGTTAGAAGCTGGGCAACTGAGGCTCCAGGGAATTGGGTAGGATGAAGAGAAGCCTTGCTAGAGTATATGCAAGGGTGTTGAAGGGTACAGGAGGCCCCCTTTCACCTTCCAAACTTGTCTTTATATAGTAGATCAGGAAATACAGAGGAAGTCTCCCTGTTGCAGTATAAACTCAGGACTCTGGAGATTGAATCAAGATGATCACAAGTTCAAAGTCACAGAGGGAGCCGTTGTCTCAAGAACAGAAAAAAGATGAAAGAGGCAGTCCTGTAAGATGGGGAGATCCCAGAACCTTGCATGCAAAGGTCTAAATTCAAAACATGGATCTTCCTCTCTTACCTTTTGGATACCACTCAGGAATATGAAATAAATTACCTCTTTGATTCTGGGACTGCTTATCTGAGAAGCAAGGATTATAAAATGAACCATTCAAGATTGCCATTGCAGTGGTTGAGATGTCATTGAGAGAGCTTTGAAAGTGGCAAAGTACTACATAAAAAGTATTGAGCGACGTTTGAGAACACAAAAGAAGTCACACAAAGACACTAATATTAGAGCTCCAATTCTTAAGGAAGAAAAACACATTTTTAAAGCAATTTGAGGAAAATGAGCAAGCTGACTAGAAATGCAAAATCCTATACTAACGGGAGGACTCCCCACTTACTGAGATACCTGCGCGTATTTATACCTGGATGCTGACAGTTTCAAAGTGCATTCTTAAACTGACCATGTGTGCTGTTGTGTAGACCCCGAATGGTCCCTATGATGGCTATTCTCTGTTGTCAACTTGACTATACCTGGAATTAACTAAAACCCAAGGACCTAGGTAAACCTGTGAGGTATTTTTTTTCTTAATTAAATCATTTGAAGTGAAAAGACCAAACTTCTAAAAAGAATCTTTGATCTTGGCCACACCTGCTGCCAGCCTACATACAGAATATGGAGGAAGGAAACATTTGCTCTTGTTGCCTAATTTCTTTTGCTCTCATTATCAAGTTCATTCTTTCATTGACATTTGAGCATCCTTCTTTAGGACCCTGAATATACAGAAGACAACTGAGACATGCAGCTTCAAGGACTGCACAACCACTGGATTCTTGGACCTCCACTGATAGACAGTGATTGACTAAAGCCTATACACCATTACACCATTATAATAAATTCCATATATATATATGTATATATATATACATATACATATACATATACATATATATATACACATCTATATCTGAGTTTTGGAAAAATGAATGGCTTTGGCAGAGATTTCAGGTCAGCCTAGTACTGATTCCTTCATGTTGTTATTAGCTCTCACTCTTATGCAGATCTATAATGAAAAGGAAAAAGCTGAACAAAGAGAAATACAAAATATATAGTTTATGGAGCACCTAAAAGTGTAATAGAGCTAAGTCTGGTGCCTAAGGAGATTAAACATTTAAAGAAAAGTCTGGTGCTAAACCAAGTAAAGAGAGTGGTAACCTCAGGACAAGCCCACACCCATCTAAGCTTCCAACTTGTTAAAAGGAATTAAAGAAAATCTTAAGTAGTGAAAGAAATCAGGAGCAACAGAAAGCTAGTAAAGATGTAATTGAAGGAGGAGGCCAAGTTCTAGCATCGCCAAGCAGAAGAACTTGAAAATTCAGTCACACAGTTCTTCCTTTAGACTCAAGATGTAATAGTTGTGGACTCCCCCTCTGCAGCTAAGGAAGCCCACTGAGGCCAGACGTATGGCAGGGGAGACCCTGCATGAAAGCCCAGAGAGGCTACTACATGAAGCTATGAAGGTGAAGCCTGGATTGTATTAGAGACCCCAAGATATTGGAGATGCCCGAATCAGGATATCTGTCAAGGAGAGATGCTAACTTGGCATGGAACTAACCCACAGAGATGGAAAGGAATTGGAGATCTGAAGAGTACTTTGACACTGGACATAGGGATGCAGAATTTGGAGTTTGCCCTGCTGGGTTCTGTTCTTACTTCAATCCAGTATTTCCTCACTATAGTCCTTTTCCTACCTTTTTGAATAGTAATATATATATTCTGAGCCATTATATGTTGGAAGTATATAATATGCTTTTTTTTCTTTTGATTTTGTTACCATTAGTCTCAGAAAAGACTTTGAACTTTGGACTTTTAAACAGGGTCGAGACTGTGAAAAGCTATGGGGACTTTTGATTTTGGTTCGAGTGCAGTTTTTTCTACCTTAGGACCTAAGATAGAAGTTAATAGAGGGTGTTAAGGTCACCGTAAGCTTTACAGATAGACTGTCTCAAAAAATTATGTCCAAAATTTTTTGAAAACTTCATTTCCTTCATTTATAAACATTATGCAATCTTTCTCATTCTTTATTATGTCCTGGAATCTGCTTGGTTTAAACAACTGATGATTTTACCAAATTAGCATAAAGCTTATTTTAGCATAAAGTTCTGTAACCTTTCCTCATCAGCTGCCTTTGTAGCTGGTTTGCTCTTATCTTCTTAGCTAATTCTCAACGAAATACACTACTCAGTTCTGGATTCACAGGATTTGAGAACACTGAGTCCTTCAAAGGGGAAGATTTTCAGTTCATCCAGAAAGAACTTACCCCAGGGCACCCCAACTCTGAGTATTTAAGGACATCAGAAGGCATCCTGTGTCTGACAAATGCCGAGCAGAGAGAACATGGTGTCATCTGTTTCCTGGGACATCTATCCCTTGGTTGTTGAGGATTAGTCCTGACTTTAGCCTTTTTCTGGCAAGGGAAAAAAAAATGTTACTCACTCTTGCATTGAATGTCCAGTGCTGTGTTTCTAGTTCTTATTTCAGCAGCAGGAAAAGATAGGTCAGGAAACTAGGCATCAGTGTGTCCCGAGGGAGCATACCCAGGCTTTGTCAGCAGAGACGTCTGATAGTACGGGGAGAACTGTTCTATGGGAAGCTTCGTCAGTTCTGATCTTAAGAGCTAGGAGCCAGGAAAGGTTTGGATCCTGACGGCATCAGTTACTTCTCCATGGCTATGACGGAGGAGCTGAGAAGTCAACTGAAGAAGGGAACAGATTAGTTTGGCTCATGGCCCGAGGGTGTGATTCACGGTGGTGGTGAAGGTGTGATTTCAGGAGTGTGGAGCGACTGGTCATACTTCGCTCACAGACAGGAAGCAAAGAGGAGAGAACGCTGGAGCTCAGCCCTCCTCGCTATTACTCAGTTCATGTCCCCATCTTGTTACAGAGTGGAATCCACAATCAGGGGAATCCCTCAGTTAAATGTTTAAGGAAACACCTTCCTAGACACACCTGGAGGTGCGTTTCTCCATGACTCTAAGTCTAGCCAGGCTGACGACAAAGAAGCTCCGTCACACTGAAACAGAGACCAGCATTTGTCACGTAATTTTTCTGTTCTTAAGCTTCTTCTAACAGTTCAGTTTGATAACAAGGAATATCTTCTGAAGCCTGGCGTTAATTCAATAAATATTTATGAAATATATAGTATGTGCAAAACCTGTGTTTGTCTCCATGAATAAGTAGTGAATATATTCAACAACATCTTGGCCCCCAGAAAGGTTATGAACTAAAGCCAGGAACTATGAAAAGTTTGAAAACAATGGCTGATGTAGATTCCTGGGCAAGTTCATTGATAAACAGACATTCAACACAGGCAATGTCCTCTGTGTTGAATGTGTAATGATTTGAATAGGTAAAATTCACATGATCTCAAAAAGCACCTTACCCGATTTTAGTATGCTCTCTTTACAGACACATAATATTTAAGGGGATCTAACACTCTCTTAGTAGAGAAAATAACATTTTGTAAAATCTAAACAGACACTAATTATTTCATCAAATTCTTTATCTTCCACTGTAGAATACATCCACTGAATCCTTTTGAACTCAGACAAGCAGTAAGCAGTTCTAGTTTTTAGAAGGATGAGGCTATCAAAGTTCAAAGTAATAGCATTCTGCAGCTAAAATGGTCTGCAGGATCTCCACAATGGCATTTTTGAAATGACCCCACAGTAGTCTCTCAGTAGCAGCCTGGTCAGGCTGATCTTTCTCAGCTAAGGTACTGGACCATGCTTGAAAAAAATGAAAAAGAAAGAGGAAAGGGAGACAGTTTTCTGAGTAATTTAGAAGTAAAGCACTTTCGTTTCAATGCTGGAGGAATAATAATTGGTAAAAATATCTGCCTAGTAGTGGGGACCTCACAGTTGTGGAAACTGAGTCTATCAAGGAGCTGTGGAGGAAGGATGGTTCTCCAGACAAAAGAAAAATGTTTGCCTTGCCCAAGATTGGGATGACAGTTCCATGCATGTATCCATGAGTGGCTCATGACCAACTCGACTCTCCAGTGTTGTTAAAAGAAGACATTAGCTGTGTTGACTTACATGGCATATTTCTAATAGTGATTCCCTTTAAACTAGACAGAGTGGTTATCTGTGATCCTACAGAGCAGTGGGTATCCAAAGTCAGTCCGGACAGTGAGCAGACGCCCAACAGCCCAGTAATTCTGATAGCAACTCCAAAGAAAAGAGCATCGTCCTTTGGATATTGACCAGAATCCCAGTACAAAAGCATAAAAGAATTGATACCTTTTGTCAGCACCTCTCCAGGAGGATGTTTAGTGACTGCTCAGCTTGAACAAATGTACCAACTAATTACAAATACAAACAAAGCAAAACTCCTAGTTAGGGACTGCTTCATCACCCTGAAGCCCAGCCTCCAGGAAGGACCATATCCCTGAAGCCCAGCCTCCAGGGAGGAAAACAGCAAGCAGGGCAGTGCCCACATCCTAACCCTTTCCTTGGTTACATCTAGATATACCAGATAAAAATCAGAAAGATTCACAGAGGCTCTGCTTTAACTATGAGAATCATGTGGAATAAATGGAGAAAAGCATTGGCGTTTGAGACAAACAGAAGAATTCTAAGAAATGGCTTTATCACTTACAAGGTGATTTTGGCTGGTGCTATCCAGCTTCTCTGATCTTGAGTTTCCTCAACTACTTGGTGAGTATCTGTGAGTATTAAGTTGTCTACACTTAACATGTGGTCTGAAATAAAATAAGTGCTTAGTAAGAGACTCACACACAACTCTCTCTCTCTCTCTCTCTCTCTCTCTCTCTCTCTCTCTCTCTCTCTCCAGGCCTTCTCTCATTCTCGTCTCTTATTCTAGAGTTCACCATGTCCACCAAAACTGCTCAACAGTTTTTGATGCTGAAACAAAATGTATGACAAATCGTTACTTTAATTCAGACCTCCTGCTAGTTTTGTCCTTGATCCCTGATGTCAAAGAGGCCAGCTTTGTGACAACAGAAGTCTCGAGCAGCTTTCCCCTTCAGCCTCTTGGCTCACCTTGATAAGCTCTTGTCAGGGCATTGCTAAATGTGAGCCTCCAACAGCATCCTTGCCTCTATATGAATACCATGGCTGCTTAGAATGTTCTTCACTCTCCTTTATGGCTGAGGTACCACAGTCACTTGCATCAGAAATGAGGATGTCGTTAAGAAAACTAAACAGAAATCCAAGTGTCCTCAGCCACTGCTACTTTGAGTGATGGTACAGGGATCATGAGTGATGGGAAATGGCAGTATTAATACACTGTTCAGAGTAGTGATTTGCCTCATGGGTGCAGGTGAGCCTGCCTGAACTATATAGACACTGTCATGTCATCCCAAGACTTTCTGAAGCCCTGGAACAGACGTGTCATTATCTCTTCAAGTGTTTTTGTTCCTGTATACCTAAGTCAGCTTGGAATTCAGTTTGGATGGGGCTGATAGAAATATAGGCCTTAAGACTTGGAAGCCTGTTTTCTGAGATGGTCAAGGTGCTGCATAGAAGAACTTACTGTAAGACAAGCTTGGACTGGAGTGAAGATGCAACTACAACCAAGGCACAGACCGAAAAAGTAGGTAAAGATTTTTAATTGCTAATTTGTTGCCCTGTGGATTCGCTGACACAACACATCATGTTTAATATGAAGTCACTCCTATACCATGACAGCATTTTTGTTATATTGACCCAGGACCCCAGTCTGTGTCTATATGACTTCAGAAGAAAGGAAAAGGATGCAGAGAGGGCTAGCCAGCTGGGCAGTGGGTACCAGCAAGGATAATAAGGTGAGTAGAGATGAAAAAATGAGGACAATAGGACTGAGGGGTACCAAGAACCCTAAGACGGTGAATTTAGTGGAAATGACAAGTAGGTTTCTCTGATGTGTGTAATGTATATAAATCTATTTGAGTTAAACCCTCGAGGAAATGAGACAACACAAGTATGTGACAAAAGTTCATAGAAATAGACAATATCCTTTCATGAACCTCTCAATAAGATGCTAAATCATCTGAAAAATAAGTAAAAAGTAAGAGCAATAGAAGAAAATAAGAAAAGAGCAATAAAGGAACTGCAAGGCTATCACAAAAGAAAGTAGGTAACAGACTATGATTCCATCCATCTTTGTCACTGCAGTCTGATGTGGCAATGGCACGCTGTCAATCATCTCCATCATAACACCGGCATTGGCTTTCTTCCATTGCTCCTGATGCCCCTCCCCTCACCAGTGTCATCCCCAGGGGTCGCAGTCCTTGACAAGAAGAGGGAAATGGAAAAAGATATGTTGGAAATCAATAAAGAGCTTCATTCTGTGTTGCCCAAATGCATTTCTCAGTGTGCTGCCATTTCGGGTCTTCCAAAGTCCTAGTCATGTCTGTTATAGAGAACTTCTGAGCTGGCAGACAGTCTAATGATGATATTTCATCCGTGTGCCCTTTTCTGCAAAGGAGATATTAAGTACATACAGGTGCCTCAAAAGGCTTTGCAAAGATTAGCCTTTGAAGAGTACAATTCATTTTCTCCTAATCAAAACTGAACTTTCAGCAGATCTTTGGAGTTCTTGGAAATTATAATATACAGTTATCTTAAGTTTTTCTCCATTAATCTGTTACA
This sequence comes from Microtus oregoni, assembly GCF_018167655.1. Classification (NCBI taxonomy): domain Eukaryota; kingdom Metazoa; phylum Chordata; class Mammalia; order Rodentia; family Cricetidae; genus Microtus; species Microtus oregoni. The sequence goes on along the minus strand of NW_024543069.1, from coordinate 20,831,910 downwards.
CTGTGATTCAAGTAGAAATTTTTATGTGGCTATATTCTAGATATACTTAAAATTTAAATCAATGTAGTTTAGAAACCTAGGTTACAGAGTTAAAAAGATTCTGGGAAGATTAACTGGACTATTTTTATTTTACAGATAAGAAAATTAAGGTCCAACAGAGGAGACTGGATTTTACTAGTTTTATTCCCTTGTTTTCACTGGGTCTCACTGAACAGAAACTTTTATACAGCACCTGCAAATTCAGAGGGTAGTCAGCACTCAGAGGGTAGGATTTGTAATTGTGAGGACTTCATGCTACCCCCAATTCTTCAACTGCTTACCTTGACCCTCTTTTGTAATTGACTTTCCAGTTTCTCTCAGGAAGAAGGTAGAAGCTATTTCCCCGCACCTTTGATTTAAACTTTGAGTTTGCCCAAATATCCTATGCTAATCAATGATTTGAGATGCAAGTGACAGAGAAGCACCCCAAATCTAGAGGTGTCTTGGATCACTCTTGCTGCGATAAACACACTGTGCCAAGGAACCAGAGAGACATCTGAAGCCCCGTACAGCCCACAGCTATGGATGGGGAAGCTGGGCTGCACATCATCAGCCTTGACTTGAAGTGTGTACCCAGTTCAGTGTGCCTGCAGATGTGTAAGCAGCTATAGATGACGTCTAGGACAGGTATGAACTTCAGGCTACTGGTTGTGAACTGTGACAAGTCATGGAGAGATGAACTATTCAGATCTTCCAAATCCACTGAAATATTAACAGCTTTTAACTTTCAAATGTTTTTTTCATAAAAAAAACAATTATGCCCATTCTGGACTGAACTTTTACTCTAAATCCGTTAAAGCCTGTTATAGTGTGCCGCTTTATTGCTCAAAGAAAACAACCCAGAGAAGATCCTGAGAACTGGAAACGTAAGTCATGACCCCTTCAGCTTTCTTTGACCCTTTCAGATGAGTCTTCTCTATTTGTTACATATCCCCTGGCTTCAACAAGACGGATCCTCAGTGTACTGATGTGCTTATGTAGAACATGGATTGCAGAGTTCTGGGTGTGGATCCAAATGTTAGGTCTTCTTACTCAATTGCCAGTTCTGGCCCTTAAGGCTCACATTTTTTATTGTCTTAATTGGGGTGTCTATTGCTGAGCTAAAACACTGTGACCAAAAGCAACTTGAAAGTTTATTTTAACTTTCTCCTAGTAGTCCATCATCCAGAGAAATCAGGGCAGGACCATAGGGCAAAAATTTGAATGAAGGAACCAAAGCAGACATTATAGAGGACTACTGCTTACTGGCTTACGTAACTTGCTTTCTTATATAACCTAGGGCCACTGGCCCCGAGGTACCATCACCAAAAATGAGCTGGACCCTCTTATGTCAGTCATGATTCAAAAAATGTTCCTATGTTCTTGTCCACAAGCTAAGTGGGGGGGGGCTTTTTTCAATTAAGATTCTCTCCTTAAAGTTTGCAGCAAACTGACATAGAACTAGTCAGCATACCCACCAAACCAAACCACTAGGGTACTATAAAATTCAGCCATATGGTATATGGAAACCCTGCCACGCCATTTATGCCTTGTAGGCAGTGAGGTGAAGAGACTTTCTTCCTTGATTTCACTCCGTCCATTGAGGTGCATCCTCATCCTTTTGCTTTCTATCTTGGTGAGTATTTACAGAAAAAGTCAGTGCACCTGGATGCCCATGTTCCTCATAGAAGAAAGGGTATTTCCGAAGTTAAATTTAGCTAGAAACCACCACTCCTTGAACTATTTTATTGGTGCTCAGGACAATGGTGTTCAAAGCCAGACCTGGCTTGGACGTCTTTGTTGCGGGAGGTCCTCCCACTCCTCCAGCCTATCACCGCTGAGGTACCAGCCCACTGGGGCGTGGTTTCTCTCCCTTTAAAACAGCGGCCACTTCCCTCTTCTCTCTCTCTTCACTTCCTGCTCCGCCTGCGACTAGACTCCTTTCCTGGTTGCGTAGAGGGCTGTTGCCTGGGACAGTGAACTGTAAGTTTTTTTCCCCTTTAAATAAATACCACCCTAATAATCATAACCCCGAATTGGTGTGGCATTGTTTGTGACTTACGCCTTCATTTTGGCGCCCAACCTTTGGTTTTAGAACCTCTCCTTTCCCCACTCGCAGCCGCGAGTTCGGCTTGGCGGCCCCAAGTTCGGCTCGGCAGCTGCGGGCTTGGCAGGCGCAAGTTCAGCTTGGCGGCCGCGGGCTTGGCGGGCTCTAGTTCGGCTTGGCGGGAGCCCTCCCCTTCCTCAGCCGCCAGCGGCCTTGGACTCCCCACGTGGATTTAAACTCCACAGGCCCGCATAGTCTCTGGCTGCGTGGTTTGCTCTTTTCTGACTCATTTTTAAATCTCCCTTGCAAGTACAGCTCTTAAGTGGCACAAACCAGAGCACGTGGTTGCTGAAAGCTGCAACCCCACAGGGTGACTTGTTCAGTCTCAGGAATTGATTTAATTAGATTTATTTTGTTGAGAAACTTGAATTTTCCAGTTTTTAACATCTACTAAGGCACTGAAACAGGACCATGTTTTCACCGCGACTCTGCAACAGCGCCACCTGCTGGATAATAGGTAATATTGCAGTTTTTGTTTCTAACGCAAATTTTACTGCTTTGTTTTCACTAATACAATGGATTAGTAAATTTATATTTACTAATACAATGAATTACATCATACAAGGTTTATATGATTATGGGGATACCTTAATTTGCTTGTTACTAGCCTTCAGTTTTCTTTTCCATATTCTATCATTAAGGAAGAATATGGCACTACTAAGAACGATTGAATCTTTACGTACTAATAATGAACAGAAGAATATGGCACTCCTAAGAATGATAGAATCTTTACGAACTAATAATGAACAACTAATTGACAGGATTAAAATTATTGAAAATCAGAGGTTATCTGAACAAGTGGATACTATGACAGACAAAATTGATTCCATATCCAAGGGTATTAGAAAGTTACCTGAAAGGGTTCAGGCTGTTGAATTTGACGTTCAGACTTTATCACAAAGTTTTGATAAGGTAACAGATAGAATGTACCTCCAAGATGGGAATCTACATGATATACAAGAAAAGTTTAAGGAGGACATGTTATCTTTGAAGGAAAAAATTAAAGCTTTGGAATCACAGGTGCAGAATGGGGACCAAAAAATTGATACCTCAGTGAAATCACTGGAAATATATACAGGTCAGGAGATTCAGGATTTAAGAGAGACAATGATAAAAAGATTTGAAAAGATTGGGGAAATTATTGCAGCTGGTGAACAGAGTAAGGAGGCACAAGGACAGGATACAAGGCCTCCACCAGCTATTAGAACTGGCTTACCCAGGGTTCTAGCGACATACCCTATACTTAATTCTGAAAAAGCATCAACTTCTAAAGGCTCAAAGGGAGTCAGAGAAGCTAGATGGACGCCAATAGCAATGAATGATCTGAAAGAAATTAAGCAAGCTGTTGTTAATTTTGGCCTGCACAATGCATATGTAAAGGAAATGATAAGGACTTGGGCTTCTAATGCTAGAGCTACTCCCCATGATTTCCATCAGTTAGTGTCTGCAGTTTTAGATAATGGACCTTCCTTGATGTTTGGAATTTATTTCAGAGAAGAATCCAAACATATGGAACAGCAAGGAAGAGCAAAAGGTATTGAGGTTTCCCAAGATCAAATTCTTGGTGCAGGAGAATATGCTGATCCACAGGTCCAAGCTCTTTATGACGATGAAGTACTGTGTCTATGTCACCAAGCAGCTTTAAATGCTTGGAATAGGATACAAGATCCAGCAAAAAGGGTTGAATCATATACCAGAATTAGGCAGGGACAGAGAGAACCCTTTATTGACTTTTTGCAAAGATTAATTAAGGCTCTGGACATAGGGGTAACAGACCCAGAAGCTAGACGAATACTTCTTGAATCTCTAGCTTTTGAGAATGCAAACATAGAATGCAAAAAGATAATTGGGCCTTTAAAGTCTAGATCAGCACCTATGGATGAATGGATTCAGCATACGATGAATGTTGAGACGTTTAGCTATAATGATGAATCTTGGGTAGGAGAAGCGATTTCCAAAGCAATGAGGAGACATCAAACTGCCAGGTGTTTTAATTGTGGTAAATTAGGACATTTGCAAAGGAATTGCAGGCAAAGAATTTCTAGGAATAATATCTCTTCTGGGAATGACAAAAATAGGAGACCTCGGCCTTCAGGTATATGTAGGAGATGCGGTAAAGGCAGGCATTGGTCCAACGAATGTAGGTCAACAACAGACAGACGGGGCAATCCGATATCATCGGGAAACTCCTTGGGGGGCCTCTCGCAGGCCCCCAAGCCAACAGTGGCCCAGTCATTCCCAGTCACAGTGGAGAACGTGCCTCACCAAGAAAATTAAAAGCTCCAATTTCTGCTGTAAAAAGTAATACTGGTCTAAATGAAGAATTACGTGTGGAGGATGAGTCAAAAAACCCAATAGGACAGAGTAAACGTATATTTTGGCAGACTTCTATTAATGATCAAAGACCAAAGCTAAGAGTCTGTATAAATGGCACTTTTATTGAAGGCTTATTAGACACAGGTGCGGATGTAAGTATCATTACCCCAGAATCTTGGCATCCGAATTGGCCTCTTCAAGAGGTAGATGTTCAGTTCCTGGGAATTGGAACCCTATCTCGTGTAAAACAAAGCACAAGATGGGTTGAATGCATAGGGCCCGAAGGGCAAATAGGAAGACTAAGGCCATATATAGCCAATATTGCCATAAATTTATGGGGCCGTGACCTGCTACAGCAATGGAATACCCAGATTAACATTCCTGTATTTCCAGGAACTCATAATTCTGGGAAGGATATGATGAGGTATTATGGAAAAAGGTCACCAGCCATTCAGGCTGTACAAGAACATACAGCAAATACCAAACCTTTAGAGGTACCAACGGCCCTACCTTTAAAATGGCTAACTGAGAAGCCAATATGGACCAAACAATGGCCTCTAGCTGAAGATAAACTACAGGCATTGGAACAGCTGGTGCAAGAGCAACTAGATGCTCACCATATTGAAGAATCAACCAGCCCTTGGAATTCTCCTGTGTTTGTTGTAAAAAAGAAATCTGGTAAATGGAGAATGGTGACAGATCTAAGAGCTGTCAACAAAGTAATTCAACCTATGGGCCCACTACAATCTGGAATTCCTTTGCCTTCTCTGTTACCAAAAGGATGGCCTCTTATAGTTATTGATTTGAAAGATTGTTTTTTCACTATACCGTTACAAGAAAAGGATAGAGAAAAATTTGCCTTCACAGTGCCTACTTATAATAATTCTCAGCCTAATAGGAGATATCAGTGGACTGTCCTCCCACAGGGTATGCTCAATAGTCCTACACTGTGCCAATATTTTGTAAGTAAGCCATTGGAAATAATTCGTAAACAATTCCCCAAGTCCATCATTTATCATTACATGGATGACATCTTATTATCTGATTCAAATAAAGATACTTTAGAAAGGATGTTTGAAGAAGTAAAGAAAGTCTTGCCTAGGTGGGGATTACAAATTGCCCCTGAAAAGATTCAAAGAGGAAATTCTATTAATTACCTAGGTTACAGAATAGGGTTAGAGAAAATTAAAACGCAAAAGGCACAAATTAGGAGAGACCGGTTAAAGACTCTTAATGACTTCCAAAGATTGTTAGGAGACATTTCCAGTCTACGACCAGCTGTTGGGATAACACCTGATCTAATAGTTCATTTAAACAAAACCTTAGATGGTGATAAAGATTTGAATAGTCCAAGAGAACTGACAGCTGAAGCAGAAAAGGAACTGACAATGATTGAGGAAAAATTACAGGAGGCACATGTGGATAGGGTGAACCCAAATCTTAGCTGCATCCTAGTCATATTGCCTTCCAGAATTTCTCCTACAGGGATTCTAATGCAGAGGGAAGATATTATTTTAGAGTGGATATTTATACCTAATAAACCAAGTAAAAAATTAAAAACTTATGTGGAAAAGGTCTCTGAATTAATTATAAAAGGTAAGCTGAGACTTCGTCAACTAGCAGGTATAGACCCAGCAGAAATTATAGTGCCTTTTACTACTGAAGAAATAAAAAAGTTATGGGAAGACAATGAACCGTGGCAAAGAGCTTGTGCTAACTTTTTGGGAGAAATTAATAGCAACTATCCCAAAAGTGATAGACTTAATCTCATAAAAAGAACTTCTTGGATTCTTCCTAGAATTGTACGTGATGCTCCAATAACTGGAGCCCGTACATTCTATACTGATGCAAATAAATCAGGGAAAGCAGGTTACAAGTCAGATGAATTGAGTAAGGTGGAACAAAGCCCTTATAATTCTGTCCAGAAGGCAGAATTATATGCCATTCTTATGGTGCTAAGGGATTTTAAAGAACCTCTTAATATAGTTACAGATTCACAATATGCAGAAAGAGTTATCTTGCATATTGAAACCGCTGAATTTATACCAGATGACACCGAGTTGACTTCATTGTTTATCCAGGTACAAGACATAATCAGGAACAGGCTTTGTCCGATGTACATAACACACATCCGGTCCCATACAGGTCTGCCTGGTCCTCTAGCCCAAGGCAATGCTGAGATTGATCAATTATTGATTGGAAGTGTGTTGCAGGCCTCGGAATTTCATAAGAAGCATCATGTCAATAGTAAAGGCCTAAAGAAAGAATTTTCCATTACTTGGCAACAAGCTAAGGACATTATAAAGAGATGTCCTACTTGTTCTTTCTATAATCAAACACCGTTGCCTGCAGGGAGTAACCCAAAGGGTACTAAGAGAAATGAAATCTGGCAGATGGATGTGTTCCACTTTATGGAATTTGGTAAATTAAAATATGTACACCACACCATAGACACGTATTCAGGTTTTCAATGGGCTACTGCCCTGAGCTCAGAAAAGGCTGATTCAGTAATCACACATTTATTGGAAGTTATGGCCATCATGGGTATACCTGCGCAAATAAAGACAGATAATGGTCCAGCATATGTATCTAAGAAAATGAAACGCTTTTTTGATTATTATAATATAAAACACATTACAGGTATACCAAATAATCCTACAGGTCAGGCAGTTATAGAAAGATCAAATCGTACTATAAAGGATATGCTGAACAAACAGAAAGGGACTGAAAATACCCCCAGAAATAGATTACATAATGCTTTATTAACCTTGAATTTTCTTAACGCTAATGAGAAAGGAACAACAGCAGCAGAAAGACATTGGATAATGGAAAAGTCTGCTGAACTAAATCAACCGATTTATTTCAAAGATGTGCTGACCTCTCAGTGGAAGCCAGGAGATGTGCTACGTTGGGGAAGGGGTTTTGCTCTTGTTTCCACAGGAGAAGAAAAATTGTGGATACCATCAAAATTAATAAAGTTTCGATTTGAAGAGGAGAAACCTCTTGGAAAGGAGAAATGACAACTCATCCACAACGATGATATTCATACAGGTGGTAAGAAAAACATATAGAATGGGGGCAGGGTTCTGTTCTTATCTCCACAGGAAAACACTCATCTTTGAGAAATTCAAGGGACCCTGGATGTTTGGATACTGACAGATGGAAAAATACCTGCCCAATAGGAAATATGAAGACAACTGAATGGATTGTGTAAGTAATATTAAACCATATTTCTAAATTTATAAAGCTGGTTTTGAAGTTGGACTTTGGCTCAGTCCCTCTCCAATTCCAAGCCTGTTAGTAAGAGAAAAACCCAGAGTTTCTGGAGTTTCTGTCTCATGTCAAGAGCCATGATATGGGACAGAAAGAAATATGAGTTTAGAAAACATCTTTGCTTTTCTTCATATCTATCATACTTTTCATTGAATATATCTATCATGTCTTTCATTGAATATATATATATGTTTATATATGTCTATATGATTAATGTTTAAGTTTTTCATAATGAACAATGAGTTTTTCCTGAAGTGACATTTGAAGTTTCCAGGAAGAAGATGGGGCCCCATAACAACAACTCCACCTGGTTGATATGACGTCATGATACTGATAGCGCTACTACAAGACCTGCTTTTGGTACCAGCTGCACAAGACAGTTCCAACTTGGTTAGCTGAAATGGTGCACATCTTATACAACATTTTGGCCAGACCTGCACAAAATACTCAGAGACTATTGGCAATTTTAAAAGACATTGATCTTGAAATTTAACCATCATTTCACTTTCACAGGATCCCCCAGAAAGAACGTCGCCCCCATGACAGCTGGAAGTAATTCTAGAGGACGACGTCCCCTTTCCCAGTAAAACTTGCCCTTGGGTTTAGGGACATCATTTAGGGGTTGATTATAATTAGTATACGATTGAGGGTTGGGGGAGGAATTTTATACGCTCAGGGATCATTTTGAAAAAAAAAAAAAAAGAGGGATGATGGGATAATAGATTTGTAATTGTGAGTTACTGTTTTTAGACAAATACATTGGTATAGATTCTTGTATATTGATACAAAGTTAAATTATATTGACTATTGTACGCATGCATGTTTCTACCTCTGTTTAAAACATTTTTTTATGTATTGACATATATTGTATTGATATATATATATTGTATATATTTACCATATTGCAGTGTACATTTCTACCTCTGATTAAGATACTTATATAATGATTGTGTATTGATATATATTTGCCTACTGCAATGTATATTTGTACATTGTTTATATTTGGAGGTCATTGTCCTCATTTGTTTCACAGTCGTTTATTGTCTTAGTCTTTAAGTTAGATAGATATTGAGAATTATATAGACTAATAGTCATCTAAGTTTGTCATTTATAATAGACTAATCAGGTTCTTTAGATATATAGAGATTATACTCAGTATAGATAGATAATCTTCAACTTCTTCAAAGAGCTGTAGAAAATGGCCTTTAATCTAACTCAGAGTTTTGTGGTAGTGCGACACAATTGCTCCTGGCAACACCACTCTATTCCCGAGAGAATGTTGAGCACCAAAGACACTCCACCTGGAGCCTTTCTTTTTGGCAGAACTGGCGTTTGGGCAAAGAAATGCCCATACCTCAACAACTGACAAAAATACAGAGCATGCATCAATGGATAAAACAGGACTGTCATATCCTGCCAAGACAGGGTAAGATAGTTTTGAAAAGTTGCTTGCCTTAGAAAATGGTATGTCAGTTATGTTAGGCCTTAGCCAAAGTTGGTTGCTTCAACGCTGCTAATGTGACTTTGGGTGATTGCCCAGGTAGCTAGTTGTCTCTGTAATTTGTTGCATGTTTTGGAAGTTGTTCTACTGAACTTCCTAATTACCCAGGTAACATTATTTCCCTTCTCAGATCTTCGATGGGGTTGAAGACTATATAAATGTAGTTACTTTCTCTCATGACTTGGCCAAGTTATTTATTATACAAGACCTAAGCTAGTTAGAATAGGATATTTGTACTTATTGTATATAATTTCATAGTAGGTTTAGAACTCTCTTATTTAAACAAAAGGGGGAGGTGTTGCGGGAGGTCCTCCCACTCCTCCAGCCTATCACCGCTGAGGTACCAGCCCACTGGGGCGTGGTTTCTCTCCCTTTAAAACAGCGGCCACTTCCCTCTTCTCTCTCTCTTCACTTCCTGCTCCGCCTGCGACTAGACTCCTTTCCTGGTTGCGTAGAGGGCTGTTGCCTGGGACAGTGAACTGTAAGTTTTTTTCCCCTTTAAATAAATACCACCCTAATAATCATAACCCCGAATTGGTGTGGCATTGTTTGTGACTTACGCCTTCACGTCTTTTTCCAATTTACATTTTCTTAGACTGTGCATTTTTTTTATGAGGAAGTTCTCTTTTATTTTCTGTCTCCAAATGGGTATGAGAAGCAATGCCAGTTACCTTATTTATCTGGCTGTTTGGGCACAAGGGCTTTTATACATGCTTAGATTTGGGGTTACAAGGCAAGAATTTCCTTCTAGCCCCAATTCTAAGGAAGGATGTCTACTTACTCTCCTGTTTATAAAGGCTTGTCTTGAAAGGGGGGATTCCCCTAAAAATAGACCTTGTGCTTCAAACACCATTTTTAATCTTGGTCTCTCAGTCCCTGACATGGAAGGAATTTCTACTCTTCGAATGGCAATAAAGCTCATCTCTCTGTAGAGCTTCTGCACAATTAACAACCTTTGTGTGTTTACACATTATTGTGTCTTTCCATTCATTCAGGCTTCATGTTGCTTTACTGTTCCTTATCTTTGGGGAAGAGTGTACCCTGCCCCAGTCAATGATCAATGAACATTAACATACAGATGAACAATCTAGTCAAATAATGCGTTTTCCCCATCCACTGAATGTATAAATATTAACTCTGACCAAATCTGTTGGTGGGTTATTTAATAACTAACCAAAATTGCTCAGCTGCTAAACCATGGCCAAGTTCTGCTGCTTTGGTCACAGTTTTCTTTTATCTCCTCTTCCTATTGGTTCACATTGCCTAGCCCCCAGCACCAGCACACAGATAGTATGACCAAATTCAAGCTGATATCTCTCTCTGATCACATTTTTTTCCTGCCTACCTTTGTCTCCCATGCCTTTAAGGCAATTTTCTTTAAGTATTGATTCATTCCAATTCTTGGAACCTATGGCTTTACTCTCCATGCTCCAGTTATTATTTCCCTTTAATGGGAAATAACAAAATTGATGATGCTTCTTTGTTTTCAAAATAACTGAAGAGTTGCTGGTATCATTTGAAATTTTATAACTACGAATCATGCAGAAATAGCATCTTGGAGACTGGCTGGCTAGAGAATGTGATGAACCCTGTCTGGGTTAGCAATGATTCCTTTCCTAAGTAAGTCATGGGAATTGGAACACTATACTTTTTTGTTAAATACAGAGATTCTGGGTTTTCAAATGTTCTCTTGTTCTCTCTCTCTCTCTCTCTCTCTCTTTCTCTCTCTCTCTCTTTCTCTCTCTCTTCTCAAGGGGCTCATCTTGATTCATGAGTCAAAAGCTTAAAATCACTGTCAAAGACAGTAAAGCTGCATCTCAAGCTTGGCCCACCCCAGCGAGGGAAGCATGCCATTGTATATGGACAGTATCAGGAGAGACTGGTTCCATAAAACCTTTAGCAAAGGCTATGTTTGGAAAACACAGCATGGAAAGACTGCATCGCCATGGCAACAAATTACTTTTATATTCACATCAAGTAAAAATAGCACTCCCTTCCTCTGCGGAAGCATGTATTATAAAGTGCAAGGAAGACTAAAAGTGATGGGCAGAAAGGGCGGCATGAATCTGTTTTCATTGTTTCTCATTTAGTTTATGCCAGCGTCAATGTAAATCCAGGAGGAAAGAAGAATTCTAAACTAGGGTGGGGCTCAGTTCTAGAAAGGAAGAGAAGTTTAAGGGAGAAATGTATAAATCAGTTGAAAGCTCTATTTTGACTTTAATATAATGATGACAAAATTGAACTTATCAAAACAGAATGTTCCTGGCATCAGTCGCCAAGGAAAATACCATTTCTTCATGTAATTTTTCTCCTTTCTCCTTACAAAAGAAAGTAAATAAAGCCCCAAATGTTTTGCTTATTCTTCTGGCTACCCAAGAATTCTTCAGTTCAAATTATATAAGTAAATTATTCTTTCAGGAGTGGTCAGCTATGACTTTTTCTTTAAACTCAGGCCTTGCTGCTCAGTGCAACAACTGCTGCAGGACACCACTGTGGGCTGTAAAATAGGACCATCTCCAGAAAGGCAGGACTCGAGGGACACAGAAGGCAAAGGCACAGGCACCCGCTACTACAGCTGAGTATCTCTCAGGCCAGAGGTGTCCACTGTGCAGTTGTGACCAATGCCCTGCTTTGAGGAAGTAGAGATCTAATCACTGACCTACGCAAGGTCGGTTTCCATGGAATCAATCTTGTCACATTTATTTTCAATACTTAGCAACAATCCTTATTTACTTCATGAAATCTAGAGAAAGGACCTTCAACAGTTTTCTCCCCCGGACAAGAAACTCTTTGATAAAATATATGATATTGTTAATCAAAAGTGACCAAGTAATACGCTATGGATGCAACTCAGTAACAGAGCAGGTGCTTAACATAAACAAGACCCAAGTTCAAGATATAGCTCCACAGTAACAAACATAGCCAAGAAAAAATTCGCAAGACTTAATGTTGTTTATATAGAATTGAATTTAGGGCAAGCACTCCACCAGGAGGTAACACCCAGTTCCCATTTTACTCTTTGTTGCTGTTTCTTTTGTTTTGTTTTTGAGACAAAGTCTTTCTTGCTAAGTTTTCAGGGGTAGTCTTGAACTCACTCTGTAGCCCAGGTGATCCTTGAACTTGCAATCCTCCTGCCTCAATCTCTTGAGAAACTGAGCTAACAGAACTGTAACAACAGGCCCGGGCTTAGTGAATACTTTATCGGCTTTAATACACTAGGACTGAACTTTAAAAAATTAAAACTATTCAGGATTCACTACACAATCACCGTCATTTCTTAGCATTCAGAGATTAAAATTAAAAGCCTTAACACTTAGTAGACTATGGTAGACCCAGCTAGACCCAGCCAGTCCAAACCCTCATCACCACTGTGACCTACCAAGCTGACTTCTCTGGCCGTTTTGCCTGTCACTTGCCACCACACTTTCCCATCATGATGGAGTCTCAGCCCTCTCATCCCACAAGCCAAGAGAAACTTTTTCTTCCTTAAGAGCCTTTGGTCATGGTGTTTATCATGAGCATGGTTTTATCATAGCATCAGAAACATGCATACCTAATGCCAGTACAGACATAACCTATTGGGTGGGGAGGGATGATGTGTGAACCACTTCTGTATGTTGCTTATTTAAGAACTTTGTTCATTTTATAACTCTTAGACAATTTTTCTTTGTTTTGAACAGTTTCACTAATACACACTTATGAACCTGTTACTTTTTCATTTTTATAGTCAACTCTTTATGAGATGCACTTATGCATAGTAAGGGTTATGAATCAAACTTAATTTTCAGAATGCAAACCCAATTATCACTGAACTACACTTTGGTTCTATTTTGATTTACAAAAATAAAAACATGGCTGCATCCACATGCTTTTCACTAATTTTGTCTGTCTAAATAAATCAAACTTTTCCATTTTTGAATGCTTAACCATGATTTTTTTTTAATCTGGAATGGCAAAACCCTTGCCATTTTGTTGCTGTTTGTATGCAGTATGAATGTCCTTGTCTGTTTTCCTTCATTTTCTTGTCTAAACAAAGTAATACAGCATATCAAATTAAATTTTTATTTCAACTAGAATTATTTTCTGCACATAGATTTGTTGACAAGATAGTCCTTCCCTACACCGACTTTACATGTCAGCAAGCAACCATGAACCTCAGTCTGCTCCCTGCTCTGTTAACTGTCCTGATAACTGTGATCTTACAGTCTTGTAGTACAAGAACTCTGAGTTTTTAATTTCTTTCCCAGGAAAGTCACTTACATTTCCACATAAATTTTAGAATCCTTTATTTTGTTTTATTTTTCCTGTTATTGAGGACAGACTCTTTTCCTCACATAAGATATCCTGATTTTGTCTCCTCCCCCTCTACACCTCCAAATTTCTCTCCACCTACCCTCCCACTCAGAGACACCCTTAATTGTCTCTCATTAGAAAATAAACAGGCTTTTAAGCGATAATAATAAAATAAAAGTGTGGTGGATTGAATAAAAATGGCCCTTATAGGCTCATATCTTAGAACTTTTGGTCAGTAGGGAGGAGTACTACTTGAAAGAACTAGGAGGTCTAGCCTTGTTGGAATAGGTGTGGCTTTATTGGAGGAAGTATGTCACTGGAGATGGGACTTGGGGTTTCAAATGCTCAAGCCAGGCTGAGTGGCACTCTCTTTCTGTTACCTGTCCATCTAGATATAGAGCTATCAGCTACTTCTCCAGCACCATGTCTGCCTGTGTTCTGCCATGCTTCCAATCATGATGATAATGGACTAAACCTTTGAAACTGTAAACCAACACTGATTAAATGTTTTTTTTATAAGAGTTGCCACGGTCATGGTGTCTCTTCACATCAACAGAATAGTAACTATGATGAAAAATACAATAAAATAAAACAAGAACTAACACATCAGAATGGGACAAAACAAAAGAATAGGAGGAAAAGAACCCAAGAGAAGGCACAAGGTTCAGAGATCCACATGTTCGCACACTCAGGAATCCTATACCCACACTAAACTGAAAGTCATTCTAGATACAGAAAGGACCTGCAGGGTTGTGGGAAGAAGGAAAACATCTGTATAAAAATTTAAAAGTTAAGATAAAAGAAAAGCCCATGACATGACATTATTAGGCACAGAACATCCGAAGATGCCCTTGAGCTTGTTTTCTGGTGGTTAACTACTGCAGGGCATACAGCCTACCCTTAGGAGTGGTTTTTATCCCCCATGAGACTCCCTTGGTGGAAACTAAATTTACATATACAAGTGGTTGTTAATTGAGAGTGCTTCTGGATTAGGAATAGGGGTATGTGTCTACTTCCTCTTTCAACTCTAGGACCCTCTGCAGCCCCTGTGAGTTCATATGATCTTTGGTCATGTTGATTTAGAGGACCTTGTTTTCTTGGTGTCCTCCATCCCCTCTTGCTCTCATATGGTTTTCAGCTCTTCTTCCATGTGGTTCCCTGAACCCTGGTGGGAGAGATTTGATAGGGACATCCCATTTAGGGCTGAGTGTCCCAAGGTCCTTCACTCTCTGGATGATGTCTGCCTGTGCATCTTTGTAGTTGTTCCCATTGGCTGCAGAAGGAAGCTTCTCTGATGATGGCTGAGCAAGGTGTTCATGTATATGTATAACAGAATGTCAGGAATCATTTTAACAATTTTTCTTTTGGAACAGAATTATTTGGATTTGCTCTAGATCTGCGGTCTGTCTAGTCTCAGGCTCAAGCAATATTGGTTATGGGTTCCATCTTATGGAGTAGGCCTTAAGTCAATAATCAAATATTGGTTATTTATTTCCACATGTGTTGGAACATGGTCCAAGAATGGAGTCACTTATGCAAGGGGAATTATGAGTTCTTGTGAGAAAAGGAGTTCATAGCATTTGAACTGACTACCAGGGTGCCTACATGGTACCCATCTATGCCATTCACATATATGTAACAGCTGTGTAGCTTGGTCTTGTTGCAGAACTCCTAACAGTGGAAGCAGAGTCCATCCCTAATTCTTGGCTGGTCTTGGGAACCTAGTCCTTACATTGTGTTGCCTTGCCTAGCCTTAGTCTTAATGCAACTTGACATGCCATGTTTTGTTGATATTCTTGGGAAGCCAGCTTTTTTTCCTGAACAGAAATAGAAGGTAGATTGGGAGAGAGAACAGAGAGGAGGGGGAGGGGGAGGGAATGAGAAGAGTGGAGGAAAGGAAGACTATAGTCAGGATGTAAAATAAATAAATAAAAAAGGAAAATAGAAAAAAGTCAGGTGTCTATAGGTGTGTGGATTTATGCTTCAGTCTTCAATTCGATTCTATTGATCAATGTGTCTGTTTTGTGCCAATACCATGCTATTTTTATTCTATAAAACATTCTTTAAAAAATCCATATTTTTATTCTCTGTAGTAAAACTTAAAATTGGGGATAGCGATACTTCTCACAGTTCTTTTATTATTAAGGATTGTTTTTAACTGGGTTTTGTGTTTGTGTGTTTTCCATATGAAGCTGAAAAATTGTCCTTTCAAAATTTGTGAAGAATTGTGTTAGAAATTTCATGGAGATTGCATTGTATCTGGAGATTGCACTTGGTATGATGACCATTTTTGTTATACTAATCCTACTGATCCATGAGCATGGGAGATCTTTCCATCTTCTGATATCTTCTTCAATTTCTTTCTTCACTGACTTGAAGTTTTTATCATACAAGTCTTTCACTTGCTTGGTTAGCTATACCAAAATATTTGATATTATTTGAAGCTATTGTCAAAGTTTCTAGTATGAGTTTTTTTTTTTCATGTAGGTACTTTGTACTTCTTAAAACAGCCTTCACTGTTTGGGTATATTGGGTCTTCATTTTTATTTAATTCTAGAAAGTCTTTATTTTCTTTCTTGACCCATGTTGCTTGCATTCAGTAGTGAGATGTTTGGTTTCCATTAGTCTGTAAATGTTCTTCTGCTGTTCATATTGTTTTAATCTGTGGTGGACAGATAGGATGCAGGGTGTTGTTTCAATTTTCTTCTATCTGCTGCAGTTTGCTCTGTGTCTGAGTATGTGGTCAGTTTTGGAGAAAGTTCCATGAGATGCTGAGAATAAGGTATATTGTTTTGGTTGGGGGGAAATGTTTTGTAAATATCTATTAGGCTCTTTTGGTTTATAGTATCAGCCCCAGCATTTCTTTGTTTTGTTTCTCTCCATGGCCTGTGCAGTGGCGAGTGTAGAATTTTGAAGTCTCTCACTATCTGTGTGAGAGGGTCAATATGTAATTTAAGATGTTGAAGTGTGGATGGAGATAGAGACAGAGACCCACACTGGAGCACTGGACTGAGCTCCCAAGGTCCCAATGAGGAGCAGAAAGAGGGAGAACATGAGCAAAGAAGTCGGGACCACGAGGGGTGCACCCACCCACTGAGACAGTGGAGCTGATCTATTGGGAACTCACCAAGGCCAGCTGGACTGTGACTGAAAAAGCATGGGATAAAACCGGACTCTCTGAACATGGCGAACAATGAGGGCTGATGAGAAGCCAAGGACAATGGCACGGGGTTTTGATTCTACGTAATGTGCTGGCTTTGTGGGAGCCTAGCCAGTTTGGATGTTCACCTTCCTAGATATGGACGGAGGGGGGAGGACCTAGGACTTACCACAGGGCAGGGAACCCTGACTGCTCTTTGGACTGGAGAGGGAGAGGGAGAGGAGTGGGGGGAGGGGGAGAAGGGTGGGAGGAGGGGGAGGGAAATGGGAGACTGGGAGGAGGTGGAAACTTTTTTTTTTCTCCTTTTGTCAAAAAAAAAGTTAAAAAAAAGATGTTGAAGTGGTTCTTTGATTAACTTGGACACCTTTATGTTTGGTATATAAATATTAAGAATTACAATGTCTCTTGGCAGATTTCTCCTTTGATGATGAGTATGTCGTATCCTCTACTTCTTCCAGTTAGTTTTGGTTCGAAGTCTATTTTATGACTATCCCAGGTTGCTTCTTAGGCCTATTTGCTTGGGATATCTTAGTTCATCCTTTTACCCTGAAGTGATGTCTATCCTTGATATTGAGGTGTTCCTTGGATGGAGCAGAGAAATGGATCTTGTTTTCCCATCCATTTTGTTAGTCTGTGTTTTCATATTGGGGAGATTGAGACCATTGATGTTGAGAGATATTAAAGAGCACTCTTCGTTGATTCCTATCATTTTTCTGTTGCTGTTGTGGTGTTGGTGGTGGTGGTGAGGGGTGTGTGTGTGTGTGTGTGTGTGTGTGTGTGTGTTTCCCCTCTTTTGAATTGCTAGTGGAAATTATTTATTCCTTATGTTTCCTTGAGTGTAGTTAACCTCTTTAAATTGGAGTTTTTCTCATAGAGCCTTATGCAGGCCTGAGTTTGTAGACTGATATTGCTTAACTTTAGTTTTAACATGAAAAGTCTTATTTTCTTCATCTATTGCGATTGAAAATTTTACTGGGTATAGGAGTCTAGACTGGCATCCGAGATCTCCTAGGATTTGGTAATTGTTCAAGCCCTTCTGACTTTTGAAGTCTCCATTGAGAATTTGGGTATTATTCTAATGGGTCTGCCTTCATATGTTTTTTGGCCTTTTTCAGCTGAATCTTTTTATATTCCTTCTTTGTTCTGTACAATTAGTGTTTTGATTTATGTGACAATAGGGACTTTCTTTTTCTGGTACAAACTATTTTGGTGTTGTATAAGCTTCTTGTAACTTGATAGGCATCAACTTTCTTTAGGTTAGGGAAACTTTTTCCTGTGATTTTTGTTGAAAATATGTTTTATGCTTTTAACCTAGGGTTACTATCCCTCTTCTATTCCTACCATTCTTAGATTGTGCCTTTTCATAGTGCCCCAGATTTCCTGAATGTTTTGTGTCACTACCTTTTCAGATTTAGTATATTTTTTGACTGAGGAATCCATTTCTTTTTTCGTGTCTTCAATGCCTGAAGTTCTTTCTTCCATTTCTTGTATTCTGTTGCTGTGGCTTGCCTCTGAGGTTCCTGTTCAAGTTGCTAAATTTTCAATTCCTAGATTTACCCTAGTTTGGGTTTTCTTTATTGATTCTACTTCCATTTTCAGGTCTTAGATAGTTACATTCATTTTCTTCCACTCTGTATTTTCACCATTTTTTTAAGGAATGTATTTATATCCCTTTTTAAGAACCTTCATCTATTATATTTATAAATGTCTTTGCCTTGTTACAATCTATGTTACAATCCTCAGGGCTGCAGTGGTAGGGCTATTGGTCTCTAATAGAGATATATTGTCCTGGTGGACTTGGGGGCTGGGATGATAGGAGGAATGGTAAGGACGGTTGGAGCAAAAGATCTATGTGATCCTCTGGAGATGGGGGTAGAGAGCAAGAGGAGGCTGAATCACGTGGCCTGCTATAGAGATGGCACGAGAGTGGGTGGGTGGACTGGGAGGATAGGAAAGATTGGCAGTTAGTCTACCCGCTTCTCTCTCTGGGACGGCCTGTGGTTTCCTGGGGAATGCCTGCTGGAGTTGGGGGCTGAGATAAGCAATGAGTGGAGGAGGGCAGGGAAGTTTAGAGAAGATCTGTGAGATCCACTAGAGATGGGGGCAGGGAGGGAAGGGAGGCTACAGCTGACGGTATGCTACAAATTGGGAACAAAACTGGGGAATCTGATTTGGAGGAGAGGAGGAGAATTGCAGCCTACATGTTTAGCCTGCAATGTTTCCCTGGATGGTGAGGTTGGTGTGTTTCTAGGGGAAGCCTGCTGGTGCTGGAGGCTCGGATAATTCAGAAGGGAGGTTGAATGAGAAGGTTATGTGGTCTGTGGAAGGTGGGGTCAGAGGGAAAGAGTGGACTGCAGTGTTTGCTCTTCGAGCCGGGGAGGAGACTGGGGCATTGGATTTGAAAGAGAGGAGGGTTGACGAAGACTCCACAGGATAATCTATCCAAACAAGTGATTTCTAAGCCAGGGAGCTGGAGAGATTGCTTTGCAGGTCAGAGCAGTGGGTACTCTTCCAGAGGATGTGGGTTTGATCCCCAGTATCCATGTGGTGGGTCATAACCAATCATAACCCTTCTGCCTACTTCTTAATCTTCATTAAAATATATTGCAATTTTGTAAAATTACATTAGCTATACAGTTAATTAAGAGGTGTATAATTTTCTTTATGAATATTACATTTCAATTACAGAGTTAAGTTTTTTAAGTTGACTTCTCCTTCTGGCTCTCCCTAGCTAGTCCAACAGTCTTCTCTCTTATTTTATGTCTCCTTTTTCTATCTTCATTTTTTTCTTTTCATCTTCTAATTTATCAGCTTCCTTCTGAGATTTCTGAGATTTAAGTCTGGCATATAAGCAATATCTTCAGGAGGCAATACGAGAAACCATAGCCTGATGCGCTTAGCCTTCTGGGAAAGATATTAGAAAGGAAGCTTGTCGTTTAGGTTTTCCTGAAGGAACTCAGTCCTCTTAGAAATTTTAGTAACTTTGTACAGCACCCCAATCAGAGTTGCCCCAGTTCCTATGGAAGTGGAGACTGATAGAATAATCCCAGTCATTTTCCTGTCACTTCCAGAAACATCAGGTGTCTCTAATGTGCAGAGCATGAATGAGGGCTCCATTTACAATGTCAGTGTCTCAGAGTGAGTCCTGGAGACACAGTCTGGACAATGACTTCTCTTGTATCAGCTTATTTTCCGACTCTCTCCATGTAAACTAGAGTGTTTGCTTCAAACGTGTGGCAGTTTGGGGTCTGGGCCAATTTCTGTCTGGCGTATGAAATGTGCTCAATAAATATTTGCAGGACAAACAAACTGATTAACAGCCAAAAAGTGCTGTTTTGCTCTGTTTTGGGGTCATCGCCTTTGGGTATAAAAAAGCAAAGAACAGACAGGGCAAAGGTTCATCTCCTGACTCGGGCCTGTCATCTCTCTGCAGCCAGCACAGAGGCTCTGCTGGGTGCTGGAGAGTTCATGATCTGTTTCCCTTGAGGGTATGATAAGTGTATCTTCTCCTGGAAGAAAAGGAGATCTGACATAAGACGTTCTCTAATATAGCCAAGTTCTTGTGCTTATAAGTATAGATAAGTATCTCTTGGTGTCTGCAGGAACAGGCTCCAGAGCCCCTGTGAGCACCAGCTCCACAGATCACATTTAGAAAATGGCATAGTATTGCCTAACATCTGTGCACAATGTCCTGCGAACATTAAACCATCTCTAAATTACTCCTAGTAGGTAATACAATGTAAGCACCTTCTAAAAACTGGCCAAACTGTATTGTTTAGGGAATAAAGACACCCCCAAAATGTGTATATGTGCAACATAGACACTTTTACCCAAGTATTTTCAATCTGCTGTCAACTGAATCCATGGACGCAGAAACTGAACTCTTGCAGGTGTGCATGTGTGCAGACCCTATACATGCTGCTACAGTCTATGTAAGTTCATCTGAGCTTTGCTAATAAAGATATTGATTGCCTTTTATTGGAGTTGCCTCAGAAATAGTCACTCGCACATCCTGAAGGAGATTAGTGCTACATATGCCAAAGGTTCTGAGGTCTTCCTGCATAGCACTTGGTGAGATTGCTTAGCTAGGGGAATCTTTGCACTTCTAACTAATGCACCCAGCCTCCACTGGCGACAGCAGGTGAAGCGTGCTGAAGGCAAAGGTGGTATGTCAAGCTTCCTAAGCTAATTGACTGAACTTGAAAGTGTTGCAGCTTGTTAAGATAAAAAAAAAAAAAAAAAAAAAAAAAAAAAAAAAAAAAAAAAAAAAAACCTCACTCCTATTGATTCCCCATGGTCTTTCAGGGAGGAAGGACACTGGCTACATTGTATGAGAACCCGTGATAGGAAATTGTCAGGAGCCCAAGACAGTCCCAGCCCAGACTTCAAAATTCCACTGCTGCAAATTGTTTACTTGTCAGAGTTCATTTGTTGATGGCGTTCAGTGGGGATGATTTCTTTCAAGGCAGACTTTTAGAATGTCAGAGGACGCGGCGGTAATGAAGGGAATTTGTACGGTGGATGAACCAAGAGTGCAAGTCTCGGACTTCACTCGGGAAAGTAGACACAATGGGCACATTAGTATTCAGAAGCCGCCTCGGCTCCTAGAAGCAAGCTGCCACGCAGTCAGTGTGTCAGATGAAAACAGAGCGGTTCCCTGGTGCTTTTTCTCTAACAACAGAACTTCCATGACAATGTGAGACACATCTCAAGGATAGTGGTGACAGTTCCTTTGCTGAGAGAAGGGCCAAACCTCAGGACAGGGACTCACAATCTACAAGGTCTTCAGGGTTTGTTTTTTTTTCCCCAGTCACTGTGTACAGGATGACGACTTCCAACAAAAGAGAAAGAGCATCCAGTGCGTCTGGGAGCAGTATTTCAGACGGTTATCTTTGCAGACGGGCCTTGAAATTTGTCTTATATACTTATTATTTATAAGACAACTGTTGATTATTATACACTGCTTCTCACCTTAGTTTTGTAGTTATTTAAACACCAGTAGCATTACTGCCCCAGTTTATTGAGTGCCTAGATTCATTTATTTCCCGAGTTTAAGTTTTGCATTTTCAAACTTATTTTTGTCTTTTTGAAAACATCATAAATTAACATTCTATCTACATTATTTCCATGTCTCCCTCTCCCACCTCCAAATCTTCCCATGCCCCCTCTCTCTCAAATTAGTGACCTTTTCTAAATTATTATTGCTACAAACATATAGGAAACCTACTGGGTCTGCTTACTGTTGCTTATGTTCATGTGTTTAGGGCTGAGCACTTGAGAGGGTCGTCTTGATGAGCTCATGAGCCTCAGCCTTGAGGAGGACTGGTTCCTCCTCTCTCTGCAACCATTGATTGCCCTTGGCAATTTAACCAGACGTGGTTAAATATCCCCTATTATGACCTTCGTTAAACTTTTGTGCATTTGAAAGCATTTCCAACAAAGTTGGACATTAATCTTTCTGATTATTAAACACTTTGTATATGGGAGGCTCTTGGGAAAACGTGAGTGGAAATGAGACAGTTTAAGCATTGGAAAAATTACCTCTGCCTTTCACTCTGTGAACCTTCTCTGTGGTCGTTAGATAAATTACCATCTGGCCCTCATGGCTTTAGCTATATTTGCAAAGATTAAATGTCTAATACACCGAAGTTACAATTCTGCAAGGCATAATTAGCTTTTGAAGTAGTAGTTAACGGCTACATATTTGTTAGCTCTTCTCACCTATATTTTTTTTACAATTTCATATGCAAATATTATATTTACATCATTTCCATCTCCAGCTACACCCAAGTTCCCCCCACTCTCTCCCAAATATTTGAGCTCTCCTTCTTTAATTATTACTGCAGTGACATTTCATTTGTATTTTAATAAATAAAGCTTGCCCTTAAGATTAGAGAGTAGAACAGCCCCACTGATCAGCCTTACAGACCAGGCAGTGGTGACACACACCTTTAATCCCAGTAGCCACACTAGTTTGCCATAGAAACCAGGCAGTAGTGGTGCACACCTTTAATTCCAGCACTAGACAGAAATATAAAATGGAAGGAGACAATTCTCAGGCTTAGTCTCATTCTGAGGATTCCTGGAGGCAGGATTGCCATTTCGGACTGAAGTAGAGGTAAGAGTCAGTGGCTGACTGCTTTGCTTTTCTGACCTTCAGGTTGAACCCCAGTATCAGTCTCTGGGTTTTTATTAATCCTGTTGCATTAGTGTTACAGTATAAATATATACTGTCAAGTTCACCCAGTGTTGCTCATATGTGATTCATTGAGGGTTAACCAGGTGAAAGTGGACGATCTATCAGGGGCTCATCCCTAGAGAAGACCGATTCTCCCCCTCTCTCAGAAGCCCTCAGTGTGTATTTGTTGTGTGTCATTTAAGATTTTTATGCCAAGTATTATACCTCAGTTCAGACTTTACCAAGAAGAGGTCTTATGGTTTTCAAGGTAGCAATAGATACAATTCTAAAAAATAAATAAATAAATAAAAATAAAAAAATAAAAAAATCTTTAATGGTCACATTAAGTTTGACAACTACATCTTTAAACAAGTTTGAGAATTGCTGGTTTAAGCCAACTTGTTTCCTTAAACAAAGAAGAGTACAGAGAACACAGGTGTTAACCATTAACAGTCTTCAAAGGAATAACAGTGTTTCTCATTAGACTCTTTCTCACAGACCCTCTCGTGGGACTGACTTCATTAGTTCATCAGCATTGCAGAAACTACCATGGAACCTTGCTTACCACAAATATACTATGTCCAAGGTTCCATGGGTTTTACAAAAGACCTGTGTTAACCCTGCAAAACTATAGTGCCGTCTCAAACTAAGAGTGAATGAGGACAATGAAACAAAGACAAATCAGTATTATTCAAGTGTCATGAAATAGTATTGGAATGTATGATAGAACTAAATCCACATGCTCAGTGTGTCCAGTGAGGGCAATAAGCCACAAGTGTGGCTTCAAAGCCCTATCCAGGGTGCTGAAGTAAGACTTTGTTAGGGTATTTGAAAATACTAAGCTGACATTTAAATACCAAAGGTAGTTTCTGTGTAGCAAAAGATATACCTAAAGGCTCTCTGCCACTGTTCAACCAAACAATTTTCATGGTCCTACTATGCACATACACTAGCTCCCTGTCCACAACTGAGAATGTATTGCCAGTCTGATTTTCCTAATTTTATAGATTAGGACTGGGGAGAGGTTTGCCTATTTCTCCATGATCATATCTAATCGGGGACTAGAACTCTGACATGCTAACTCTAAAAGCTGCCTGTCTGAGCTCCCTGGAACAACTGTGAGAGTTTACCACAAGCTAGATGGCTTTAAGAGACATGAATTTACTCTCATGATTCAACTAGCCGGAAGTCCAAGCCCAGGTGTGCGAAGGTTGTGCCCCTTCTTCCATTCTGCAGCTCCTGGTTCACATAGTTTTCCAGGACATCTCTCTCTCCTCTCTCTCTCCTCTCTCTCTCTCTCTCTCTCTCTCTCTCTCTTTCTCTCTCTCTCTCCCTCCCTCCTTCCCTCCCTCTTTCTCTGTCTCTCTCTCTGCCTCTCTCTCTCTCTCTCTCTCTCTCTCTCTCTCTCTCTCTCTCCTTTCCTCCCTCTCTCTCCTCAATATGACTCTTTTACCTATAAAATCCAGGAGGTGTTCAAGAGTCCTCATGATATCTTCTAAACTTCTTTTTTCAAATAAGATGACTTTCAGATATTCTTGGGAATGGGATGAACTCCTATCTTTTAGAAGGTCACCATTCATATCATTTCAATGCCACATATTCTCCCCAGACAGTGATATGGCTGAGGCAGCTCAAACTGATCTTGTCTGAACATGTGAAAACAAACAAAACAAAAACTCAGACTATACTGGAAGCAACAACCCAGGTTACTTTTTCAGTGAGTGTGTGTGGGTGAGAAAGAAAATACGGCTGTTTGGGGCGAAAGGGTTTTGTTGGGACATGATCTCCCATGTAGCCCATGCTGAACTGGAACTCTCTATCTTCTGACCTCTGCTCCCCACATGCTGTAAGAGGGCATGACAATTTTCTACGCCATAAATCTCATGGCCAGATTTTCATCAAAATTGATCTTTTGGAACTCTGAACAAAGATGTGGCAATTCAGGAATCTAGGATGTAAGGAGTGTTTAGGATTGGGGATACATGCTTGTGTCAGAGAATAACCTCTGTTGCAAATAATATTCTTTCAATTATCATTTGTGATTGATTATTGCGTGGATTAATAATCTAGATATTAGTGGACTTGTTTTGTAACCTTATATTTCTCATGGGTTTTTGAGAGACCCAGCCATCTCCCCCACAAACGCACAGTACCACTGTCTTCTCTAAATGTGTGTTCTGAGCAGTAACATCTCCTGATTTATTATGTTATCCAAACTATAAGCTACAACTAAGACAATACACATAGCATTGTGAGCCCCAATGGAAAGGTGAATTTGAGCTCAAAATAGCAGTGGGAGAGCAACCAAGCCTAAAGTGGTTACGTAGATTTCTCAGTTTGATGGACTGGGGATATGCCAAAGACCAGTATGATGAAGGAAGGGGAGGACAGAGCAAGTCCCTCCCATCACACTTCATTCCAACAAGTATTAATGCTTTGTAAAGAATAAAGTAGAAGTGTCTGTCACATCTGGCCAACAAAATCAGCTCGATTTCTTGGTACATTTTCTCCTTGCTAAGGCTGAAGTGGCTGTGCCTTGTTTGTGTGCTCCTTCCTGCCATCTCAGGGCTGCTTTCCATTGCAAATTTGTTTTCTCATTATAAACTGTCATTTTTTCAGACAGATAGAGATAAACACAGAAGGACACAAAAGTCACTGAAACCCAGAAGCCCATCAGAGCGACATAAGGTAGCGGAAATACCAACGTGCAAAGTGACACGGTCTTGAAACAAAAGAAGAATGTCCTCTTCAGCAACTCGGGGTCTTTAATCAGGCACGTAATTAGGGAAAAGTTTATCCTGTCCTGTGTGACTAAACATCACTCACACAAACATCTCTTCACCACAAGTAATTAATATAGCATCCTTGAACCAATCCATGATATTTGGAAACCACGAGACCTTACTATTGAGATCAAGTGAGGTCATCTTGTGATGCCTTCAAGTTGGCATCAGGTGAGGAATCCATGCTACTATGTCTGGCCACTCTCAGTTAAGATTTTGCTTTGTTGGAAAACATTCATTTAAGTGACTGCAAAAGACTGTGAAAGACTTGCTAGTACCTTGGTCATCAGTCATCAGTAATATTGAGAAGTGGCAAATCTTTTGAAAGGTGGGACATGGTGGATTGGAGAGACAGCTGGAGCCCATGGTGCTTTTCCAGAGAACTCTAATTATTTCCAGCATCTACTACAAACAACTTACAGTTACCTGGAACTCAGCTCCAGAAGAATCTGTGGCCCCCAGCCTCTTCTGGCACCTGCATTCACATGTACATAACCCCATATATATGCAATATACATACGTACATACATACATACATACATACATACATACATACACACGCATACATATATAAATATATAAAAGACAAAGCATAGTGAAAGAAGTTTGACCACTGAAGGACACGGTCCTTAAGGGGGTATTGAGACCCTAAAACCTTCTCTATCTCTGCTTTCACTTCATGATCAGTGTGAGGTGGCTGGCTTTGTTCATGCTGAGCCATGGTGTTAGCAGTCTCACAGCCCCAGAGCAAGAAAGCTAATAACCATGGGCTGGAATCCCAAGTCAGCCTTTCCTCTTTTAAACTGATTATCCTTTAGCCTTTTGTCACAGCTGACTAGAATACCATGCTAATACTTTTGCACAGGTACTTTGGTGTTTCAATTTTAAATGTTTGTATATTTATATCACCTCGTGGATTCTTACCATGTGGTAGGATTGCTACAGACATTTGATGTAAATGTATAAAACAGCTTTATAAGCTAGATTTTACTCTCTTCAACTTATGCAAGCACTCTGAAAACCAGCAAATTTTCCCAGAGTTTCAACTAAAAAGCAGTAAGTCCCAACGGATCTGCCTCCATGGTTGTGGCCCCAAGCTCACTAGTGCACTGCTCATTGTCTATACATTACATTGTTTAAAACCTGGACTCATTATTTTCACAACGGCAACCACGAGCCATTCCTATGTCATTACTAAAAAACTATACCAATAGTTTCATACAATTTATTACTTGAATGCCTCAGATTTATTGATTCTCAAAATTCTCTTTACTTTTTAGATTTATCGTGTGTGTGTGTGTGTGTGTGTGTGTGTGTGTGTGTGTGTGTGTTTGCCTGCATGTATGTCCATGCAGCATGTATGTCTCTGATGTTTGTGGAGGCTGGTAGAGGACATTGGATGCCCTGTAGTTGGGGTTACAGATGGTTGTCAGCTGCCATAGGGTGTTGAAAATTGAACCCATCCAGGTCCTCTGGAAAAGCATCCGGTGCTCTTAATCAACAAGACATCTCTCTAGCCTTATAGTCTTACAATCTTGTAACTGAATATAAATCTTTAGCCTCTTAGTTTTTCTCTTAAGATAATTCCAAGAAGACAGCACTATGAAAGCTGTGGATGCTTTCCAGCTCTTGCTAATTATTCTGAAAAGGCAGTACTGCTGACTCTACCTTCTGAAGGGTCTACTAGCCAAAACCTTTCACTCTGAAAGCTGAAAACTTTCACTCTGGAGCTGAAAACGGACTGCAAAAAGCAAAAGGAGAAGAAGGAAAGAAAAAAATCAGGAAAAGCTGAAGACTAAGAAGGGAAGGAATGAGACAAGAGAGATGGCTTGGCAGGTAGGAGCTCTGGCTGTTCTTGCAAAGGACCTGAGTTCAATTCCCAGAACTCACATGGTTCTCACAACCACCTGTCACTACAGTTCCAGAGGATGTGAGGCTTTTCTCTCTTTAAAAGAAAAATATTTTGTTTTAATCATGTGTATTTCTATTTTGGTGCATAGGTACAATGCCATGGAGTTTTTTTTTTTTTTTTTTTTTTTAAAAAAGGGCTTAGAGCCCTCCCTGGACCTGGAGTTATAGGCAGCTGTGAGTCAACCAATGTGAGTGGGAATTGAACCAACGTCCTCTTGAAGAGAAGCATGAGCTTTCAATCTCTGAATCATCTCCCCCTGTTTCTTGCTTTTCTCTACATGACTTGGAATGCCAGTGCAATGATGCACCTGACCCAAACACTGTTGAAAAAATAATTGGGTGCAACCACTTAGGTACTTTCTAGAAATAGTAAAAAAAAAAATAGAATAGACCATAGATCCTGCCTCCAGGAAAAGTTTAGTAAGAAAAAAAAAGATAAATAAATAACCATGCTAGATTTTCATAAGGCATTATTAAATAAAGAACCAAAACAACACAGAAACATCCAAACTAAATTGAGAGGAAATAGAAATTTTCTTTTAGAGGAAATGAAAGGAATTCTGAATATTTCCCATAGGGCAACTTAGGAGAGGAGGAAAGAAAATGTGCTCCTGAAACAAGGTAGATGTCCTTAAGAGGACGTGAGCAGGATTGTTAGACTCAGCCAGCAGTAACAGGATGCTCAGTTAACTCTGAATTTTAGATAAACAATAAAGTCTTAAAATTAATATGCCCCAGTTAGGCGTTTCAACAAACTTAGTCCACAACGTTATTTGTAATTTATCTGAAGTTCCACTCTAACTAGGCACCCTGGATTTGATTTGGACCCTGTGTTACTAGGAAGTGGCGGCGAGTGGTTTACGGGCGGCAACAAGAGGTGAATGAAGCACAGACAGGAGGAGTGGGGCAAGGATAAAACTGTGAAAAGCCACTTGATGTCACCCCCAAAACATAAGCAAGCCCTGGCAGATTCATAGCAGAAAGTGGTGACTACAGCTCCATGTACAAAGTCACTGGGGCCCCCATATAGCGTTAGAGCAGATGTTGCTACACTATGGAGTCCTCCGACTGTGGCTCGAGGCAGCAGCAGAAGGGGAGCGGGCTCCTTCTGATCTTTCTCACTGTCGCTGTCTCAGAATCACGGCCACCGTCACACTCTCAGAACCACTCTGTACTGCTTTTTTTTTTCCCCAGTGTGGTTCTAGAGAAGGGGCTTCCTAGACCAGCTTTAACAATGACCCAATGTCGCAAGAACTCAAAGACTAAAGAGTCTGCTGTAGTTTGTATCTTAAACAGCCCCTCATGAGTCCACGTGTTTAAGACTGGGTTGCTCCAGAGCTATGGAGAGATGGCTTGTGATGGAGGAGGAGCTCAGACAAAGGAAACTAGCGACTAGCTAAAGGAGATATTGGAGCTTTGGCCCCACCACAGGTAAACATCCTCATCTATCATTTGCTCCAGCCACCTTGCATTGCCACAGACCCTCAAGTGACTGGGTCAATAATGAACCAAAATATTCCAAATGCTGAGCCCAAATGAACCTTTTCCTTCATGGTTTATCTGAGTTTTTAAGAAGGTGGGTGGTAGTGGTGAAGGCAGGTGATTGGATAGATGATGACTATGGTGTGTGCATGCACTACAGATGCCAGAGTTTAACATCAGAGGCCTACATCTTGCTCTCCACCTTACTGGAGATAGGGCTCTCACTGAACGTGAAGCTCACCAGTTAGCTGGGTAGCCTGGCCAGAACATCTCTGAGATCTGCCTGTCAACATCCTTACACTTGCCCTTTACTTCTTATGTGTGTTTGATCACGTGTTTGTCAGTGAAGGAAAGCTCAGTTATACAGATGCTTGGTCCTTGTAGGGGGAGAATTCACTGACAGCGAAAGAAAAGCAGATTGACAGTTGTTACGCATGCCACTCAGACAGAAATAAACACACAGTTTTTGAAACTCTAGCAAGATGGACTTTCCTGAAGGTATGTATAAGATAGGGTCTCACCATATAGCCCAAGCTGGCCCCAAACTTGCTAGCCTCCTGCTAAGATCAGCCATTCAATCTAACGGTTCCACCAAATGACTAGATATGAGTTAGACTCTTCATTTGTTCTCTGAACAAAAGCCACTAACACACAGCAGGCCTGAGGCCACATAGCATCAAGGTCTGCAGCTATTCCAAAGACCAAATGTTCTGATCAAGAGTTCTTTAAACAGGACACTTGTTTTTCTTAGTTCATTTAAGTTGATGTAAAGGAAAACAGAGATGGAGCTATTCTCAAAAGAGCCTGAGCAGGGGAAGACAAGAGTTAGGAATGAGTGCAGGTTCTGCATCTGATGAACCCAATGAACAGGGTTCAGATGGACATTGCTAATAATAAATAATATGGTTTAGTCAGGGATAAATTTTCTAAATGTCAATACATTTCCATGGCCATCGTGGAAGGGCAGGAACAACTCTTTGGGAGTGAGAAGACTGGAAAAGATTGACAAGCACAAACAAACAAACAAATAAATAAATAAATTGACAGGTGAGGCACACCTTGTGTTGTGGGGGGGGGGTCAAGGCAAGTGCACACAGGGGTGTGAAATTCTTGCTGTGCTAAGCTGTACGGGGAAAGTGTAAGGGAAGCAAATGTTGACACCGAGAGGTGACACTGTACAAAGTGTCTCAAAGCCCTGTGAAGGAGCATGGCTGTCTACTGTAGGTCTGAGAAACTATCCAGGTTGTCAACAGGAAAATAACCAGCGTCTTAAAGAGAGAGAGTCAAGGCAGTGAATGGAGAAGGAATTTAAACAAGAAAACAAATAAGCCCATTGAATCAAATCAGAAGCATTTCTTGACATTTGCTCTGTATTTCTCTGGGTTCCCAAGCTGCTACTTTGGAGGAAAGAGTCTTCCGAATGTGTCTGGAGTCTTCCCAACCTACCTGAACACAGGTAAAGTATCATAATAGTTCTATGCAGCTGGGAGAGGTGGCATTCAAAATGTTGAAATACTAAATTAATAACAATGAATAAGTAGCAACTAACAGACAGGGATCTTGTCTGTAATCCTGGAAATGTCTCAGGTCTTACCTAGGTGGTGGAAGGTATCAGCGGGGTTTGGGGAGCCATAGGAGCCAGAAGGTAAAGGACACTTAGGCTACATGTAAGTTCCAGATTCTAATGCCACCATCATGGTGCATAGAAAACACAGTTGATACTCAGTACTTTCCACAAGGTGGTCAGAACCCATGCTACTCCTTTTTTGCAACCAGACTCTTTTCTTCTGTAAATGAGATTATTGTTTCCCAAAATGCCTTTCGTTGCCTGTCTCTTTGCTGTTGCAAAGATGTGTGCAGAAATGCCAGCTTCCCTGGCTCATGCACAGCCAGATTTGCTAGAATACAACTATTCCAGCTGTGAAGACAGTGATAGACACATACACAGGTCTGCAAATCTCCACTCTCCCATGACCTCAGGAACAAAAGTGACTCCAGGCCCTGCCCCACCTCACCTTCTCCCTGCTGTTCTGGAGGCATAATCTCCTCTGCTACTTGCTGCCATCTGTTATTATCTTTGGAATTCTCCAGGCAAGGCCTCTTCATGCTCTGACATTTCATCTGAGACATGCCTTGATGTGTTTACTTCAGTCACCTCAGAGATACCCTCTCTTGCCACCCTGTTCAATGAGATGTCATTTTCTATTTAGCCTTTTAGTGTATTAACTATCCTTCCTGGCCTTTATAATAATGTAGGGTATAGCATTGTTAACATAGATTGTTTAAATTATTTTTTTCTGTCATCTCTATTAGAATATAAAATGTGTGAACGCAAGGGTAAAATCTGTCTAGTTCATTGTATATCTTTACTACCCATAACTAAGTTGGTAATACCCATAACTGAACATTCCATGAAAGCAAATTGTTATGGTTTGGATCTTAACTGTCTTCCAAAGATCCACATGCCTAAGGCTTGGTCATCAGCGCATGATGAAACAGGGGCATGGTAGAAGGAGGAGGGAAGGAGTTAGGTCACCAATATCATGCCCTTGAAGGGGATTTTAGGGTTCCTCATCCACTACTACTAACTTCTTCTCCTCCCAACTTTCCTCTTCCTTCTTGCCTTCTTCCCAGCCACAGTAAGGTAAGCAGGTTGCTCCACCATATTCTATGATGATGCACCCTGCCTTACACAAGCTAAAGACCAGTGGGACCACCGGATCACAGACTAAAAACCATGATCAAAATAACCCTTCCCTCCTTGTAAGCTATTTTTCTCTGGTACTCTGTCACAGCAGTGGAAAGCAGACTGACAGAGATATTTAGAAGCCACAACAGAAGAAAGACATAACAAAGCCAGTCAACAGGCTGTTAACTGGAATAATACCCAGGCCAAAGGGGGCTGCCTTTCTCATTTGAAGCATGTGGTTACTCCCCCACCATCCAAGCACACCATGCACAAATTACATGCACAAAATACACTGGATTTGACACAACTCTTGTCAATCAACACAGCAGGCGTGTACCAGTTGTGCTAAACCTGAGCATCCATGGTATAGTACACTTTTCCAAGAGAGCTCAGAGCTTCTGCACCTCAGATGGATATACTTGACCTAAAAAATTAAAAATCAAGATCTTTCAGAGAAGCAGAATCAAGCTCTATTCTTCCACTTTACTTCAAAACAAATACAACCTGTTCTTACTAAACAGAAGAGTAATCAGAAGTCACAAGTAGTTCTGGGTAGGGCAAAATGCACACTGCTCTCCATTCAAATGTTCCATCTGATAATTTATTTCCCATTTCTATAACAGTACATGTTTTGTTATAAAATTAGGTATCATTATAAAACATAAGCCCTAAATAATACAATTACATTTTTTTCTCCTCTCTGGTATAATTTATACTTCGTGTAACAAAGAATAGAAGAAATGTGGGTTTGAGCATCCAGTGGGCACTGGAAAAAGGTTGAGGTGAATAAATTATTCTCTCCCACTTTTCATCATGATTTTTTAACAGAGTCTAGGAGAAGCTTCAGAATATTAAAAGGAAGCATGAACTAGCCTACATGATTTTCCAAATCTGGAAAAAGCCACCAGCACAATTTTATGGTTATAGAAGTATAACAAAAGACAACTTCAGATGGTTAGCTTATGAGACAGGTAGACATCTACATATATTACCATATAGATGTGCAGTGGGGGAGGGATACAGAAGTGAACATTCCAATGGAAATTAATATGCACACCAAAATTTATAATTTGTTATGTTCTAAATTTTCTATGTTGATTTTCATGATTTACCTGTGAATAGTTAAGGGTGAGGTTAAGTTCCCATTTTATACAAAACGAAGACTCTGACATCAGGTCTTGTTTGAAATTATGAAGATAGAAGAGGGAGAGTCTTGTGAGGTGCTTGCTCACTCTGACACACCTCCACACTCTTCTATTTACTCTCTTGATGGAAAAGATAAGAAAAAATCTCCGAACTGTGTCCAATCATTCATTAAAGCCATTCATCTGAAATGCCTTTTGTTATGATGTAATGGGCTCTATTTATAGATCAGAACATTTCCTACACAGAGCTTCTAGCTGAGACTTGTGTTCTAACTTTAGCATTCCTGAGATGGTGAACAATGTGCAGAGTTCATCTGGACCCACAAGCAGCCATCACACAGCATCCTTACAGTCAGGTCCAGATAGATGCCTCTACCACGTACTGTTTAGGAGACTAATATTGAAGTAATTAGCCTATTCTTTATGAAAAGCCAATCTCTAATATGCAATATAATATGTTGGTTCTTGTTTCAATATATCTAATACATTTTTTTATTAATCTTAGGGGAAAAAAAACACACTTCAACTTATTCTTCTCTTCTCCAATGTGCATCTTTTCCAATACAGAGCAAGGTTAAGGAGACGTTCCACCTGCAGGAAACTGTCAGAGGCATCTGAGTTTAACTAGAGAGTCGGGTGGAAAACAAGCTCACGAAGGAAGAGTGGAAGCAGGACAGCTTGCTATTGCTTCCTTGCTTGAGGAATGACATCATTTATTTAGGCCTAGAGAGGCATCGCTGGCATCTGGAGATAATGTTCCTTGGTGAGCTCCTCGAAAAGTGAGGATGGTAATGGGAAGACACCTGGCAGATGCTGTGGACTCCATCACCCTTGGAACACAGTGTACTGGGAGAGCCCATGGGAGTCTCTGAAACATCTTGGGTGTTGAAAAGAGCAGCTGGGCTTCCAGTTTAGCCCCGAATCACTTATGAGCAGAATGCTCTATGGTGTAAAGAATGTTTAAATGAAATCAAAACAATGGTCTATCACCAGGAAACAGCCATTCTAGTAGAGAGAGACAAAGCCAAACACATATTCTCTATAACTAACTGAAGAAAAAAAAGATGAAGTTAAGAAAATAGTAGTAAAATATTTCAAAAGGATAATTGGATCAGTTTAGGACCTTCATGTACCTAGTTTTCTGCTACACAAAGAAAACCAAATATTAGTCTGCTTCTAAATACCATAAGAGAATACCCAGGGCAGGCTGTCTATAGAGAAAGGGGGCTTATTTGGTTTATAGTCTGGGAGACTCGAGGTTTGAGACTGGGTGGCCTGATTTGTTGGGCTCTGATGAAGGTGATAGATGGCAGATCACAGCAGCAATGTGTTGGAAAGAGTAGTCACAGAGCTGAACAGGAAGTCAGGAGCGACTAAGGGGGCTCCACTCAACTCTCTTAAAAAAATAACTCTATGATGCTAGAAAAACCTCCCTTTTTCACAGCTATGAAACTACATACAAGATTTAGGATCTCAGACAAAGGGAAAAATCATTTTAAAAAATTACCAAGCAAAATTGGTGCAATTATTTAAAAAACATTATTTTAAAAGGTTAAAACCACTTTTAGACACTGTGGTACTACTTCATCTACAAATGTATTTGTTGGGCTACTGTGTTTTAAACATATTTTTTAAACGATCTTTTCTCATTTTACATACCTATCCCAGTACCCACTCCCTCCTCTTCCTCCCCCCTCCTCCCCTTTCCCCCTCCTCCCCTCCCACCCATTTTACTATATTAATCCAGTGATCCACTAGAGGAGATCTTTGCACCTCCTGATACATACTTCAATCTCCTTCTTCAATGTCTTGGACTTAAAATTTGAAATTTAAAAGTAACAAACATACACACACACACACACACACACACACACACACACACACATATATATATATATATATATATATATATATATATATTTCTTTTTATTTGCTTGGTTAAGGTTACCAGACGACAGTTTTTGAGAATATTGTGAAGTGTTGTATTTTTGATTTCTTTCTCAGTCTATTCAACATTCGTATACTAACTTTTTGTATTCATTTTGTATACTTCTACTCTGATGAAGGTGTGGGAGTTGTAAGAATTTCCTGCTGAAATTTTAACATCACTTATGTATGCTATCATATCTTTTACAAATAAAGATACTTTGACTTTGTTTTTAAAAAAAGATTAAAAAACATAGAAAGAAAAAAAGTAACCCTCGAGAGAGCTAGAAAGGGTCACAAGAGACGACCCTAATCCCTTCCAAGGGCACACCCAGTACCCTAAGGACCCTCCCAAGTCTCCAGTTTTTGAAGATTCTACTACTTCCCAATTAAGCTCCCCAAGGAAGCAACATTCACCCTAGGCAAATCCATACACAGCACCATTCAACCTAGGAAGTGCAGAAATGGTTGGCAATGAAGGGTTCCTCAGGGTGTGTCACCATGTAGGCACACCATCAGAAATGGGTGGGATTTGGGCGTTCCCTACATGAGATTATGAAGTAGGTCATGGGGCATGAGCTGCGGACAGGAAGTCAGAATCCCAAAGAGGAGAATAGAAGATAGTTAACAAAAGAATGGCCACATCGTGTATTTGGAAAGGAAAGGGGGGAAGTTAAAGAGTTAACCATATACAGGTGCTCTGGCATGCACACACACACACACACACACACACACACACACACACACACGACTCAGTGATAAGAAATGGTCCTCAGAGCCAGAGCCTGATGAAGGGCAACAATGCAGCTTCTGTCGGAGTGAAGACCAATCACGAAGACCCAAGCTGCTAGAAATAATCAGTGAGGACGTAAATGGGGAGGAAAGCAGCACCAGTTACAGGCAGAGGATAGAATCTACCTCACACAATGGAGAGCAGAGGATGGAATCAGGGCCACGTGCTGGAGAGCAGAAGATGGAATCATGGTCACATGTTGGAGAGCAGAGGATAGAATCTAACTCACACTATGGAGAGCAAAGGATGGAATCGGGGTCACGTGCTGGAGAGCAGAGGATGGAATCAGGGTCACATGCTGGAGAGCAGCTGATGGATGCTTCTGATGACCAAAGACACAAGGGAAGGCCTCAAGCCAGGACATGTGGCCAACTCAGAGCCCAAGGAGCCTTCATCTTTCCTCCTTAATTGCCATGAAATCATCCTTTGCCTGCCTTCTTACATGCTATGACCTCTTCCTTGTTGCTTCCTTGTCCTTTTCTTACCTGCTCTTTGGTCTCTGTTGTGTGAATATTTAGTTTCTCTTTTCTTGCTTTGCTCTCCATTCCCCTCCTTGCCTCCCCCTTCAACCCCAGACTTCTTTACATTTCTATCTGCCTCTCCCTTTTACTCTTCCCTGAGTTTGTCATTTCCTACTACCTCTCCTATGAAATCATATCTCTTTCTACTAACTATAGTTACCCAACAAAAACTATAAAAAGCCCGTGCTTCAACTTTTAGAGATAGTTTTCCTTTTGAGGATTTTTTATTATTTAAAGCAATTTTTAAATTTAAATATATTTTATCACATTCTTCTGTTCCTCAAAGTCCTTCCAGGTCCTTTCTACCCACCCAACATTAATCTCTTTCTCAACTAACAAACAGAAACCCAATTAAACAATAATCCCCACAAAACAAAAACAAAATAAAACCATACACAAAAAGAAAAACAAACAAAAACACCAACTGTAACCAAATAAAATGACAAACACACACACACACACACAAAAAACCTGTGAAGTTCTTTGTATATTGGCCAACTACTCCTGCATTTGAGTGAGGCCTGACCTCCTGGAGTGGTTGTTATTTCCAGTGTCGCTCTACTGGAGACAACTGATTTTCCCTCTCCCAGCATGTGCAAGTGATATCTCAGTTGTTAACTTTTACCCTGGTTGCTATGTTTTCATTCATTTATTCATTTTTAAAAATTTAATAAGCCAGAAGGTAGTGGCGCACACCTTTAATCCCAGTGCTTGGGAGGCAAAGGCAAGTGGATCTTTGTGAGTGTGAGGCCTGGTCTACAGAGCAAGTTCCAGAACAGGTTCCAAAGCTATAGGGAAAAAACACTGTCTCAAAACACACACACACACACACACACACACACACACACACACACACAAAACTTAATGAAAGAAAAAGATAAAATAAAACAAAAAACTATCACACTGAAGTTGGACAAGACAAACCAACAGAAAGAAAAGTGCCCAAGAGAAGGCACAAAAGTCAGAGACCCACTTGTTCACACCTCAGGAATCCCACAAAAACGTTAAACTGAAAGCCATAATACACATACAGAGGACCTGATGTGTGTGAGTGTTTTGCCTCTACATACAGTTGTGTACCGTGTGAGCGCCTGCCTGTGGTTGCTGAGGTCAGAAGAGGCTTTCTGATGCTTAGAACTGCAGTTACAGATGACAATGAGTCACGGTGTGGGTGCTGGCAACTGAACCCAGGCCCTCTACAAGAGCCACAGGTGCTCTTAACTGTTGAGCCATTGTTGCAGGCCCCAATTTTCTTTTATATACATGTGACCCACCACCCACACACACATCAGTGTTTCTTAATAAGAAAAGAAACAAACAAAAAGTTTCTCTTGGTTATCATATATCCTAAGTCGCTGTTCTAAAAATCCTGACCAACTCTGGCATTCTCTGTACATGATTACATTCTAAATACTTTCCTTTCATTGCCTCGTCATGTCTTCATTACACTGGGGATACTGAAGATGAGAGTATGAGCCCCTGTTACCAGTGTTAATAAATATGCCCATCAGGCTAGGTGTCTTTGGACATCAGAGAGCATTTGGTCCAATAGCAGCAGTGATCATAGAGGCCATGGTCATAAAAGGAATCACTAAGCCAATATTGGCTGCCTTGTTTCCCAGGCACCAACAGGACTTCATGTCAGCGCAATAAAAGCTCATTCTCATCACTGCATTCCTTGCTCACTCAGAGCTTCTAGTGTTTTCTGACCTCTGACTCTGAAACGGCTAGGAAGGTATCTGTTGTCTGTTATCAACTTGGCATTACCAAGCAGGGAAAGAAAAACAGTCACAGATTAGAAAAAATATGTTCCATGCTCTGAACAATTGCATCAAAGAGATGGACAACTGGCTCAAGGTTCTGCTGATTCCACTTTCTGCAACCCAAGGGGGAGAAGCATTATCTCAAATGCTTATCACCGCGATTACAGTCCCCCCCCCCCCATTTTGTCACTATACTACAAAAGCAGCCCTATATGGTAGAGAGGCAAAAGGGGTATGTCTGCCTCCCAAGAACCTGGGAACTCAACCAACATCAAGCCTTCTGAAATAGCCCCCAACTCTAACTAGAAAAAAGACACTTAAGAACCTCAAATTTATGCCCTTTACATGATGGAATTAAACTTTCTCTTGGTGTCTAAGACCTTTTGGGGCATAGAATGCTGATCTTCGGATGAAAAGAGAAAACGAAAGCAACAGGATAGTTAAAAGAAAAAAAAATTTGAGCCTGTCCTGGAACTAGCTCTTGTAGACCAGGCTGGCCTCGAACTCACAGAGATCTGCCTTCCTCTGTCTCCCAAGTGCTGGGATTAAACGTGTGCGGAACCACCATACAGCTAAGATGGTTAATTTTTTTTTTTTAATTGAGAAAAGGAAAAAAAAAGTTTCCCCCTCCTCCCATTCCCCTCCCCCTCCTCCCACCCTTTTCCCCCTCCCCCCACTCCTCTCCCCCTCCCTCTCCAGTCCAAAGAGCAGTCAGGGTTCCCTGCCCTGTGGAAAGTCCAAGGTCCTCCCCACTCCGTCCATATCTAGGAAGGTGAACATCCAACCTGGCTAGTCTCCCTCAAAGCCAGAACATGAAGTAGGATCAAAACCCCGTGCCATTGTCCTTGGCTTCTCATCAGCCCTCATTGTTCGCCATGTTCAGAGAGTCCAGTTTTATCCCATGCTTTTTCAGTCACAGTCCAGCTGGCCTTGGTGAGCTCCCAATAGATCAGCTCCACTGTCTCAGTGGGTGGGTGCACCCCTCGTGGTCCTGACTTCCTTGCTCATATTCTCCCTCCTTCTGCTCCTCATTGGGACCTTGGGAGCTCAGTCCAGTGCTCCAGTGTGGGTCTCTGTCTCTATCTCCATCCATCACCAGATGAAGGTTCTATGGTGATATGCAAGATATTCGTCAGTATTGCTATAGGATAGGGTCGTTTCAGGTTCGTTTCTAGCCATAAATAAGGGTCACGGAGTCTACAATTGGTGAACCTAAAGAAGCTAAATAAGAAGGTGAACCTAAGGAAAAACATATAGTTATCCTCTTGCCTATGGGAAGTAGACAAAATTGCCAGGAAGAAAAGTGGGATCTTGGGGGTGGGGTGGGATGGGGGTAAGGGGAGATGGGGAGAGAAAAGTGAGAAGGGGAGGATGGGGGGAACTTGGGAAAACAAGATGATTGGGATAAAGGAAGGCTGGATAGGGGAGCACGGAAGCACCATTCTTAGTTAAGGGAGCCACCTTAGGGCTGGCAAGAGACTTGAACCTAGAATGGCTCCCAGGAGCCCAAGGCGATGTCCCCAGTTAGTTCCGTGGGCAGATGAGGATAGATGGTTAAATTTTAAAGAGCAACTAGGAACGAGTACAGCCAGAGATCAACAGACCCCAGTTCCTGGGCTCTAGTCACAGCAGCCAGCTCCTTCCTTCTGATGGCAGCATTTCCCATTTATATATCGTAACTCTCAGTTCCAGGCCATGTTCTAGCCTTCTGAAAACCACCTAGTAATAATCTTACTCAATATAGTGCCTTAATTTGATACCGTAAGTGAGAAAATAAGGACACTGTAGTCCAGAATTAAGGGGTCCAGTTTCAAATCTCACAGCCAGTGCCTGGTCTGGTAGTGTCTGAATAATGGAGGAGCTATACACAGCCATCACGACCAATCTTAGAGCTTCTAACTAAATCCAAGATGACTTCAAAGATTCCTTTTCACAGCAATGCCTAGATATGCAAGCACTTTTCTACCCACAGATGTTTTAGCA
The DNA here is from genome assembly GCF_018167655.1 of Microtus oregoni. Lineage (NCBI taxonomy): Eukaryota > Metazoa > Chordata > Mammalia > Rodentia > Cricetidae > Microtus > Microtus oregoni. Next base: position 20,792,068 of record NW_024543069.1, on the reverse strand, counting down.
CAAGGTTCTAAAACTCCGTTTACGTAAATAATTACCCTGAGTCAGAGGCTGGTGAGATGGCTTAGTGGATAAAACCCCAGTAAATAGAGACCAATTAAAGAAGACCGTATGTCAGCTTTGGGCCTGAACACACACACACTCATACACACATGCGTGCGCACTAGCGCACACACACACACACACACACACACACACACACATGCACCCTTGCATACATGCATGCACATCACCCACACATACATTCCAAAATTCAAAAACTATCATCAGTCAACACAGACTGCTATTTCTGAGAAACGATGAGGACCATGTTAATATTTTATTATTATTTTCTAAATTTTATATATTTTTGTTTTTCAACACAGGGTTTCTCTGTGTAGCCCTGACTGTCCTGGAACTGCTCTGTAGACCAGGCTAGCCTTGAACTCACAGAGATCCGCCTGCCTCTGCCTCACAAATGCTGGGATTAAAGGCGTGCGCCACCACTGCCTGGCTAAATTTTATATATTTTTGTGCATATGCATGCATGTGGGCGTGCGTTCACGTGTGCACATGCCTTGGGATACATGTGGAGACCATTGTACAACTCTTTGGTCAGTCCTTCCTTCATCTTTCTTTGGCTTCTAGGAATCTCACCCAGGTCACCAGGGTTGTAGAGTAAACACTTCCATGACTAGAGCCATTTCACAAGTCCTACTTCAATATTTCTTGATATTATACCATAATATATGTCTATTTTGGTATCAAAAGAGAAATCAGAACAAAGCCATCAGAGAAAGAATTCTCTGAGAAGATTAGTTACTAGAATCTATCAAAGTAGCCAGGTAAATTAGATTGCTTGTTGTTTCCCTGTATCTATAGTATATATCAGCTACATTGTCAGAAATTGTAACATACCTAAAAAATTTATTTTCTTAATGATAGCCATCATTAGTAAGATAGTATCATGTAGTTACTCAACAAGTATGTTGATTATCAGGGGCCATTAAATGGGGTGTTTTCTGAATGTAATTAGGAATTCATAATTCACAACAAATTGCTTACTATGTGTGTTATAGATACACATAAGCAATTGTAATACTACCTGGAGGCTCTATAATCAAAGCATATGTAAACAACTATATATTTTTGGTTTTATTATGTTACATAAGTAAGGTTCACAAAATAAGCCAAATATATACTAGGGATGATAAAATAAACTAGGGTTTACAAGAATGGTTTTTTTCTGCTTACCTACAGTATGTCACTAATGTGGTCCCTATACCTTGAGATCTCAACCCTGACGATCTGAAACAGGCTGTACTGAGTAGAGAGAGCAGTCATATCTCTACCTAAGGATGCTAATTGGTCAAACTCAAAAACTCAGATTCGTGAAGAGCAAATAAGTATTCTGAAGAAGTTAGTGCCCACATGCTAATCCAATCAACTGGATGATTAAGCATTGTGTTGCAAGAATAAACTTGACAGGAAGGTGAGGGACTCTCTAACATGCCTGAGCACGGCAAACATGGCACTGGTACATTGCCCTCCTCCCTTCCCTCTGCTTTGCTAAACCATTAGATTACATTCCTAAAGCTAGCCACCAAGGTCTATTCCCTTATTTGGCCACTTCCTTAGGCCTGACCAAAACTCCACAGTCCAGCAATCAAAACACCAAGGTGCAGCAATCAAAATTCATTAGCTGGCTTTACTGGCTAGCATGTCCAGTCAGGACTCACCAGCTCATCCCAACACAGACATCCCCTTATCCTTTAAAACACTCCTGCAGAAATACCTGTTGCTGTCTTTGCCTGAGCCAAAGGCTCTGCTCCCACCACCACTTGTCCCACCCCAAGGGTGGAGATATGAAAATCTCCTTTGTGCAGAAAATTTGGTTTCTATGTGTGTTTTATGCTGACTCCAGGGCCCCAAGAAGGCTCTTGGAAGTTTTGATTGTAGGAATATATGAAATATCTATGGAATATCCTTTTGCCAAGTCAGACATCTCCTGGAACATGGTCATTCCCCCTAACGCAAGGACACAAAGTTTTCTGCGATTCTGCAAGCTAGCATTCTTTGGTTTTGACCCAAATACACTGCTCCAGGATCTCAGGAGGTACCTATGTCAGCAGAGGAGAGAATAGGTAATTCATAGCATGATTTCTAACGTGTTTTGTGTGCCTAGCACTACAGGAGGAACCCATATTCCCCTTCAAAAAAAAAAACATGATAAAATTACAACTCCTCTCTCTCTCTCTTTCCCTCTCTCTCTCTCTCTCTCTCTCTCTCTCTCTCTCTCTCTCTCTCTCTCTCCATATGATGACTGGTGGAAACTCAGGTTAGGCATCAATAATTAGAAAAGTGGGGATCTAATATTTTATCCAGGATGATATGGCTTGGGGCTTTTACTTCCAAATACACCTGGTTCACGCACACCTATCTCTTCGCCATGAAATGTGGCAAGAAAATTGACAGGAAACAGAGATAATTCTCAAAAGACAATAACAGCAAAGCACACAGAGAAAAATAAGGTGACATTCAAATTTAAAGCAAGTGATATTTTTCTTCTCAAAATCACAAAAGGCTTTTTGTCGTTACTTGGCACAATCCTCAGGCGAATGGACTATTAATTTTTCTTGGTCATCAGAGTTTATATTTCAAATAAATTTATTCTCATAACTTCAGTATAAATAGAACAAATATAACTGTTGTAACAGACTCACGGAACATCTTAGAGTGACTGGATTGTGGGCATAGCTATAATCACTTTCTAGGAGAAGAATTTCTGTATCAGCCAAAGAAATAGTCTCTTACAAGGAAGATGAAAATTGCTTGGGCAATCAGTCTAAACACCTTCCAGGTTTCCATGACAACCACAATTAGTGGCATTTAACAAGGAAACAATAGGTCCCAATGACTCAGAGTTGTAGTCAAATGCATGTCCTTTAATTTATTTTCACAATTAGAAGCACAATGAGGGGATTGAAAGCACAACTGGGGCTCTTCCCTTTTCATACTTTTCAGTGCTTTCAGCGGGGTGAAGTGACCACAGAATTAACGTAAACAGTATTGATCCCGGAAGCTCCAGGCTGACTAAGATAAAGATCCTCTTGAAATTTCATCTGACCGCCAACCACCACCCCAAGGCAGTTACTCTCAATGAGATAAAAATTGGACAGCGTCTTTGTCCCAAAATAACTAGGCAACAAAAGAAATTCCCTTGGCACGCCTTCAGTTTTGCATGGGCAGATCACTTTGAATTACAGATGTTAACTAAAGGCCAATCAATAAGCCCAGCCTGTCAGCATCTCATGATGGGACCTATAAAAACATTCTGCTCACCCTTTCCTCTTGACTTTGCGTCTGAGCATGTGGAGATATGGCCACATCAATCGTGAGCACATAAACTCAGCTGTGATTACTGCATGCCTGTGGCTGAGTCAGCACAGAGTTAGGACTCTCAAGAAATGGTCTGCGTGACAGCCCTGGCTTCCCTATAGGGCACGGTTGGTCGCAGTGCCTCCATTGTTGGCAGACCGTGTATGTCAGCCTTCTTCATCTCTTACAAAATTATCTGAGGTCTCCAGCAAGACAGAAGTTAATTCTCTTCAATATTTTCCCTGAAGAAAGGGCTGGGAAGACAGCATTTCTATTCCATGACTGATGGAGGAAGGTCATTGGCTAATAAAGGAACTGCCTTGGCCCATTTTATTGGTAGGCAGGGTGGAGTAAACAGAACAGGATACTGGGAGGAAGAGGAAGTGAGCTCAGAGTCTCAACAGCTCTGCTCTCTGGAGCAGACGCCTGAGAGAGACGCCATGCCCCGCTCCCGGGATGAAGCTCCGACCCAGGATGGACATAAGCTAGAATCTCCCCGGTAAGCGCACCTTGGGGTGCTACACACAGATGATTAGAAATGGGCTGAATTAATATGTGAGAATTAGCCTAGAAGAGAATGGGCCAAGCAGTGTTTAAATGAATACAATTTGTGTGTTGTTATTTCGGGCATAGGCTAGCCGAGCAGGCAGCTGGGGTGCTGGGAACGCAGCCCCGCCGCTCTTATTACTACTTCATATGGCGCCCACGTGGACAACTGCTTCCACATAAAGCCTGAGACAGCTTGGGAAGTAATTCTAGAACAAAATGAAAGCATTGTGCCTGGTTTCTTGGTAGCAGCAATTTCTCGGTTCTACTCTGCTTGCTAGAGGCAAGCAAGCGCCTCATCTAAGAGAGGCTTCCTGACTCAGCTTTAGCTGCAAAGCCTGCAGCTCATTAAGAGGTCCTGCCACAAAACACTTAAACGGTGTTGACAAAAAGCTGAACACATGCTTTTCGGTTTTCAGCCATAGCAGGAAAAAAGCTGCGCCATTTAAAAATGCCAGCTTTCTGGGCCATCCTGCCAGGGCAAACTCTGACTGTTTGAGGCAGGAGGGCCGGCTACCGAGAGAGGACTTGAGTGTTGTCTGTTGTAGCTCACTTGCTGGCAGGGACCTTGAAATGCCATACAGTTGTTGCAGTAAACATGGCTACAGCCTGTGTATCCGCCATGAGGCTGGAAAGCTAAGGAAAGGACTGGATCTAGCTGGCAAAGCCACGCCTTTAGTCCTACTGAGATTGCTTGGTAAATTAAAGATTCATGTGGTCAGAAAAAGAGAGATATACAGTAAAGAGAGATTCAAAGACAAAGAAAATTTCTGAATGGTTTAAAGTGTGTTAAAAATATATGCAGACTAAAAGTTGAAGTTCTTAAAGTAAAAAACAAAAAAAGGAAGAGAGTTGTGTGTGGTAGCACACGCCTTTAATCCCAGTGCCTAGAAGGCAGAGACAAACAGTTCTCTGTGAGTTCAAGGTGTAGTAGTGTACACCTTTAATCCCGAATGCCTGGGAGGCAGAGACAGGCAGATCTCTGAGAGTTCAAAGACAGCCTGGTTTACAGGGTTACTTCAGGTCAAAGATACAGAGAACCTGTCTCAAAAAGCAAAGAGTTAAAAGTAAAAGTAAACAAAATAGAGGTTAAAACACAGCTGCACAAAGATGGAAAATACACAGAGAATTTTGATACTGTATGCTATTATGCTCTCTTTGAATTGTTTGAATGCTGAGGAAGGAGCAACAGCTGCTAAATGATATTTATTTATAAATGCTGCTGAACTAATCCGACATAGATATTTTGATGCCTTGACTTTGAAATTTGGATCTAAGGACATGATACTTTGGAAAGGAGTTTCTTATTTTGTTTTCACAGAGGATGAGACGCTGTTCATTTCTTCTATTCCGATTTGGTATGATGGACCACGCCCTCCTGAAGGGTTGGTGTGAACGCCTTCAAAAAATTGCTTCACTCAACTGCCAGCTGAGATGAAACTAGCACACAGGTTATACCATAAAAGACCTACTTAACGACGCCCCCATTTAGCAGGAAGCAGTTTGGAGAGAAAAAACTGCGCCCATGTTCCCAAATATGGTTTATAAACGTTCTTTTACATTTAAAGGGGGATATGGTATGAATAATTTGCATTAGTATAGATTTTGCTTTATTGATAGAGATTTAAGGTCAATTTTGTTATATGTATAAGTGTTTCTGATTTTGATTAAGGTATTATGATTGTGTAGTTCATTTAAATATGTACTGTATAATTAAGAAATATAGGTTGTTAATGGATAATCATCGATAATAGTAAAGCTTGTAGTCATGTTAGTTAGATTTTCTAGATATATAGAGATATATTTTAGATAGACATTCTTCATGTCTTCCAAAGATTACAGAATAGGACATTTAATGTTTTAATAACTGAGGACTTTTCATGACAATGAGACACTCTGCTCCTGGCAGCACCAATGTACTTCAAGAGGAAGATGGGCATCGAAGAGGCACCTTATGGAGTTTGATAGCCATTTGGGCAAGAAACTGCTCTTGCCTGGACTATTGCATAAACTGGACACAGAGAACCCACAGAGAGAGGACTACTGAACTTGCCTAAGGTGAGATGATCTTTCGGGGTTCCTGATTCATGAAAGAGTCTACGAGACATTCTGCAGGACACAACAGATAGTGACTGAACTGACTTTGAATTTTCCTGCTTTATGGAAATGTCTGCTGGATACCATGGGCCTGAAGGCTGAAGATGGATGCCCCAACGGTACAAAAGAACTTTGGGTGACTGTCCAGGCAGCAAGATGTCTTTGTCATTTCTAGAGTTTGAAGTTTCTTAGTTCTTGTTTACTTAGGTAATATTATATCTTTCTGGAGTCTTTGATGGAGTTAAGAATAGTTAGTTATAGTTATAGTTTTCCTTAGTTATGATGAAGATTATTGTAACTTTTACTTGATAACTGTTTTGTTATATGTAATTTTGCTATGTTAAAGTTAAAGCCTTTTTTTTTTTTTGTTTAAACCGAAAAAGGGGAAATGATGGAGGAAGGTCATTGGCTAATAAAGGAACTGCCTTGGCCTATTTTATTGGTAGGCAGGGTGGAGTAAACAGAACAGGATACTGGGAGGAAGAGGAAGTGAGCTCAGAGTCTCGACAGCTCTGCTCTCTGGAGCAGACGCCTGAGAGAGATGCCATGCCCCGCTCCCGGGATGAAGCTCCGACCCAGGATGGACATAAACTAGAATCTCCCCGGTAAGCGCACCTTGGGGTGCTACACACAGATGATTAGAAATGGGCTGAATAAATATGTGAGAATTAGCCTAGAAGAGAATGGGCCAAGCAGTGTTTAAATGAATACAGTTTGTGTGTTGTTATTTCGGGCATAGGCTAGCCGAGCAGGCAGCTGGGGTGCTGGGAACGCAGCCCCGCCGCTCTTATTACTACTTCACATGACAGTAACAATGACCCCTACCTTGTATCAGTTGCCCAGGCACATTCTCTTACTTAACCCTCTTCATGGCCCTATGAACAGTGGTGTTATTTTATCACCCTTCCTTATTTTAGAGTTCCTGAATCCTAACTTTGGAGAAATGGCAGCTCCCAATCCTGCCAAAGAATGACTTTGGGAGAACTTGACTCCTGGCCTTGTAGTTCGGGGCTAGCATCCTAACCGTGGTACTGCGATTGCTGAGGTCTGCCATCCAGGTGATTTCCAAGCAGAGACAGTTAATAGGAATGCTGGATATGAACTACTTTATAGGTAGTATATGAACTATTTTCTCTGTAGCATGCCTGGTGTTTCTCTTTGGGGGAGTCATGCATCCACTTAGGTAGAAGGACATAATGGGAAGAACCACACTATACAGACCTCATATTAAGTCCTTACCATGTAACCTATCTGCTCTCCACCTCAGGCAAGCAGCTGGATCCTTCTGAACTCAAGTCTTCTCAGTTGCAATCTGGGTTTTGCATAGCTTTTGAGATTCTTGACACTGGCATGCATCTACCGCATAATGGGTATGGAGGGGCATCTGGAGACAGTTTCTAATATCTCTGAGTTTGTGAAAATCAGAACCTTCATGTACGCCTGTGACTCTAGCTCAACCAGACTCCCTCCGTGACTAAACATGCTTCTAACAAAATCCAAGCGGCTTGTCCGTGTGCTCTGGACTCTGTTACTAGAGTTAGTAGAGAGGTCTCTTTTCATTTTAAACTAGGAAGATTTCACCAAGACACCATCGTGTGGAACGGTATCAGCAAAGACCTCAAGTCCCCAGGAGCCTGTCATTTTCTACTGAGGAGATTTTACAGTTATGAAAAAGTCACATTTTATAAAACAAAATGGTTCAAGAAGGAAATTAAATGATGTCTGAGCTGCGCTGGGACCAGAATGTGGAGGTTACAGGAAGTATCCCACAAAGTACATCTGTGCAAGCAGAGAGCAGGAGATGCTGGAATTGTGGGTGGTGCTGGCCTAAGGCTTCAGAAAGAGAAGGGCTCTTTGGTCCAGTATCTTCAACTGTATGCTGAGCAGGACCCAGAAACAGAAGGATGTGCTCAGGTACTTGTGGGATGCTTCTGAGATCCACTTTAGCACTTCTGCCTTCCTTTCCATGCTTGTTATTCTTTCTGAAAGCTAATGTTGGGCTTTTTTTTAAACTCTGCCCTGTTTACAGTAAAGAGCCACACAAACAACCTGTTCCCCCTGACTTTGTTCACAGACAGCATTCCTACATCCTGTAAAATAAGGGCCAGGTGATGAAACTGCCTTTGCCTATAGTAACAGCATATTGGGGACCCAGGTGCTTTGCAAATCCATATACACTGGACACACCCCCCAAAAAGAGTCGTGCATTAGACCTTACTTCTTCGGCCGTACTCTTTTCACTAGGATCTTAAAATTCAGCACACAGATGTCTCTTAAATACCGCTACCATTTAGAAATTACATCTTTCATTTAAAACATAAATCAAAACAACAGCTTTCATCTTTGCTGCTGCTTCACAGCCTTAAAAAATGGGAAGGAACAGAAGCCCAAAGCGCAGGCGCCAGAGGACCTGGAGGTCTGATTCCAGATAGTGTCTTCAAAGCTGCACCCATGAAACAACATGGCTGCCTACACACAGCCATGCACAACAAAAACACCAATTGACATGCCAGCACAGGTAGGGGAAATCGCACAAGCCCCCATCCTAGATAAAGAGTTAATTAAGGCAATTAATGACTTCTGAGAGAAGACGAATCAGTCTTCCCCAGGGATGAGCCTCCTGATAGTTTACCCAATCCTGATAGTTTACTCAATGCTTGGCCCTAAACCCATATACATATGAGCAATAATAAGTCAGGTAAGGACTATTACAGATCAATACATAAGTGGTCACTCGATAAAAACTTACTACATAGTAATAAAAATGGGATAAAACTTATCACAGGTGTATACATATTCATGGATACATATATGCATATGTTGGCATATACAATTATATATATTTGCATAAAATGCACCTGTCCTGTCACACATGCCCATATATGAACACACACACACACACAGAGGCATGTATCACTCTGTGATGGAGATATAATTTGAGAAACATGTCACATAGATGATGTCTTTGTTTTATAAACGTCAATGAGAATACTTTAAGCTGAAATCTCTATGATGCCATTAAATGGTCTATTCTTCATAACTCTGTTTATGTTCCTAGTCCGCCACTGACTATAATGTCACTATGTGGTGAGTGACCCTGTGAACATGTGTGGTCCTAGTGCATCTTCACTATGACTCTTAGCTAAACCTCTACAGGAACTATATGACAATAGTTTTGACCATCCACATTTCTTCTAGTCAAGACCCAGATGGCTGTTGATTGAGATGTTTTCCCCAAGGCAAAGTCTGACTCTCTGTGACCCAATGTTCTTGGACACATCTGTTCATGTCACCAAAAGGCTACAGTGAATTTTGTGCAGAGTGAGACTTCAGTAGAATAAAATCAAAGAGGGGCCACTGCTTTCCCTTTCTCCTTTACATTTTCAAAGGGATAGGAACAGTTCTCCTTGGAGCATGAGTCCTAGCGAAAACTTCTGGGAACCTCATCGTTAAGTCTTCAGCCAACTGCAGGGATGGAGCATAAGAAGATGGTCTTTGCAGGGTGGAGGCTGCAGACAGGAGATACTGCAAGCCCAGCAGAGCTGGGGTCTAAAATGTCACATTTTCTTTACAATGGTTTCACCCTCACAGAATTCTCTCCTTCGGACAAGCAGCTGATCTCTTTCCACCCCAAAATTGGTCATTGTGAATAATTGTAATAACTTCAATATGATCTCACAAAATAGTGATGTATTGTTTTTGAAAGTGAGAAACACCAACTTTTATGTCTGATACTCTGTATTGATTAGAAAACTGTCTAGAGTGATTGAAAATTAGGATCTAAAAAGAAAAAAAAGAGGAAAAAGAAAACTCTGGTCTAGATGAGGGAAAACTGAAAAACACACACCCGGGGAGCCAGCATTTTCCTTCTGCAGGGCCAGCATACAAACTGATTCTTAAGTATCCTATTTGCTCATAAGATATGAGGAGTGTATTTCCAGATTAAATAAGTGTTATGATTCTTGAACTTAAGAAAGGCAAATGAATACAACATATTTTGTGATACCCATGAAAGGTAGGTGTGTAAAAGCTTGTAAGCCCTTTTCCTTTTAGTTCTGAAGCAGGCGCTCACTTGGCAGCGGCAGCCTTCCTGTGGTCACATCCGTGGCAATCAAACAAAGGCTTAAGGCTGTTTGTTGAAATGTAGCTGAATTCATAAGGGAGTGGAATTCAACACAGCTGTGAATGCCTCTTAAAATAGAAAAGAAGGGAGGTCAAGTTCTGAAGAACTGTTTATCTCCCTGATTGCGTGAATTCTAAGCCTATGGGAGACCCCTTTGTTGTTCTTTGTAAGACTGCATCCTTTCCTCATGCAAAACAGTTCCCTGGTGTCCATAGTTCATCACAAAATGTATTAATTTTTTTAAGATTAGGGAAAACATGCCACTCTCCTAAAGTAATTATTTCTAATTTACTCTTTTACAGGAATGTTCCAGTTTTACACTGATGCCTCCTGATGCTGTATCTGGGTGGCTAATTCACTCACTTGTTGTTTGCTGGGGTACTCCAGATTGAACCCCAGCCCTCATCAATGCTAGACAAGCACTATCTGGTACTGAGCCACCCAGGCCCAGATGATTTCTTGCAAACTATTTAACCTGTGAAGTCATTGCTTTCTGCTATTATCTCTCAAGAGACTTTGCATATATTATAACTAGTGGCACAACATTATATAGAATTATTACAAAGATTGTAATTGTTTTTTAGTATTAGGCATTTATTTTAGTGTAGACCATTTCATCATAAAGATACATACGCATAACCTTTTTTCCTCTGCTATTATTGCCAGATAAATTTCCAAGAAGATGAGATTGTCTTATCAAATTGCATAATATTTTTCTGCTTGACTGATTAATAGAAGCATATTGCCCTCCTTAAAGGTTATACCAACTAACCTTACCATTATCTGTGTGTAATCCGCTGTTTTCTAAGTTTTTTATGGGAGTTTGAATTATGTGGATGCAAAGCAAAGAAAGGCAGTTTGTAGTGGGGAAGAATGGAGTCCCATGAAAGAACACTGATGTTGAATGAATGTTGATTGGTTGACTAGATCTGTGGATGGATGGATGGATGGATGCATGCATAGATGGATAATCACTTTAAAATGCTCAGTTCCTTCATGGAAGAAAAGGCAGAAGAAAACAACATGTTTCTCTAGTACCATAGGTCATTTCATTTTCTTTAGTGTCAACAATTAAGTAAGTAGCTGTTTTCATCAGCTTAAAAAGGAATAAACATTCTTTGATGTGATTATTTTTATTATAATTAGCCATAAAATTCCTGAATACAGCTATCATAGACAATACACTCTATCTTCATTTTCAATCTTTGGCTAAATCTATCTGTAAGGCAATTACCTGTCTACAATGGATTGGCCATCTGTTTCCCTAGTAATTAGTCGAGCAAATAAGCATACCACTTAGCCACATGGCAGACATTTCTTGCATATTTTTATAGAATTGCATGATTATGTTTTTAAATAAAAAGAATAATGAAGTATTCATAGCAAAAAACATATTGCATTATATGTGCTATGCATGTGTGTGGATGGGTGTGTCTGTATGCTCTCTCTATTCAGGGTGACTATAGTGATCATCAGATATATGTAGTGAGCAGTGTCACCAATAGTAACAACCTGAGACAGGACTTGCTACCTACCGAACACTATAAAGTGCTAAAATCTGACATATGCCACCAATTGCTAATGGCAAAATAAACTAGAGCCTTATTCATAATTAGATTGTTTGATCTCATTTAAACATAAACACAGTGAGACTCATAAAAAGGATTTTTCCTGAAGTCTTACAGTAAGTGACTTACAAATACAATTCTAAATCAAAATCACCTACTCAACATTCCATATTCTTAACTTCGGTGTCCTTTGAAAGAATCACAAAACTAACTCATTTGCTACTTGGATAACTTGGCATTTATAAGCAATATGTTATTCTGATTTATTATGAAGAAAAGATCTCGACATTTGTCTGAGTTCCTCTATGACTCCATTGCTACTAGACATCTAAGCAGCCTCTCAGGAGTCCTCTTTACCCTTCCACAGCAGAGTGTCTCCAGCTCACTTTAGAGCCTATTGGGGCTGCTTTGGATGCTAACTAACGTACCTCTCTTAGCTGAATTGTATCTCCTCGTCCTATTGTAAAATAGTTGGTCATTCCTGGAGGGATTGTTTAGGGGTTGAGGGCATTGGCTGCTCTTCTGAGGACCTAATTTGGTTCCCAGCTCCCTCATGGCAGCTCACAACCATCTGTAACTCCACTTTCAGGGGATCCAGTGCTCTCTTCTGTTCCACAGGCACCAGGAACAAAGACAAACACACAGGCAAACATTCATACAAATAAAATAAACATTTTGATGATAATAATAATAAACAACTAGTGATTAAGTTTTTGCACTGAGGGACATTTCTGCTAGCCTTCTTTGACTGAACAGCAAATCAACATTCAACACACATTCTGAATTTGAATGTCAGAAATGAAACCTTTGTCTGACTCCCTTTTGCCTTCCCAAACCATTCCACACACAGTGGTGTCTGTCATGTTAGCAGCCTCAGAGGAGGCCAATTTGCTCAGTAGTATGAGAGAAAGCAGTGTTGTCATGACTCCTTTCCATTTACCCATATATCCAATCAAATAATCGCTCTTCTCCCCCAGACAATGCTGTTATGGACTTCCCTAAGCCAAAACCCCAGAGCTCACATTTTCACAATCTGAGTTAGTACACACCTCCAATCGTGAGGAGTGGATGGGAGGTTGGGGTGGGAGGCAGAAGATGGGATGAGAGAGGGGAGGAGGAGGGAGTGGGAACTGGGATTAGCATGTAAAATGGAAAAGGATAGTTTTTTGGTATTTTAATAAAATTTTTAAAAGTACACAGCTGGCCTTGTCGCCTCTTTGCATAAACCACTGCCTGGGTCCATGTGTTTGTAAGAGGAAGCTGTTTTCCCGAGCTTTCCTGCCTCCCATGTATGTCACAGCCTTATCTCTGATGTCCATCTTGGTCACAAACCTGATGATAGAATCTAAAGTGGTAGCTGATGGGAGGCCCACTTCTTGAATGACTAGCCAGCAGTAAGTGCTCATGACAAGAATCTGGAACCTGAAGATAGCAATGTATGTGGATTTGAGGGTCTATCTTGGATTTCAAATCCTCAAACTTTCAGATTCCTTTCTACACCTTCATGACTCTGCATGACCAAGACTTGGCAAAGAGTTCTTAGGTTTGCAAACTAGGTCCTCGTTTTCAGCATGGATGGGCCTGGCAAAAAAAAGATTCTACCCACGAACTCCTGACCCCGGAGCTAACTAAGCTTGAGCGGCACGCTGGCATCAGGGCACTAGAGTGACTGTGATGAGAAGATGCTCTCAGTTGTTTGACCTGAGGGCGTCATTCCAGCAAAGCAAATGGGTGTCCGCTTTCCCACAGCTTGCTTCTGCCAGCTTTGATCAACCCTTTCTAAGTGTGCTTGCCTATCCTTGCCTCGTGTTTAGACAGCTCGTGCTTTTAATAACTACCGTTCTCTGAGGTCTGGAACCACCTTTTCTTCTTCTGAAATTATTTATATTTTTGTTTTGAGATTATAATATAATTACATCATATCCCCTTCTCTTTCCTTTTTCCACCTATACTACCCCTTGTAATCTTTCAAATTAGAATTCATGGCTGCTGTTTTGACATACACATACACACACACACACACACACACACACACTCCTAAAGACATAAGTGTTGAGAAATATTACTTTAAGGTGTGTTACTTTTGTTTATGGTGTGGACATTTGTTTAATGATGCAAAAATGTGTTGCTTTTATTTATGCTGCATTTGTTTAACTCTGTGAAGCTGTGCTTCTTTGTCTGTCTAAAACACTTGGATGGTCTAATAAAGAACTGAGTGACCAATAATGAGGCAGAAGCAAGGATAAGCAGGCCTGGCAGGCAGAGAGTATAAATAGAAGGAGAACCGAGGATGAGGAGAAGCAACAAGAGAACAAGGGAAGGAGGAGGATGTCAGGGGCTAGTTACCCAACTGCCCAGCCAGTCACCCATGGACTAACAGTAAAAGTTAGATACATAGAAGTAAGAAAAGGAAAAATCCCAAAGGGAAAAAAAAGGTAGCTGGGATAATTTAAGGAAAACTGATAAGAAACAAGCCAAGGTAAGCCTGAGTATTCATAAGTAAGAATAAGTCTCCATGTATGGAGCTGGATAGTGGATCCCCAAAAGACCTAAGGATAGCAAGCCCCCAAAAGTCCTAAACAGCCAAAAGAGCAAAACATCACACAACATGTAGGTACAATATGATTATATGTATATAACGCTACCTGTGTACATGTTTTCAGAGCTAACCATTTTGTTTCAGATAACCGATTGGCATCCTTTTTCCTGGAAAAGATTCTCTTCCCCCCTCTCATCAATCCTTATTTGCTTGTAGTTTTTTGTGCAGGGTTGGGGCTTCGTGGGCTTCCCCTCCTCCTTAGCATGTCTATGGTTGTTGTCTTTGTGCAGCTCATGTTTAGGCAGCCATATTTGTGAGACTTGTTAGGTGTACTTCCGACATTCCTAAAAGATACAATCTCACAGAGAAGCCCCTGATTATCTCACTCTTACAATCCTTCAGTCTCCTCTCCCATAGTGTTTCCCAAGCCTTAGGTAGGGGAGTTATTGTGTTTCCCAAACCTTAGGTAGGGGAGTTATTTTGTACTGGTACTGAACTCTATAGCTCTGCTATAGAGTTTTGGTTATGACTTTCTTTAATGGTATCTATTATTGCAAAAACAAATTTCCTTAATGGGGTGTGGGGACTCCATTTATCTTTAAATATAAGGACACATATTTAGAATGGAGTTAAGGGATTATGCTGGTTTAGCAAAGTTGTGGTTGGAGGATTTCCCCAAGACCCATGACTTTGCTAGCCCTGAGTATCCCTGAGTAGTTTAGTGCCAGTATCACTTATGATATCCTTCTTTTTGAGTAGGTCTTACATCCAATCAGAGAGTTATTGGTTACTGCAAGGTATGGGTGCCACTACTACATCTATAGGGTTATTGTACCATGCTGGTTGTTATGGTCCATAGGTATCGTAGCTGGGTAGAACTGTTGTGTGCTTTTGCCTTTGGAAACTGCATGGCCCATTCTGGTACCATTGAAGCTACCCCTCAGGAAGGAAGCGTTAGGTCAGTTTTAGCTCCCGGGTTTCTAAAACCTGTGTGTGGAAAGCATGGTGTCTTCAGCAATAGTTAATTACCTTTCAACTCCAGATGGTAACCAAGGGCAAAAACCTATTATGTTTTGGGAGTCTCTTTCTTGGGCAATCCTGACCAGAAACACAAAACAAGGCTTCTCATGCCTGTAGATGGGGCTTTGATAACAACCTTCTCTACTCTTCTCTTGGTCAGGTGGCGCCATTTGACCTAAGGATTTGATTCAAGGGCCTTATTCTCTAGGATGCTTTCTCTCATCTCTCTTACTGAGGTCAAGTACCTCCCGCAGGACATTTGTTCGGCTAGTCCATAAGGTTGGTTTCTTCACATGACTCTCCAACCAGTCATCAATAGAAACAATAACAAACACTCATGGGTGCCTTCTAGTGTCAAACACTTTACTAAATGTCTTACACATATTTAATCATCTTGAAGAACATGCTAATCCCCACTTCTACATGAGCAAACCAAGGCTTAGAGGTCAAGATTCTGAAAGACAAAAACTGAACCTCAGACTACCATCCAATTTTAGAGCATCAATTCTAATCTCTTATCCAACATTCCTGAAAGGAATGACCATCATACTTATTTGTGTTCCACCAACACATATTCTTTTTTTCATGTGTAATGCATTCTTTTTTATTGATTTTTATTGAGCTCTACGTTTTTCTCTACTCCCCTCCCTGCCTCCCCACTTCCCTTCAACCCTCTCTCAAAGTCCCCATGTTCCCAATTTACTCAGGAGATCTTGTCTTTTGCTACTACCCATGTAGATAACATCTATATATATCTCTCTTAGGGTCCTCATTGTTGTCTAGGTTCTCTGAGATTGTGATCTGTAAGCTTGTTTCTTTGCTTTATGTTTAAAAACCACTTATAAGTGAGTATATGTGATAATATCCTAACCAGACTGAGAGCTTGCATCTGGCAAATGCCAGATAAATTCTAAGTTGACTGTTGCTAAAATTCCTGCTCTGGGGGAGACATAAACAATGCCTACTCCTCATCCTAAAGTCCCAAACACTAAACGAGGTGTGATTCCATCAAAGTTTGCCTGGGGAACTAAGGAATTTATTGAGCATAGCTGCACTGCAATTAGTGAAAGGTTACCTACAGTAGAATGGTGAAGGCAGAAGCACAGATGACTTCAAAGAAACCACACTGGAACACACCCAGCAGGCATAATGACTTCCCTAGGACTTAATAGACAGAACTTCTTCTTGTCCTTCCACACCTGTATTCTCTAGACTCTTGCCCAAGGCCCAGAGGTCATGATGTTATATCACAGCAATATAAACTTTAACTGAGATGCACTGGGAATTCCTTTTCAAACATTATAATTTTTTTCTTATTCGCCATCCCCACTGCTATCACCATCCCTCTTTCTGGTCCTATAACCTCCAAACAGCAGTTTCTTCTATGTTCATGCCATATATATTCAATATCCTGTCTTGTCCCTCCTCTTCCTTAGTTTACTTTCTACTTCCAAAAATAGATGATAGATAGATAGATAGATAGATAGATAGATAGATAGATAGATGATTTGGATGATTTTCCTTAATATAGTTGTGGTGACTTGAAGAAAATACTCCCCAAGGTGGGGGGTTCCTTGGACTTCCCACAGGACAGAGAACCCTGATTGCTTTTCGGGCTGAGGGGGGGGGACTTAATTAGGGGAGGGGGAGGGAAATGGGAGGCGGTGGCTGGGAAGAGACAGAAATCTTTAATAAATAAATAAATTAAAAAAAATAATAAAAAAAAGAAAAGAAAAGAAAATACTCCCCAAAGAGAATGGCACTATTACGAGGCTTGGCCTTGTTGGAGTAAGTATGGTCTTGTTGGAGGAAGTGTGTCACTGTGGAGGCAGGATTCGTGGTCTCATATAGGCATAAGCCAGGCCCAGTGAGACAAACCACTTCCTGTTGCCTGTGAGTCAAATTGTAAAACCTCTTAGCCCCAGTGGGCTGACCAACCCTACAACTTCCCAGGCTCAGAACCAGGGTTAAGAGTTGGCCCACTCCAACATCCACGCCATCTCTGATCTGCTGGACCATGTGAAGTGACCAGTCCTGCAGACCCAAATCTGCAGGATCTCCATGATACAGGGAAATAACAGGATAACCAAGAGGAGTTCCAGTGAGGGCCCAGCATCAATGGTGTAGCAGACACCAGAGACCTCGAACCAGAAGAATGACTCTTGGCAGTGAACACTTTGAAGTAAGATAGATGGATAAAAAGGGTTTACTCACTATGTCACACTGCAGCTTCCACAACGAGACTCGTTTTTCCTTTTCTTTTCTCTTCTTTGTTTGCTCTTGAATTTTATTTTATTTGTTGAGGAAGATTGCAAGAACAGGGGGTAGATACAAAGAGATGGGAGAATGAATGGGATGGAGATGCAAGATGTGAGAGACCCAAAGAATAAATAAAAAGCAAGTCTTAAAAAAGAACTCTCACCTCCTTCTCTAGCATCATATCTGCCTGGATGCTGCCAGGCTTCCTGCCATGACGATAATGGACTAAACCTCTGAACTGTAAGTGAGCCATCACAATGAAATACTTCCCTTTATAAGAGTTGCTGTGGTCATAGTGTCTCTTCCCAGCAATAGAAACCCGAACTAAGACAGCAATTATCAACAGTTCCATCATTTTCCTACAAATGTCATTATTATTCTTCGCGACTAAGTGAACCTCTACGTTGTATATACACCATATTTTCACAATCCTTTGGTGGGGACCTATGCTGGTTCCATTACGTAGCTGTCATGGATAATCCAGCATTTGTTGTGGGCTTGTTGCTGCTGCCTGTTGTGCAATCCCTGTTTCCCAAGGTGGGGGAGGCAGGGGAATGAGAAGGCATAGAGGCAACCAGACACAGACTGATTCCAATGTAAGGCTCTTTGTTGTAAAAGGGTGGGGGGGACGGACTTGGGGGTTATGGTGTTAAGGAAATTAGGCTGCCACAGAAACGTTTCTTGGTTCATCCTTTTGAAACTGGTGGTCGCTGCTGGCGTGTTGTGTTGGCTAGGAGTGTGTGTCAGTCGTTACTGTGCTCTTGGCTCACTGTTTTGCTTATTCATTATGAGTTTGTGTGTACTTGCTTGTGCTTGCGATATTGCTCTGCCTCAAACATGGATACAGTGTCTCTGTAGCATACCAGCTTAGATTCCTTTGGGCACATACCCAGAAGAGGTCGGCCTGAATCATGCAGTCGGTCTGCTTTTTAGCTTCTTTAGTATTCCTTCTTGGAACTCTTACACTAATTTGTGTTATTACCATCTCTATGCATTGATTCCTTTTTCCCCACATCTACGCCAGCATTTGACAAAGATTAGTTAGTTGTAGTTACATGCAGCTATTTCAAGTTTCTCTCTCCTACTTTGCTAATCAGCATGTTTGTGCCCACCCTACACCCAGAATCAGCTCTTGCAGGCTTTTTCTCAGGACTCCCTGGGTGATTCTTTTGAACTTCTGTTCAATTTTATGAAATTCAATATTGATTTTTTTCTCTCTTTTTGTGAAGAATATCAATGTTATTTGATGGAGTTGGCACTGCTTGCTTTCGGGAGCACAAGATTTTCACACTACTCTCCATTAACCCTGCCCAGGGTCATTTTCATCTTCTAGTGCCTTACAATCTTTCCTTTTGGCATTTTAAAGTCTTCATTGTAGAGACCTTCATAGTCATGCTTGCCTCTTGATATTTTTATTTCTTTGACACTATTGTGTAAGAGATTGGTTTTCTGATCTCCTTTCCAGCATATTTAGTGTTGGTATATGGAGAGGTTACTAGGTTTTATATCCTGCCCTTTCTAGACGTGCTTATCAGATACGTTTTCTGGCAGAGTTTTTAGAGCTTCTTATATATAGGATCATATCATCTATCATATCATCATAGGAATGAGCTGGCCTCTCCTTTCCTATTTTGTCTATGTTTTATATATTTCTCTTGCATTATTGCTCTGACTAAAACTTCAAGCACTTTGTTAAGTAAGATTGGGGAGAGTAGACACCCTCGTCTCATTCTGGATTTTAGAAGTGTTTTTCAGGTTTCCCCATTTACTGTAATGCTGGCTGTGCATTCGTCATATAGATCCTTTATTGTGTGGTATCATTTACTGTAATCATCGCCCTTCTGTTCCAGTTTCTTGGGACTTTTATTATGAAAGAATATAGAACTTTGTCCAAAGAACTCTTTGCTTCTACTGAGCTAAACCAGGCGTCCATTTAAATGTCCTAATGGATCTTCTCAATTCTGGGGTTGCCTTCCTGTACCCAGCTTAGCTTGAATGTGTTTCTCTCCATTAGGTTTCAGTTCAGATCAAAACGCATGGGGTGTTCATGTGTTTCTGTAGAATCTGCTAGCCTCAAGCTTTTAATAACTGGGAGTGGGGCGGGGTGGGTCTTCTGGTGTGGAGACTTTTTGATTATGCTGTGAATTCTACTCTTCTTGGTAGAGTGGAGTGAAACAAAACTTCTCCCAAGGGTCTCCTCTGCTCCTTGCTCCAAGGTAACAGGTGATGTTTGATGGCTAACTCAAAGTGATTTCCCAGTTTCTCTTGATCTTTTATATAAAAATATTTTGGGGAAGCCTGATGAATTTAAAATTAATAGCCACTCTCTCTGACTTTCAACATATCCTTTCAAGGGGAATAAAATTTTATTACATGCAATTCTTTCTGACAAACACATTGAAAGGTTCCTATCACTGGAACTGTCAGGAAGAAAATGGCATATAACAGGTCTGCGCCGTGAAGAAGAGAGAGCTTTTGTTAACTAGTGATGAATGGATTCCCAAATACTTTCAAATGTTTGCAAAAGGCCTTGACTTTAACACTGAAATATGGCAGAAGAATTAGAACCAATTATATACTTTTCTTGGCATTTACCAGGGTTTAAATTGGATCACTGATCTAAAATACTCATTTTGAAAATTACCTCAAATTAAAAAGAAAAATAAAAAAATTAAATACTTGCTGCTTTCAACTGTGGTCTTTAGAGACAGGGAGATGCTATTCAAGCTTATTCTTCATTGTCTTTTTGTTCTCAGTAATCTCTATTAGGATGATTAGCGCCAGTATTTAAATTAGCCAAAGAAAGAATTAATTCCATTCTCATGAAATGATAATGAATTAAATCTATAAGAACCTTTCCACTCTAAAATTTTGCATAACAATTGCATGATGTCTCCTTCACCAAGAGAAGTACTTGGGCCGCAAATTTAAATGTGATTTTTTTTTAAATGAGCCATGTTCACAATGAACTTTTCATGTAGCCTATTTGTCTGGAGGAGGTTCACCTTTTCTTTTCATATACGAGCTTGGGACAGTAAAATTTGGCCCAGGATTTATCACTACTTTTAAAGTATTTATCTTATTTTTATTGTAGTTGTTCATTTTTTGCATGTATGTCTGTATACTGGGAACATGTAGTACCCATAGAAGCCTGAAGAATGCACAAGATCTCCTCGAACTGGAATTACAGGAGGTTGTAAGTTGCCTTGTGAGCACTGGGAATCAAACACAGGTCACCTGTAAGAGCAGCCAGTGTTCTTAGCCACTGAGCCATCTCTCCTGCTCCAGATTTATCATTTTTAATATGACCAAAAATCTGAGACTGGATAGCTGAAGATCCTGGGTGAAAACCAAAGTACTGTTAAAACAACAGCAAAAACCAATGTCAATACAGGGATTCCAATAGCATTCTGTTATACTCATAGATTAGTGTCTTCCTCTGCTATCGTCACAGAAGTGTCCTCCTGCAGCAGATGGGAACAAATACAGAGACCCACAGCTGGACACTGTGCAGAGGGTGAGAGATTTATGAACACTCAGCTCTAAACGGGATGCCTCAATCAAATCTCACCCCTCCAGACGACCCCATGAACGAGAAGGTGGAAAGAATGTAAGAGCCGAGGGGATGAAGGACACTAAGAAAACAGCCTCGGAATCAACATGGTCAAAGCACAGGGACTGATGCAGCATGCAGACGGCCTGCACAAGTCTGCATCCAGTCCTCCATGCATATAGTACAGCTTTCAGTTTAAAGTTCTGATGGTGTTCTTGAGTGGGCAAATGAGTTGATCTCTCATTCTTACGCCTTCTCTTGGCTGTTTTTCTTAGGTTTGTTTTGTTCAACTGCAATGTGTTGGTTTCTGTTTTATCTTTTGGTTTTGGTTTATTTTATTTTATTGCTATTCCTTAGTAACCTATTTGTCTTGTAATCAGAGCCAAAAAAAAAAAAAAGATTGGATCTGGATGGGAGGGGTGGCAAAGGGAGGAGGAACTGAGAGAAGTAGAGGAAGGGGAAAATGTAATCAGGATATATTATGTGAGAAAAAAATATCTATTTTCTATAAAGGGGGAGAATCCCCCCACCTCGCCGCCCCCCCCCCCAAAAAACAAAAAGATAATGAAGAAACCCTAGGATTTCTGGTTTAGAATTAGGGACATAAAGATACACCTGGGTCCTATCCACTGCTAAATTATCTTCTGCTTTGAGAATATCAAAATAGGTGTAGAACACAACACCTGGATACTGACTAGAAAACCCCCAGGGCACTCCAGTCAGAGAAATCACCTCTCCCTCTGCTCCTCCAAATCCCATTTCCTCAGGTTCTCCCCAATCCCCCTTCTCCCCTTCCTTCTACCCCCTGCCCCCTGCTCCAAAATTTTTGTCTGATTCTAATTTCCAGATGGGTCTATATATGTTTTTCTTTGGGTTCACCTTATTACTTAGTTTCTCTAAGATCCTGAGCTATAGGCTCATTGCCCTTTGTTTATGACTAGTATCCACTTATGAGTGAGTACATACCATATTTGGTTTTTATGGGTCTGGGTTACCTCACTCAGGATGATGTTTTCTAATTCCATCCATTTGCATGCAAAATTCAAGATGTCATTATTTTTACCACTGAGTAGTACTCTAATGTGTAGATGCGCCACACTCTCTTTATCCATTCTTCAGTTGAGGGGCATCTAGGTTATTAAAAATAATGCTGCTATGAACATAGTTGAACAAATGCTCTTGTAGTATGACTGAGCATCTTTTGGATATATTCTAAAGAGTGGAATTGCTGGATCCTGAGGTGGGTTGATTCCCAGTTTTCTGGGAAACTTCCACACTGATTTCCAAAGTGGTTGCAAAAGTTTGCAGTCCCACCAGCAATGGATGAGTGTTCCCCTTGCTCCACAACATAAGCTGTCATTAGTGTTTTTTATCTTAACCATTCTGGCAGGTGTAAGATGGTATCTCAAAGTTGTTTTGATTTGCATTTCCATGATAGCTAAGGAAGAAAAACATGTTCTTAAGTATCTTTTGGCCATTTGAAATTCTTTGGTTGAGAATTCTCTGTTTAGTTCAGTACACCAGTTTTTAATTGGGTTATTTAGAATTTTAATGCCTAATTTCTTGAGTTCTTTATATATTTTGGAGATCAGTCTTTTGTCTGATGTGGGGTTGGTGAAGTTTTCCCCCCATTCAGTAGGCTGCCTTTTTGTCTTATTGACTGTGTCCTTTGCTTTACAGAAGCTTCTCAGTTTCAGGAGGTCCCATTTATTTATTGATGCTCTTATTGTCTGTGCTACTGGGGTTATATTTAGGAAGTGGTCTCCTGTGTCCATGCATTGAAAGTTACTTCCCACTTTCTCCTCTATCAGGTTCAGACCATGAGGGGGTCATCCACTGAGACAGTTTGCTCGAGCTAATGGGAGTTCACCAACTCCAACTGGACTGGGAGTGAACAAGCATGGGAACAACCAAGCCCCTCTGAAGGGGGTTGACAGCTGGGGCAGACTGAGGGGCCACTGAGAGTGGCACTGGGATGTGTCTCTACTGCATATACGGGCTTCATGGGATCCTATTCTCTTTGAATGTAAACCTTGCTCAACCTTGACATAGTAGGGAGGGCTTTGAACTTTCCACAGGGTGGGGTGCATGGTGCTCCCTTAGGGTTGAGGGGTATTTTTTTAAGTAACAATAAAAAAGAAAGAAAGAAAGAAAGAAAGAAAGAAAGAAAGAAAGAAAGAAAACTCTATTGGCTTGCCTGGGTACTTAAATAGTCAATTTGCCTGTTAGTCATGGCATCAGGTAAAAGTAGTCAAGCAAGGATATTAAATGATGCTACTACTTTATCCAGATTGACTTATCCTGGAATCCTTAACTTCTGCTCCTAGAAATTATTTTCCAATGTTTTATTAATTTTCTTTGCTTTCATGTGCCGTTCCTGACAACTATTATCTTCCCCATGTATAGCACTCGGGACTTTAAATAATTTATATGATGCCAAAATTCTAGTCGAAATACACAGGACAAAGTTCAAATATGTCTATATGTATGTAGCCATACACTGATGCACATTCTCTAAGTGCCTGTGTGGGTATACACAATATGCATTTGTACCTTGGCATTTGACATTTTAGATACAGAGCAGCTAAGATTTCCAGGCAGGTGTTTGATGTCACTCAGAACTATAATCCTGTCAGCTGTGTGTTGTGGGTCAGTTTTGTTAATGGTTGTAACACAGAGATAATCAAAGTCTTGTAGTAATCATGACAGAGCACATCCATCATTCCTCCTTGATCCACCATATTAGATTAACTTAAGAGGATTTGTGTTTAAGTAGAACAGATTAGTCATTATCCACTAAGCACCTCCTTGTGTTCGAGTTACTTGCTAATTGATTGTGTGTGGGTTTCTGTCAGTGTTCTTTTTTTTTTTTCTTTTTCTTTTTGGTTTTACAAGACAGGGTTTCTCAGTGCAGCTTTAGAGCCTGTCCTGGAACTTACTCTGTAGACCAGGCTGGCCTCAAACTCACAGAGATCCAGCTTCCTCTACCTCCCAAGTGCTGGAATTAAAAGTGTGTACCACCACCACCCAGCTGGTGTTTTCCTAAGTACCTGAGCAAAATTTACTTGTCCATCCTGTCTGCTATAGTACTAGTGAGTTCATTTAGCCCTCTGTGACATCTTTCCCTGTGAACAGCTCAGGATAAAATCTTCAGGGAAATTTGTTTGTAGGTGTAAACAATACATTGAAACCAAGCTTGATGGCGTTGCCCTGTTATCCGAGCATCTGCTGTGGTTTATCTGCCAGTATCCTGATTGCACACTGAATGTTGAAAACACCATCACCATTCTGGTGCAAACTGAGCATGTATAATTGAGAAAGACCCTTAATCTATTACGTCTTCTATCTAGTAAGCATAGCAGACTTTAATGTCTGTATAGGACTAAAGAACTGAAGAATTAGAAACTGTTGAAAAGCCTAGTTATGTGTTCTATGTGCATTGAAATATAGGCAACACATAGTCAATTGTATTGTTTCATGTAAAAATGGCTGTCCCCACAAAGTAATGTCATTTAAAAGAATTGTTAACTTTGCATATTGATATCCTAGGGGAAAATATAGCATAACAGGAAAGGAATATGAGCTGGCAATGTGACACACATCTTAATACCAATATTTGAGAGACTGAGGCAAGAGAATCACAAATTCCAGGAAAGCCACAAAAAAGACTCTGCCTGAAAACCAAACAAGCCAAGAAGGAATAGCAATGGATTTAAGAGTGCTATAGACTTTGGTTGAGTCTCATTCGGCCTAACTACAAGGCTAGAGTACCTTGGACAAGTGACATAAGCTCTTGGACTCAGAATTCATTGCCAGTAAAATTACCGATTTTATCAGTGTGCAGCAGGTTTAAAGGGCATAGTGTAATTAAGCCCAGTACAGCGTCTGATACATTATAATACATAAATAAACAGTAGGCTCTTAGAATCCGCAACTCTTCTGAAGACGTGGAAAATTGGCTAAGCCGCTTTGAAGCTCTGCTCTTCCATCGGCACAAGGTCAGTCAGTGCCATTTACATTTCCATGTGGCACGGGGTTATTGTTCCTTCCAGCTTGAAAAGTCACATCGCTATTAGATTATCGGTATTATCAGATACCTGCATAGAAGTGGGTCATAGGTGAGCTCTGAGATGACTTCTGCAAAGGCATCAAACAATACGCCGATTCTAGAAACAAGAAGGAAACTGGTGTGAGCTGTGACCAGACGGATGAACCAAGGAATTACAAGTGGATCTGTTTGGGGTGACATATTAACAAGATTTATACACGCCTTAAACCAAAGCTAAAATCCTACCCATCATACACTGGGACTTTGTCAGAAAGTTTGCTTCTGATTCAAAAAAAAATATGACTTCTATTAGTAGTATAGAATATATATGTGGGATCCATGAAGTTAGAGTCATTAAGAACACTGATTATGGATATATTCCTAGCATGTAGAAAAGAAAAGAAAAATTAATTGGAAAGAAAGATGGCAGAACAGAGTGGCAGTGGAGACAAGTGGAACTGGAGATGTGGTGGCAGCGATGTGTTACATAGTGTGGCAACAGGAAATGAAAGGGCCTGCCTCGTCTTGTCGCTGCACACTGAGCTGTAGCTGCTGCTGTGGCTGCTACTTGCCCTGCTTGAGGAGAGAACACTACCGGTTGGCTGCAAACATGGTGGTCATGGCCAGGGTACCAGGAAAGTGGTGGACACCAAGGGCAGTGTGGGGTACAGCGGCCTGGAGCTTGCATTGCTCCTCTCCCCAACACACTGCCCAAATGAATGATCACCCTGTCTCTGAGCAACAACAAGATATTCCAGATGAAGAAGAGTTCGTTTTCTACATTGTCTCCTCAAAAGACTTCTGTGATCTGTGCTGCCACCAGAGGCCATGTATCTCTAGTCCAGGTTGCCGCCAGAAACTGTGTAAAAGTCCATGATCCATGCTGTCTCTGGCTGCTATCGGCAAGGAACCTTTCCTTCCAGTGGTGTTGGTGACTGCAGACTCATAACTGAGAGAGACATGGAAGGCCTCTGTGAACCTCCCCTACCCCCAAAAGACCAAAATACAGACCGGAAGCTCTGGAAGAGAAACCTTTAAAACTGTGATAAAGATGCTGCAGTATAGGTCTTCACAGCTGATGGTTTCTGGTGGCTAGGGGAGGGAGGGTGGGGGTGTTGGGAGATGACTGGAGGACACCTCAGTTTTCATTAAGGGGCTGGTCAGGGGGAGTTTGACCATGCTACAATAAGTATATGGGCAATACAAATAAGACTTGGTGTTTCAGGGGCTTTGGCAAGGGAGTACAAGGTTGGGAGGGTGTAGCAAGGGAGGAATGGGAAGTAAGTGTAAATGGGGTGTACCGTATGAAATTCCCAAATAAATAATAAAAATATTATGTTGAAAAATAACTCTAACACAGAGCAGGCCATTCAAAGGTCTGTGTTGAGTAGCGACGTGAATAAAATTTAAACTCAGCAAGTTCTTGGACATTTACACAGCCTAAAGAGACTGGGCCATGACGTTCTGCCAGCCGAGGTTGTAGGAGTACATCTCACTGTTGGTTCAACTTGAACAATTTTTAAATGTTTCTCCAAATGTCTGTATATGATTTTTTTTTACTAACCACAGTCTACTGAACATAACGGCATCTTCAATGAGGGGATGCATCATTGCAGCTCCAGAATTACCAGGCTAAACTCAGTCTCATCTTTCAATGGCAGATACAGAGGTAGGAGGTGAAAATCGGGGATGAGGGAAGATGGTCCGGAAACAGAAATGTAAAGTTTTCTTTAAAATAAGAACCAACTATTAATCTTTAAACCAGATACACCTTCTAAAATGCATCCAGAGAAAAACACCAATGTTTTCTAGGAATATGCTAAACAGTACTTGGAAATGTTTTACAATAATTAAAATACTTTTATCACCAAAATAGCCTCTTGTTATTCTGGAAACCATTTTGGAACACCTATTGTGTTGGGAAAGGGACGAGTACTAGACCTAAGGAACAGATGACCCGAACAGGGCATGCGTGGTCCCTGCCCTTGAAAGTCTCATAATGATTTAACTGATGCTTAACACAATAATAACCATCTTCATAGAAATTTATGATTATAAGAAATTGCGGTGGTCAGAGAGACAGCTCGGTGGTTCAGAACACTAGCTGTTCATCCAGAGGACCTGAATTCAGTTTTCAGGCCCACATGGAGGCCCAAAGCCTTGTGTAACTCCAGTTCTCAGGGATCTGATCCTCTCTTCTGGCCTCTACATACACATAAGGTACAGACACACAGGCAACACACCCATACATATAAAATTTTTAAAAAGATTTTTAAAAAAAGAAGGAAAAGAAACCACAGCTATTTCACTGCGATGAGGACTTTCCAAAACAAGCACCCCAGGCAGTAAACATGAATCCTGAAGAACAGATCCCCGGTGCTGGGCCACTTGCTATAAGCCCCCTGGGAGTACCATCAACATTGTTGGTTGTGGTCTCTGAGCCTGTAATCACAGGATCTGCATTAGCATTTAGGAAGACTTTTTAACTTGCAATTAAAGAGAGCTGTAGGTAGAGACTACCATATCCTACTGAGTTTTGTTTCCCAAAAGTCTACTGGGAAGAGATTCTGTGGGGCTCAGAGGAGCCAGGCTTCTGCCATCATTTCCTCACGTCCTCCATATTAGTCTCCAAGCTGGGTCTATGGTCACCTCCTATTTGGAGAGAACATCTAACATGTGGGAATCTCGCCACATCACACACAGTGAGAAGCTGATTGGATAAGATGATCCTGAGTGTGTCCTTTAAGTTCTTCTTCCACTTTTGTTTCCCCAGCTTCGATAAGGTATAAGTAACAAACAAAAGTGTATATACTTACTGTCCCAGATGTCAATAAATCACACTAGCCTATCTTTCACCTCACACACTGCAGTGAGAAAATTCACAATCTACTGTTGTATAGGTTTTCAAGCTCGTGGTTCATTATTAAACGTTGCCTCTATGCTATGCAGTTGCTCTTCCTAACTTCTCGTCCTGGTTACGTGAACGTTGAAGCCCATGGCAAGCCTCACCATTCGCAACCTCTGTTTCCTTGTGCCTTTTAAAGGGAGGAGACAAAATCCTTCACAGAAGAGTTTCGCTCTTGAGTTTTATTTTCTAGGACTCATTTAGCCTACTGCTAGCTGCAAGAGAGCCCAGGTGGTGATAAAAACAATAAGTAGTCATTTTGCCTTGATTTTGTTAAGCAGTCTC
This sequence comes from Microtus oregoni, assembly GCF_018167655.1. Classification (NCBI taxonomy): domain Eukaryota; kingdom Metazoa; phylum Chordata; class Mammalia; order Rodentia; family Cricetidae; genus Microtus; species Microtus oregoni. The sequence continues at coordinate 20,763,771 of NW_024543069.1, read as the reverse complement.
TACTAATGTCAAAAATAAAAAGAGAAATGCTCTTGGGTAGCAACTCCCTATCCTAACAACTTTAGGACTAAACAGAGAAGACTCTGTGGGCCCCAGTTTGGAATGGGAACTCCTAGTACTTAAAACACTGAGGCAGGAAAACTGGCTAGATACCACCTCAAAAACAAAACAAAACAAGAAAAGCTACAGATCCAAACATTTTGACAAATACAAAGGAGAAGGAGGAAGTAAGAAGGAGGAGGAGGGAGGAGGAGGGAGAAGGAGAAGGAGGAAGAGGAGCCAGGTGTAGTTTTGTATACCTGTAGCCCAGCCCAGCAGTGGGGTAGGGCAGAAACAGGAGGATCTTCTGGTCAGTCATACTAGCAGAAAATGGTGAGCTCCAGGTTCAGTGACAGAACTTGTAGAGATAAGTGGTAGCAATAGTATCCACTGCTATCTTCACATACACACATAGGTGCACACACACACACACACACACACACACACACACATTTAAAGAACAGTCTGCCAAAAATATAAGATGAGCTTTAGAAACTCACAGGAAATTAAGAAGTACTCCATCCCCCAAGGGCTGGAAACCTCACAAGCCATTTGAAAACTCTGAGATGTCTCTATCTCCATCCATCACCAGATGAAGGTTCTATGATGATATGCAAGATATTCGTCAGTATTGCTATAGGGTAGGGTCATTTCAGGTTCCCTATCCTCAGCTGCCCAAGGAACTAACTGGGGACCTTGGCTTGGGCACCTGGGAGCCACTCTAGGTTCAAGTCTCTTGCCAACCCTAAGGTGGCTCCCTTAACTAAGAATTGTGCTTCCATGCTCCCCTATCCAACCTTCCTTTATCCCAATCCTCCTTTTTCCCCAAGTTCCCCCCATCCTCCCCTTCTCCCTTTTCTCTCCCCATCTCCCCTTACCCCCATCCCACTCCACCCCCAAGATCCCAATTTTCTCCCCGGCAATTTTGTCTACTTCCCATAGCCAAGAGGACAACTATATGTTTTTCCTTTGGTTCACCTTCTTACTTAGCTTCTTTAGGATCACCAATTGTAGACTCCGTGATCCTTATTTATGGCTAGAAACTAAGTATGAGTGAGTACATCCCATATTCATTTTTTTGGGTCTGGGTTACCTCACTCAGGATAGTGTTTTCTATTTCCATCCATTTGCATGCAAAATTCAAGAAGTCCTTGTTTTTTACCGCAGCGTAGTACTCTAATGTGTAGATATTCCACATTTTCTTTTTTTTTTATTTTTTATTTTTTTTTATTTTTTTAAATTTATTTATTTATTAAGGATTTCTGCCTCGTCCCCACAACCGCTTCCCATTTCCCTCCCCCTCCCCCGATCAAGTCCCCCTCCCTCATCTGCTCAAAGAGCAATCAGGGTTCCCTGACCTGTGGGAAGCCCAAGGACTGCCCACCTCTATCCAGGTCTCGTAAGGTGAGCATTCAAACTGCCTAGGCTCCCACAAAGCCAGTACGTGCAGTAGGATCAAAAACCCACTGCAATTGTTCTTGAAGGGCATCTAGGTTGTTTCCAGGTTCTGGCTATTACAAATAATACTGCTATGAACATAGTTGAACAAATGCTCTCACACTGGAGCACTGGACTGAGCTCCCAAGGTCCCAATGAGGAGCAGAAGGAGGAAGAACATGAGCAAGGAAGTCAGGACCACGAGGGGTGCACCCACCCACTGAGACAGTGGGGCTGATCTATTGGGAACTCACCAAGGCCAGCTGGACTGTGACTGAAAAAGCATGGGATAAAACTGGACTCTCTGAACATGGCGAACAATGAGGGCTGATGAGAAGCCAAGGACAATGGCACGGGGTTTTGATCCTACGTAATGTTCTGGCTTTGTGGGAGCCTAGCCAGGTTGGATGTTCACCTTCCTAGAAATGGATGGAGGGGGGAGGACCTAGGACTTACCACAGGGCAGGGAATCCTGACTGCTCTTTGGACTGGAGAGGGAGGGGGAGAGGAGTGGGGGGAGGGGGAGAAGGGTGGAAGGAGGGGGAAAAGGGTGGGAGGAGGGGGAGGGAAATGGGAGGCTGGGAGGAGGTGGAAACTTGTTTTTTTTTTCTCTCCTTTTCTCAATAAAAAGAAAAAAAAGAAAAAGAAAACTCTGAGATGGACCTGATGCCCAAGGCTGGAAAGCAGTTGCAAGCACTATGGTGAGCAAAGCTCTGTCTATAATGATGAGTGTCCATTAGGTGGCTTGTTGGGAGGAATTCTCTGTGACAAACCTGAGTATGGCAGCCTCATATGGCTCATCTCTGGAATATTTCTGGTAGTCAGAGGGAATTCCAAAGATGAGACCTTTAAAGGCAAAGAGGACAGGGTCATTTCTTTCAGGGAAAGCTCTTGTAAGCCAGACAGTAACTCCAGCACCATGACTCAGGACCGTGGCTGTATGTTTACTCGACCTCTTTTCTCAACATGAGGAATTAGCTTTGAACAAGTAAAAATAGAATTTCCCCCAAAGCAAACACACTGTAGTCAGGGCAAACCCACTCAAGTAGAGCCCTGAAGCACACATCTACAGAGTGAGAAGCCAAGGGCACAGTTTGCCTAAGATGATATTGAGAGGTATTTGCTGGGTTGTATTTATTTGTTTATTAATTCATTTATTTATTTTAGTAAAACAGAGACGTGGTGAGGTGTAATATCCACATGATATAGGTCATTTGGTGTATTTTAATCATGCAAATTGCTGTGTGTTTGTTCAAAAGAGTGTTTCAAAAATAGGGAGCCTTCTGATTGAATCTCATGTTCTGAAATTCAAAGGTTTTCTGCAGATTGGTGACCAACACCAGAAACAGAACAGATGGTTGATATCATTTGTTTTTTAAATTATTGTAAGATTACGTGCAATTATATAAGATAATATAGACACCCACACACTGTTCACTTAGTTTCATCAATGTTCAAATCTTGCATAGCTGACCACAGTATGCTTTAACCTTGTCCAGAATTCCTATGTCTGTCTCTCTCTGTCTCTCTGTCTCTCTATCTCTCTCTGTCTCTCTCTGTGTCTCTGTCTCTGTCTCTCTCTCGTGTGTGTGTGTGTGTGTGTGTGTGTGTGTGTGTGTGTGTGTGTTAGGATTATAACTCGTTTTAGCTGCCAAAGAGTCAGGGTTAGAAAAAGTCATGACTCTAGGTACAGCCACAAAAGGTCCTTTGTGATAATGAATAATTATTCTCTGTTAATTCCAACTTCAATCCCTGTATCAGGGATGGCTTAAGCAATATCCACTTGGGTCCTTGCAGTGCTGGAGGCAAAAGGCCAAGATCAAAGTGCTAGCAGACCTGCTGCATGGTCAGGGCCTACATCCTGTTGGGTAGACTGTGGTCTTCTCTGAGTCTCAGGTGCCCAGAGAATAGTTAGGAAGCACACCCTGAACTCTTGTAAGGATGAAACCATCAGAGTTCTATACACATGGCCACCTCTGATGACCTCTGTCTTCAAACACCATCTTGTCCAGGGTCATGTTTTTGACCTATGGACCTGGTGGGGAAGGGCAGAGTAAACAAACTTTCATCTACAGCAGGGATAGATTCTGATTGCGCTGAAAGCTGTGTGAATGGGAAGTTTTACAAGTAGAGCCTGAAATGCTCGCCTGTGAAAAACAGGTGAAATCTTGGTTGAGCATGGAACTAGGTTAATACCTCTGTTTCCATGTTAATGTTATGGTTTTGATAGTATATTGTGGTTGTGTAAGATTCATACCTTGGAGTCAGCTGATGAGGATGGCCAGAAACTCTGTACTGATTTTACAACCTTCTACTAGGCTCAAATTATTTCAAAACAAGCAGAAATGGAACAAAAATGATTTCTCCCAAACCACAGAAAAGCTAGCTAATGCTAGCTAACTTAACTCTTGTGGAGAGTCCTCCGGGGCTATAGATATGGCTCAGCAGGTAAAAGCGCTTGCCTTGCAAGCCTGGTGTCCTAAATTTGGTTCTCCAGAAGCCACATGAAGAAATAAAGAAGCCACATAAAGAAATAATCCCACTCTATAAAGTTGTCCTCTGATCTCCACATGAACACCATGACATGCAAGCCCCCCATACATCATCCAAACACATGCAATGATGATAATGATGGTAAAACTAATGATGATGATATAGCAGCAATAAAAATTTTAAGCACTCAAGCTACTAAAAGGCCAAACTGAGATTTGAGCATCAGGATTTCTGACTTCCTTACATTTATTTATTCACGTACTTTTTGTGTGGATTGGAGATGCTACACACAGGAGTGTACCTGTGAAGGACAGAGAACAACTTAAAATTTAAATTCTCTGGTCCTATTACCCAGGAATTTAGCTTGGGCAGACAAACACATAAGTAATAAAGAAGATTATCTAGATGGATGTAGCATGTCCACGGTGAGTAGATAGAGTAGATGAAAGAAGAATAATGCTTGATGAACCATCAGGGATGGATGGACAGGGACAATCAGAGGACCAGGAATATCGGAGCTTTGAGGAAACCAAGAGCAGGCTAAAGGTAAGGATATTATAGACTCTGAACAAGATGTCTGGTTGAAATGTGCCATAATTCCTGACTACAATAAATCTTAGACATGGTCGTTGGAAAGCGGTGGGTAGCTAAACTGCATATTAAGTAGAGCAGTGACTATGAGACACACAATCAAGGAACTGGGGGGATAGAGAATTGAAGCAAGAATAGGATAGGGGGCAGCATCCAGTTATCACAATGTCACCTCTGGGAAGTAAGGTTTATTCTGTGTTGTCTTTGCTTCTTCCACAGAGCCTGTAACACTGACCTAGTTTTCCAGTAATCCATAACTAATAACTAAATGTTCTGAGCATGTACAATAATCCATGAGTCTTATGTAGTTTTTTTTTCCCATAAGATGGGATGGCTCTGATGATTAACATGATAACAAAACTTTTATTTTTAAAATGCTAACCTTCGTAATTAACAATACATTCACTTCCACTTAAGCTTATCTTTTAATGTGTATCATAACATAAATATTGGCCACAGATTTTCAGTCCCCATTGGCACCTTCTCACTTATATGTGAACACACTGCATATTAAGTAGAATGCACACATCTCTGCATTCATAAAATGAAGGAGACAGTCAGAACTGGTCTGCAGTAGTTTTTATTCTGTAACCCATGATGTCACAAGCACCAGTGGTTATTAAGTATTAAACTTCGGTGCTGGAGAGATCACTCAGCAGCTCAGAGTGTTCACTGCCCTTGCAGAAGACCTTGGTTTGGTTCCCAGCACCTACATCAGGCAGCTCACAAACACCTGTAACTCCAGTTCCAGGTGAGACAAAATTCCCTTCTGGTCCATGAGGACTCTTACACACATGTAATACATATAAACTCACATAGACAAATACATTTTGGAAAAAAATAATTAAACTTAATTTACTAAAAATAAAGAGTCAACCCCACAGGAACAGTAACTGATCTTGGGGCTCAGTAAATGTATGTAGCAAAAGGCTAGTATTAGAGTCTTGGATAGTGTAAGTAAAGAATGCTTATAGCATCTCAGAAAATTCTCTCAGTCAGCACGGCCTAGAACAATCCACCTTGACTCAACAATATGTCTTGCCTCATCTTTTCTCTCTGATCCCATTGTATCATCTTTAGACACTCTGCATCGCAACTCTCCACGAGCCTTGCACATCCAAAATACATCATTTTGTAGGTGACTCTATTGGTCATTCTTCAACATCATTCATAAAGTCTGGCTAAATTAGAGCACTGTTACACTTATATATAATTTTATGACTATGCTATAAATATGTTATAATATGCAACTGGGACAAAGATAGTTTAGTGATGGAGGAAGGTCATTGGCTAATAAAGGCACTGCCCTGGCCCATTTTATTGGTTAGAGGATAGGTGGGAGGAGTAAACAGAACAAAATGCTGGGAGGAAGAGGAAGTGAGGTCAGAGTCTCGACAGCTCTCGTCTCGGGAGCAGACGCCTGAGAGAGACGCCATGCTCCTGGCTCCTGGGCAGACGCACGCTAAGAAGCTCCGACCCAGGATGGACATAGGCTAAAATCTTCCCGGTAAGCGCACCTAGGGGCGCAACACAGATGATTAAAAATTGGCTAAATTAATATGTGAGAATTAGCCTAGAAGAGGTTAGATAGAAATGGGCCAAGTGGTGTTTAAAAGAATACAATGTCCGTGTAATTATTTCGGGGCATAAGCTAGCTGGGCAGGCGGCTGGGGTGTTGGGGACGCAGCCCCGCCGCTGCCCTTACTACTTCAGTTTAGTACATAAAGATGCTTGCCACCACACCCAAAACATGAATGTAATCCCTAAGCCTTGAACTGAGCCTCCAAATACAGAGTGACTGATGAGGTGCAGGGTTTGCCTGAAATGATCTTTCTCTTCTTGGTATTGAGGACAAAATTAGCTAACCTATTTTACTTCAGGAAAAGGAGAAGGAAATGACATAATCTACAAAAATTGGAAAATATATGTGATTCTATTTGTAGAAACAGTAATGAAATTATTCTGTTGCACCTAATCATTGAGATTTATATGTTATCAAATAAGATTTTCCTTTCAGTTTCTCATTGCGGGTGAGTTCAGTGTACATCTGAAGACAATAAACAGTGACTCTCTGTCTTGACCCAGAAAGCTAGATGTAATTAATGTTTTTGAGATGGGAGGAATTTGTAAGATTTATGTAAAATACAGTTTTGTGTGATTGGTTCGACCAAAAATTATATATAATATAGTAATGGATTTAAAAGTTACTTTAAGGAGCTGCAGAGATGGATCCATGTTTCAGAGCACTTGCTGCTCTTATAGAAAACCGAGGATCAGTTTCCAGAACCAACTGGGTAGCTCACAACCATCCATAATTCCAATTCCAAGAGATCTGATGACCTCTTTTGACCTCTGTGGGTTCCAGGCACACACATGGTACATAGATATGAGCTCAAACAAAATATCTATAAGCATAAAGTGAAAAAATAAGTCTTATTTTTAAAATTCAAAAAAAAAATAATCAAGCTAACCAAAATCTCAGGACTCATTAGTAACAACAACAATAATAATAATAATATAATAAACTTAAGAGCTCCGAACCTCATATACTTATCTTTGTCTTTGTTCATCTAAGGTTTCCTTATCTCTATCTCTATCTCAATCTCTCTCTCATATTTTAAAATGGAAATAAAATTTAGAAAAGCAGTAAAGGCTAAATGAAAGATGTAAAGAAAGAGAGGGAACACAAAGGAGAAAAAGAGGGGAGATGGAGAAGCAGTTAATGAGAAATGAGAAGAAAATAAGAAAGGGTTTTAACAAACAAAGCAGAAACTCAAAGCTGTGAAGCTCTCAGAAGCTGGTGGAAACACATAGTAATCTCTTGGCCTGCTTTTTCTGCAACTCTATCCTCAGTGTACCCATGTTCTGAACAGCCTGTGTTCGCCATTAGAGGTTCTGTATCCCATTGCTTTAAGATCATATGCCCAGCTACTTACCTCCCACCTCAAACTGAGAATGCCCCAGTCTAATCTATTCCACCATTCTCTTCCCCAATTTGCTCCATTTTCAATTTTTCTTTCCCATGTATTTGAACTAGAAAGGTCAGTTAACATGAATGGTCTCTGCATCCATCCTCACCCCTTCCTGTCCATCACCAACTCTGGACAATTATTCCTTCTCTTCACCTCTAAGGTTCACACACATCTTTCCTTCGCCACCCCCAGAGCATCAATCTTGTTAAAGAAAAGTGCATTCATGGGTACTTGTCAGAGCACAGAAAAAAGACTTACTCGAGACTCTCAAGATACATGGTGGTGAGGGCTGGAGAAGTGACTCAGCAGTTAAGAGCACATGCTGCCCTTGCAGAGGACCAGAGTCCAGTTCACAACACCCATGTCAGATGTCTCACAACTGCCTGTAACTCCAGCTCCTATGTCTCTTGCCCCTGTGCATGCCTGCACTCATGTGCACATATCCCATACACAGACATATATATAATTAAAAATAAAACATACCTTCAAAAAAGATAGGTAGGGGCTAGAGAGATGGCTCAGTGGTTAAGAGCATTGCCTGCTCTTCCAAAGGTCCTGAGTTCAATTCCCGGCAACCACATGGTGGCTCACAACCATCTGTAATGATGTCTGATGCCCTCTTCTGGCCTGCAGACATACACACAGACAGAATATTGTATACATAATAAATAAATAAATAAATATTTTTTTAAAAAAAAGATAGGTAGAAGGACCTCTTAAGTAAAAGGGCATTCATATCCTACAGAACATATGTATTTAAATTTTTTAACTGGACTAAGATAAAAACAGTAATACTGTTTTAGTTAGGGTCTCTATTGCTGTTAAGAGACATCAGGACCACTCCAACTCTTATAAAGGGAAATATTTAATTGGGTGGCTCTCTTACAGTACAGAGGTTCAGTCCATTATCATCAAGGTGAGACGTGGTGATGTGAAGGCAGACATGGTGTTGGAAAAGGAGCTGAGAGTTCTGCATCTTGATCTGCAGGCAGCAGAAGGAGACTGTGTGCCACACTTGGGTGTATCTTTAGCAAATGAGACCTCAAAGGCTGCCTCCACAATGACACTTCCTCCAAGGTCAAACCTACTCCAACAAGGTCACACTGACTCCAACAAGGCCTTGCCTCCTAATAAGTCACTCCCTATACACCAAGCATTCAAACACATGAGTCTATGGAGACCATTCTTGTTCAATCCACCACAAATGCCTTCATCGAATTATTAGTTTTAAGGTTAAATAATTATCTCTGGCTCATTAGTGAGCACTGAACATTAGTAAAAATATAATTTCATAACACAAACATTCAAATATAAAATACATTTTTTTTCTCCAGGGATAATGGCTGAACAAAAGTTGTTAGGCCACTGAGTCAAATCTTCAACCTTGAATTGGTCAATTATGTTTTGAGACAGGGTCTCACTGGTTGCCTAGGCTCAACTCACTCTGTAGCTCAAGTAAGTCTTGAATATGTAATCTTCCTTCCCCAGCCTCACAAGTAGCCAGGATTACATGCATGTACCCCAGGCCCTGATAAAATAGCGAGGGGCTAGGAGTCCCACAGAAACCTAGATTAATAGACAAAGGAAAAATGATCTAGGTGGATCAATGGATTTTTTTTCACTTGAACATTTAACATGACTCATTTAACATAACATTTAACAAGACAAAAAGAGTCATAGTCTCCGTCATGGATTCACCCACCACCAAGCTAACAGGAACCATTTGGGAGCTTTTAAATGGGTCACCGGAAGACTCCTGTGATCAGAATCAATCAGCTTTCTGGTCATTCCCCGAATTATGCAATCCCAAACCATCCATTTCCAAGGTAGAAAGGCAACTGTTTTCATTCCCAAACATATAATGCCTCTACCCCTACTGCAATGCTCATAACAGACGCTTTTGGCCCCTTTCCTACCTGTGAACTCTGTCTCTTTGTGTATTTTGCTGTGCATGGACATGCATGTGTGCTGGCCTGTGTTTCTCTGTCTCTCTCTCTCTGTCTCTCCCTCTCCCTTTTTGTGTGTATATATGTGTTTCTGCTTTCAGTAAAATCTGGCTAATTGCCAAGACCTTGCTTTTCCTGCCTTTTTATTATTTTAATTGGTGGAGAAGAAAATCGATTCCAACAACCCTAGAGGACATCATCTTGACAGTGTCAATGGGGTTTAAAATCCTAAGTAAAGTATGCTGTGTCACTCAGGGAGAGCTCATGTGCCAATTTCCTGCCAGGGCAGTTCATAGAGAAGCCTCTGTGCAGCCTTTCACTGTTTCTTCTTAGAGCTTTTAGTGTGGCCATGCTCCATCTGTGCAAACACCGTGAAAGCGCTCATTCCTTGGCTTGGTACTAGCAGAGCACTAAACACTGAGCCTGCGAGCATGTCCTGTGTTCCGAGCGTGGTGTCAGGAATTGGGGTTGAGAATGGTGAAATAAGGTATGGTTCCTGTTCTCAAAAATCTCACGGATTAACACGACATGAGACAGGACATTGTTTTCTGGGCACAGGAGGCATTTGCACATATGAACTTCCAGTCATTGACAGCATGTACCAAACCTGTGCAAGCTGAGGCCAACCAAAATCCCAGCATGGAGTCAAGAGTCAGTCAGGATGCCAACCCCAGCTGAGGAGTTATTGGAGTTATTGGTAGTCCATAGCTTCTAAGAAAAGAAGAGTTGGATTTCTTTAAGGGTGTGGCCCTTGATCTTTGGACGATGGTCCAGCAGAAAGGCGCACATTCAAGAGTACATGAACAGCACAAATTAACAAATAGAGTACACAGTTGGATGAGAAGGAAATGGGAAGATGGTGGTTCTAAGAGGAGAAGGAGTAAACATAAACAAAAGTACAACATTCTCAAAGAATTAATAAAATTTTAAATGATAAAGACAAAACTATCATTCAAAAAA